>NC_143251.1:88667500-90115000 GCF_984573655.1 Nuphar pumila | reverse complement strand
TATGCATTTTTCTCATTTCACCTAGATATAGGTCTTACCTATATATTCTTCATAGGGATTATCGCTATCTAAATATATATGTTCCCATTTAGCCCTTAGACATATACATTTGCATGTTAGTTTTTCAATATGACATTTCTTTTCTATATTGTGTGTGCTAACTTGAAATTTTACAGGAATTAAGTAGAAAAATGTTTTTCCTTCTTAGTTTAGGAGTTTGAATTTCAATTCAAGTCAAATTTGTAATAGCTAGATGATAATGAGAATTCTTTACTTTTCAGTATTAGAATAGAATGTATGAGTATGTAAATTTCTCATGAGATGCCTGTTTCATATTATTTTTCTTTTATTTTTGAAAATCCACAATGGTGAAACGCGAATGGCACGTGCACCATTCTAATAAAAGGTAATTTAAGTAAATAATTTGCATTTATGGCCATAGTCAAAATGTGAACAATACTTAGGATTTTTATCTTTTATGGAATAACATTTGACCTTCACTTAGGTCTCTTTTTGAAAATCATCATATTTTTAAAAAAAATTCTCCTTTATCAGAATTTAACTTGTAAATTAACTTAAAATATATTTATGGCCATAGTCAAAATATATTGAGGGTTAATTTCATTTCAAATTCTATAAAGGCACCAAAAATTTATTTTATTCTTTATTAGAATTACAATATAGATTATATTATAATACATCTGTGACCATAGTCATGAATGTATTATGACTTTAATCTTATTTAATTCTCCTAAAGAATGAAATATGCTTTTCAAATCCAATTCTCAAATTTCTTTCAAATCATTCATCATTTAGGATAGAATTGCATTTCTTTTCATATCTTTTTCAAATTGTTTTCCTGAATTCCAAGTGATTTTGAGATAAATTTTCAAATGTTTTTCTCATTTCTCAAATCAATCTTCAATTCTTATTTATAAATTCAAATTCATCTTTTTATTCTCAATTCTATCTTATTTCAAGATTCAAACTTCAATATTCCAATTTCAAAGTTCAATTCAACTTTGAAATTTCAAGTTCATCTCTAAGTTCAAAATTCAATTTCAAAATCAATTCAATATTCCAGATCAAATTTCAAAGTTCAATTCAACTTTGAAATTTCAAATTCATTTTCCAATTTCAAGATTCAATTTCAAAATCAATTCAATATTCCAGATCAAATTTCAAATTTCAATTCAACTTTGAAATTTCAAATTCATTTTTCAATTTCAAGATTCAATTTCAAAATCAAATTCAATATTTCAAGTCAAATTTCAAAGTTCAATTCAACTTTGAAATTTCAAATTCATTTTCAAGTTCAAAATTCAATTTCAAAATCAATTCAATATTTCAAATCAAATTTCAAAGTTCAATTCAACTTTGAAATTCCAAAATTCATTTCCAAGTTCAGAATTCAATTTCAAAATCAATTCAATATTCCAAATCAAATTTCAAAGTTTAATCCAACTTTGAAATTCTGAGATTCATCTCCTGATTTCAAAATTCAAGCTTAAAATCAAGTTTTATTCTCTATTCTCTATTTCAAATTCCAAAATTTCCAAGTTCTATCTAAGTTTGAGTTTGATTCTCAATCCAATTCATTTTGAAATCCAAAAAACAAAGTTTTGAGATTGATTCTGAATCTCAAAAATTGGTTTTTCTCTAAATTCAAGGCAGACTTCAAGATCGATTCAGGATTCTCAAATCCAATTCCATCTTTAAAATTTCATCTTGATTTCCCAAATGCAATTCTAATTTCAAATTCTATTTTCAATTCTATTTTCAATTCTATTTCCACATCCCATCTTGATTTTCAACTCCAAATCCAATTCCCAAATCCATTTCCCATCTCTAGATCAGAACTCCATTTCGAAATCAAATTCAAAGTTCCAAATGGAATTTCCAATTCAATTCTCAAAATCCAAAGTATGAGTTCAAATATCAAAATTCAAAGGTCTAACCTCTATTTCAAAATCAAAAATCGATTTTGAACTCCAGAATCATATTTCATTCAGACTTCAAGTCTGAAATCTCAAAATTAATATTTTCTCTCAATCAGATTCTAAACCCAGTCTTTCTCCTTCAATTCAAATCCTAACCCATTTTCTAAACTCTGATTATTCCAAGACTTAGAACTTCAAAGTCTCTTCTCTCAAAACTATTTCAAGTCTTAAGCTTAAATTCAAAGTTTTACTTTTCCAAATCGATTTCAACTTTGTAAAAACCATTTCTTCAAAATGTTTTCAAACTTATTTTAAAATCACTTGGAAAATCTCAAAATTTCTGAATTATTCTTCTCAAAAGCATACATCTTTGCATTCGCATTGCACAAACATGATTCTTTGTGCATTTTAGACTTAGAATAATTTCTTAGGCATTATTTAGGCAAAGCAAAAGACATAAATTGATCCTTTGTTCAATTACCTCTAGTAAAGGCGCCAGGAACGGTTGAACCTCGTATCGATGAGTGAATCCCATCTCTCCATTTTTCCCACAAATTTTTAAAAACGAAGGCGAGTAATTTCAAAATATTTTTAAATAAAGGTCAAGTGAGACCTTGCAAAATAGTTCCTCTCTTTTTTCTTTCTTTTTCTCTTCTCTCTTCTTTCTACTTTTGATCCCCTTTAAAAAGGGAAAGAGGCTAGAAAGGGAAGAGAAGGAAGAGGGAAAAGGAAAAGAGGAAATTTTTTGCAATGATCACACCCACAGGATTCAGTTCCTAGAAAAAAAATGGAAAAAAATAAGGTTGTGCAAACCGTATGGATATTGTTTTAATAAAATATATATATAATAAAAATAGATTTCAGATTTAATGGGAAGTTACAAAATTAGTTTCCACAAAAATAAATAGTTGTTATTGTGTTGTTTCTCTTATTTGTGATATATGCTAATAATAAAAGAACATAGGAATTTATAAAATAAGTAGTGGTAAAAAATAAATACATGTAATTAGGAAAAATACTTAATTTTTTTTGAGGAAATAGTTTTTGGGAGAACGAATCGATTTCTCAGTTTAATGGTTGTAAAAACAAGATTTGTTTGCAAGAAAATATGTATTATTAGGAGTTAAAATTTTTATGATGATGTATGACATGTTGTTGGTGAAAAATAATGAGAAATAAAATTCAGTTTGCCTATTTCTTCTCACCTAAATACAAATTATCTGTTATTGTGCATATCTGGCCTGACAACCGTTTGGTAAATTGTTTGTATCTCCCCCCGTCTAGAGGAGTTTTTATGAACAGTTTGCTGCATTAGAAAGCTAACAAAATTTTATATAATTTGTAAAATTTTGGGCTTTGTTCCCGGACTGTGTACAGAACAGTGGCAGTCGAAAAAGAAAAGTATAAGCAAACACTAAATTTGTCGTATCTCCCTCGTTCGAAGGAATTTTTACGAACGGTTTGTGCCATCAGAAAGCTAACAGAATTTTTTATAATTTGTTAGAAATTGAGTTACGTCCGCAAAGTGTACATAGTTCTATGATAGTCGTAATAGTAAGACAGTTTGAGGGTCTGATGGGTCCTGAACCGGCTAAGGACTGGGATATCAATGAATGTGAAACCTTATCGGTATTTGAATATGATTTTATTTTAAAATGAATGGTACTGCATATGTGATACCAGCACTGATTTTATGCAGGTATTGAGCATCCAATTAAGGGCACGATTTGAGTATGGTGCTTATTGCATAAAACGGCTTTCATTGCAAATTGATATCGAAGTGAATAAAATGTGCATAGAATATGAATGTTTATAGATGCATCTACTTATGTACAACTATTTCCTATTAATAAATGAATGTTAAAGTCAAAAATATATAAATATGCAATAATGCATGACTGTTAAATGTGTATTTGAAGTATGTGCATCCATGAGTTCGGAAGGGGCCCAAATCTTTAAATTGGATTCATAGTGTGAATTGCATAGACTTAATGAATTAAAAAGGTTAACTATGTGACACTAAAGTATGATGCTTACAAGGAAAATGTAAGTAGTACATATACTTTCGTGGATAATATTTTTTAGCATGGAAGGTTGCTCCTCCTCAGCCACGAAGATAGAAAAAGCCTTCGCAATAGATTACAAAGTTAATGGTAAGAAACTCATGAGTGAAAGTCTGATGCATCAGGATGGTGGTGTTGGAAACTCTCTCTCAATAATGGTCATCCCTCACCCGAAATTGGTGAAAGTCGGCCAGGTCAAAGCCATAATTATATGAATACAATGTTTGTGCTATGATCCTGATCTAGGTTGAAGCTTCTACCGTACCCATGGAGCTAAGAAGTAATAAATTAAATTGATTATGCATTTAGTTAGTCATGACATGCATTATTTAAATAGAAAATCTAATTTAAGATAATTAAGCTACTCATGCATAGATAGCCGCTTGCTCTGCAATGGTAAGTGCATGCAACCTTAATTGTTCATGCATATTTAAATGATCATGGATATGTAACTGCTTATTATTAAAGAAAAATATACAAGTGTGTATGATTGGTAATCATGTGAAGCATTATAATGTATGTATCCTTAAATTGATGATTGATGTTTGCATGTGTGAGTGTAGGAATATCCTCTTTCCTACTTGTTTTATTTTTCGTGTATTGAATAGCATTTCCTACTAGGCCTTCACGAGTCTAACTTGTTTTATGGGTTTCAGGTAAAGTATGATATGCAACGACGAAGCAGATACGAAATGATTGGGCGGCACAAAGAACCCCTGTGTGAATTTAAGGGTGAACACATGTTCGATGATGAAAACGAAAAAGAAGAGGTTGTAGATACCTCTATGATTTTTGTGGACAAGCCTCATAATGAATCTCTTTGTGAGATTCACGTTGATCCGATCTTCAACGAGATCAAAGATGGTGAGGAAGAAGGAGAAGGCTCGTATGTCGCTCTCTTGGATGTCAATCCTTTCACGGGAGATTTTGGTCGTAGTACTTCTGATGTTTCTCTGTTCACCCTAGGAACATCTCGTTAGTTCATTAGCTCTCACATGTTTGATTTTTCTCATATTCACTGCACACATATGATTGTCAAAGTGTTATTATTTGGGAAGGCTCACTTGCCAACCCAACAAACCTTTCATGTCCAACGAAAGGTTTGGCTTGAGGAACCAACTGATAATGAAAATTCGAGATTTTCTAACATAAGAACTAACGTGTTATTACCAAGGCCTTTAGAGTTCAATGTAGATGTTCCCCTTCCCTCTTTAACACATTTTGGTTTGTCAAACCTCTTGGTTGATCTCTTGAAAAGTATGGTCATGCAGTTCACTAATGGGAATGCATGTGCTACGGATAATATTTTTGATATAATTCTTCCAATATATGAAGTGCTTTTACTTGTGGAGAGCTATTCAGGAGTTATTTTCTCAAACAAAAAAAAAATTCACCATGCATGTGCTGAGTTGAAACATTCTAATAAAGATGAGGTTGGTATTTCATGTGTCATAACTATTGTCTTAATTGCTAATCTCATATCAGATGAACCAAAAGAAGATTCAAAAGACTTCCTATTTTTGTATGGACTGATGGACATTTTGTCATTTATTTTGAAAGATGACTTTAAACACTTAATTTTACAAACTATATTTTATGTTGAGCAAAAAGAACAATTACATAATAAACTGTGTCCAGGAATTTTTGAGTTTACATTGGAAAATCTTGTCAATAGTCCAACAAGAGATAGTTCTTTTAAAAATTTGTATAGAACTAACCCCTTACCTACAGTTCAAATAACACTTATTCTAATGACTAGATCAAAACATAAATCAATCCAAGACCATACAAATTCTCTTAAAATTTGAGAACAGGTAAATCTAAATTTTTGTGAAATTAGAAGCCGGAGTCAGGTAATCTTTGAACCTGATATTTTTATTTGGATTATTTTGTCAAAAGAGATATTATCTCAAGAAATGTAGGATAATCATTACTTTGTTCCCCTTGTAATTGTTAATGACTCATCATGTATATATTTTGCATTTTATTCATACTATTTTATGCATGATCTAGTAAAAATTTGCATTAAAAACTCATTCTTATCGGTGTTTTTGATAAATTGTTTTAAAATTAAAAATAAAGGTAAAATCGCATATTTCAAGATTTTCCCTGTGTTTTTTAGAGTTTTAGTTACTTTAGAATTTTCTAATGTGTAGTTTAACTAGATTAGGAGTGTATTAGTTAATTTTAGTTTGTGTAGAAGTATTTATTTTTGAAAAACATGTTTTCTAGAGGACTCTTTTGGAAATTCTTGAAAAATTATCAGACCTCTTTTGAAAAATCATTTTTTGACCTAATTTTAGAGTATAAAATAGATTTTTTCAGCCATAGAACACGTTTTTGCCTTCAGAGAAAACGCATGCCTCTGTCTCTCTACCCCTCTTCTCTTATTTCCCCGTTTCACTCTTGGTTGGTTCCTCCCTCGGTTCTTCCTTTCTCTCTTGTTTCCTCTTGCTTTTAATTTATGTTGTCGTTGGCTTCTCCTTGTCCCCATCATTGAAGGTACGTGCAGCTCGAAGGAAAGACCACTTTCTTTTTTTCAACCCCTCAGTCAGAAATGACTCGAAAGGTACATTTTTCTCCCCCTTCTCCACAATATTTAGGATCATTACATGCATTATATTTAATTTGTTGCATCTTCATAGCATAGAACATAATCTGATTTGTCTTTGTTTCATTTTCATACTGTAGAATAGGCCATATGCATCGTAGAAACTAGTGTTGTTGTGTTTCTCCGTCATAATTGATTTTTCATTGGTTATTTAGATAACATATAAAAAAAATAATCGGTTACCATAGTTAATCGGTAGATCATAGTGTTTCTGCTATTACTATGTGTCTCTTTTTTTGTTTGTTCTAGTTTAGTTGTTAATTGAGATCATGTGTAACGTGCAACATCGGCAGCACAATCGGATCAGCACATGCGCTTCATGGCCTGCTGAATACAGTTTTTAAGAAAATAAATTTTTTTACAGCAGGACAGGAGCTGCACACGGTTGCGAGCTGCAGCGTTTCAAGCTCCAACCAAACAGTGTTTCACACTGTTTTAGTTTCAAGTTTAAGCCAGCACAACGTGAAACACTATGACTAAATCACACATTTAGCGTCAAGCACGCTCAACGTGATTGACGCTAAGTCTGAATCCGGTTTATTTTTCTTATCTTGTGCATTATCTGCGTTAGTTGTTGAGTCAATATTGTATTAGTATTAGTTGTGATAATTAATTGTTAGATTAACTTAAAGTATTTTTTTATTTTAGTTAAGTTATGTTAATTTGTGTTAATACTGTACACGTTCAGTCGATCCACATTGTATAAATACAAAATAGCGTTTCACGTTGTTTTAAATTAAGGAATTAACGTTAAACACGACTCTGTGTGTTTGACGCTAATTCTAGTCCAGCATATGCATGTTTGGTTTTTAGTTTTTTTTAGATTCAATTTAATCAATTAGTTTTCTTTAGATTCAAATTAATTAATCCAACAACAGTTACTTAGTCAAAATAATTTTGTTAGTTTTGTTCTAGTGTAATTTAATTTTTGCTTTTATGAATTAGTTTATAGTTCTCGATTTCCTGAGTTAGATTATTAATTTTTTTTAGTTCATTGCTTAATTAGTTAGATTAAAGTAATTTAGACTTGTAAATTTTTTATTGTGTACTTGATTCATGTTTTCTTTAGGGTGTTAGTTTCACTAGTTAGTTTAATTGTCATAGTTGTTTTTTTTAGTAGTTTAGTTTGTTTCACAATTGGTTACATAGTGTTAGTTTGTTTTTCTAATTTGTCTTTTAGTGATTTTGGATTACATGTTAGATTAGGTTGTTAGATTCTTGTTTTTCTTGATTTTTCATAAAATTAACCTTAGATTTTGGCATAGTTTTATTTGTTTTTGTTTTTGTTTTTGTTTTGCAGGGAAGCGGTTGGATGTGCGGTGAGCTCTCAAAAGTACCTCTGAAGAGCCCTCTGAGGCCCCCAAAAAGTCTTTTCAAAAGGCCCTTTGATCCCCTCAAGGAGCCCTTTATGAATCAAATAAGCAAGAAGAACATACATCGATTCAAGAAAGAGACTAGAAGCTCAAACATTGAAGACCCTTCTTTTCTTTTCTTTTTAGCTTAGGATTTATTTTATTTATTTAATTTATTGGGTTTGTAAAAAGGTCACTTAATTATTTTTATTTGTTTAAGCCATCCGCAGAGGGCCACACTCTCATTTATTTAATTAATTCTTTTATTTTTCAAGGCAATAAAGAGTAGCTTAGTTTTCTGTGGAATACAAGTTTTCTCCCGTTCTATGAGATCAACCCGAACTTCACTACTCGTGCGAGACGATTTTTAATATTTGGTGTCTGGCTTTCACACTGTTTTTATTGAAAATATTGTTTTAAAAATCTATTTCATAAAACTTACACCAATGACTATGCTTGAGTCTCTGTTCTCGATATTATACTCCTAATGTATTCCACATTAAACTTATTTTTATGTACCAAAAAGATTTACCTAGAAAGGTGCAAGCTTCGAGGATGAAGCCTTTAGACCCAGGGAGAATTGATGCAACATGTTTGGGCTAGAACAGGGAATATGATGTTTCACAAAAAAAATTTGTTGAATCTTATGTGTTAAAGTGTTGTTTTTATGTGTTTGTGTAACACCTGTGAATTTTATTTATTTTAACTATTAAATTTGAGTAAAATTCAAGTTAAATTTGAATCAAAATTATGTTAAATTCATGCAAAATTCAAGAGTTTTAATTAAAATGGGACTCTAATTAGATTTCTTATGATCCGTAAGTCCTGTAGGAGATCCGATTTGGTGATTTGGGATTTGGGTTGTAACATAACATGCATTTTTAAAATTAGACCAACCCTCATTTTGGGATTTTTTGCTTGAATCAGATCGAGAAATAGATTTTTCAAAATTGATCAAACTGTATTTTGGACCCAACTCAGAGTCTTAATAAGATGACATAGTGGCATATAGGGCCCAGAGGGTCATGCCCAACACAATGGAGCTCTACGTATCAATGCGGGACCCACAAGGGGCAAGGAGGTGGCCAGGGGTATAATGATCATTTTTATCCTCTCTATGCCAAGTAGCAATTCCAGAACACATAGAGATCCTCGAGGTGGATACCAGGTCACTTGGTATTTTTTTAAAAATAATAGATTTTGTATAGGCCATATATGGATTTAAACATTAGTCTTTATATCCAATAAGGATTTAGATTAATTAATAGACTCTAAATATATTAAATATGGATCTAAACCATATTAATTGGATCCAATATGAGTTTGAATTAGATTTTGGGTATGAACTCTTAAATAAGGAGTTTGGACCGGATTTGATTTGGTCTTTTGATCCAATCTCAAATAGATTGGATGCATAGGCCGGGTGTGACGCTTCGAACAACATTAATATTGTTTTAATAAATATTTTGATCGATGAATAACTCATTGATTAAATCAGAGTTGACCTTGACGTTCCTCATTTAAAGAGCATTAAAATTGACTATCTACATGCCCAGATTGGTGTCGATTTAAGCATTTTATCGTCGACTAAAGTTCATCATAATTATAACCCAAAAATCAATATTTTTTGACATTAATGGTTATAGCTAAAAATTTTATGTGTGTTAGATTACATATTGAGAAAGTTTTAATAAAATTTTGGTACATAAATTCATTATGGTCTGTGAGTTAAAAATTATGAAACTTGGCTCCGAAATCTAAAATTTTTTGTAGTCCTGTCTATCCAAGAACTTAAACAAGTTGTGGTCCGTGAATTTAAATTCAATCAATGCTTATTTGGAGGGGCAGAACCAAATAGGTCTATCTAGGAGCAGAAAAACCAGTTTCAGTGAAATAATTATTTTTTCTTACTCTAAACTCCAAATAAGGCAATGTTTATATCTAGGTTTAGCTAACACATCCATGTATATATTGTTAAAATGTCAAATTTTACCTCATTGTAATCTGATTAAAACATAATTTACACTAATTGATAAAATACAGTCTCTACAGTTCTGAGTTTGAACTCTTATGCTCATGTTGTATGAGTTTTGAAAGTAAACCAGTTGAGACATGGTTTAGTTCTAGAATTGAATCAAATGAATACATGAATGATTGAATATTAATATGTATTGTTATTAATATTTATAATATGTACTTAGAGATTATGCATGTTTTTATATTATGATGATTAACATGAATTGATATACTACATGTATTTGAATTGAATAGCATATTTATGGTATGCATGTGATAGATTTTATTTACATAAGTGTTTTAAAATATAGCATGAGGTAGTGATTGTTGCATATGATATTCAACGTGCATATGGTAATGGTTAAGTGCAGAATGTCATGATTGTGCATAGAATTTGACATATGTATATGTATAATAACAAATATGCATTTGGTTATGAAAGTATGAACTTGAGATACACAGTGTGGGTGGACAACTCAGCTGCACTGACCTATTGCCTTAATAAAGAGAACCTTGAAGGTGATTTTCGGGCGAATTATTCATTAAAATTGCAGGATGATGGATCACATTGCAGTTCTGGGTGGAATTAGTCGTTGAACTTGCATGATCAAACTTTTTTAACCTGCCTTGGAGAGGGCAGTGGTACAACTCGCGTAGACCCTATTTTATTTTATAGGCAAAAGGTCTCACTGGTCCCCAGCCCACGGAGTTAGGGGTTAGGACTACTTAAACTTATCTTATATGGTATGTCCATGTGGCACCCCAAACCCCGACTTTGGAAAAACTAGGAAATTTCTGTGAAAACTTTTTTTTTGAAGGGTTTAAATAGAAACAGCAGAAAGCAAGGTGCTGGAAAAACAACAAAGCTGCGAGTCTGGGCGGCCACCACAGGTGAGTGTAACAAGTAACAACAGTGTAACCGAAAGTACAACTACCAGTGTAAAAAGGCATACAGCCCAACAGTTTTAAATGTTTACATATATAAGAGTACAAAAAGTCCAAAAGGGGGAATACATCCCAACAACACCCAAAACCACTAGGACACAGAATCTGCAAGGTAAGTGTGGGTCCTTCGAGCCTCCATTGTGTATCATCGCATCCTCACTAGACCTGTTCGTCACCTATATACCCATAAAACGGGGTCAAGCCTCTTGCGAGGTGGTGAAGAAATAACCGCAAGCATAAACATATATCATATAAAAAGGAAAGCAGTAACAGAACTGACAAGTGTAAGTGCCTGTGTCAGGTAAGTGCAAAGTGACAAGTACTAGTCGACAAGTTGGAGTAACAGAGAACAAGTAGCTAAAGCAGCAAACTGAACTGTAACGAGTACTGAGCAACAAGTAACTAGAGTAACACTGAAGTAACTGTAACAAGTGCTGACAGCAAGTAGAGTGACTAAGTAACAACTGAAACAAGCAACGTAACTGCAGTGAAGTCTACAACACAAGTAAAGTAGCAACTACTGTAAGTCAGCTGTTTGGTTAGTCTTTAAGTTCTTCTGTTTACTCCTTCGGGTACGCGAAGGAACCTCGCATTCTGTGAAACATGCATCCGGCGTCTGTTATTCAAATTATAGTGCGGTAACCGGGGAAGCTACAGACTGAGTCAACCTTATGCGAGCAGCACGCGGCTAGGAGAAACACTCACATAGGTAAGGATTGCAATCCATACTACTGCAGTAGTGAGGTCCTAAGAAGGCAACCTCGACTTCCCTGACTCTAAGTGACTGGAGGCCAAAGGACGCTACAACTTATGTCAAAACACGTGTCGTAGTAACGACAAGTCACTCAGGGTTGTACCATCCACCCTCTCCCAAGGTGAACCATTTTGTGAATGGGGCGAAGCAGGTTTATCTTTCTTAGGCTCATGTTCATTCATACCTCTCAACGAGGAATTTGCCTCGTGGTCCCTGCGGAGTACGCAAAACGAGGACTTGGCTTGCCCATTCACGTGCTCAGCCTCACACGGCCAACGGAGCACACTGCTCATGAAAGCAGTCAAAACACCATATTATTTATTTCTGTTTTAGGATATATCACACAAGAGTCTGTTCACAACACAAGGGTCACTGCCCAAGGACTCCAACTGAGCCCACAACAAGTCATTTCCATTATTCATACCCTATGGTGTTCAATTTCTTATTCTTTTTATTCTTGAAGTAAGTGCACGTGGTGCGCTTACCAATGCCTCAAGCAATGTACCTTCTCAAGGTACGCTCAACTCAGTAACAGTGTCAGGATGTGCCAAGTGCAAAGTGAAAAAGGAACATATGTTTACTATCATTTGCACAATAAAATCATCAGAGGCAGTGCATGATATTAAAATGCACTACATTGCATACTTCAGGGTTTAGTTTGCCTTTAACAACATTCTCATGCGTATGAGAATTACATTCGCATTCTCAAGGGTTTGAAATTGAATTTATCTACATTTCCATCTTATGGGAATAACATTAGCTATTTCCACGGTGAACAATCGCTCTTGCAGGGAAGGTGCAATTGCGATAAAAACCTTACACACGGGGTTCAACACACTTACAAGTTTATGGTGAAATCTGGGATATTTCCGTCTAATGGGAATTACATTAGCTATTCCACGGTATGGGGTATCGCGTCTGCGGACCCGAAATAAAGATATTTAAACAACACTAGTGATTTCAAGTAACGAAGTCTCTAACTTTGTGAATTTACAATAACGATGAAAGCATACCGTTCTGGTCTGTCGAATGTAGACTGAAGCATAAGGGTTTTCCTTACGCAACACGACACACATACGTGTCGAAGGTGATTCTGAAATAACCCATCTAATGGGTATTACATTGGCATAACCACGGTTCAAGGTGCCACGCCCGCGGACCCTAAACCAACCATTTGCCACAACGAACTATGGAATTCTACATTTAATTCGGAGCGTAACATTACCTGGAGAATAATACTTGGACGGGACACAGGAGTGTCGCAAGTCCATTCGGTCATACCGAATCAATCATTATGGGCTTTAGTAAAGATATATATATATATATATATATATATATATATATATATATATATATATATATATATATATATATATACCCGGTGCATCCAAAAGCACGTACACATATGCCGACATCCTAAGTGCGAGGAAGGTGCGGGACAAGGCAATTACTAGTTGAACCTAATATGGTTCAACTCGAAGTAGTTGAGGACTGGTTTTCGATAGGAAGGTGTTGACAGCCACCATAGTGGCATTACGGGGCTGCAAGGGTGCCAAAGCGGGGGTCCGCACGCTTGCTGCCCAAAAAAATCGAACCAAAGCGGTGGTCTGGTCCCACAGACCAGACTGTCACACAAGCTAACCGAATCTGATCCGACTTGTGGATCAGACCAGACCACTAAAGGAATTTTGTTGGGGCTGGTTCAAGCCCCGACAAGGGTAAATCGGGTGTCTAGTAAAAAGTATGTCCTAAGGTTGACCGAGGTGTCTGGTCCATAAGACCAGACCGCTGTCACAACATGCTAAGGTCTGGACTTTTCAGTTCAGACCTAAGCCTAAGGTGGTTCAGCTGATGGGAGGCCTGGGGTGTCCAACACCAATTGGCTGGCACCCGACTCCAACCTGGGTGAGCCGCAGCTAGCACTAGGTGCTAGCTGGGCTGCCAATGGGTTCAAGTCTGAACCACGGTTCAGACCTGCACCCACAAGGTACTCGTGGGGTACCAAGGGTGCTCAGCACCCATGCAGTGCGCACCCAGCTCCAGCCAAGTAGGTAACAGTTGGGCTAAGCTCACGCGAACAGTCGATCCAGATTAGGCTATGGTGCTGGTCTGAATCCAGGGTTCAGACCGGCACTTAGCCAAGTCGAATACCCAACCAAGCAGAAAAAAAAAAACAAAGGTACTTTGAAAACAACTTAACCCAGAAAAAAAAAGACAAACGAATGCTTAGGTTACATAGGCTCGGCGCGCGGCTAACCGAATGCGCCCAGCTTCAACTCAAATGCATAGATTTGACAAGGGGTCTGGTCCGCTGGACCAGACCGAGCTACCTTTATGAACGTGAACCAGAGCCCAAGGGCTCGGTTCAGCTGCAAATGGAATGTTGGGCACACGCCCAAGGCCGACCCAGCCTACTCCACCACTTGGGTTCGATAAGCTGGAACGAAAATCAGAGAAGGGTGGGGAAACGCACTGCTACCGGAGGTCTGACCTCCCCACATCCAAAGGGGACTGGTCACACCGTGACCAGTGCCCACAAGCACTGCTGCAACCCCAGTCCCAGCGTGTTGGGACTGGGTTGCCCAACACCACAAGAAGCAAACACAATAGCAATAAAAGAGTGTTGGTTGCTGGAATGCACCAGCTGGTGTTTTGGCACTTCAAGAGAGTATCAAACGGCCCGAGTGTAGGCTGGACGAGCTCAGCTCGGTCCAGCACACCCAGAAATGTCGCAATGGCCATGAACTCAGCAGAAAAAAGAAAAAGAAAAACAAAACGTAACAGCATTATACTAACAAGGTAAACAACAAAGAAGCAAAGAGGATGATTAAAACTGAAATGAAATTGAAAGAAAATCAAAGGGAAAAGATTGTGATTGCATGCAGCAAGATGAGAATGCATTCCATGGTGATTCAAGATTTGAACTACAATCACTATAACTAAAATCCACCGTTTGGGCCTGCATTCATAGATGCACGGCACCGTCGGCTTCATGAGTATTGAATCTAAGAGCAAACCGAGTTGATGTCTTCACCTTTGCTACTTTGAAGAAGATGAAAGAAGGATGATGTGTTGTAGCTACTCACGCTCAAGAGAAAACCCACGGCTGGAGTGAGGAAGCTAGAGAGAAAAGAGGAGGTTTGGGAGAGAGAGAAGAGAGAGAGGTTCCTATGAAAAATCGCCCAACAAGAGAGGGGCCCGTTTTTTTTTCTAAGGTTTTTATAGAGGCTTGCTTAGGTTTGGACGGCTGGGATTAATCCCTCCAAGATGGAGGGTTGGGGAGCTCCACGCCCCCCAACAACCAATGCATGTAGAGTTTTCAAAAAGTTTTAGAAAACTTTCTAAAATGCCACTATGAAAAGCCTTTAAAACTTCAACAAATTACAAGGGGGCGCCCTTGGCTGCCACCCAACTCCACCTATCGATTTTGAGGATTTGAATCTTTTTTAAAATATTACACAACTACCATGGGGCGCCAGCCCCATGCCTTTCTCTTTTGAAAATGACGCCCCTCATGATGGCCTTTGGGCTCCATCATGAGGATTTTGGAAATGATACATGGCCAATGAAAGCCTTCTTTAAAAAGCCATGCAATTATATTTCAAAACTACCACCCATCTGGTCAACCACGGACAAGGATGTCCACAATAGGGTCGTCCAACAGGTTTGGGTCTCCTAGTCGACCCGGATCCAAATCCAAAAACTGCATGTTGTTTTAAAGATAAAATAATGCATATTTAATGCATTAAAATACTAATTTAATCCCAAAAAAATATTCAGTTCTCTACATAACCTTAATTAACATGAAATGGTCAAAGCCACTTAAGAAAATTACCTTTCGTTTGCTAAAATTAAGTGTTTTAAGATTCGAATCCAATCTTAGATCAAAACTCGTAATTCACATGCACTGACGAGGTTTTTTAGTCGTTCGGGTCTCAAATTCGGGGTGAACCACCATAACCCTATTCCAAACTTACCCTAAAGGTTTTGGAAGTTAACTCATTCTAGATTTCCCGAAATTGCTATTTTTACATAAATTACGCGATTTTACCCGATTCTCAAAATAAGCAAAATCCCAGAAATTGCCAAAACATCAAAATTCGTCGATTTCAACATATATATACGCAATATTACATCAAAAGAATCGTGGATCTTACATCCTCCCCTCCTTAAAAAGGATTTCGTCTGCGAAATCACTCTTAGGAGGTTACAAAAAGTTCTGGATAGGTCTCGCTTATGCTCGCTTCTGGTTCCCATGTGCATTCTTCAATGCCATGGTGCTGCCAACGTACCTTAACTAGCAGAATAGTCTTGATACGCAAAACTTGATCTCGTTGGTCGACAATCTTGATAGGTCGTTCTGACAAAGTCAGATCTTCCTGCACATCCACATCTTCGTAACGAATGACATGCGATGGGTCAGGAATGTACTTCCTGAGCATCGACACGTGAAAAACATTGTGAATGTGGGCATATTGTGGAGGCAACTCGACACGATATGCCACTTCACCAATCCTCGCCACGATTTCAAACGGTCCAACATACCTCGAACTCAACTTCCCTTTCTTTCCAAAATGAAACACGCTCTTAGTCGGCGAAACTCTGACAAAAACCATGTCACCAACTTCAAAAGACAATTCGCGACGTCTCTTATCGGCATAACTCTTCTGCCTATCTTGCACTGCCTTCAAACATTCATGAATCTTCTGCACTTGCTGCGTGTAGTGCTGAAGAACAATTGGCAATTCGCTTGATCCATTGTTGATATCGTCCCAATAAGATGGCGACCGACAAGGTCTCTCATACAACGCTTCGTACGGGGCCATCCCAATACTCCTGTGGTAACTGTTGTTATACGCGAACTCTACCAAACACAGGTGTGAATCCCATTCACCCTTCTAATCAAGCATACAAGCTTGCAACATATCTTCCAACGTTTGAATCATTCGCTCGGACTGTCCATCTATCTGAGGATGAAAGGCTGTGCTAAACTTCAACTTCGTCCCCAAAGCAGATTGCAACTGACCTCACAGTCGCGAAGTAAATCGGGGATCATGATCAGAAATGATAGATCTTGGCACACCGTGAAGTCGAACGATCTCTCTGATGTACATGTCAGCTAAGCTCTTAAGAGACTGACTTATCCTGATCGGCAAGAAATGGGCAGACTTGGTGAGTCTATCCACAACTACCCATATCGCATCGTGTTTACGTCTAGTCAGTGGCAAACCTACCACAAAATCCATCGTGACATTTTCCCATTTCCATTGAGGAATCTCAATCCTCTGCAAGGTACCACCGGGACACTGGTGTTCCACTTTGACTTGCTGACAAGTCAAACACTTCGCAACGTAAGCCGCTATCTCGCGTTTCATGTCGTGCCACCAATATTTCCGCTGCAAATTTTTGAACATCTTTGTTCCGCCAGGATGAATTGTGTATTTCGACATATGAGCTTCATCAAGAAGTTCTCTCCTCAGCTCAGGGTTGCTCGGAACCCAAAGGCGATCTCTCAAACGAACGCCACCATCATCAGATACTCTAAAAGAAGAGTCTGCTTGCTCTGCCAAGGCTAGAAACTTGCCATACTAGTCGTCAAGTTTCTGAGCCTCTACGATCTTCGACAAAAACTCGAATCGAATGGTCAGACCAGACAATCTGATCGAACCACCACCAACAGAAAAATGTTTCTAGGCTACAAAATCTTTAATAAGCTTCTGTCTCCACACAAGACTAGCCAGAACACCACTCGCTTTGCGGCTAAGCGCATCCGCCACAACGTTCGCCTTACCAGGATGATAAGACAACGTGAAGTCGTAGTCCTTGATGAACTCAAGCCATCGTCGCTGCCTCATGTTCAGCTCCTTCTGAGAGAACAAATACTTGAGGCTTTTGTGGTCGGAAAAGACCTCGAAAGATTCCCCATACATATAATGTCGCCATGATTTCAGTGCAAACACGACTGCTGCTAACTCCAAGTCGTGCGTCGGATAGTTCCACTCGTGAGTCTTCAACTGTCTAGAGGCATAGGCAATCACTCGGCCATGTTGCATAAGCACGCAACCTAAACTGGTACCAGGGGCGTCTGTGTACACCACAAAACCACCTCTGCCAGAGGGTAAAGCTAACACCGGTGAAGTCATCAACTTCAACTTCAGGATCTGGAAACTGTCTTCACAGGCACTGTTCCACTCGAACTTAACACCTTTACGCAGAAGCTTCGTCAAAGGTAGGGCAATCCTCGAGAAGTCTTGGATGAAACATCGATAATAACCGGCCAATCCAAGAAAACTATGAATCTCAAACACATTCTGAGGTTGTTTCCAACCCAGAACTGCTTCGACTTTCGTTGGATCTATAGACACTCCGTTCTTCGCTATCACGTGCCCAAGAAACATGACTCGCTCGAGCCAAAATTCACACTTAGAGAACATGGCGAACAACTGATGCTCACAAAGAGTACTCAAAACAATCCGCAGATGCTCTCAATGTTGCTCCGAACTCTCTGAGTAGACCAAGATATCGTCGATAAATACTATCATGAACGAGTCCACAAAGGGAAGAAAGATCTGGTTCATCTGATCCATGAACGTTGTTGTAGCATTTGTGAGGCCAAAAGGCATCACCACGAATTCGTATAACCCATATCTCGTCCTGAAAGCTGTCTTCGCAATGTCCTCTTCTCGAATACGAAGCTGATGGTAACCCGATCTGAGATCAATCTTTGAGAAGATCTTCGCCTTCTGCAACTGATCGAAGAGATCTTCGATCCTAGGTAACAGATACTTGTTCTTAATCGTCGCTTGGTTGAGCATCCGGTGGTCGATGCACAACCTTAGGGATCCATCCTTCTTCCGCACAAATAACACGGGTGCTCCCCACGGTGAAGCACTAGGTCGAATAAAACCCTGATCGAAAAGTTTTTTCAACTGTCGCTTCAACTCTTCTAGCTCTGCTGGAGCCATACGGTATGGTGCCTTGGAAATATGTGCAGTTCTAGGCAACAATTCGATACCGAATTCGATCTCTTGCTTCGGAGGTAACCTAGGTAGTTCCTCCGGAAACACATTGGCAAATTCTCGGACCACGTCCAAGTTGTCGATCAAACCATCTCTGGTTCCACTGGGGCTATACTGACTAAGAATGCAGTATTCCCGTTCCGCAAATATTTCTAAGCTTTAAAAGAAGAAATCATGCGGCTATCACGTAGACATCGAGGAAGCTTGATCTCCACAACAGGACGATCAGGCTGAGAAAGAACGATCTTGCCTTCTCGACAAAAGACTTGAGCATGGTACTCAAAAAGTCAATCCATGCCTAGAATGACATCGTACTCTGTCATGTCTAGCAGGATAATGTCAGCTGACAGGTTCTGCCCTGCCACTGACACCTCAACGCTCAGAATATACGAATCACAATAAGACTGCTCCCCAGTTGGAGTGCGAACCTCCAACGGGAAATTCAAAGGCTCGACTGTCAATGGTAAAGTACGAGCAAATCTAGCAGCTATGAACAAATGAGTAGCACCACAATCAAACAAAGTAAAAGCTTCATGTCCGGCTACTAAGATCGTACCTTGGACCAACTCTGCCTTGGTCACTTGCTCAACTGTTGCCGTGTACGCTCGACCAGCAATAACTTTCTGGTTCGCTGGCTTCGGTGGATACGACTGTTGTTGCTGCTGCTGATGTGTCGAGGGTTGTCTCTGCTGCGCCGGTTGGGAAGTACTCGGCGTATTCCTCCGTTGGTCATCCGCCTATTTCTTTCTACAATCTCTGATATAATGACCCATCTTCCCACAATATAAGCAATCGCCTGTGTCTCGCGGGTAGGGTCGCCCTGGATGGTCAGTGGTACACTTCGGACAACTGGTCGTTGTAAGCTGCTTCTGCTGCGGTACTGTATCTGGCGGGTGTTGTTGTTGTTGTTGCGCTGCTTCTTTGACTGAGGATGGAACTTCCTTCCACTCTGGTTCTGCTGGAACTGTCTCTTCCTCGGCCAACTCTTTTGGCCAGAATGTTGTTATTGCTGACGTGATGTGGGAGTCTTCTGTGATTCGATCCAGTCATGCTCAAGCAAGGAGGTCGTCTCCAAAGCCTCATCAACCGTCGTTGGTGCACGGGTGTACACCTTCGTCCGTAGTGCTGGCTTCAGACCTCGAGCAAATTTAAGTGCTCGCTCCTTCTCCGTCGCGTACAAATTCGGGCAATATCTCTCCAAGCTGCGAAAACAGGTAACGTATTCCGCAAGAGAATAACTCCTCTACTGAAGGTCAAGAAACTCCTGCATTTTCTGGCTCCTCTCGTGAGCTGGAAAGTAAGCTACATAGAAAGCTTCTACGAACTGCTCCCAATCCACTGGTTGGTTGTCGAATTTTATTTCCCAGGTGGTCGCTCACCACCTTTCTGCATCTTTTCTGAGACGGTATGTCCCAAAATCTACTTTACGATCATCACCAACTTGTAAAACACGGAAGATACACTCTATTTCTCGAATCCAGTCTTCGGCTGCTTCAGGCGATGCTTTCCTGTCAAACGAGGGAGGATTCAGGCTCATAAATTACTTGTATGGTACCGCTGCAACCAAAACTCGGGCAGGTGCTCTCTGTCCCTGGGCAACTTGCTGGAAATGCTCGCCCATGTTCCTCATGGTTTCTGCTTGTCGTCCTACAACCTCGGTAAAGTTGTTCAAAGTCTCCATAAGGTCGTCACACCTTGTATGCCATGCCATCTAAATAAGTAAGAATCTACGTAAGCAACTGGGCAAGTACACAGAGATAGGAAAACTTCATTTTCATTAATAAGAAACTGCAACATTACAGAAATACCCTTCGTCAAGACAGGGTTAAACAAGCACTGCAAACAACTCAAGCGAGACAAAACCAAAAATGAAACACTGACTCAGTGTTTCTAACATCAATCATCACGTCACAATACAACTTCACGACTTGTTGGTGTAGAAGTCCCTGTAGTCCTTCTGACTACCATAGCACCTCGGCCTAACACGTAGAGGAGAAACAACATTCCTCGGCGGCGTGTCAGAGATCTCCTGGACTTCCATTTGGATCGGCGGCACATACTTCAAAGAAACAACATATGGATAGGACTAGGGAGAATCGATCGCTCCACGCTTTTCTTCGTCCTGGCTATCCACTTCTACGACCAATGGTCCAGTGACCGAAGATGCATCGTTGATGTCTTCCGCGTTGCTCTTGCAGAGCTCAGCCCTCTGCTTCGTCTGGCATTCCTCTTCGACATGCCCACGAAGACTGCAGTAGGGGCACTCAGCCAACTCACGGGGACAGATTTGTCCCGCATGATCTTCCAAACACCTAGCACAGGGAGGTGCCAACATATGCACATTACGTGCCAAATGTCGCAGGGCTCTGCTCAAGGCCTCTTCGCCTCGGGTCAGGTTTTGGAGAGCTTCCAAAATCTTACCATAGCTCGGGTTCATCGACATCTATTACATACACAGAACCACATACACAAAACTATCCAAGAAGCAGAAAATAAGGAAATAAAGAAGCTTAACTTATACTTACAGTGCGATGGATGATGCACAATGAAGCTCTGACCACACACTTAAACTCTGCTCTGATACCAGTCTCTGTGGCGCCTCAAACCCCGACTTTGAAAAAACTAAGAAATTTCTGTGAAAACTTTTTTTTGAAGGGTTTAAATAGAAACAACGGAAAGCAAGGTGCTGGAAAAACAACAAAGTCGTGAGTCTAGGCGGCCACCACAGGTGAGTGTAACAAGTAACAACAGTGTAACCGAAAGTACAACTACCAGTGTAAAAAGGCATACAGCCCAACAGTTTTAAATGTTTACAAATATAAGAGTACAAAAAGTCCAAGAGGGGCAATACATCCAAACAACACCCAAAACCACTAGGACACAGAATCTGCAAGGTAAGTGTGGGTCCTCCGAGCCTCCATCGCGTATCATCGCATCCGCACTAGACCTGTTCGTCACCTACATCCCCATAAAACGGGGTCAGGCCTCTTGCGAGGTGGTGAAGAAACAACCGCAGGCATAAACATATATCATATAAAAAGGAAAGCAGTAACAGAATTGAGAAGTGTAAGTGCCTGTGTCAGGTAAGTGCAAAGTGACAAGTACTAGTCGACAAGCTGGAGTAACAGGTAACAAGTAGCTAAAGCAGCAAACTGAATTGTAACGAGTACTGAGCAACAAGTAACTAGAGTAACACTGAAGTAACTGTAACAAGTGCTCAAGCAGTAACAAGTGCTGACAGCAAGTAGAGTGACTAAGTAACAACTGAAACAAGCAACGTAACTGCAGTGAAGTCTACAACACAAGTAAAGTAGCAACTACTGTAAGTCAGCTGTTTGGTTAGTCTTTAAGTTCTTTTGTTTACTCCTTCGGGTACACGAAGGAACCTCGCATTCTGTGAGACATGCACCCGGCATCTGTTATTCAAATTATAGTGCGGTAACCGGAGAAGCTACAGACTGAGTTAACCTTATGCCAGCAACACACGGCTAGGAGAAACACTCGCATAGGCAAGGATTGTAATCCATACTACTACAGTAGTGAGGTCCTAAGAAGGCAACCTCGACCTCCCTAACTCTCAGTGACTGGAGGCCAAAGGACGCTACAACTTCTGTCAAAACACGTGTCGTAGTAACGACAAGTCACTCAGGGTTGTACCATCCACCCTCTCCCAAGGTGAACCATTTTGTGAATGGGGCGAAGCAGGTTTATCTTTCTTAGGCTCATGTTCATTCATACCTCTCAACAAGGAATTTGCCTCGTGGTCCCCGTGGGGTACGCAAAATGAGGACTTGGCCTGCCCATTCACGTGCTCCGCCTCACACGGCCAACAGAGCACACTGCTTGTGAAAGCAATCAAAACTCCATATTATTTATTTATGTTTTAGGGTATATCACACAAGAGTCAGTTCACAACACAAGGGTCACTGCCCAAGGACTCCAACTGAGCCCACAACAAGTCATTTCCATTATTCATACCTGTAAACACCCCAAATTTTCACTCACCTCCCCGACATTTTCACCAAACATCATAATTCAGCCTTTGAAATCGCCGGAGGGCAAAATGGTCATTTTCTGAGCCCGGACCTTGCAAAAGTCTAAATTTCATCTGGAACTCTCAAAATTTCTCTATTTTTAGCTCAGATGTTCAAAATTTTACTCCTGACAGGAGACAGGCATCTCCAAGTCTTGGTTCAAGATTTTATTGCGTAAGACATAACATTGCATATCATTGCATGAGCATTTCATATCACTGCACTGCACAGCATGTCATTTCGAGGTCCAAAACTCTTGATTTCAAAATTTTCAATCCAGATTCGAATTTTAACTATTTTCAAAATTGATTTCAAAACCCTGGGTCTTCAAAATTATCAATTCTTCCCATTTTACCCCCAAAACTCCGAATTTCAAAATATTTCCTCAAGAAAATGATCTGGATAGTTTTCAATATGGATTTCAACCACCTTATCTCAAATTTTGCCCTTTTGTCAGCTTTTTCAACCATCATCCTTTTACAAAATCACCCTATAGAGGCCAACTCTTTCCAAAATTTCCTGTTTTACCAATTAGTCCAGATTTTATAAAAATTCCAAAAAAAAAAGTTGTTGTTTTATCCCTATTTCAATAAAGAAGCAATGTGGGACCCACACTGAGGTGGTGTCACACAGGCTTTTCTCTTGAAAAATTTGAATTTTGAAAAACCCAAAAAAATAGGAGCCTTGTCCCCAGGATTGGCGCCACTTGTCTTTTCTCTCTCCTCCCATTTACCTACCAAGTGTCAGCGTGGGGTTCTCCTAGAGGTGGCACCACATGTCATTTTCTCTCTCCTTCCATCCTCCGACACGTGTCAGTGTGGGGCCATCTTAAGATGCCGCCACATGTCATTAGACATCCTCTTCATTTTATGCCACGTGTCAGTGTCCACCATCTTCACCCTGTGCCATGTGTCATTCCAAGGTCACCATGAGATGCCACGTGTCATGTGTTGTCCTGTTTAGAAAAAGTAGAACTTGTCTCCCCTGAGGTGGCACCATTTGAATTATGTCTCCTGCAAAGGACACATGTCAATCTCTCATTTCCTCAGAAAAAGCAAATGCCATGTGTCATCCTCTACTCTTTTCAGAAAAAGCAGGTGACATGTGTCATTCTCTACTCTTCTCAGAAAAAGTAGATGCCATGTGTCATTTCCTGCTCTCTTCAGAAAAGCTAGAATTCAAATATTCAAATCTCCTCATAGGTGGCGCAGATCCTGAACTTCACCTTTTCCATGTTGTCTGAGATGGCGCCACATGGCTTGGCCCTCCTTCTCTCCCCTCTGCCACGTGTCATTCTCTGCTTCTTTCAGAAAAAGCAGGTGACACATGTCTCCTTCTACCTCCTTCAGAAAAAGTAGAGGACACATGTCTTCTCCCTACTTTTCTCAGAAAAGTAGGACACACATGTCACTCCTGGCTTTCTTCAGAAAAAGCAAACCATTCAAAAATTCAAACAAGGCCTAGGTGGCGCAAATCCTGAGCTCTAATTTTTTCAGATGGCCTATGAGGGCGCCACATGTCCCTTGCCTATCCCTCCTGCCACATGGCATTGTAGGAGTCACCCTGAGGTGGCGCCACATGTCCACCCCCCATTCCTCCAGGGCCAACCTCCATTTAAAATTCAAATCCCCCATGAGGTGGCGCCATCTGAAGAACCTTCTCCAGCAAGCTGACACTTGTCAGGTATGGAACCATCCTGGACAGCCACATGTCCAGATCTCCTTTCATCAGAAAAAGTAGAATTCAAACTCTTCTGAGGTGGCACCTTCTGAGCCCACTGCTCTGTTCTCATGACATGTGTCAAACACCTTTTGAGGTGGCGCCATTCCAGAGCTCCCACTTGGCTTCATTTTTATTTTTATTTTATTTTTAATAAAAGTAGCCCACCATGAGGTGGCGCCACCTGAGGACTCCCTACAAAAGGTGATTTTGAAATTCAAACTCCAAGAGAGCACCCTCTGAGGTGGCGCCATCTAGGAGTTTCCTGTAAAGAGAATCAAGCAAGCTTTTGAAAAATTCCAAATTCCCCTGCTGAGGTGTCTCACCCACAAAATTCCCATTTTTTATTTTCTCAAAAATCAAAATAGCACCCCTGAGATGGCGCCACATGGAGGGCTCAGATTGAGCTTGTTTGAAATTCAAATTTTTTCAGAAAATCTATAAAAACAAGGCTCCACGCCCAGCATAGGGAGACCATTTTTTTAGCTGTTGTGAACTTGGAAATTCGACCTAGCCTTCCTGAAAATCCAATTTTTGCACTTTGGAATTCACGCCCCCTGTGGCTCAGTGAAGAAGGTGCAATGGGTCGATCTTGGTGAATCATCGGAAGCCCGGACCGGAGGATGAACGAAGCTCGTGATAGCCGTCCCTTTCAAGAGTCTCAAAGCGGCGTAATGAAGCAAGGTGCACCTCTTTTCCCTCTTGATTTCCTCTCATAATTCGGTTCACGCGTCGTTTGAAGAAAAAGCTCATCCGAGGGATGGATTGAGTTATTCTTATGAAACGACATATATAAAAATATTCAATCATGCCTCCTTGATGATTTTTAATATTCATGCATTTAGCTAGATTTAATTTACATTTTATTTCATCAATTTAGCATGTTTCATGAATTAATTAGGATTAATTTAGCATTTATTTCAATTCTGTTCATTTTCAGTAGTTCTTTGTTTTTGTCAGTCAGTCCACACGTCATTTCATGCATTTATATTTTATTAAAAATCCCAAAAAAATCACGGAATGCGCCTTAAGGTGTTCGTAGAATTGTGCCAAAAATTCGGAGGTATTTGAATTCGTTTATAGTGGTAAACATTCAAAATGGAAAGTCGGGTTTTGTTACCCGGGATGCGTTTTGAAAATCATTTGCCGACTTGTAAAATCGAGATCTCCCTCATGGGAGATCCGATTTTTGATCCGAAAGCGGTTTTGAACTCGAGAGAATGTCTAGTGTTTAACTTGCGTTTCTCAGATTTTTCGGATTTTTTTTGTGTCTTACAAAAATCTGAGAGTTTGGGACACGTGTCAGAGCCTGATTTGGGCCTCTGAGATCTTGGATCGACTTAGGGCTATGGTTTCTCTTTGTGTGTTGCTCCAAATCCAAAACTGTAAAAAGTGAAAGTTATGTCCGAGGTGTCCTCTGTTTGCATCGGAAAGCCTGTGATTTTTAAAACAGTGTTGATACCTGTTTCGGATTTTTCTTGTCAAGCCTCTGTTTGGTCACATTGGTCTGTTCTGTCAACTTAGGAACACAAAGTTATATTTTTATCCATGTTTCTGTTGATCAAATGCCAAAGTCATGAACATGAAAGTTGTTCAAGTAGGTGTCATGAGTAGCTCTGATTAATTTCATAATTTTTCATGGCCGTTTTATATTTTTTTAGCATTTTACATCAGATTATGGTGATTTTTACCTCTGTCAGAACTAAATCTCTGTTATTGAACTCACCATGGCTCAAATCCCGAGGCTGTAAAAACCAAAAATGTTCCATTTCGGGTCCTTTAACAGTCTGAAAAATATCAGAAGTTTTCATGGTGTAAATTTTGCATTATCATATTAAGCATTGCATTTGGTTCGGATCCATAGGCAAAATCCACCATTTTAGGATTTCCTTTAAATTTTAGCATTTAAATCATATCATTTTGTGATTTTTAGCATTCTAGGCTGTTTATCAGAGTAAGTAGATGCTTCATACCTAATTTGGTGTAATTTAAAATCCATTTGAGGTTCGGATTAGCCATAATATCAAAACAGGGTCCCGTAGGACCCGGATCCAAGCGAAAAACAAGCGAAATTCGTTATTTTGGATAAATTGCAATATTTCAAATTCTGATTTTACAGTCTTAACGTGTTTAGCAGCATGTCATCATGTCTCTTACTGCATTTTATCATCATTTGATTCAATTTGAATTTCAAAATCTCAATTTTATCAAAATTCCCTTCAAAAACCCTGATTTTAAAGGTATAACTTTGATTTTAGGGGTATTTTGGTCATTTTAACCCCAATTCCGAATTTCAAACTATTTTCCACTGAATTTCCTGCATTTTCATCATTTCAAATATCAAGGAAGCATGAGAATAGAGTTTATATCCACTTAAATCCAATAATTTCATGATATTATTGGAAAATCTTGGAAAAACCCACATATTTGAGCTAACCTTATTTCAAGTTTGGCAGGGACATTCAAAAGAAGGAGCTGAAGTCTGCAATTTCCATTTATTTCATTTGATTAGTGATGTAATAATGTAAATTTTGGAATAAGAGATTTAATTTCCTACTTAGACTATGATGCATATCATATAGTTTGAATTTATGCAATATCCTGCTTATATGATTCATGCATTGTTATTTCAAAAGCACTATGGATGTTCACGAATGGCACGTGCACCAACTCTTAGGGAGTTGATGAACTCGGTGGAATCCATATTTACGGCCCTAGTCGGAATATGGACGAGACCCAGATCCATCATCTTTCTACTAGTCACATTGAGCCTACACTCTTAGGCTATCTTAAAATGCACATCATACTTCTAATGTTTTCAAAGCATTGTGCATTAAATCAATTAAACTTTGTACATATTCATGGCCACAGTCAGAATATGTGAAGGATTTATTTTGACTTAATACACATTTTTCCAACAAATTTCTTTAAAAGTCTTCCAAAGTGATTCACACATTCATATCATTTGCATCATGAAACCATTAGTTTTCCCATGATTTTCTTAAGAAAACTTCATTCTCAAAGAAATCAATTTCTCAAGAAACCCTCAGTATTTTCCAAAAATCGGTTTTCCCAAGTCAAGTGTTCACAGTTTTCCATGGAAACCAGTCTCTCAAGAAACTTCTAAGTGGGATTTCCAAAATCAAAGTTTTCCCTTGATTTTCCTTGGAAAATGTTATTTTCTTAAGATTTTCAAAAGGAGTTTCCCAATCTTTCTCAAGAATCAAAAATCGATTTCAAGGGTAAGATTCCCATAATTTCAATTTCCCAAGTTCACTTTTTCTTCTCCAATGAGTTTTCCTATAAATTTTCCATCATTTTCCTAAGAAAATTCTCAAAGTTCGAGTTTTCCCGAGAAGTGTTTCCCTTTTCAAATGTTCACCTTTTTCTCAAGAATCACTTCTATTTTCCCAGGATTTTCAACTATTCCTGATTTTCCCACACCTTTATGAACGTTCCCGTGATTTCAAAAACCCTTTTTCATCTGAGTTTCCTAAGAAATTGACTTACACTTTTTTTTCTGAGAAATGTTCCTCAACTCCAAATGTTTTTCAAGCATACATCATGTTTTTCCTACTTCCATTTTCCAAAATCTCATAGCACATGCCTGAATTCTCTGTGCATTTAGGATAGAACACGATTTTGATCTTTTAACTAAGTCAAGCACAATTTTGGTCCTTGGTTCGATTACCCCTGTTAAAGGCGGCAGGAACGGTCGAACCTCGTACCGACAGGTCGAGCCCCATCCCATGGATTTTCCCGCAATTTTCAAAACGGAGGCGAGTATTTCAAAACAATTTCCAAAATCCGGTCAAGTTTGAAGCGCGAAAGCGTTTTCCCTCTCTCTCTTCCGCAAGGAAGGGGAAAATGGGAAAAATTTCGCGACGATAACAGGTTTGGCGACCGTGATGGGACCTGTCCTTGTCTGATTAAAATTGTGCTTGACTTAGTTTAATTATCAAAATTATGTTCACAAAATGTCAGCGCTTTTACTTTCAATATCATGTGAGCCTAGGAGCCTAGATTCTGACCTAGCTGACATTGACTGCATATAGACTAGGCATGGTTTGGTAGGACCAGATTGAGGAGAAATTTTCATGCTCACATAGACTTAGGTCTAAATACAACTCTCCTCAATTTAGGATCTGAATGCAAACAATGTATGCTTCTTCAAGGATTTTCAAAATCTATCTTTTTAGGACTTAGAGCCCTCTATTTCTTGCATGTGATCATTTTTTCAAACCTCCTTTACCTATATTGTCCTGGTCTTCACGTTGTTGGGCTCTCTTCCAGAACCCTAGTTCGGGACAGAGCCTCATAACTGGGCCAACTATTTGGGTTAACACCCCCCTACCACGTACTGCGGGCCACAGTCCGAAGTATATCGGTAGGCGCTCAAGGATGTTGGAAAACCTTACCTTAGAACCGGAGTTGAAACTCTATGCCACGTACCTTGGATTTCAATTCGGGTATATCGGCATAACTAGATTGGACAAAGATGATCTGAACCTAGAGTTAGGATTAAGGTCCTACAACTGTTTTCAAAATGATGCATCTAGAGTCAGCCTTTTAGGGAGTGTTGTATGTGCATAAATGTTTGTGCAGGATGTGATTGTTCTTATATTACCTCTATTTTTCTTAAAATATTTTCAAATACCCATCCTTTCCCTTTATTTTCTCAAACCCTGGAAGATTTTCCCAAATATCCAATTTCTTTCAAAACTCCAGGTGATTTTTCACTCTTCCGTTCTACTGGATCTCGAATTTCCAGCTGCATTTTCATCCTGCCTGCAATTTTTCAAAATCATAGGTTTTCTCTCATTGGATTTTCAATTCTTTTGTCTATTTGCAAAAAATTCTTCACCTTATTTTTCTCGTGCATACCTTGATTATTGCGGTGGAAATTGATTACCCACTTGCCTTCTCCTTATTCTAAATCCGTTTGCGGATTGTTTTTTTCAAGAGATATTTCTTTTCTTCAAAATGGTGTTTTTCCTCGTGGTTGACGACCTCGCCTAGGTAACAAGGCACATTTTTCGTTGTTATTTCTCTTACAAAGAATGACAACACAATTGTCGTAATTTCAGCGGCGACTCCATCCCTAGCAATGGGATATTCTTCCAATTGTCAACCATATCGTCAATAATCATTTTCCTCCCAATTCAAAATTCCCTCAGAGTCTAATCAAGACTTCATCCTGCAGAGAGCATCCACAACATTTGATGGTTCGAACAAGGTCAGGAAGAAGAACCACATCACCACAGTACTCCTCAGCCTCAGAAGAAGAGATGGGCTCCCCGCGATCCGAGAGGAGTCAAGAGCAGCAGCAAGGGGAGGATGGCATAGACCCGCAGATGTATGCCACGTTCCAGAAAATGATGACCAAAATGATGAGTGAACAGGCTGGGACCAGTGCAGAGAAGAACCCATTCAGAGAGAAGTTCCATGGGCACAAGGATAAGAAGACTTCCAAGAAGCAAGTTCAGCCAGAAGAAATTTCAGATGAATCAGAATCAGAGGAAGACACCGATGAAGAATATGAAGTGCCTCCAGCATTTCAGAAACATAGCTGAGAACAAAGGAGGAGTCACAAATCAAAAGGTCAAGTTGCAGAAAAGCTTTTGCAGACACAGTTCAGGGAAATGGCCAAAGTGGTTAAAGATCTGCAAGCCCGCGACAAGGGCAAGAAAGTCTTCACCAGCAAGGATTTTTATGATGGCTTAGAAGGAGATGAAGATCTAGAGAACCTTCCCCGTAAATTCATCAAGTTCGATGGTTCCGGCGACCCAAAAGCCCATCTCGCCATGTTCTTCGCCGAATGCTCCAAATTCAAGAGAGACAATAGGGCCCTATTTCTCTGTTTTCCTCGTAGCCTAGAAGGCACTGCCGCCAAGTGGTACTCCGAGCATATCAATCCAATCGAGCTGCGAGAATTCAATAAGGTGGTTAATCTATTTATCGAGCGATTTCTGTTCAATGCTGAAGTGCTACCAACGTTAAATCACCTCTGTAATCTGAAGCAGGGAGATAGTGAAAAAGCCAGAGACTTCATTCGCAGATGGAGAGAGACCTGCAACAAAATGAAGGACCCAATATCAGAAGGACACGCGTTGTCGGTCATCCTGAATAATTTCTCCCAACCTTTGAGAGGCCTGATCTCTACCTCCCCAGCACGATCTTTCATTGAATTGATAGAACGAGCTGAATGGCTCGAGATGGGAATAGAAAATGGAGTATATGAGAGCCTCACACTCTCAAAGAGCAATTTAGATATTAAGAAGAAGTCAAACTTCACTTTCTCCGTGAATGCCCCTGGCAACAACAATGGCAAAAGCAAAAGGGGTGGCAGAAAGAACCACACCGGTGGGTCAGGGAGTCTAAATTCCAGCAAAAATGATCATACAGGACAAGAAAACAGAATCAACAAGCAGAATGACAACTCTCCCGTGAGCATCCAACTAGAATTAAGGCCCCAGGGGAGGCCAAAGCATGATGGTTGGGGATACGACCGTAATTTTACTCCCTTAGAACAACCGCTCGAGCAAGTTCTGGAATATATGATCGCCAAAGGGATGGTTAGACTCCCCAAGATAGCAGATCCTTCTGTGACCATGGGAAGGTTTAAAGATCAGTTCTGCAGGTTTCATCGAACAATGGGTCATGATACCGAGCATTGTTTCATCCTTAAGAACATTGTTCAAGACTGCATTGACAAGAAGCTCCTCGTTGAAGACGAAAAGGAGGACTAGTCATCCCGACTAAGATTTTTTTTACAATCATTCCAGAAGATGACCATGCCGACACTTTTCCATTTCTCCTCTTGCTTTTCAAAAAAATAATGTAATCCCATTTTCTTTCCTTGATTTTTAAGCATCAATAAAGTCATCGAATTTTTTTCAATAGCTTGGCACCATCTTATTTGCTTATCCTTCCTTTTCACAATGTCTCTCTTGTGAGGAATGATCTTGAGGACGCCTATCAGTCAAGGAGCTTGTTGCCTTATTCACCAATTATCCTTCTTTTATTCAAAATTTTCCTCCCTAGTTACACTGGGGCATTTTTTTTGTGAAAAATTATCTTTACTTCAAAACATCCTGTATGCAGGCAGGATAAACCAACCTCTCATTTTGCATATATATGCACCCATTTGCGCTCATTTGCACTTCATTTGCATTGTCATGTGCATTTGCATTCCATTTGCATTTATTCTGCACCCAAATTCCAACATCAAATTTTCAACATCCAATTTCCAATTTCCAACATCCAATTTTCAATTTCCAAATTCCCAATTTCCAAATTTCTAACAGCCAATTTTCAATTTTCAATTTTCAATTTATAATTTATAATTTCCAATTTTAAATTTCCAATTTTGACCTTTGGGTTACCCAATTCTCTATTCGACCTTCGGGTCACTCAATTTCCAATTTCAACCTCTGGACCACCCACTTTATCAGATTCTTAATTCAAGCCTTCGGGTTACAATCTTGCCAACATCAGTCATTTTCCCGCCTGCAGGTTCCAACTATCCAGGCCTTCGAGTTACAAATTCATCAAATATCTATCATTTTCAAACCTTCGGGTCACATCTCTATCTATGACAATCATTTTCAATCAAAAACCTGCTTTCGAGCTGGTCGGTCAACAAATCCTGCTTTCTAGCTGGTCGGTCAACAAATCCTGCTTTCGAGCTGGTCGGTCAACCCAAATCCTGCTTTCGAGCTGGTCGGTCAACAAATCCTGCTTTCGAGCTGGTCGAACAATCCAAATCCTGCTTTCGAGCTGGTCGAACAATCAAAATCCTGCTCTCGAGCTGGTCGGTCAACAAATCTTGCTTTCTAGCTGGTCGGTCAACAAATCCTGCTATCGAGCTGGTCGAACAATCCAAATCCTGCTTTCGAGCCGGTCCTTCAATCCAAATCCTACTTTCGAGCTGGTATTCCCAAAAATCCTGCTTTCGAGCTGGTCGGTCAACAAATCCTGCTTTCGAGCTGGTCGAACAATCAAAATCCTGCTTTCGAGCTGGTATCCCCAAAAATCCTGCTTTCAAGCTGGTACTTCCAAAAATCCTGCTTTCGAGCTGGTCAAACAAATAAAATCCTGCTTTCGAGCTAATAAGTCAAAACAAAACTCAACTGTCGAATTGATCTTTTACTGAGTCTTTTCAGGACTCAATTTTCGTCACGGATGTGTTAATCCGGATGTTAAATACTCTCTTTCACCAAGGATTTCAAGAACATTTTGTCAATGTGTCAATCAATTACCTGTTGACTTCAAAATTTTATTGCATAAATCTTTATCTCTATTTACCTATAACATTACTTCCGAAAGAGTGAAGCTTTTGCGAAAAGAGATTCAAACTTCAAATTCTTTCTATTGGCCAACCAAAAGGATGAAGGATAAGTCCTCGATATGGCCAGAAAAGAAGATTCAATGTTATTGAAAAGTCGTAGATGATCGATATTGATCGCAGTCAATGGCGCATCTTTAAAGACTATTCTTGTAAGGACGAGGCAGTGAAAATATCCTGAGTGCTAAAAAAGAGAGCATTTACCCAAGCCCTGTCTCCTCAGAATCACCTAAGCTGCAATTAAGTATCCGCAAAAGGGATCTCTCACCTGTCGTCAAGATGAAGGCGAATTAGGCGAGTAGACCCCCGGGGCCAAAGAAGATTCGAAACATCTCCAAGATGACGGAGTTTGTGACGGATCCTTCCAGGGAAGGTCCAAAGCACTGTCAAGATGAAGGCAGATGCGATGAACCTCTCGACAATCCCTAAAAGGTATTTAATTTCAGCTATCATCCAAAGATCTCCAAACCCATCGTCAAAGAAGGATCGAAACATCTCCAAGTTAAAAGAGTTTGTAACGTACCCTTCCAAAAAAGAGAGAAAGAGAGGAAAAAGAAAAGAGAGAAAAGTCAGAACATCTCCAAAATGAAGGAGAATGCAGCCAAAAGAGTGCAGAAAGATTATTATGAGAGAAGCCCTCAGGATATCAAACTGCCAGATTTATCAAGAATCCTCTTTAAATTTGTGAAATTCTATTATCAATACTCTTTCATCAACTGCTTTCATAATATCAAATTCTCTTTCCTATTCATATCAAGGAAATTGATAACTTCCTTGAAGAAGGTCAATCGCAAGTAATTTGGATTTCCAATCTCGATTCTACGAAGTGAACCTTGTTTAGAGGTAATACTTTTGGTAAAAGAGAAAGAATATCTTTGCAGCCATGTGCAACATTTTCAAAAACTTTGAATCAACAACAGAATTCTCAATATTTTGACAATACTTTCCAGCTATCCTGACGTGAAGTGAGAGCTTGATGTCCGTCTTTGATACATCCAGACACCAATTTTAAATCCCTCCTAAGGACTTGATTTCTTCCCTTCTTTGAGAGCATGAACTCTCAGATTGCACACTTCCCTGTGTCCCCACTGTCCCACCATAGACAGTCCCATTTCGGTTCGAGGTCGAACCACCAATCATTTCTCGCAAAAGGCAATTTCAAAAGCTATTTAGTCTCAGCAATGAGGCGCCCAAAATCAATCCCTTTTCAAGCTTTAGGGACCCCATTTTTCTTCATTTTGCAAAACCCCTGTCGGATTTATTGTGCAAAATCTGAAGGTTCCATCATGGTCTCTTCTTTCGAGGATTCCATTCCATTTTTCGCCCAATCAGGATAAGGGTATAAACCTGAGCCTCATTCAAAGAGGTATTTCATTTTCCGCCCAATCAGGATAAGGGTACAAACCTGAGCCTCATTCAAAGAGGTATTTCATTTTCCGCCCGATCAGGATAAGGGTACAAACCTGAGCCTCAATCAAAGAGGTATTCCATTTTCCGCCCGATCAGGATAAGGGTATAAACCTGAGCCTCAATCAAAGAGGTATTCCATTTTCCGCCCGATCAGGATAAGGGTACAAACCTGAGCCAAATTCAAAGAGGTACTTCATTTTCCGCCCGATCAGGTTAAGGGTACAAACCTGAGTCTTATTTCGATGAGATATTTCATTCCCCAATCAGGTTAAGGGTCAAACCTGAGCTTCGTTCCATGCGAGGTATTTTTGTCCAATCCAGGTCAAGGGCATAAACCTGAACTTTGCTCTCATAGAGCAAATCTTTCCTCTTCATTCTTCGTTCCATATCTACCATCTTCCTCGGGCTAATTTCTTCACACCCAGTCAGATCCTTCTAACTGGGGCATTTTTTTTATATATAGCCCAAATTTGGTGTGTTTTTCTTTGACACTAAGCTCGGCCACAAGCCGGCTTAGTAGCAAAGAGGGGCATCTGTAAACACCCCAAATTTTCACTCACCTCCCCGACATTTTCACCAAACATCATCATTCAGCCTTTGAAATCGCCGGAGGGCAAAATGGTCATTTTCTGAGCCCGGACCTTGCAAAAGTCTAAATTTCATCTGGAACTCTCAAAATTTCTCTATTTTTAGCTCAGATGTTCAAAATTTTACTCCTGACAGGAGACAGACATCTCCAAGTCTTGGTTCAAGATTCTATTGCATAAGACATGACATTGCATATCATTGCATGAGCATTTCATATCACTGCACTGCACAGCATGTCATTTCGAGGTCCAAAACTCTTGATTTCAAAATTTTCAATCCAGATTCGAATTTTAACTATTTTCAAAATTGATTTCAAAACCGTGGGTCTTCAAAATTATCAATTCTTCCCATTTTACCCCCAAAACTCCGAATTTCAAAATATTTCCTCAAGAAAACGATCTGGATAGTTTTCAATATGGATTTCAACCACCTTATCTCAAATTTTGCCCTTTTGTCAGCTTTTTCAACCATCATCCTTTTACAAAATCACCCTATAGGGGCCAACTCTTTCCAAAATTTCCTGTTTTACCAATTAGTCCAGATTTTATAAAAATTCCAAAAAAAAAGTTGTTGTTTTATCCCTATTTCAATAAAGAAGCAATGTGGGACCCACACTGAGGTGGTGTCACACAGGCTTTTCTTTTGAAAAATTTGAATTTTGAAAAACCCAAAAAAATAGGAGCCTTGTCCCCAGGATTGGCGCCACTTGTCTTTTCTCTCTCCTCCCATTTACCTACCAAGTGTCAGCGTGGGGTTCTCCTAGAGGTGGCACCACATGTCATTTTCTCTCTCCTTCCATCCTCCGACACGTGTCAGTGTGGGGCCATCTTAAGATGCCGCCACATGTCATTAGACATCCTCTTCATTTTATGCCACGTGTCAGTGTCCACCATCTTCACCTTGTGCCATGTGTCATTCCAAGGTCACCATGAGATGCCACGTGTCATGTGTTGTCCTGTTCAGAAAAAGTAGAACTTGTCTCCCCTGAGGTGGCACCATTTGAATTATGTCTCCTGCAAAGGACACATGTCAATCTCTCATTTCCTCAGAAAAAGCAAATGCCATGTGTCATCCTTTACTCTTTTCAGAAAAAGCAGGTGACATGTGTCATTCTCTACTCTTCTCAGAAAAAGTAGATGCCATGTGTCATTTCCTGCTCTCTTCAGAAAAGCTAGAATTCAAATATTCAAATCTCCTCATAGGTGGCGCAGATCCTGAACTTCACCTTTTCCATGTTGTCTGAGATGGCGCCACATGGCTTGGCCCTCCTTCTCTCCCCTCTGCCACGTGTCATTCTCTGCTTCTTTCAGAAAAAGCAGGTGACACATGTCTCCTTCTACCTCCTTCAGAAAAAGTAGAGGACACATGTCTTCTCCCTACTTTTCTCAGAAAAGTAGGACACACATGTCACTCCTGGCTTTCTTCAGAAAAAGCAAACCATTCAAAAATTCAAACAAGGCCTAGGTGGCGCAAATTCTGAGCTCTGATTTTTCCAGATGGCCTATGAGGGTGCCACATGTCCCTTGCCTATCCCTCCTGCCACATGGCATTGTAGGAGCCACCCTGAGGTGGCGCCACATGTCCACCCCCCATTCCTCCAGGGCCAACCTCCATTTAAAATTCAAATCCCCCATGAGGTGGCGCCATCTGAAGAACCTTCTCCAGCAAGCTGACACTTGTCAGGTATGGAACCATCCTGGACTGCCACATGTCCAGATCTCCTTTCATCAGAAAAAGTAGAATTCAAACTCCTCTGAGGTGGCACCTTCTGAGCCCACTGCTCTGTTCTCATGACATGTGTCAAACACCTTTTGAGGTGGCACCATTCTAGAGCTCCCTCTTGGCTTCATTTTTATTTTTATTTTATTTTTAATAAAAGTAGCCCACCATGAGGTGGCGCCACCTGAGGACTCCCTACAAAAGGTGATTTTAAAATTCAAACTCCAAGAGAGAACCCTCTGAGGTGGCGCCATCTGGGAGTTTCCTGTAGAGAGAATCAAGCAAGCTTTTGAAAAATTCCAAATTCCCCTGCTGAGGTGTCTCACCCACAAAATTTCCATTTTTTATTTTCTCAAAAATCAAAATAGCACCCCTGAGATGGCGCCACATGGAGGGCTCAGATTGAGCCTGTTTGAAATTCAAATTTTTTCAGAAAATCTATAAAAACAAGGCTCCACGCCCAGCATAGGGAGACCATTTTTTTTAGCTGTTGTGAACTTGGAAATTCGACCTAGCCTTCCTGAAAATCCAATTTTTGCACTTTGGAATCCACGCCCCCTGTGGCTCAGTGAAGAAGGTGCAATGGGTCGATCTTGGTGAATCATCCGAAGCCCGGACCGGAGGACGAACGAAGCTCGTGATAGCCGTCCCTTTCAAGAGTCTCAAAGCGGCGTAACGAAGTAAGGTGCACCTCTTTTCCCTCTTGATTTCCTCTCATAATTCGGTTCACGCGTCGTTTGAAGAAAAAGCTCATCCGAGGGATGGATTGAGCTATTCTTATGAAATGACATATATAAAAATATTCAATCATGCCTCCTTGATGATTTTTAACATTTATGCATTTAGCTAGATTTAATTTACATTTTATTTCATCAATTTAGCACGTTTCATGAATTAATTAGGATTAATTTAGCATTTATTTCAATTCTGTTCATTTTCAGTAGTTCTCTGTTTTTGTCAGTCAGTCCACACGTCATTTCATGCATTTATATTTTATTAAAATCCCAAAAAAATCACGGAATGCGCCCTTAGGTGTTCCTAGAATTGTGCCAAAAATTCAAAGGCATTTGAATTTGTTTACTGCGGTAAACATTCAAAATGGCAAGTCGGGTTTTGTTACCTGGGATGCGTTTTGAAAATCATTTGCCGACTTGTAAAATCGAGATCTCCCTCATGGGAGATTCGATTTTCAATCCGAAAGTCGTTCTGAACTTGGGAGAATGTCTAGTGTTTAACTTGAGTTTCTCAGATTTTTTCGGATTTTGTTTTTTTCTGACAAAAATCCGAGAGTTTGGGACACGTGTCAGAGCCTGATTTGGGCCTCTGAGATCTTGGATCGACTTAGGGCTATGTTTTCTCTTTGTGTGTTGCTCCAAATCCAAAACTGTAAAAAGTGAAAGTTATGTCCGAGGTGTCCTCTGTTTGCATCGGAAAGCCTGTGATTTTTAAAACAGTGTTGATACCTGTTTCGGATTTTTCTTGTCAGTCTTCTGTTTGGTCACATTGGTCTGTTCTGTCAACTTAGGAACACAAAGTTATATTTTTATCTATGTTTCTGTTGATCACATGCCGAAGTCATGAACATGAAAGTTGTTCAAGTAGGTGTCATGAGTAGCTCTGATTAATTTCATAAATTTCCATGGCTCTTTTATATTTTTTTAGCATTTTACATCAGATTAGGGTGATTTTTACCTCTGTCAGAACTAAATCTCTGTTATTGAACTCACCATGGCTCAAATCCCAAGGCTGTAAAAACAAAAAATGTTTCATTTCAGGTCCTTTAACAGTCTGCAAAATATCAGAAGTTTTCATGGTGTAAATTTTGCATTATCATATTAAGCATTGCATTTGGTTCGGATCCATAGGCAAAATCCACCATTTTAGGATTTCCTTTAAATTTTAGCATTTAAATCATATCATTTTGTGATTTTTAGCATTCTAGGCTGTTTATCAGAGTAAGTAGATGCTTCATACCGAATTTGGTGTAATTTGGAATCCATTTGAGGTTCGGATTAGCCATAATATCAAAACAGGGTCCCGTAGGACCCGGATCCAAGCGAAATTCGTTATTTTGGATAAATTGCAATATGTCAAATTCTGATTTTACAGTATTAACGTGTTTAGCAGCATGTCATCATGTCTCTTACTGCATTTTATCATCATTTGATTCAATTTGAATTTCAAAATCTCAATTTTATCAAAATTCTCTTCAAAAACCCTGATTTTAAAGGTATAACTTTGATTTTAGGGGTATTTTGGTCATTTTAACCCCAATTCCGAATTTCAAACTATTTTCCACTGAATTTCTTGCATTTTCATCATTTCAAATATCAAGGAAGCATGAGAATAGGGTTTATATCCAATTAAATCCAATAATTTCATGATATTATTGGAAAATCTTGGAAAAACCTACATATTTGAGCTAACCTTATTTCAAGTTTGGCAGGGACATTCAAAAGAAGGAGCTGAAGTCTGCAATTTCCATTTATTTCATTTGATTAGTGATGTAATAATGTAAATTTTGGAATAAGAGATTTAATTTCCTGCTTAGACTATGATGCATATCATATAGTTTGAATTTATGCAATATCCTGCTTATATGATTCATGCATTGTTATTTCAAAAGCACTATGGATGTTCACGAATGGCACGTGCACCAACTCTTAGGGAGTTGATGAACTCGGTGGAATCCATATTTACGGCCCTAGTCGGAATATGGACGAGACTCAGATCCATCATCTTTCTACTAGTCACATTGAGCCTACACTCTTAGGCTATCTTAAAATGCACATCATGCTTCTAATGTTTTCAAAGCATTGTGCATTAAATCAATTAAACTCTGTACATATTCATGGCCACAGTCAGAATATGTGAAGGATTTATTTTGACTTAATACACATTTTTCCAACAAATTTCTTTAAAAGTCTTCCAAAGTGATTCACACATTCATATCATTTGCATCATGAAACCATTAGTTTTCCCATGATTTTCTTAAGAAAACTTCATTCTCAAAGAAATCAATTTCTCAAGAAACCCTCAGTATTTTCCAAAAATCGGTTTTCTCAAGTCAAGTGTTCACAGTTTTCCATGGAAACCAGTCTCTCAAGAAACTTCTAAGTGGGATTTCCAAAATCAAAGTTTTCCCTTGATTTTCCTTGGAAAATGTTATTTTCTTAAGATTTTCAAAAGGAGTTTCCCAATCTTTCTCAAGAATCAAAAATCGATTTCAAGGGTAAGATTCCCATAATTTCAATTTCCCAAGTTCACTTTTTCTTCTCCAATGAGTTTTCCTATAAATTTTCCATCATTTTCCTAAGAAAATTCTCAAAGTTCGAGTTTTCCCGAGAAGTGTTTCCCTTTTCAAATGTTCACCTTTTTCTCAAGAATCACTTCTATTTTCCCAGGATTTTCAACTATTCCTGATTTTCCCACACCTCTATGAACGTTCCCGTGATTTCAAAAACCCTTTTTCATCTGAGTTTCCTGAGAAATTGACTTACACTTTTTTTTCTGAGAAATGTTCCTCAACTCCAAATGTTTTTCAAGCATACATCATGTTTTTCCTACTTCCATTTTCCAAAATCTCATAGCACATGCCTGAATTCTCTGTGCATTTAGGATAGAACACGATTTTGATCATTTAACTAAGTCAAGCACAATTTTGGTCCTTGGTTCGATTACCCCTGTTAAAGGCGGCAGGAATGGTCGAACCTCGTACCGACAGGTCGAGCCCCATCCCATGGATTTTTCCGCAATTTTCAAAACGGAGGCGAGTATTTCAAAATAATTTCCAAAATCCGGTCAAGTTTGAAGCGCGAAAGCGTTTTCCCTCTCTCTCTTCCGCAAGGAAGGGGAAAATGGGAAAAATTTCGCGACGATAACAATACCCTATGGTGTTCAATTTCTTATTCTTTTCATTCTTGAAGTAAGTGCACATGGTGCGCTTACCAATGCCTCAAGCAATGTACCTTCTCAAGGTATGCTCAACTCAGTAACAGTGTCAGGATGTGCCAAGTGCAAAGTGAAAAAGGAACATATGTTTACAATCATTTGCACAATAAAGTCATCAGAGGCATTGCATGATATTAAAATGCACTACATAGCATACTTCAGGGTTTAGTTTGCCTTTAACAACATTCTCATGTGTGTGGGAATTACATTCGCATTCTCAAGGGTTTGAAATTGAATTTATCTACATTTTCATCTTATGGGAATAACATTAGCTATTTCCACAGTGAACAGTTGCTCTTGCAGGGAAGGTGCAATTGCGATAAAAACCTTACACATGGGGTTCAACACACTTACAAGTTTGTGGTGAAATCTGGGATATTTCCGTCTAATGGGAATTACATTAGTTATTCCACGGTATGGGGTACCGCGTCTGCAGACCCAAAACAAAGATATTTAAACAACACTAGTGATTTCAAGTAACGAAGTCTCTAAGTTTGTGAATTTACAATAATGATCAAAGCATACTGTTCTGGTCTGTCGAATGTAGACTGAAGCATAAGAGTTTTCCTTACGCAACACGACACACATACGTGTCGAAGGTGATTCTGAAATAACCCATCTAATGGGTATTACATTGGCATAACTACGGTTCAAGGTGCCGCGCCCGCGGACCCTAAACCTACCATTTGCCACAATGAACTATGGAATTCTATATTTAATTCGGAGCGTAACATTACCTGGAGAATAATACTTGGACGGGACACAGGAGTGTCGCAAGTCCATTCGGTCATACCGAATCGATCATTATGGGCTTTAGTAAAGATATATATATATATATCAACATTATCATAAACACGCGACGAGATACATATACACATATATGCGTATATACAAATTTCCATTCACATTCAAATATGTGTGTGTATATATATATATATATATATATATATATATATATATATATATATATATATATATATATATATATATGTGTGTGTGTGTGTGTGTGTGTGTGTGTGTGTGTGTATAAACTTACTCGGACCCGGTGCATCCAAAAGCACGTACACATATGCCAACATCCTAAGTGCGAGGAAGGTGCAGGACAAGGCAATTACTAGTTGAACCTAATATGGTTCAACTCAAAGTAGTTGAGGACTGGTTTTCGATAGGAAGGTGTTGACAGCCACCATAGTGGCATTACGGGGCTGCAAGGGTGCCAAAGCGGGGGTCCGCACGCTTGCTGCCCAAAAAAATCCAACCAAAGCGGTGGTCTGGTCCCACGGACCAGACTGTCACACAAGCTAACCGAATCTGATCCGACTTGTGGATCAGACCAGACCACTACAGGAATTCGGTTGGGGCTGGTTCAAGTCCCGACAAGGGTAAATCGGGTGTCTAGTAAAAAGTGTGTCCTAAGGTTGACCGAGGTGTCTGGTTCGTATGACCAGACCGCTGTCACAACATGCTAAGGTCTGGACTTTTCAATTCAGACCTAAGCCTAAAGTGGTTTAGCTGATGGGAGGCCCGGGGTGTCCAGCACCAATTGGCTGACACCCGACTCCAACCTGGGTGAGCCGCAGCTAGCACTAGGTGCTAGCTGGGCTGCCAATGGGTTCAGGTCTGAACCACGGTTCAGACCTGCACCCACAAGGTACTCGCGGGGTACCAAGGGTGCTCAGCACCCATGCGGTGCACACCCAGCTCCAGCCAAGTAGGTAACAGTTGGGCTAAGCTCACGCGAACAGCCGATCCCGACCAGGCTATGGTGCTGGTCTGAACCCAGGGTTCAGACCGGCACCTAGCCAAGTCGAAAACCCAACCAAGCAGAAAAAAAAAAACAAAGGTACTTTGAAAACATCTTAACCCAGAAAAGAAAAAGGCAAACGAATGCTTAGGTTACATAGGCTGGGCGCGCGGCTAACCGAATGCGCCCAGCTTCAACTCAAATGCATAGATTTGACAAGGGGTCTGGTCCGCTGGACCAGACCGAGCTACCCTTATGAACGTGAACCAGAGCCCAAGGGATCAGTTCAGCTGCAAATGGAATGCTGGGCACACGCCCAAGGCCGACCAAGCCAGCTCCACCACTTGTGTTCGATGAGCTGGAACGAAAATCGGAGAAGGGGGGGGAATGCACTGCTATCGGAGGTCTAACCTCCCCACGTCCAAAGGGGACTGGTCACACCATGACCAGTGCCCACAAGCACTGCTGCAACCCCAGTCCCAGCGTGTTGGGACTGGGTTGCCCAACACCACAAGAAGCAAACACAATAGCAATAAAAGAGTGCTGGTTACTGGAATGCACCAGCTGGTGTTTTGGCACTTCAAGAGAGTATCAAACGGCCCGAGTGTAGGTTGGACGAGCTCAGCTCGATCCAGCACACTCAGAAATGTCGCAATGGCCATGAACTCAGCAGAAAAAAAAAAGAAAAACAAAACGTAACAGCATTATACTAACAAGGTAAACAACAAAGAAGCAAAGAGGATGATTAAAACTGAAATGAAATTGAAAGAAAATCAAAGGGAAAAGATTGCGATTGCATGCAGCAAGATGAGAATGCATTCCATGGTGATTCAAGATTTGAACTACAATCACTATAACTAAAATCCACCGTTTGGGCCTGCATTCATAGATGCACGGCACCGTCGGCTTCATGAGTATTGAATCTAAGAGCAAATCGAGTTGATGTCTTCACCTTTGCTACTTTGAAGAAGATGAAAGAAGGATGATGTGTTGTAGCTACTCACGCCCAAGAGAAAACCCACGGCTGGAGTGAGGAAGCTAGAGAGAAAAGAGGAGGTTTGGGAGAGAGAGAAGAGAGAGAGGTTCCTATGGAAAATCGCCCAACAAGAGAGGGGCCCGTTTTTTTTTCTAAGGTTTTTATAAAGGCTTGCTTAGGTTTGGACGGCTGGGATTAATCCCTCCAAGATGGAGGGCTGGGGAGCTCCACGCCCCCCAACAACCAATGCATGTAGAGTTTTCAAAAAGTTTTAGAAAACTTTCTAAAATGCCACTATGAAAAGCCTTTAAAACTTCAACAAATTATAAGGGGGCGCCCTTGGCTGCCACCCAACTCCACCTATCGATTTTGAGGATTTGAATCTTTTTGAAAATATTACACAACTACCATGGGGCGCCAGCCCCATGCCTTTCTTTTGGAAATGACGCCCCTCATGATGGTCTTTGGGCTCCATCATGAGGATTTTGGAAATGATACATGGCCAATGAAAGCCTTGTTTAAAAAGCCATGCAATTATATTTCAAAACTACCACCCAGCTGGTCAGCCCTTGACCAATTGGTCAACCACGGACAAGGATGTCCACAATAGGGTCGTCCAACAGGTTTGGGTCTCCTAGTCGACCCGGATCCAAATCCAAAAACCGCATGTTGTTTTAAAGATAAAATAATGCATATTTAATATATTAAAATACTAATTTAATCCCAACAAAATATTCAGTTCTCTACATAACCTTAATTAACATGAAGTGGTGGAAGCCTCTTATGAAAATTACCTTTCGTTTGCTAAAATTAAGCATTTTAAGATTCGGGTCCAATCTTAGATCAAAACTCGTAATTCACATGCACTGACGAGGTTTTTTCGCTGTTCGGGTCTCAAATTCGGGGTAAACCACCATAAGCCTATTCCAAACTTACCCTAAAGGTTTTGGAAGTTAACTCGTTCTAGATTTCCCGAAATCGCTATTTTTACATAAATTACGCGATTTTACCCGATTCTCAAAATAAGCAAAATCCCAAAAATTGCCAAAACATCAAAATTCGTCGATTTCAACATATATATACGCAATATTACATCAAAAGAATCGTGGATCTTACAGTCCATGTCTCTGTTGAGTAAGGATTGATCATGTTTGTAGCCACTGGTGAGTTTCTTTCAACATTGGACCGCTCCCAAGTGGTTTTAGCTTAGCTGGTCACTTAGTTTATATTAAAATATATTTAATAATATACCCTGAGTGATTTGGACTGGGTTATGTGACTCTTTAGTGTACCCATTAAGTCTAAAAGTAAAACAATGCCTTAGTTGAATATGAATACTTTACAAATATTACATGCATGTTCATAGTTGTAATTGTGTCTAAAGCATGTTCTTGATTATGTGATGGTTTACTATGATATAACTAAATATTACGTTCTTTGAAATTGTTTGTTTAATTGGATGCTTATAACTATTGATGGTATGTGCATGTATGTTTTGTGTTATATGTATGCCTTGTTAATGTGATTTCTTCTGAAACTGTGAAAGTTTGACCCTATAAATTTTAAAAATAGTAGATACAGATAGTTGAGCTAGAGCAGTTACGGGATGTTGTGGAGGTGTCATGTGAATCAACTATTGATCCCTAGGAGATGTTTTGGGACTTTTTTAATTATTTATTTCAGTTAATTGATACTTTTAAATATTTGATTTATTGAATGAATGGATTGGTTTGGTAGAGACATTTTGACATACTTGTAACTTGCTGAAATTGTTGAACCGATTTTAAATGTTATTTCCATTGTAATTTTGAACCAAACAAGTTTTATTAATTGGTCATGTTATCTCAAATGTTGTTTTAGGGCACTAGTAAATGTCGGTGCTTGTATAGGCTAACTTTTTAGAGCTTGATTGGGTTAAGGCGATGTCCTTGATGATATACTTAATTTAATAATTTTTTTATATAGTGTGTTCAATCGGTTGATAATGGCATTTCGTACTGGATCTAGCACTAAGAGACTAAGGTATGCTCGTGTTTGCGCTCAAACGGGGCCATCTAATGCTTGACACCGTTGAAACTTATATGTTAGGTAAAACCGTTAGATAATTACATATTAGAATTAGAAAAAAAAATCATGTATATTTTGGTTAAAATTTTTAGGCGTCACAATTTGTGAGGTGCTCACCCAGTGTTCGTTGAAACACCTCAACAAACTTCTGTGTCTTTTTTTTTTAATGAGATTTTTCTGTAGCATCTTTAGATTAATTTAATAACGTATTTGCATGTGTTTGATGGTTATTTCTGGATAGTTTGAGTGCTCGAATCAACTTCCCCAAAAATCAACCTATAGTCATGTGAACCCATTTTTAGCCTTAGACATTCCTAGCGTGTTGCGCATTTAAGGGGGAGATTCTTATTGAGAGTTGTCATAGAGTGGTTGCCGTTGTGCACAGAGGTGACAAGGCTGGATCAGGTGCAATGACATTGCAAAATTCTGATTTGCCGCTGCACCTGAGCACCCTTCGTATTTTCTATACAACTTGACAGCTGTGGGCCCCACAACAGAGGTGGGTGCTCAAGTGCAGCAGCACATTTGAATGTGCAATGTGATTGCACCTGATCTTTTTCTCTTTTATACAGCTACGTATGTGTTTGGGTAAAAATTTCCTTTTCAGATGACCCCTTGACCATATTAAATGGCTGACAATGCCCCTTCACGGAACGACTCTTTTGTAATTATAACGGTGAAAACTGTGGGGAATCTACTGCAAAACATGACAAGTGATGAACTTTTTTAGAGTTAGCTAATATGGCAGGGATCAATTTGCAAAAAAACTCCTTGCGTATAGACCAGATAACATTGCATAAGTGATGGACTGAGGCAACTTTAATGGCAAACTTATCCACCGGTTATGACCGTGACGTATAAACCCATCATATTTTAATCAGATATATATAATCTTTGCATTCTTTTCTTTATATATTACACTTAAAATATATATCACACATAAAATGTACATTTTTTTATCTACATGAACTCTCATGAACGGAGCCGAACACTTTGAGTTCGAGCTCATCTCATTTAAGCAAAATGAGCTTCATTTAAGCTAAACGAGCTTCTCATGGCTCGGGTCGCCAACCATATGAGCTGAACCGAGGCGAGTCATAAGCTGCTCAATTCACTTACCAGGACTACAAGTAGGTCATGGAAAACTCACCAATCAAAGCCAAATTTAAATAGTTTCAGAGATGTACGTGGTTGGGATCTTGACTCATATCAGACTTGGATCCAACCTGTGCTAGTAGATGTCAGGCAACCTTCACCTGAAATTTTGATCTGGTACAAAATGTATGTGTTTGTATCATGCAGTATACGAATGTGGACCCAAGATATACATTAATTATTTAGTCCAGGTCATCTATTTGCTTGCAATGTAACCTAGTTTTCTAGGTCCATCCATTAAGTCTTGAATAAGTCAGACCCTGAGCTGGTTCATTTTTTTGTGTTGCAGAATAGTTGAATCGAACAAGAGCCGTCGATAGGGTGCTCTCTCCTTGGGAGAGTAGGGTCTCAATGGTGGAGGAAAGAATCTTCGTGAGGATAAGTCGGGTTTCTCCCTGCGGCGGTGGTGAGGGGCATGGGGTAAGAGCTATGCGCAAGCTGGTGGATCTAGTGGTAATCGGAGGGAAGTGCCGGGAGTCGGCTTCTCGTTCTGTTGCATTTGCAGGAGGGAGGGCTAGAAGGGAGTGGGTTTCGGGAGAAAGTGGTCCTGCTAGACAGCTTTCTCTCTTCCATGGCGAGGCTTTCTCGGACATGGAAGAGAAGCTATAAGGCCTGCATTGGCAACAGACCAAGGAAATCAATCTGATTTTCCTGGGAGAGCTATTGAAGTCATTAAAGCTTGTGGACTCGGAGTCTTTTAGCCATTACTGGATTTCGATGCTGGTTCGGTAAGTTGAGGCTGGCTCTCTCTGGTGGTCAGATACTACGCCAATCTTAAAAGAAAGGTGTATTTCATATATCTCCTTCGTTCCCGCTCACAAGGAGATCGTGGTGAAAGATATTTTGATTCTTGCTGGGGTCGTGAAATCAATGGAGGGCCGAGCTGCTGAGTGGTGGTGCCAATCCTGCACCTCCTTTAGCTGCTTCGAATCGGAGATCTGTTCGTGGTGCAAGTTCGATAGGGCTCGTTGAAACCCAAATCTGTTCATACCAACTGTGTGCAACGAGAGTTATTCCTATTCCTCATCAAAGGTGGATGTGGATGTTGCACATTCAAGTGGGTCTTCACATTGGATCGACGTAAAGTCCAGACGCTTCCAGCGTCAGGAGAGGGCTCGGAAAGGATTCATCAGGCGGGGGGCAGGTCCGAGGACTGGATTGCGAACATTGTACAATCCTCAACTTCAGGTGGCGGGAGGCATGTTTAAAATGCCATCGATCATAGGTGATGAATGACCCTAATATGATCGTTGTCAATCACTATCGTTGGCTCGAGCTCACAAACTAGCATCATTTCATGACCGGGAAGGGGTCTTAGGTGGCGTTCTTCAAAACAGAACGCCATGGATGAAATGATGTGCGGGAGATCGATGTTCTCCTCAGCCTATCGACACCCACGATGAGCCCAAGCCTTCAAGTCGATGGTGAACAAGACCCTTAACCCAGTATATGAAAAGAGGACACCCCTTGTTCTCATCATGCAACCAGGCTCCTTCTTATAAGCTTTTAAGAGAGGCCTGTAGTGGGAGGAATTGGTGGATACAACTACTAGTGGTTACCCTGTATGGACAGTTATAATAATTGCCCTGTGACCCTGATAAGTTGTTTCTTCCCATGATGTACCCATGTCAAACAGGGTCACATTAGGTTGGATCCTATCTATATTTCAACATTCTCCCACTTGACCCATTAACATGAAAAAATACTACATCAAGGTTTTATTGTTATCTTGATTCAATTTTTATGTGGGTTCACATGTTATCATGTATCACAAGAATAAATCATATAAATCATAGAGATGAATACTTTTTTATGAAATGTCATATTTTCATGCACTACAATATAATTCTTTTTCAATGCATTGGTATGTTAAGATTACCTTTATGAATGAGATGGTTTCTAACTCATTCTATTGGTCCTTTAATATTGTTATTTTGTTGTTCTCTCTAACCAAATATAAATTCAACAATACATAAAATCATACAGAATCAATTTGGCTTCACAAATGTGATCACATAAAACCATAATGTATTGTCATACATCAGAATAAATCAAACAGACTCATCCCCTTTACATGTTGAGAATATAATCATGGTGTTAGCCTTTTACTAAAGAGAAATACAGTCATTTCGTTCATACCAATTGTATCAATACATAGTAAATGATTCTCAGTCATTTCTTTAACAATAAAGTACTTTAACTCTATGTGTTGACACAAGGTTGAGCTATTTTTGTTATTCAAAAAGGACATAGCAGTTTAATTATCACATAAGATCTTTAGTGGCCTCCCAATAGAGTCTACTATGCCAAGATCTATAATACAGCTTCTAATCCATATGGCTTGAGATTAAAATCTTGTATAAAATCAATAATTTCTGCCCCAATAGATTTCAGAAATTCCTTCAATGTCTTGCAGTGAGAGGTGACTTCGAATATTCTTAGCCACTCGTGATTGCAAAAGCAGTAGGCTAAGATTATTTGAGCACACTCACTTCTTATAGACATTCTTTTAAGTACTCCCACTTCTCATAGACAACCTTCAGAGTGGCTATTTTATTCTTCGTATGAGTGAAAGATTAATCACACTATATGAGATTTATATTGAAAAGGTAAATGTGATAGCCTTTATTATTCACTTTTTCTAAGACAAGCATAATTGAGCTATTGTCATTCAACTTTGGTGGAAAAAATAATACTCATAGTTGTTTCGTCTTCTCAATTCATAAAGAATTGACTTTAATGGGTGAAACTAGTAGATCATATAACCAGAGGCAATTCAGCATTGTACCTTTGGGTACAAACATGTGTTTCATGGGCAGTATACACATTTACTATTGCACTCTATGTGAATTTGGAACAGAGTGACCTACCTTTGGGTAGAATCATTGGTTCATAATGTCACACAAAATCATAATATTGAATCTTAACACGGTCCTGGGAATCCTCAATCAACAAAACTCTTATCACTTTGATGATTGTATGAGTCAGTTGATCAAAATCTTTTTACGGCAAACATATTCGTATTATGAAGCATATCCAAGCACACAGGATATTGCATGTATATTCATGATGAAATATGCATTATATCATCAAAAAAAATATATTCGTGCTTCAACTTATATGTACAAATAAATTTTGATGAAAATACATCACAAATGTCATGAATTTAGTCATAATTCATGCTTAAATATCATGCATAACTTAAATTGCAACAAATGTATGTAAAAAGTCATAATTCTATGATAATAAATACTTATAAAGTATGAAAAATAACAAAAACACGCTCTTTTGCGTAAAACTCGAGGTCTTCATATTGGAACTGGTCAAAAACTGATATGAACTGGTCTAAAATGACCATGAATCGGTCATTTAAGGGTCTGAACCAGTCTTAGAACTTATAAATTGATCCAAAACATGAATTAAAGCTCATAAAACCCAACAACTGAATGAGAAAATCTTTGTTCCTTCACTAATTCATGAAAACAGAGTCTCTATATTCCTGAACCAGTGAAAACCCGATAGAAACTGGTGAAAAATGTCTCAGAACCGGTATCAAAACATGTTGTATCGGTCATTAAACTGATTCAGGTGTAAATAATGCATGGACCCCTTTTTGGATCTAATCCAATCTGGATCTAGATCCATATCTAATGGATTCTGGGTTGGATCCCCTAGTTCGAATCCAATTTAGATCTAGACCCATAATGATCGGGTCCTGGGTTGGATCCCACGAACCAAAACAGATTTGTATCCAAATACGTAACAATTTTGGGTCAGATCTGAATCCTGAAACCTATCCAAATATGGACCCAGTCTAAAAAGGACCCAGGTCAAATCCGGATCTCAACTCGATCACAATTCAGATTCGGTCTATAACATGACTCGGGTCAGATCCAGGAACCCCACCTGGTCTAGACTCAGATCCGATTCAAATAAAACTGGAAGCATATCTAGAAATTCGACCTAGTACATACCCAAACCCGGTCCAAATAGGACCTAGGTCGTATCTAAGAACTTGATCGCACCTAGACCTGGACCCGGATCTGACCCAAACTAGATCCAAATCTTGTCCATAACAGGACTCAGGTCGGATCCAAGAAACTACTCGGTCCGACCGAGACCCAGAACCTTAAATGGATCTGGGTTGGATTCGGATTCAGCTATCGGTCTAGAGGTAGACCCGATCCGTAATGGATCCAGTTCTGATTTGGATCATAGGTCTGGCAAAATCAGATCAGGCCTAGACCTATACTTCGAACCCAAATGGGTCTAGGTCTGATCCGGGTAGTGAGTACAGACCCGATCTACCTTGTCCAAAACGGATTCGAGTTTGGATTGGGCCGCACAGGCTTAGATAAAAAACCCAATCCACACAGATCGAGTTTGGATAGCCACTCTCCGGATTGGGTTCACATCCGGACCCGACCCGTCCGGAACAGACAACCGATATCACCCAAATGCTTTCAGTTTCTGAGAAATTGAAAGCCTTGGGTTTCTTAGAAACTACAAAGCATAAACAACCCACGTCACCCCACTATGACCTACGGTCACCGACATCGATGACCGGCCAGTGAAGGTCACCCCCCTCTCCCTGCAATGACTTCTCCACCAACGAAAGGTAAAGGGGAAACCAAAAGGGGCACATCACCCCGAATGTCGCACATCGTCAGACTGACGATGGCACCCCAGCAAAGGACAACACCCCTCCCCCCACCCCCCCACCCGCCACCAGCGAGGCCTCTCCACTAGCGAAAGATAAGGTTGATTTGTGTGTGTGTGTGTGTGTGTGTGTGTGTGTGTGTGTGTGTGTGTGCACACATCTACCTCCGAGGCTGGCTGTGGCCACCGACGACCAGTCATCGCCTGCTCGGCCGGCGAGGGTGGGTGATGCTTCCAGCAAAACCCCATCGTCCACCACCGTTCAACGACAGAGGAGGGGAAAACCAAAACTAGAAAAAGGTTTTTTTTTTACAGAGGGTTAATACCCTCTTCCCCGGGTCCACCTATTGTCGTCGCGACGGGCTCCAAATGTCACTGGCAATGGGGTCCCAACACTTATCAATTTTTTATTGTGAAGACCGGATCTGAAGGTTGGGCCTTCTGATTATGCATTGTGCCACTGCACGCGAACATCACCAAAGTTCCCTGTCCAGGGGTCATTGTCACGTGGTTGCCTTCAAGTGCATGGCAGAAGTGTCGGATCTCTAAAAATTGGCACTAGCGGCCGGCCTAAAAGCCACCGGCGATGGTGACTCTGATCTCAGAACAATGCTGAATCTCCACATTCTGGTGACCGCAGAAGTGGTGCGCCACCACCTGCCTCTTCATGTTGTATGCATAGGAGTGGAACGTGTAGAGATGAGCAAACGACTGGATAGCCTCTCTGGCCAACTCAGCCAGAGCCGTGATAGTTGAAGTGGGCTCGCCTAGAACATTGTCGGCAGTAGCCATCTTGAGCCCCTTCAGCAGTGATCGTTGGCTGCCACGAAACCTGTATGCCGTCAGCGACAGCAACTCAATGTCGGTGACGGTTGGTTGAAATGGAAAACCTACTAGTGTCCCTTTGTTGGTGATGATGTACATCTCCTGCTAACCAGCGGTCACTAACGATAGAAAACAACCAATGTGGCTCTGAGCAAGAGGTCATTGTGGGAAAGCAAGATTTCAACAAGTGTCGCAAGAACGTCGGTGCACCTACACGTGCATCAGAATGTGTGGAGTAGGCCCATAACCCAATGATGACATTCTTCAAAACAAAACCAAAATGTGAAAGCAACAGGACATACTGATAGATGCCATGGATGAAATGATGTGTGGGTGCTCGGTGTTTTCCTCAGCTTATCGACACCCACGATGAGCCCAGGCCTTCAAGTCGATGGTGAGTGATCATGCATATATTTTAAGGAGAATTAACATTAAAATATGCATGATTTTATGAAAAAATGTTTTAAAAACCCAATTTTATGCTAGTTTTCGTTAAATGAGCTAAAATGATTTCAAAATAGAAAATGTATGAAAAATAGCTTTATTTGTATATTTTAGTACATATTTTAATGTTTGTTATTAACATAGTAGTTTTAGTTTTAGTTTTCAATAAAAATAATAAAAAAAAAATAATAAGTAGAATTAGGTTAGAGTAAACTAATTTTGTTTTGAGGTTTTTAGCAAATAAAATTTCTTTAAATAGTTTTTAGATTTTTGAAAAAAAATAAAACAAACCGGTTTACACGGTTTGCTTTCTTTTAAAAAAAACTGAAAAAAATTGTTACAAACCGGTTCAAGCCGGTTTGTGCTTTTAAAAATCAAAAATGAGAAAAAAACATATCGTCTTCACCCATTTAAGCTGAAGCCTTTCTTCTTTCCCCTCTTTCCCTCTCTTCTCTCTTTCCTAAACTTTCCCCTCCACCGTGTTCCTTACCTCTTTCTTCCTCTTCTCCCTAATTCTCTTCTCTTTTCCAGTGGAGGTGCATCTTCAGTCCGGCGACAGCATGTGGGTGGATGACCGCCTCTTTCCTAACCCCTCTAAGGTTCACGGTAAGGTCTATCATCATCATCATCTTCTTTTTCTTCTTCTTCTTCTTCTTCTTCTTCTTCTTCTTCTTCTTCTCTCTGAATTTTCATTTTTCGTAATGTTGAGTTTTGGCTGGTCTGCAATTTGAAAAACGTAAAAAAAAAATATAAAACAGAAAACTAAGCATATGAAAAAAGGGGATTCCAGCGATCAACAAAAACTCTGTTGGAAATGTTTTTTTTTTAAGATGACGCGATTCAGGTCTGGTGAATAATTCTTTGAATTAGTTTCTGATCGACGTATTGATCTGGATCTGCTGTAAATGAAATAGCTGGATCAATGTATTGATACGAATTTGTTGGCTAAAAGAGGATCGATCACTGCAAAATCTGGTGTGTACTGTGTAATTGGATCAATCATTTTTTTTAATCGATGTTGAGGTTTGAACATCCAGTCATTACTTGAAATTCATCACCGATTAGAGGTCTGGATCCATTCCAGCCAATCGGAATCCTGAAAGAGTGTAAAACTTTGTCCCGATTGGTTGTGTTTTCACTGATTCTAGTAGAATTTAACATGAGTCTCGGATTTTTATTGATATTAACTCGATCAGATGGATTTGTAATGTTTATGTTAATGTTTATTGTTTAGAATTTCTGCTTTCTACCTTTAGTAAATTCCTGTTTTGTTTTTCTGATTTCCTTATTGTTTACTCTTTGAATTGATTGTTGTTCATTCTTTAGAAATTCATGTCTGCATTTTATTCTTGTCTTTTCTGTTGTAATTCCATATGATTTTCTGTTTTTAGTATTATTTTTAATTTCTTATATTACTTTGAGCCATCATTTTGATTCAATATTTTTATTCTATTACTAAAATCATGTTATTCATCACATTGCTCTGCATTTTCTGTTAAGTGTTTCTGATTTCCTGTTTTCCAGTTTTAATTCATTTCATGTCCTGTTTCTTTTACTTCCAGAATTTCTGTTTGTTTTGTTATTTTACTGAGTTCTACTCTTCATTTTACTAAGTTTCCTGTCTTGTGATACATGTATTTTCTGTTTTTAATGCATTAAATTTCCTATTTTTAAATTCAGTCCTTTTTCTGTTTTGTTTTACAGTTAATTTATGTTTCTTTACAGTCCGAATTTACTGTTTTTAACTTTTTCATGTTTCTGTTTTTTTTTATCTTGCATTCAATTTCTGTTTGTTCAGTTTTATATTTCTTGCTTTTGCCTGTTTAATTGATTTTATGTTTTTCTTTTTTTTGTCATTTCCTTTTTTTTTTTACACTTTGAAATTCTTGATTTTCATTACACCCTTGATATTTTCATTTCTTTCAATTCTTGAATTCCTAATCTCATGTTTTGTTTTCATATTTAGCTTACTCTATTGTTAGATCCTAGTTCATTGAGTTAAGTAATTAGTTGTTAGTTAAGTAAGTTGTTAGATAATTAGCATTGTTCATTGCTTAGTAATCAGTTAGTTAGTCGTAGAATTACTTAGTTATTTGTCATTAGATTGCTTTCATGTTTTAGCATTGAATTTGCATAAATTGTGTTTAGTATAGTTTTTACTTCTCTCTCTTGTACTGCTCGTGTTCATTTTATTTGTGCAGGATAGCACAGAAGTGGAGCGGAAGTGATTACGTGACACGGAAGGGTGCAAGAGTAGAAGCTTCTTTTTACTTTTCAATTTAGAATTAGGAATTTGATTCTGGGTTTGTAAATATTGCTTTTTACACCCTCTGCGAAGGGTATTCATTTGTTGTAATAGTTAGTTGTTTTACTTTACTCGTACATTTTCCATTTAATAATTCGGCAATAAAGAATAGTTTAGATTTGTGTGTTTGAATACGAAATATTCTCGTTCCCTGAGTTCGACCCGGTCTCATCCACTAGTGAGAACCGGTTTTTATTATTTGATGTCTGGTTTTCACATGTTTTACATATAAATTTTTTTTCAAAATTACAATGATTTAAAAGAAGACATCAAGTTTTTGGCGTCGTTGCCGGGGACGGCATAATATTAGTATTCACTTTATTGCCTAATGTTTGTTTGCATTTAGGTTTAGAACCACGTATGTGCATATCGTAGAGACGAGCTTACTTTTCTGCACAGCCTACCTACTAGGATCCCCTTAGAGGTGACTGTGTACGATTGGTACCGTACACATAGATTTCATATTTCTTTTGCATAATCTCTGTTATGTGTAATTGCGTGGTGTTTGTTTTTGTTGTTTTTAGTCTACTCGCTTTGTGGTTTGCGTGGTTTGGCCGCTTAGTGCATTAGTTAGGTAGAAAACCCAAAGTTAGGACGTGTGCTACATCGGTCTACTCCAAGGTGTACGCAATGGCTGATGATCATCATTTGATTTGTCCTTTGAGGGAGTACTTCATGCCAAATACGTATACTCCCGCCTCCTGCATCACGAGACCTGATGTAGGAGCGAGCCATTTTGAGATTAAGTCCAGTGTGATTCAAATGCTACCTTCGTTTTATGGCCTTAGCAATGAAGACCCATATCGTCATCTCGACGAATTCCTTGAGATTTGCTCGACAGTGCGAATCAATAACTTTGAAGATGACGCTATGAGGTTGACTTTGTTTTCGTTCTCTCTCAAAGATAAAGCCAAGCACTGGCTAAAATCTCTTGAGACGATTCGTATTACTACTTGGGAAGGAATGCAACACGAATTCCTCAAAAAGTACTTTCCAATTGGTAAAATGAATCAGTTTGATAAAGCTATAACCAGTTTTTCTCAAATTGAGAGAGAACAGTTTCACGAGTCTTGGGAGAGATTGAAAGATCTTAAGGCGACATACTTTCTCATAAAAGCCCACTCTTCCATAGAAGGTCGAAAACATGATCAAGATCTAAAAATCAATAAAGATCTGATTCACAATTGGCTATACTCATCAATATCAGGAGATCAATACAGCTCACCATAACCTTACATGGAAATCAAAGTCACACAAGTTCCTCGTCGGACCTCCTGATCCGGGAAACGTACAACCTCACAAGGGATTACCGATCTAGATGATATACCTGGTCTTGGACAGTACACTCCCTCACGGTTTACCGTCTCCGCGGCTACCCGCTCTTGGACAGTGTATATCCTCACAAAGATTCTACCACTCTAGCCGGGTTACCAGATCTTGGTCATACGAACCCTTACAGAAAACCTTTGAGAACCCAATCCTCAACAAAGGCCATATCAAAGAAAAATCACTGTGAGACACGCATAAACACAAATGACCACTCACTTGGTCGATAGCCACTAATAATCAACCAGATCCATGCTGAATCACCTGGTCTGGGAAAATGTACGACCTCACAAGGAATTACCGCCCTAGATGGTATACTTGGTCTTGGACCATACACTTCCTCACAGTTCACCGTCGTCGCGGCTACCCGGTCTTGGAAAGTGCACGTTCTCACAGAATTCCACCACTCTAGTGGGTCACCTGATCTTGGTCATACACCCCCCTCGCAGATAATCCATTGGAGATCAGATCCTCAACAAGCGCCATACACAATGATACATGCTTCAAGACGATCGACTGATCAAAATAATTGACCGCACACAGGGTCAGAAGCCACTAAGATGGGCATAAGCATATATATATCAACAATATGCATCGTATCACTTAACATGGCAGAACAAAACACAGAATCCCACATTCTTCCAACAATTCTTATCACGTGGCATATCAATCGCATCACATAGAAGATTTAAACTACGCAACTCGTCAATGCCACAAGAAACATTATATCCTCAAATAGAACCTCAAAGCATGCGCAATCAAAGCATAAATTCTATACACAGAAATACGCAAATAACGTATTATGAATCAACTAAACTTCAACTTACGTAGCTCCTACGCAGTTCAATAAATTCACAGGATTCAAGTTGTATGTGCAGATAAGACAATTCAAATCTTTGCACCATCATATGCATCCACAATTTTTACCTCAAAGCACATCGCATTCGACCACTTCAGCGTGAAACACACGCACATATCTACAAGACTTCTCCAGTCTAATACTCATGATATTCGCCAATCATGCTATACAAGGATGATAAAAAAAAAATCACACAACCCATCATAAATGGGAAACCCCTGCAACACAGTTATGTAGGCGTGATGTATCATCAAACTACTAATCATTTGTAGTCGTGAGGTGTCATATATCTAAGTGATCTAAACTAATGATTTGTAGGCGTACAAGTCAACCACCTAAAAGTTAATCAGTTGTAGGCGTGAAACTTCATTCACCTAATAAGCATCACAATCATTAAGATCACAAAGACACCAAAGTCACACGAAATTCCATCGATAAGCTTTTACTTAACAAAAATACGCAACAACACACACAAAAAGCCTTAAACTAAGACTAACAAAAGTGTCTACTCGACAGTTTCTATGTGTTTTGTTGCTATTGCTAAGGAGGTTGGGGCGTACTGCCCACTCGCCGAAGGTCATCCACCTTCTTTATGCGACAATCACGGATAAAGTGGCCCACCTTGCCACAATAAAAGCAGCCACCAGAGGCTTGAGGACATACCTGTCCATGGTGAATACGATCACATCTCAGACACTTTGGGTTTAACGATCATTGAGGCTCATTTTCTTCACTTACTTTTTGTCTTTTAGCAGGTCGAGGCTTGTCGTCAACACTATCTTCGGCATACTTTCTATCACGACGTTGCTTAAAGTGGCATTCTTCAGCAGAATGACCCACCTTTTTGCAAAAGTGACAATCAACAGGGTTTCGAAGGCACATCGGATCGGACAAAACATGAGGGCTGACACCTCGCTCTAGATTGGTGCTCGTGCAAACCAACCTATCAACCTTATGATCCAGGTTCTAGACCATCGCTTGGAGCTGCTCAACTGCTCCGGTCAATGCGTCTATAGATTCGATCAGTTTATTAAACGTCATCTAAGCAAAACACATTCGTTAGTTAAAATAACTACAAAACAATTTAAGAGAAAAAGATACTCACAGTGCGATGCAGATGGCGGATGATCAAGGATTACCACTTTTCCAGTTGCTCTGATACCAAAAGTTGTAACGCCTCAAAATTGTGGACTTGAAACCTTTTATGAAAAAGGTTGAAAGCTTTGAAATCAATCATTTATCAGAGTTTAAAACAGAAGTTCAATGGAAGATCAGGTTCAAAACAACAAGTCCCTAGACCTTGAGCACATTACAACCAAAAGCAGATTCCCCCTTACAAACCGATTTGCAGTTCAAATATATATTTTATTAAAATGAAAAGAAGAACCACATTTTGGTAATACAGTTTTAGAAATGCAGAGTTATAATCAAAAGAGATGCTTTCAAAGAAACCTTATACCGCATCCATCAAAAGTATCCCCAGGAGCACAACGTCAGGAAAGGGCATTGCCTTGAATGCATCGCGTCATCATGCCATCGCAAGCTGTCTCAACCTGTTCACCACCTGCCCATGAAAATGGGTCAGTCACACAACAGACTAGTAGGGGTGCAAAGGACAAGAAAGAGCAGAAGCTGCAATAAGTAAGATAAACGCTAGCTCAAGCAGGAACAAGCAAGACTAGCAGATCTAACCAAATGTGTTGTGGAGTAAGCAAAGCTCTAGTAAAGCAGACAACTACGTAAAAGAGCAGGAAGGATCAGAGTGCTGAACAGACAACTATAGCAATCTCACAAATATAATAGGTGAAGAGTAACTAACTCTATCCACCAGCCAAGCAAAGCAATTTCATAAGACAGGTATTCATAACAACACTTGTAACACATATAAGTACCATAGGATGGCCCAGTCCATCGACAAGTGATTACATTAATTGTGAGGCACAAGCTATTGCATCACAAGCAATTCATAAGCAATACAAGATAAGCAATCAACTAATATGAGAAGCTAGTTATTACTAAGCAAGGAACTGCGTAAGCAGTTTAACCAACAAGGGTAACGCCTCGACGGGCATACTTAGCTCAACGAATAGCATACCAAACTACCGAGCTAACAAGCAAGCAAGCAAAGCACGTCACAACATGCGTATCTCACGATCATGTGTATAAGTTATATCTTGTCTCATTACTGAGCAGGCCGTTGTGGGTACGCACAAGGCAAAACGTAGAAACAGCCGAGATCGATTCGGGGGTCCATTATGCTATGTATTTTATTATACCTCGAATGACTGACTGAGTCCGCTTCCTAAGGGGACGGTCTGTGACCAAGAGAGTAAATCCCCAAAGGCAAACAAAGGCCTAATGGATGCGCATCCGTACTTCTGCAGAAGTGGCCCAAAGGACTTCCCCTAACCTCCGATGACTGGGGAAGGTCGGATCTTTGCCCGAGATTGTCACATATGGCTGTCCATCGGAGTTTTGTACCATTCATCCTCTCTCTTGATGAACCGTCCCGAATGAGCACGACGGAGGGTTTCTTAACTGTCGTCTCATTCTCATGCTCTGGTCTTTCAACCCAATCGAGCATCTTGCCTGTGAAGGCGCATGATTATTATTTAAGTGTGTTATACACGCCATTGTGCGTTCAAGGCAACCAAACAATTCTCATCCTACTCACTGCAGTAGCATCGTAACTATTCAAATGCATAATCACGCTGAAAGGGGTCAATCCCTAGTGAGGGTAGAAACATCACTCTTGTGATCTCAAACACATGCCATTGCATGTTCGAGGCAGACATAGACCTCTCATCCTACTCATCGTAGTACGCAACGTACCTGTTCAAAAGTACAACCACAATGAGAGGGGTATGGATCTCTCGCAGGAAATCCCAATGCTTCTACTTTATAGAAGCCAACAGTGAACTCATTCCAGTTCCAACTGATCATGCTCGGGCCCTTTAGACAATTGCGAGCAACCCGCCTATTAGGCGAAAGCAACATAACAGGATTAACTTAATGTGTCAATACACGCTTAGAGGTTACTGCAGACCTCTCGTTCTGCTCTCGTAGCCCAAACATATCGTATGTGACTAAGGGTACAACTACAAGAGGAGGAACATGGATCCTTCGTAAGAGATCCAACAATACCTTCACAAAGGAAGGCACTACAATCTCGGTTGAACCAAAAAGCCTAGAAACTAGGTCTCGTATCAGAGGTGAGGTAACGCCGATCTAGTGATGGCGCAAGTACCTTGCTAGGATCCCTGTCCCATTCATGCACAGGATCCTAAACGAGGTTATCTAAGTCGTATCGAATAGGCAAACCAAGGTTGTAACACATCTATCCCAAATACATCAATTTGGGTGGTCCGACCGCTACCTCTGTTTTACAAGCTATACATCTTGAAAATAGGTTCGCACCTAAGACGATGTCTTTTGAGAACTGAAGTGCATAAGTGTGTGTCGTGGCTTGAAAGCCAAGTGAGACGATATACATTATGCACTCGAAGTTGCACTCAGGGAGTGCAAGCTAACAAGAGGCAAACTCATGCACATACTAATACAAAGGCAAAACGAGGGACAAGACTCGGTGGGTGAAGCCGCACCGCGAGGGTAGAATGCTAAAGCTCCACACGAGGTATGATATCATACCTCGATCATTGTAACGCACAAGCAGGCAACTACACAAGCAACTCGTGAGGTATAAGATCTTATACGAACTACGCCAGTGTAAAGGACGACTCACGAGGCATGGGGTTGCACCTCGATAGATCGATAAGCGTAAACAAGTAAAGAAGCATACGACAACAATGGACACATGAATGAGCAAGGCATATGCACGAAGTGCGGCAACAAAGTAAAGACAAACGCATACAAAAGAAAAGAGCAAGAGCAAGCACGACAGCACAGGAAGGTAAAGCGCGAGAAGTAAAGCAGAAGCAAGGCCATGGCGCATAAAGCGCGGGGCAACAAGTAAATGCAGGAAGTAAAGTGCAAGAACGAAAAGAAGAACCAGGATTTATATCCTGGAGAACAAGGCAGACATATGCAAGTAAATGCCAAGGTGCAAAGCGCGGGGCAACATAAAAGTAAAGTGCAGAAAAGTAAAGAGGACAGGGAACGCGAAATCGCGTCCTTGAGTTAAAAGACATGGAATGTAAAGACAGGAATGGAAAGCCTAGGCACATATAGCGCGACGGCGACAGAAAGGAAAGTGCAGGAAAGTAAAGAGGACAAGGATCGCGAAACCGCATCCTTGAAGGTAAAGACATACGTATATATATTATATGTATACATATATCGTCCTCTTTTAGTTATCTTTCTTATTTTAGCATTTATCAGTTCATTGTCCTTTCACGCAAGAATCCCCTACCTTAAGGGGTTGCGGGTCCTCGTACGCATGCAGCGTAGGCAAGCAAGAGCTCGAGCCACAGAGGGCGAGCTGGATCCACCGTTCAACCTGGAGATCTCAGAACATTAGCATATGCCGAAGGTAAATAAGAAGCAACAAGGCAACCGGGCCTCTTGCCTGCAGGAGGCAGAGGCAGGAGCTCTGCATCCTGCAGACAAGGGTGCCAAAGGCAGGGGTCTCAGCTCTGCTTGGCAACAACAGCAGAGGCAGGGAGCAGGAGCTCCCTGTCTGCTAGCACAAGGAAAAGCAGGGGAGGGAGCAGAAGCTCCCTGCCACACCTGCCACAACAAGGCAGGGGGAAGCACCCCCTGTCAGAACACGAGACAGGGGTGCAGCCCCCTGCCGACAACAAGAACAAGGCAAGGGGGCAGAGCCCCTTGCCAGAGAACACGGAGATGCAGGGGGCAAGCCCCTGCTCGAAAACAGAAAAGTAGGGGGGCTTGGCCCCTTCTGGCACAACGCAGGAGGCAGGGGGCCTCGCCCCCTGCCGGCACAATCCAAGAGGCAGGGGGACAGAGCCCCCTGCCGAGGAGCAACAGAATGGTGCAGGGGGGCTCCGCCCCCTACAGGGAAAACAATCGAAGGCAGGGGTCCTAGCCCCCTGCCGGCAAACAAAAGAAGACAGGGGGCGAAGCCCCCTGCCGAGAAGCAACATCAAGGCAGGGGGACCCCTCCCCCTACCGAGAACCAATAAAAGAGCAGGGGGGGCTCAGTCCCCCTGCTGATCCACTGCAAAAGGCAGGGGGGTGACCCCCTGCCGACAAGAGGCGACAGGGGGCTCAGCCCCCCTGTCGACCAAGAACAAAAAGGCAGGGGGGTTAACCCCCTGCCAAAACAAGAGGCGACAGGGGCTCAACCCCCCTGTCGTCCAACAGCAAAAAGAAAGGAATGACAGGGGGCGGAACCCCCTGCCAAGAAGAGCCAACGACAGGGGGCTCAGCCCCCTGTCGACCAATAACAAAGGGAGTGGCAGGGGGGTTTAGCCCCCTGCCAACAAGCGGTGATGACAGGGGGCTCAGCCCCCTTGTCGATCCACCCAACACACAGGAGAAGGAGGAGAGGGTTATACCTCCGAAGACCGCAGCGACCGACAACTCCAGCGTTGGGGTCAACAGCGTCAGCCTCCCACGAAGGGGAGCCGAGAGAAAAGGTGGTCGCCGGAGCTGAGAGGTCGTCGGGGAACGAGGTCGTCAGTGGCTGGCGCAGTCGACAATAGACAGGAGGGTGGCGACGACCGTCGGCGGCTGTTGTCGACCGAGGTCACCGAACGGAGGGGGGGCGCTGCCGAGGCTCAAGGGGAGACAGCGAAGGGGCGGCCGACGCTGTCGGCTGCCGAAGACCACCCAGAGGGGAGACGAGGGGCGAATCGCCGGCGCTCGGCGACTACAGGGAGGAACGCAGGTCGTCGGGGTGGCTGCCGAAACTCAGAGGGGAGGCGGCCGGACGGAGATGCTCGCATCGTCAGGAGGCCGGCAGCGAGGATCATCGATCGTCGAGGAGGCTGCCGGACTGGGAGGGGAGTGCTCCTATCATCGGGAGGCCGCAGGGAGGATCGCCGGTCGGCGTCTCCGATCGCCGACGGGAGCGTGATGGGGGCCGCGCAGAAGAGAGAGAGAAGGGGCGAGGGGTTTTGCCCCTCGCCCGAGACGCCTGTGACTTTTAAAGTCACAGGCTTCTCGGATGATCGAGAAGCCGGGTCCGAGTTCGGGCTCGGGTCCAACTCGGATCCGGGTCCGAAACGGCGGACCGATCGTGACACGTGTCCGACACGTGCAGGGCATGTGTCTGACACGTGTCCGACACGGATTTTTTTTTTTTTGGTTGTTACACTCAGTCCTTTCAATGGACGATAGCCTCTCTCTTGAGAAGCCTTTCTCCAGAGATGAGGTCAAAGTGGTCGTTTGGGCTCTACCTTCGGGTAATTAAAGCCTCGAGTATGGACAGTTTTTTTTTGTGAACTTCTTTCGTACCATTTGGGATGTGTGTGAGTGTGATTTTATGAGGATGATGGCACAATTCTTTGAAAATGCTAAGCTCTCGGGTGAGCTTTGCAAAACTATGATGATTCTCATTCCTAAGGAGGGGGGGGAGTTGACGACATTAGTCAACTTTGGCCTATTTCTTTGCTTGGTTGTGTGTACAGAGTCATTTTAAAATCCTTAACTAAAAGGTTTAAGGGCATGATTCATAAGGTAGGTTTTCTTGGTGTAATGTGCCTTTTTATTCTTGTTAGGCAGCTTCATGAGTATTTTATTTTGGCTCATGAAGCTTTTCACCAAATCCATCAAAAGAAAATAGGTGTCTTTGTTTTTAAGGTTGATCTAGTCGAGGCCTTTGATTCAATGAGCTGAGAATTCATCTTTTCTTGCCTTCGCATGATGGGGTTTGGGAGCAAATGAGTTTCTTGAATAAAATGCCTTATGTCCTCCTCCTCCACTTCGATTTCCATGCAAAGGTGATTCTTTTTAAGCCTTAGTGTGGCCTCAAGCAGGGGGGATCTGATCTCCCCCTTACTATTTGATATTGCTATGCAGAGACTTTCATCCATGCTCGATGTTGCGCAGGAGAGTGGGTATTAAAAGGTGTACCTTTACCTGGGAGTTCCTACTTTAGCCATCTTCTTTATGCAGCACCTTATTTTTTAAGAGGCAACTTTGCAGAACATGTAGTTATTGTGGTTGGTTCCGTAGAGTTTTTCAGCTATCTCTAGTTTACAGTCTGGTATTGTTCTTTAATGTGAGGGATGTGTCAAAAATGGCACCAATCATTTTCGATTGTACTATTGCCTCCTTATCGCTCGCTGCACTACTTGGGGATACCCCTGCACGTTGAGTAACTAGAGACACCCATTGGGAGAAGGTGGATGATCGAATCTCTAAGAGGATTGATTATTGGTTTGGTTGTTCCCTTGCGGCTCCATGATGAATCATTTTGGTAAGACATGTGGTGCTTCTTACTATCCCCTCTCATCTTAGGCAGATTCTTAATATGTCTATTAGTGTTGAAAAGTGTATCACGAGGGTGATTATAAAGTTCATTTGGGATGGATCTTCTACAAGAAAGGCCCCTCACCTCGTGCCTTGAGAGGTTTTGTATCAATCTCTCTTAATCATGGGGTGTCAGGTTTAAGAAGTTTTAGGAAATTAAATCTAAAATGGGTTTAGTCTTTATGCATTGTGGACAAGGAGTAGGCTATCGTCATAAGGGCCAACTATGAGTTGCATGGTTGGCCTTGGAGGTGGGCATCCACTTTATAAATGGAAGGTGGGTTCAAGTATTTGGAAGGCTTGGAGCAAGGTGGTCGACGTTATTGTGGAGGGATCCTTAATTAAGATTGGCAATGGTTTGGACACCTTGTTTTAGAAAGATTCTTGGCTGCCATTTATACTTGCCTTTCTCTCTCTTTATCGGGCAGCTAGGCCCAAGGGTTGTTAATTTGGTGGCAGGTTGTTGGATTTTTGATGGGGGATGGGATATTGTTGTGTGCTCCAACCCCTTCCTCGTGTTACTCTTGAATGGATTATTTTCTTCCATTGTGCCCAATGATAATGTTGATCGTTTATGGTAGAGCGCTTCAGGCAAACCAGATTTGCCTTTAAAGCTCATATGAATATGTATCAGACACTATGGTGCAATGATTGCCTTTAAAATGCATTGTGAGGCAAGGGTTTACTTCCAAGAGCATTATTTACTGGTTGGTTAGTGCCTTTGGAAAAGATCCTAACCAAGGCAAATCTAAATATGAGGGGTTTCCATCTTGCAAGCCATTGTTCTTTATGTTTTACGGGTGAAGAGGATGCTTCCCATCTGTTGTGAGGTTATGCTTTGGTGCAATTTTTGTTTAAGAATGCATGGGAGGATAAGGTCCTCTCTTGCCCCCCCCCCCCCCCCTCTTCCTTCGGTCCCTCATTGTTGCCACTGAAATAAGGAAATTGAGATACAAGTGGATATTCATCTGGTGTTGTTGGCTACTGTTGTCATGGAGGACGATATAGAGGGAGAAATAATTGTATTTTTCATGGTAAGCAAATATCTTTGAATGCATTGTTGCAATCCATTAAAGGCCTACTCTATGAGTGTTTCCTTGTGTTCTACTTTGTACACTTGTGTCTAGAGTCGGTTTTGCTTTGGTTGAGTCATGATGTAAGTGTTTAGTCACTTGTAACTTTCTCTAGGCCATTCTTGCACTTTGGTTTAGGTTGATCAATACCCTAAATGGTTAGCCCGTAGATCTGACATGCGGGCAAAATAGTGAATGAATGCAAATGTGTTAAGCTTTCTTTATTAACCCTCATTGTGATTACCTTCAAGTGATTACAATTTCTCTTTCTCGCTTCTCTTTCGCTCTCTTACACTCTATACTCAAAGCTTCCGCAACGGCAAGCAAGGGATCATAAATGCTTGTGGCAGTAAGGAAGGATCGTCGCACTGCACTGGCCTATTAAAGAAATAGGCTCGTGACAAGTGGTAGCAGAGCCCATTCTTGAGCTGAAGAAGAGACTCCAAAGTCGGTGCCGAGAGATGTGCCGATAGGCCACGATTTGTGAGCAAGACATTGTGGAGCCTCAATACAACTTTTGAAGCACCAAAGGTAAGGTAGTTGCTGAGATCGAGGAGATAAGTTCAGCTCGGGGCCATGAGCAGATGTTTGAGATTGTCAATAGACTGGTGGCTGATGTGACTTTGCATAAGGAAGTGATTTCATGTGCAATTGAGTCGTTCAGAGCAATGGACGATGAGGTAACAAGCCTGCGAGAGCAAGTGAACTTGCTGATGGGACAAGTTACGTCGCTGACTACGATAATTACCACCCTGCAGACTGAAGTAGGGGAGCTTCAGTTGAATAACTGCACTTTACAATGAACGGTGACCCTAAATGGTGAAAATGACGATAGGCCATCAAAGATAGATGTACCGAGACCAGCAAAGTTCAATGATTTCAAAGATAGCAGGGCCATAAAGAATTTTTTGTTCTAGATGGAAGACTATTTGGATATTCAGAACGTACTGGCCAAGGACCTCAGAGTGAAGGCTGCAGCAGCTCTGCTTGATGAAAATGCTATAGCCTGGAGACGAAAACATAGCGACATGGAAAGAGGGCATTGTGTAATTGATATTTTTTAGGCTCTCAAAACTGAGCTACGAAACTACTTTATGTCGTAGAATGTACAATGTCATGCATATCGAATGGTGTTAGAATTGAAGCACACTGGAGCCTTAATAGATTACATCAGGATATTCCAAAAGCTCATGTTGAACGTACCCAATATGCCAGATAAAGACAAACTCAACTGGTTTGTTATGAGACTACAGTCGTGGGCACAGTCTGAAGTGGAAAGGAGCAATCCTGAGACTTTAGAAGATGCATATGTGACGGTCAAGCGCCCACTAGAGACTTAGCGCAAGACCTTCACTCCATCGACCAAGGCCGGAAAGAAGCCGAACTATGGAAGCAAGAAAGAGGATCGACGCGATAGCAAGGGTGAGGCATCGACCCAACACCATTTCAACAAGAAGCATATTTATAAAAAGTACAACAACGACAACAAAGGGCAGGTTATGACTTGTTGGTTCTGTGGTGATAGACATATCGCAAGGCAATGTCCTAAGTGCCTCATGAAGGACGACAGACAAGCCAATGCAGTACAAGCAAAGAGTAGCGACACCGAGATCATGCAACCAATGATGGAAGCTATGCAGTTGGTTAACGCAGTTAGAAGTTGTGCAGTTGAAAGCATACCAATTAGCAAAGAACTCATGTATTTAGAAGTCATTATGAATGGAAAGTCTATTACGGCAATGGTAGACTCTGAGGCCACGCATAACTTCGTCTCGCGGGAAGAGGCAGAGCGGTTGGGCTTGAAGCCTGAGCCAAAGCAAAGGACCATCAAGACGGTGAACTCTAAGGCCAAGCCCATCCTTGGTGAAGCAAGGGATGTGGTTATCCAAATTGGGAGTTGGGCTGGCAAAGCCAACTTCTCAGTGGTGACCCTGGATAATTTTTGAATGATTTTGGGCATGAAGTTTCTTTGCAGTCAGAATGTGATGATGTTGCCAAAGTTTAACTCATTGACAATCATGGGAAAAAACTCTTCACACACAGTGCAGTGATTTATTGTTGACGGCAAGTCTTCAATGCTATCTACCAAGCAATTAAAGAAGGGTGTCAAGCGGGGAGAGCAGACATTCCTAGTTGTTGTGTGCACCGAAGAAGGAAAGGTAGAAACAATAGTGATGTTGACTCTTTCCCTACTGTTGGCAGAATTTCGAGATGTGATGCCCTCAGAACTGCTGAAGCGTCTGCCACCAAGATGCGAGGTCGACCACAGGATTGAGTTGACTCTGGGATCAAAGCCCCCTGCAATGGTCCCTTATCGCACGGGACCGACTGAATTGAAGGAGTTGCATAGGCAGTTGGACGAGATGTTAGAAGCAGACATTGTTCATCCTTCAAAAGTACTCTTTGGCGCTCCTGTGCTCTTTCATATAAAACATAATGGTTTCAAAAGGCTATGTGTGGATTACCGTGGATTGAATAAGGTCACGGTGAAGAACAAGTATTTGTTGTCACTGATAGTAAACTTGTTTGATCAGTTAGGCAGTGCCTGTGTCTTTTTGAAGCTAGATATGCGATCGGGTTACTGACAAGTGAGGATTGCAGATGATAACGAGCAAAAGACAACTTGTGTCACTCACTATGGTGCCTATGATTTTTTTGTGATGTCATTCAGGTTGACGAATGCTTCAACCACATTCACGTCATTGATGAACAAGATCTTCTACCCTTACTTAGACAAGTTTGTGGTAGTCGATCTTAATGACATTGTGATCTACAACAACAGCATGGAGGAACATGTCGGGCACTTGCGAACGGTGGTGTTGAAGGAAAATGACCTATGTGTCAAGTGAGAGAAGTGTCTCTTCAACAAAAAAGGAGATCAGGTTCCTTGGCCATATCGTGGGGCGTGGTTTGCTGCACATGGATGGACAAAAGATAAGTGTCATCCAGGAATAGAGTTTGTCAACCAAAGTGCCAGAGTTGCGGTCATTTCTTGGCTTGGCAAACTACTATCGACAGTTTATCGAAGGCTACTCACTCATTGTTGCGCCCCTCACAGATTTTTTTTAAAAAAAATTGGGTATGGCTATAGATAGGAGTCTGCCAAGATGCTTTTGATGGCTTGAAAAAGGCTTTGGTGAGAGAGACAGTGTTGCAGTTGCCAGACCACACAAGACCCTTTGAAGTCTACACAGATGCTTCAAACTTTGTCATCGGTGGAGTTATCATGCAGGAGGGTCATTTGATTGCTTACGAGAGTCAAAAATTAAAGAACGCGGAGAGGCGCTACACTATGCACGAATGTGAGATGATGGCCATCATGCACTGCCCCAGGACATGGTGGCACTATCTTCTGGGTGCCCAGTTCGTCGTCAAGACAAACAATATCGCTATGAGCTATTTTCTGATGCAGAAGAAGTTGACGCCCAAGCAAGCTCGATGGCAAATATTTCTAGTTGAGTTCAACTTTTCTTTGAAGTATAAGGTGGGGAAGACCAATGTTGTTGCTGACACCCTGAGTCGCAAGGCGGAACTAGTGGTTGCGCGGGCAGAGCCTTCTGAAGTTCACTTGGAGGGTGTGTTGTTGGACTGCATCTGTGAAGGTATGCAACAAGACACAATGTCATAACACCTTGTCTCTCTGGCGCAAGCGAGAAAGACTCAGCGATTTTGGCTACAGGATGGCTTCCTTGTGACTAAAAGGGAATGTGTCTTTGTGCCGCGGTGGAGAAGCCTTCGTCGTGAATTACTTAAGGAGTGCCATGATACACTATGGGCCGATCATCCAGGTCAGGAGTGAACCTTATCACTCTTTAAGAGAGGCTACTATTGGCCGCAAATGAGAGACGATGTAGATGGGTATGTGCGAATGTGCCTCATCTGCTAGCAAGACAATGGGACCAACTAGAAGATTGTCGGCCTCGTTGAGCCTCTATCTATTCTAGAATATCTTTGGGAAAGCATTTTCATGGACTTCATTGTTAGTCTGCCAAAGGTAGATGGCTTTAACTCTATCCTGGTGGTGGTGGATCATTTCTCTAAGTACACCACCTTCATCCCAGCTTCGAAGGACTGTCTCGCAGAGAAGACTGCAGAGTTGTTCATCAAGCATGTTGTGAAGCACTAGGGTATACCAAAAACATTATGAGCGATCGCAATGCTTGCTTCACAGGCAAATTCTGGCGTAAAGTATTTCGACTACTCGATTCTGATCTGCTATTTTCAATAAGTTTTCACCCACAGACGGATGGGCAGACACAACGCATCAACGGACTGTTGGAGCAGTACCTCAGGCACTTTGTTTGTGCCAATCAAAAAGATTGGGTGAAGCTCCTAGGCGTAGCCCAATTCTGCTATAATCTTTAGAAGAGTAAATCTTTAGGTCACAGCTCGTTTGAGGTAGTCACGGGACAACAACTGATGACTTCTCATACTCTAGCTGCACAAGAGAAGGGAACGCCATCATTTGCCTATCAGTTTGTTTGAGACTGACATGAGCAGATCGAGCTGACGAAGGCATTTCTGTACAAGGCGGTTAAGAGGATGAAAAGTGGGTGGACAAGCATCGTTGGCTTGCTGAGTTCCATGTTGGGGACCAAGTGTTAGTGAAATTTCATCTTGATTGCACAGGTATCTTTCGCGGATGGTACCATAAACTGATCAGGAAGTATGAGAGACCATTCATCATCACCAAGAGAGTGGGCAAGTTGGCATACAAGCTAGACCTACCCCTGGACTTCAATGTGCACCCGGTGTTTCACGTGTGCAACCTAAAATCGTTCTATGAGAATAAGAGAGATTCAAAACGTAGTGTGCCACAATGCGCTCCTATCCTGCAGAGGGCCCTGAAAACACAACGAGCCGAGAAGCGTCTCAGTAAGATCCTTCACCACAAGGTCAACTACTTCAGAGCCAACATTTTGGATGAAGAGCTACTATATATCTAGATGAAGTCATGGTTTATCATGAAACAGATGACACCGAAGGCAGCACATGATTTGAAGGGGGGAGCATGTTCCCTTGTGACCTACTTTGTACAGTTGTGTCTAGAGTTTGAACTGTAATGAGCCTACGGGCAAAATAGTGAATGAATGCAAATGTGTTGAGCTTTCTTTGTTCACACTCGTTGTGATTACCTTCAAGTGATTGCAATTTCTCTCCCTCTCTTCTCTTTCGCTCTTTTGCACTCTATACTCAAAGCTTCTACAACGGCAAACTAGTGATCGGAAAGGCTTGCGGTGGTAAGAAAGGACCGTCAGAAATAGGCCCATGACAATGAGCAGGTTATGCTCAAATGGCCTGGTAGAAACTTTAGCTGGGTTGAGGATAGTCAGATCAGTTGCATGGTGGACTGTCCATAATGATTAAGTCTCTATTTTTTTATTTTTTATTGTATGTTTTTTCTTAACCACATTTTTTCTCTTTTTGTTCTCTGTTTTGGAACTTTGGTGACTGCATCACCTATTCCTACCTCTTGTTATTGTTCTTTGTTTTATCAATGCAATTATATTTTTTCTCAAAAAAAAAATCAAACTACTAGATGCTATGGAAATATAAATTATGATCCATATCAATCAGGAATAAGATCAAGACATGGATCAATCACAGTCCAAATCATAAAAAAATAGATCAATCATGGTCCAAACTACAATAGATCAATCATGACCCAAACTAAAGCACAAAATAATGGAAACTTGAGGTGCAACCTGGATCATCAGATTAGATTCTGACTTGTGTATGATCAGATTCTGATTTATATAATAATTTTTTCTGGATTTGGAACCCATTTGGATTAGTATCTACATTTAGATATGAATTAAACAAGATCCATTTTTAATATCATGTCCAATGTTATCGTCAAATAAATTTGGATCCTGATACATGTATAATTCATCATATATGCATCTGAATTAGGCCTCGCTACCCAATTATTTGGGTTTGGATCAACCGTGATTCAACATGCGTACAACCTAATTTCACCACTTATGGACTCACGACAGTCGTTTGCCTAAATGTTGTCACGATGGAGATGGAGCCAGTGTCTGGTAGGGTGTTCTCATGCAGGCGATAGAGGTTGAGGAGGCCAGCCATTAGGTTCTTGGAGTCTTTCTATAAGACCTGCAGTAAGTCCAATGCAAGTGACCAAGCCAGTCTAATGCCTTAAAAATGGGTTCTTCTTCCTCTCCTTTGGGTTTTTATAAAAGGAAACCCTAAGAACTTGAGGAATAATATTAATCTTCATTTATGCTGTGAGGAAAACTTCATTGAAGTGGACATGTAGAGTTGTCTCTCCGCTCATTCCTCCGAAGGCGAGTGCTACCTACCATTCTCGACTGAACGTGTAGCGTTCATGTGCTGTCATTGAAGCTAAGAACATAAGAATGCATTAGCCAGCGAACCAGTCGCCAGGGCTAAGCCGTCCCTTTCCTCCCTTAACGTTTTGTTTTTTGTTTTTGTTTTTATGAATGTGCGACGTATTTGGATGTTGAATGTTATTTTCTATATGTTGGACTGAATGAAAAATCTAAATCTGAGTTTTGTTTGATGTTGAGAACTTGGCGTATATGTGTGTGGGACTGATTATTTGGTAGCTGAGTATGATAGAATTCATTGTCAGCATTCTTGTGTTTGTGTTTACGTATTGGGAGTGCCTACTAAAAATACCAAGTTGTTTGTTTTGTATTCTGTTATGCATGGTTGATATTGAGTAAAACGAAGCTTGATTTTTAAGTTGAATATTTGTTAGAAACTGTTCTTGTTTCATGTTTTATTGTTCTTCGTTTCACCATCCATTTTCACAAAAACAGATTGGGTGTTGACGTCAATTTTAAATATGTTAGGATGGATTGTTCTTTTGTGCCTAGTTGATAAAAATTGAAACTGAATTTGAATAGGCAAAATCTCTCTCTCTCTCTCTCTCTCTCTCTCTCTCTCTCTCTCTATATATATATATATATATATATATATATATATAATATATATATATATATATATATATTTGATTGTTTTTTATCCGTCCGTGTATTCTTGAATTCATCTTTATTAAAACTGCTACAAGTTATTGACGTCCAAATTGATTTTGTATTCTGATTTTTTTTGTTGCGTGTTGAATCTGAAACCGTTTAATTTGATTAGGTGTTCAGTTTTATATATGTTGAATTTGAAAAGCAGGAAATATTGTTAATATGGAATTGTGTTTCACGAACATTTCGTGTTTTTGCCCGAACAACAAACACGTTGTTCGTAGGTTATTTGGGATGTTCACCAACCGTTTGGTGAAATGTCTCTATGAGGTAACAGCCCTATTTGGAGCATATTTGGGGTTGTTTCAAATTCTAACAATTGATGCTTAAAATCTCACTACGAGACATCCAATAAACTGCACCTAAATTCAGCCTCAATACTGTGAGAAGGGTGGTTGTTCGACCCCCTATTGTCCTCCCTCCCTAGTAAAACCAAATTTGGGTGATTGTTTCTATAAAAAAAAAACATAACGTCAATTTTTAAATTAATTATAAAATTTGCTAGACATAGTTTAAATTCTCCCAAAAAAAACCTAAAATCATTTATTGAATTCATCTACAAAAATACTCGAATTAAGCACATTCTTGGTCATGCTCGTGCATAGATTCGCTCTACATGTCTTGTAGTGCTCAAAAGTTCCAACAAATTTGTACCTCTGAAATCTTTCATGACTTTATCCATTGCTTCCACAGTGATCTTTGTTTCAAGCAAACAAATCACATCAGCCTTCATGTTTTTTAACAACCGGGCGATCTCTCTCCTGGCCCATGATCATCCTAAACCATGGAGGCTTCAAGATATAATTTGCATTATGATGAAGGTTGGAAGAGGACTAAGCTTCTTGCTTCTTGATGCTTCATGCTGAATGATAGAATCATGACTGCACCCGTGACTATTATTGTGCATCACATCCTCAATCTTCCTCTCTTTGGCTGGTCGTTCAACGTCTGGCCCCATCATCTTGTGAGATGAGTTGTCAATGGAAGCAATTCTGGACTGGATCTCTGATCTTTCTCTCAAAGTTATGGACCAAACGACCCACATTGGAGTGGCCAAGTGACTCTATAATGGCTTGAGCTTCACTTCTGCATTGGAGATGGGTTGATTAAGCATGAGATTGTCAATGTCATCCACTCTCTGCTCAACCACCCCACCCAGATCATCAGCTTGGGTGCCAGTTTTAGTGAATAACTCAATAAAGATTCACAGTTTCTATGTGAATGACTTTTCTTGAAAGATTCCAATCAATGAATGGAGAATTTTTTCAATATTTCGGAGCATTTCAGAGAGACTTAGGCCTACTTATTAGTAAGAAAAAATCTACATTCATTCCGTTTAATATATGCTTGGGAAGAATTATTTATACACAAGCTTTGTTCAGTTGGAAGATTGAGCGACTTCCTTTTCGTTAGCTTGGAGTCCCTATCTTGCACTGATAGCAGCGCCCGGTGAAAAGAGGGCACACACCAAAAGTATGAATCTTGTTAAACCTCTGACATGTCTGTTACGCCTTCGTTTGCTGCAGCTGCTTCTGCTGAGGGTGGTTCTGGTAGTTCCCTGCTGGGTCTTATGTTGTGCACCCTCTGTCTTACCATCAGTAGGTGGATGCTTCTTTTGAGCTCCACGATTGTTGCTTCCACCCATCTTCTTGGACTGACCTTCCTTGAATCACTCTCACTTCTGATTCAAGATGGAAACCGACTCAATCGCATCGTTGAACATCATAGGAGAACTAGTTATCACCCGAACCTATAGCCCATCCTTGAGTCCTCTCACGTACTTTATTATCCTTGCCTTGTCATCAACAAACAGGTTGGGAAATAAGGCTCAAGATTCTGAAATTTGGTAGTGTAATCCATCAAACTCATGTTCTCTTGGGTCAACACAATGAACTCTTGTTGCATCATCTCCTTAGCAAATGAGGAAAAGTAAACCTTTAAGAACTCATCTCAGAAAGTTTTTCAGGATATAGACTCTAATGCGACGAACTTCACTTTCATATCGTATCCTAACACTTTTTGGCATCACCCTTTAGATGGTAGGTGCCAAAGTCAATATGCCTCTCGTTCTACATGGGTAGAATGTGAAAGACAAACTTTATCTCCTCGACCTAGCTCTCGATCGCTTCAAGGTCAGTCTTCTTAAGAAAAATTAGCAGATCCAACTTCAAAAACTCCTCATAAGTCACCACACCAAGGTTAGGGGTCATGACTGGTATGGGGTTTGCATATGGTATATGTTGAGCAGTATGTGCTATGAGTAGTGACTGTCTCGGTCAAACTGTTGAAGGCATTTATCAAAAAGTCTCTCTATTCTTGGCAATTTTCATAAGCATTTGCACGGGTGATCATGCATAGATTTTTACATTTTATTCATACTATTTTATGCATAATTTATAGAAAAATCGCATTAAAAACCCATTTTTATCATTGCTTTCGAGAAACCGCCTTAAAATAGAAAATTTGAGAAAATCGCACGTTTTAAATACTTTCTTGTGTTTTTCAATGCTTGATTTTGTTTAGGAATTTTTAATTAGCATTCTAATTAGCTTAGGAGTGTTTAAGTAATATTTTATTTGGTTTAGGAAAGGTATTTTTGTGAAACATGTTTTGTTTTCAGAAACACTGTTTTGAAAATTATAAAAATTAAAAGGAGTTTTCTGAAAAATTGTGTAAACCTAATTTTTTATTATAAATAGAATTTTTCCAGCACACCTCCATGCTTTTCCTTCTTAAAAAAATGTAGATCTCTTCTCCCCCTCTTCATTCCTAACTGGTTCTTCCTCGTTCTCCTCTTTTCTCCCTTTTTATTCATCTTGCTTGTGATCTTTTTCTGTCGTCGGTTCTTCTTGCCTTGATCGACGGAGGTGTGCGCTGCTCAACGAAAAAAACATCTTTTTTTCAACCCATCCATCGAAGGTAAATCATGGTTTGCTTTTTCTCCCTCGGTTCACCACAACTTTAGTTTCTGCATCTCATAAATCATAGTATTGCATATTATTTCATTTGATCATTGCATTATCATCATCTCTAGGTTAGAGTAGTTTTAGATTTAGCATTTGAAAAATAAAAATAAAAAAATAAAAAATATATTGTTTAATCTAGTTTAGCCATTTTTCCTTGATTTGCATGTAGTTTAGTTTGTTTTTAATCCTAGAATACTAAAGAACATGATTATTGTCAGTATGGCGTCTAGAATAGAATAATGAGTATTTTGTTTTGTATAGTTAGCAAATCATTATTTGTTGTTTGCTTCATAGTTTTAATAATTTGTCACTCTAGTTTTGATCACGCTTGGCATAGAAACGACAACAGAAAAATATGATCTGTGTGATTGGCGAATCATACAGTCCGTGTGTTTTTCGAATCTTGATGAAGAACACCCACTGTATATTGTGTGACCCGTACATCATGGCCTTCAGATGGTAATCAATCAGAGTCATGTTGATCAGAATGATAACTCAGGTTTTAGTGGTTTTCTTGATCACACATTTCGGCATGAAGTTTTGATCCAGCGTCATTGCCGATCTACGTTGAATAGCACCTTTCCAGATTTAATGGTTATTGTTGTTTTAACAATCAGCAAATTTCCGATTAGATTGGCAAATCGCAGTCTGCTAGAACAACCTATATTCGCGAAAATAAAATCTTGGACGTTCAGCAAACTGCGTGGTTCACGCATATCACTTGAAGGTTAAAACAACGTGTATCGTTGTGCCATTAATTATGGTCCAAAATTGCATTCACCAGAATTTAGGTGTTACGTGTTGCTTAGCTAATGTGATACAACATGTTGCGTTTCATTAGATTGTTTTAGGTAGACTTTAATTGTTTAGTAGTGATTAGTTAATTTAGTCAATTCACATGCTATCTTATTTAATGGTTTAGTTGGAAAGCCTATTAACCCGATTTTGACATATAGGTTCAGTTATTCATGAAGTAATGCATTCAACTCTATTTAGTTGTTTATACCAGGCTTAGATTGATTAAGTTAATATAGTCTTTCTTAAGTGGTTTTATATTCACATGTCTTCAAAGTTATTTACCTAGAATGTGCTTTAGTAGTTGAATTTGATTAGATTGTTAAATAGTCAATTTTAGTTCACATTTTATTTCTTGGTTTAGCATTAATCAATTTGTTTTAGTTTAATTCACGTTTATGTTTAGTTAGATTGTCTTTAGTTAATGCAGTTCATGTTTATTTTGTAATTACTTCATTATTAGATTAGTTCACATTATTAGATTGATTAATTTATTTTCACATTTTTATTGTTCAAGATTAAGCAGTTAGTTTTATATGTGTTTTAAGTAGTTAGTTGTGGCATGGTTGGTTATTTAGTTAGTTAGTTAGTTTATTTGTTACATGTTAGTATCTTTCTTGATTACATATTCATTAGTTAGTTAGGATAGTTTTTTAGAATCTTGATTCTTGTTTTGATTGACTATTCTTAGTTTTAGAAGTAGTTTTTCCCTGTCTCTGCTCTGTGTTTTGTCTTTTGATTTTTACAGGAAAGCGTTTAAATATGCGGTGAGCCCTCAAAAATAACCCCGAAGAGCCTTCTGAAGTTCCTAAAAGGTACTCTCAAAAGACCCTTCAAGCCCTCAAGGAGCCCCTCAGAAAGCCTCTAAGGAGGACTACAAAGTGATATGCAAAGAAAAAAAGCAAAAGCTCAAGGGAGGGACTAAAGACTCGAAGCACTGAAGACTTTTCTCTTCTTTTTAGATTAAGATTTATTTTATTTCATTAATTGAGTTTGTAATAAGGCACTATAATTTTATTTGTTTCAGCCCTTCGCAGAGGGCCGCACTCTCTTAGTTTATTTATTTAATTAATTCATTTTATTTTGGCAATAAAGAGTAGTTTAGATTTTCTGTAGAATACAAATTATTTTTCCCGTTTCTTGAGATCGACTCGGACTCCACCACTCGTGCGAGCTAGTTTTTATTCTTTGGTGTCTGGCTTTCACATTGTTTTTATATAAAAATATTGTTTTAAAAATTATTTTCCAAAACTCACACCAATGGGCACGAGTATACATCTAAAAATTAATTCAAGCTAAATTTGTTATTAAAGTATGCCCATAGATCAAACATATCTCTTAAGCTTGATCCCGATAATTAAACATAATCACATCAACCATGCAAGTTAAATCATTATACACTAATTTAATTATAACAGTTTATATTGCCAAAATAATAATTTTTATAATTACAAGACAATAAAAAATTTAAAAAAAATCACAAGATACTTCTTACTAGTGATACAAAGACTGCTTCTGGAGTATGAGTTTATGATTTTATGATGGTGATTTTGACTAGCTCTAATACCAACTCTCTAATGACCCCAAACTGGCCCTAAAAAATTGTGATTTTTTTTAAACAAATAAACAATTTTAAAATATTACAAAAAGATTTCCTAAGGATCTGATGTACATTATAGATTTAATATACACAATCCAACATACATTCCATACATCAAATAAATCAAACCATGAATTTACATTGAATTGAATTTAATAGAATAATCTTCATTTAGGGTTCAACAAGTTCCTCAAAACAATAACTCTCCAAAATTATCAAAATCTTGTCCACCAAAAACATAACCCTCGATCCCTTCAACAAGTCGATCCTGCCATCATTTTGCCTTAGTACCTAAAAAAGGTTTTTAAAAATGGAGGTAAGAACTAAAGTTCTCGTATAAGACCCTCTTAAAATTCAACAGTAAGAAAATTAGCATAAACCAAATCAATCATAAGTTTAAGAGGGCTTTACAAATATCACATATTCAAAATATGCTTGCAATCTAAGTAGTTCAATTCAAACAATCAACAATTTCATACTAAATAAACATTTAGGGGTGTATGAATCAATGCAATATGCATGAATAACATTTTAACTTTAATTATCAAGTATTGTTTTTGGATGTATGTCCCTTTTTTATGCAAACAATTTAAGTTCTCACTTGTACTAAACCTGTAGATATTCAAAACGAAAAAAAAATTAAGGTTTGAGACAGTTCTTAATGGTATCTTAACACACAATTTGTATTTTATTAACTGGATCATATACATGTCCATCGATCCACGTCAGGAATTAACACCATCAATCGAAACATTAAAAATCAACATATAATGTCGGGACGACAAGAAAATTAATATTTGTTGATGTCACTTTTTCAGTATACCAATCACTGCAACTGAGTATAACAATACCACCTTTAGACCAAATGGTGGAAGTTTCCTACAACCGTGGCTGGGACCACGAACCATACATCAGGTTCTTAGGAAAAACAATGCACATGACATTTAGTATCCTCATGGTCTCCCATGACCACCATCCAAAGGTTTCACTCATTCAAAGGACTACCAAGGAAGAACAAATTTTTATACTATTTAGTCTCTTATACCAGTCTTAATTTCATTAAGGATTTTTTACACAATAATAATTATAAAAATCAATATGCATTAACAAATTTGAGCCTTTGACTTGTCAATTTCAACAGTGTAAGTAATTTAAAAGTAATATAAAACAGTTTTACAATGCATTTAAAAGTTGTTATTTTAATAGCAATACATGCACCTGGCCTCCAAAGGCCCATCAGTGGTTCATACATAACAACTACATAATTTAATAAAATTTAAATGATATTATAATTTTAAGTGAACATTAATCACACATAGATATAGCAATGCGTATTTATAACACATGAACAAATGCATATTGTAACAAATAATTCAGATTTATCATATTAACCAAAAAATCAAAACTTTTATACACTACAAGAAACCTGTGGATTAGCGACGACCTAAATTCGTCGCTAATCCGACACTAAATAGTTTAGCATCAGATTAGTGATGAATAACTTTCATCACGATTTTTTCGACGCTAAGTAGTGCTAGAACTTATCCGCCGCTACTTTTGTCGCCAATTTGCGACGGATTAGCGACGGACATGATCCATCGTGAGTCCTTCGCTATTTTAAATTGGCGATGGATAATATCCGTCGCTAATCCATCGTTAAATTTTAAAAAAAAATAAAAAAAAATTGCTCTCTGCCGGCGCGTTCTCTGGCAGGGTGCAATTTTTTGTTGCACAGAACCGGCGCGTTCCAGTGTCGAGACGCTATTCCGCAGTGAGCCAATCACGGCGGACGCGGACGGGAGTTGATCTCCAGAGGTCGACGCCATTATCACGCCAGAAGAGGCCGATCCCCGCAAAGGAGGAGATGCGGACGGGCCTGGGCACGAGCTTGGCGAGCCTCGCACGGAGGCCCACAACGGAGATGAGGAGGAAGAGCAGGCCCTCGACGAAGACGGCGGCCAGGGCGCTCTTGTAGGGGATGTTACCGGAGTCGTGGAACCCGACGACAGTGTAAGCGAAGTAGGCGTTGGTGCCCATGCCGGGTGCGAGGGCCAGGGGGGGTTGGCGAGGGTCCCCATGATGAGGCAGCCGACGAGCAACGAAGCGACGGTGGCGACGATGAGGTCCTTCCTTATGCAGTCAAGGCAGGCAGCGTAGCCAGGGTTGACGGGGGAGAACTTGCAGGAGGTGTCGGGCTGGACGACGATGCGGAGGATGGAGGTGCCATTGGTGCCCGAGCAGGAGGAGATGGGGACGAAGGGATCACTGCAGAGCGGTACGCAATCCGAGATGGAGTAGGGCCTGTCGAAGTCGGTAAGGATGCTGGCATTAACGGCGAGGATGTAGGCCATGGTGAGGAACGTGGTCGTCCCCGCCTTGATCTTGGTGGTGAAGCTGGACCTGCGCTCCTCGAGCTTGAAGTAGCGGGCCACCCTGCTTCTGCCCATGTCGTGGTTCAACCGATTCAACGCCCTCTTCCAACTGCCCTTCGTGGTGCGAGAGGTCGTTGCACATCGTCAGTGGAAGGGCGGGGCTTCTGGTGTCCTGAGAAGCACCTCAGGTGGGGACAGTTTAAATCAAACGGGGGGAGGAAAAAACGGAGGGAGGAAAAATTTCGAACGGAGAGCGGGAAAATTTCACGCCTCAGGTGGGACGGTTTAAATCGAAAATTAGCGAGGGAATTTTGTCGTCACTAATTAGCGACAGATTAGCAACAAAAAAATTTTGTCGCTAATTCCCTTGCTAATTAGCATTTTTTTAGTGTTTAGGCGACGAAAAAATGTTGTTGCTAATCTATCGCTAATTAGCGACGAAGATGTTTTCGTCGCTAATTTTGCAAATATTTTGAATGTTAGTGACAAATAGTTTTCTCTCGCTAATCCGTCACAAATTTGTGACGGAAAAATCCATCGCAAATTGCCATCGCTAATTAGCATTTTTCCTGTAGTGATAGCTGACCAAATTCTGCATTGACTAACTTTATATTTGGCTAACTATCCAAAACAAATTAGTTTTAACACTTTCTAATGGAAATCAAATTTTTAAAAATTCAGATTTCAATTCAAATTCTAAACCAAATTTTTGTCATAAATTTATAGCTTAATTGCTTAAGTTCTAGCAAAAAAACCAATTTTAACAAGCATTATAAATCACCTTATGTTTACAAATCCAAAGCCCAATGTTATTTAGCTAAATTCAGATTTAGTTAAACCTTTATTTTAGTAAAGCACTTCCAATCCACACGACTGGAACAGATTCTTTAACCGAGACATACATATAATTCGTTTATTCAGTCTAAAACCGAACACTGATTCAGGTTGGACAGATCCTTAGAATCAGCCCAAAAACCCAAACATTGGAATTTAGAAAATCTGAAACAGAAAATCAGTTAAATCATGCTCATCTATCATTAATCATACCACAACTCTTAGTATGATATGACTATATAGACTGAAGGTAAATCAGATTTTAAACTAATACTAGGTATTAAAATCTGTATAAGAATCGTGTATTAAAGTGCCCTTCAACACATGGGAAGAATAATCAGAGTATACACATGGGAAAAATAAGCACACAAAAACCAATCTGTTCATGATTTGATCAACGTTAGGCTCATTTGGTTACGCAAATTGATTCATGCTGATAAAAAACCAAGATGCTGGAAAATTTATAGATTTCTCACTATGTTCTTATCATGTTTAAGCATATCAAAGTAGGACATCGAAAAACCTGTACTAATATAAGTCCCAACAACAAAGACCTGCACAAAGATATATATATATATATATATATATATATATATATATATATATATATATATATATATATATATATATATATATATATATATATATATATATATACATTTTTAGGTTCTAACGTCACCTATGGGAGTTGCCCCTGTAGACCAGACTTAAACAAATTAATTCAAAAGCAAATCTACTCAGTAGCTTACAGAAATTAAAAAAACCAGCATCATAAAACTAGCAACATATCTATATGGGCCAAAAAGAAAAATCATCTCCAACACGGTCATTTTTTTTTTCATAACCATTCTGATTTCCTTCTCTTAAATTTGGAAAAAAATTTGATTTTTAGAATAGATATGCAGGTTCAATCATAACATAGATGTCGATTTTTTTCTTACTATGTAATGAAAATTTATCTTATGAACACAATTATTGATCGATAGATTGAATAAAAAATTCAACGTGAATTCCGTCAAGAAAAGATAATGCAAATTGTAAGAAAATATATATATCTTGTCTTAACAACAATAACCTTTGATTAAAACCCAACATGGATCAGATTTTAAGAGACACGCAGATTAGGATATGTAACCCAATAGATCTATTCTAAATAAAAAATAATTACAGCCATTCCCTTAGTTTGATTCTCACAAAAACCCAAATCTGAAAAACTAGTGTACCAATCAGCAACGACAGCCAAGGTACAAACAAATTAGAAAAATATATGCCTAGATTCATAGATTCTCCTCTTTTTCCTAAACCCATGCTGAATGAATTTAGGTTAACCCCTTACTACTGGACTAAGAGGGAGACCCGTATCTTTTCTTGTAGATTCATGAAGAAAGAAGAAGGAGAAGGATAAAGGTGAACACGTTGGCCTGCAATCCCTCCCTCCCTCTCTCTCTCTTTCTCTCAAAAGTCGTGATTGAGAGAGAGAGGATCACACCTACTTATAACCCAAAATACGACTCTTATTGATGGAACATCCTTAAAGTATTCTATTTCCTTAAAGAAATAGAAATCCTTTCTAACAAAACTCTAATTAAATAAAATATATATAATATCTATCTATCATTGGTTATTCTTTAATTTTTAAAAGCTTATTTATCCATACACATATGGATCATGGGTCTCGACCAACAAGTTCAATATCCATATCGGGATCCAATTAACGTTAGCCACTAATATATATATATATATATATATATATATATATATATATATATATATATATAATATCACAAAAATATATTTATTTAATAAAAAATTATATTTATTAAATTTATAATTAGGCATTTTTTTGTGAGATATTATACCTATTGAGCCTAGTATATGTCTATGTCCCATATCTCACCTGTTTGCCTAGAGCTCATGCCTAGCCGGAGTGTTGTCGGAGTCTCTACGCACTCATCAACGTCTTTAGGAAGAGGTACCCTAGCCTGAGGTGAGATTCAATTTTTACTACACTTTATTATTATGTTTATTTTATTTATTTATTATAAAAGTATAGATTTCTCTAACATCTTAGCATATTTGCCTTTGTTTCGTGCTTTTTCGAGCCTTGATGGTGGCTCACACTATCAAGCTCAATTTCTTTTAGGATTGGGGTTCAAGGTAGGAGTAACTGGTGACCATTAAAGATTCTTAATTTCCTAGGATTGCTAATATTCGCTGCTCATCAAAAGAGGAAAGACAGGCAACTTGAAGAATGGGCCCCACATTCTCTTGTATCTCAAATTTGGATATGTTTTCTAATCCAAAATCTTTTTCATACATACCCATATTTTCCTTTCAAAACTTGGGGATCCATAATAATTGCAGGGGAAGGGAACATGTATTTAAACAGAGGATTTAAGCAACGGGGCTTGTTAACGATGACTTGGTTTGGAAACCTGGTGATTTGGACTGCCCCATAACTCATGCTCTTCTTTGGCCACATTTGGAAGTGGGAAAGAGATCTCATATGAAAATAAAGATTTAAATATTTCTTATATAAAAAATTATCTTTTGTTTGTATGGTGTGAAAATTGAATTGAGAGAGAGAGACAGAGAGCAACTTATCAATAGCAAAAGTTCTTCATCTCCAGTGATGGAGAATTTTTCATACAGAAAGCTCAAAGTTTTAGAAAACTTTTAGCATGAAATATTTTCTCTTGATTGGAACAACTGGAAAAATTCCACATGTTTCTTTTTTTCTCACATTTTTCCTATCATTTTGCCACTTTTCATGCCCTATAGATGGAACAAGGGATTTTATTAGTTTCAACAACGAAAGTTGCTGCATTCAAATCTTTAGTGTTGTCTTCTGTATGCAGCATAAATTTTCAATTATTTCTTATTGATGTTGCACAGATGAAATCTGCTTTAGTTTTCATTGTTTAAATTTCTAGATTTTTTTACTTTTGAACTCTTCATCTTCTGGTTACCAAGTGAGATGGTGATTCCATGTCACTACTTTGCAACCCTCTTTTGCACTGGATTAATTGTTGTTTCTTTGTCCACCAAAACAAAGAATATGTTTATGTAATAAAATAATATGTGGTTAGATATCCTACTCTCTCTCTCTCTCTCTCTCTCTCGGCCAATCCCTTCTTTCCCACTAACCGACCAAGTCGCTGAAAGGACCTTCATGATTCCAAAAAAGCTGTTTTTATCTCAATGTGGGCCATCGCCACCACATGCATTGGCATCACCACTGGGCACACTACTTTGAATGCATAATAACCTTCCATTACTTGTAGGTGAGACCATTCAGTGTAATCCCTTCCAAACACCTTTTTTTTGAAAGAAATCACATTTCATTCAATTGCCAAAAGATTTCCTAGTATAATGCATGATAGGGGACAAAATGTTATCCTAAAGCCCATAATGAAGAGAAAAAAAAAAAACAAATAGAACACAGTTTGAAGACTCATCCTTTAGGAGACTAGAGTCTCATTCTGAGTTGAACTCTTCATAAGCCTGTCATAAAAAATAAAAATACAATTAAGGAAAGTTGGAGTGGAACCTCTCCTTTTTGAAATGAGAGAGAGGGCTCTAGAGAAGTGAAGACTTCCCACCCTCTTTCTTTGAATTATAGCCCCTTTTGTGAGCTCTATTGGGGAGATCACCTTGCTCTATTGGGGAGATCACCTTGGCTCTTCTTTTTTCTTTGATGGATATATGTCTATTGACTTTTTCATATGTCGAGATGACACATCAACTGCTATATCATCCTTTTGGGCCTTATCTTCACTTGAAAAGCCTTCTCTCACTATTGAGGTAGCATCGGGATCCTGGAGCTCGGAACCTGATGAGTTAACTGGATCTAGGACCCTAACATCTGTTCTCAGTCTGAACTATCAGTATTGCACTTTTGCCTAGAAACATTCCTTATATTTTCTTTTTCACCTTTTTACTTATGTTACAAGGACATAACAAAAATGACATGGCAAACACCATTTTTGGATAATTTCTCATAAAAAATAGTATAACATGCAGACATGATAGTAAATTGGAGTACCCTATGGCATACTTTTGTAGGTTTGAATAAGCTATAGATATAGTTCTCCTCTTAGCTCATGAGTTTTGGCTAAATGCATGGCTTAACAGCGACTATTTCTTATATAGTATGGCTTATGGTATTTGATGTTTGGGCATCACTCCTCAATGTCTATAAATCTTATTATTGACATTTTTCCACAGAGAAAAGTCTCACAATAAATTACAATCCTATGTTTTTTTTGGAAAAAACTTGATACTATCTAAAATGTATTTTAAACTTTGGTTTTATCTAATTATATCCAAGATTTATTTTATCCAAAACCTTTTTCTTTTTCCAAACTTGCATTAGTGTATTTCATAGTTGTTAAAGACATAAAATATGTGATATGGATATGGTTACTGGTTATTGTATGAATATGTGAGAATCCAAAATGTTTCAAGAACATTTTTTTAAAATACATATTGATACAATGCCAGAAATTTAGAGGAGTTTTTTAACATAAATTATACAACAACAACAACAACAACAACAACTACAACAACTATGCCTTCATCCCAAAACAATTGGGGTCAGCGATATGAACCAAAAAAGAAATTCATTTTGGGTCTTCCACATGAATCCTTTTCCTCCAATCATTTCTATCCAATGCCATGTCCTCGGTGAGGTTCAAAGCATTCATATCCTTTCCTATCATCTCCATCCAAGTCTTCCTAGGCCTACCCCGACCTCTTTTAACTAATATATTTTCCCATTTCTCCAACCTTCTAACTGGAGCATCATTAGGGCTTCGCCGAATATGTCCAAACCACCGTAAACGATTCTCTCGCATCTTATTTTCAATGGGTGCAACACCTACCTTCTTACGTATCTCCTCGTTCCGAATCTTATCTTTTATTGTATTTCCACACATCCATCTAAGCATCCGCATCTCAGCTACACTCATTTTTTGAATATGATGTCTCTTGGCAGCCCAACATTCCGTACCATATAGTAAAGCGGGCCGAATAGTCATCCTATAAAACTTTCCCTTCAACCGCAATGGCATTCTACGATCGCACAACACTCTAGTTGCACTTTTCCATTTCATTCACCCAACCTTTATCCTATGATTTACATCTCCATCAATCTCTCCATACTTTTGAATGATGAATCCCAAATATTTGAAATAATCATTCACCGGTATTTCTTGCTCACCAAGCTTCACTACACTCCCATCACTACTTTGTTGCTTACTAAACCGACATTCCATATATTCAGTCTTACTCTTACTCAACTTAAAACCTCTAGCTTCCAATGTCTGTCTCCATAATTCTAACTTAGCATTAACCCCAGCTCTAGACTCATCAATCAAAACAATATCATCAGCAAACAACATACACCACGGTACATTTTAACATAAATTATAATTTTCAAAAAAAATTTATACGTGTTTTTAAAAAATTGATACTAACATGTATTTTTCATAAAAGAACTCAAGAAGGAATAGGCAACTTGCAATTTGAGGTTTTCTCTACTATATTAGAAATTAGTATATAACAGATATGGCATAATTACCTATAATATTTGAGATGAGTGTCTTAAACATTTGGTACACTCATTAATCATTAGTGTTGTTTGAAATGAGTTTTATACTGGTATTTGTCACTGATGCCCTCAATACATGGCATGTTAAGGTGCATTTAGTACCAACACAACTAAGTATTATTATTGTGTTTTTTAGAAATTAATTGTAGATTATAGTTTAAAAAAAATACAAGAATGATTAGATGCACAATAATAATTTCAATGAGGTATTTATCATTCATGATTGCACGTCACCTTGTGTTGGGACGTCACCTAAATTCAATTCCTACTTGGACTGACCCGAACATGAACCCCTTGAGACCTGACCACAACCTTTCAAACCATTTTGCTTAGCATGGTTTTCCTATTTCCTTTTGATGAAAACTTATTTACTGAAAAAAAAAAAACAAGAAGCCAAATGGTTGATTAACTTAATTTCAAAGGTGTTCTTTTTGAAAAAAAAATTCTGTTGGTGCCTAAAAGTGTTGCAAAAGAACCGTTGCAGTGGTTGGTCAGCGGGGTCCTGTGTGAAGCTGAAGGCCCAGGATCGAATCCTGCTAGCACATGGGGCTGCTGTTGCTTTTATCACCCTAGAGTTTTACCTCACAGGAAGGAAGGCCGAAAAAGAGGGTTGCTAAAGAACCTACAACCTGCTCTAGCAGACTAGCAGTTAATAGCAAAGTAAGTTCTACTTTATGACCATTTTTACTCGATTTCTTAATTTATTATTTTCTATCAAATTACATGTTTAAATTTTGACTAGGGGTAACTAGGTGAGACTGGACTTGACACCCAAAATTGTTAAGATCTGAACTAATCATACCTGAACCTGTTAACCCATATGGGTCTATATTCTTCAATCATACCCTAATTAATCCGAACCCAGACCTGAAGCAAAATGGCCCGGATTTGATTCTAATTCTTAGACCTGATTAAAACTCGGGTCCATTAAAGACCCAATCTGATACATTTCTAAAACCGTTAACTCATATTGATCATATCTTCTAGCTATATCCAGACCTGGACCTGAACCTGAATAAAAATGGGTCGGGGTTGGGTCTTACTTTAAACCTGATTCAGAATCGGGTCTTACATGACCTGATCCGAACCCAACCCAGGTACACCCGTACGGTTAGGCAGCTCATGACATGCGGCTAGTCCAGGGCCACTTGTTAGGGAATCCAATTGGCTTAGATTTGCAGAAATTGGATTCATGCATACATAGATCCATGCCATCTGCTACTCGTTTCTATGATTCTTACATGGATCAGACAATGTCACGAATCTGATTCACAGGAAAATCGTGGGAAAGGAAACTCTCACGATATTTTGAAAAAACTAGGCATTTCTTGGTACCTTGTGAACATGTTGGCATATATAAACACATAAAAAATTATAAAAATATGTACAGAAAATAGAAAGATAATGTAAAACATATTGCTATATACAATACTAAAAGACATGTTTTTATCGTGTTAATATCCCTATAAAAATATCGTATTTCAGAATAGGCAATCTTTCGCAAAATATCGCATTTTTCGGCGTTATATGATAAGGAACACATAAGGATCCGACCCGTTTTAGGGCCCTACACACATGACTTTAGAGACTCTCTTCCTCTTATTGTTGCCAGTGAGGGAAGGGTTTAGGGGAGAGCCGAAAGGGGGAGGGGAAAAGAGGCGGCCGCCGGGAAGATCCTCCTCTTCCTCCCGTTTCTGCGAGAGGTGGGGATTTGGGCATTCGTTTTTTCGCTCTCCGAGTGGTTTGGGGAGACACCATCTTCTCTTCGAGCCCTGAATCTCGCGGTACGATGGCCGGATTCGCCCTGAATCAGGAGAATTCGGATGCCACCCATAAGGGGAAATCGGCGAATGGGGCTATCCCACCTTCTATAGATCTCCTCCTGCCGAAGAGAATCGCTTTCCACACCTCCCGGAAGCCGGTCGATCCGTTCCCGAGCGGGGATATCAAGTTGGAGAGTCTAAACCCCGGCTTAAACCCTCATAAACCCTCCTCAAAATCCACTGGTTCGGTTCCTCCGTCGAAGAAATCGGAAGGAGCGGACTCTCATGAACTCGGTTTGGATTCCGAACTCACTTTAGGAATTGGGTTTAAGAGAATAGTGAGTTTTTTTTCTCTTTTTTTTTTCGAATTTTGGTCGTTGCTATATTTTCCTGGTGTTCTGTTAGTTGTTTACGTTTGTGGGATTGATTTTTTTTCTTTATTGACAGGGTGCTGGTTTGAATAATCTTGGGAACACTTGCTTTCTCAATTCTGTTCTTCAATGCCTGACTTATACAGAGCCGTTGGCGGCGTATTTGCAGAGTGGGAAGCACAAATCTTCCTGTGAGTGTTTCATTATCTCTATAATTTTCTTCACTACTTTTAATTTTCCTGTTTCTTTGTGGTAGAAAGTTAGAGCTTATTGCAAGCGTTGAAATTTAGTGCAAACCTTCATATGGTTGTTTCGGTTTTCTGACTGTTGCTTGATATGTTGAAACTTTTAGCATGAATGATCATTGTGTGTTTCACTTAATTATCTTCTTATACTCGATTATTTGTAAAATTTTGGTAAAGGGGTACCATTTGTTGCAAAAGTTTTGACATTGTTGACAATTTCACCTGGGTGCCCAAGTATTCTCTGTCTTCTTTTGCTAGTTTATTCTAATGTATTTGAGCGAAGAGTTAACATTTGTTGGAGATAATGAAACTTAGCATGTCTTCAGATGATTTATTTTGTTTTGTGCATCCTTTGTAGCTGTTTTTTTTTTAGGTATTGTTGTGTCTTGAGTTATTATTTGTTACAAATCTCGGAAAGCACAAATCTTCATTTGGTTCCTTGTTCTTTTGCCAGTTTCTTTTTTCCTTTTTTTTAATGAGAAAGAGGCTTTTTTCTTGCTTGTTGGTGTTTCTTTTTTGGTCCGGGGTTATCAATTTCTTCCAACAAAATGTTCAAACATAGCTCAAATCTTCGTAGGCCATTTCATTTTTCTTTGTTCTTTGCTAATTTAGGGTTTTTGGATACTGTTTTGTACTAGCAATATGTATTTTTTTATACCATAAGTCGTATTGCAGGTTTTTCATCTTCTTTTTCTGGTTCTTCTGTTAGTCAAGTGTCACCATTTGTTGCAAGTGTTATAGTTAGCACAGATCTGAATGTGTGAACTTCATTTTCTTCTTCTTCTTTTGCTTGCATATTTTGCATTGTATTTCATTTAGGAATTACCATTTCATGCAAATGTTAAAACTTAACATAAAGCTTAATGAATTTGTTTTTATTTTCAAATCGTTCTTGTTACATTATTTATACCATTATTCATTAAGAGTTGCCATTTACTACATGTTTTTAATCTTAGAAACTCCAAGGTGAGTTTTCTTAATATATCAACAATTTGGAGGAAATTTACTTTCTTCAATTTGTTTTCAGTACCTTAGTTTGATTCTGAAAGAAATGCAAACATGCATGCTTATTTTGTTTCCTTTTCAATCTGCTTTTCAAAGATCCATTGAGAAAGTGAACTGCTGAGATTTGTGATTTTCATTGCAGCAAAGATACATGTCTTAGCAGTTAGTTGATACTGTAGATGTTTGGTACAATGTTACTACAATGAAGCTTCCTTTGTTTATGTTAAAACACATATTTGTATGCACTTGCACACTCACGCACCCACAAATGCACACAAAATTACAGTTTCACAGTTATCTGTCTCCCTAACTTATAGGAATATTGGTATTTGTGTATAGCATTTCTTTGCTATATTATGACTTTCTTTACAAGCCACTTGTCACAACTTCTTAGTGGTTATTGAAAATATTAATGGCATGTTGGGTCTTTACCATGGTATTCCATTCTAGTACTTACATACAACTGACTTTAGAAAGGAATATGGTTTATAATGAAGCTATGTCACATAGGTGCGGGTGCGGCACTTTAAAAAAACTTGGGTGTGGGGGTGTAGGGAGGATATATATATATATATATAATTTGTAACAGTTTTAAGTTAACACTACGTGTACTTGTGTGCATTTATGTATTTATATATATAATATAGATACAAATGGACTTGATTAGGGTTAACTGAATCTAGTTTTGGATTGAAATGGACCTCAGTGTGGTTGACTTTACCTAACACAAAGGAAGCTGTGTCCAAGTGTTGCACCCGCCTGGGTGCGGGTGCGACGCTGGTGCAGTGCCCTGTTAGAAGAGTCCGTGTGACATAGATGAAGGCGATTCATGGTTCTACTGAATGATTGAAGGGCTGCCATTTTTTCTATGAGAAAGTCTTTTGATTTATCCTTGTTGTTCAATTTTCATTTTTGTTTTTTGAGTGGTTCACACTTTTCATGTTACACGGGAACAGATAGAGTTTGTGTATATCATGTACATATAATTTTGCTTCCTTTTCTGAAACCAGGCTTCTTGGTTATGCATAATTGTCAATTTGTGCTGTTCTAGGAGTCAATAAGTTTGTATATTGTCTACTTGACAAAGCGTTCCTTTTTGCTTAATCTTCTGAATTGTTTTGTGAAGGTCGTACTGCTGGATTTTGTGCAATGTGTGCAATTCAGAGCCATGTTAGATCTGCCTTGCGATCATCTGGGAAAATTCTATCACCCATGAATCTCGTCCAGAACTTGCGGAGTATCCTTTTATTTGGCTTGGTTAATTATCAAAGTAGTATTTCAGAATATTAGTACATTTAGATTCTTTGCCACATTCATTTTTAATAGATTGCAAGGGAGGGACCTAAATATATTTTTGTCCTTACATTTCACATGTAATGAACTATACCTAAATCACATGGCATTATCAAATGCATCTACTATTGCTTACCATCAATATGTTTATGTTACCCTTAAAATGCTTTCTGGATGTTCCAAAGTTTGTTCTAGTTTTTTATTTTATCTTTGGTCACTGATTTGAATACTTTCAGTATGCATGTAGTTGCCTGACAGGACTATAGAATATACATGAGAGACAGCTAGAGAGGCCTGGCTTAAAGCCTAAAAGAATGGAGCAAGTTGCCATTCCTTTTCTTTATATGATGGCCTTCACACATCTATAAATTAACAAGATCTTATTTGCGGTCGAAGCACATAACTTTGATGATAACATGTAATTGCAGCTTCAAAATCTTTTAAAGTTTTTTCTTTAGGTGAAATCTTTTCTTAATCATATGTGTAAGGGTGCATAGGGTGTGTGCATGTCTATATCTGCGTGCATGTGTGCATTCTTATGTGAGACTAGCAACAAATTTCGTTCTCTGGAAGCTTGATTTGATTCTGTTTGTTAACTTTTGTTCAAATTCATGCATAGGTGCCTTTTATTTTGAAATTTGAAAAAAATTAAAATTCTAAAAAAATTCATTTTTTTTTCTAAAAACTCATAATACACAAAACAGTGATAAAATGCACAAAATGCAACAATAAAATCACATGTGAAACATTTATGTCTCTATGAGCTACATAACACATCATCAATCATCAAATCCCACAAGAACAATGCAAAATAGTAATATCTTCAATTAAGAACATGCCATAAGATTCATAAAAAAAAAACCAAGTTTATGAATACTTAACAGTTACAAATTACAATACATAACCAAGTTTTTAAGAAGTATATTATCAATCATCATCATCATCATTATTATCTTCTTCTTGTTCTTCATGATCTTCTGCTTCTCCTTCTTCGACATTCAAATCATCTCCAATATACGTGGGATCTTCGTCATCTACGTCTTGCGCTCCATCCATGTTTATCAATTGAATGTTTTTTTACCTTAACCCACTTCTTTAGGTGAAAAATGGTGGAAATGCACTCTTACTTGACGAAATCACAAAAGCCCTCTCCCGACACAAAGATCGGCCCCAAAAATGGTCTCACGGCTTCTAGGGTACGTGAGAAGCTTTCTAGTATGTTCTATAGGAATGAAGGTTTCTGCCCTCAAAAGTCCTTTATAACCCAAAAATTTAAAACCTCGGTTTTGTCCTATGTAGTCAAAAGCGCTAGGTGGTGCCTAGTCGGTGGACCCCTAAAAAGCCTAGTCGGAGACTAGGCGGACTAGTCAGTACCTTAATTACAAGATAAACAATATATAAAAAATCTAAAATTAGTAACAAACATATATGCAACATAAAATCAATAAACAATAAGCAATAGACCAAAAAAAACATGTCGAACATTACAAAACATACCCAAATATTAAAAAAGATCGAATAAGAAAAGCAAACAACTATCAACAAATGCCAAATAATTTAAAAGTAATTTAAATTCTTCAAATAAAGTGCTAAAAATAACAACAAATATGTATCCAACATAAAATAATTAGAAAATTAATGAGAAAACTAACAGCATAGTAACCTTTTCAGCAAATCAGAAAATTAATTGGAGAGACAGAGATAGAAGAGGTAGAGGAAAGAAGAATAAGAAGAGGCGGAGAAAGGGGGAGAGAAGAATAAGTTGAGAGAGAGAGAGAGAGAGAGGAAGAAGAGGCAGAGAAAGGGGGAGAGAGAGAAGTGGCGAAGGAAGGGTAAGAGAAGAAGAAGATGAAGAGGCGGAGGAAGGGGGAGATACATACCTGGAGAGGCCGAGGGCTACAATAGCGGGCGAGGGTGCCTGCGGAGAGAGAGAGAGAGAGAGAGAGAGAGAGAGAGAGAGAGAGAGAGAGAGAGAGAGAGTTTATAAACCCTCGCCCCTCTGCTATTGTAAAAAAACAAAAAACAAAAAACAAAAAAAAGAGAGGGTACCGATTTGCCCACCTAGGCACCGACTAGGCAGGCAAATCGGTACCCCTGATTGGGTCCAACTAGGAATCAAACCGATTCCTAGTTGGACCTGCGACTAGCCCGACTAGGCGCCTAGTCAGCACCTTTGACCACATAGGTTTTTTCCTTTTTAAAGTCCACCGGTACCGTATCGTACGATACACTTACGATACATGCCCTTGCATCGATACAATAAATATTGTAGCATATCATTCAATACACTACAATATGTACAACATTGATTTTGTGCATTAAAAAAGCATTGTTATGTAATGGTCTAAGGAAAAAGCAACTGAACAGAGAATGTGGTCACACATAGGATAGAATCCTAGACATAAATGTATTAATTCCTGTATAGCATGAAAATTCTGACATTGTGAACATTAACAGGAGATATGACAACTCTTTGGTTCATATATTTCCTGCCAGTATTCGTAGTTGGACCTGCGACTAGCCCGACTAGGCACCTAGCAGCGCCTTTGACCACATAGGTTTTTCCCTTTTTAAAGTCCACCGGTACCGTATCGCATGATACACTTATGATACGTGCCCTTGCATTGATACAATAAGTATTGTAGCGTATCATTCGATACGCTACGATATGTACAACATTGATTTTGTGCATTAAAAAAGCATTGTTATGTAATGGTCTAAGGAAAAAGCAACTGAACAGAGAATGTGGTCACACATAGGATAGAATCCTAGACATAAATGTATTAATTCCTGTATAGCATGAAAATTCCGACATTGTGAACATTAACAGGAAATATGACAACTCTTTGTTTCATATATTTCCTGCCAGTATTCGTATTTGGATATCATATGAGTACCAGCGCTTACTTGTCACAGTTCTTATCTTTCACTAAATGGCCTGTTTTAACCAGTAGCTAAAGTTTTGCCATTTCTGTCTCTGTGTTATGTAGAATTGCTTATATCATGTAACTTGAAAAATTAAAACTGCTTGATTTTGTGAAAGGAACTTTCAATCCTGCAATCCAAAATGCTGGATAAGTAAAATTTCATTTGATAGGGAACATAATATGACATGCATGAGCGGCTGAGCCTTTTACATTTTTTTTCCTTGCAAGCATGTTTTCATTATGCTTTCTTTGTGTAAAGCTCCTTGACTGTATGATTAGGCATATCCTGCAATTTCCGTAATTCAAGACAGGAGGATGCTCATGAATACATGGTTAATTTGATGGAATCAATGCATAGGAGCTGCCTACCTTCAGGATTGTTGAGTGAGTCTCCTAGTGCCTATGAAAAGAGTCTAGTTCACAAAATCTTTGGTGGAAAACTTAGGAGTCAGGTACCAATATTGGTGACTGAAACTCACGACCCCCTGAAATCTCCAATAAGCAATTTATTTGTGCTTAATTTTTTTTTATAATGATCAGGTGAAATGCACACAATGTTCCCATTGTTCAAATACTTTTGATCCCTTCTTAGATTTGAGCTTGCAAATAGTAAAAACAGATTCACTTCCAAAGGCTCTTGCACATTTTACTGCTGTGGAACAGCTGGATGAGGGGGAAAGGCAATACCAGTGTGCACACTGCAAAGAGAAAGTTCGAGCTCTCAAACAGCTTACTATTTATAAGGCTCCATATGTCCTTACAATTCATTTGAAAAGATTTGGTTCAGGTGAGCCTGGACAGAAAATAGACAAGAAGGTCGAGTTTGGAACTATGTTGGATCTAAAACCTTATGTCAGTGGCCCATATGTGAGTATTAATTTCTTCAATGCTTCCTTTTTTGACGAACTTGGACACTTATTGTGGTTTATTCTTTCTGCACTTGTCTTTGTTCATCTGAAGAAAGGCGAGTTGAAGTATTCTCTTTATGGAGTTTTGGTGCATGCTGGCTGGAGTACTCATTCTGGTCACTATTACTGCTTCGTTTGCACCTCAAGCGGAATTTGGCATGCACTTGATGATAGCCGGGTACACATCTTATCCATATTTGCTAATCAAGTTGCTAGAAATAAGCAAGAATATCTAGGCAAATTGATGATCTAATTTAATAAAGTCTTCTGGGAAATAGTATAAGAACATGTAACAAAATGAAAAAATAACAAATGTTCACGGATTTTTATGTATGCCTTATATATATTGTGGACTTCCAATCACGTCATTAATTCATAACTTTGAGGTGTTATGTCTCCTCGTGTGAGAACATCTTGAAATATTCAATGTTGTTTTGGAATGGTTTAATCTTTTTCTTGGCTTTTCTATTTCCTGAGTTTTGATCTGCACTGCAGGTTAGTCAAGTCAGTCAGAAGTATGTGATGGAACAGAAGGCCTATATGTTGTTCTATGCACTTGATAGGAAAAGCTCTACCCTGAAGAAACCATTAGAAATTTCAAATAAGAAAAATCAGGTCGAAGGCATTATACAGAATGGTACATTGCCTAATTCTGTCCACAGAGCAGTGGGAAGCAATTGGAATCATAATGCAGGAATACAAAACAGTACTTCAGTATCTGCTGCAGCTATAACCAAGGACATCACACTTGCCCATAACACGGGTTCTTCCAATCCAATTGGTGATCTTTTATTCAACTCCAAACAGGTGGTGTTACCAAACTTCAAAACTGGTGCTGAAATGGCCTCAGGATGTTTGCAACAGTCATCTCAGTCAACAAAAGCTGGTTCAGGTGCCGCTGTTACTTCAGGAGATTCTGCTCAGGTAGCACTGAATGATACCAAAACTGTGATTGTTAACGGATGTTGCGCTAACACATCAAAGAATGGAATCTCAAAGCAAGAGACTGAAGAAAAATTGGCAGTTCTGTCCAGTGGTTGCAATGAGTTGCATGTTGCCATTAATGGTAAGAGCCTTAATACATCTACAACTGGAATGCCACAGAAGGATGTAGAAAAGTCGGCAATTCTGCCAAATGGACACAATTTTTCCCTTGTTCCATCTCCTAAGAAACTGCCCACAGAAAATAGCTTAGTTCATGGTCAGGTAAAATTTTATTTTCTTGCATGTCAATTATGCCCTGAAATAGGAACATAAATACTGACACTAAATTTGTGAAGCATTACATACATACATATACATCCACACACACATGAAAAAATATGTGGTAGTTCTGAACCATGATACCATACGGTGAAATACACTCTTTGATTACATGGATTTAGTCACTAAATGTTGGAACTAACCATGCAGATACATTTGGCATGGTTCATTTACTATTTTAGAAGATTTTATCATGCTGATATTAAAGATTCAATTTGTGAAATGGAAAAAATGGACGGCTCACAATTCATAAAGATAAGAATGGTTTATAAATGGACTAAAACATCATTTCATGGTCAAATTTAACACTTGAAAATAGTGCATGTTAAAGCAAATCGGGTGTGTACAGCCATGAGTTATGGTGCTACAGTACCACAACAGAATCACCCTATATAGTTTACTACCCTAATGTTTCCAAAACCCCTAGTGAAAAAATATCTTTTTTTTTCATTTTTTTGGCACATGACCCTTCAGATGTGATCTACATGTTTGGTTTAGTGGAATCTGGCCCTTAGATCATGCTTTTCTGACGGGTATGTTGGATTTTCTAGGGAGTTGAAAAATCAACAACCTACAATGTATTGAATTTCATTGGAATCGAACGCTCCAAGAGCTGATCCCTATAAAATCGAGTACGTAGATGATAGATCACATCTATATGGTCAGAATTTTAAAATAAAACAAAAAAGGCCCCAAAAACCCATTTAGCATGTTTTCCTCACTATATATATAGGGAAAATATATGGTGGTTCCGGACCATGATACCATATGGTAGTACATACTTGTTTGCATAGATCTAACCAGTGTTGTAAGTATCATACCGTATCGATACAATACACACTCGTATCGCATTACGAGTGTGTATCGTACTCGTATTCAGTGTATCGTCCGATACACCTTTGACACACTTTTTTTCATTTTGGGTTTTAAATACCTTTTGAGGGCCAACTTCTCAATTTGTCTAGGGGCTATTAGAAGTGCATTTCCACCATTTTTTCACCCAAAGAAGTGAGTTAAGGTAAAAAAAATGCATTTTCACCATTTTTCTACATAAGAAAATAGGTTAAGGTAAAAAAATCTTTATTATGAGTAAAATTACAAAGATAATTTCCAATTTTTTTTGCCTTGAGGGGCAACTTACCGCTAAGTTGGATGCGCGAAAATTAAAGATTTATATCAAGGTAGAAATCATGCTCCACACTTCTCCAACAAAGATAGCATAAGATGATCCAGCATGATAATGATGCACTCAAGTAATAAGTAAAAATCGATTGAAAATCGAGTGCAACTATTGCCATAATATTTTTGTTTATGTAATATGAAAGTACGAGTCTTGTGGCATGTTCTTAATTGCGAGATATTTAATATTTTGCATTGTTCTTGTAAGATATGCATGCAATGTTATCTATGATTCTATATTAGTTGATGTTTGATAATGTATTATGCGGCTTATAGAGACATAAATGCTTCATATGTGATTTTATGGTTGTATTTTGTGTAATTTATCATTGTTTTATGCGATATGATTTTTTTAGAATTTTTGCTATTTTTTATTTATTTTTTTGTTTTATTTGAATTTTTTTTATTAAAAATCTACGATACGATACAGTGTTACCAGTGTTATTAAAAGCGCGCCTCAAGGCGCAAAAAGCACGCCTCGCCTCAAGGCGCAAAAAGCATGCCTCGCCTCAAGGCGAGGGGCTTTGTGCCTTGAGGCGCAAGCATAAGGCGCAAAAGCCTTGAGGCGCACGCCTCAGGGCGAGGCGCGCCTCAAGGTGAGGAGTACGCGCCTCACCTTGTTTTGGTAAATTTATATTTTTCATCCATTTTACATTGAAATTTGAGGATCTCAATTGGAACTCGGGTTTGGCCCATGTATGGTATGAAAGTTCACAAACCATATCATATATTAATTGGACCCTTCGGGTCTGACTCAGATTCTTTTTTAACCTTTTTATTTATCATCAAACCCAAACCATTGACACACCCCTAGGTGAAAGGTGCTTCCCTGAATCAACTTGATTGATTGAACTTGAAAGGTAAAGTTCTTGAATTAAGTTTTGAGCCTGAAGTGGACCTTGTTGGCGCTGCCCCCCTATAACCCCCCGCCAGGGGCACCCCTCCCCCCGCTTCTGTAAGGGCAAAAACTCTAAATCAGGCTCGACAACTCATCAGTTTCTTAATATATTTTAACTTTTGTTGATTAATCTCATATATTTTCCAGCTGTGTCACAGGTATTCGGCCAGACATGTGCCGCACCCGCGTCGACGCGGGTGCGGGTGCTGCACCCGGTGCGGTCAACCCGACCCTGGGTGCGGTCAACGCACCCAAGGTCATTTTGGTCTATTTTTTTTTTTTAAATTTTGCCCTATGAAATGGGCTGCGAAATTTAAATTTTTTCTCTTAACGAAACCAATGCGCGCCACGTAAGACGACTCTTCATCAAGCTTCTCAATCGAATGCAGATACGTCAACATAAATCTGACACTCTAATAAGTGCGTGGGACCCCAGTCACATGGGCAACTGAAAGCCCCTTCAAAATAGCGATCCTGTTCACGTGACCATTTAATCGAGGGCCTTCCGTGAAGGGCTCTATGTTGGCGAGGAGAAGGTGGGACAAATGAGGGATTTGACTTGAACGGTCCAAGACCCAATGGCGCATTCATGATTGACGGGCATCCCAAGCACATTGTAAGGTCGCTTTCACCTCCACAACTTGATGCAGACTGTCGTAAAAACATGCAAAACAGCCCTTAGGCCTTAGCCCTTAGCCCTCTCCTGTAGTTATAGAAAGACCAACATTAACCTTTTATGTATAAAGTATTACAAGGAAAAAGAAAAACTATTCTTAGTAATTTGACTCTTGGTTATTATTAAATTAAGGGACATGAATAATATAATGATAGTAGTAAGGTAAAGCAGCAGGGGTGGGGAGGAGATTACATCAGTAAAGTATTCTTCGACAAAGAATTATTGTTTGGTGGGGGAATGTGGGAAGAGTGCGGGTGCCCTATGAAATGGACCCGTGCTGGGGAACCCCCAATATATATATATATATATATATATATATATATATATATATATATATTACATTTTTTCCCCTGCCGCACCCTCGCACCCGGGTTTTTTGGAAGTGTCGAATCCCTGCATCCGCACCCGCACCCATGTGACAGTTTTCCAGTTATGTAATCAGTTTTTTAGTTACTTTTATATGTTAATCTCATATTTTTTAGAATAATCTCATATATTTTAACTTTTGTTGGTTAATCTCATATATTTTTCAGTTATGTAATCAGTTTATTAGTATATTTTAACTTTTTTGGTTATTCTCATATATTTTCCAGTTATGTAATCAGTTTTTAGCTATGTCACATGGGTGCGGGTGCGGGTGTGACACGGGTGCGGCGCAATTTCAAAAATTTTGGACACGGGGACTCGGCTATATATATATTAAAAATAAAATAAAATATATATATATATATAAGACTCGGTCAAAGTTGTGCCCATTAGGGGACAGGTGATGAGTTGTGAAGGCATTCTGTACACTTTCTTCATACAGGAATAATTCACTTTTGGGCACTTTCTTCATACACTGTAATAATTCACTTTCTTCATACGGGAAAAAACCACAAAAACTTGAGTTGTGCCCATTCTGTACTTAAAACTTGAAAGTGTACAGGTTTTTTAGTTGTGATGGGTTTTTTTCCTTACAGCTGTAGCCCAGAAAATTTAAAAAAAAATTTTCCAAAAAAAAAAATCCAAAAAATGGACCAAAATGACCCTGGGTGCGTTGACCGCACCCAGGGTCGGGTTGACCGAGTCCGAGCCGCACCCGTGTCCGCACCCGTGTCGGTGCGTGTCGACACGGGTGCGGCGACCTTGGAGCCGAGTCCGTGTGACAGGTTTTTAGTTACTTTTATATGTTAATCTCATATTTTTTAGTACTTATTTGAGTTTTTCTATTTCTTATTAATTGTTATTTAATCAATAAAGCATTTCTTTATTTATTTGTATTTTTAGATATTTTTTATAATATTTTTTAAGTTTTCAAATTTTTTTGAGGCTTACTCCTCGCCTCGGTTTTTGGTGGAGCGCCTTGCTACGCCTCAACGCTTTTCACAACACTGGGTGTTACGGGCCCGACTGATACGGGTGACGATACAATACTTACAACCTTAGATCTAATCATTAAGTGGTAAATCTAACTGTACAAATGTGTTTACCATAGTGTATTTACTATATTAGAAGGTTTTATCATGTCTAATACATCATAAGATTCAATTTAAGACAGTGAAAATCAATGGCTCACAATTCATGAAAATAAGAGTGGTTTACAAATTGTATAAGTATATTTCAGTCAATTTAGCACAGAAATAGTAAATAGAAAAAGTTAAACATGATGCAAAGGTTAGAATTTGCATTTGGGGCTTAGATCTTTGTAAATCAAGTGTGTAACCACCATAGAAGCATCCATATATATATATATATATATATATATATATATATATATATATATATATATATATATATATATATATATATATATATAGTCACTAGAACATGAGAACTGAAAATATCTGAAAATATGAGAATTAATGTGTGAACTGTGATTTTCATGGATTTTTGTTCTCTTCTCTTGAATCTAATCATACGGATGTGATCTACATGCTTAGTTTTATAAGAACCCACTCTTGAATCATCCAATTTTGATTCATAAACGAGATTTTTTTAAGGATTTAAAATCAATGGCTCATAATCTTCATAAATATTCAAACATGCAAAAATCATATTTTTTCATCGAAAATACATGATCCAATGGTTGATTCCTAGCAAATTGACCATGCCAAGCACATCCACATGGTTGGATTTGCAAAATAAAAAGTGTTGGAAATACCGATATTTCTGGCTCTCATATTCTGGTCCTCATGTTTCAGTTTTCATATTCTATTGACTCTCTCTCTCTCTCTCTATATATATATATATAGGTGTCCTCCCCTTCAAAATCTGTATGTTAAATTTGTTTTTTGGCAAATCTGGTCATATGGATGTGATCTCCATGGTTTAAAATATATAAAGACTCTTGGATCAAACTTTTTTGATGTGCACATAGGATTTTACAAGGTTCCAAAATTCAACGGTTTTAAAATTTCTGAAATTTTCATTGTTATAAAATCTTACCTACACATCAAAAGGCTTTGATCCAAGAGTTTATTCATATGTTTTGAACCATGAAGATCACATCCATTCAGGCATATTTGCCAAAAAAGCTGTTTAACATATATCTTGAAAGGGTGGATCATTCCCTCCTCCCCCCCCCCCCCTCTCTCTGTATATATGAGTCACTAGAATATGAGAACTAGAAGTATGAGCATTTCCAACACTTTTTTTTTATGCAAATCCAACCATGTGGATGTGCTTGACATGGTGAATTTGCTAGGAATCGATCATTAGATAGTGTATTTTCGATGAAAAAAAATGCAATTTTTGAATGCTTGAATATTTATGAAGATTACGAGGCATTGATTTTAAAGCCTTAAAAAAATCTCGTTTATGCATCAAAATCGGATGGTTCAAGAGCAGGTTCTTATGAAACCAATCATTCAGATCACATCTGCATGGTTAGATTCAAGAGAAAATAACAAAAAATCCAAAAGTGTGGTTCACACATTAGTTCTCATATTTCCAGTTCTCATATTCTAGTGAGTCTATCTCTCTATATATATACATTGAAAGTTCTCTTCATAGTTTATTGTAATTCCCTTCTCTTGTCCATCCAGATTGTTTTTTATTCTGATGCCTTACCAATCTCCCAACAGGATTCTGAAAAGTTGGCAACTGCACTAAATGATCACACTGCATCAAATATTAATTATTTTAGGGAATCCATCCCGGATAATGCCTTGCCTGATAGTCAGGTAACACTATATTCTTGCATGCTAATGAGTGGATTTCATTTTCTTCAACCATGCACTGGGTTGTGAAGATGCACATAGATGTAGTATGTCAATTGAAGATGTTTAAAGACCCTGTTGTCGTTAGTGACATTGGGAGTATGCTGCATGACTTGATATGAACATGTTTTATCCTTGCAGCTTGGTGGCAGTGGGGTGGGAATACAGCAATCTACTTCTATTCCTTCCAGATTAATAACGCAACATGGTTGTGCGCTAATAGAGCAAAGTGAGTCACAAGTTTCAATTGAGACACAGCTGACCATGACGAACGGTTGCATTGAGACTCTTAATAAGCAGATCACAGGACGTGTCATTTTTCATCAAGAAAAAACCATGCCAAAGCAAAGCAAGGGGAAATATCTTTATAGGATGCCCGTTTCTCGTGGAAGATTGTTTTTGACAGCTTTAAAAATACGGAAAGATCATAAACACAAGCGCAGGAATCGGAACAGGAAAAGTATCGGAAAAGTCTCTGTAGATGATCTTAAACCAAGGAGACAAAATACCATTATTGAACAAGCTGTCAGAGACCCAGTGCACGCACAAAGCAAATCATGCCCAATTGCAGCACACAAAGAGAACTGTTATGCCAATATGGCGGATCATAAACCATGTGTTAATGGCAGTGCAAGCTCAAAGAAAAGAGCAGATGGAGAGAGATGTGATCAGAATAATGGTGTACTTACCACGTCTGTTCCTTCAGAAATAAAAGTGGCAGGGGATCTTACTCGTGTTAGGGAGGCAAATGAACAGCATATGGGAGCAGTTCAGAACAAGTTCATGGACTTGCTTTTAAGAGGTCTATCGCCAGTTACAGGTTGGCTCTCTTCCTTAATGTTTGTGTTCAAGGTTTACATGATTCTTCAAAACCTATTGAGCTTGATTAGTACGCTAGAAACTTAGTGTTTAGTTATGGGCATTCAGATGGGCACACACCCATAAATATGGGACAGTTGCATAACTGCAATTTCTCATTGTTAGTTTTGACTAGAGGCCTGTCACTGGGTCTTTTTTCTTTTTCCTCTGATGACGAGGAACCTGCCTAAGAAAAGAGATCGCTTAGCACCCTTGTCTGCAAAGAACACCCAGTGGGCAAGCCACTGGTCTGACACCAGGGCTCGATCCTGGGCAAGATGGGGTTCCACCATCTTGACTGGACTCAACAGTGACCCAGTGATAGTAGGATCTTGACCAACCAAAGTATATCCATTTAAATAATGTGGTTGGACCTACAGATCTAAATGGTCCTGGATCTGTATATACCAGAACTGAGTTCAGCCTGAGAACCAATTATAACCACCCGGACAAGGCCTGGACATAGACTACCCTAATCCATCCTGATTAGACCCAGACCTAGACCCTATATTGGTATCTCAAAGCCAGACCTGGGTCTGAACCATGCTGGATCTGGCCTTGTTCCCAATTGTTGATGACCCAAAGAGATGTGTGTGACTGTTGTAATTGGTTTTTGGTAGTCGTTTTTTTTTTGGAACAGAAGAAAAAGTTTTTAACAAAACCTGATCCGGCCTACGGGCCGGGTTTGCTTGCGTCAGGAGAAGTCAAAGCAGTAGAACATATAAAGTTTTTAACACAAAACCAAACCGAGTCGCATGCTATTGTTGATATCCTGTAGTAGCTGTTTTTCCAGTGTGGGCAACTGAATGAATTTTATGGTGACTCATCTTTTCTTTTAAACATTTTAACCAATATATATATATATATATATATATATATATATATATATATATATATATATAGAGAGAGAGAGAGAGAGAGAGAGAGAGAGAGAGAGAGAGAGAGACCTGATGTATTTGTTAACTGATTTTTTGCTCAATTATGTCAGTTGCTCGCTGGGATGATATAGATGCAACAGAGTCTGCCAAGGTCGAGAGGTTTCAGCGTAAACCACTAACCAGCATTGGTTACGTGTTTGATGAATGGTAAGTGTTTATAAAGTTGGTAATCCATAACAGCCTGATGTCTGAATAGAAAGGTAGGATAATCTTTTGTGAATTTTTGAAAAATCTCAGGGACGAGGAGTATGATCAGGGCAAAAGGAATAAGATAAGGAAGTCCAAGCATATAGCTGGTGCAGAAAACCCATTTCAAGAAATTACGACCAAGAAAGCGAAATTGAAGCATACCATCCTCAAACAAACAAGAACAGGACACCAACCATTAAGGATATGAGTGAGTTAATTTCTGTAATTATTCTATTTCATGTATTCTAGTTGTGCTCGTTTAACATCGAATCCACCATGTAAGTGCAAAAAAGTTTTCGGAGAGAAGATGCCAAACAGTTTTTGCTATTCTCAATTCAAGATCAATCAGACCCTTTTGTCTGATGAATTCTTGTTGTGATGCTGAAATAGTATGAGAAGCAACTAAGTTTTCTAAGGCATGAAATTTGATAGACTTCACGATTCAAGCTGCTGTACTTGGCTTGTTTCACATGAAGCAGTGGCATGCTTTGATTGAAATTCCGTATGCATGACCAATCGAGTTCTGTATGCTTGGTTGTGTTTTGGATGGTGGATGGTGGATGATGGTGATGGTGGTAGTGGCAATAGTAATGGTAGTAATGGTGGTGATGGCAATGGTGATGGATGGTGGTGGTGGTAATGATGTAAGAGTCATGGTGGTGATAGGGAGGGGTGGAGTGGAAGAAAGTAGTGAAAAATAAATTGGGTTTTGAAACAGAGTTTCATTATTTTTATTGCAGTTTTGCTATTTTATCTCAACCGAGGTTTACTATTTTATTGAAGTTTTGCAATTCTGTCGCAAATGAGTTTTGCTATTATATTGCAGTTTATTTTTTTATTGCAACTGAGTTTCACTATTATATCGCGACTGAGTTTAGCTAGATGGATGAGTGAAAGTCGCTTGTACGTTTTAGAGAGTAAAATTGCCAGAAATGACCACAAATCCAACTAAAAATGGGTGGGTGGGTATGCGAGGAATATTGTAATATTTTGTAAACACAAAAAATACTATTATTCTTAGGGGTAGTACAATCATTTTTTATTAACTAAATTATGCTGAATTGCAAGAAAATCACTAAGTTAACATAATAGTAAATGAAACGGAGTATCATAAACATGTACCTAAAAGGCTTGTCTAGGATTGGAAGGAATGATCGAACAAACAGATATAATATGGGTTCTTCTATACCAAGTTCAACATTTGCTTCGACCATACATGAAAGTTGTGTTCCAAATGTCCGTTTGATTACGTGTGCAACTTGGATAGACAAGGATAATGGGTCAGATTACTTTGTGTTGGATCATGTTACCCGATCCTCCCATTATTATTTATGTCACATAGGTGTGGGTGCAGATGTGGTGATTCAGCGCTTTAAAAAAACTTGGGTGTCCGGGGTGTGGGGAGGGTATATATATAATTTTGAACCGTTTTAATTTAACACTGCGTATGTGTGTACATTTGTGTGTACATTTATGTATTTATATAGACTTGGTTAGGGTTAACCAAATCTACTTTTGGACAAAAAATGGACTTTAGTGTGGTTGATTTCACCTGACACAAAGGAAGCCATGTTCAAGTATCGCACCCACATGGGTGCGGGTGCGACACGGGTGTGGTGCTCTATTATAAGAGTATGTGTGACAGATTATTATCCATGTTTTAACAAGTTTATTATAGATTTTAACCCTAGATATGGATGTCGATTTGGATCCAAATACGATAAAAAATAAAACTTATATAAAAACAAATACGCGAACTATATTTTTGATATGCAATTATTATAATTTTTTTGAATTGGATCCAATTACGAATGTATGTCAAAAAATAATGGATTTTTGCCCTGAATATGGATATCGAATTATATTCAAATACCAAAACAATATAAAACTTATGAAAAACATATACATAATCATTTTTTCGATATCCCAAAGTTATAATTGGTATCATATTTGATCCAATTATGAATGTATGTTTAAAATCATAGATATTTATCTTGAATATGAAAATTGAATTGGATTCAAATACCAAAACAATATAAAACTTGTAAAACAAATACATAACCATTAAAAAAATCAACCTTCATCCATTCATTTCATTCATTTATAAATCATTATGCTTATATATACATTCATTCCATTCATTCAAAAAATTAACCTACTCATAAATACATATATTTTATTCATTCAAAAATCAATCTTCTTATACATACATTTATTCCATTCATTAAAAAATAAACTTACTCATAAATACATTCATTTCACTCATTAAAAAATCAACATGCTTATACATACATTCATTCTATTTATTCAAAACTCAACACGCACATATATACATTCATTTCATGCATTAAAAAATGAACTTGTTCATAAATAAATTTATTCTATTCATTTAAAAATCAACTTGTTCATACATTCATTCAAAAATCAATTAGCTCAGACATACATTCATTTTATTGATTTAAAAATCAACATGCTTATAAATATATTCATTTTGTTCATTCAAAAATCAATATGCTGATAAATAAATTTATTTTATTCATTAAAAAATTGATAAATACATTCATTCTATTTATTCAAAAATCAACTTGCCCATACATTCATTCCATTCATTCAAAAATCTAAATACATTCATTCCATTCATTTAAAAATCACATTCATTTTATTCATTCAAAAATCAACTTTCAATAGAATATCATTCATTCATTCATGTCAATCAATCCAAAATAAACTTGCAAATATATGTACTCTGGCAAGAGAGTATCATAGTATACATAAATCTAAAATGTTAGCAATAAAGCAATATAACAAGAGTATGTGTCATACATGTTAACCATCCACCGAAGCCTCAAAAAGTGTACATCACCTAGCACGAAAATATATCAAGATAATAGAAAAAATCCAAAAATCAGAAAACTAGAAAGAGTAAGGCAAAAAAAAATGCAATATCCCCTCGAACATCATGTAAGTGTTTCTTGGTGCACCTTTCGTTGCACCTTCTGCTTCACCTACCTTGTCTTCGCCATGTACTCATGCAACCGGCTATTATCTTCTTTAAAGCTAGTAAATAATCTATACACTGACCCACTATATCTGAAAACCTGTGGTTGACATGTTTCTCAAGAGTCGTAGATGCTTCTAGCTCTCACATTGAATACAATGTAATATCTACAATGAGGCATTATCGTCTCGATTAAATATATAATGTTATCAATCAAGTACACATAAAACACTTTTATTAATCTTGAAATTGAAATTATGAAACTTAACAAATAATAAAGTTATCAAATATTATATTTTCTAATATTATGTATTATGCATGTCGCATAAATAATTTTAATCTGAGTAAAAATTGAATATTTTACTTGGCACTTTAAAATTGAAAACCACGCTTTTAGCAAACAAAAAATATGTTCTACTGTTGTTTGCAATGAGGAGTGTCTATGGTTGTATAATTCTTGTGGTTTCTCTAACAAGCGATAACGATATTCTTTGTGTCGAATAAAAAATTTCAATAATATTTGGGTATTCAGAATCTGCAAAATAATATTTGCCTATATACACACATTTGGTTTATCATGTATTAAAAAAATTTTAATTAATGTAATTTATGCACATATTATGTATTTACTTACCTTAAGGTATTACTAGAGCCTGGTCAAGATCATCAAGTGCATTGTACAACACTTTTGCATCAGTTGCACTTTCATCCCACCCATCAAGCACAATAAAAATCGTATGTCAAACCCCACCACAACAAGGACATTTTGTAACAACCATCATTTTCTATTTCGAAACATCTTTTGTTCTACCCTTGATACATTTATAGGAATATATGTCATTTATAGCCCTCAAACAATTCTATCATAAGCAATGAAGGCAAGTTACTATATATATAAAATCTAATTACAAGTATAGAATCTCGGTTACTTTCAAATATGGGTAGAATCGAGGTTCTCTCATAATTTTTTGCTGGGGTATAATTACTATGTCGGCCTATAAACCGATGTTTAATGCTAAGTATTGCGTTTAATACCAAATTAAAATACTTTTAAGTGTTAATAAAAAAATTACAACTTGTTCTTCAAGATATACATCACATGCATCTTGCAATAATCCACTTCTGTGAAAAGCTTCACATAATGCTATGTATTTTTTTTCATGCGTAAAAGGACAAAACAACTTCACTGGTGACCCAACACAATTGCACACGAAATCATTACCCCTATTGTAAGACCCCTAAATTTTCAATAAACTTCTAAATAAAACTAAGAGGTATTTTTTACGTAATTTCATTGTATTGAACTAGAATGTGAAACCAAGGAATTTCATAAAGCCAATTATACTTAAGACGTATATATCTGCAGGGATATACACTCAAAACCTTTAGGAAGCCATATTGCACTTATTTGGCAAAATGAGAAAATTTCGTAGAGCCAATCATGCTTAGGATAAGTACACAAACCTCCACGATGATTTTCGCGGAAAAAGTTTGAAGAGTCATAACGAGCTCGTTAAGCAAAACAAGCAGTTCATAATGACAAAATCCGCTTAGTCTCGTCGAGATGAAGCTAATGGACAAAAGTTCATTTTTTCTAAAAAAATATTGACAGCCTCGAAATATGTGGGCCCCACAAAATAATTGCGGGCTCCACATGAAATATTTCATAAAAGCAACTAGTGAGTCTCATAGGGACATACAAGTTATTTTATTACTTCTTCCCTAAGTCTTGGATGGATAAGCCTCATGTCATATTACTTTTTAGATTTGGATCTAGATGAGATCCAACCCATATCCATACCTAAGACCCATATAAAAGTTTATAAATAGAGTTGAGCATCTTCCCTTTTTAGAAAAAAATGTTCAGCCCTCTCTCTCTCTTGGTTCTAGCCTAGGTTAAGCCTATTTGACTTAGATCAAGTCCACTTGAGGTGAGCTTGAGTATGCCTAGCCTAGATTGAGCTCACTTGGGTCAAACCTACTTGACCTACTAGGTTAACTTTTCTCTCTCTTCTTTTATTTTTGGTCTAAGCCTGAGTTATATCCACTTGACCTAGACTGAGCCCACTTGAGGTGAACTTGGACCTGCTTGACCTAGATTGTGCCCATTTGAGTCAAGATCACTTGACCTTGACTTTTCCTATCTCTTTCTCGACTAGGTCCAACCCATTTGAAAATACCTAGCCCACTTGAGGTAGGCTTGAACCTAGTTGGACCTAAACTAGGTCCGATCCATTTTTGGCCTATACCTCTCTATTTTTCTACGTCGATGAGTTATATATGAGACACTCTTGGTTGTGATCGTATGAGATGTAAGGACGTGATGACCATGACCTAGGAGTGCCTCTACACTTGCGCTAAGTCACCTCTGCCAGATTTTTGGTAGTTAGCACGTTTCTCTCTCTATTTCAAGTTATTTTGTTGAAATAATTGTCGTGTACGGTGAGGATTTTCTTATCATATATCTTTTTAAAACAATATTGGGTCCTAGTCATTGGTTTACACTCTCTAGAGCACCACAATCTTGCTTCGGTGTTCACGCACGTGCCCTTACAACTATTTCTCAATATTTACGATACATTATGTGCCATAGGGTATTAGTCCTTGGTTTATGCCCTCTAGGCCACTGGAAGCTTGCTTCGGTGTTCATGCGCGTATCCTTGCGACTAATTTTCTATATATATATATATATATATATATATATATATATATATATATATATATATTACACACACACATTGCTTTATGCACATTACTTAGCCCGATGCGTGGTTTCATTCATCAAGTGTTGCTTATGCATTTTACTCAGCCCGATGCATGATTTCATTTACCGGGCTCTGTTTATGAACTTTACTTAGCCTGATGCGTGGTTTCATTTACTGAGCCCTGCTTACACACTTTACTTAGCCCGATACATAGTTTCATTTATCGAGCAATGCTTTACACACTTTACTTTGCCATCGCGTTATTATGTGTACAAGCTCTTGCTATGCGCTATTTACTTTATCATTGCACTATTATGTGCATAGGCTCTTGCTTTTAGTAAATATAATTGCGCTGTAATAAGCGTACAAATGATGACTGATCCCTATCGCTAAAAGCGATTCAAAAGCCTTGTAATGTTCAAAATATTGTTTGGTGAAGAAATCCCTATTGTAAAGGTTTTAGATTTGCGCAAAACCATATTTAAGTAAACATTTAAATCATCAACGTAAGGCCTAGGCTTCCGATAAACCATGAGAGATGTAACATACGCACAATGGTACACATCTATCAAAAAATGAGCTTAGTGATTTCTTTGTTAAAGAGAAAAGATGTTGCCAAAATTTTTGACAAGGTGCTCTTTGAGTTAAAAAAGATGTTGCCAAAATTTCTGGCAAAATACTCACCTAAGGTAGTATGGATGGCACGATGATGCCCTTATTGTTGGAACCCTGACTGGATAACTCGTTTCATTTTTGCCTTCAAGGGCATCATACTCATAAGGGCCGTTGTGCCAGAATAACTATTGTGTCTTGTTGGGCCAGTGCTCATTGCAGCTAAATAAACCCGAGCAGTCAATCAAAAGTGATCATTGATTATGCATGCCTTTATAAACTACTGTCACAAAATTAATACTAGTAAGCGTCGTTGTGCTAGAGTCGGTTATCCACTTTCAAGGGATAAAGTGCTCATGAAGGTCGTAGACACCAAGAGCAATGTTTGTATGCATATAAACAATTCAAAAAATTGATTGGGGTTGAGTTCATATTTTCCTTTGTGCAGAATGCATTGAATTGCCTATGTGACCCTTAATGTTCTAATAATAAAGATTATGTTGTCGAACCCCTTTAGGACTTACACTCATCGTGGAAGACAATGATGGTACCACATCGAGTTAACTACATTATCTTACGAACCAAAGAGTTCAAGCGATCTTTTGGTTACTCGAAAGTTAGGAGGTTGGGTTATCCCTAAGATCTAGGGGTAGACCCTGCTACTGTAGTAGAAGGATGCATCCGAACCGACCTGGCAGGGTCTCCTGATAAGATCTGTCGCCTCGTTATGGACTAGGTCACCCAGGCTTTTGGGCACAAAAAAGTACATGACATAATAAACACCCAAACATCTTCTTTTAACACCAAAGTTAAGTTCTCCTGCGTATCAGGGGATGAACTCGTAATTATCGAGACAATGCATTAGTTATAGATACATTGGCAAATGAATGAATGCATGCATGTTAGTGCTACTCATACCTTATCTTATGTAAGATACTGATCTCGGTACACTGTTGGACTGATCAGACGAAGGACCCAAATTGTATTTGCATGTCTAAGCTAGGCTCGAGGAGCTCCTGCTTCAATCTATGGGATACCTATACGCTAAGTTGTGGAGACTTGAATTACGGTTCTAAAGTGACTCTTATATTTTCAACATATTATACTTATTAAAATTGAAATGCTTTTCTATCATACTAGGAATGGTTCTAACCCCGTTTTATGGGGGCTACAACTACTGAACCTGTAGTGTGATATGCGGAGCAGGGCGACATGAAGATCTAGGATTTCTTTAGACTTTGTTGTATATTTCGTTTGCAAACTCAGACAATGAGTGCTTGGCCACATACCTGTGACTTACTCGACATTTTCTAAAACTAACGACTAACTATCGTCTATTTTAACTGCTAAAGCCTTTTTTAAATTTCATTGCAAAGAAAAAAAAGATTCATAAAATTTGGACAAAGTATTGTTTTGAAAATCCGAAACATTACACCTATGTATAGAATCATAAACTATTGCCCTATGTGACATTTTCAAACTATGTATGAAAATGATCAATACCACTATAATAAGTAAACAAGTTGTTCTTGAATAGTTACACAAATATAATCATGCAATAAACATGAATAACTGTGGAGTATTTACTTCTGCATACAAATATATAATCATGCAATAAATATTTAAGACTGTTATGACATACAACATTTCAATTGAGAAATATTTAACATATACAAAAACAATATTGAACATTTAATACAATGATAACATTAAACAATCAACATAAGTGATTATTTGTGCAAATGCGTACCTAAACATTAAGAGACAATTTATAGTTTGATCATTCAACCTGACAATCTGGATCCATACTCAGGAACATAGATGCATTCTTAGGGGCTATTAGTAAGTCTAATGCCTTCACGTGCGTGAGAGCAGTAATCTGACCATTATCCAATATTTTTTTAATATAACATTACATTGTGTTGCCAATTTGCAGGGGATTCATCGTTGATGGTCTTCATATACGTAGAAATGTTGCTTAGCATATCCACAATTTGATTATCAATGCAAATTTTGCGCTTTGAATTGAATGCTTGTTAAAAGATGAGGGCATGCTAGGTGGTGGGCTACCCATGGGTGTCACATTACCTGGAGCTTGTGATGATGAGTTTGGTTTCTCTATTTGACAGGAGATGGTGGTGGTGGTATTTCTGATTGGATGGTCCTATAAATGCCTATAGCAGTTGATTCCCCATAAATCTTCATATCATGTTCATAATATCTTTATTTTTTTAGTTTTTGATAATTCTACCCTAAGTCACATGGACTCGGCTAGGGAGGCGACGCACTCGTGTCGACACGCTCCAACACGGGTGCAGACGTCGGTGCAACTTCGGACACGGGCCGAACTCGGTCAACGACGAGTCAGACTCGGTCAATGAATCGGGGCCGAGTTCGTCCTCGTTTTGGATTCGGTCAACATTGACCGAGTCTAAAAATGTCCATTTCGAAATATGTTTTGGATCTGGGTTAGGTCTGGATCCGAACTTGACCCAGATCCAAACTTCATCCCGAACCCTAAAAGAGGTTTACGATAAGGGGAGGGGCTTACCCTGTTGATTTTGCCTCCCCCCATCCCCTGCAGCTTCCTTCTACACTCACGCTGACGATCCAGACTCCGACAACGGTAGCCGCAGGTGACGCCAGCCACCATCTCCCCCTTTTCTCGGTCAACAGGTATGCCCCCCATTCCCACTCTCTCCTCTTCGTCCAGCAGGGGGCTCCCCCTTCCTCATTTTTTGGCAGGTGGCGGAGTCCCTTGCCTCCGGCCCATGCCAAAAAAAAGAACGAGTCTGGGTGCTCCGCCCCTGCCTCGTTCTTATTTTCCCGCAGCCCCCCCCACCCTCTGCTCGTAGAAGAGGGGCTCGGCCCCTCCCTGTGCCTCTGATTCAGAGAGGAGGGACTTATTTCCCTTTTGTCATACCAACTCTTTAAATGGAAGGGACATAAAGAACATCTTAAATGACCTCATCTTCTCTTCAATTACTTATGTATATCAATGACAATGCAAGATTTATGCACAAGATCATAGCATGGGCAAATATCTTCATGACAAGCAAGCCACGTCAATCCCTAAAAAGTGGTCTGATCTATAGTTTTAAAATGAGTACTACATAAAATCTAATGCTTTATTATTTCAAATGATAATCATGTCATCAATATAAAAAAATCAAAACACAAGGGCTAGTTGAGGCTGAGTTAATAAATACAGTTCTCTCAATGTAAATAAAGAAAAACATGTGAGACATATAGCATTTAACCTCTTAAGCTAGGCCCTGCTTAGTTAGTCAAAATTCAAACCTAAATTTTCCTCTTAAGCTAGTCTCTGTGACATATATTACCCAAATCTAAATTTTCAACTGAGCTTTGATGTTACCCAAACTAGTGTTATTGTCATTGATATACATGCAGCATTTAACCTCCCAAGTTAGATGACATAAAACTGGCTTGTAGATAGAATGAGTAGGAAAGCAAGTAGGCTAGATATCAAGATGAACATACTCAACCAAGTTAGTGATCATGCAAAAAAAAATCTCTAAAATACGTTAGATATCAAGATGTACATTCCTCAAGATGCATAAAAACAAGGTTTAAAATAGGGTTTAAGATACAAAATCCCCAATCCCTAAAATATGCTATATATCAAGATGAACATACTCAACCATGATGCATAAAAACAAGGTTTAAGATATAAAATCCAAAATCCCTAAAATACGACTAGATATCAAGATGAACGTACTCAACTAAGATGCATAAAAATAAGGTTTAAGATACAAAATTCCTAAAATTTAAGCATACCCGCAAATATGCTATTGGATTTAACATGCATTTACTCAATAGATTACAAAAATAGGGTCTAAATGCAAAAAGCCCTAAGCATACTTAACAAAAAAATTGTCCCCGGCAAACCCTAACCCTGAAATCGGATTAGGGTTAATCCTATCTATGAGAGAGAAAAAAAAAGGAAGGGAAAGCACCCTACAACAACATAGTGAGATACATGCAAGGGAGGACCTGATCAGAGAGGGCAGAGGATCGCCAGAGGTGGAGTTCGCAGCCGGAGGAGTGGTGGTCGTTGCTCATCGGAGGGACAGTGATAACAGTGTCGGAGAGAGGCTCGGTAGTCGTTGCTCGCTTGAGGGACAGTGTCCATTGCTCGCTGGAGGCAGAGTTCCGGGGTCCAGAGGCAGCGAGAGAGAGGGGAGTACCAGGGTTGGGGAAGAGGGCAGCGGAAGAGAAAAGCATCGGGGGTTAACTCCCTGACTTTTTTTTATTTATTTTGGTTACCCCCATTCCTGTACTTTTCGTAACAGGGGCATGAAACGAAGAAATCTTGTTCTTGAGACGTGGCCACGTTCGCTGTGTCCAATGTTTGTTTCGACGGCCCGCAAATCACGCCTGTCACAACTAATCAAACATGCCCAAAAGAGACATATTTGCCTAGAAATATATACTGCTGATTGTCCATGTGTATCCCAACCAAGTAGGGAGTAATACCACATCATCCGCCAAACTTTCTGATTAGGTGCCTAAGGATGAACCATAACTAGGGAACCGCATGCATGACTTGATGTTGGTCTTATCTGAGTCAAACAATGAATTGAAAGATTAATCTTGATCGGAACACGACCTTTATCCCAGTAACTGAGTTTCTTGAAGTAGCTAAATATGGGTGATTAGTGATAAGTGTGTGATTCTCTCGGGCAGCTGTATATGCTATATTGTCACCTCACAGGTATACTGTAGGCATTCTTTCTCAGTTACAACAAATCCATCAGAGGAAAGGTCTATTTTTTTCGGGGTTGGCAGAGAAGGTCTCTCTTTTTTTGCAATGAAAGAAGCAGGAAACAGATAAGCACCTCAATGGTACTTTATTAAATTCATTCGAACATGAACATGTTAACGAAGGCAAACACATGTATTCATGCGTCATAAGCTTCATCTGCAATTAAGAGTGAGAACTTACATGCAACAGATATAGGTATTCTATATGATATGGGTGCTTCTCAAAGGATGGGGGGATCATGGCTGGGCGTAGGTAGGCCTAAGTGTGTTTCTATCCAACTCTGAATTTGACTGGGCCATATCCAATTATGTAGGAATTTGGTAATGCTTATGTATCCAAGTTTAAATCATAAAATTTATTTTTTTAATCCCACTTTTTCTTTCATTAAAAATAAGGCAAGAATAACTTCTGTCAAAGTTGTCAAATGTCCTGTTTTCTTGTCTTGAAACCTTAACCTGTGTCATGACTCTCTTAGTTCTCATCTCCATTTGTTTTATGTGTGATGTACGAGAGAGAAGATGGACTAAATATTCCACAATTGAACCGTGAATTTCTTCTGCTTCATTTTTCGATACAGTATAATTTATTATCAGAAAATTATATCTTATGGTTTTAGTGCTTCTCTTGGCTGGAAGTCTGAAACAACTATCTATCACATCCCTGTTTTGTCGTTGGCACTAGGGGTACAATCTGATCAGACAAAGTTGGAATCATAGCTGATCCAAACCAGACTCCAAATATTTCAAGCAGCAAGTCCAAGTCTGAATCTGAGAACATCAATCCAATTAAGTAGATTTGGTTCCAAATCTGAATTTTATATGGTACTATCAAGTCTGGTATAATTTATTTTTTATAATTAAAACAGATTAAACACATGTATTTTACGTGTACAAATGGATTGATTTTGATTGGAGTCTGAGCATAGATCCAACAGGAAATATTGATGAGAGAGAGAGAGAGAGAGGTGTATAAACACACACACAATTATGGGAAGGGAGTTTCTTAATTTAAAAATTCAATTAATTTGGTGTTTGGCATACAGTTGATGGATTTTCTTATAAGACCAAATAAAAGAGAGCAACCTCAAGTATTAGGCCCTTGACCTGCTTCCAAAAGGCATTGCAGATGGCTACACCTATCGTTTGACTTATCTTCCCACAGCATCTCCACCTGCTCAAAACTTAGGCCTTTAGTCTCTGGCACAAAAACAGACACAAAAATGAGCGCAAGCACAGCAACTCCAGCAAGCATAAAAAATGTTCCAGCCGCCCCAACTGCTGCAACAACCGATAAGAAGGTCTCTGAGACAATCAAGTTGGAGATCCAGTTCACAGTTGCTGATATTCCTCCACAGATCCCTCGATACCCTGATGGATAAATCTCTGAATTTATAGCCCATGGAACTGGACCCATTCCTGGTGAAAAGAAGGCAATATACAGAACCAAACCAATGATTGCAAACCACCCATCGCTACTGTTGTTACTGCTCAACGTAACATTAATGGATGCCCCGGATGACTGCAAGAAGAATGCACCCGAGAGCAGACAAAGTGATACAAATACACCACTTAAGCTAATAAGAGCCAACTTTCGCCTTCCAGAGCGATCAATCAGATATATTCCAAGAACTGTTCCTGTCGCGTTCATCCCAGCAAGTATCATTGACAGAAACAGTGCCAGTCTATTAGAGTTAAAACCAGCCATCTTCACGATGGTAGGGCTGTAGTACATCACTGTATTAATTCCAGTGAACTGCTGAAAAGCCTGTATAAAAAACGAGCAAAAATGAGAGTAGATAGCTGGAAATCCCCCTTGTGCTAATTAGAAACTTTTTTTCCTCAGTGACACAGAAATTTAAGATGTTCCCAAGCACAAAACGATGCCTAATAATTTTCACATTAAAAAATAAGATAACAAACCTTTTTATGCCCTCTCTGGCACCAGTTGAGCGATCAAGAATTCTATGGCATAGGAATGAGAACAGTCCAGACTATTTTACCCTGTCCTCATTTACATGGAATAACTTTCCATTCTATTGTTGAATGACCTAATAAAGTGTAAGAAACTCCTAGTGGAAAGTTTGCTTGGAATGCAAATGATAAACACTATTACCAAAGAAGAAACTCGCCATAACCAGCAACAACTACAAATCAAAGTAGTATGGTACAAATTTTGTAATGAATCATTACGTTGTACTAGAAATTATAAACCATTTGATGAGTGAGATATCTGACAACTGTAACCAGAGGATACACCAAATTTATTAGATAACAATTAAAAAATATTTGCCTTTCACTAAATCCCCTTTGCTCTTTTCCTCTCACGTACTATGTGATATTTTAAAATAGAAAAAGTGAAGTAACCTAGAAACTATATAACTGACAATATCAGATAAGGCCCCAAGGACATTATCGTGGTAGTCACACCGTACAGAGAGAAAAAACAAACGTGTCCCAAAGCACATGTAACTAAAAAAGAAGCCTTTACTAAGGTTGCTAAAGGGGGGAACAAAGAGTATTTCCGATTATTCATTAACTATGGTTTTAAATTAAGGCAAGGTATCAAATTTTAACAGTCTGTGAGCTCAGAAGAGAACACTCAGAGAACATCTCGGCATAAAGGTTATCCCTTTTTTTTCTCTTCCTCTTTGTTTTCCTCCTCCTATGGCAGACAATCTTGTAAAAGAGAAATAAAACTTTTTTTTTTGCGGCGTTCATACCTGGAGTCCTGCACCAGCCAAAAGTGCAAGTCTGATCTCCTTTGACATGAAAACTTCCCTGTATCCTACACAATTCTTTTGTTGATAAGCATCCATTGAAGCATTAGAGAGTATAGCTATCTCCTCCTCTAAGCGGTCTGGACTGTATATCTTTCCAAGTACAGTGATAGCTTCTGCCTTCTTATCCTGTGCACATTAAGCAACAATTTAAAACAAGAACAAGCCTATGCTTATGCAACTTTTAACCCATACAAGGTCCAAAATACCAGAATACTGATGTACTAGTTTGTAGTCTAATGTATCTTAAAGACTAACCAGATTCTGAGATCCCTACCCTACGTCACACAGACACTACTTTTTGACAGACATTCCGTTTCCCTTCATATGCAAGTCATACTGGAAATTTCATAAAAATGGCCATATCCCCGTATCCGCAGCTATTTCCATGTGACATAGTCCCTACCTCACTCTCCCTCTGCAGAGATGGATATTCATGTGGGCACAAACATCTGAAAATTTCTACCGAGTTTACATGACTTGAGACACATTACCAAGGTCGGTTTTGGCCTGCAACCCATGACTTGCAACCAGTACACCTGCTGTCAAGTGTCTAGTTCCAAACGATCTTATCCCAATCACCAGGAGCCTGAGAACCAATGATCCACAACTGTAGTGGCTAAGATATGGATATATAAGACTACCAAACATCTATAATTTGGTTAAGGTTTTACCTTAAGGAAAAGCCAGCATGGGGACTCAGGCAAGAAGAGCATCAGAAAAATTTGCAGGACAGCTGGAACACCAGAGACCCCAAGCATCCAGCGCCATGTTCCAGGGACCTGTTAGAAGTTGAAACCATATGAGAGAATATGTAATGCATAGAAAATACCATGACACATATTTGTTTTTCTCCTGTGTCAAGTTATTTCAAGGTAGGATACATCCTTTTCTATTCTACTCATTCTCGCTCAAGTCAACCTTACTTTCTAGCTCAGTAATAAACTGGGTGGTTCTTTCAAGACAAGTTGTCACGGCCATCCATGGACAATAGAAAATACAAAGATAAAAACAATCCAGCAAAGTTAAGGAGATGGAGAGCTAACATAGTGAAAATCTCAGGTAGAATTCATATGAAAGGGCTTTCAAATAATGCAGTGGAGAAAACAACATATTCAAACTTGCAAAACATTCAAGGCCTCAATTAAACCTTACAGACCACTTATAATAACACATGATAAGATGGTTAATTCAACGAGGAGGAGGAAAAAGAAAAGTCGAATACAAAAACAAACAAAAATCTTCTGCCTAGATACAAGCATGCGTGCTATGACAAAATACTCTTAACAACAGCAACAAACTGTTCTCTTTATTGATGACTAAAAAAAGTGAAAGTGATTACTTAGTGAAAGATTCTTGTCTTATGCCAATGACAGAAAAAAATGAAAGTCAATCATGTATTGGTTACCAACCTCAGTAAATGCAAGATTCACAATGTAGGAAAGAAATTGTCCACCAGTAATCATCAACACATTCATGCTGACAAGCCCGCCCCTTATTTCAGCAGGAGAAGCTTCTGCAATATATACAGGGGCAGTAACGGATGCAGTGCCAACACCCAAGCCTATAAGGAACCTTCCAAAAATAAGAATATATGTATTTGGCGCAGCAGCCATGAATATTGCACCAACAATGAAGACCATGTCAGCCAGGAGGGTAGCCTTTTTACGCCCATGAACATCATTTATCCACCCCCCCATAGCTGAACCGATGAAGGCACCAACCAAGGCCATGCTTACAATTGTTTCCTGAAAAGTTCATAGACAAGGTAGTCAGAAACAAAAACATCTTCACTGATACACAATCACCATAAGAAAAAAGAAAAAAAAAAGAGAAACGCAAGTTTAACCTGTAAAAAGGTGCTCCTGTTCACCACTTCAAAATCATTACGGATGTAAAGAAGGGCTCCAGAAATAACACCTGCAAGAAAATGTTTGAATAGCATCAAGTCTCAAGAGGCAATGGAAAGAACACATACAAAATCCTTGAAAGACAGTTAACACAAGCTTGAAAAAGAAAAAAGAAAGGGAGGGAAAAAAGGAGTACAGCATTCAATACATGTTCAAGATATCTTCCCCAATTGGTTGAAAATTAAAATCATAGCTTTCTTCTACGTAAGAAATGACTTGTACGTTTGATAAGCTGCTATCTAAATTCAAATTCTGAAGAATTATTTTCATGCGTTTATAATCAATAAAAGCAGAGGTACAGCAGTTTAGTTCCAGCAAACCTCATTTTCAACAATCAGTAAGACATCAGTTATGCATGAAGACTTAATGGAAACAAGAGATTATACTAATTCTATAATTTGTATCTCTACAAGAAGCTACTTATAATAACACTGTCAATAGATCGGATTTCAACTAGTGTATCAACAGTAATTGTTCGGGTTGGCAACTCAGACAACACTTGTGCAAACTCCAATTACCTCAAGCTAAGAAATAAAAAATAACTCAATGAATTATCAGAGCCACTAGAGACAGTGCAATTCAGGAGAAAAACATTTATTAGAATTTACTTGGACTTGACCCTTCCAGTGGAGCTGACAAGCAACTAAAATCAAGAGATCCAGCCAACCTACTCTCCCAAATCGATCTCTTTATGGGCTAAGAAACCATAATGAGTGGAAATTGGATTTTGTCTGCAAAGCTTCTATTTCATGTCAAGTAAAAAAAAAGAAAGAAACATTAACTTATTTAATAATTTTTTTACATGGTATGCACAACCAATAGCAAAACGCAGAGATCTTTTTTTCTTTTTAACTTTTGGCATAAAATTCAAAAAGTAAAAAATTTTCTCCTGTTTTTCAACTCTTATCACTTCATTGAAAAAGTAAAACTAATAGTCAAGAAACTATTTTAGGAACCCTCATGTGAGAATTACTGGAAACTGCTTCAGTCCATTCACACCCCTCAAGCAAATAAACATGTCCTGGTATCCATTTATATATGTGCCTTTTAAACTAGCCTAAAACTTGTCAGCTAAAAGATATCATGGACAAGCTTTGCTCTCTACAATGCCAAATATAGTGTAACCCTTGATGCATCTTAAAATCTCAAAAGCATAAATTACGTAACAAAGAGAAGGAACACATTAATGGGAGGACCAAAATAAATACTTGGAGAAGTACCTGTATCATAGCCAAATAACAAACCACCTATACCAGCAGTAAGTGTCAATCCAAGCACATAAAGATTACTAAAAACTGACATGATTTCTCTTGGAGGAGGAGGATCCAACATCCCTGAACTACCAGGAAGCGACGCAATCGTCATCCTGTATTTCCTGATCCCACTCTCTCTGAATTCTCACTTGCTTTGCTTACCCACACAACCCACAATGCAATTATGGTGGATATTTTCAAGAGCTCCCAAAACTAACACAGAAATCACAGAAAACTATCATCTTGTTGTAACGAAATACCCGAGATTAGAATCCAGGTACCTAAGATCTTACAGCAACTTCAGTGAAATCTTTTGATTCTTACCAAAAAGAAAAGATTTGACTCTCAAGGAAAAAACCAAAAACGGTACAACTGTTTCAATAGATGAACACCAGCAATTTCATGAACTCAGCGAGTTGGCTCCTTCATTAGAAAATCAGAGTTCACTTTAAAAAACGAATCCAAAAAATCTATCTCAATTCTTTCTGCACACAAGATACCTAAATGGCACGAGTTTCTACTACTCGCGCCTTTGATTCAATTCATCAAAAACCCAAAATGGTACAGCTTTGCTTCAGAAGGAAAACTCCAAAAAGCAAATTCTTATCGCAAAAAAAAAGAAGAAGCAAGATGTTCGAATTGGATCAGCTGGGTCTTCAACTCACCAAAAAAAACCTGAAACCCTTTACAACTCCAACCTAAAATATGAACAAAAGAAAAAGAAAAACACCGAACGCGCCCAGAGTTCAATCCAAACGGGCCTTCACTTAACAAAAATCCCAAAATTCACCCGTTTGGTTCCCGGAGAAAACCCAACAAAAAACAGGATTTTCACCACAAGACACCCCAAAAACAGAGAATCCAGCAAGATGGGTCTTCAATTCATGAAAAAACCAGATACCCACAAACTCTATTGCCACCAACAAGAAAACCAACCCAAGAAAGCAGAAGAAAAACGCAACAAAGATGAGCCACCAGATGCTCACGGATTCTCATTTAGAGCACCAACTTGACAACAAACAGATAAAAAGGAACCGGAGGGGCTTGATTGAGAAAATGAGAGTCACACACAATTGAAAAAGAAACAAAAAGAATAGGATTGACACGTGTTATGTTTTATATTATTTTGAATATTATTTTACTATTAATACGTGTTACGTTTTGATTGACATATAATATTTTTTAATTATTTTTTAACTGATTCGAAACAATACACTTGAGTATCGGTATCGGGGCCAAATGATACAGGTCTGACAACATCGATCCGAACGCAAAAGCCAGTCTATCATTCACATGTCGAACCAATGTAGAGTCAAATATGCTCCGACCCACATCCAGCCCCATTTTCAATTTTATGTGATCCATATGGATTTTAAATATTTAACCCAAACTTCATTGTAATGTGTGGTAATTTGGGTCAATGAAGCAGCCCAAAATGGGCGTCCTTTTTTGTCCTCTTTTTTAGTTGTACCTGTGTAAATTGACTAGATATGACTTGTGTTTGTACAAAATGGGTATAGGTTTAAAAATTATAATTTTATGGGGGTAAAGTTTCATAAACTTGCAAATCCTTTAAAATATGAGGCCTATGATGCTAAAGAAATGTAAAAGGACTATTTTTGCAAATACCGGGTTTGGTTCAGACCCAGGTGAAATCAGACTTGATCTCAATTTTCTGGTATAGTGTCTGTTCTGAACTCGGGTATAATTAGATCCACTATAAGAGAAACCATACCCAGTAAAATAAATTTGTTATAATTTTACATTGAAAAATTGCGGGTCTTAATGGAAACTCAGGTCGGGCTGGGGTCTGGTATAAAATTTTACAAACTATATCTGGATCCATGTATTAATTGAACTTTTGAGTCTGGACTAGACACCAGGACACCAAAGGGAGAGCTCAATCTCAGTGAAAAAGTTGAAAATCCTAATTAATTTCTGCTGCTAATATGTGATATTTAAAAAAAAAATTGGTTTTTTGCACAATTTTATTGAAAAAGTATGTAAAAAGAAAGGAAAATAACTGAAAGAAATCAAAATACATTTTTTCCTGAAATCTAACCAATAAAAACCAAAATAATGCAATAAAAATCATAACAATTTTGCTTAAAACTAAAATTTTACCATGAATTTTTAAATGTTTACCATGAGTATCATAAAAGAATATGTTCTTGGCAACATAAAAATCACTGATATTTGTCATTATGAATTGAATTAGTAAATGATTGTCTTTCATAAAAAGATGGTGTGGCGTCATCTTGACAGCTTGGAGGCTTACTTGGTTGGAAAGGAATCAACACATCTTCAAGGATCACTCTTGCCGTCATTACTTTATCTTATGCCAACTTAAATGGAAGGTGATGCAACATTTTCAATAGAACATTTTAAAATTATATTTTCAATAAAAATGTTTGTACAAACCGTGCATCAAATAATAAAAATCGGTTCACACGAATGGTGGAGTTCAGGTCAAACTCAAGGAATAAACTATGCTTTATTGCCAAAAATAAAATAAAATAAAATAAAATAATTAATTTAACTAAAAGTGCTGCTCTTGCAGAGGGCTTAAACAAATAAAATTAAATAGTTTTATTATAAAATCAATTAAATAAATAAAATAAACCATAATCTAAAAATAAGAGAAAAAGTCTTCAGTGCTTGAGTCTTCTTGTGTCCCTCTATGTGTAGTTCATATTTTTTTTTCTCTCTGCGGGCACTTTTGAGGGCCTCAAGGAAATTTCAAAGGATACTTTGAGGATACGAAAAAGGGCTTATCGTATGTTTACACGCTTCCCTGCAAAAACACAAACACAAAATACAAAGCAGAGAAAAGAACTACGAAAGAATCAAAGGTAAATATAAGGACAAATTACAAAAACATGAATATAACTATTATGAAACAAACTAATAACATGTAACTATGAACTAACTTGTAACAACTTATATTGCTAAAAGACAAAATAACAAAACAACCTAACTAACTAATCAAGAACTAAATTGCTAACAAGCTAATGATTAACTAATTTAAAAAATCAAGAAGCTAACTAGCCTAAATATCAAGAAAACAATTAGCTGAACATGACACTAATTAATGAATTAATCTAATATCAACAAGATAATAAAAGTTAACAAGAACTAAGCAAGAAAATTTAACTAATAAACTATGCTAATCGGCTAACAAGAATTAATTAACACTAGTTATCAATGAATTTGCAAGATAAAAAAACTAACTAACTAACTAATGCATGGCACATAATAAAAAATGTTGTAGGGTTTTTGCAAACTTAATGAATAAAACTGGAAATAAAAATTTAACCTAAGTTATGCTAAAAATCAAATGCAATAAGAAAAGTGAAAATCAGCTAAAGGTATTTGGAAAAAAAGCGATACTCAAATTCTAAACTAATGAATAACATGACTCAAATGACATAAACGGACATGAATATAATTACACCTAACTAATGTATTAACTATCATTAACTACAAAACTATGATTAACAATGATAAAAAAAAAACTACGAATTGTTATGCTATTCTAAAAAAAAACAATAAAGGGTAATTCGGCTAAAACAAATCTACTTAATCTAACAAATCTATCTAACCTAATTCTATTGACATTAGACAAAGAAAAAGAATTAATTTAAGTATTCTAATTATAGACGTAAGGTGAAGTGGTAACTGATTAAACAAAATAATTAACTATTGTGAAAATCGGCTAAAGCTAATTCTAAAGAAAATGATAATCAATAAAGAATAATCTAATATCTAACTAATTTAAGTAACTAATAAAATGAAAGAAAATGATTTACACCTTGAATAAACTAACCTAATGCTGTAAAGAAACAAGAACGGTTCAGATCTACTTGACGCCTAAAATAAAAGTTCAAACAAAAATGATGTAAAAGGCTAATCAGCTAAAAAGAAATATTTACATGATAAAGAAAAATGAATATAAAAACATGATTCAAACTACTCTAAACTAAATCTAATCTAAAACTAATAAAAAACTAATCAAGAATCAAGGAAAGATATAAAACCTATGTCAAACTATCGATCTACCTAAATCAAGATTATTCTATGCTTAAATCAATAAAACGGCTAACCTATATCAAAACGAAATCTATCTCTCTCTCTCTCTCTCTCTATATATATATATATATTTCTGATGCAAGAAAACTAAACTATCTATATTAAATCACATGAATATGCAAAATATGCAAGAATCAGCTAAAACTACATGCAATACTATGCTTTATGCTATGCAAAACCTAAAACTATGGTGAAACGGAGGGAGAAGAAACAAACCAGACGATCTACTTCCGACGGATTGGATGAGAAGAGAAGATGGCTAATCCCATCTGAACCCACACCTCTCCGACGAAAAGAAAAGGTTGTCGACGGTGAGAAGGGTTAGAAGCAAGAAGAAAACGAAGAAGAGGAAGAAGAAGGAGAAGGAGAAGGAGAAGAGAAAATCAGCAAAAGAGAGAAAACAAGGGAGAGGGGGAAGAGAGAAAGAGAGAGGGAGCAAAGGGGGCATTTTTTTCAACAATGGGAAAAACGATTTTCCATGCTTAAAGAATCCTATTTATACTAATATAATTAGGTTAAAACAAGTTTTTCAAAACTAATCCATGAATTTTCAATCATTTCCAAAAAGGGCTCTACTTAGAAAAATGTGTTTCTCTAAAATAATTATTCCTAAACCAATTAAAATTAGCTAATTACAACCTAATCTAACTAAACTATAATTAAGAAAATTCTAAAACTAATAAAAAATACTGAAAAATGCAGGATAAGCTTTGAAATACATGATTTTTTGATATTTTCAATTTCAATGCGGTTTGTTGAAACTAACGATAAAAATGAGTTTTTAATGCGATTTTCACTGAATCATGCATAAAATAGTATGGATAAAATAAAAAATTTATACATGATCAAAAATTTTCTTGCTCATCATTTGCTAGTCCTCGAGCAAACTGAAGCCAAAATAAAAAATATTAAATTAATTAAAACAAAATCCTAACTCACTTTCATAGGAATCACGATTGCATTTAGCGTATGCAACAAGCCCTTTCAACCCCTGGGTTACTCTAGTGGACGAGTAAGGTCTCGTGAGGGTTTGCAGTGATGCTACCTACAAACATCTCTGTCTTGTATGCATACAAATTTAACTTAAAAAATCATTAGGCAGTTAAGGAGTTTTTTTTTGTCAATATTTCATGCCGTTATATTTTCAAAACATAATTAGAGTCTTTTATCGGCCACCACAAAATAAAACATTTTCTTTCACTTTTCTAAGAAAAACCATAATCATATATGTTTTATTCTCAGAAAATCAAATATATATATATATATATATTATTTACTAATCCTCACTCATATGTTTTCTGCATAGGTTTTCTCAATATTTGCTTCTAAGCAGTGAACTTTTCTCTTGTACGCTCTTTTTTTTTTCTTTTTCTTGATTTTTTATTTTTTCATACTTTTTCTTTTTCTTTTGTTGAGCACTATATCAAATTTTTAGTTTTCGTGACTCGTGTAACAAGCTTTGGGTCAGTGACTCTCGGGCCAGACGACCTTAGGGCACCAGATACAAAGTATCCCAACTACTAAAGAATATGAAGATACCAAACAACTAAACGTATGCTCTTTTTAACTTTTAAGCTCATGAATGAAATGTTGTTCATTTACTTTTCAAAAATAAAACTATGCATATTCATACTTATAATTCAAAATAAACTCTAACATGCATCTATCGCCATTTTTTTGAAATCTACATAAATAACCACGATTTTCTAGATTAGTGTCTACTTTTTTTTTTCATGGGGCTTAAAAATTCTTTAAAAATATTAGATTATGCAAAACATTCATATAAGTTCAAACTCATTCCTTAAAAGCCCAATTTTTATGAGTTGTAATCAAAAGTGCAAGTACAAAGACAAAAAAAAAATGGGTGTACAAACTACACTCTCCCCTATGCTTGAATGACACTGTCCTCAGTGGCACTCCCCCATGCTTGTATGAAATTGAGTGAATGCATATGAGAATAAAAAAATAATGGGAGAGAAGTAGTATAAGTCACCTGATCCACACTGTGGAACCTTGCCTGATATGACATGTGAATGGCTCTGCAGAGGTTCCATCTGTCTCACAGTTTGTAACTCATAAACAACAAACAACAACAACAACTACGCCTTCATCCCAAAACAATTAGGGTCGGCGATATGAACCAAAAAAGAAAATCATTCTGGGTCTTCCACATGAATCCTTCTCCTCTAATCATTTCTATCCAATGCCATGTCCTCGGTGAGGTTCAAAGCCTTCATATCCTTTCCTATTATCTCCATCCAAGTCTTCCTAGGCCTACCCCGACCTCTTTTAACTAATATATTTTCACATTTCTCCATCCTTCTAAGTGGAGCATCATTAGGCCTTCGCCGAATATGTCCAAACCACCGTAAACGATTCCCTCTCATCTTATTTTCAATGGGTGCAATGCCTACCTTCTTACGTATCTCCTCATTCCGAATCTTATCTTTTATTGTATTTCCACACATCCATCTAAGCATACTCATCTCAGCTACACTCATTTTTTGAATATGATGTCTCTTGGCATCCCAACATTTCGTACCATATAGTAAAACATGCCTAATAGTCGTCCTATAAAACTTTTCCTTCAACCGCAATGGCATTCTACGATCGCACAACATTCCAGTTGCACTTTTCCATTTCATCCACTTAACATTTATCCTATGATTTACATCTCCATCAATTTCTCCATACTTTTGAATGATAGATCCCAAATATTTGAAATAATCATCCACCAGTGTTTCTTGCTCACCAAGCTTCACTACACTCCCATCACTACTTTGTTGCTTACTAAACCGACATTCTATATATTCTGTCTTACTCTTACTCAACTTAAAACCTTTTGCTTCTATTGTCTAACTCCATAATTCTAACTTAGCATTAACCCCAGCTCTAGACTCATCAATCAAAACAATATCATCAGCAAACAACATACACCACGACACATTTTCTTGAATTGATCTCGTAAGCTCATCCATCACTATAACAAATAGGAAATGACTTAAAGCAGATCCTTGATGTAACCCAACCGTAATAGGAAAATTGGTTGTCACCACTCCACAAGTGCGGACATTGGTTATTACTCCTTCATACATATCCTTAATTATACTAATGTACTTGAGAGAAACACCTTTCTTCACCATTGTCCACCAGAGAATGTTCCTAAGTACTCTATTGTATGCCTTCTCCAAATCAATAAAAACCATATGAAAATCTTTGTTCCTCTCTCTATTTCTCTCAATAAGTTGTCTAAGAAGATGTATAGCTTCCATAGTTGATCTTCCAGGCATAAAACCAAATTGATTCTCCGATATCATGACAACCTTCCTCAACCTAGACTCAATCACTCTCTCTCAAAGTTTCATAGTATGACTCATGAGTTTTATACCACGATAGTTTGTGCAATCTTGTATATCACCCTTATTCTTATATAGAGGCACCAAAGTACTCTTCATTCACTCATTAGCATCTTATTTGTCCGCCAAATCTTGTTAAAAAGATTTGTCAACCATTCTAAACCTTTCTCTCCCAAGCATTTCTAAGCCTCGATAGGTATACCATCTGGGCCAACTGCCCTTCTTGATTTCATTTTCTTCAAAGCCTCTGCAATTTCTTTCTTTTGAATCTTGCGCATAAAGTCACGATTCATCTCATGAAAAGGAATGGACAAGTCTCCAAGATCCTGAGTATGACTTTCATTAAATAGCTTATCAAAATAATCTTTCCATCTCTCCTTAATCTCCTCATATTTGACTAAAACCCTTTGTGTTTCATCTTTGATACATTTAATCATACCAAGATCCTTCGATTTCCTATCTCTCATCTTTGCAAGCCTATAAATATCCTTCTCGCCCTCTTTGGTATCCAACTTGTCATAAACCTCATTATATACCTTATCCCTCGTGTTTCAAACTACTTTTTTAGCTTCCTTCTTTGCTATCATATACTTCTCCAAATTCTCATTATCACGACTCTTACTTAAATTTCTATAACACTCACTCACATATACAAAAAATGCAATGTATACATGCTCTATCATTTGCGCTTATGAAAGAAGAAAACTACATAAAAATAGAAAATAACAAAGACTACTAATAATACATCACAAATATGGGCTGCCTCCCATAAAGCACTATGTTTTACGTCCACAACCAGATAGATATCTGGAGACCCTTCATCATCCATGAGATCAATGGACGTGAAGTCATGCTCAATCAGGGATTCTGAGGAAAATAGTGTCATCAGTGACACTACACACTATGTTTCCTCTAACTCTACCCCTCTCGACCCTATGATGACTCTCTAGACTGACAAAAGGAACGAGATTACTCTCTCCATAGAGGCTATTCTCAAACGATGGAGAGCCATAAACCGAATGACAAGCAAGACACACATCCAACTGTGGATCAAATTGCTTTCCTATGACGTCTGTCACCTGGAGGCAATCGTCATACCCTATCTCTCTTGTGACAACATCAAATATCTATAATCATAACCGCTTGTTGCCGAAAGAAACCTCTATCTCCCCAGTATGACAATCGATAAGAGTATAGGCGGTGGCCAAGAATAGTCTGCCCAGAATGATGAGGATCTGGTGAGCGACATCAGTGCCCTCCATATCCAAAACAAGAAAATCGACAGGAAAGTAAAAGTCCTTGACTATGACTAACGCATCTTCCAAGAGTCCTCGCGGATGCTTGGTAGACCTGTCAGCCAACTACAAGACAATAGTCACAGGCTTTAAATCCCCAATTCCAAAGGTGTCATAAAGAGAATCCGACAACATGTTCACGCTTACCCCAAGATCGAGCAATGCACGCTCGATGGTCTTGTTCCCTATGACACAAGAGATTATCGATGCCCACCTTGATCTTAAGTAAGACTTGGTGCCAAAACACGGAGCTCACCAGCTCAGGCTCAGTCAAGAAGATCATCTTGGGCAACAACCTCGATTTCCTCTTCTATGTGCAAAGTTTTTTGAAGAACTTTGCATAAACAAACACTTATTTGATGACATCAAGCAGAGGGATGCTTATGTGAACCTGCTTAAACATGTCAAGCATCTCATGCATGCACGCCTCTGCTTGACAAAATCGAGTGGTTTGGCCAAAGCTTCAGGAAAAGGGGCTCTGGCAATATACGAATAAGGCACAGGCTGTGAGCTCTGCCCATTCTTCTTGGGCCTGGTAGAGGAGATCGACTGGTCAGTAGGTGTGGCAGTAGACTCGCCAGTCGACTCTTGAGTAGGGTAGAATGCCTTCCCACTCTGAAGGGTCACAATAGAGTTGGCCTGCTCTTGGTAGGACTCCATTAGGTGCAAGCCATGATACATGGGTTTCTTACCCTTTGGGTTGATGAGAGACTAACTCGGGAGGCTTCTCTCGCTTCGCCTGCTCAAGGCCTCAACCAATTGTCTCATCTAAGTCTCTAGCTTCGCTATCGACTGCGTGTGAGAACTGAGGTTGACCTTAATGTCAGAAAAGGCCTCGAGTAACTTCTCTTGAAAAGATGGGATCAATGTGGGCGCCTAAGAAGAAGGCAAGCTAAGTTGGGGAGGGGCCTGTGAGAATCTAGGATGCAGGTAACCTTGTGGGAGGTTACCCTGACTATGTTGTATTTAAGGAGGCATGTGGGGTGGCTCTTGTGGATTTCTCTACGCAAAGTTAGGATGATTTCGCCATCCCGAGTTATAGGTGGGCGCATAAGGATTGTGCACCGGTCTGACGAAACCTTGGGCATCATTCACTTGCTCCTGAGCGAATTCAGGATAAAGTGGTGCTACCAGACACTAAAAAACAAAGTGTGCAGGGCTAGCGCATAGCTCACACACTTTTTCTATTAGATTTAGCGAATCTGGGTTGGCTAGTAATTGATCTACTTTTCTGGTCAACTGGTGCACTTTGATTTGCAGATCATGCTCGAACCTAACTTCACAAATCTCTCCCTTCTTAGGACCACTAGGAACAGGTGTGGTCCTATCAGTACGCAAGGATAAAGCATAGTGCATGGCATTTCGCTCAATGTATCGAATAATGTCCATACCTCATCCTTACTCTTGAGCATGAATGTGCCCCTACATGAAGAGTCAACCATTTTCCTATCTGTCTCGATCAGGCTATCGTAAAAGTATTGCACCAGTTGCCAATGGGGCACCTGGTGGTGGGGGCACTTCTGGAGAAGATCTTTCATCCGCTCTCAGGTCTCATGAAATTGTTCTCCCTCAATCTGAGAGAAACTGGTAATGACTTTACGAAACTGGGGAACTCATGCTGCATGTGTTCCCAAGTGGTAATCTGAACAGTATCGAGAGCCGTTAGCCAATGCTTAGCTTTGTCTTTGAGGAAGAACGAGAACAACGTCAAACTCAATGCGTCATCCCAAAAATTATTAATCTGCACTATGGAGCAGATCTCGAGGAACTCATCGAGATGAAAATAGGGGTCTTCGTTGCTCAGGTCATAGAAAGATGGAAGCATTTGGATTATGTTGGCCTTTATTTCAAAATGATTGGCTACTACATCAGGTTTAGTGATGCAGGAGGCGAGAGTGTAAGCATTGAGAGTGAAGTACTCCCTAAGAGGATGGGTCAACTGCTGATCCTGAGCCATGGGGCCGGATCAACAGGCTTTCCTAATAAGGGATTTGGGGTCTTCGACAATCTCAACATGCTGAGGTTCAAGGGAGCGTCACCCTTGCATGCACTTGAGGGTAGACCGGTGCAATAACTGTCCTAAGACACTGATTTTCTACCTTCCTAACGTGTAGTGCGGCCAAACCACAAAGCAGGTAAAAAAAAAGTAACACTAAAAAGCAGTAAACACGCACCACACAATTGCACTCAACAAATATTATGCAAAAAATAAACTATGAGCACGGTACCAATCGTGCATAGTCACCGCTAAGGGTATCTTAATAGGTGGGCCATGCAAGAAAGGTAAGTTGGTATCTAGAGTGTGCAATCACGTAGTTCTAACCTAAATACCGAAAAGAAACTAAGCAATCCTAAATATTGAGCAAAGAAAGAAAACTAAACAGTCGTAAGTAAAGAACAAAAAGTAAACTAACAACATAACAAAACATGAACAAACAATGGCAATAAAGTGAATACTCGTATTACTCGTCGTTCCCTGACAACGACGCCAAAAATTTGATGCAACTTTTTCAGTAGAGCATTTTAAAATTATATTTTCAATAAAAACATTTTTGCAAACCGTGTATCAAATAATAAAAACTGTCTCGCACGAGTGGTGGAGTCCGAGTCGAACTCAAGGAACGAGAAATACTTTGTATTCAAACACACAATTAAACTATGCTTTATTGTCAAAACTAAAATAAAAATAATTAATTAATTTAACTAAGAGTGTTGTCCCTGCAGAGGGATTAAACAAATAAAATTAAATGGTTTTATTACAAACCCAATTAAATTAATAAAATAAATCCTAATCTAAAAATAAGGGAAAAAGTCTTTAGTGCTTGAGTCTTCTTGAGTCCCTCTATGTGTAGTTCATGTTTTCTTTTACTCTCTGAGGGCTCCTTGAGGGAACTTTTGAGGGCCTGAAGGGAGCTCAGAGAATACTTTGAGAGTACTAAAAGGGGCTCACCACACATCTACACGCTTCACTACGAAAACACAAACACAAAACAGATAAAACAACTACGAGAGAATCAAAGGTAAATATAAGGACAAATGAATATAACTATTATGAAACAAACTAATAACATATAACAACCTATATTGCTAACAGACAAAATAGCAAAACAACCTAACTAACTAATCAAAAACTAAATTGCTAATAAGGTAATGATTAACTAATTCAAGAAGTCAAGAAGCTAACTAGCCTAAAGATCAAGAAAACAATCAACTGAACATGGCACTAATTAATGAATTAATCTAATATCAACAAGATAATAAAAGTTAACAAGAACTAAGCAAAAAAATTTAACTAATAAACTATGCTAATTAGATAACAAGAATTAATTAATACTAGTTATCAATGAATTTGCAAGATAAAAAAACTAACTAACTAACTAATGCATGATACATAATAGAAAATGCTGTACGGTTTTTGCAGACTTAATGAATAAAACTGGAAATAAAAATTTAACCTAAGCTATGCTAAAAATCAAATAGTTTGAAAAAAAAACAATACTCAAATTCTAAACTAATGAATAACATGACTCAAATGACATAAACTGACATGAATCTAATTACACCTAACTAATGTATTAACTATCATTAACTACAAAACTATGATTAATAATGATAAAAAAACTATGAAATGCTATGCTATTCTAAAAAAAATGATAAAGGATAATTCGGCTGGAACAAATCTACTTAATCTAACAAATCAATCTAACCTAATTCTATTGACATTAGACTAAGAAAAAAGAATTAATTTAAGTATTCTAATTACAAAAATAACCTAAAGTGGTAACTAATTAAACAAAATAATTAACTATTGTGAAAATCGGCTAAAGCTAATTCTAAAGAAAACGATAATCAATAAAGAATAATATAATATCTAACTTATTTAAGTAACTAATAAAAAGAAAGAAAATGATTTACACCTTGAATAAACTAACCTAATTCTATAAAGAAACAAGAACGGTTCAGATCTACTTGACGCCTAAAATAAAAGTTCAAACAAAAATGATGTAAAAGGCTAATCGGCTAAAAAGAAATATTTACATGATAAAGAAAAATGAATATAAAAATGTGATTCAAACTACCCTAAACTAAATCTAATTTAAAACTAATCAATAACTAATCAAGAATCAAGGAAAGATATAAAACCTATGTCAAACTATCTATCTACCTAAATCCAGATTATTCTATGCTTAAATCAATAAAACGATTAACCTATATCAAAACAAAATCTATATTTTTTTCTTTTTATTTTTTAAGATGCAAGAAAACTAAACTATCTAGATTAAATCATATGAATATGCAAAATATGTAAGAATCAACTAAAATGACATGCAATGCTATGCAAAAGCTAAAACTACAGTGAAACGCGGGGAGAAAAAATGAACTGGACGATCCACTTTCGACGAATTGGATGAGAATAGAAGATGACTAATCCCAACTGAACTCACGCCTCCCCGACAAAAAAAAAGGGTTGCCGACAACAAGAAGGGTTTGAAGCAAGAAGAAAAAGAAGAAGAAGAGGAAGAGGAAGAGGAAGAAGAAGGAGAAGAGAAAATCGGCAAAAGAGAGAAAACAAGGGAGAGAGGGAGCAAGGGGGGGTGTTTTTTTCAACAATGGGAAAAATGATTTTCCATGCTTAAATAATCCTATTTATAGTAATATAATTAGGTTAAAACAAGTTTTCAATGCTTAAATAATCCTATTTATAGTAATATAATTAGGTTAAAACAAGTTTTCAAAACTAGTCCATGAATTTTCAATAATTTCTAAAAAGGGCGCTGCTTGGAAAAACATGTTTCTCTAAAATAATTATTCCTAAACTAATTAAAGTTAGCTAATTACAACCTAATCTAACTAAACTATAATTAAGAAAATTTTAAAACTAATAAAAAATACTGAAAAATGCAGGGCAAGCTTTGAAATATATGATTTTTTGATATTTTCAATTCTAATGCGGTTTCTCAAAACTAACGATAAAAATGAGTTTTTAATGTGATTTTTCACTAGATCATACATAAAATAGTATGAATAAAATGAAAATGTATGCATGATCAGGAGGTGAAGCAAAAGGCTACAGGCAAATAGTTGAGGCAATCTTTGGACTCGTTAGGGAGAAGCTGGATCACGACTTGAGGCTGCCCACCTTTTGGGTTGAGTTGGTTGACGCGCCTCTTGGTTAGGGGATGCACCTTTTTATGTTCTTCTATGTAATACTAATTAAATACTTATGTACAGTCAACTCTAACCCCATTACCCCAAGACAAAATCATTAAATATTAAATAAATAAAAAGAAACAAACATAAATCATCTGCAATACTAACATATATATATATATATATACATATATGAAAAACCCCTAAAAATAATAGAACTTAAAGAGAATATCTGGTGCCAAATATTAAATAAAACACAAGCAAACATGCATAAATCTTTCATGACAACAACCAAACATAAATACTACAAGGTCGAATTAAATATATATATCTACAAAAAAAGAATGAAATAAAATGGAACTCACTTTAAGACCTAACCGAAAGATGAGAAAGTTACCAAAAGGATGATGCAAACTTGCCGGAATGGTGCAAGATGATTTCATTGAAATCATCGCAAAGGGGAAAGGGGGCGAGAAAAAAGGGTTAGTGTTCTAGAAAGAAAAGGGATAGGGTTCTAACAAGAAAAAAAAGAAGAAAAAAAAGAAGAAAAAAAAGAAGAGAATGACTTTATATATGAATCAACAAATATGCGAAGGTACAATCTTTCATAATAGGTATTTGTGAATGACATTAGTCATTTGCAAACCTCTCTAAGGAGTATTTAGTTAAATGAGGATTGCGGGTTTTCTTATCGAAGGCCATACTATATTTGTGAAAATCATACTGTATTTGTAGAGGTCGAACCAGAGTGCAAATATCGAAGACATTTACAACAGGTATTTATGAATGTCAGCGAACATTTGTGGACCTCCTCGAAGAGTATTTAGTTAAAGGAGGTTCATAGGTTTTTTCACGAAGGTAGTATTGTATTTGCGAAGGTCATACTATATTTGCAGATATTCAAAGAATCGCTTTTTTATTAAAAGGTTGCGATTCTGCAATATACCTATATATCGTGAAGGTTCACATGTGCTAAGGGCAAAATTATCCTAAAAAAGTTGAAAATCCCTTTGGACATGCAGGAGAATTTTGTCAATTTGATAGGTTGCAGGAACAGTACGGTAATTTTCCGTATAATTAATCAATGATCCTTCGTGTTCATGCTCGATCACTTTCAATGGTGCCATATGTTAGACTAGGCTGAGACCCATTGAACCTCAACTGGTTTTTTTTGGTTTCCTACTCACAACTTGTATAGATCAGATGAGCCAAGATAGCTTCGTCATTGAACTAGACACTTCTAATGCATTATTTTGGGTAGATGTGCTAACTTTGGTGCACGTGAATTTTCTTATTCCACTTTATGACGCCCTTGATGATTGTAAAACATCATTAAATGCTTATATACGGTAACATTGTGGTGGTGAGGGCCTGACAAATATTCATCTCACAATACATGACAGATGGACAGCCCTATGAAAATGCTACCGTTTGTTCGCATATATCAGAAAAGGATGACGCATTATCCAAATAAGCAGTGGGGGAACGTATATATAAATTAGAAAAAGTGGTAGCTAGGTTGCGCAGCTACCAGCGCAAACACAGTGGCAGTTGCTCGTGGTCTTGATGAACGTCCAAAGAAAACACAAAAAATATTCTAAAACGCACTGTTTTCACGTTTTAGACTATTTAGCGATGGTTTTGACCATGGCTAAAGGTCAGCAACAGTCAAAATACTGTCACTAAAGGCCCCAGCAAAAAAACTCAACCTTTAACAACAGTATTTTGACAGCTTCTAAAAGTTGCATTTTTTGCTGGGACCTTTAGTGACGGTCAGGGTGAAAAAGCACGTTTTTGCATTTTTTTTAGCCGTCCATCAAAGAAACCATGGAAGGCTAGCAGAGTTCAGTAGGTAGCTGTGCACCTAAAGGTTGCGCAGCTACCACTCACTCATAAAATTCCACCAAATCTATTCCAGCATCTTCTAAAGCGAAGGAGAGGATAAAGACAACATTTTGCTTAGCATTTAGTGCATGCTGTTTAATTGGATAGATAAAAAAAAAGCAAACAAGTACACCAAGGATGGGCCCACATGCTAAATACATACTTGTCCAGTTGGATAAGGGATGAGGCAGACCGTTAGTTTTTAATTCTAAAAAATATGGATGGCCCATGGTAGGGATGTCACTGAATAAGATTTTATCTGACATCCCACTCTATTAGATTAGGTTTAGTTGCATTTGGTAAGCCAAAACCATATTCAAATATAATCGAATGTGGATATGGTTTTGCTACCAATTCTGACAAATATCCAGGTTTGATAGAGATTAGAATCGGTTTACATGTAAGAAAAAAAAGATCTGATATGAACTTTTCACCATCCGAATTCAAATCTGTCTGGCCAACATAAGATTAATTGAATATGATATTGGTCACATCTGATCCAGATCCAGATCCAAATCACTTACATCCCTAAGCTAAGTTACATGTGAGCTCATCTAACAACCACCCTGCCCTTTTTCTTTGTTTTCTATTTTCTTCTCTCTCTATGTCGACCTCGAATTCGAATGGATTTCGCTTACGGCTAACTATGAATCCGTGAAATTCAGCAGCATGCTGTCATGGGCCAATACACAATTTACTCTGAAGCATCAGTTGTCTGTATGGACCACCATTGCCTCCTAAAACGATTTTCTTAAGTTTATTAATCACTATGATACACCTAGTAGCCTACCCCTTAGGCCAGCTTTCCTACCGGATATATATATATATATATATATATATATATATATATATATATATATATATATATATATATAGAGAGAGAGAGAGAGAGAGAGAGAGAGAGAGAGAGAGAGAGAGAGTATAGGTTGGAACAAAGGGACATTATTGTGTCTATCCATCAGACCCAATAAAATCCTTTTGATCCAGAAGAACGGGAGATTTCCATAAGTCGAATGCAGTGAAGAAAAAGGTGGTCCTTACCTATGCGTTGCCACATTGGTTATTAGGACTTAAACCTTATTTTCTCAGGGTCCATTCGTTTAATGGCAGTATGAAGCTAAGTCATTTTTCCCACGGTAACCAAACAAAGAAGGTGGCGTGGGATCCACAATAAAGAAAGGAAACTTTTCTTATTGACCATGGGCTGCCCTAGAGGGGTTTGGCACAGTGGTAAGTAGAGCCAGCACGACTAGGTCTTTGATCCTGAGGCGGTTTCTCCATGTCAATATCAAAAAAATTATTGACCATGGGCTTCATGTGAAAAGTGTATTCCAGAAAGAGAATGAATCAGTCACAATCCAATCAAATCTAATTATTGCTTATCACATGTAAATATCAAATATTTGCTTATCTAAAAGAATGTTTTTCATTATTGGCAAGCAGTGGTTAGACAACCCCTACCAATACATCAAAAGGATGTATTCCGACGGGCTTAGGTTAGGTTTTAGGGATTAGGTGGGCTAGGTTTGGTTTAAGGTTAAGTCAAAAATGGTGTGACAGGATAAACTTGTTCTAACAGGGTTTAATAAAATATCTGCTGCGCCCAAATGATGTGACAGAAAAATCCCAAACTTTAGATAATGATTCTAGACACCTTAATGAATGAACATGCCAAATTTCAGGGTCAGGGATTTTCTATTTTAGAAATTAAAAATCGAAAAAGTTGCATGTCAAGATTGAGTTTTCTACAGGCTACACTAGGTTTTGGGTAAAACAGACCCAGTTCTTGATTTTTTGAAAGTCTGATATAGGTATTCTAAAGGTACTTAGGTCAAAGCTTCAGACCCAAATGACTAACGGTTTGGGCTGGGCGACTTCATCAAGTTTGACGAGAATTCAACTATGTCAGAAAATAGATTCTGGACAAATTGGGTTTTAGGAGGAGTTAAAGCTTGAGTGGAGCTTAGGAGAAGGGTTTCAACGACTTACATATTTTAGGGTTGTTAACAATGTCCATGTCGATTTTCATAATTTTTAGAGGTGATTTGATACGTTATTTAGTTGTTTCATAAAAATCAGATGCCCGTAGAGTCCTGATTCAACTAAAATACAGGTAAATTTAATATTCTTGATTTATTTTATCATTTCTATTAATATTTTTTTATTTTAGAATTTGATCATCTTCATAATCATGTCAGGGTGCTTTTCACCCAATTTGGCATCATCTTGAATTCGTTTGGTCTTCGGATTAAGCATATTTCAAAGATCTTTTATGAAAAAATATATTTTAACCCTATTTTGCAAATAATATCAATTTTTAAGGGTATTTTAATCATTTTTTTATCAATTTTGAATTTTTAATTTATTTACTTTTATTATTTATTTAGTCATACATCATCCATTATGTTATTTAATGATTTTATTTCATAAATGCATAGGAAAAAGGCTTATATCTGGATAAATCCTTCAATTTCTAGATATTATTGGATAAATCTTGAAAAGCCTATATTTTTCTACAAACATGTTTGCTAATTTTATAGGAAAGCTCAAGATTATATTTTCTTTATTTTCTCTTTTTCCTTTCTTTATTTTATTCAATTATTCAATGTAAATTATAATAAAAAACCAAAAATAGTAAAAATTTACTTTTCTATATAGATTAGGGTTGCATTTGCATATGGTTTATTTTTATAATATTAACTGCTATGATGATTAATATGTATTTTTAAATTCATAATGGTCAACACGAATGGCACGTGTACCTTCTTCTAAGAAGTTAATAAACTTAGTGGAGTTCGTATTTATGGCCATAGTTAGAATGCAAACGATACTCAGATTTATCATCTTCTTCTAAGTTACAAACGACCTACACTCTTAGTCTATCTTAAAAAATCATTGCATATTTTCTAAATCTTTCAAGTATTTTTCAAAATCCTCCTATTAGGATTTAATGAGATATATTCAATACATATTCATGGCCATAGTCAGGAATATGTGATGAATTTATCTTATCTAAATTCTATAAGGCACAAAAACTATTTTACAAATGATTTTCTTAAATTCTTCAGAAAATATTTTCACAAACTGCATCCATGCATCATCTAGGTTTAGATTGCATCATGAATGAGTTCATAGGGCCACACACCCATTCCTTTTGATCTATTTCAGAGTTCAATTTCAAAGAAAATCGATTTTCTCAATGTTATCTTTTTCAAAAAGTGTTTTTCAACAAATCATGCATCATGTTTTCAATCAATATTTTTCAAAAATCATATGATAGCACATGTATGATTCCTTGTGCATTCTAGGACTTAGAATAATACCTTGAACAGTTAGGCAAGCAAGGCACAATATTCGATCCTTGATTCAATTACCCCTGGTTATGGTGCCAAGAACGGTTGAACCTCGTACCGACAGGGGAGTCCCTTTCCCACAAATTTTAAAAAGAGAGGCGAGTTTTCAAAATCTTTTTAAAAGGTCAGTTGACTTGCAAATATAAAATTTTGTATGATAACAGAACTCCAAAAGGGTTGCACAAGTTCCATGAGAAGGCATAATGACCTTGAGGGCACCTTAGAGGATGGGCCCCACATTGAGGACATGGCTTGTGAGTGTATGTACGGGTAAGGAGCATGCAACTGAGCTCAAAATGATGTTATGTTTGCACTTTCAGAGAACTGTTGGGATGTCACGACTGCATGAGAACAACCACAACCAATTGACAATAGTCGCATCCTTTATGGTGACCCTGCGGGTCTGTCGCCTCAGGTGAGAACTTTTTCACCTATTCGGATGTGTTGTTCATCAACTGTAAGTGCGAGTTGTATCTTGTCCTTACTTGTCTCAGTAGGTTGCTAATGAGAACAAACAAAGAGAGGTTCAACCTATGCCTCAAGATCTACATGACCCTCTACAAGGCTTCTGTGGTTTCTTGTTGTGCATAAGGTTATATCCTTTTACATTTAAGGGATGCACTTGATCAGTAGAGAGCTCGACTTCTCTACTACACACAATGGTGCTTTTTCTTTGGGCATAAGGGTGTCCTACTCCACATGCATGGTACTGCAAGAATCTTCATTGTTGTCCTCAAGGCGACAGTCATGTGAGGTGTGCTGGTTGAGCTGCCAACTTGACTAGACCTGCACCTGGTCCATGGTGCATAGTTGGGGCATTGGCGATGGCAATGCCATGAAAGGAATCACCTCTTGTAGTTGTTGTGCTGGTGTGATAGTCGTCTCTCAAACACGGTGATGTAGAGACAAGGGTCTCCAAAGGCCGCTACCACAAGTGACTTGCGATGGAGCTTTGTGTGCAGGAATTGTGGACACACACTGTGCTAAGTATGCATCGCTCATAAGTATATACCTAGTCCTGCATTGGTCAATTCTTGCAAGGGTACTATACCATAGGAAGGAGTGCAGAGATTTATGATCACTCGCCTCCATTCAAATATGTACAATTCGAACACACGCAATTGCGATTCAAAACCAGGCTAGGGTAGTAGAAGAGTGCATGAAAAAAATAATGTTGATGAAAAGGCCTAGTCGACCCCTCGATACATCAAAAACTTGCATCCCAAGTAAGAAGGAGGGAGCCAAAACAAAATTCGGTTTCAATAAAACCAAATTCATCATCAAGACCCAAATGGATGATAGGTCTCGCAATGGTCTTTGCTATAATTGTGATGAGAAATGGTCTCTCGGGCACAAGTGTAAAGCCCTCAAGATATTTGTTGTATGTGATCTCGAAAGAGTGAAGAAGAGCAAATTGGTAACATGAGTGAAACAGACGAGGAAGAAGAACAAGAATGTAACACCCCAAAATTTTAATCCAAAAATAAATATTTTTTTTCATGAAAGCGAATGACGCTGGGATTGATCCATGGTCCTGCTCCAACCAAACTAAGCTCTACGGGGTCAACTTTTGCATAAGTGCTAGCATTTAATAGCCTACTAGAACTAAGTTCACGAAAGAGACCAAAGACAAGATCCATTTGTCAAAATAAACTACAGAAAATCCAATGAAAAACATTTATGTTTTCTTTTCTTTTAGTTAGAATTTTGAGCAGGTTACATGTATTTCAATTCATCATGTAAATGAAATCAGTTCCCATATTGGACTTGAGTACAGGTCCAACTCACAATTCAGTTCCAACTCAGGAATCCGAATATGAAACATAAAAGATATATATAGTTCATAAATCAATTTAAAATCATTTATCAATTTAAATAAATTACTTTTAAACAATTGTCAAGACCAATTAACAAGTCTTTTTATTCAACTAATCCCATATCCAAAATTATTTATTCTTGGCCACTACCTGTTGCATTCCATCATCACTCCAGCCAATTTATCATTATCTGAAAAATTATAATATAGGGGTCAGACTCATCAAGTCTCAATAGGAAATGTTGTTTTGATATGCATATAGGGCATGCATGAACATGATAATGCTCATAATTGAAATTATGGTTAAAAAAATTGCATGGTGCCTAAATATTTATGAACTTGTGATGTATGTTTGTACTATAAGGCATGCAAGGCATACTTGTATATGCAATGACTCTTGAATGAGTCTTGGGTTGATGGACCATGGGGTGCAGAAAGTGCACCATAATATGATACACGTACACACATAATTTGTTATTTATCTTCACAGGCGAGATGCTCAATAGGTTTAAGACACCATAGCATTGATGGATGGGTTATGCAATATACTAAACCTTCTAGTTAAAGAGACTTAATAACCCATTCATTTACCTAGTTTACTTTGGAGAGGTGTAAACACCCTAAATTTTCCTCGTCCATCCTTAGACAACCCTCCTCTCGTAGATGCCAACCCCTGTAGGTCAGTGTAGGAGTCTGACTCAGAGTCTGTCTAGTTTAGTTATCATTTCACCCCATTTTATCAAAAAATTTACCATTTTACCCTCTTTTACACAAAAATTTACCATTTTACTTCTAGGTCACCTTAGATTCCTGCCAATCAGAGTCAACCAAGCTCATTTTTAAGTTCAGAACAGTTAGAATGTCTGTCATTTCTAGCTCACCTAAGCTCATGATGAACGAACCTTATTCATTTCTGACCATTTCGGCTAAAATTGGTTCATTTTCTCAGAAATGACCTCAATTCCAGCTCGAATTGTAGTCAATTATTTTTTAGTCAGTTAATCCCAGTTGACCTTATTCCCCTGAGTCAAGCTTGAGCTCATCAGAAGTTCAAGTGACTCCGTTTCAGTTCAATTCCGTTTTCTGCAGTATGGGAACCCATTTCAGCTGAAATTGAGCAAAATCTAGTCAGTTGCGCTGATGTTTGAGCTTCAGATTTAGTTCATCTCAGTATTACTGACCTTCATTTCATCTCAAACCCAATACATTTCTGTCAGCCACTTCACTCTAGTGTGCATTTCTCACCATTTATCTAAGAATTGCATCATTTCTTGATCATCCAGTCTAAGAGTTTGTTTGAGTTAGTGTCATTTTACTTCACCTGAGTTCAGAAACCTTAGGATTCAATTTAAACTAGTCAAAAACAGTTCAAACCCCATTCTTCAGTGTCACTCCATGCCCTACAGTGGCAAAATCATTTCTCAGTCATCTTGTCCTAATCTTCATTTTTATCATTCCCCCAGCTGGTACAATCAATAATCAGAGCTCGGATCAGTTCCTATCTTGAAAATTTTAGATATATCTGAGACCCATTTCATATTTGGATCGGATCTGATATTCAATTATCAATTTTCATCCTCGATCAAGCATGTTTAATTCTTTGTTTCTCCTAGGGGCCTGGGACTTCAAATCCCTTATCCAGGGTTTGCATTTTGCATCTTATTTCATATCATTTCATACCATTTCATGTCATTTCATGCCATTTTATGTCATTTTATGACATTTCATTGCATTTCATGTCATTCTCGAGATCCAACACTTTTGTTTTTTAAAATCTTCAATCCAGATTTGAGTTTGAAAACCCTCTTTCAAAATCAATTTCAAAAACTTGGGTTTTAGATCAATATTTGCCATTTGTCAACCCCCAAGATCTTACATTTCTTTATTTCATAATATTTTCCTTAGAAAGCGATCTGGATTCATTTTAAACTCAATTTTTAACTGATCTCAATTCTTGGATAGGACCCATTTAGGTGGCGTCACTTCTGGATCACTTCTTTCATTTAAGATTTCTCAAATTTCAGAGTTTTAGTTGATTTAGGACTCTGTCTTTTTACTTTTTAAACCTTTTTTTAAAAAAAATCATTTTGGTTTCAAATCAGAGGTAGACTTACCCCTTGCCCATTTCTTTTGTTTTGGCCAAAATTTTAGAGTTTCAGTCAGACTAGGTCTCTATTTCGAATTTTTAGTCAGATTAGGACTCTACCTTTCATTTCTACTTTTACCTATTTTCAAGAAAATCTTTCAAAAGAAATCAAAATTTTAGAGTTTTAGTCGAATTAACTCTATTCCAGAGTTTCAGTTGGTTTAGGACTCTAACCCTGACTTCATTTTTAAGGAAATCTTTCAAAACCCTCTTCATTTGTATTTCAAAAAACTAAAATTTAAAGTTTTAGGACTTTAGCATAGAGTTTTAGTTGGTTTAGGACTCTAGTATGAAGTTTTAGTTAGTTTAGAACTCTGTTTAAACTTTGCATTTTCATCTGGTGATTTCTAACCTTATTTTAAAAAACCTTTTTAATCATCATTTTAAACCTTTTTAAAACCCAAATGTGAGGCCCACACACCTGGCACCACAATTGAGGGATTTTCAATTCATCTAGGACTCTAGTTGATTTAAAACTTTGATTTTTATCTTTTGTTCAAAACTCTTTTTGAAAACCTTATTTTTAACCCCTTTATTTTCAAGTTTTAAAATCATTTTCTGAAAAACCAAATGGGGCCCACAGTAGGTTGTGCCACATTTGAGGATATTTAGGTTATTTCAAGTTTAGTTAGTGTCCTAATTGAATTAGAAGTTTGAAAGGATAAAAATTGATTTTAAAACTCAACCTTTATTTTGATATTTTAAAACTTTGTTTTTAAATCTTGTAATTAGGGTTTTAAAAAACCAAATGTGGGCCCACAGGGGGTGACACCACATTTGAGATTGTTTTAAGTTAATTAGGACTTAATTAGGTTAATTAGTGGTTTAGTTAGGTTGAAACTCCTCTTAGAAAACTGCCCCCTTAATTGGTTTAATTAAGAATAATTTCAGGGAAACAAAACTCTTTAATTAAGCCCTAAAAAAATCTTTATAAAGAAGACTATGGGGTCGACCAGCATACTCTCTCACCCTCTCTCTCTCAAATTCGTGGCTCTCTCTCCCCTCTCTCTCAACCCTCCTCCATTGGTGCAAGTAAAGTAAGTTCATCTTCTTTTTTTTCGTTTTGTCTTATTTTTTTATGATTTTCACAATTGTCGCCCCCTATGTGTTGCTTCTTTTCATTTTTTTCGTTCAAGCCCCATGATCCATGATTTAAAATGATGATTCACTGATCATCTATGATTCTTTTTATGTTTTGTATCTGTTAGATTCATTGGTAATGCGTTCATTATGCTAAACACCCGAAAAAGATCGAGATTCGACCTTTCGATAGGTCGAATCCCTCTTTTATTGGCTAAATCAAATTTCTAACCATGATTCTCTGATTTTTTTTTGTTTATTTCAACATATTCATGTTTATTTTAGTTATTCAAGCATCAAACCTTGATTCATTGCATTATTTACATGTTTTTATTTTTATTTTTTGCATAAATAATCCATGTTATTTCATTCTATGGTTTTAGATTCGTTATTTACGGTTTTGGCTATCTGATAATGTATTTATTTTACCAGTTTATATTTGTCAATAAAATTTGAATTTTTTATGGTGAAATCATGCATGTGTCTACAGTTTTCAATAAAACAATCAGGATTTTTAGAGGTATGTAACCCTATGTTCAAAAATCAAAGTCGGAACCTATTTTTTGAGTCAAGAAAATGCTATGGAAATTCAAGAGTACCTTTCCGAGGTCATATCTCCCCCGTCTGAGGTTCGATCGATGATACGTAAAAAAGGTTGCTTTTGTATGAATCCCTAGTTTGTTCTGTAAATTTTTTATAAATTTCTATGGTAGATTGCTATTTTATTTCAGTTAAGAATCAGATCTATATTTCTGTAACTGTCAATCATTATTTAAAATTAAAACTAACTTGCCAGAATTATTTGTCCCTAACCAAAAATTCGATCGATGATCTGTAAAAAGGGTTATTTCTGTTAAAATCTCTAGTATGTGTATATAAAATTTTATTAATTTTTAATACAGTTTGCTATATTTCTCTGCACCCGAAGCCAGATCTGTCTGTTTCACATCATTATGATAAGCCACAATCAAGTACATATTGTCGGAATCATATCTCCCTAACCGTAGATGCTTTTTCTAATCTGTAAAATAAGATATTTTTGTTCATTTGTCTAAAATTTCCATATGAAATTTTAAAGTTTTTCATTACTATTTGGTACCTAATTCATGTCTGACACTGTGATAGGTACGTGCTCGTGGGCAAAATCACATATTTTTATATTTTTATTCAATTTTTGTATCAAAATAATGCCAAAAATATTAGTTTTAGATTCCATTTTAATTTTAAGGTTATTAGAAGTATCCATGTCTATTTTTACAAATTTTGGAATTCATTTGATACAATGTTTAGTTAAATCACAAAAATAGGATGCCCATAGAGTCCCGATTCAACTGAAATACAGGCAAAAATTGATTTTTTTACAATATTTGGATTTTTTCATGAAAAGGTTTATATTTTTATGGTTTTATCAGATTCATAATCATACTAGGATGCTCTCCATCCGATTTGGTGTTGTTTTGAATTCGTTTGATCCCCGAATCAAGCTTTTTACAAAAATCTTTTCTAAGAAACCTTGTTTTGCAATAAAGGTCAAATTTTAAGGGTATTTTGGCCATTTTTCTCAAAATTACAATTTTTAAAGTTGTTTATTTTTATTTTTTATTCACTTCTACATTACTCTTTATTATGTTTATTTCAGAGAAGCATGAAAAAAAGCTTATATCTGGATAAATTCTTCAATTTCTAATATTATTGGATAAAACCCAAAAAGCCGAAATATTTTCACTAACAAGTTTGTTAATTTTGCAGGGATGTTCAAGATTAGATTTATCTTTATTTTTATTTTCTTTTCTTTAATTTATTATTGATATAAATTGTAAATTTAGAATATAAATTGTAAATTTAGAATAAAAATTTCCTTTTTTGCTTAGATTAAGGCTACATTGCATATAGTTTATTTTTCAATAATGTCAATTGTGTGATGGATGATGATTCATGCATATTCAAATCCACTATGGTCTATATGAATGGCACGTGCACTCGCTTCTAAGGAGTTAATAAACTCGATTGAGTTCGTATTTGTGGCCATAGTCAAAATACGAACAATATCCAGATTTATCATCTTCTTTTAAGCCACAAGCAACCTACACTCTTAGGCTATTTTTCAGAAATCATTGCATATTCTCAAAAGTTTTCTAAGTACTTTCCACTTTTAGAATCAAATGAACTATCTTCAATACATATTCGTGGTCATAGTCAGAAATATGTGACAAATTTATTTCATCTAAATTTTATAAGGCACAAAAATCATTTTTATCAAATATTTGCCTCAAAATTCCTTAAAAAATATTTTCTCAAATTGCATTCATACATCATTCAGGTTTAAATTGCATCATGAAAAGATTTCTCAAAATATTTTCTTCAAAATCAATTTTCTCAAAACATTAGACTATCTTCAGAAATCAATTTTCCTTTTCTTCACAAGTACTTTCTCAATGCAATTCACGATTTTCAAAGTGTTCTCTTTTCCAAAGAAAATTTCAATTATTCCAAGCATACATCATGTTTTCATTCAAAAATTTTCTAAGTCATAGCACATGCCTGATTCTTTGTGCATTTAGGAAATAAAACATCGATTTAGACATTTGAACAAAGCAAAGCAAAGCAAAGCACTAGATTGATCCTTAGTTCGATTACCCCTACTTATGGTGCCAGGAACGGTTGAACCTCGTACTGACAAATGATTCTCATTCTTCAGAATTTTCATGCATTTTATAACGGAGGTGAGTTATTTTCAAAATCTTTTTCAAAGGTCAGTTTGACTTGCAAAAGTAAAATTTTGCAATGATAACATGTTTGGCGACCGTGATGGGACCTGTCTTAGCCTGATCAATCTAGTGCTTTGTTCTATTCAACCTGTCAAAATCGTGTTCTACAAATGTCAACTTTATATCTTGTGAACTTAGGAGCCTAGACTCAAACTCAACTGACATGGATTGCATGTAGACTTAGGCATGGTTTGGAAGGACCGATTGAGGAGACATTATTCATGCACACATAGACTTAGGTCTCATACAATCCTTCTCAATCTAGGGATTGATAGAAAGCAACGTTTGCTTCTCTTAAATTTTTCAAAATTTTACTTCTTTAGGTAATTAGAATCTTTTGTTTTCTTGCATATTGATCATATTTAAAAAACAACCCCACCTACTTTTACCTGACCACCACATTGCTGGGCTTTCTTCTAGAACCATAGTTTGGGATAAAGCCTCACAACTGGGCCACCTATTTGGGTTGATCCCCCCTGCCACGTACCGAGGGCCATAGTCCAAAGTATATCGGCAGGTGCTTAAGGATGTTGGAAAACATGAGCCTAGAATCAAAGAAAATATTTTTATGCCACGTACATTGAGCCTCGGCTCGAGTATATCAGCATAGCATGATTGGAAATAGATGATCTGAGCCTTAGAATAAGGATTAGGGTCCTATAACTATTTCAAATTTTTATGCATTTAGAGTAAGCTTTTAGGGAATGTTATATGCGCATACTTGATTGTGCAAGACATGATTGAATGCATTTTTAGTTATTTTTCTTTATTCTTTTTATTTTTTTTATATTTTTTGATAATTTTTTCTGAAAATCCTAGACAATTTTTAAAACCCCTTGTTTTCCATGTATTTTCCTACATTTTCTTTTTGCAATGATTTCATAAAACCCTGGATGATTTTTGTAAATCCACTGTTTTTCCTCAAAACTCCAGGCGATTTTTCATCCTCCGTTCACCTGGATGTCGAGTTCCAACCTTGTTTTGATCCTGCCTGCAACTTTCAAAAAATCATGTAGTTTTTCCAAGTTTTGCCCTGATTCCTTTTTTATTTTTCTAGTCAATCCTGATGACATCCAATCAGTTTAATTTAATCTTTCCTAAGGGCCATATCTCTTATGAGGTGTGGTAAGGTCCCCCTAATAATTGGATTCTGAACACCGAACCTTTTATTCCCCGGCGGTACTATTCTTAGCTCAAAAACTTTTCCCATATATTCTCGAACCATCTGAGCGACTGCAGATTGGAACTGGTTTCATCAGTGGGCAAGCAGATTGTCAATGGCAACTTGATTTAAGCACTGTTAGAGCGGTGAAATCTGTATACTTGTACCTTCTAGTTCCCATGAGGAGAGATGACTCTACTACTGGACAAATTTTCAAAGATTATGGGTTTACTTGAGCCAGCTGGTCAGCTAGAAGATTCATTAGAGCAATAGTTTTTTATCAACGTCAAGGAACTGGACCCTCGAGATGCTTTAGCCTAGATGACTGGATGCAGATCCTGGCTACTGATAGAAGTATATGAAAGTCAGTGTGTCGACTTGTTTGAGTTATAGTGATAGTATGAAACTTTTGAAGAAGTCGACTCCTTATCCTGAGCATCACAAGAAAGGATACAACACACAATGGTCTTGTGCATAGTAGGACTAGCCTTCTTTCATGATGGACAGAACTACGTTGATATAAGAATAGTACAACTTTTGCAAAGATGGGAAAGTCGGCAGACCAACCGTCTCTCGATCGCCATGGCCGTACTTGACTTCTTGTACCATGGATTGACTTGTTTCATGCTCAAAGATTTGATCTTAGTAGAATGGTGCATCTACGCATTACAGTCCTGGTTCTTCCGACATGTGCCAACTCGAGCAAGCTCATTCAGATATAACAACAAAAAGCCACTACCTACTTCTCGGTATAGATTTTTGATCGAGAACCTCCATGAAGAAGAAACCGTATGAGACTACTTCGACCGTCAAGAGTCACCCCCTCGATACACGTATGCGTATGGCAAGCAATTCAAGTTACTCAAACCATTCTTCTCCGTCTATTACCAGCCAGAGCGATGTGTCAGATAGTTCTCATAGAAGCAGAAGTGCATTGAGGCTCGATTATTATCAGGCATTATGCAAGAACGATCTTAAGTCTGCTCAGTGGTCTGAAACATGCTATTCTACAAGCATAGCTGGGATTTTTTTGTCACCCTCACTATTTTTTTGGTCCTCGAGTATCTTCTGATTACCATGAGTGATGGCAAATCGCTTTTTCACCTCCTCTTTATCAAGTTTATTATTAATAAAATCATCATCCTTCAAACAATTCTTATTTTATCATGGTTTGACAACCTCGCCTAGGTAACAAGGCATATTTTAGTTGTTTATTTCCTTTCCAAAAATAACAACACAATTATCACAATTCTGCGATGACCCAATCTCTGGTAATGGGATATCCTTCAAGATGTCAACCTGATCCTGATCAAATATTTTCCTCTATTCATTTTATCCCAAATCCTTCTTCAGAGTCTAATCATCCGTCTTATTCTGCAGAGTGCATTTGCAATTCCATATGGTTCAGACGAGATCCAACAAGAAAACTGCACCCGTCCAGCATATCAGTTATTGTTCCGCGTTCGAACAAGAAATGACCTCTCCACGATCTGTCAGAGACCAAAGTCAACAAGCCAACGATGACATTGACCCTCATATGTACTCGTTGTTCCAAAAGATGATGAATGAGCAGGCAGAGGCCAGTTCAGGTAAGATTCTCACTAAGATGAAGGTCAAGGGCCATACTGTGAAAAAGCATTTGAAAATCTTGAAGAAACGGGTTCAGTACAAGGACACCTCTGATGAATTTGAATCAGTGAATGACACCGATGAAGAGTGTGAGACTCAACATGCATTTCAGAAGTCGACTCAGGGGCAAGGGTCGGCCAACAAGCTAAAAGACCAGTTTGTGGATGACCCAGTTCAGGCACATGTGAAGGAAATGGCCAAGATGGTCAAAGATCAGTAAGTTCGTGATAAGGGAAATAAGGCCTTCACGAGTAAAGACTTTTATGATGGTTTAGAAGGGGACGATAGTCTGAAAGATCTCTCTCATAAATTTGTCAAATTCGATGGGACTGACAATCTCAAGGCCCATCTTGCAACGTTCTTCGTTGAGTGCACCAATGTTCGAAGAGACAATCACACTCTCTTTAGATGTTTTCCATGCAGTTTGGAGGGTACAACTGCCAAATAGTACTCAGAGCACATCAACCCCATCGAGTTGAGGGAGTTCGATATAGTGGTCAATCTATTTATTGAACATTTTCTGTTAAACACCGAAGCACTGCCAGCATTAAATCATTTGTGCAATCTAAAGCAGAAAGACAATGAGAAAGTCAAAGACTTTATTTGCAGATGGAGAAGCACCTGCAACAAAATGAGAACCCCCATTTCAGAGGACCACATGCTTCAGATTATCTTGAACAACTTCTCATAGCCTCTGAGAAGTCTTATTTTCACCTTACCCTCCAAGCCTTTCATTGAGCTCACTGAACGAGCCAAATGGCTCAAGATGGGGATGGAGAACGGAGTCTATAAGGGCATTACCATTGCAAGAAGCAATCAAGATACCAAGAAGAAGACTCACTTTACTCTTTTTGCCAATTCCTCTAACAATAACAAAGGCAACAAGAATAATCATGATAATAATTCAGAGGGATTCAAAGGCCAAAAAGGAAAGTTCTTCAACAATGATAAGCCTCTCTAATGTAGTCCTCAACATAAAGAGAAAGACCAGAAAAAACCAAAGCACAAGAACTGGAGTACTGATTGAATGTTCACCTCTCTGGACCAGACACTCAAGAGTGTTCTGGAACACATGCTCGTGAGAGACATGATCCGTTTGCCTAAAGCTGCTGATCCCCCAACAATTATGGGCAGATTCAAAGAAAAGTTTTGCAAATTTCATCGGGCAGTAGGGCACGACACCAACCACTGTTTTGTCTTCAAGAACATCGTTCAAGACTGCATTGACAAAAATCTCCTTGTTGAAGATGAAGAAGACACCAGTCAGCCATCCTAATCGAGCTTCTCCTTGAAACTGACAATGCCAATGTTTTCTCCTTCCTTTCATTTTGCTTTTGAAGGAACAATTTAGTCTAATTTTTTTCCTCAATTTATCATTCTTTCTTCAAATACATCAATAAAAGTATCAATTTTCCTCACTTTCTTCTTTGCAAAATGTCTTCTTGCGAGGAGTGACCCCTTTCAGGGTGCCTCCCAAATCAATCAGGAAGTCGTTTACCTTCATAGAGTGTTCTTCAAATATCAATTATTTATCCTTTTGTCCAATATCTTACTCTCTAGTTACACTGAGGCATCTTTTGAAAATATGTTTTTACCTCTAAACGGTCTGTATGCAGGCAGGATCTAACAAAATCTTTCATCATTCATTTGCATTCCTCTGTATTCAATTGCATTTATTCGCATCCATTTGCATTAATTTGCATCAAATTCACCACCCATTCAGGATAATGGGATAATCCTGAAACCAGGCCATGTACGACTAACTATGATGGTCTATTCAAATCATGCACCCTCTCGAATTAAGAAGTTTTTATCAAGAATCTTTATTTTCCAAATTCAGCCTACAAGTTGAATCCTTTGCAAAACCAGTCTTTCTCAAATCCAATCTGTGGATCAAGCTCATTTTATTGAGAATTATTTTCATTAATCCTGTTTTAAAACCTAGTCCTAGTATTGGGCCATTTTAAAAAATTGTCGATCTTAGATCGAACCCATTTTTAAAACCCAGTCCTCGTATTGATTCCCTTTATCAAAATTGTTGTTGCTAGTGAACCTATGTTGTTCTTAAGTGAACCAATGTTGTTTCTAATGAACTGATGTTCTTAGATGAACCGATGTTGTTCTTAGTTGAACCGATGTTGTTCTTAAGTGAACTGATGTTGTTCCTAGTGAACCTATGTTGTTCTTAATTAAACCGATGTTGTTCTTAATTGAACCGATGTTGTTCTTAAGTGAACCGATGTTGTTCTTAGTTGAACCGATGTTGTTCGTAAGTGAACCGATGTTGTTCCTAGTGAACTGATATTGTTCTTAGTTGAACCAATGTTGTTCTTAAGTGAACCGATGTTGTTCCTAGTGAACCAATGTTGTTCCTACGGAACCGATGTTGTTCTTACAGAATGGATGTTGTTCCTATGGAACCAATGTGAATCCCCTTTTGAACCATCCCTTATGATCCGGTCTTTCATTAAGATCCTAGCTCAAACAATCAATCAAACCTTCGGGTCACCAATTTTATCAAGCCGGCCTTCGGGTCACCCTTTTTTGTCAGGTAGACCTTCGGTTCAACCAATTCTATCAAGCAAGCCTTCGGGTTATCAATATTATCAAAGTTAATCATGTTCTGACCTACGAGTCACTTTTGCCAATCATGGTCTTCCAAGATTCAACCTTCGCATCAAACTCATCTGCCAATTGGCTCAATATCAATTATCAATCATTTTTCTTGTGAGGGACCCTATTTTCAGGGAGAGTTTGAGGAAGCTTGTTCCTTTCGCATGTCATTATTGTTTGTTCGCTGAACCCCTTTTTCAGAGAAGTTTGAAGGGACTCGCGCTTCGCGAATAGTTTACAAAATAATTTTTTATTGTCACACAAGGAACCCTTCTTCTAGGGAGAGTTTCGATGGAAGCTCATTCTCCTTGTGACCCCCCAATTTTTTTTGTTAGGCCATCTCGTCATCGAGGACCCTTTTTCTGAGGAGAGTGTGATGGACTCGCTCTTCTATGACAATTCATCAACCTTATCCAATCGACAAAAACTTAATTTCTCTTCGAAAGTCTCATTTTGCAAGCACCTCCTCTTCAAGGAAGAGAAGAGTATTTTTGATTACCCGTTTAGGTAAGCGTCAAGCCTGAGTCTCTCCTTTGGGGAAAGGAGAGGAGAATTTAGTCACAGATGTGTCAATCGGATGTCAAGTGCTTTTTTTCACCAAGAATTTCAAGAATATTTTGCCAATTTATCATAAAAAATAGTTGTTGATCTCAAACTTTTGTTACACAAAGATTTTACCTCAAATTACTTTTAGTATTCTTTCCAAAAGGATAAAGGCTCTTGCGAAGAAAGAAGAAAATTCAAGCTTTTTATGTTGGTCAACCAAAAGGATGAAGAAAAATCCTCGATATGACTAGCAAAGAAAATTCAATGATGTTGAAAAACCATAAGTGAATTGATATTAATCATAGCTATGACACATTTTTAAAGACTATTCTTCTGGTAATAAGGAAGTGGAAATATCCTGAGCATAAAAAGAATCCACTCAATCTCAATATATCTCTTCAATCATTCAAGCTACAATTAACTATCTGCAAAAGAGATATCTCAATTACCGTCAAGTTGAAGACTGATAGATGAATTAGATTCCTGTGGCCAAAGGAGACTTGAAACATCTCCAAGTTGAAGGAGTATGTGATGTGTCCTTCTAGAAAAAGTTTAAATCATCGCCAAGTTGAAGGCTGGTGCAATGAACCTCCCGACAATCCCTAAAAGATATTTGATCACTGTTATCGTCAAGAGATTTTCAACCCAAGAGACAATATAATCAATCTAATTCTTGGGACTAAAAGACTATGATCATCTCCAAGTTGAAGGAGTATGTGACATGTTCTTCTAGGGAAAATCAGAACATAGCTAAGTTGAAAGTTGATGTGATGAAATTTTTGCCAAATCCCAAGAAAACTCAATCTCCATGTCTCAAAAGAGTGCGAAAAGATCATCATGGGTAACCCCAGATATCAAACTGCCAAGAATCTTCTTTACTTATGTGAAATTCTTCTATCAATATCTTTTCATAAAACGCTTTTACAATACTAAGAACAAGTTTCTTTTCTTTTTATATCAAGGAAATGGATAGCTTCCTTGAAGAAACTCAACAACAATAATTTGATTTCAATTATGGATTCTACGTAGTTAGCCCAATTGGAGGTAATACTTTAGGTAGAAGAGAAAATATTTTTCACACAAATGTGTTCATATTTCAATCATTTTTTAATCAACTACATTTTTTATCATTTTGACAATATTTTTAAGCTATCCCGACATGAAGTGAGAGCTTGATGTCTGTTTTGATATATCCTGACGTTGTTGTTATTCCTCTTTAGGACTTGATAACAGGAGTTTTCAAGATCCTTCCCTTCTATTTTTAATTTGAGCGCCAGGGCTCTCAGATCCGTACACTTTTATGTGTTCCCCACTATCCCACCATAGATAGTTCATTTTTTTGTTTTTGGTTCAAGGTTGAGCTATTCTAGCAAAAGGTTATTTCAAAAGCTATTTAGTCCCAACAATGAGATGCCCAAGATCAATCTCTTTTTAAAGCTTTAGGGAACCCCATTTTCTTCCTTTTTGCAAACCCCTCTCAGATTTATTATGCGAAATCTGAAGGTTCCATCATGGTTTCTTCTTTCGAGGATTCTATTTTCCGTTCAGGTTAAGGGCCAAGTCTGAACCTCGTTCTTCCATGAGGTATTTTTTCCTTTTCAGGATAAGGGTTAAACCTGAATCATTTTTGTAAAAAGGTCATTTTTAAAAAGCTATTTAGTCTCAGTCATGAGACGACCAAGATCAATCCCTTTTCTTAAAGCTTTTAGGCAACACCATCTTCATTGCCTTCTTTGCAACCCCTCATTTTATATGAGGTATTTTTAGTGGTTTCCTCAATCTTTTCTCATGAGGACTTCACTCTAGCCTCCCATTCAGGTAAGGGTTAAACCTGAGCCTCCTCCGTGAGGTATCTTCTTCCCATTCAGGTAAGGGTCAAGCCTGAGCCTCATTCTGATGAGGTAAATTTTCTACTCCATTCTCCATGCCATATCTACCACTATCACCCGAGCCAATTCTTTCATACCCAGTCAGATTCTTCTAACTGGGACATTTTATAGCCCAAATTTGGTGTGTTTTTCTTTGCCACTAAACTCAGCCCTCAACGGGCTTAGTAGCAAAGAGGGACATTTGTAAATACCCAAAATTTTCCTCGGCCATCCTCAGACACCCCTCCTCTCGCAGATGCCAATCCCTGTAGGTCAGTGTAGGAGTCTAACCCTGAGTTTGTCTAGTTTACGTATCATTTCACCTCATTTTGTCAAAATTTTTACCATTTTACCCCCTTTTACCCAAAAATTTACCATTTTACCCCTAGGTCACCTTAGATTCCTGCCAATCAGAGTCGACCAAGCTCATTTTTAAGTTCAGAACAGTTAGAATGCCTGTCATTTCTAGCTCACCTGAGCTCACAATGAGCCAACCTTATTCATTTCTGACCATTTTGGCTAAAATTGGTTCATTTCCTTAGAAATGAGCTCAATTTCAGCTTGAATTGCAGTCAATTGTTTTTGAGTCAGTTAATCCTAGGCGACCCTATTCTTCTGAGTCTAGCTTGAGCTCACCAAGAGTTCAAGTGACTTAGTTTTAGTTCAATTCCACTTTCCGCAGTCTAGGAACCAATTTTAGCTTATTTCTGCATAAATTGAGCTAAATCCAGTCAGTTGAACTAGTGTTTGAGCTTCAAATTTAGTTCATCTCAGTATTAATGACCTTCATTTCAGCTCAAACCTAGTACATTTCTGTCACCCACTTCACTCTAATATGCATTTCTCACTATTTCTCTGAGAATTATATTATTTCTCGATCATCCAGTCTAAAAGTTTGTTTGAGTTAGTATCATTTTAGTTCACCTGAGTTCAGAAACTGATGTCTTTTTGAAATCTGTTGTAGTTTTGAAAAGATTTTTAAATAAAGATTATGTGAAAACTAGACATCAAATATTAAAAACGGGTTCTCACTAGTGGATGAGACCGGGTCGAACTCAGGGAACGAGAATACTTTGTATTCAAACAAACAATTCTAAACTATTCTTTACTGCCAAAATGTAAAATATAAAATGTACTCAAAAAGTAAAAACAACTAACTATTACAACTAATGAATACCCTACGCATAGGGCATAAAAGGCATTATTTACAAACTCAATTAATTGCCTAAATTCTAAAATAAAAGAGAAAGTCTTCTATCTTCATGTACTTCATATCACATATCACTTTCACTCCACTCCTGTGCTAATCTGCACAAGTCAAAGAACACAAGCAGTACACGAGAGAGAAGAAATAACACATATACTACAAAAATACTAATTAAATGCTAGAAACTTGAAAGAAATATGACAAGTTCAATAACATGAAAGAAAATGCTAGCTAATCACTTAACAAATGATTAATGACTTACTTAACTAATCACTACCAATGACTATACTAATCAACTAACTAATGCTTCAATGAACTAAAAGTAACTACTGATATAACACTAACTCTAACACTTAAAATAATTCAATAAACATTAAGTAAAAGAAAAGTTCAACACAAGTAAAAAAAAATTTATGTAGCAAACAATTAAAACATTGCAATGAAACTTAGTTGTTCAGACAATGAAATTCTTCAATGAAAAACAATTAGCAAAATGACTTGTCGGATGTGAAGTTCAGGTGAAATTAAGATTCCTGTGAAAATAAAATTCTGGCACTGCTGAAGCAATGAGGGGTAATTTTGGTGGATGAAAAGAAATTCTGGTCTTACAACAGCTGAATATCTGAGTTCCGTCAGATCCTAAAAGCTCAGGTATATGATTCCGACAGATGGACAGAAATCTAAAAAAAACGTCGGTCAAGCAGAGAACATAATGATCCAGGTTTTCAATTGAAGCTGAAAATCCAATTCAATCGATCCAAGTGATCGATCGCTATTGACCTATGCCAGATTTCCCTTGAGAATCAGTAAAACTCACCAAACCTCCTTCAGATGAAAATCAGACAACTACTCGTCGGAATTTGAATGAAACTCTTGCTGGAATATGATTTCACGCTGGAGCATCACGTGATTTCTCACAGAATGATTCCGTGAATGTCTTACCTAAACTCCACCATAGATAGCAATTTCGCACCAGAAAAAGTGGATTCATGGTAGAATCATGATTAGATTTCTGCCTTTTTCACCAATTTCAAATATCTTGACAGAGAGGAATCCTGATTCCTTTGTAAATCTTGATGAAAACCCTTGGTTTCATGGTGAATCTTGAAAATATTTCACCTTTTACCTACTGACACAGTGATTTCTGAAAAATTAATCCAAACTTTTTAAAGTTTCTGGCAAATCTTCAGTCTTTATGAAATTAGCTGGAATGTTGTCGAAATTCAGTTGCAAACTAAAGTTATTACGCAGACACTTTAGCAGAGGAGAGGATTGATTTAAAGCTCACTGACTGATAACTGTGATCAGAATTTTTTTTAAAACAATACAGTGATCAATCCAAATGATCGATCATTGTATTTTTATCTCAAAGCCAAGATCTGATCCAGATGATCAGACATTTTTATCATCTAACACAACAATTCATTAATGATTTTCAAATTATTATTTTTTATTAATGCAGAAACAATAATACGATTCACTAGAAATGCATATGAACTACAAACTAAAATGCATTCTAAAATTTTTTGAAACTAAAACAGTAAATCAGAACAATTTTTTAAACATGAGTTATGAATTTTTAACAGAAAATTAAACAAAATTCAGAAAATAAAGAGAGAAGAAGAAAATAGAAAAAGAGAAGAGAAGAGAAAGAGAAGAGGTTAAGAAGAAGAGGAAGATGGATCTTACTCTTTGCATTGGTTGAGAAGAGAGGTTGGAATCCTCTTTCTTGCGCCTCCGCCAGATTCACTCCACCGAAAAGAGAGAAGAGAAAAGAGGGGAAAAAGAGGGAGAAGTAGAAGTGGCAAGAAAGAGGTGGAGAGGATGGGTGAAGAAGAGAGGGGCTTTGCAAAGGAGGAGACCAACTACTCTTCTCCCTACGTAGCCTATTTATAATTTTGAACTTTTTTCCATAAGTCCATCTTCTTTTTAAAATTGTATTTCAAAACCTCTCTTCAAAAAGTTATTTACAAAACAACTCAAAATGACTATATTTTAGAAAATACAAAACTAAGTCTATTTTAACTCTAATTTTTTTATTATTTTAAAAAACTAAACTACTACAATTATGTCAAAAACTAAAATATGCATTAAAATGTAAAATAAAGCTATTTTTCATGTATTTTCTATTTTTAAATCATTTTAGCTCATTTACTTAGAACTAGCATAAAATTGGTTTTTTAAATCATTTTCTCATGAAATCATGCATATTTTTATTTGAAATATCCCTAAAATATATGCTTGATCAGAAACCTTAGGATTCAGTTTAAACCAGTCGAAACTAGTTTAAACCTCATTATTTAGTGTCACTCCATGCCCTGTAGGGGCAAAATCATTTCTCGGCTATCTTGTCCTAAACTTTATTTTTATCATTCCCCCAGCTGGTACAATCAATAATCGAAGCTTAGATCAGTTTTTGTCCTGAAAATTTTAGATATATCCGAGACCCATTTCACATTTGGATCGGATCCAGTGTCGTATCTAATATTCAATCAATTTTCATCCTCGAACAGGAATGTTCAATTCTTTGTTTCTCCCAAGGGCCCAGGACTTCAAATTCCTCATCCAGAGTTTGCATTTTGCATCTCATTTCATATCATTTTGTATCATTTCATATCATTTTGTACCATTTCATGTCATTTAATGTCATTTCTTGTCATTTTATGTCATTTCATGCCATTTCATGTCATTTCATGTCATTCTTGAGATCTAACACTCTTGTTTTTTAAAATCTTCAATCTAGATTCAAGTTTTAAAACCCTCTTTCGAAATCAATTTAAAAAACCTGGGTTTTAGATCGATATTTGCCATTTGTCAACCCCCAGGATCTTACATTTCTTTATTTCAAAATATTTTCTTTAGAAAGCGATCTGGATTCATTTTAAACCCAATTTTTAACTGATCTCAATTCTTGGATAGGACCCATCTAGGTAGCGTCGCTTCTAGATCACTTCTTTCATTTAAGATTTCTCAAATTTCAGAGTTTTAGTTGATTTAGGACCCTGTCTTTTTACTTTTTAAATATTTTTTTTAAAAAAATCATTTTGGTTTTAAATCAGCGGTAGCCTTACCCCTTGCCAATTTCTTTCATTTTGGCCAAAATTTTAGAGTTTCAGTCAGACTAGGTCTCTATTCCGAATTTTCAGTCAGATTAGGGCTCTACCTTTCATTTCTACTTTTACCTGTTTACAAGAAAATCTTTCAAAATCTTTCAAAAGAAATCAAAATTTTAGAGTTTTAGTCGGATTAACTCTATTCCAGAGTTTCAGTTGGTTTAGGACTCTAACCCTGACTTCATTTTTTAGAAAATCTTTCAAAAACCTCTTCTTTTGTCTTTCAAAAAACCAAATTTTGAAGTTTTAGGACTTCATCACAGAGTTTTAGTTGGTTTAGGACTCTAGTATGAAGTTTTAGTTAGTTTAGAACTCTGTTTAAACTTTGCATTTTCATCTGGTGATTTCTAACCTTATTTTAAAAAACCTTTTTAATCATCATTTTAAACCTTTTTAAAACCCAAATGTGAGGCCCACACACCTGGCACCACAATTGAGGGATTTTCAATTCATCTAGGACTCTAGTTGATTTAAAACTTTGATTTTTATCTTTTGTTCAAAACTCTTTTTGAAAATCTTATTTTTAACCCCTTTATTTTCAAGTTTTAAAATCATTTTCTGAAAAACCAAATGGAACCCACAGTATGTGGTGCCACATTTGAGGATATTTAGGTTAGTTCAAGTTTAGTTAGTGTCCTAATTGATTTAGAAGTTTGAAAGGATCAAAATTGATTTTAAAACTCAACCTTTATTTTGATATTTTAAAACTTTGTTTTTAAATCTTGTAATTAGGGTTTTAAAAAACCAAAATTGGGCCCACAGGGGGTGGCACCACATTTGAGATTGTTTTAAGTTAATTATGACTCAATTAGGTTAATTAGTGGTTTAGTTAGGTTGAAACTTCTCTTAGAAAACCGCCCCCCTTAATTGGTTTAATTGAGAATAATTTCAAGGAAACAAAACTCTTTAATTAAGCCCTAAAAAAGTCTATATAAAGAAGACTATGGGGTCGACCAACATGCTCTCTCACACACTCTCTCTCTCTGAAATTCGTGGCTCTCTCTCCCCTCTCTCTCAACCCTCATCCATTGGTGCAAGTAAGGTAAGTTCATCTTTTTTTTTTCCGTTTTGTCTTATTTTTTTATGATTTTCACCATTGTCGCCCCCTATGTGTTGCTTCTTCTCATTTTTTTCATTCAAGCCCCATGATCCACAATTTAAAATGATGATTCACTGATCATCTATGATTCTTTTTACATTTTGTATCTGTTAGATTTATTGGTAATGCATTCATTATGCTAAACACCCGAAAAAGATCAAGATTCGACCTTTCGATAGGTTGAATCCCTCTTTTAATGGCTAAATCAAATTTCTAACCATGATTCCCTAAATTTTTTGTTTATTTCATCATTTTCATGTTTATTTTAGTTATTCAAGCATCAAATCATGATTCATTGCATTATTTACATGTTTTTTTATATATTTTTAGCATAAATAATCTATGTTATTTCATTCTAGGGTTTTAGATTCGTTATTTATGATTTTGGTTGTTAATGTATTTATTTCACCAGTTTATATTTGTCGATAGAATCTGAATTTTTTATGGTGAAATCATGCATGTGTCTAGGATTTTCAATAAAAAAATAGAGATTTTTAAAGGTCTATTACCCTATTTTCAAAAATCAAAGTTGGAACCCATTTTTGGAGTCAAGAAAATGCTATGGAAATTCAAGAATACTATTCTAATGTCATATCTCCCTCATCCAAGATACAATCAATGATCCGTAAAAGAGGTTGTTTTTGTCTTAATCTTTAGTTTTTTCTATAAAATTTTTACAAATTTCTATGGTGGATTGCTATTTTCTTTCAATTAAGAATCAAATTTGTATTTCTATAACTTTCAATCGTTATTTAGAATTAAAGCCAACTTTCCAGAATGATTTATCCCTAACCAAAGATTTGATCGATGATCTGTAAAAGGGGTTGTTTTCGTCAGAATCTCTAGTATATCTTTGTAAAATTTTATAAATTTTGAATACTGTTTGTTATATTTCCTTGCACCCAAAACCGGATCTGTTTGTTTCACATCGTTATGCATAAGCCAGAATCAAGTACATATTGCCAGAATCGTATCTCCCTAATTGTAGATGCTTTTCCGATCTGTAAAAAGGGATATGTTTGTTCATCTGTCTAACTTCTCCATATGAAATTTTACAGTTTTTCATTACTGTTTGATATATGATTCAGGTCTGACACTGTGATAGGTACGTGCCCATGGGCAAAATCGCATACTTTCCTTTCTTTATTTAATTTTTATATTTAAATAATACCAAAAACATATTTTTCGATTACATTTTAATTTTAGGGTTATTAAAAATGTCTATGCCAATTTTTAGGAATTTCGGCATTCATTTGATGCATTATTTTGTTTTTTTATAAAAACAGGATGCTCGCGAGTCCAGATTCAACTGAAATATTGGCAAAAAATATTTTTTTTTTATAATATTTCGATTTTTTCATGAAAAGTTTTATATTTTTAGGGTTTGATCATGTTCATAATCATACTAGAGTGCTCTCCACTCGATTTGGTGTTGTTTTGAATTCGTTTGATCCCAAAATCTAGCTTTTTACAAAAATTATTTTTGAGAAACCCTGTTTTAAACCCTATTTTACAATAAAGGTCAAATTTTAAGGGTATTTTGGCTATTTTTCTCAAAATTTTAAAATTTAAATTTTAAAGTTGTTTATTTTTATTATTTATTCACTTCTACATCATCCTTTATTGTGTTTATTTCATAAAAGCAAGGAAAAAGGCTTCTACATCAATTTCTGATATTGTTGGATAAATCCCGAAAAGCCAAAATATTTCCACTAACAAGTTTGATAATTTGGTAGGAAGGTTCAAGATTAGATTTCTCTTTTCTTTTCTTCAATTTATTATTGATGTAAATTATAAATTTGGAATAAAAATTTTCTTTTCTGCTTAGATTAGGGCTACATTGCATATAGTTTATTTTTCAATAATGTCAATTGTGTGATAGATGATGATTCATGCATATTCAAATCCACCATGGTCTACACGAATGACACGTGCACTCGCTTATAAGGAGTTAATAAACTCGATTGAGTTCGTGTTTGTGGCCATAGTCAGAATACAAACAATATCCAGATTTATCATCTTCTTTTAAGCCACTAACAACCTACACTCTTAGGCTATTTTCAGAAATCATTGCATATTCTCAAAAGTTTTCTAAGTGCTTTCTCCTTTTAGAATCAAATGAACTATATTCAATACATATTCGTGGCCATAGTCAGGAATATGTGGTGAATTTGTTTCATCTAAATTCTATAAGGTACAAAAATCTTTTTTATCAATTATTTGCCTCAAAATTCCTTAGAAAATATTTTCTCAAATTGTATTCAGACATCATCTAGGTTTAGATTGCATCATGAAAAGATTTCACAGGGCCACATGCCCATTCTTTTGATCAATTCAAAAATCCTATCTCAGAAAAATTGATTTTCTCAAAGTCATCTGAGTTTTTCTTCAAAATCAATTGTTTCAAAACATTAGGCTATCTTCAGAAATCAATTTTCTTTTTCTTCACAAGTATTTTCCCAATGCAATTCACGATTTTTAAAGTGTTCTCTTTTTCAAAGAAAATTTCAAATATTTCAAGCATACATCATGTTTTCAGTCAAAACTTTTCTAAGTCATAGCACATGCCTGTTTCTTTGTGCATTTAGGAAATAGAACATCAATTTAGACAGTTGAGCAATGCAAAGCACTAGATTGATCCTTGGTTCGATTACCCCTGGTTATGGCGCCAGGAACAGTTGAACCTCTCACCGACAAACGAGTCTCATTCTTCAGAAATTTTCTACATTTTAAAACAGAGGTGAGTTATTTTTAAATTTTTTTTCAAAGGTCAGTTTAACTTACAAAAGTAAAATTTTGCAATGATAACAAGTAGGTAGGTGGTATATCCCCGAGTGACCACGATATATATGGATTTGACCCATATATCTTTCTTTAATTTTTGTGAGAGAAAGGCATCTCACTTGGTTCCCAATCCTCAAGAGGTAAGGGGTCTGTACTACCAATGTGTCCTAGGTGGTAGATCCGATGACTATTGCAGTAAGTAATAGATGCATTCCAGTTTTTGACACCTTTATGGGGATTCTTCTCGATCACGGACCACCCGCTTTGGTTTTTGAGTAGTTAGATACTTTGAGACATTAAAATATATAAGTATAATAAATGTCTTTAGTGCTCTCTTATATTTTGAGGGTTCTCATGAGTACCCAATTGGATTGTAATTAAAAGAAACAAAGGCTTTGACACAGTTATAATGTGATGAAAATATGCCATAATTATTCAAACACTTAAGTAGGGACATGTGCATGCTTTGATTTGCAATAAGCATTTTATATATATAAAACATTGCAACATGTCTATCATATGAGTTTAGATAAAGTATGCTATTGTTATTTAATGCATGACAATAGATTTATGTTATTTAAAGCATGATTATAAATATTGGTGAATCTTGATTATAGATATTTGCAAATGAATGTAGCATGTTCATTTAATGTTATGCTTTAAATGATTATATGTTGTGATATGTTTTAATTCTTTGCAAATATATAAGGTCATTACACACCTACCAGACTCGGGGAGTCTCACCCAATATCTACCAAATCTATGGATGAGTAATAGTGATGATGGCAGGGTGTATTGATGAAGCATAAATTGTGCATCAAGATAACATAATATTCATGCATTAAAGCATAATTTTTAGGTTTAGAACCCACATTTCGATGCATTTGAACATGAATGAGCTACAATTCAAATTTTGTTCAAATCAGAGTTAATTTGATAAAGTTATTGCAATTTTAGTGCACGGGTTCAGACTTCGAGGTAAATCAGGTCAAGATCCAATCCAAACGACCAATTTAAGCCGTGGATCAATGCACAAACACCAAGATCCAACCCAAAACAAGACCCAAACCCATTTTGAAATTTATTTGCTAAAACCCCCCTCAAAATAGGCACCTAGCAATAAATCTAATTTTAATCCACTTTTTGGAATTTCCAAAAAATGGATTTTTACTATAAATAGTAGCACAAAACCTTAGGCAATCATTTTTTGCCTAGGGATTTATGCCCAAACTTCTGAATCTCAATCCTCCAAGCCTCCCTCTCCAGCCACCACGTTCCATCTTCCTCTTCTCTTGGGTTTTGCTTGTTTTGCTTGCATTTCCCTTGTTATCGCCCTTCTATCTCCACCATCCTTCTTCTTCTTTCATTTCTTCTCATCCTTGCTGTGTGTTGATCAACATGTGCTCTTTTTTGCAGATGTAGCAGAGGTGGAAGGCGCCATTCTTGGCTGGAGTGTCGTATGCTCCTCCAAGGAAGACCGGCTCTACCTCCCCGGTTCTCTTCTCCACCCGATTCAATCAGTTCACATTCCATCAATCAGTGCTCTTCAACCGTGCTACCATCGCAAGAATCAACATCATGGCATTGCAAAAACATTATTTAAGACGTTGGAACACATTTCCCTTGGCTTAATCCACTCACCATCTACCTCTCCATTCGTCGGACAACCCCAATACACGGTTTGTCTTCTCCCCCTTCTCTTTTAGTTAAAACCCAATGTGCATGTTTTATTTTTCATTGTCTGTGTTTTTTATCCAATTCCAGCCTTAGTGTGTTAATTGGTGATCAGACCAACACCCTAGGTCGAGTCTAGATTGCACGTCCCTTTGGTGTTTTTGTGTTTTAATGCTTAATTGAGTCAATTTCTCTATTTGCACCAAAACTGGCTAGAGTGCTTCTAGCCGATTGTGCCTTGTTCAGCATTAGGCATTCAGTTTACTTACTTTACGTAGTTCAACTTAGTTCCAGTATATTAGTTGCACTTTGTTTTCTATAGTTAGTGTAATGTAATTAGAATTGCATTTGTTTATACATTTTGATGCTTTGAAAGCTTCATTGTAGCGGATCTCCTTCTTGTGCCAAGATCGACTAGAGTTCTTCTAGTCGACCTTGGGCCTTGTTACAAGAGGAATTTAGCTTGGTCAGTTTGCATGTTTCAGTTCTGTTTTTACGTATTTTCAATTAGTTTCAAGGTTTTGTAGTTAGCTGTAGGTAATTTGAATTTCAAGTATAATTGTGTTCTAGTTATTCTGCCCAAAATCGGTTAGAATTAATCTAACCGATTTAGGCAAATTTTCAGGTAGTAGATAGATTGCTAGTCTCTGTTGTTAGCAGCATTTCTTTATTAGTTTGTTCATTGTTCAACGAGTTAATTTAGACTAGATTAGTGTGATTTTGTTGAGTTTAGTTAGTCCGTATATTAGAATTGTTTTAATTAGATTTTCATTCTAGTTGATTGTAGCACTGCATAGTAGATAAGGTATGTTAGTTTGTTGTTAGGTTTATGTTTCCAGTAGATGTTTAGGTGATAATTAGTAGTATCTACTATGTTGTCAGTGAGCTAATTTAGATAAGAGTAGTATTATTTTGTTTGCGTATTAGTTTAAATTTAATATTAGCATTGCTTATATGCTTTTTTCTTCTAGTCGATTTTAGGATGGCATAATAGATTAGATATGTTAATTTCCTGTTAGTTTATTGTTACAACATGTGTTTAGGTGTTATTTAGTTAATATTCAATCTAATATGCTGTGTAGTTAGGCTAGAATAGTTTTTGTTTGGATGCTTTTGCTTCATCGCAACCATTTTCGCTTCATATGCCAAAACCTGCAAGAATCTTGTATCTAACCGGATTTGGCGGTTTTTGAAGAGGAGCATTAGCAGTTAGATTTCCTGTTTTTCTGTGTTTTAGCAGTATAATTAGAGTATGCATGTGTTAGAGGTGTTTACGTAGGATAATGAGCAGTTTAGGGTTAGTTTCTTGGTTATTTTCCCCCTTGCTATATTTGATTTTCTTGATAGACCTATCACGTAATTCCAACTGAATTTGTGATGCCAATGTCCAGAGCTTCCGGAGTGATATTTGCAATCTGAAAGTTGTGCTGGAATCTTGATTGAGTCAGAAATCCAACAGAACAAAAATCACTCAGATCAGACTTTGTTTAGGCCATCTACTATTCAGTTTATGAAAGTCTGTCAGAAATTGGGGTTTCGTGTTGAGCGGGGGCATAGTTGTCATTTTCTACTTTATGTAGTTTTTATAAATTCATTTTTAAGTGTGTTATTAGAATACTAGTATAAGTACAAAGTTATGTTTAGTATTAGGTTAGTTTAGTTTAGCTTAATTACTTCTGGTTATGTAAACACCCCAAATTTTCACCCTAATTCACAAACACTTACCTCCTGCCACTGGGACCCACTCTCTGCAGTCTCCAGGGAACCAACTGGTCGATATTTGAGCCAGGGCTATTCATAGCCCAAATTTTACAAAAAATTTCAAGACTCCATCCTACAATCAAGACTCAATCATTATTTTGGCTCAATTTCAATTGTCAGTCATCATCCTTAGATGAGAATCTCCAATTTTTTTGTCTCTGCCAAAGGTCCAGGATTTCAAGTTTCTCATCCAGGGTTTATATTTCATGTGTCATTGCATATCACTCAATGCATTTGGCATATCACTTCATTGCATTGTATGGCATTGCATATCATTACATCTCATTATCGAGATCCGACACTCTTGTTTTCAAAATATTGAATCTAGATTCGAATTTTACTTTTGTAAGTCAAACTGACCTTTGAAAAAGATTTTGAAAATAGCTCACCATTTTAAAATGCGAGATAATTCTGAAGAATGGGACTTGCCTGTCGGTACGAGGTTCAACCGTTCCTGGCACCTTTACCAGGGGCAATTGAACCAAGGATCAATCTGGTGCTTTGCCTTGCTCAACTTGTCTAAATCATGGTCTATTTCCTAAATGCACAAAGAATCAGGTATGTGCTATGAATTTCTAAAAATACAGACTTGAAAACATGATGTATGCTTCAGAGATTTGAAATACTTAAAAAATTCTTGGAAAATATGATACTTTGAAAATCGCGAGCCTTGTTGAGAGAATATTTCTGAAGAAAAAGAAGATTGATTTATGAAGAAATCTTGAAGTTTTGAGGAAAATTTATTTCTGATAAAACTCAAAATGACTTAGAGAAAGTTGATTTTTCTGAATTGAAACTTTGAAAATGAGAATATAACTTGAAAAATTATGAATTGAGATTGGAAAGTACATGAGAAATCTTTGAAAAACTAAAGGTTTTTGAGAAAATCGATTTTTGAGGAAAATCAGGGCAAATTTGAGAAAATCGATTTTATGAGATGGGATTTGGAAAATACATCAAAAGGATGGGCATGTGGTCCTATGAAATACTTTTATGGTGCAATCTAAACCTAAATGATGCATGAATATGATCTTGAGAAAATACTTTTCTGAAAAATCTTGAGAAACTTATTTGAAAAGGAATTTTTGTGCCTTTATAGAATTTTCATGAATCAAATTCTCCACATATCCCTGACTATGGCCACAAATATGGATTGAATATAACCCACTTGATTCTAAAAGGATAAAAACATTTATAAAAGATTGAAATACGCTATGGTTTTTTAAAATAGCCTAAGAGTGTAGGTTGATTGTCGCTTAAAAGAAGATGGTAAATCTAGATTTCGTTCGTGTTCTGATTATGGCCATAAATACAAACTTGATCGAGTTTTCCAACTCCATAGAAGCTAGTGCACATGTCTTTTGTGTAGACAATGGTGAGTTTGAATATGCATGAATCATCATTCATCACACATTGACATTATTATAAAGAAATAAACTATATGCACATGCAAACCCTAATCTAAACAGGAATTTAAATTCTTATTCCAAATTGATTTACAATTTACATCACTAATTGAATTTAAATAAAGAAAAATAAAAAGGAGAAATACAGCCTTGAATGTCCCTGCAAAACTAGAAAACTTGTTAATGAAGATATGTTGGCTTTTTCTATATTTATCCAGTAATATCTGGAAATTACTAGATTTTGCTGGATATAAGCCTTTTTCCATGTTTTCCCTAATATAAACATAATGAAACATGAAAAAAAATTAAAAAAATAATAAAAATAAATGACTTTGAAATTCAGAATTTGGGGAAAATTGACAAAAATACCCCTGAAAACAAGACTATGGCCTTGAAATCAGGTTTTTTCAAAAAATATTTTGGTAAAACTTTGGATTTAGGGTTTAAAAAGACTCAAATCAAAGCCAAATCGAATATAAAATGTCCTAGCATGATTCTAAATATGAACAAACACCAAAAATATGAACTTATACACAAAAAAATAGAAATATCACAAAAATCATGATTTTATCAGTGTTTCGGGATCCTGCGGGCATCCTATTTTGAAATATAATCAATTCAAGCATCAAATGAGATTCAAAATCAATAAAAATCAACACCTGCACTCCTTATAACCCTAAAATTAAATTGAAAATAGAAAGATCAATTTTTTACATAATTTTAATATGAAAATTGCATAAAACTCTAAAATATGTTATTTTTACCCATAGACACATACCTGTTTTAGTGTTAGACCCAAATCAAGGGTCAAATAACAATGAAAATTCATAAAATTTTACATAGAAATACTAAACATAAAAACAGAGATTCTCCAATTTACAGATCAGAAAAATCATCTCCGGTTAGGGAGATATTGTTCCATCAATCTGTACTTGAATTTAACGAATATAAAATCTATCAAAATAGATACTTTCGGTTTTAAATACATAGAAAAATAACAAACTACATCGAAAAATTCTAAAATTTTAGCAGTGAATAGAAAATAGACAGATAAAGAGTTTTCCATTTTACGGATCATTGATCAAATCTCCGGTTATGGAGATACGATCAACACAATTCAACTTAAGGCTTAAATAAAACATAAAGAATTCTGAGAAGTTGATCCTACTTTCTGACAGAAAAAATAGCAGATAGAGACATAAAAATATAAGAAAATTACATAAAGTAATAGGCATTAACACAAAGCTACTACAATTTACAAATCATGAATCGAATCTTGGATGACAGAAATATCGCATCTGCAAGTTACATATGAATTTCAATACCGATTTCAAGGGTCAAGAATCATAATTCGGCTTTTTTTTTTTGACAGAGTTTCTGAACCCAAAATCATCAGATGTTTTTACAGAGAGTTACTGACAAATTCGTGAACCTACCATAAAAAACTCAGAATTTTCCAATGAATATTTCAGTATGAAATAACACGATCTTTACGGCTCCATGATCGAAACACACAAATATCCATTAAAACACTAAAAACTATGATTTAAACATAAAAACAAAAAAAATATGTAAACAGCATAACAAAATTTAAATTGATGCTGAAACATGTTAAATAAACACTAATATGATAGGAAAATAGAAAAAAATCTAGGGAATCTTTGGTTAGATTTGATTTACTCTTTGAAAAAATGGATTTAGCCCATTTAACGAGCAAATCTCATCTTTCGTTGGTTAAAAACATAAAAAATAGAGTTTTAAACGATTCTAATGGATTAAAATCCTGGAAATCACAATAAAACAGAGTTAGATCATCTTCTTGAACCAATTTTGAGGTTCTTGAATGAAAACCATGGTCGAATCCAACGAAGGAAGGACGACAATGGTGAAAACTAAGGAAAAAGCACAAAATTTTAATGAAAATAATAAAATATAGGAGTCCTACCTTGGAGGTTGCTGCAACAATGGAGGAAGGAGAGGATACTGGGAGGAGAGAGAGGCCACGAAAATTGGGAGAGAAAAGCATGGGATGACCCCCTTTAAGTCCATTATTTATAGATTTTTTTTGGATTTGTTTAGGAAGAGTTTTGATTTTTTGGGCTCTTTTTAATTGTTTTTGATAAACCACATGGGGGGGGGGCAATTTTTCAGAGAATTCTAGCCTAGATAGGAGGACTCTATCTAACCCTAATTGACTTAATTAACTTAATTAATAAAAAGAAATTCCAAATGTGGCACCACCTAGGCAGACCCACATTTGGTTTTTAAAACTCGAATTTAAAAGCTTTAAAAACTGTTAAAAAGCAAAGATGAAGTTTTAAAATCACTTTTGACTCTTCTAACCTAGCTAGGACACTGACTAATCCTAAACTAACCATGACTCTGTCAAATGTGGCACCACCCAGAGTGGGCCCCACTTGAATTTCAAAAAATGATTTTAAAACTTGAAAATGAGAGCTTTTTCAAAAGAGATTCAAAAGTAAAACTTGGAATTGAAAGTTTTAAAATAACATAGAGTCCTGACTGAGTCAAAACTCCTCTAGGTATGGCTTCAACTGAGTGGGACCCACATCGAAGTTTTGAAAAAGTTGAAATAAAGACTGAAAATGGCTTTGAAAAGGAGTTAAAATCAACAGATGGAATTCAAATGTTTTGAAAATAGAGTTCTAAGCAAACTGAAACTCTAGACCAGAGTCCTGAACCAATTAGGACTCTAAGATTTCAGATTTTTGAAAGCCAAATAAAGATGTTTTTGAAAGATTTTATCAGAACTGGTAAAAATAAGTTAGAAAATGCAGTCAGGGTTAGAGTCCTAACTCAACTAAAACTCTGAAATAGAGTCTTGAATCAATTGGGACTCTGCAAAATAACCTAATTCTTTTGAAAACAAGTTAAGAATGTAAAAATGGAGGTAAAACAAGATTCAGAATAGAGAACTGATCAAATTGGGACTCTGAGATAGAGTCCTGATCGGACTAAAACTCTAGTTTTTGACTTCTTTTTAAAAGATTTGGTTAAAAATAGGCAGAATAACAATGAAAGATAGAGTCTTAATCTGATTGAAACTCTGAAGAAGAGTCCTAATCTAATTGGGACTCTAAAATTTTGGGCTAAAATGAAGGACTTTGACAAATTTTGTCAAAAACCAGTAAAAATAAAGATAAAAAGCAAAGTCCTAGTCTGATTGAAACTCTGTGATAGAGTCCTAGTTTGACTGAAACTCTAAGATTTTGGCTCTTTTGAAAATAATATGAGAGAGTTTTCGAAAACAGGTGAAGAATATGAGTAAATGATGAAATCAGGATAGAGTCCTGATTCGATTAGGACTCTGAGAAAGAGTCCTAATTCGACTGAGACTCTAGAATTTTGGCCAAAATAAAAGATTTTGAAAAGTTTTCTCAAAAAACAGGTGGAAAAGTTAGAGTTTAGATCTGACTGGGACTCTGAAAAAGAGTCCTGATCCATCTAGGACTCTGGAAAAAGAGTCCTGATTGGACTGAGATTCTAAGATTTTGGCCCAAAATGACAAGAATGGGCAAGGAATATGACTACATCTGGTTTAAAATCAAAATATAGTTTTGAAAAGATTTAAAAAGATGAAAAGATAGAGTCCTGATCCAACTAGGACTCTGAGATTTTTGAAAAATTTTGATAAATGAAGGAATCCAGAAGCAACACCACCTAAATGGGTCTCATCTGAGGACTGAAATTAGTTGAAATTGAGTTTAAAATAAACCCAGATTGTTTTTCTAAAGAAAACAAGATCCTGGGGGTTAACAATTAGAAAATATTGATGCAAAAACCCAGATTTATGAAATTGATCTTAAAAGACAAGTTTTAAAATCGAATCTGGATTAAAAGATTTTGAAAACAGAAATACTGGGTCTCAATAATAAGATGTGATGACATGCAATGCGATGCAATATAATGAAATGTTATGCTAAATGCATGCAGTGATATGCAATGGCACATGAAATGCAAACACTGAATAAGGGTGAAAATTTGGGATGTTTACAGTTTTGAATCGACATTTTTTTTATTTATTAACCCCCGGGATCTTATTTTCTTTGGAAAAACAATCTGGATTTGTTTTAAAATCAATTTTTAACTGATTTCAATCTTCAGATGAGACCAATCTAGGTGGTGTCACTTCTGTATTCCTTCATTTATCAAATTTCTCAAAAAATTTAGAGTCCTAGTTGTATCAGGACTCTGTCCTTTAATCTTTTTAAACCTTTTTAAAATTCTATTTTGGTTTTAAATCAAAGATAATCTTATCCCCTGTCCATTTTCATCATTTTGGCCAAAATCTCGGAGTCCTAGTTGGATCAGGACTCTTTTTCCAAAGTCCCAGTCGGATTAGGACTCTACCTTTTACTTCTATTTTTACCTATTTTCGAGAAAACCTTTCAAAATCTTTTGTTTTGGCCAAAATCTTAGAGTCCTAATTGAATCAGGACTCTATCACAATTTCATCATTTACTCCTGTTCTCCACTTGTTTTCGAAAACCTTCTCATATGACTTTTCAAATAGCCAACATCTTAGAGTCCAAATAGAATTAGGACTCTTTTTTAGAGTCCCAGTTAGATTAGGACTCTTTTTTCAGAGTTTCAGTCGGAGTAAAACTCTATTCTTTACCTCTATTTTTACTTGTTTTCATAAAAAATCTTTCAAAAGAAGTCTAAATCTCAGAGTTCTAGTCAAATTAGGACTCCTTCATAGAGTCCTAGTCGGATCAGGACTATGAACCGGGCTTCAATTTCTACCTTATTTTCACATGTTTTTCAAAATCCTCTTATGTGTTTTCTTAGAAAATTCAAAACTTTAAGAGTTTTAGTCAAATTAGGACTCTATACCCAGAGTCCTAGTTGGATCAGAACTCTACTCTGATTTCACTACTTGTCTCTATTTTCACTTGTTTTTGAAAATCCTTTCATTTGTTTTCCAAAAGAAGCAAAATTTTAGAGTTTTAGTCTGATCACGACTCTGTCCTAGAGTCCTAATCCGGTCAAGACTCCATTTGGCTTTCTGTTTCTACTTCCATTTCATCCTCTTCATTTAATTTTCAAAAAAAGTAGTCCATTTTGCAATGTTCCAGTTGATTCAGAACTCTATCTCAGAGTTTCAGTTGAGTTAGGACTCTAACCCTGACTGTATTTTCTGACTTATTTTCACTAGTTTTGAGAAAATCCTTCAAAAACTTCTTCATTTGGATTTCAAAAACCTAAATCTCAGAGTTTTAATTGGTTTAGGACTCTGGTCTAGAGTTTCAGTTCGCTTAGGACTCTATTTTCAAAACCTCTGATTTTCATTCAGTGATTTTAATTTTGTTTTGAAACCATTTCTAATCTTTATTCCAACTTTTTCAAAAATCTGGTGTGGGGCCCACTCAGTTGGCACCACATCTGGAGGAGTCTTGATCCATTCAGAGCTCTGATGGACTCAAAATCTCTAATTTCAAAACCAACCTCATTTTAAACCCCCTTTTGAAAACCTGTATTTTCAAATTTTAAAATTGTTTTTGAAAAATCAAGTGGGGCCCACTCTAGGTGGCACCACATTTGAAGAAGTTGGGGTAGCTTAGGGTTAGTGAGTATTCTAGTTACGTTAGGAGTTTAGAAGAGTCAAAAACTTGATTTTAAAACCCATTTTCACTTTAGATTTTAACTTAGGTTTTTAAAGTTTTAAAAATTAGGGTTTTAAAAACCAAATGTGGTACCACATTTGAGAAGTTTCCTAAAACATTTAGAAGTTTAATTAGGGTTAGTTAGAGTCCATTTAGGGTTAGGATCTTCATAAAAATTGTCCCCCCTTAGTGATTTTAGATAGAGTTTGAAAAAGTCAAAGTTAGGTATTAATTAAGCCTTAATTACATGGATTTTTAAAAAGCTATAAAAAGGGCTCTTTAGAGGGGTCAAGGAGATCTTTTCTCTCTCTCTTTTCTCTCTCAATTTTTGTGGACTCTCTCTCCTCCCAGCATCCTCTCCTTGCTCCATTGAAGCTGCAGCAAACCAAGGTGAGATTTTATATTTTTCATGTTTTATTTATTTATTTATTTTTATATTTTTACCATAAAATCTACCATTATCGCCCCTTGTTTATGAATTTCAAGTATGGTTTACCTTCAAGAACCCTAAAACGAAAACAAGAACATGATCTAATGTTATTTCATGGTTTATTTCATGTTTTTAATCCATTAGAATAGTTTAGAATATTATTTTTTATGTTTTTGCCAAATAAAAGATGAGATTCGCCCGTTAAATGGGTTAAATCCCTCTTTCGAATGCTAAATCAAGTTTTAACGATGATTTCCTTGATATTTTTATTTTATTTGACTGTATTAATATTTATTTTGATCATTCAAGCTTCAAATGCAATTTTATTGTGTTATTTGCATATTTTTTTCATTATTTTTCATGTTTAAATCATGGTTTTCAGTATTTTATTGAAGATCTATGTGTTTCGATTCCGGAGCCGTAAAAATTATATTGTTTCATGCTTGAATCTTCGTTTAAAAATTTTGATTTTTTAGGGTTGGTTCACAGATTTGTCAGTGACTCCCTGTAAAAAAGTCAGACAGTTTTGGGTTCGAGAACTCTGTCAAAAAAATAGAATTTTGAACCATGATTTCTAACCCAGGAAATCACTATTGAGATTCATGCACAACTTGCAGATACAATATTTCTGTCATCCAAAATTTGATTTATGATCCGTAAATTGCAGTAGTTTTATGTTGATGTCTAGTATTTACTGTAATTTTTCCATATTTTTATGTTTCCGTTTACTATTTTTCCTCTGATAGAAGGTAAAATTGGTTTCTCAGAACTTGTTATATCTTGTTTAAACCCTAAGTCGATTTGTGTCAATTGTATCTCCCTACCGAAGATCCGATTGATGATCTATAAATGGTAAAATCTTTCTCTACATGTCTGATATTCTCTTCTAAAATTTCATAAATTTTGAATGAGATTTGATAGTTTTCCCTATACCCCAAACCAGAAGTACATGTTTTAACATGTTTTATATTCATTAAATTCAAGCGTATATTGTCGGAACGTTATCTCCCTAACCGAAGATGATTTTTCCCATATGTAAAAAGGGAAATCTCTTTTTTTTTTTCTAGTATCTCTCTATAAAATTTTATGAATTTATATGGTGATTTGATTCCTGATTCAGGTTTGACACTGTGACAGGTATGTGCCCATGGGCAAAATCACATATTTTAGGGTTTTAGCTAATTTTCATATTAAGATAATGTCAAAAATAGATTTTTTCAATTTCAGTTTAATTTAAGGGTTATTAGAAGTGCATGTGTTATTTTTTATTAATTTTGAAATTCGTTTGAGGCTTGGTTTGATCAAATTGCAAAAACAGAGTGCCTGCGGAGTCCTGATTCGAGCAAAACACTGGCAAAATCATGATTTTTTATGATATTTTTGATTTTTTTTATAAAATCTTATGTTTTTAGGGTTTGTTCATGTTTTTAATCAGGCTAGGGTGCTTCACACCCGATTTTGTGGTTATTTGATTTTATTTGAACCCTAAATCTAAAGTTTTACCAAAATATTTTCTGAAAACCCTGATTTCAAGATCATAGTCTTGTTTTTAGGAGTATTTTTGTCAATTTTCCCCAAATTCCAAATTTCAAAATTATTAATTTTTATTATTTTTTAAATTTTACATCATATTTTATTATGTTTATCTCAAGAAATCATGGAAAAACGCTTATATCTGGACAAATCCAATAATTTCTTGATATTATTGGATAAATCCAGAAAAGCCAACATGTCTTCACTAACTAGTTTTCTAGTTTTTCAGGGACATTCAAGGTTATATTTTTTTTATTTTCTTTTATTTAAATTCAATTAGTGATGTAAATTGTAAATAAATTTGGAATAAGAATTTAAATTTCTACTTAGATTAGGGTTTGTATGTAGTTTACTTCTTTATATAGATGCTAATGTGTGATGGATGATGATTCATGCATGTTCAAACTGACCATGGTCTACACAAATGGCACATGCACTAGCTTATAGGGAGTTGGTAAACTCGATTGAGTTTGTATTTATGACCATAGTCAGAATATGAACAAAATTCAGATTTATCATATTCTTTTAAGCCACAATCTACCTACACTCTTAGGCTATTTTTAAAATTATTGCATATTTCAAAGTTTTCTAAATTTCTTTCTCCTTTTAGAATCAAATGGGTTATATTTAATCCATATCTGTGGTCATAGTCAGGGATATGTAGAGAATTTAATCCATGGAAATTCTCTAAGGCACAAAAATTCATTTTCAAACAATTTTCTCAGAAATCTTTTCTCAAAATCATATTCATACATCATCTAGGTTTAGATTGCATCATAAAAGTATTTCACAGGGCCACACGCCCCTTTTTCATATCCATTTTTCCAATCCTATTTCAGAAAAATCGATTTTCTCAAAATTTTCCAAGTCTTTCTCAAAAATTGATTTTCTCAAAATCCTTGGTTTTCAAGGATGTTTCAAGTATTTTCCAAGTACAAATCACAATTTTCCAAGTTATAACATCTTCAATTTCAAAGTTCAAATTCAGAGAAATCAATTTTCTCTAAGTCATTTAGAGTTTTCTCAGAAATCAATTTTCCTAAAACACTTGGATTTCTCAGAAATTGGCACTTCTTTTTCTTCAGAAATGCTTTCCTAACCATGATTCACGATTTTCAAAGTGCCATCTTTTTCAAGTATTTCAAATCTCTGAAGCATACATCATGTTTTCAAGTCTGCATTTTCTGAAATTCATAACACATGCCTGATTCTTTGTGCATTTGGGAATAGAATATCGATTTAGAAAAGTTAGGTAAAGCGAAGCACATGATTGATCCTTGGTTCAATTACCCTTGGTAAAGGCACCAGGAACGGTTGAACCCCATACCGACGGGCGAGTCCCATTCTTTGAAATTATCCTGCATTTTAAAACAAATGCGAGTTATTTTCAAAATCTTTTTCAAAGGTCAGTTTGACTAGCAAAAGTAAAATTTTGCAATGATAACAGGTTTGGCGACCGTGATGATACCTATCATCGTTTGATTACTCTTGTGCTTTGCTCTATTCGATTGTCAAAATTGTGTTCTACAATGTCAGCTCTATTTCATGTGAACCTAGGAGCCTAGAATTAAACCCAGCTAACATGGATTGCATATAGACTTAGGCATGGTTTTGTAGGACCAATTGAGGAGGCATTATTCATGCTCACACTAGACTTTGGTCAAATACAATCCTCCTTAATCTAGGATATGACTGAAAACAATGTTTGTTTCTCATAATTTTTTCAAAACTCTACTTCTTTAGGTCATTAGAGTCTTCTATTTTCTTGCATGTTGATCATATTTCAAAAACAACCCCACCTACTTTTACCTGGCCACCATGTTACTGGGCTTTCTTCCAGAATCATAGTTCAGGATAAAGCCTCACAACTAGGCCACCTATTTGGGTTGATCCCCCCTGTCACGTACCAAGGGCCATAGTCCAAAGTATATCGGCAGGCGCTCAAGGATGTTGGAAAACATGGGCCTAGAACCGGAGAAAATTGATTTATGCCATGTACATCGGGCCTCGACTCGAGTATATCAGCATAACATAATTGGATACAGATGATCTGAGCCTTAGGGTTAGGGTTAGGGTCTTACAACTATTTTAAAATTTGTGCATCTAGAGTCAGCCTTTAGGGAATGCTGTGTGTGCATACTTGTTTATACAGGATGTGATTGAATGCACTTTGGTTATTTTTCTTTATTCTCTTTATTTTCTCACATTTTCCATAATTTTTTAAAAATACTGGACGATTTTCAATAACCCTTATTTTCTCATATTCTCTTTATTTCTACAAAGATCTTCTCAAATCCTTGACGATTTTCCAAATCCTCTATTTTCTTCAAAAATCCCAGCGATTTTTCATCCTTCCTTTCCTCTAGATCTCGAAGTTCCAGCCTTGTTTTGATCCTGCCTATAATTTCTTCAAAAATCCCAGCGATTTTTCATCTTTCCTTTCCTCTGGATCTCAAAGTTCCAGCCTTGTTTTGATCCTGCCTGTAATTTCTTCAAAAATCGTGTGGTTTTTCTCTCAAAACCTGTCCTTACTTCTTCTATATTTTCCAGTCTACCCCGATGGCATCCAGTCGGCTTGATTCAGTCTTTCCTGAAGGCCATATCTCTTATAAGGTGCAGCAAGTTCTCTCCGATCATCGAACTCTGAACACCAAACCTTTCATTTCCCGATAGTACTATTCTTGGCTCAAGAACTTCTCTCGTATGTTTCCGGACCATCTGAGTGACTGCAGATTGAAACTGGCAGCAATAGTGGGGGAACAGATCATCAATGGCAGTGTGATTCAAACATTAGCAGAGTGGTAGAACCCGCGTACCTGTACCTTTTGGTTCCCATGGAGGAGAAATGACTCTACTACTGGACGAATTTTCAGATATTATGGGTCTATCTGAGCCAGTTGATCGGCCCGATGATCCGATAGAGCAACATTTTTTTATCAACGTCAAGGGGCTTGACCCCCAAGATGCTTTAGTCTGTATGACTGGACACAGATCCTGGCCACTGATTAAGGCATATGAGAGCCAATATGTCAATCTATTTGAGCAATACCAACAATATGGAGCTTTTGAAGCAGTCGACTCCTTATCCCGAGCAACGCGAGAAAGAATTCAACATGCACTGATCTTATGCACCGTAGGGCTAGCCTTCTTTCATGATGGACAAAACTATATTGATATCAAAATAGTACAACTTCTATGAAGATGGGGAAGCCAACAGACCAACCGCCTCTCGATTGCCATGGTTGCGTTCGCCTTCTTATATCGTAGATTGACCCGTTTTGTGCTTAAAGATTCCATCTTAGTAGAAAGATGCATCTACGCACTGCAGTCTTGGTTCCTTTGACATGTACCAACTCAAGTCAGCTCATTCAGATACAACAACAAAAATCCATTACCCATTTCTCGGAACAGGTTCTTGATCGAGAACCTCCATGAAGGAGAAATCACGCAAGACTATTTCGACCGTCAGGAGTCACTTCCCCGATACACTTATGCATATGACAAGCGATTCAAGTTACTCGGACCTTTCTTCTCTATTTATTACCAACTAGAGCGATGTGTCAGACAGTTCTCGTAGAGGCAGAAGCGCATTAAAGCTCGATTATTATCAGGAATTGTGCCAGAGTTCGATCTAAAGTCAGCTCAGTGGTCCAGATCATACCATTCTGCCAAGCACAATTGGGATTCTTTTGTCACTCTTACTATTTTTCCTGGTCCTCGAGTGTCTTCTAATTATCATGAGTGGTGGCAAATTGTTTGACCGCCCCTCTCTATGTTAAGTCTATTATTAATAAAATCATTCTTTTTCAGCAAATAATCTTTTTTATGGTTTGACGACCTCGCCTAGGTAACAAGGCATATTTTAGTTGTTTATTTCATTTACAAGAATATCAACGCAATTGTCGTGATTCCAGCAATGACCTGATCCGTGGTAGTGGGATATCCTTCAAATTGTCAACCTAACTCTCATCAAATATTTTCCTCTATTTATTTTTTTTCTAAAACTACTCTTCAAATCTAAATTGCCCATTTTATTCTGCAGAGAGCATCAATATTTCTAAGTAGTTCAGATCAGATCAGGCAAGAAGACGCCACCTTATTAGTGCATCAGTGATTTCAATAACAAACAAGAATGAAGAAGAAGACGAAGAGGAGGAGGAGGAAGAAGAAGAATATGAAACTTAAACAAGTGATGAGGAAGCATACTCGAGCTAGTGAAATACATCTTCTAATACATACCACATCACTTTCTCATATACTCTTATTTTTAGAGTTCAGATTCCATGCTAGTCATAGTAGTAGTTAGCGAAATATTGGAGTGTGTTTGTTGTAGGTACATGTTTGACATTATTTTGATATGAATGATTTCAATGTATTGCAATGTTTGATGTGACTATATGCATGCTTGCACGAAGTGATTTTTGATTTGATTATGTATCTATGAAGATATAGAGTTGTGCAACTGATCCAAATAAATTATTTATTTGTTAGAATATGGTTTGTAGAGGTCACAATGGTCGAGCACCCAGTGGTAGCTAGTCTCAGCCTTCATCTTCACGGGTTGTTTCAATAGGTATATTATTTAACTAATTGTATACTTGATTAGTTTAAATGTGTATTGTGTGAATTTCTAACTCATTTTTTTATAGATGATATTTCGTCTGCACATGACTCACCTACACTAGCTATTCATATATGTCATGAGACAACACCGGATGCAGTGTCTTCTCAGTCTGACACACGATGACTCATTCAAATAGTGTATATCGATAGTCGACCGTAAGTATTTTATTTTTACTTATCCAATACTTATCTTATAAATAGTGTATATTGATAGTTAATGTGTACCAATTCATGTGCAGTGCGAGGTTCGAGCTATAAGAAGTAATACGAGAAATTAGGCACTCACTAGTTCAGCATCTTCCAGGACCAATCACTCAATGGAAAGAGTACCCGAAGGAGGTGTTGGACAAATTGTGGTCCTCATTCATGGTATACAATCGTTTATCATAGCTAATGTGTTTCATATTTAATTTCTTGTTATAGTCATGTCTACTAACTTTCTAAAATTATTTATAGGCTTCGAATAACTTCGCGACTGCGATGGAAGAGCAGGACGCGAGGTAGATGTGGCAAAAGGTGGTTGCCAGTCGATTTGCGGACATGCTGCATAATATGAAGACTATAACAATAAAAGCATCTGGTGGGATAGATGATCCACTGCAGTAGAAGGGCCATGGCCCTCCTACTATCAGGTTAGATTTTTGGGATGCAATGTGCGACAAGTGGGCAAGGCATGAATTTTGAAACTACTAAACAAAGGCTGCACAAAACCAAGCAAAGATGCCCGATGCCCATCTACACATAATTGGATTTAGGACTTTTGGGAGCTACCTGAAGAAAATGTTAACTCATCAATATATATATATATATTGTCAAATTTATAAGTATTGTTGCATATTTTTTAAATAATTTTTTTTATCATTTAACCTTGCAGAAAGCCGAAAAATGAGACATTGTGCCTTACAAGGATGTGTTGGTTGAAACACATAAACGTAAGAGCACGAGAGAGTTCATCTTAGAGAAGATGAGAGCGACAACGATATGTATTTATTGTATTAATAAACATTGTAATATACAAGTTACCATGAACATTGTAATTCTTGATTATTAATTCATACTGTAATCATTACTTTATAGGAGTTATACGACCAACAGATGGTAGAGCGATATGGCGATAACTTCACTTAGCATTCATCTTTTGATCCTGCGGCATGAGTGACTGCACCCGATGAACCAAAAAAGGGTCGTGTGTTCGGGTTTGGAAGTAATATGAACACCACACCAGTCATTGCCTCCTCCAGCCAGGGCTCTCAGAGTTCTCCTGCCAGCATCAACTCCAAGCGTCCGATTGACCCGGCTAATTCTTGGGATGGTGTCCGCCAGCTTGTTAAGGACAATGCGTAATTATTTACATAAAACAATTTCTAACATTGTCCGTAATGAGTTATGCAGCTTTTTTCAGGACAGGAGAACTTCATCTGCAGGTGTCTGTCAGGTATGAAAGTTTCATGTCGTTAGATTTCAAGCTAGTATATGCATGATTTCATCACATATGAGCATGATTTCATCACTATGAAAGTTTTTGACTGCCTTATAACACAAATATGCATGATTGAATCACTATGAAAGTTTTTTGACAATATTAGAACACATATAAGCATGATTTCATCACTATGAAAGTTTTTGACTGCCTTAGAACACATATATGCATGATTGAATCACTATAAAAGTTTTTTGACAACCTTAGAACACATATATGCATGATTGAATCACTATGAGAGTTTTTTGACAATATTAGAACACATACAAGCATGATTTCATCACTATAAAAGTTTTTGACAACCTTAGAACACATATATGCATGCTTGAAACACTATGAGAGTTTTTTGACAACCTTAGAACACATATATGCATGATTAAAGCACTATGAGAGTTTTTTGACAATATTAGAACACATATAAGCATGATTTCATCACTATGAAAGTTTTTTACTACCTTATAACACATATATGCATGATTGAATCACTATGAAAGTTTTTTGACAACATTAGAACACATATAAGCATGATTCCATCACTATGAAAGTTTTTGACTGCCGTATAACACATATATGCATGATTGAATCATTGTGAAAGTTTTTTGACAACCTTTGAACACATATATGCATGATTGAATCACTATGAGAGTTTTTTGACAACATTAGAACATATATAAACATGATTTCATCACTATGAAAGTTTTTGACAACCTTAGAACAAAAATATGCATGCGTGAATCACTATGGCAGTTTTTTGTCAAACTTTAAATACATATACGTTTGATTGAAGCACTATGAGAGTTTTTTGACAACATTAGAACACATATAAGCATGATTTCATCACTATGAAAGTTTTTTACTACCTTATAACACATATATGCATGATTGAATCACTATGAAAGTGTTTTTACAACATTAGAACACATATAAGCATGATTCCATCAGTATAAAAGTTTTTTGACTGCCGTATAACACATATAGGCATGATTGAATCACTGTGAAAGTTTTTTGACAACCTTTAAACACATATATGCATGATTGAATCACTATGAGAGTTTTTTGACAACATTAGAACATATATAAGCATGATTTCATCACTATAAAAGTTTTTGACAACCTTGGAACAAAAATATGCCTGCGTGAATCACTATGAGAGCTTTTTGTCAAACTTAAAATACATATACGCTTGATTGAAGCACTATGAGAGTTTTTTGACAACATTAGAACACATATAAGCATGATTTCATCACTATGAAAGTTTTTGATTGCCTTATAACACATATATGCATGATTGAGTCACTATGAAACTTTTTTGACATCATTAGAGCACATATAAGCATGATTACGTCACTATGAAACTTTTTTTACTACTTTATAACACATATATGCATGATTGAATCACTATGAAAGTTTTTTGACAACCTTAGAACACATATATATGCATGATTGAATCACTATGAAAGTTTTTTTACAACATTAGAACACATATAAGCATGATTCCATCATTATGAAAGTTTTTTGACTGCCGTATAACACATATATGCATGATTGAATCATTGTGAAAGTTTTTTGACAACCTTTGAACTCATATATGCATGATTGAATCACTATGAGAGTTTTTTGACAACATTAGAACATATATAAGCATGATTTCATCACTATGAAAGTTTTTTACAACCTTAGAACAAAAATATGCATGCGTGAATCACTATGAAAGTTTTTTGTGAAACTTAAAATACATATACGCTTGATTGAAGCACTATGAGAGTTTTTTGACAACATTAGAACACATATAAGCATGATTTCATCACTATGAAAGTTTTTTACTACCTTATAACACATATATGCATGATTGAATCACTATGAAAGTTTTTTGACAACATTAGAACACATATAAGCATGATTCCATCACTATGAAAGTTTTTTGACTGCCGTATAACACATATATGCATGATTGAATCACTGTGAAAGTTTTTTGACAACCTTTGAACATATATATGCATGATTAAATCACTATGAGAGTTTTTTGACAATATTAGAACATATATAAACATGATTTCATCACTATAAAAGTTTTTGACAAACTTAGAACAAAAATATGCATGCGTGAATCACTATGAGAGCTTTTTGTCAAACTTAAAATACATATACGCTTGATTGAAGCACTATGAGAGTTTTTTGACAACATTAGAACACATATAAGCATGATTTCATCAGTATGAAAGTTTTTGATTGCCTTATAACACATATATGCATGATTAAATCACTATAAAAGTTTTTGACATCATTAGAGCACATATAAGCATGATTCCATCACTATGAAAGTTTTTTTACTATCTTATAACACATATATGCATGATTGAATCACTATGAAAGTTTTTTAACAACCTTAGAACACATATATATGCATGATTGAATCACTATGAAAGTTTTTTGACAACCTTAGAACATATATATAAGCATGATTTCATCACCATGAAATTGTTTGACCCTTAGAACATATATATGCATGCTTGAATCACTATGAAAGTTTTTTGACAACCTTAGAACACATATATGCATAATTGAATCACTATGAGAGTTTTTTGACAATATTAGAACACATATAAGCATGATTGTGATACATAAGACATTGATTTGATAGCCTTATAACACATATATGCATGCTTGAATCACTATGATATTTTTTTGACAACTTTAGAACACATATATGCTTGATTGAATCAATATAATTTTTTTTCTGTCAGCCTTAGAACACATATCTGAATTCTGTTAATGTTCTTCACTTTATTGCTAGCTAGTTTATGTGTAATTCATTCATGTTACTTTGATTGCCTTAGATTAGGTGCATTGCATATAATTTATTTTATTATATTTTGTTTATCAATACTAACCTTTTTTTTTCTTGTAAGATACTGAAGATAATCTGCATAGAGGAAGTGATGGAGGCATGGATGAAGGGACAAATCGAGACAATGAAGAAGATGATGCTTAAAATCTTGGCGATTATTAGATTTATTTGTTGCACCTTCTTGTTGTTTCAAAAGAAACTCTTTGTAAATGTTCACTTATAAATAATTAAAACTTGGCGAGGATTATAGTGGATCGATAAATTTTTTCACATTGTATCTCGTGTTAAATTTGTTTCAGCTACTTTGTATATGTATTTTTTATGTGTACTTTGTTTTTTATACACAAGATATATAAATTATATAATGAGAATTTTTTTCTTGATATTTATATTTCAAACAAATTGTTTTTATTTTTTGTGATGAATTAGCGACGAATATTATCTGTCGCTAATTAGTATCGGCCTCTAATTTAGCGATGGATTAGGGACGAATATTTATCTGTCAGAAAACTGAATCGGTCGATGTTTTGCGATGGATTGTAATCTATCGCAAATTAGCGACAAAAGTAGCAACAAATATTTTTTATTGCTAATTAGCGACTAGGAAATTGCAATAAAAGTTATCCATCTATAACCCATCACTAAATTGTTCAATGATGGATTTATGATGGATTAGCGATGGATTATGACTGTCGCTAATCCACAAATTTCTTGTAGTGTGGGAGGTAGCATATCAATAATGGCTTTTGCCTTGGCAGGATATACCTCTATTCCCTTTTTGTTGATTATAAAACCGAGCAGTTTTCCTGCCTCTACTTCGAAAACACATTTGTGATGATTGAGTCTTAACTTATAGAGAATGAGTCGCTCGAAAACTTGATCAAGAGACTCAATATGGTCCTCTTTTTCTTTAGATTTAATTAGGATGTCATCAACATAAGCATCCATGATCTTGTGGATCTAATCATGAAAGATGGCCTCCATCGCCTTTTAATAGGTTGTCCTAGCATTTTTAAGCCCAAATGGCATTATTGTATAGCAAAAGGTGCCCCACAACGTAGTGAAGAAAGTTTTTGCTTGATCACGTGCAACTAACTTGATCTGATTGTAACCAGAATATCCATCCATAAAAGAAAACATGGCATGACCTGTCGTGCTGTCGATCAACAGATCAATGTTGGGCAATGGGTAATAATCTTTTGAAATAGCCTTATTAAGGTCTCTTAAATTGATGCATATCCAAACTTTGCCATTCTTTTTGGGAACTGCAATAATGTTTGTCAGCCAGTCAGGGTAGTCAATGGCTCAGATGAATCCTGCTTTTAGCAAATCTTCAAGTCCTACTTTAACTTGTGGCGCTATCCGGGGATCCATTTTCCTTAATTTTTGCTTGACTGGCTTGAAATCTGGCTTTAAGACAAAATGATGTTCGACCAATTTGCAGTCCAAGCCTGGCATATCTTCATAAGTCCAGGCGAACACTTCTTGATGCTGCTTGAGAAAATTGATAAGTCTTTCCTTCTCATCTGTATTCAGATTGGTGCTGATCTTGAGGATTTTTGGATCATCTTTTAAACAAATATTGATATCCTTTGTTGGGTCTTGAACCAAAGATGAGGGTTCATCTTGTTTCTGAATATGAGCAAATTCTAGCAACTCTTGGATAGTTGAGTCAAATTCTACGGACTCTACTGACTGCAATGCCGCTTTGCTGATTTCTGCCCTTGCTTTCACTCGGTGGATCACTGCTGGCCCCAGAATTACTTATGGCAGATTTGGATTGGCAGCGAACTTCCTTATTGTTCTGGGAGGCATTCTGAGAGACCTTGAAAGGGAAAAGATTTTTAAAAAAAGATCACCCATCATCTCTTTCCTGATGCTAAGGATGTTTGTCGTAAAAGTAGGACGGGGGATCATCGGTTGTGGCAGCCTTTCTTCTGGATCTTCACCCAAGATCGTGGTGATCATGCCACCTTTGGACCACTTGATGCACTGGTGAAGCGTAGATGGCACAACGTTGGCATTGTGGATCCATGTTCATCCTAGCAGAAGAGTATACGTGGGTGACACATTGACGATATGGAATAAAATAGTATGCACTGAATAATTGATGAAGGTTTCAAGGAAAATTTTCCCCTTCACTGTTTGTCCGTGGTTATCAAAACCGTAGACGGTGATAGGGTATGACAAATATTCTTCTTCCTTCAGTCCCAGTACCTTTGTAGTTATCTCTGGACAAATGTTGAGGTTGTTTCCTCCATCAACAAGCACATGGGGGACGGTCATTCCCCTGGTCCGTACCACAATATACAACGCATTGTTGTGCAAAAAATGAGGTTTTGGTAGATCTTCATCCGAGAAGGTGATGGGAGCATTGGTCATTGCTTGATTCACCGATTATGTCATATTCTCAGGAGTTGTGTCCGGTTTTACCTTGATCTTCCTTAATAAATCATCTAGGACTGCTTGATGTTTTGAAGAAGTATGAGTCAGCTCAAGGATGAACACATTGGAGAGAGCGGTAATTGGTCTCTGAATCAGATTGGTGTTTTTCTCCATGACTTTGGCGGTTTCTACTTTCTTTTGCTCAACTCATTTGATGAATTTCTTTAGAAACCCTAGAATCCTTGCAATGACTTCAGTTGATGCTCTGGTAGGCTCAACTGATGAACTCATGTTGCCCAACACTGAGATAATATTCATCTTCTTTGCAGTATGTTGGGTCTGATGTAAAACCATGACTTGGTGTTTGTAAACACCCCAAATTTTCACCCTCATCCAGGGTTTGTCCATTTCATGTGTCATTGCATATCATTGCATGCATTCGGCATATCATTTCATCGCATTGCATAGCATTGCATGCCATTACATCTCATTCTCGAGATCCAACACTCCTGTTTTCAAAACATTCAATCCAGATTCGAATTTTAAAAGCTTTTATTTCAAAATCAATTTCAAAACCTGGGTTTTTATTCAACACTCTGTCATTTTCCAACCCCAGGACTTTATATTTCGAAATATTTTCTCAAGGAAACAATCTGGATTCATTTCAAATTCAAATTTTAATCGATTTCAATTCACAGATGAGACCCATTGAGGTGGTGTCACTTCTGAATTCCTCTATTCATCAAATTTCTCAAAATTTTGAAAGTTTCAGTCCAATCAGGACTCTGTCTCAGAGTCCTGATCCGGTCAGGAGTCTGTTTTGAAGTCTGTTTTACTTCCATTTTCAATCTTTTCTGTTTGTTTTCGAAATTTAGGTCATTTTACAGAGTCCAGTTAGTTCAGGATTCTATTTTAGAGTTCGGTCGAGTTAGGAGTCTAACCCTGACTGTGTTTTCTGACTTATTTTATCGTTTTTTGATAAAATCTTTTGGAAAATTCTTTCATTTGGCTTTTAAATTATAAAATCTCAGAGTCCTAAGAGTTCAGGACTCTAAATCGGAGTTCCAGTTCGCTTGAGACCCTATTTTCAAAGATCTTGAAGTTCAAATATCTATTTTAACCCCTTTTTCAAAGCCATTTTCAGTGTTTATTTCAAAATTTCCAAAACTCGATGTGGGCCCACTCAGTTGGCACCATATCCAGAGGAATTCTAATTCAGTTAGAACCCTATGCCATTTCAAAAATTCTAATTTTAAAATTGCTTTTGAAAATCCTTTTGAAAACTCCTTCAATTTCAAGTTTTAAAATCACTTTTTGAAAAAAAAATCAAGTAGGGCCCACTCGGGGTGGCGCCACATTTGAGAAAGTCAGGGTTAGCTTAGGCTTAGTCAGTGTCTTGGTTAGTTTTAGAAGTTTAGAAGAGTCAAAATCTATTTTGAAAACTCATTTTTAAAGTTTGGTTTTTAAATTGTTGTTTTTAAAGGTTTTAGTTAAAACTTTAAAAACCCAATATGAGAAAACGCCAAGTGGCGCCACATTTGGGGGATTCTTAGGTTTAGTTAGGGGTTAATTAGGGATTAATTAGGATAATTTAGGCCAAGGGCATATAGGTAACTCCAGCCAAAAATCGCCCCCCTTTAGAGTCTAAAATTTTCAAAATTGTCAATTTTTAAACCTAATTTTTTATTATAAATAGATGCATAAGGGGGGTCAATTTTCCCATCTCTCTCCTATTGGATTCTTGGAGCTTCTCTCTCCTCTCCAGCCCTTCCTCCATTGCAGCAACCTCAAGGTAATTATTTTCTTTAGTTTTTATTTAATATTTTTCATTGTTTTAAGCATGATTTAGCCATTGGCACCATCACCTTCATGGATTAAACCATGGATTCAACCTCAAGAACCATCAAGAACGATCCAAGAAGGTGATCTAACCTTGTTTTGGATGATTTACAGAGATTTTAATCCATTAGAATTAATTTTAATATGATTCTTTACATTATTAACCAATAAAATATATGATTTACCCTTTTTAATGGGTTAAATCTATGTTTTAAAGGTGATATCAAATTCCAGCCATTGATTCCCTGTTTTTATTTTATTTTCATGGTTTATTCATGTTTGTTTTACGTTCTATATCATAGAAATAAGTTTTATTTACTGTTTTATGGTTTATTTTATTTATTTACATTAGTTAATGCATGGTTTTTCAAGTTTCTTAAATTTCTGTGTGTTCTAGGTTTAGAACAGTAAAGATAATGTTATTTCGGGTTGAAGTTCTCATTGTTTATTTCTGATTTTGTTATATGTGATGCATGCATGAGTTGTTGAGTTACTGTAGAAAAATCAGAGGTTTTGGACCTCGGGAACCCTGTCAAAAAAATCAGACATCAAACCGGGTTTTTAAAGCTTTAAAATCGTGGTTAAAATCAAGAAGGTAACTTGCTGTTATGATATTTCTCTCATCTTATATCCGATTTTAGATCTGGAAAATGATATGGATTCACATTGAGTAGATCTGTCTGCTGTGAAATTTTCAGAGTTTTTGATCACTGTTTAGTATTTTTCCTCTTTTAGAGAATCTGTTTTTAAATTTAAAACTCGTTAGGGTTTACCAAAACCCTAATCAGACTTGTGTTAGTCATAAATCCCAAACCACAGATCCGATTCTAGATCTGTAAAAAGTGAGTATTATTATTTTTCTGTCTACTGTTCACCACTAAAATTTCAGAGATTTTTGGATTGCTATTTATGTCTATATTTTCAATCTGGAATAGCTGTTTTAATCCCTGTTAAGAGTGATATATTTTAGCTCAGATTGCCGGAAGGGTTTCTCCCTAACCGAAGATGATTTTTTCGATCTGTAAATTGGGAAATCTCTGTTTTTCTTCTTAGTTAGTCTCTGAAAAATTGCATAAATTTCCATGGAGATTTGTCCCCTGGTTCAGGTCTTGGATTGAGACTGGTTGGTGAATTAGGTCAAAAATAGCATATTTTAGGGTTTAATGCAATTTTTGGATTAATTTAATGTCAAAAAAATTATTTTTATAATTCCAATTTGACATTAGGGTTATAACAAGTGCAGGTACCAATTTTTATGGATTTTGGAATCCATTTGATGGCTGAATTAAGCAAATTGCAAAACCGGGTTCCTGAAAGATCCAAAAACACTGCTAAAATCACAGTTTTTGTGATATTGTTGGATTTTCGTGCATAAGCATATATTTTTAGGGTTTAATCATGTTCATAAGCATATTAGGATGCTTTAGGTTTAATTTTGTGCTCATTTGATTTCATTTAGTGCATAAAACTTAAGTTTTTACCAAAATCTATTTCTAAAAACCCTGATTTCAAGGCCATAGTCTTGCTATCAGAGGCAATTTGGTCATTTGACCTAAATTTCAAAATTCCTAACCCTAATTTTTCATATTTTTTCATATCATAGCATATTTGGTTTGATATATTTTTATTTGAACTTCAAAACTTGCATTTTATCAAAATATCTTTCTGAAAACCCTAATTTCAAGGCCATAGTCTTGTTATTAAGGGTATTTTGGTCATTTTGACCCCAATTTCGAAATTTCAAATTTTATTTTCATATTTATTCAATTTTATTTCATATTTTATCAATTTTGATTTAAGGGAATCATGGAAAAGGCTTATATCTAGCAAAATCCAACAATTTCTTGATATTGTTGGATAAATCTAGAAAAGCCAACATATTTTCATTAACAAAGTTTTCTAGTTTTGCAGGTACATTGAAGATTTTCTTTTTCATGTATTTAAATTCAATAGTGATGTAAATTAAATTAAATTTGGAATAAGAATTTAAATTTCAGCTTAAACTAGGATTGCATTGCATATAGTTTAATTCTGCAAATATTAAATGTCTGATGAATGTATCATTCATGCACATTTTATTAATTCACTATGGTCTACACGAATGGCACATACACTAGCTTTTATGAAGTTTATAAACTTGGTGGAATTTGTATTTATGGCCATAGTCAGAATACGAATGATACCCATATTTGTAAACTTCGTATTAGCCACATTCAGCCTACACTCTTAGGCTAACTTCAAAATGCACTGCATTTCTCAAAAATACAGAAAGTATTTCTCAAATCCTCAAATCCATATTCATTCATTTCATGCATTTGCCAATTCCAATTCAAATTCTAAGTCAAAGAAGTTCATTTTCTCAAAATCTCCTAAGTCTTATAGCAAAATCGATTTTCCCAAAAGCATTGAATTTCAAAGAATATTTCAAGTATTTCCCAAGTTCCAAATTCAAATTTTCTAAGTTAGAATTTCAATTTCAAAGTTTGAATTCAGAGAAACCAAGTCTCAGAATCGATTTTCACCAAATGTCAAGGATTTCTCAAAATCGATTTTTATTTCTCTCAAAAGTATATTTCAAATCCCATTTCACGATTTCTCATATGATATCATTTCCAAGATTTACATTTTCTAAATATTTCAATCATTCAAAGCAAACATCATGTTTTCAAATATGCATTTTCTGAAAATTCATAGCACATGCCTGATTCTATGTGCATTTAGAAATTAGAATATGATTTAGACAAGTTGAATAGAGTAGAGCATAAGATTGATCCTTGGTTCAATTACCCTTGTTAAAGGTGGCAGGAACAGTTGAACCTCGTACTGACAGGCGAGTCCCATTCTACGGAATTTTCCCGCATTTTAAAACGGAGGTGAGTTATTTTCAAAAATCTTTTTCAAAAGGTCAGTTTGATTTGCAAAAAGTTAAAAATTTTGCGATGAGAACAGGTTTGGCGACCGAGATGAGACCTGTCTTTGCCTGATCAATCTAATGCTCTACTTAGTTCAAATTTTCAAAATCGATTTCCATGGAATGTCAGCTTTGCTTTATGATATCATGTGAACCTAGGAGCCTAGACTTGAACCCAACTGACATGGAATGCATATAGACTAGGTATGGTTTGGTAGGACCATATTGAGGAGAATTATTCATGCTCACATAGACTTAGGTCTAATACAACACTCCTCAATTTAGGAATTGTATGAAAACAATGTTTGCTTCTTCAAATATTTCAAAATTCTATCTCTTTAGGACTTAGAGCCCTCTGTTTTCTTGCATGTGCTCATATTTTTCAAAAACTACCCCACCTATATTGTCCCGGTCTTCACGTTGCTGGGCTCTCTTCCAGAACCATAGTTCGGGACAAAGCCTCACAACTGGGCCACCTATTTGGGTGAAAACCCCCCTGCCACGTACCAAGGGCCATAGTCCAACGTATATCGGCAGGTGCTCAAGGATGTTGGAAAACTTGAACCTAGAACCGGAGAAATTGATTTTATGCCACGTACATTGAGCCTTGGCTTGAGTATATAGACATAACTGGATTGGATACAGATGATCTGAACCTTAGAGTTAGGATTAAGGTCCTACAGCTATTTCAAAATTTGTGCATCTAGAGTCAGCTTTTAGGGAATGCTGTATGTGCATACTTGTTTGTGCAGAATGTGATTGAATATGTTATAGTCATTTCCTTTTATTTTCCATATTTTCCCAATTTTCTAAAATACTGGACGATTTTCTCAAAATTCCCCAATCTATGTCCATGTACTGTCCATGTTTTAAAACCTTGAACGATTTTTCAAATACTTTATTTTCCATTTTTCATCAAACCCTGGACGATTTTCCAAATTTCTCTTAATTTCCTTCAAAACTCCAGGTGATTTCCCATCTTTCCTGTCTTCTGGATCTCGAATTTCCTACTTTATTTTTATCCTGCCTGCATTTTCCTCAAATTTCCTGTATTTTCCCAAGTCTTATTCCAATCTTCCATGTTTTCCAGTCTGATGGCATCCAATCAGCTTGATTCAGTCTTCCCTGAGGGTCACATCTCCTACGAGGTGCGACAAAGTCTTCCCGAACATCGAGTCCTCAGCACCAGATCCTTCTTTCCCCGGTGGTATTATTCATGGTTCAAGAACTTCTCTCGTATGTTTCCGGACCATCTGGACGATTGTGGGTTAGAACTGGCATCCGCAGTGGGAAAGCAGACAGTCAACCACAACTTGATCCATGCACTAGCAGAATGGTGGAATCCGGGCACTTCTACCTTCTGGTTCCCGTGGGGCGAGATGACAGTACTGATGGATGAATTCTCAGAGATTATGGGATTGCCCGAGCCAGCCGGTCAGCCTGGAGATCCATTGGAGAAACAGTTTTTGATTAATGTCAAGGGTCTAGACCCAAAAGATGCCTTAGCTCGCATGACAGGACGCAAGTCTTGGCCTCTGATTGAAGAAGATGGAAATGAATATGTGGACCTGCTCGAAATCTACAGACAGCATGGGACATTTGTGGAAGTCAGTTCGTTGTCCAGGACAGCTCGAGAAAGAATTCAGCACGCGATGGTTCTGTGCACGGTGGGATTAGCTTTCTTTCCCGATGGACGGAATTACATGGATATCAGAATAGTTCAGCTTCTAAGGAGATGGGGAAGTCGACAGACCAGCCGCCTCTCCATAGCCATGGCCGCACTCGCCTTTCTATACCGAGGGTTGACTCGTTTCGCACTCGGAGAGTCGATCCTAGTCGAAGGGTGCACCTATGCCTTGCAATCTTGGTTCCTCCGACATGTGCCAGTCTGAGCCAGTTCATTCAGATACAATGGAGAGAAGCTTCTTCCAGTTGCGCGATACCGGTTCTTGATCGACAACCTTCAGGAGGAAGAGGTTGTATGGGACTACTTTGATCGCCAGGAATCACCTCCCAGATATACTTATGCATATGGCAAGCGATTCAGGCTACTTGGCCCATTCTTCTGCGCATACTATCATCCAGAGCGGTGTGTCAGGCAGTTCTCTCAGAGGCAGAAGCGCGTAGAGATTCGTCCACTAGCCGGGGTTCTGTCAGAATTCGATCTCGCATCAGATCAGTGGTTCGGAGCATACCATTCTGCCAGACATGGCTGGGATTCCTTTGTCAGTCTTACTATTTTTCCTGGTCCTCGTGTGTCTTCTGATTTTGTAGAGTGGTGGAAAATTGTCTGTCCCCCTCCCCTCTGTCAAGTGTATTATTGATAAAATCATGTTTTTCCCCTCAATAAAATTCATTTATTTTACATTTCACTTTGGTTTGACGACCTCGCCTAGGTAATAAGGCATATTTTCAGTTGTTTATCTTGCAAAGAATAGCAACACAATTGTCGTAATCCCAGCGACGACTCAATCCCTAGTAATGGGCCATTATTTCAATTGTCTACCAAAATTCTCAACAAATATTTTCCTCCAAACCAAATTTCCTTCAGAAGCCTAACCATCAGTTCTGCCCTGCAGAGAGCACAAGCAACATCCAAGAGAACATTTGTGATACCCGATGGTTCATACAAGATCCAGAAAGAAAACCGCGTCAGTTGAAGGCGTCACATATTCAGTAGCTTCAGAAGAAGAGATGGACTCACCTCGATCAATCCAGAGTCAGGGTCAGCAGACGGATGATGGCATCGATCCCCAAATGTACGTCATGTTCAAAAAAATGATGACCAAGATGCTGGCAGAGCAAGCTGAGGCCAGTACTGAGCAAATTCAGACCAAACAGAAAGATAAGGGTCATGCCGTCAAGAATGTGAAGATCAGCAAAAAGCAGAGTCGTCACGAGGAAATATCTGATGAGTCAGAATCAGCTGACGATGCTGACAAGGAATGTGAAAATAAATATGAATTCAAAAGGTCGACTCATGGTCAGGGGTCGGCTTACAAATCCAAAAATCAGTTTGTTAATGACCCTACTCAGTCACAGCTAAAAGATATGATGAAAATGGTCAAAGATCTGCAGGCCCGCGACAAGGGCAAGAAAGTCTTCACCAGCGAAGACTTCTATGATGGTTTAGATGGGGACGACAATATGGATAATCTCCCCAGAAAATTTATCAAGTTTGATGGTTCTGGCGACCCTAAGGCTCATCTCGCCATGTTTTTCGCTGAATGTTCACAATTCAAGCGTGACAATCGGGCACTCTTCCTTTGCTTCCCTCGCAGTCTGGAGGGAACGACAGCTAAATGGTACTTGGAGCACATCAACCCCATAGAGCTGAAAGAATTTGATAAGGTGGTGAATATGTTCATCGAGTGATTCCTTTTTAATGCCGAGGCGCTCCCGACCCTCAGTCATCTCTGTGGCCTGAAACAGAGAGAAAATGAAAAAGCTAGAGACTTCATCCACCGCTGGAGATCAGCTTGTAATAAAATGAGAGACCCCATATCAGAAGGGTATGCTTTGTCCTTGATTCTAAGCAATTTCTCGCAGCCTCTAAAAGGTCTCATCTCCACCGCACCATCCAGAACCTTTATAGAGTTAACAGAGCAAGCCGAATGGCTCGAATTGAGTATGGAGAATGGTTTCTACGAAGGTTTCACTTTCACCAAGAACAGCGGCCAGAACGAGTCAAAGAAGAAGACTCACTTCACTAATTCTGTCAGTAATAATAAATGGAATCATCGCAAGGGACATAATAGAGACTTCTGTTATGGGGCAGGAGGTTCAAACAGGAATGATCAGAAAGGGAAGCCGATCCCGCAATTCAGCAAGCCGCTTCAGCTAGAGCAGAGACCAAAACCCCGAGAGAAAGTGAAGCATGAAGGATGGAGCTATGACAGGAAATTCACTCCATTAGATCAATCACTCGAGACTGTGCTCGAGTACATGTTGACCAAGGAGATGGTCAAGTTGCCAAGGCTGGCCGATCCTCCCGTTCCTATGGGAAAATTCAAAGACCAATTCTGCAAGTTCCACAGAACAGTGGGGCACAATACTGAAAACTGCTTCGTTCTGAAGAATATTGTTCAGGACCTTATTGATAAAAATCTTCTGGTAGAAGGTGCGGAAGATGAAAATATAGATATTCTAAAAGAGTCATTTCCTCGTCATTCTACAGTAGTCATCACCGAACAGTCGTTTCAACCACAGGAGCATATCAGGCCGTGCTCTGAAAATGACATGCAAGCTCAGCATCAAGTCCTGGTATTGCAGCAGGCTCGGTCCAAGGCCCAGAAGATGGACCTTATTTCAGCTTTCGGCAAATTGAAAGTATCTGACAAGCCCGCTGGGATATCTCCCGAGGTAGCCAAAAGTATGCCATGGCTCCCTAAGCATCTCATTAAGTCCACCACAAAGAAAAGCGAGACATCCACTCTAAAGCCTATTACAGCATTATCCAATGTCTCAATTTTGGACTTAACCCAAGCTTCCGCTAAACATCAGCAAGTATTAAATAATCTGTTGCAGAAAATCAAGGTGAAACCAAGCATAACTCCGAAAGACATGGCCCACATAGTCAATCAGGCCATGACTAATGCTCCAGTTACTTTCTCCGATGAGGATCTCCCTAAGCCTCATGTGTTCCATAACAATGCCCTGTATGTTGTGGTTCGAACCAGAGGGATGACAGTTCCTCATGTGCTGATCGATGGATGCAACAGCCTCAATATATGTCCGGAAATGACCGCCAAAGCTTTGGGCATAAAAGAAGAATACATTCCAGATCCAATCACCATTTATGGGTTCGACAATCATGGCCAAACAGCGAAAGAAAAAATATTCCTAGAGATCTTCATTGACTACTCGGTCCATTCAATTCTCTTTCACGTGGTCAATGTGCCGCCCACTTATAATCTACTTCTCGGGAGACCATGGATCCACAACACAAATGCAGTACCGTCTACTCTTCATCAGTGCATCAAGTGGTCAAAAGGTGGTATGATCACGACAGTCTTAGGCGAAGATCCGGAGCAGAGGCTAGCACAGCCCATGGTTCCCAGGCCCTCTTTCACTACTGATATCCCTAGCATTAGGGGTATTGAAGAGGTCAGCTTCGAAGAGGATTCAGGAATCATACAGATGACAGAGCAACCCGAGCATACAGTGGCTGCGACCCGATGGGGAGGTCCACAATTCTTCAAGATTGGAGGACGAATTGATTACAGCACACTTAAGGATCATCCGCTATTCTCTCAATTTATGAAAGCTAAGAAGAGATTTGATTTATTAGTGAAGCATGGCTACCAGCCTTTTCGAGGCCTAGGCAAAAATGAAGATGGTCGTCTTGAACCAGTGATTCCTCAGCACTGCCCTAAAAGAGCCGGATTGGGCTTTAATGGCCGAAGATCTCAGAAAGGGACTGTTTTCGTTAAGGGAGCGCATTAGAAGAATTCATTTGTCTTTCCTTTTCTATTCTTTTGTCGGGATGATATCCCATTTCATTCTCATCATTGTCATTTTGATCTTTCAATAAAGTTGCCAGTTTCCTTTGTCTATCTTGGTGCCATTTGTCTCTTTACTCCTCAATATTAAATCTTCACAAAATTGAAATCATTTTGCTCTTTTATCTTTCCAATTATTTTCAATAAAAGCAATTTATTTCATGATGAGCAATTTTCCTAAATCAATTTATTCTCCAATTTTCAGAATGTCTTCCCGATCTATCAAGAAGCTCGTCTTTAATCCAAAAGCTTGTTCGAAATCAGCAATAATTCATCAGGTCAGAATAAGAGCAGAATGTGGCCAAACTGCAAAACAGTCAGAAGAATCCGCAGAGTTCGATTCAGCTCTTCAGGAACTGCCAGAATTTGCATCGGTTCAGAAGCAAGATGAGCCATCATCCTTAGTTCAAGATCCGACTGAGGATATCAATATCGGATCAGAAGACAATCCTAGAATTCTCAAAATTGGTAGTGGTTTGAGCCCAGGAGAGAAAGAAAGGCTCACTAATTTCCTCAAGCAGCATGAAGAAGTATTCGCATGGACTTATGAGGATATGCCAGGTTTAGATCCGAAATTGGTGGAACATCGCCTCGTTTTGAAGCCTGAAGCGAAACCAGTCAAGCAGAAGTTGAGAAAAATGGATCCTCGAATCGAGCAACAGGTCAAGGAAGGACTTGAGGATCTGCTTAAAGCAGGATTCATTCGAGCAATTGATTACCCGGATTGGTTGGCGAATATCGTAGCAGTTCCTAAGAAGAATGGTAAAGTGCGAATCTGTATCGACTTCCGTGATCTCAATAAAGCCACTCCGAAGGATGACTATCCGCTCCCAAACATTGATCTCCTAGTCGATAGCACAGCCGGGCATGCTATGTTCTCCTTTATGGACGGATACTCCGGATATAATCAAATCAAGTTGGCCGCTCGTGACCAATCCAAAACATCCTTTACCACGCCATGGGGCACTTTCTGCTATACAGTCATGCCTTTTGGGCTCAAGAATGCTGGAGCCACTTATCAGCGCGCTATGGCCGTTATATTTCATGATCAGATGCATAAGACTATGGATGCATATGTCGATGATATTCTGGTGAAATCCAAAGAAGAGGAAGATCACATCGAAGCTCTCAATCAAGTTTTCAAGCAACTCATTCTTTACAAGCTAAGACTCAATCCACAAAAATGTGTCTTTGGAGTCGAATCAGGCAAGTTGCTAGGCTTCTTGGTCAGCAAGAAGGGGATAGAAATGGATCCCGCTAAGGCCAAAGCTATCATTGACATGCCGCCCCCGACTAATCTCAAAGAATTGCGTAGCCTTCAAGGACGCATGCAATCAATTCGGCGATTCATTTCTAATTTGGCCATGAGATGTGAGCCTTTCAATCATTTGCTCAGAAAAGGAGTGAGGTTCGAATGGGGACCAGAGTGTCAGCAGTCGTTCGAACGCATCAAGAAATATCTTCTCAATCCTCCTGTTTTAAAGCCGCCAGAATTAGGGAAACCCCTATTGCTATACATTTCAGTTAATCAAGTTGCTTGCGGCGGATTCCTGGCGCAATATGAAGAAGGCAGCTTGATAGAACATGCCATTTACTATGTGAGCAAGACCTTTATTGATTATGAGAAGAAATACTCTCAGATAGAGAAGACATGCCTAGCTCTGGTATGAATGTGTCAGAAATTGAGACATTACCTATTGGCGTCTGAAGTCAAGATTCTATCCAAATTAAATCCTCTCAAGTATATTCTTGAACAACCATTTCTCAGCGGACGAATCGCCAAATGACAAGTCCTATTAATGCAATACGACTTGGAATATGTCTCTCAGCAATCTATCAAAGGCCAAGCAATTGCAAACCAATTAGCAGATTTTCCTCTAACAGAGGATGTTAAAGCTGAGGATGATTTCCTCGATGAGCGGATCTGCAATATTCAACAATCCCCAATTTGGAATTTATTCTTCGACGGTTCCAAGAATATGGCAGGCATAGGAATCAGAATTCTGCTAATCACACCAGAGAAGGAGATGATTCTCTTTTCTCTCAAACTGGATTTTCAGTGCACTCACAATATGGCCGAGTATGAAGCTTTAATACAAGGTCTGAAAATTCTACAGGATTTTAATGTCAGAAGAGTGCATGCTTATGGCGATTCTTTGTTAATCGTCAATCAAGTTCTGGCCGAGTGGCAAGTGAAAGATAAAAAATTACTTCCTTACCAGAAGATTGTCTCAGCTCTTGCCAACAAATTCGAAGAATTCCAACTTTTTCATATCAAGAGAGATTTCAATCAAGTTGCAGACAGTTTAGCTAATCTGGGATCCATCATGTCTTTCAGGAGTGGAGAATCTTGTCGCTCATTTGAAATTGGCAGACTTGATCAACCCGCTTTCGTCCCAGTAGAGCAGATAAACCAGGCTGAGCAAAAGAAGAAGCCCTGGTATCATGATATCAAGAATTTCATTAAAACTGGCGAATTTCCTCCAGAATTATCAAAGAGAGAGCAGCGAGCAATTCAACGCATGTCTGCTCGATATTTTATTCTTGCTGACGTCCTTTATCGTCGTGGATTCAGTTTTGAGTATTCCAGATGTTTGGACGAAGAAGAAGCCAAAGAAGTTGTGCAAGAAGCACATGCAGGCATTTGCGGGGGTCATGTTGGCTATCAGACTCTCGTCAAACAAATCATCCGAGCAGGATATTATTGGAGAACTATGCAACAAGATTGCTATCGTTTTGTGAAGAAGTGCGTTCAATGTCAGATGCATGCGCCTTCCATTCATGCGCCAGCGACATACTTGCAATCTGTCGTCTCGCCATGGCCATTTTCCATGTCGTAGGCCCCATCACTCCTTCAGCCTCCAATGGTCATAAATATTTTCTGGCCGCAACAGAATATTTTACTAAATGGGTAGAAGCAGTCACTCTACGCACAGTAGAAGGTCGACACGTGGTTTCTTTCATCCATAAGAATATCCTTTGCCGTTTCATTATACCGCATGATATTGTGTCGGATAATGGCAGTCATTTCAAGAATGAGAGAATGAGGACATTCTGCTCAAAGTTCAAAATTCATCATCATTTCTCCGCTCCTTATTATCCTCAAGGGAATGGTCAGGCAGAGGCCACCAACAAGATTCTGATTCGAATCCTGGAGCAAACTTTAGAAACGGGTCGTGACTGGCATGAAAAGATTCATGATGCATTATGGGCATACAGAACCACCATTCGAACTCCAACGAATGCTACTCCGTCAGAACTTGTCTACGGAACTGAAGTAGTACTGCCTCTACATGTTCAGAAACCTGCTCTGAAATTTGCATCACTTCTAGAATTACCTCTTGATCAGTATCAGCAACAACGACTCGTACAACTTGATTTGCTCGATGAAAGAAGGCTCAGAGAAGCAGAGCATGCTCAATCCTATCGCCAGAGGATAGCCCGACAATATGCAAAATCTGTCATTGAGAGAAAATTTCGGGTCAATGATCTAGTGCTCAGATCAACAGCTTATCTCAGGCATCGCCCAGGTGGCAAATGGTCGCCAAATTGGGAAGGTCCTTATGTTGTCAAAGAGGCACTACCTCGCAATTCATATCGGCTCATCAATGCTGATGGAATAGAATTACCAGATCCCATCAATGCTCGACATTTGAAAAAATTCTACACTTGAACAATTCCCTATTCTTTGTAATTCTTCCAAATTTTCTTCAATAATAATCAAAATTCTTTTTCCCAGTTATACTAGGGCATTTTAAAATTTTGTTTTTATCTACAAATATCCTGTATGCAGGCCAGATAAACAAATCTCTCATTTCATGCACTTATGCATTCATGTGCATCAATTTGCATTCATTTGCATGCAATCACATTAATAACGATCTGGTCAGTATTGAGATTTCAATTATCAATCCCATCACAATTCCTAACAATTCAAGATTGAAAGACAATCACCAGAACTGAACCAAAATCCAGTATCCAAACTGGTACATTTTTAAACCGGTATGCATACCGGTATCCTTTCAAAATCGAGCACTCGTGTTAGTGTTCCACCAAATGGTCATGTCAGTCGACCTCTTGAGTTCAGTCTTCGTGCTGATCACTCATCAAATTCCAATTATCAATTTCCAAATTCCAGATTCCAATTTCCAACTATCAATTTCCAAATTTCCAATTTCCAATTTCCAATTTCCAATTATCAATTTCCAAATTTCCAATTTCCAATTTCCAATTATCAATTTCCAAATTTCCAATTTCCCAATTTCTAATTTCCAATTTCCAATTATCAATTTCCAAATTTCCAATTTTCAATTTCCAATTTCAAATATCAAATTTCAAAATTCCAATTTCCAAAATTTGACCCTTTTGAGTCACCCAATACCCAATTTCAATTATTTTCTCTTGCGAGAGACCCTTTTTAGGGAGAGTTCGAGGGAGCTTGCTCTTTTCGCATGCTATCCAATCCGTTCACTTAGCCCCTTTTCAGGGAGAGTTTGAAGGGACTCGTGTCTTTGTGAACCGTTTGCAAAACAAAATTCCAAATTTCACACAAGGAACCCTTTTTATAGGGAGAGACTCGACGGAGACTTGCTTTCCTTGTGGCCCCCCAAATTTCAGACTAGGCCATTTCATCATGAAGGACCCTCTTTTCAGGGAGAGTGTGATGAACTCATTCCTTCATGACCAATTTATCAACCTCACCAATTCCAGCCCCCTTTCCATAAGAGAAGCCTAATGTTAGGAAGTTTTGACGAAAGCTTAATTTCTCTTAGAAAGTTCGTTTTGCAAACACCTCCTCTTCAGGGAAGAGAGGAGTAATTCCCAATTCTAATTTCTGAATCTTCTCCTTTGGGGAAAGGAGAAGAGAATTGTTGTCATGGATGTGTTGCGTTGTGCTTCAAATGCTCGCTTTCACAAAAGGATTTCAAGAAAGTTTTGCCAATTTGTCATTAAATATTTGTTGATTTCAAAAATCTTTATTGCACAAAATTATTACCTCAGAATACCCTCAATATTACTTCCGAAAGGACAATGCTTTCGCGAAAAAGGATTCAAAGTCCAAAATCTTTCTATTGGCCAACCAAAAGGATGAAGAATAAATCCTCGATATGGCCAGCAAAGAGAATTCAATGTTGTTGCAAAGCCATGAGTGATTGATATTGATCGCAGTCAATGGCACATTTTTAAAGACCATTCTTGAAAAATAAAGCAGTCGAAATATCCTGGGTGATACAGAAAAATCCACTCAATTTTCATATATCCTCAATCACCTAAGTTGCAATTAAATATCTGCAAAAGGGATCTCTCAATTGTCGTCAAGATGAAGGCGAATTAAGCGAGTCGACCCCCGGGGCCAAAGAAGATTTGGATCATCTCCAAGATGACGGAGTTTGTGACGGATCCTTCCAGGGAAAGTTCAGATCACCGTCGAGATGAAGGCGAGTGTGATGAGCCTACCGACAAACTCTAAAAGATATTTAATTCCAGCTATCATCAAGAGATTTTCTACCAAAGAGCCAATAATCATCATGATAATCCCTGAGAGAAAAGAAGGATCAGAACATCTCTGAGATGAAGGAGTTTGTGACGTACCCTTCCAAAAAGAAAAAAAGAGACAAAAGTCAGGACATCTCCAAAATGAAGGATGATGTAATTCCCGAAAAATCCAAGAGAGCTCCAATCTGCTAAAAAAGAGTGCAGAAAGATCATCATGAGAAAAGAATCCCAGGATATCAGACTGCCAAATCTATCAAGAATCTTCTTTAATTTTGTGAAATTCTTTTATCAATATTCTTTCACCAATAGCTCTCGCAATATCAAGAATACTTTCTTTCCCGTCCATATCAAGAAAATTGATAGCTTCCTTGAAAGAAAGCCAATCACAAGCAATTTGAATTCGAATCTTGATTCTACGCAGTTAAGCACAGTCGGAGGTAATACTTCAGGTAGAAAAGAGGGAACACTTTCAAAACAATGTGCATCATTTTAAATTATTTTGAATCAACAATGATTTTCAACATTTTGACAATATTTTCTAGCTATCCTGGCGTGAAGCGAGAGCTTGAGGTTCATCTTTGGTGCATCCTGACATCAGTTGTTATCCCTTTTTAGGACTTGATAACGGGAGTTTTCAAGATTCCTTCCCTTCTTTGGTATAATCTGAGCGCACGGGCTCTCAGATTCGCACACTTCCCTGTGTCCCCACTGTCCCACCATAGACAGTCCAATTTTGGCTTGAGGTTAAGCCACCTATTTCAGCAAAAGGCAATTTCAAAAGCTATTTAGTCTCAGCAATGAGACACCCAAAATCAAACCCTTTTCAAGCTTTAGGGACCCCAATTTCCTTCCTTTTGCAAAACCCCTATCGGATTCATTGTGCGGAAATCCGAAGGTTTCATCACGGTCTCTTCTTTCGAGGATTCCGTTCATTTTCTGCCCAATCAGGTTAAGGGTATAAACCTGGGCCTCCTTTGATGAGGTATTCCATTTTCTGCCCGATCAGGATAAGGGTATAAACCTGAGCCTCCTTTGATGAGGTATTCCATTTTCTGCCCGATCAGGATAAGGGTATAAACCTGAGCCTCCTTTGATGAGGTATTCCATTTTCTGCCCGATCAGGATAAGGGTATAAACCTGAGCCTCCTTTGATGAGGTATTCCATTTTCTGCCCGATCAGGATAAGGGTATAAACCTGAGCCTCCTTTGATGAGGTATTCCATTTTCTGCCCGATCAGGATAAGGGTATAAACCTGAGCCTCCTTTGATGAGGTATTCTATTTTCTGCCCGATCAGGATAAGGGTATAAACCTGAGCCTCCTTTGATGAGGTATTCCATTTTCCGCCCAATCAGGTTAAGGGTATAAACCTGAGCCTCCTTTGATGAGGTATTTCATTTTCTGCCCGATCAGGTTAAGGGTACAAATCTGAGCCTCCTTTGATGAAGTATTCCATTTTTCTGCCCGATCAGGATAAGGGTACAAACCTGGGCCTCCTTTGATGAGGTATTCCATTTTCCACCCAATCAGGTTAAGGGTATAAACCTGAGCCTCCTTTGATGAGGTATTCCATTTTCATTTCCCGGTTAGGTTAAGGGTTAAACCTGAGCTTCGTTTCTACACGAGGTATTTTCTGTCCCATCCAGGTTAAGGGCAAAACCTGAATCTCACTTCATTTTGAAATAAATTTTTCTTCTTATTCTCCATTTCATATCTACCATCATCACTTGGATTAATTCCTTCATACCCAGTCAGATTTATCTAACTGGGGCATTTTTATGGTTCAAATTTGGTATGTTTTCTTTGCCACTAAGCTCGGCTTTCAACCGGCTTAGCAGCAAAGAGGGGCATATGTAAACACCCCAAATTTTCACCCTCATCCAGGGTTTGTCCATTTCATGTGTCATTGTATATCATTGCATGCATTCGGCATATCATTTCATCGCATTGCATAGCATTGCATGCCATTACATCTCATTCTCGAGATCCAGCACTCCTGTTTTCAAAACATTCAATCCAGATTTGAATTTTAAAAGCTTTTATTTCAAAACCTGGGTTTTTATTCAACACTCTGTCATTTTCCAACCCTAGGACTTTATATTTCAAAATATTTTCTCAAGGAAACAATCTGGATTCATTTCAAATTCAAATTTTAATCGATTTCAATTCACAGATGAGACCCATTGAGGTGGTGTCGCTTCTGAATTCCTCTATTCATCAAATTTCTCAAAATTTTGAAAGTTTCAGTCCGATCAGGACTCTGTCTCAGAGTCCTGATCCGGTCAGGAGTCTGTTTTGAAGTCTGTTTTACTTTCATTTTCAATCTTTTCCGTTTGTTTTCGAAATTTAGGTCATTTTACAGAGTCCAGTTAGTTCAGGATTCTATTTTAGAGTTCGGTCGAGTTAGGAGTCTAACCCTGACTGTGTTTTCTGACTTATTTCATCGTTTCTTGATAAAATCTTTTGGAAAATTCTTTCATTTGGTTTTTAAATTATAAAATCTCAGAGTCCTAAGAGTTCAGGACTCTAAATCGGAGTTCCAGTTCGCTTGAGACCCTATTTTCAAAGATCTTGAAGTTCAAATATCTATTTTAACCCCTTTTTCAAAGCCATTTTCAGTGTTTATTTCAAAATTTCCAAAACTCGATGTGGGCCCACTCAGTTGGCACCATATTCAGAGGAATTCTAATTCAGTTAGAACCCTATGCCATTTCAAAAATTCTAATTTTAAAATTGCTTTTGAAAATCCTTTTGAAAACTCCTTCAATTTCAAGTTTTAAAATCACTTTTTGAAAAAAAAATCAAGTAGGGCCCACTCGGGGTGGCGCCACATTTGAGAAAGTCAGGGTTAGCTTAGGCTTAGTCAGTGTCTTGGTTAGTTTTAGAAGTTTAGAAGAGTCAAAATCTATTTTGAAAACTCATTTTTAAAGTTTGGTTTTTAAATTGTTGTTTTTAAAGGTTTTAGTTAAAAGTTTAAAAACCCAATATGAGAAAACGCCAAGTGGCGCCACATTTGGGGGATTCTTAGGTTTATTTAGGGGTTAATTAGGGATTAATTAGGATAATTTAGGCCAAGGGCATATAGGTAACTCCAGCCAAAAATCGCCCCCCTTTAGAGTCCAAAATTTTCAAAATTGTCAATTTTTAAACCTAATTTTTTATTATAAATAGATGCATAAGGGGGGTCAATTTTCCCATCTCTCTCCTATTGGATTCTTGGAGCTTCTCTCTCCTCTCCAGCCCTTCCTCCATTGCAGCAACCTCAAGGTAATTATTTTCTTTAGTTTTTAGTTTTTATTTAATATTTTTCATTGTTTTAAGCATGATTTAGCCATTGGCACCATCACCTTCATGGATTAAACCATGGATTCAACCTCAAGAACCATCAAGAATCAGCAAGAACGATCCAAGAAGGTGATCTAACCCTGTTTTGGATGATTTACAGAGATTTTAATCCATTAGAATTAATTTTAATATGATTCTTTACATTATTAACTAATAAAATATATGATTTACCCTTTTTAATGGGTTAAATCTATGTTTTAAAGGTGATATCAAATTCCAGCCATTGATTCCCTGTTTTTATTTTATTTTCATGGTTTATTCATGTTTGTTTTACGTTCTATATCATAGAAATAAGTTTTATTTACTATTAGTTAATGCATGGTTTTTCAAGTTTCTTAAATTTCTGTGTGTTCTAGGTTTACAACAGTAAAGATAATGTTATTTCGGGTTGAAGTTCTCATTGTTTATTTCTGATTTTTTTATATGTGATGCATGCATGAGTTATTGAGTTACTGTAGAAAAATCAGAGGTTTTGGACCTCGGAAACCCTAAAAAAAATCAGACATCAAACCGGATTTTTAAAGCTTTAAAATCGTGGTTAAAATCAAGAAGGTAACTTGCTGTTATGATATTTCTGTCATCTTATATCCGATTTTAGATCTGTAAAGTGCTATGGATTCACATTGAGTAGATATGTCTGCTGCGAAATTTTCAGATTTTTTGATCACTGTTTAGTATTTTTCCTCTTTTAGAGAATCTGTTTTTAAATTTAAAACTCGTTAGGGTTTACCAAAACCCTAATCAGACTTGTGTTAGTCATAAATCCCAAACCACAGATCCGATTCTAGATCTGTAAAAAGTGAGTATTGTTATTTTTCTGTCTACTGTTCACCACTAAAATTTCAGAGATTTTTGGATTGCTATTTATGTCTATATTTTCAATCTGGAATAGCTGTTTTAATCCCTGTTAAGAGTGATATATTTTAGCTCAGATTGCCGGAAGGGTTTCTCCCTAACCGGAGATGATTTTTCCGATCTGTAAATTGGGAAATCTCTGTTTTTATTCTTAGTTAGTCTCTGTAAAATTTCATAATTTTTCATGGAGATTTGACCCCTGGTTCAGGTCTTGGATTGAGACTGGTTGGTGAATTAGGTCAAAAATAGCATATTTTAGGGTTTAATGCAATTTTCGGATTAATTTAATGTCAAAAAAATTATTTTTATAATTCTAATTCGACATTAGGGTTATAACAAGTGGAGGTACCAATTTTTATGGATTTTGGAATCCATTTGATGGCTGAATTAAGCAAATTGCAAAACCGGGTTCCTGAAAGATCCAAAAACACTGCTAAAATCACAGTTTTTGTGATATTGTTGGATTTTCGTGCATAAGCATATATTTTTAGGGTTTAATCATGTTCATAATTATATTAGGATGCTTTAGGTTTAATTTTGTGCTCATTTGATTTCATTTAGTGCATAAAACTTAAGTTTTTACCAAAATCTATTTCTAAAAACCCTGATTTCAAGGCCATAGTCTTACTATCAGGGGCAATTTGGTCATTTGACCTAAATTTCGAAATTCCTAACCCTAATTTTTCATATTTTTTCATGTCATAGCATATTTGGTTTGATATATTTTTATTTGAACTTCAAAACTTGCATTTTATCAAAATATCTTTCTGAAAACCCTAATTTCAAGGCCATAGTCTTGTTATTAAGGGTATTTTGGTCATTTTGACCCCAATTTCGAAATTTCAAATTTCATTTTCATATTTATTCAATTTTATTTCATATTTTATCAATTTTGATTTAAGGGAATCATGGAAAAGGCTTATATCTAGCAAAATCCAACAATTTCCTGATATTGTTGGATAAATCTAGAAAAGCCAACATATTTTCATTAACAAAGTTTTCTAGTTTTGCAGGTACATTGAAGATTTTCTTTTTCATGTATTTAAATTCAATAGTGATGTAAATTAAATTAAATTTGGAATAAGAATTTAAATTTCAGCTTAGACTAGGATTGCATTGCATATAGTTTAATTCTGCAAATATTAAATGTCTGATGAATGTATCATTCATGCACATTTTATTAATTCACTATGGTCTACACGAATGGCACATACACTAGCTTTTTTGAAGTTTATAAACTTGGTGGAATTTGTATTTATGACCATAGTCAGAATACGAATGATACCCAGATTTGTAAACTTCGTATTAGCCACATTCAGCCTACACTCTTAGGCTAACTTCAAAATGCACTGCATTTCTCAAAAATACAGAAAGTATTTCTCAAATCCTCAAATCCATATTCATTCATTTCATGCATTTGCCAATTCCAATTCAAATTCTAAGTCAAAGAAGTTCATTTTCTCAAAATCTCCTAAGTCTTATAGCAAAATCGATTTTCCCAAAAGCATTGAATTTCAAAGAATATTTCAAGTATTTCCCAAGTTCCAAATTCAAATTTTCTAAGTTAGAATTTCAATTTCAAAGTTTGAATTCAGAGAAACCAAGTCTCAGAATCGATTTTCACCAAATGTCAAGGATTTCTCAAAATCGATTTTTATTTCTCTCAGAAGTATATTTCAAATCCCATTTCACGATTTCTCATGTGATATCATTTCCAAGATTTACATTTTCTAAATATTTCAATCATTCAAAGCAAACATCATGTTTTCAAATATGCATTTTCTGAAAATTCATAGCACATGCCTGATTCTATGTGCATTTAGAAATTAGAATATGATTTAGACAAGTTGAATAGAGTAGAGCATAAGATTGATCCTTGGTTCAATTACCCCTGTTAAAGGTGGCAGGAACGGTTGAACCTCGTACGGACAGGCGAGTCCCATTCTACGGAAATTTCCCGCATTTTAAAATGGAGGCGAGTTATTTTCAAAAATCTTTTTCAAAAGGTCAGTTTGATTTGCAAAAAGTTAAAAATTTTGCGATGAGAACAGTGTTGAATGGAGATGCCATCATTGGAGCAAGGCTAGATGTGGTCTTGTAGTTGGAAGAAACGATTTGAAACAACTGTCGCTAAATGTTTAGGGAGTGGTTGGGATAAGATATCTAGCTGGTCTTCTTCTTATTCTACAAGGAGGTTTTTGTCAATGTAGTCTTGAGCAATATTTTTTAAGACAAAGCAATGTTCAGCGTCATGACCTATTGTCCGATGGAACTTACATAACTGATCTTTGAATTTTCCCATGATCACAGGAGGATCAACCGTCTTTGGAAGTTTAACCATCTCTTTAGCTAGCATGTATTCAAGAACTTGTTCGAGCGGTTGTTCTAAGGGAGTAAATTTGTGGTTGTATCCCCAACCGTCATACTTTGATCTTCCTTGTGGTTTTAATTCTTGTTAGACATTTGAGGGGGCAGGGTTTAGGGGTGGCAATTTCTGACACGACTCACCAACCCGCCTCTTAGGCGGGTTCGAGTTGGGCTTAAGCCAACCCGTTTAATAAACGGGTCGACCCGCATAACCCGTTTATTAAACAGGTCGGGTTCGGGTTGGGGGTATGCCAACCCGCCAACCCGGCTGACCCGTTTAATAAACGGGTTAGGCGGGTGGGTCAACCCGCCAACCCGCCAACCCGACCCGACAACCCGCCAACCCATCTGCCAACCCGCCAACCCGCCAACCCGACCCGCCAACCTGACCTGCGAACCTGAAAACCCGTTTACCCGACCCAACCCATTTATTAAATGGGTTGGCGGGTCGTGTCGGGTTACCCGTTTATTAAATGGGTCGGGTTCGTGTTTGCCACAGCTAACCCGTTTAATAAACGGTTCGGGTTCGGGTTGAGGTATGCTGACCCGCCAACCCGACCCGCCAACCCGACCCGATTGCCACCCCTAGCAAGGTTGTCATTCTACTTGTCAATCTTGTCCTTTTGACCAGTGTGGTTACCTCTCCCGAGATTTGGGTTTCTTGAGCTGCCATTATGATTGTTTTTGTCACCCCTTTTGTTGTTGCTATTGTTGTTTTTGATGGAATTTGTAGAGAAAGTGAAGTGTGACTTCTTCTTTGAATCTTGATTGCTCTTTGAAAGGGTGATACCATTGTAAGCTCCATTCTCCATTCCCATTTCAAGCCACTCAGCTCATTCTATTAATTTGATAAAGGATTTGGAGGGAGAAGTAGAGATAAGGCTCCTTAATGGTTGAGAGAAATTATTGAGAATAATCTGGAACGCATGCTCCTCTTAAATGAGAGTCCTCATCTTGTTGCAGGTGCCCCTCCACCTGTGAATAAAATCTTGGGCTTTCTTATTGTCTTTCTGCTTAAGATTGCAGAGATGATTTAGCGTCGGCAATGCTTCAGTATTCAACAAAAATCGTTCAATAAAAAGGTTAACCACCTTATCAAATTCCTTCAGCTCAATGGGGTTGATGTGTTTGGCATACCATTTTGCCGTTGTGCCTTCTAGACTACGCGGAAAGCATATGAATAAGGCCCTGTTGTCCCTTTTGAACTGACTACACTCTGTGAAGAACATGGCCAAATGGGCTTTGGGATTACCAGTTCCATCAAACTTAATGAATTTATGAAGAAGGTCTTCCAGACTGTCATCCCTTTCGAGGCTATCAAAGAAATCCTTGTTAGTGTAAATTTTCTTGCCCTTATCCCGAGCCTATAAATCTTTGACCATGCGGGTCATCTCTTTTCATTGCAGCTGTATCGAATCTTCCATCGGGATACAAAACTTGGGTTTGTTCACTGACAAAGGCTCTGCAATGATTTTCTTAGATTGATGTAGAGGGTTTTGGAAAAATATAGGTTGCTCTCCCTCTAAGTCTTCTTCTGCTAAATCTGTCTTTCGGAAGCGCTGTCTTGCTGAATTTTCTTTTTGCTAATTCTGAGATGCTTTTTTATGGGCTTTCCCCTAGTTTTGCTCTTGGAAGATGCCTTCCTTAGATCTGGTCCAGCCTATTTTGCTATCATTTTAACCATTATTTTCTGAAATAGATTGTACATGACTGGATCGACATCGTCTTCCACTTCTTGACCATGTCCTCTGGATAATTTGGGGGAATTCATTTCTTTTGCACCACTGTCACTGTGCTGCGACAGAATGGTCTTCTTCTCAGTCCTTGTCTGAACCATGTCTGTAATGCCCCGAATTTTTCAAAACAAATCTAAGTTAAAATTTTCATAAATTTCTTTTTTTTTCTTTGTAGCGGAACTTTAAAAAGCTTTTAGCAGCAGAATCAGACGATAATGAGTCGTTAATTTTAGAAAACTCCAGGCACATTACAGGTATGTGGCCAATCAACTCATTGACCACCAAAGTATTTCATTTTATCGAAAACCACATGTTTATTACAACATCACTGCTTGGAAAAGTAGTATAGGTTCGATAAAAGGAAACAGTACAACTCTGTCTAGAGAAACCCTGGAACTCGATGCCGTCTTGCTCCGCATATCGCAACGCAGATTCAACACCTGAAATCCCCATTAAACGAGGTCAAAACCACTGATGCTCTGGTAAGCAAGCAATCATACTTCCATTTAACTTAAGTAAATACGTTGACCACTCAGGGTCGCAGTTCGTAATAACGATGCTCAAGTCTCCACGACTTGGTGTATATCGCAAGAGCCTCCTCAGGGCTATGAGTTGAGCATTCGCTCAAGTCTTCATGACTTAGCGCAAGCCTCTTCAGGGTTGTGATTTGGATCTCTCACTCAAGTCTGTATGACTTAGCGCAAGCCTCTTCCGGCTGAATGTTGTGCTCAAGTCTTTATACTTGACACATCTGTATCCCACGCATCTAAGGACAACTTCTCGAGCTTTGCTTAGTCATGCGGATACAACACGGATCTTTGCCCAGTCGATCCAGTCGTATATCAATCATGACACCTTCACAAAGGTTATGCAGGACTTGACACAACAACGTCCATCCACTCATACATTCAAGCATCGCTGAACCTAGAGCTAATGTATTGTTTCAATATTTAACCTCTTTCACCCTTGGTATGCGGGTGAAGCATTATCCGAGCATCAACTCGACGTTCTGAGGGTTGATTATTTTATATATTTTAGATACCCCAGAGGCCTGTTGACCTTATCCATAGTAGGGCGGTATTCTCGTACCGGGAAAACCCTACTAGGCTCATATTCGGATGCATCCTCTACTTGCAGTAGTTGAGTTAAATCCTTAGATCTTAAGGATAACCACGACCTCAAAACCCACGAGTGACTGAGGCCATCGTGGACTCTATTAGGTCCAAAGTCAATATGTGTCACTCAAGGCTGTACCATCACTGTCATTCCACAATGAGCATAATTTCTAAAGAGGTCTGCTAGTCTTACGATTACTTGGTCAGATATTGCATGTCATTTTAGGCATCCCATGCCTCAACACTATGGAGATATGTACCCAACCCCATTTAGTATGCCCCAATCATGGTCATCAACCAAGAGGGATACCCCTAACATGATCATCAACCGCGGGGTATATGTGGCCTTAAGTTTTATTTATATGCATGCTTAACTCTGCTCTCGACACTGCGACCATCACGAGCATCTCACCTCTTCCGGTTGGAAACAACACACTCTGGCTCTGCGGCCCTTACGAGTCTGGTTGTATAACAGTTCTCAATGGGCATGCATATGACTCAATCTCAATGGATCGACTGCTCAGTATATTTTTATGCAACGAGCTCATAACCTAGTCAAGGCGCATCCACTACTCTGGCACATCGGCCCTTACAAGTAAGGTGCCCTTACAGGTATCAGAGAGACGAGCCATTCTGGCATCGTTCCAACAATGGGCATTGTTGTGCCATTTAACCAATTTTGGCAGCTCTTCTGCCAACCATTTCGTCGACACCTCCCCTTCTCCAATGGCATGATTGTGACGATCCTTTCTACATTGTAGAAAGTGTTCAACAAACTGGGTAGCAACTCCTCTGTATAACGGAGTGACCTGCTACGTTCTTTCTGAGTTATTTCTAGCTTCTTCAAAAATTCCAGCAGCACTTTCTCTCTTTGATGGAGAAAGCGTGCATTTTTTTAACCATTTCAGCGGTATCTCCCCTCTTTGGCAGGAAAATCGCTACGCTTAACTCAAGGATGGATGCACACCGTCGTGCTTGCCCTGCATCCATCAAGGTTGATTGGAACCTTGGGCCATAGCCAGGCCATACGCACAAAAGCAAAGCCTTTCCAATAGGGACTTCATTCGTCAAGCAAAATCTTGATCGATGAGCGGTAAGGGAATCACATCAGCGATTTGAAGTTGATCTTCATTTGAACGCTCATTTATGCGCCATATATGTAATATAAGTAGAAGCCTATGCTTTATATGGCGGCGGTGTAAAGGAAATGCATATACTTATTGTTCGGGGTGTGTAACCGAACGAAATATTTTACATATATATATTTACAGAAAGCAGGAGCCTTGGCGTCATTCAACGTGACAACATAATTTAAGTGCATAATTGAAAGTACATAATCAGAAATTGCATAAAGCAGGGAGCCTTGACATCATACGACGCGATGGCAAATGATAAATTACACGAGCCTTGACGATATAAGACACGACGGCCATTTTCAGACAATATACACCAAGATCGGTATCCAACGATAGTTATAAGGTGAGCGAGTGAACACCAAAGTATCCTAGAGGGCTCAACCAAGAACTAGAGTGATATATCATTTTTAAGAACGCATATACTGCGCATTCAAACATATATATCTAACAATAGTTACGAGGCGAGCACGTGAACACCGAAGTGTCCTAGAGGGCACAACCAAGAACTAGGATCAAATACTACTTCAGAAAGTATATGCTATATACAAACATGCAAAAACTTGAGAGAGATGAATCAACGAAGTAAACTTACTTCAAATCGCGAAAGAAATGGCTCTGAGATGCTCCAATTGCTTTGAACCTTCCTTCGAGAGGTCAGATGAGGTTGACCTAGTTGAGAAAGAGGAAGAGCAGGTCAAGCTACTCAACCTAAGTGGTTTGAACCAAACTGGGTTCGGTCCAAGTCAACTGGGTTCAGCAGGTTCAGACTTAGCCTAAGCTGGCTGGGTCTAGGTTCAGAAAATTAAACCAAGGTTTGAGACAAAAAAGGAGTTTGATTTTGACTTCAAATCCAACTAGGTTTAAGTCAAGTCAACTAGGTTTGGACCAGGTCAGGTGAGCTAGGACCAGGTCAGGCAGGCTAGGACCAGATCAGGCAAGCTCAGGCTAGGTCGTACAGGTTCTGACCCACTCAGGTAGGCTAGGCTAGGTAGGGGAGGTTTAGGAGAGAGAAAGAGAAGGCAAAGGGAGGGGGGGGGGTGATTTTTTCAAAGGAGGCTCTCCTCTATTTATAGCGAAGGTTGCTTAGCCCCTAAGCAACCTCCTTTTTCTAGATTTTTCTAGAAAAATCTAATGCTTTCTTCCCCCTTCTTGCCCTTTCTTTCTGAAGAATTCCAAGAGGTTCCTTCTGGTATGGGGCCCTCATGGAAATTTTATGGGATATTTTGTGGGTCCCACCAGATATTTTCTAAGAAATATTTCTGTGGGTCCCACCAACATTTCCGTGGGTCCCAGAAAATTTTTGGGTTTTCAATGATCTTTTTTTAAAAAATTTTGAGTACGCCATTCTCTTCGTATTGACGTAACTAAGAAAGTTGGCTTGTGGAAATCTCTTGATTTCGTTAAGGTAGGAAGTTATGACTTCCAGAGTATTTGAGCATATATTTGTGAAACGATTAATATCCTAAGTATATCTGGTTCATTGGAATCAATTTGTTTTGCATTTTGAGTATAAATGTTATTTTCACCTGGCAATGCCTCATGAATTTTATTCAGAAGTTGTCTGAAAAATTGCGGGTCTTACAATGTCACAGTGCCAATGTTTTCTCTACAGAATAAAGGAATGGTTAGACTACAAAAGAAGATTTTAAGGATAAAAAATTATAGACTTAGTTGATAATTTAGAAAGATTATCCCATTAACAGGGATTGGGTCATCACAAAAATTGTGACCATTACATTATTATTTTTATAATAACTAAGAATGTGCCTTATTACCTAGGCGAGGCCATCAACCATGAAAAATAAGTATAAGGATTGAATTGTTATTTGAAAATAATACCTCATTACCAGGGATAAGGTCATCACAAAAAGTGTGACCACTGTGTTGTTACTAAGGAGTAAGTAACTAAAATAAATTTGTTGTCCAAACGAGGTTGTCAACTTTTGAAAAGATATCGAAAGAATACCAAAAGCTAGGTAATTTTATTGATGACAAATTAAAGACAAAGAGAGGGCGAACAAATAGTTTGCCACCACTCTTGATAATCAAAAGATACATTGGGTCCGGGGAATATGAAAAGAGTAACAAAAGAGTCCCAAGTGTATTTGGTCACATGGTATACTCTGGACCACTAGTCTGATCGTAAATCAAACTCTGGCATAATACCCATCAGAAAATGAGTGTTGACATGAGTCTGCCGCTGTGAAAACTGCCTGATGCACCTTTCTGACTAGTAATCAACACAGAAGAATGGGCCAAGTAGTCTGTAGCGCTTGCCACACATATAGGTGTAGCGAAGAACTAACTCTTGCCTATTGAAATAATCCCAAACGATCTCATCTTGATGCAAACTCTCCATCAAAGCTCGATATCAAGGAGTAGACTGTGGTTCTTTGCCATTGAATCTGAACGAGTTAGCTTTTGATAGAATGTGTCGAAAAAACCATGATTGTAGAGCATAGATGCATGCTTCTACCAAAGTAGTTTCTCCAAGGGCAAAGCAGATCAAACCATGGTAGAGGAAGGCTGGGGCAACTATGGAAATCGAAAGACGGTGGGTCTGTTGACTTCCCCATCTTCGCAAGAGTTGGACTACTTTGATATCGACAAAATTTTGGTTGTCTTGAAATAAAGCTAATCTCACTATACATAGGACCATGGCATACTGAATCCTTTCTTTGGTTGTTCGGGATAGAGTGTCAATCTCCTCATATTCTCTATACTTAGGATAGAGCTTGAATAAATTGATGAACTGGCTCCCATTTACTTCGATGAGTGACCAAGATCTACTCTCGGTCGCTCTGGCTAAGGCATCTTGAATATTCAATCCTTTGACATTGATCAAGAATTATTGTTCAATGGGATCATCAAGCTGACCGGCTGGCTCTGGTAATCACATGATGTCGTTAAACTCATCCATCAACAAAGTCATCTCTCCCTATGGAAACTAAAATATGCAGATACGAGGATTCCATCATTCTGTCAGAGCTTGAATCATATTCTCGTTGACGGTCTGCTTGCCCACTACCAATGTCAGCTCTAATCCGCAATCATCCAAGTAGTCTGGGAATATACACGAGAAGTTGGTAAACCAAGAATAGTACCAACGTGAGAAGAATGGATAGGCGTGAATGACCCGATGATCCATGAACCCTTGCCTTATCTCATATGAGATATGGTCTTTGGGAAAGATTGTGTCAAGTGAACTGGATGCCATTTGAATAATACTAAAGAGGAAGAAAATTAATAAGGATCAGAATGATGATACATGCAAAACTTTGAAAAAAATAGAAGGTAGAAAATCGAGATCCAAAAAGGAAGAAAAAAGGTATATACCTAGAGTTTTGAAAACAAAGGAGATTTTTAGAAAAGATTTTCAGGGTTTTTGAGAAAACTGATCTGAAGAGGTGAAGACAGAGGAAATATACACCTGGGTTTTGAAAATAGAGGAAAATTTTGAAAGAAATACCCAGGGTTTGAGATAAATTATTTTGAAGGGGTAAAGAAATATAAGAAAAAAATAAGAATTACATAATTACAGCCGAGCTATGCAAGCAAGGATGCGCAAACAACACTCCCTAAGAAGCTGACTCTAACATGCAATATTTGAAAAAAGCTTGTAGGACCTTAATCCTAATTCTAGGGTTTAAATCATCTGAATTCAATCAAGATATGCTGATATACCCGAGCTGAAGCTTGAAGTACATGGCATAAGAGTATCTCTGATTCTAAGGTAATGGTTTTTCAGCATCTTTGAGCACCTGTCGATATACTTTGGACTATGGCCCTTAGTACGTGGTAGGGGAGGTTATTAGCCCAAATAAGTGGCCCAATTGTGAGGCTTTTTCTCAAACTATGGTTCAGTGAGAAAGCCTAGCAACGAGAAGACCGAGACAACATAGGTAGGGAATGTTTATAGAAAATATGATCAATCATGCAAGAAATCGGATGTCTCTAATGCAAAGTCCTAAAAAGATAGAAAAAATTTGTAAGAAGCATACACTTACATACATTGTTTGCATTCAATCCCTAGATTGAGGAGAATTGTATTTCAGACCTAAGTCTAAGTGAACATGAATAAAATCTCCTCAATTGGTCCTACTAAACCATGCTTAAGCCTATATGCATTAAATGTCAGTGGGGTAAAAGTCTAGGCTCCTAAGTTTTGCATAAAAATGAAGTTGACATTTGTAGAATAATGACTTAGATAAATTTAAACAAGGCAAAGACATCAATTCGATCAGGCGAAGATGAGTCCCATCTCGATCGCCAAAACTGTAATCGTTGCAAAAAAAATGTCTTTCCTTTCAAGGAAGAAAAAACTCTCGCAAGGTCCACTTGACCTTTTGAAAAGATTTTGAAAAATTACTCACCTCCATTTTTAGAAAAAAATGAGAAAATGGAGAGATAGGGCTCATTCGTCGGTACGAGGTTCAACCGTTTCTGGCACCTTTACCAGAAGTAATTGAACCAAGGATTGATTTTATGCCTTTGCTTTGCCTAAGAAATTATTTGAAGTCTTATGCCTATAGAATCATGCTTGTGTTATGATTTTATCTTTGAAAATATGATGCATGCTATGGGAATCATTTTGTTTTGAAATACTTAGAAAATGTTTCCAAATTGAGTTCCAAGTGAATTTTGAAATTGACTTAGAAAATATTTAGAAAATCCTTATAAAAATCCTTTGAAATCAACTAAGAAACTTTTGAATTTTTTTTGAGGAATTACTTTGAAAATGAATTCAAGAATTACTCTAAAATTGTTCTAAAAATATTTGGAAAATGATTGGCAAGTAGCTTGAAAAATAATTGAAAATGAGTTTGAAAAAAATGACTTTGAAAAAAATGACTTTGAAATTAATTCAAATTTACTTTGAAAATTGAATTGAAATGACTTCAAAAATTAATTTGAATTTACTTTTGAAAAATATTTTGGAAATTGAATTGAAATGATTTTGAAATTAATTCAAAATTACTTTGAAATTATTTGGAAAATATCTTGAAAATGAAAGTGTTTTGAAAATTTTGAATTTTTGAGAAATACTTGGGAAATATTGTAAAATTGAGATTGAAAAAGGAAATTATTTTAAAATCAAGATTAAAATTGGAATAGACATTGAAATTGAAATTGAAATTGAAATTGAAATTGAAATTGAAATTAAAATTGAAATTAAAATTGAAATGGAGATTGAGATTGAAATGGAAATTGAAAAGAAGTTGAATATGAATTTGATATTGAAATTGAAATCGAAATTTAAAAATAGAAATTGAATTAGAAATTGAATTTGATAATGAATTTGAAAGTGAAATAGTTTTAAAAATAAAATGAAATAAACTTGAAAATATTTTGAAAATGATTTGGAATAAACTTGAAAATGTTTTGAAAATGAGTTGAAATAAAATAAAAAATGTTTTGAAAATTACTTGGAAAACTACTTTGAAATTGAGAATATTTTGGATAATTTTAAAAATAGAAAATATTAAAATGATGCAATTCTATCCTAAATGATGAATGTGTTTTTCTAAAGAATTTTTGAAAGGATTTTATTGAGAATTATTTAAAATTTATATTAAAAGAGAATTTTGAGCTTTTATAAAATTAAAATAAGATTAAATTTCTATTTATTCATGACTATGGCCACAAATATATTTTTTAACTGATCTCAATTCTCGGATGGAACCCATCTAGGTGGCATCGCTTCTGGATCACTTTTTTCATTTAGATTTCTCAAATTTTAGAGTTTTACTTGATTTAAGACTCTGTCTTTTTACCTTTTAAAGCTTTTCAAACTTTCATTTTGGTTTTAAACCAGAGGTGGCCTTACCGCTTTCCCATTTCTTTCATTTGGCCTTTTTTTTAGAGTTTTAGTCGGATTAGGACTTTATCCTAGAGTTTTAGTCAGATTAGGACTCTATCCCAGAGTTTCAGTCGGTTTAGGACTCTATCTTTTATTTCTACTCTTACTTGTTTTCAAGAAAACTTTGTAAAATCTTTCAAAAAAACCAAAATTTTAAAGTTTTAGTCGGATTGGGACTCTGTTCGAGAGTTTCAGTTGATTTAGGACTCTAACCCTGACTTCATTTTTGAGAAAATCTTTAAAAACCTCTTCATTTGTCTTTCAAAAAACCAAATTTCAAAGTTTTAGGACTTTATTGCAGAGTTTCAATCGGTATAGGACTTTTGTCTGGAGCTTTAGTTAGTTTAGGACTCTGTTTAAACTTTTGATTTTTATCTGGTGATTTTAACCTTGTTTCAAAAACCCTTTTTTAATCTTTATTTTAATCTTTTTAAAACCCGAATGTAGGGCCCACATGTGTGGCGCTACATTTGAGGGATTTTCAATTCATTTAGAACTCTAGTTGATTTAAAAGTTTGGTTTTTATCTTTTTGTTTCAAACCCCTTTTGAAAACCTTATTTTTAATCCCTTTATTTTTAGGTTTTAAAATCGTTTTGAAAAATCAAACGGAGCCCACAGTAGGTGGTGCCATATTTGAAGGTATTTAGGTTGGTTTAGGGTTTAGTAGTGTTCAAGTTAGATTAGGAGTTTGAAAAGGCCAAAATTGATTTTAAAACTCAACCTTTATTTTCATATTTTAAAACCTTGTTTTAAAACTTATAATCAGAGGTTTTAAAAACCAAATATGGGCCCACATAGGTGGCACCACATTTGAAGTTTTTCAAAGTTAATTAGGAGTCTTAATTAGGTTAATTAGGGTTGACTAATTAGAGTCTTAAAAGGTTAAAACTCTCCAAGCAAAACTGCCCCCTTTATTTTGTTTTTTTAGAACTCTTTAAGTAAATCCAATTTCTAATTAGGAGTTCTAAAAAAACCTATAAATAGAAGGCTATAGGGGGTCGACCAGCATGCTCTCTCATCCTCTCTCTCTCTCAAATTAGTGCCTCTCTCTCTCCTCTCTCTCAACCCTCCTCCTCCATTGGTGCAAGCAAGGTAAGCTCTTCTTTTCTTTTTTTGATTTTGTTCTAATTTTTTTTATTATTTTCACCATTGTCGCCCCCCTATGCATGAGTTCTTTTCATTTTTTTTCGTTCAAGCCCCATGCTCCACAATTCAAGATGATGATCCACTGATCATACATGATTATTTTTATGTTTTTGATCCATTGGATTCATTGGAAATACGTTTATGATGTTAAATGCTCGAAAAAGATCGAGATTTGACCTTTTGATAAGTTGAATCCCTCTTTTAATGGCTAAATCAAATTTATAACCATGATTTTGTGATTTTTTTTATTTCATCATATTCATGATTATTTTAATTGTTCTAGCATCAAATCATGATTCAATATACTATTTACACATTTTTTTATATTTTTAACATGAATAATCCATGTTATTTCATTCTAGGGTTTTAGATTTGATATTTACGATTCTGGCCGTCTGTTAATATATTTATTTTTTCTATTTATATTTGTCAATACAATATAATTTTTTTTATGGTGAAAGCATGCATGTGTCTAGAGTTTTAAATAAAAAAAACAGGTATTTTTAGAGGTCTGTAACCCTATGTTCAAAAATCAAAGTCAAAATATGTTTTCTGAGTCAGGAAAATGCTATAAAAATTCAAGAGTATTTTTCTGAGGTCATATCTCCCTCGTCCAAGATCCGATCGATGATACATAAAATGGGTTGTTTTCGTATGAATCTCTAGTTTATTCATAAATTTTTTTATAAATTTTTTTGTTGCATTGCTATTTCATTTCAGTTAAGAATCAAATTTGTATTTCTGCAACTATTAATCATTATTTAGAATCAAAGTCATATTGCTGGAACCATTTATCCATAACCAGAGATCGTATTGATGATATGTAAAAAAGGTTGTTTCTGTCAAAATCTCTAGTATGTCTCTGTAAACTTTTATAAATTTTGAATATTGTTTGCTATATTTACCTACACCCGAAACCGGATCTATCTATTTCACATCGTTATGCATAAGCTAAAATCAGGTACGTATTGACGAAATCATATCTCCCTAACCAGAGATGCTTTTTACAATCTGTAAAAAGGGTTATTTTTGTTCGTATATATAATTTATCTTTGTAAAAATTCATAAGATTTCATTACTGTTTGATATCTGATTTGGGTCTGACACTGCAATAGGTACATGATTGTGAGCAAATCGCATATTGTTATGTTTTTATTTAATTTTTATATAAAAATAGTCTTCAAAATAATATTTTTTCGATTGAATTTTAATTTTAGGGCTATTATAAGTGTCCATGTTGATTTTTGTAAATTTTGGAATTTTTTTGATACATTGTTTGCTTATTTCATAAAAACAGGATGCCGTCCACCCGATTCAACTGAAACACAGCCAAAATTTGATCTTTTTCTAATATTTTATTTTTTTTTGTAAAAGTTCTATATTTTTAGGGTTTGATAATATTTATAATCATATTAGGGTGCCCTCCACCCGATTTGGCATTGTTTTGAATCTGTTTGATCCTCGGATTAAGCGTTTTACAAAAATCTTTTCTTAAAAACCCTCTTTTGTAATAAAGGTCAAATTTTAAGGGTATTTTAGCCATTTTTCTCAAAATTCTAAATTTTAAAGTTATTTATTTTTATTATTTATTCAATTTTGCATCATTCTTTATTATGTTTATTTCAGGAAAACATGAAAAAAGGCTTATATCTGGATAAATCCCTCAATTTCAGATATTATTAGATAAATCCCGAAAAGCCGACATTTGTCCATTAATGAGTTTGATAATTTTGCAAAAAATCTCAATAGTTTATTTATTTTTCCTTTTTATTTTCTTCAATTCAATTATTGATGTAAATTGTATATTTGGAATAAAAATTGCCTTTTCTGCTTAGATTACGGTTGCATTGCATGTAGTTTATTTTCAATAATAATAATTGTGTAATGGATGATGATTCATGTATATTCAAATTCACAATGGTCTACACGAATGGCACATACACTCATTTCTAAGGAGTTAATAAACTTGATTGAGTTCGTATTTGGGGTCATAGTCAGAATACGAACAATATCCAGATTTATCATCTTTTTTTTAAGCCACAAACGACCTACACTCTTAGGCTATATTTAAAAATCATTGCATATTTTCAAAACGTTTCTAAGTATTTCTCCCTTTTTAGAATCAAATGAGATATATTTAATGCATATTTATAGCTATAGTCAGGAATATGTGCTGAGTCTATTTCATCTTAATTCTATAAGGCACTAAAAATCCTTTTTATCAATAATTTCCCTCAAATTCTTTAAAAATTATTTTCTCAAATTGCATTCATGCATCATCTAGATTAGATTGCATCATGAAAAGATTTTCACAGGGCCACACGCCCATCCTTTTGATCAATTCAAGGGTTCAAAAATCGATTTTCTTAAAGTCACATGGGTTTTCCTCATAAATCCATTTCCCCAAAACTTCAAGATCTCCTTTTCCCTTAAAAATCGATTTTCAAGGTTCCTCCCCTTTTCAAATATTTTCCTAAGTCCAATTCATGATTTTCCTAGCTTCAATATTTCCCAATTTCTTAGTTCCAATTCAAAGAAATCAAACTTATCAAAAATTACCCAAGTTTTCTTCAGAAATTGATTTTCTTAAAACATCAGGATTTCTTCATAAATCGATTTTCCTTTTCTTCAAAAGTATTTTTCCAATGTGATTCACGATTTTCAAAGTGTCCTTTTTCAAGTATTTTCCAAAATTTGAAGCATACATCATGTTTTCAATCAAAAATTTTCTAAGTCATAGCACATGCCTAATTCTGTGTATTTAGGAATAGAACATCGATTTAGACAGTTGAGCAAAGCAAAGCACTGGATTGATCCTTGGTTTGATTACCCTTGGTTATGGCACCATGAACAATTTAACCTCATATCGATAGGCGAGTCACATTCCTCGAAATTTTCCCGCATTTTAAAACAGAGGCGAGTTATTTTCAAAATCTTTTTCAAAAGATCGGTTTGACTTGCAAAAGTAAAATTTTGCAATAATAAGAGGTTTGGCAGCCATGATGGGACTTGTCTTTGCCTAATTAATCTAGTGCTTTGCTCTATTCAACTTGTCAAAATCGTGTTCTACAATGTCAGCTCAATTTCATGTGAACCTAGGAGCCCAAAATCAAACCCAGCTGACATGAAAGCATATATACTTAGGCATGGTTTGGTAGGACCGATTGAGAAGGCATTATTCATGCTCACTTAGACTTAGGTCAAATACAATCCTCCTCAATCTAGGATGTGATTAAAAACAATGTTTGCTTCTCATGAATTTTTCAAAATTCTACTTCTTTAGGTCATTAGAGCATTCTCTTTTCTCGCATGTTGATCATATTTCAAAAATAACCACACCTACTTTTACCTAGCCACCATGTTGCTGGGCTTTCTTCTAGAACCATAGTTTGGGACAAAGCCTCACAACTGGACCACCTATTTGGGTTGATCCCCCCTACCATATACCGAGGGAAATATTCCAAAGTATATCGGCAAACACTCAAGGATGTTGGAAAACATGAGCTTAGAACTGGCGGAATTCTTTTTATGTCACGTACATCGGGTTTTAGCTCGAGTATATTGGCATAGCATGATTGAACACAGATGATCTGAGCTTTAGAGTTAGGGTTAGGGTCCTACAACTATTTCAAAACTTATGCATTTAGAGTCAGCCTTTTAGGGAATGTTGTATGTGCATACCTGATTGTGTAAGATGTGATTAAATGTTATTTCACTTTATTTTTTATATTTTTCTATAATTTTTTCTGAAAATCCTAGATGAATTTCAAAATCCCTTATTTTCTTACATTTTCTTTTATTTTACAAAAGATTTTCTCAAAACCTTGGATGATTTTTCAGAAAAATCTTTTATTTTTCTTCAAAACTCCAGGCGATTTCCATCCTTCTGTTTCTCTGGATCTCGAATTTCCAGCCTTGTTTTGATCCTGCCTGCAATTTTTCAAAAAATCGTGTAGCCTTGTCTTGATTTCTTCTTTATTTTCCAGTCTATCCTGATGTCATCCAGTCACCTTTATGCCGTCCTTCCTGAGGGTCATATCTCTTATGAGGTGTGGCAAGGTCTCTCTGAACATCAAACTCTAAACACCGGACCTTTTATTCCCCAGTGGTACTATTCTTGGTTCAAAACCTTCTCTCATATGTTCCCGGATCATCTAAGCGATTGCAGATTGAAACTGGCATCATCAGTGGGAGAGCAGATCATCAATGACAACTTGATTTAAGCATTAGCAGAGTGGTGGAATCTGTGCACCTGTACCTTCTGGTTCCCGTGGGGAGAGATGACTCTACTATTGGATGAATTTTTAGGTATTATGGGTCTACCTGAGCCAGCTGGTTAACCTGAAGATCCATTAGAGCAGCAACTCTTGATCAATGTCAAAGGACTCGACTCTTGAGATGCTTTAGCCTGGATGACTGGACGCAAATTTTGGCCACTGATAGAGGTCTATGAGACTCAGTGTGTCGATTTGTTTGAGCTATATCGACAGTATGGAACTTTTAAAGAAGTCGACTCCTTATCCCGAGCAGCACAAGAAAGGATTCAGCATGCGATGGTCTTATGCATTATAGGACTAGCCTTCTTCCAGGATGGACAGAACTACGTTGACATCAAAATAGTACAACTTTTGCGAAGATGAAGAAGTCGACAGACCAACCGTCTCTCTATCACCATGGCCGCACTTGCCTTTTTATACTGTGGATTGACCCGCTTCACGCTCAAAGATTCGATTTTAGTAGAAGGGTGCATCTACGCATTACAATCTTGGTTCCTCCGGCATGTGCCATCTCAAGCCAATTCATTCACATATAACAACAAGGAGCCACTACCTACTTCTCAGTACAGATTTTTTATCGAGAACCTCCATAAAGAAGAAATCGTGTGAGACTACTTCGATCGTCAAGAGTCACCCCCACGATACACTTATGTGCATGGAAAATTTCTCAAGTTACTCGGACCATTCTTCTCTGTTTATTACCAGCCAGAGCTATGTGTCAAACAGTTCTTGCAGGGATAGAAGTGTATTGATACTCGATTGTTATCAGGCATTGTGCCAGAGTTCGATCTAAAGTCTGCTCAGTGGTCTGAAACATACCATTCTGCTAAATATAGCTGGGATTCGTTTGTCATCTTTATTGATTTTCCTAGTCCGCGATTGTCTTTTGATTATCTTGAGTGGTGGCAGATTGTTTGTCTACCCCCCTTTTTGTCAAATTTATTATCAATGAAATCATTTTCTTTCAATAATTCTTCACTCTTTTGTAGTTTGACAACCTCGCCTAGGTAACAAGGCATATCTTAGTTGCTCATTTCTTCATTAAGAATAATGACACAATTGTCACAATTCCAATGATGACTCAATCCTTGGTAATGGGATATTCTTCAAATTGTCAACTCGATTCTCACCAAATATTTTCCCTCTATTTATTTCCATCCAAATCGTCATCCTCAAATTCTAACCATCCACCTTATTCTGCAGAGAGCATCGGTATTCCTGAGTGGTTCAGACTAGATCAGACAAGAAGACTGTACCATATCAGTGCATCATTGATATCAACCGCGAGCAAGAAAAGATGAATTCTCTAAGATCTGCTAGAGGATAGAGTCAGACAAACAGAGATGACATCGATCCCGCCGCATATCAGTTGTTTAAGAAAATGATGATTAAAATGATGTCTGAGCAAGCTGAAGACAGTCACAGAAAGGCTCCCATCAAGAAGAAGACATCTGCCACCTTCTCCAAGAACATCACTAGCAAGAGCAGCAGCACGGAAGGTTCTAAGCCCGACAAAAGCAGTAATAGAGGCAAAAAGAGATATACCTTCAAGCAAGAAAATAAGTCTTTTTAGTTGAGATCTTACTAGAAATCCCTATAAAAAAAATGATAAAGCGTGATGGTTGAAGTAACGATCACAAGTTTACTCCCTTAGAGCAGCCGCTCGAAGAAGTCCTTGGATACATGCTGACCAAAGGACTCGTCAAGCTCCCAAGAGTCTTTAATCCTCCCACGGTCATGGGAAGATTCAAAGATCAATTCTTTAAGTTTCATCGGGCAATGGAACATGACACCGAGCACTGCTTTGTCCTGAAAAACATCATCCAAGACTGCATAGATAATAATCTCTTCGTTGAGGATGAAGAAGAGGACCAGTCAACTGTCCTGGCCAAGCCTCAGCAGAAACCAAGCCTTCAGCGAAAGATGCAGTGCGATGGTTGGAGCCATGACTGCAAGTTTACCCATTAGATCAAACACTCTAGCGTATTCTCGAGTACATGCTCACAAAAGACATGGTAAAACTTCTGAAGGCCGTTGATCCTTCTGTCGCCATAGGAAAATGGAAGGATCGATTCTGCAAGTACCATCGAGCATTGGGGCATGACATAGAACATTGCTTTGACTTCAAGAACATCGTGCAGGATTGCATCAACAAAGGACTTCTTGCTTGAGGCAAATTAGAGAATCAATTTGTTATCCTGCCAACATCCTTTCTGGATGCGAAGATGAAGGATTATGCCAATGCTATATCACTCTTTCATTTTGCTTTTATCATTTTGAAGTGGCAATATAGTCTCATTTCTCTTATCGATTTGTTATTCATTTTCTTCAATGCGTCAATAAATTTATCAATATTTTTCATAGCTTGGTGCCATCTTTTGCATTTCTCCTTTTTTGCAAAATGTCTTCTTGCGAGGAGTGACCGCTTTTAGAGTACCTCCCGAATCAATCAAGAAGCTCATTGTCAATCTTTTGCTTGTTACCTTCAGAGAGCATTATTCAAATATCAATTATTTATCCTTCTATCCAACATCTTACTCCCTAGTTATACTGAGGCATCTTTTGAAAAATTGTTTTTACCTCAAAACGTCCTGTATGCAAGCAGAATCAAATAAAATATCTCACCATTTATTTGTATTCATTTGCATTTGTCTACATTCATTTGCATCAATTTGCATCAAATCAATACTCATTCAGGATAAAGGATAATCTTAAGACCTCGGTAGTTGTCCAAGTCATCATGAGGGTGAAAATTAAAAATCTTCACTTTTTTAAATATCAATCTTTTTCAAATTCGACCTTCGGGTCGAATCTTTTGTCGAAACCATTTTTGCCGATCATGTCAAAATCAACCTTCGGGTTGAGCCTATTGCCAAATCCAGTTTTCACGAACTTACCAAATCCAATTTTTACTGGTGAAACTTCCCAAATCCAGTTTTCACTGGTCGAACTTCCTAAATCCAATTTTCACCAACTTTTCCTAAATCTAGTTCTTATTGGTCGAATTCTCTAAGTTCTTACTGGTCAATGTTTCTAAACCCAGTCTACACTAGTCTAGTTTTCCTTCGAAGATTCGAGTTCTGACTCAAATTTTCCAATTGCCTTTGGGATTCGAGTTTCAACTCAAATTTTCTTTCTTTTAATTGGTCTAGTTTTTCTTCGAAGATTTGAGTTCTGACTCAAATTTTCCAGTTGCCTTTGGGATTCGAGTTCTGATTCAAATTTTTTTTCCTTCAATTGGTCTAGTTTTCCTTCAAAGATTCGAGTTCTGACCTGAATTTTTCAGTTGCCTTTGGGATTTGAGTTTCGACTTGAATTTCCTTTCCTTTAATTGGTCTAGTTTTCTTTTGAAGATTCGAGTTTTGACTCAAATTTTCTAGTTGCCTTTGGGATTCGAGTTCCGACTCAATTTTTTTTTCCTTCAATTGGTTTAGTTTTCCTTCAAAGATTTGAGTTCTGACTCAAAATTTCTAGTTGCCTTTAGGATTCGAGTTTCAACTCAAATTTTATTTCCTTCAATTGGTCTAGTTTTTCTTCGAAGATTCAAGTTTCAACTCGAATTTTTCAGTTGCCTTTGGGATTCGAGTTTCAACTCGAATTTTATTTTCTTCAATTGGTCTAGTTTTTCTTCAAAGATTTGAGTTCTGACTCAAATTTTCCAGTTGCCTTTGGGATTCAAGTTTCGACTCGAATTTTCTTTCCTTCAATTGGTCTAATTTTCCTTTGGGATTCGAGTTCCGACTCAAATTTTTTTTTCTTTAAATTCGAATTGGTCTAATTTTCCTTTGGGATTTGAGTTTCAACTCGAATTTTCTTTCCTTTAAACCCGAATTGGTTTAATCTTTCTTTGGGATTTGAGTTCTGACTCGAATTTTCTTTCCTTTAAATTCAAATTGGTTTAATTCTCCTTCGGGATTCAAGTTTCGACTTGAATTTTCTTTCCTTTAAATCCCAATTGGTTTAGTTTTTCCTTTAGGATTCAAGTTTCGACTTGAATTTTCTTTTTTTTTAATCCAAATTGGTTTAATTTTTCTTTGGGATTCGAGTTTCGACTTGATTTTTCTTTCCTTAAACTCCAAACTGGTCTAGTTTTCCTTCAAAGATTTGAGTTCTGACTCAAATTTTTTAGTTTCTTTTGACGATTTGAGTTCTGACTTGAATTTCCTTTCTTTCAAATTCAAGAATCGTTCTAGTTTTCTTTTGAAGATTCGAGTTTCGATTCGAACATTTCTTCCAAAACCCAGTTCAACACTGGTGCTTCCAAAATCCAACTTCACATTGGTCCTTTCACCAAATTCAGCTTTGTGTTGGTTCTTTTTCCAAATCCAGTATTCGTACTAGTCGCTCTTTCAAATTCAATCCCTATACCGGTCTTGCATCAGGATTCAGGCTCAATGCCAATTTTCAGACCTACGGGTCAATCAATCTTTATCAGTCAGGCCTTCGGGTCACCATTTTTTATCAAGCAAACCTTCAAGTTATCAACTCTATCAAAGTCAATCATTTTCTGACCTACGGGTCACTTTTGCCAATCATGGTCTTTCAAGATTCAACCTTCATGTCAAACTCATCTGCCAATTTGGCTCAGAATCAATTATCAATCATTTTTCTTGTGAAGGACCTTATTTCCAGGGAGAGTTCGAGGGATCTCGTTCCTTTTGCATGAAATTATTGTTTGTTCACTGAACCCCTTTTCCAGGGAGAGTTTAAAGGAACTCGTGTCTTCACGAACAGTTTGCAAAATAATTTTTATTGTCACACAAGGAACCCTATTTGCAGGGAGAGTTTCGACGGATGCTCATTTTCCTTGTGGCCCCCCAATATCTTTTGGTAGGCCATCCCATCATCGAGGACCTTTTTTTTGGGGAGAGTATGATGGACTCGCTCCTCTATGAAAATTCATCGACCTTATCCAATCAGCCACCTTTCCATAAGAGAAGCCTAAAGTTAGGGAGTTTTGACAAAAACTTAATTTCTCTTTGAAAGTTTATTTTGCAAACACCTCCTCTTCAGGAAAGAGATGAGTATTTTTTTTTATTATACATTTAGGTAAGGGTTAAGCCTAAGTCTCTCATTTGGAGAAAGGAGATAAGAATTTAGTCACGAATATCTCAATTAGATGTTGAGCGATTTTTTTCACCAAGGATTTCAAGAATATTTTGCCAATTTGCTATAAAAAATAGTTGTTGATCTCAAAAAAATCTTATTGCGCAAAGAATTACCTTATATTACCTTCAGTATTCCTTTCAAAGGGACAAAGTCTTTTACGAAAAAAGAATCAAAATTCAAGCTTTTTCTGTTGGTCAACCAAAAGGATGAAGAAAAATCCTTGATATGACCGGTAAAGGAAAATTCAATGATGTTGAAGGGCCATAAGTGAATCGGTATTGATCATAGCTATGGCACATTTTTAAAGACCATTCTTTTGGTAATAAGGCAGTTAAAACATCCCGCGCAATAAAAAGAATCCACTCAACATCAATATTTCTTTAATCATTCAAGTTACAATTAACTATCTACAAAAGAGATCTCTCAACTATCGTCAAGTTGAAGACTGGTGGATGAGTTAGACCCTCAGGGCGAAAGAAGACTCGAAACATCTCCAAGTTGAAGGATCATGTGACATGCCCTTCCAGGAAAAGTTCAAATCCTTGCCATGTTGAAGGCTGATGCGATGAACCTCCCGACAATCCCTAAAAGATATTTGTTTTATGTTATCATAAAGAGATTTTCAACCAAAGTGACAATTTTATCAATCTAATTCTTAGGACTAAAGAAGACTCAGATCATCTCCAAGTTGAAGGAGCATGTAATGTGTCCTTCTAGAGAAAATCAAAATATCACCAAGTTGAAGGTTGATGTGACAAAATTCTCGCTAAATCTCAAGAGAGCTCACTTTTCATGTCTCAAAAGAGTGCAAAAGATCACCAAGAGATTTCTATTAAAGAGACAACATCATTAATATAATTCTTGGGACCAAAGAAGACTCAGATCATCTCCAAGTTGAAGGAGCTTGTGATGTGTCCTTCTAGGGAAGATCAGACCATAGCTGAGTTGAAGGTTGATGTGATGAAATTCTTGTCAAATTCCAAGAAAGTTTAATCTCTATGTCTCAAAAGAGTGCAAAAAGATTATCATGGGTAATCTCCGATATCAAACTGCCAAAACTATCAAGAATCCTCTTTATTCATGTAAAATTCTTTTATCAATATCCTTTCATAAAACAATTTTATGATGTTGAGAACATCTTCCTTTCTTTTCATATCAAGGAAATGGATAGCTTCCTTGAAGAAACCCGACGACAATAATTTGATTTTGATTCTGGATTCTACGGAGTTAGCCTAGATGGAGGTCATATTCTAGGTAAAAGATGTAATATTTGTTCTGCACAGATGTGCACATTTCAATCATTTTGAATCAACTACACTTTTTATCTTATTGGCAATATTTTTAAGTTATCCTGACATAAAGCAAGAGCTTGCTGTCCATTTTGACATATCTTGGCATTGTTATCATCCCTCTTTAGGACTTGATAACACAAGTTTTCAAGATCCTTCCCTTCTGTTTTTAATCTGAGTGCCCGGGCTCTAAGATTCACACACTTCTCTGTGTTCCTCACTGTCTCACCATAGACAATTCATTTTTTTGTTTTCGGTTTGAGGTCAAGCCAATATCTATTATTTTTAGCAAAATGCCATTTCAAAAGCTATTCAGTCTCAGCAATGAGGCACCCAAGATCAATCCCTTCTCAAATTTTTAGGGAACCTCATTTCTCTTCCTTTTGCAAACCTCTCTCAGATTTATTATGCAAAATCTGAAGGTTCCATTATGGTTTCTTCTTTCAAAGATTTTGTTATCCATACCCATTCAAGTTAATGGTTACACCTGAGCCTTACTTCATGAGGTATTTTATCCATACCCATTCAAATTAAGGGTTATACTTGAGCCTCACTTCGTGAGGTATTTTATCCATACCCATTCAGGTTAAGGGTTACACCTGAGCCTCACTTTGTGAGGTATTTTATCCATACCCCTTCAGGTTAAGGGTTACACCTGAGCCTCACTTCATGAGGTATTTTATCCATACCCGTTCAGGTTAAGGGTTACACCTGAGCATCACTTTGTGAGGTATTTTATCCATACCCGTTCAGGTTAAGGGTTACACCTGAGCCTCACTTTGTGAGGCATTTTATTCATACCCGTTCAGGTTAAGGGTTGCACCTAAGCCTTACTTCGTGAGGTATTTTATCCCTACCCGTTTAGGTTAAGGGTTACACCTGAGCCTCATTCCTTGAGGTATTTTATTTATACCCGTTCAGGTTAAGGGTTACACCTCAGCCTCGTTCCTTGAGGTATTTTATCAATGCCCATTCAGATTAAGGGTTACATCTGAGCCTTCTTTGTGAAGTATTTTTGCCTTTCCATTCAGGCGAGGGTCAAGCCTAAGCCTCATTCCAATGAGGTGAATCTTATTCTTTATTCTCTATTCCATGTCTACCATTATCACCAGAGCTGTAAAACCTGTAAAATTTCAATAATTTTCAAAATAAATAAAGGGAAAAATTCTTCGAAATAAATACAATAACATGATATAGGGTCGATCCAAATAGATCTTAAATCCAAACAAGATCAAATGGATCCAGTGTTTGGATTCATATATGACGTATGGATTCAGATCTTAGATGGATCCAAAACCCAATTAGAATCCAATTGGATCTTAATGGATCCAAATATGGTTGAATCTCAACCAAGATCCAAAAATGTAGTTAGAAAGTTTAGAAGATCTAAAGCATAGTTTTTATCCAACTCGTAATTAAGATTCATCAAAAAATGAATTCGTATATAAAAGAATTAACAAAGACCAATTGTGCAACAAGAGGCGAAGTAGTGTTATGGCAAGAGGTCTTGCCTAGTTGGGAGGCAACCTGAGTTTAAATCTTCATAGTCATATACACGGATTTTAGAAAGAGGACATGTCTTTTGTCAAAAACGTCAAACGTCAGAAGGAAATAAGAAGATTAAAGTTGCAAAGATATGCAACGAAATTGAATATGGTTCACTGGTGGGGCTCGTCACCCCTTAGGGAGGAGGACCTCAGTTCAAATCCCCCTGGACGCCAAGGAGCTTTTTGCTAAAAGAAATAGTTTTTTTCTTGAAAATAACAAAAATAAAAGGGTGTCTTTTGAAATTTGAATAGTGAATAGTAATTCCTCATTTAAGAAAGACTTAAATAAGGTGTGGGGAAAGGCAAATGGTGGCTGGGCGATTTTCCAAAAGGGAAGTCCAACCAAGGCTATTGAGGGAGGAAAACGTTTCAATTGAGGGCTCCATTTACCACGATTTTCAAACTAAAAGGGGGGGCAAGTTCAAGAACCATGAATGGAAAGGGCAGTTTCAAGAAGGAAGGAAAAATGGAAAGAGAGAGGTGATTACTAAAACTGAGATGTTTGAGTCATTCTCCTCCCTCTCCACATTTTCTTCATTCCAGCAAATCCTCCTCCATTAGAGACCACTACAAGAAACTTGTGCATTAGCGACGACCTAAATCTGTCGCTAAACAGCTTAGCGACAGATCAATGACAGATTAGCGACGAATATCTTCCATCACAATGTTTTTGATGCTAAATCGCGACAGAATATATCTGTCACCCATTCCGTCGCTAAGTAGCGACAGACTGTATTTGTCGCCAGTTCCGTCGCTAAGTTGTGACGGAATAACGAATGCTAACATTCGTCGCAAGCCCGTCGTTACTATACGGTGACTTTGGTTTGTCGACGGATTTATAGTCGTTGCTAATCCATCGCTACATTCAATGCTAGTATTAATTAGTGGCGGATATATCCGTCGCTAATCCATCGCAAACAAGAAAAAAAATAAAAAAAAATTTTGAAAATTAAATATCGAGAAAAAAATTTCTCGTGATACAATTTATATTTCCTGTGAATAAAAAACAAAGTACACATCAAAATACATATAAAAAGAAACTAAAACAATTAATCGATCCACTTTAAAATTTGCAAGTTCTAATTATTTACAATTCAACATTTACATTTTTGAAACAAAAAGAAGGTAGAACAAATTCAACACATGAATCTAATCATCGCCAAGATTTTGTGCATCCTCTTGTTCATTGTCTTGATTTGTCCCTTCAGCTCCACTACGCTGATTATCGCCAGCAACCTACACAAGAAAAAAAAGGTCAGTATTGATAAACAAAATATATTGAAATAAATTATACTCTATATGTGATTCTATCATCCTCATATGTGTTCTAAGGCACTAAAAAACTGTATATGTGATTCTATCATGCTCATATGTGTTCTAAGGCAGTAAAAAAACTGTATATGTGATTTTATCATGCTCATATGTGTTCTTAAGGCAGTAAAAAAAACTTATATATGATTCAATCATGCTCATATGTACTCTAAGGCAGTCAAAAAAATATATATGTGATTCTACCATGCTCATATGTATTCTAAGGCAGTAAAAAAACTTTATATGTAATTCAATCATGCTCATATGTGTTCTAAGGCAATAAAAAAATTGTATATGTGATTCTATCATGCTCATATGTGTTCTTAAGGCAGTAAAAAAAAAATTATATGTGATTTTATCATGCTCATTTGTGCGCTAAGGCAGTCAAAAAAATTATATATGTGATTCTATCATGCTCATATGTGTTCTTAAGGTAGTAAAAAAAACTTATATGTGATTCAATCATGCTCATATGTGCTCTAAGGCAGTCAAAAAAATGTATATGTCATTCTACCATGCTCATATGTGTTCTAAGGCAGTAAAAAAACTTTATATGTAATTCAATCATGCTCATATGTGTTCTAAGGCAGTAAAAAAACAATATATGTAATTCTATCATGCTCATATGTGTTCTTAAGGCATTAAAAAAAACTTATATGTGATTCAATCATGCTCATTTGTGTGCTAAGGAAGTTAAAAAATCTGTATATGTGATTTTATCATGCTCATATGTGCTCTAAGGCAGTCAAAAAACTTTATATGTGATTCTATCATGCTCATATGTGTTCTAAGGCAGACAAAAAACTATATATGTGATTATATCATGCTCATATGTGTTCTAAGGCAGTCAAAAAAACTCTATATGTGATTCTACCATGCTCATATGTTCTCTAAGGCAGTCAAAAAACTATATATGTGATTCTATCATGCTCATATGTGTTCTAAGGCAGGCAAAAAACTGAATATGTGATTATATCATGCTCATATGTGTTTTAAGGTAGTAAAAAAAACTTTATATGTGATTCTATCATGCTTATATATGCTCTAAGGCAGTCAAAAAACTATATATGTGATTCTATCATGCTCATATGTGTTCTAAGGCTGGCAAAAAACTATTTTTGTGATTCCATCATGCTCATATGTGTTCAAAGGCAGTAAAAAAAATGTATATGTGATTCTATCATGCTCATATGTGCTCTAAGGCAGTAAAAAAATTGTATATGTGATTCTATCATGCTCATATGTGTTCTAAGGTAGGCAAAAAACTATATACGTGATTATATCATGCTCATATGTGCTCTAAGGTAGTAAAAAAAACTGTATATGTGATTCTATCATGCTCATATGTGTTCTAATATAGTCAAAAAACTGTGTACATGATTTTATCATGCTCATATGTGCTCTAAGGCAGTCAAAAAAATGTATATGTGATTCTATCATGCTCATATGTGTTCTAAGGCAGGCAAAAAAATGTATATGTGATTCTACCATGCTCATATGTGTTCTAAGGCACTTAAAAAACTTTATATGTAATTCAATCATGCTCATATGTATTCTAAAGGCAGTAAAAAATTTGTTTTTGTGATTCTATCATGCTCATATGTTTTCAAAGGCAGTAAAAAAATTGTATATGTGATTCTATCATGCTCATATGTGTTCTAAGGCAGTAAAAAAACTGTATATGTGATTCTATCGTGCTCATATGTGTTCAAAGGCAGTAAAAATATTATACTGAAATATTATATAAAAGGTCAGTATTGATAAACAAAATATACTGAAATAAATTATATCCAATGCACCTAAGTTAAGGCAATCAAAGTTATATGAAATCTAACAACATGCAATATATCACATAAAACTTTCATACCTGAGAGGCACCTGCAATCGAAGTTCCCCTATTCTGCAAAAAACTTTTGAACTCATCTCGGAGAACGTCGGCAATTGTTTCATGAAAGTAGTCATGCATTGTGTCCTTAACGATATGGCGTACATCATCATCGGAAAAAATAGGATGCTTAGAGCTGATGTCGACGGGAGAAGTTTGTGAGTTGTGACTGGAGGAAGCAATGACTGGTGAGGTGTTCATATTACTCCCAAACCCGAACACATGACCCTTTTTGGGTTCACACGCTGCAGTCACCCATGCTGCAGGATCAAATGATGGATGCTGAGTAGAGTCATCATCATATTGCTCTACCATATGTTGCTCATATGCCTCCTACAAAATAATGTTTACAGTATACATTAATAATTAAGAATTATAATGTTTATGATAACTTGTATATTATAATGATTATTAATACAATAAATACATAGCGTTGTCGTTCTCGCCTTCTCTGATATGAATTCTCCCATAGTCTTACATTTATGTGTTTTAACAAACACATCCTTGTATGGCACAATGCCTCTTTTTTCTGCTTCCTGCGAAGTGAAATGATAAAAAATTTAGTTAACAGGTTTGCAACAATACTGATAAAATTGATAATATATATTGATGAGTTATCATTTTCTTCATGTGGTTCCCAAAAGTCCTAGATCCACCTATGTGTAGATGGGCTTTGGGTATTTTCGCTCAATTTTGTGCAGCCTTCGCTGAGCGGTTTCGAAATGCATCCCCCGCCCACTTGTCGCACATTCCCTCCCAATAATCTCTCATGACAGTAATAGGGCCATGGCCCTTCCACTGTAGTGGATCATCTATTCCGCCAATTCTTTTTTTTGATGCAGTCTTCATATTGTGTAGCATGTCTGCAAATCGATTAACAGCCACTTTCTGTCACACCTTCCTTGCATCATTTTCCTCTATCGTAGTCGTGAAGCGATTCAAAGCCTATATATATTTTCAGAAAGTTAGTAAACATGACTATAACAAAAAATTAAATATGAAACACATTAACTATGACAAACAACTGTATACCGTGAATGAGGACCACAATCTGTCTATTACCTCTTTTGGATACTCTTTCCATTGAGTGACCGGTCCTGGTAGATATTGAAGTAGTGAATTCCTAATATCGCGTACTACTTCTTGTGGCTCAAACCTCATGTTGCACATGAATTAGTACACAGTAAATATCAATATACAATATTTATAAGATATGCAATAAGTGAAAACAAAATACTTATGGTCAATTATCGATATACACTATTCGAATGAGTCTTCTTGTGCCATACTAAGAAGACTCTGCATCCTGTGTTGGCTCCTGACTTGTATGATCAACTGGTGTAGGTGGGTCATGTACATGCAAAACATCATCTATAAAAAAACATGTTAGAAATTCTCAGAATGCGCATTTCAACTAATCAAACATCCAATTAGTTAAATGATATACCTATCAAAGGAGCCCATAAAGATGAAGGCTGAGTCTGACTACTACCGGATGAACGACCACTGTAAGCTCCACGAACTATATTCTAACAAATAAAAAATGTCATGCAATACGTTCAAATTGTTTCAAATCATTCACATCAATGCAATACATTCAAATAATTCAAATCAAGTATTGCAATGCATTCAGAATCAATCTCAAAACCTTGATTTGAATTGAGAATCAAGACTCAATCTTTAGATAGAACTTTGAAGATTTTGAAAAATAAAGAATAAACTTGATTTGAAGCTTGAATTTTGAAATCAGAAGATGAATTAGAAATTTCAAAGTTAAATTAAACTTTGAAACTTGATCTGAAATGCTAAATTGAATTTGAAATTGGAAATGAAAATGAATTTGAATTTTTTCAAAGTTAAATTGAACTTTGAAGTTGGGTTTGGATTGAATTTGGAATATAGAAGTAAATTTGAATTTTCAAAGTCAAATGGGACCTTGAAATTGAATTTTGAATTTCGAAATGAGATAGAAATATGAATTGAAATAGAAATTGAAGATTGATTTGAGAAATGAAGAAGATATTTGAAAATATTCTCAAAAATCACTTTGATTTTGAAAAAGAATTTTGAAAATATGATGTAATTCTATCCTAAATGATGAATGGATTAAAAGAATTTAAAATTGAATTTTAAAAAACGTATTTCATTCTTTAAATGAAATGAAATAAGATTGAAGATATAATACATTTCTGACTATGGTCATAAAATGTATTATATAATAATCGTATTTAAATTCAAGTAAAGAATAAAGCATATTTTGGTGCCTTTATAGGGTTTAAAATGAAATTAACTCTCAATATATCCTGACTATGGCCATTGATATATGTTTTGAGTTAATTTTAAGTTAAACTCCGATAAAGGGAGAAAATATTTGGAAAATATGATGATTTTTGAAAAGAGATCCAATTTTATTCTATAAAAGATGAAAATCCTAAGTTTTGTTCACACCTTGACTATGGCCATTGATGCAAATCGTCAACTTAGGATTTAATCACCTTTTATTAGAATGGTGCATGTGCCATTCGTGTTTCCATTCGTGAAATTTTTGAAATAAAGAAGAAAAATGGTATGAAACAAGCATTTCTAAAAAAATATACATGCTCATACATTCTAATCTAGGACTGAAATGTAAAGAATTCTCATTAGATCTAACTATTACATTATTGAAATTTTAGATTTAAAATGACAGAATCCTAATCTAGAAAGAAAACTTGATACATTATATCTTTCCTGCAAAACAGGGTTAGCATAAGGCAAAGCACATAATATGAAAAAGGAAAGCTAATGGACTATTTTGGAACTAGAATATATGTTATATGTGCTCATGGAAACGTAAATATAATATAATATGCAGGGGATCCAATGATATGAGGTAAAATGTCAAATGAGATGTTGTGCAAAATGCAAAATGGGGGAGCACTACAGTGGCTATGCAGATGCATCATTATTGTGAAACTATATAGTGCAGGGAAGGTGAAGCCTAAATGTAATAGCTAATGACACACTAATGTTGTATGCAAGAACGCAAGCAAATGGTGGTGACAAGATATTACTATGAAGAGATGACTATAGGTAGCCTATTAGTGCAAAGTGTTGAAAATATGAGTTGTTGGGGTATGATATTGTGAAGGTGAGATACAGTACAAAGATTTATATCATGTGTAGGTAGAATTGATGTTGGATACAGTAGCAGTGAGGGGTTGCTGCAATTACAGCAAAGAAGTGTATGGGTGAAGGCCAGTAATGCTATTCGAAGTGCTTCCAGTCAGCACATCACAATGGTCCTAACCGACGCATTGATCATATATGACACATCAACTTTAACAACAGTTAGTCTGTAACTTACCTTTATCGGTGACAACTTAATAGGCAATAGCTCAATTGCCTATGTTGGTAAATTGTCTTTACAACAGCAGGACATATCTCCAGCAACTGCAACTCGATTTGCAGAAATTGATGGCATACAACATGTTGACAGATTTCTTTTAAAAAACAGTCGGTCTATTGATCCCATACTGGGTTAGACCATTTACTAGGGTCAGGTCTGAGTATAACCTCACAGTAAGGAAAACATTTAACAAGAGTCAATCCAAACACCAAAAATCCATTCTCGGCTCAACCGTATATATATATCTTTGAATTAGAACTGCGTATTCATATATGTGTGAGTTATAAATCCCATTTCTTTGCTGACATGATGAAAAGTTTTGTAATGTAATAGCTAGAGTGAAACATAACTGAAACACATAGTTACATGCTGGATCTAATTAAGTACTCTGTTATATAAATAGGTGCATTCACTTGGGTTTAGATCCATATATATATAATCCACCTAGGTATTATGGTATATGACTCTAATGACCACTATGAACCCTATATATCCAGACTGAGTTCATATAATCAGCAAGTTATGATTACATTTGCTATTTTATTATGGAATCAACAACATCACGGTGGTGGGTACATGTCATTAAGTGCATGCATACCAGATATATCACCACGATGGGTGGCAGATTGTTTAGTGCAGGGGTATAGGTCGATTGGTTCGACCTATGCCTTTCGAGATTAGCGAGAAACCTGCTTGCATGTAAATAACCTGGTTCTTATGGGTATGCAACAAAGAAAATAACAATGAAAGTGACAAGTATATGCAAGCTGAATGACACCCATCCATGATCCGATGTCTGCATGCAAAATTTTATATTTTTGTATCCACATCCAGATGGAAGCAATCTCATCAGATCCGGATGAAGTGTAAGTTTTATAACTAAGTTTTCAAAGTATACATAAATTTCTTTTTGTGACTACTTATACGTAACAGAAAAATGTAGGATGGATTTACTCTTAAGAAACATGGAATTTGGTTATAATGGTTGTATGTATAAATAATTCGATGATCCATTATATATATATATATATTGTCTACACCGATATACAATATATAATTCCAACAATAAAAAAATTGAAATCACCATTGCACACATGGAAACAGGAACAAGAAAAAAAAAACGTGTTTATAACATAATATTGATAGGGATTCTAATAATCGAACAAATATAAGTACACCATGCATTGTGCATATACATAAAGAGAATATGCTCTTACTTCGTGTAGACGTGAATCTGAAGATGAAGCGTTCTCCCTTGCGGATGTCCGGTATCCCGGTGCAAGCTCCTTGCCGGGATCATTGGTGGTTTGTGCGTCCCCTTACATCGTTCGACCAGACCGTATGTGAAAATAAAGCTCGGTTCACGTCCACTACAAGAAAATTGTCAATTAGCGACGGATATTGGTGATAGATTTTTTTGTCGCAACGTTGCGGCAGATTAGCGAGAGAAACTAATCTGTCGCAACACACGCGATAGTTAGCGATGGATTTGTCGACGAAAGTTTGTCTGTTGCTACGTAGCGACGACGTTAGCGACTAAAATCTTTCGTCGCTAACTGATCATGTAAATTTACTATGGTGTTGCGACGGAATTAGGCCGTCGTAAAATCCATTGCTAATTTTCCTGTAAATCCCTAATCAGTGCTCTTTTTTCTCTTTCATGTTTCGTCTCTACCACCTTCCCGACGCACTCCTCCGCCGCCCGACACACTCCCCAGCCCACCGCCCGTCGCCCGTCGCTCCTCGGTCTGCTGCCCGGCCCGTCGCCCCCTACCCGTCGTCCGACGTCTCCCACGTAAATCCCTCTTTTTTTTTCTGGCAGGGGGGCGTCTGCCCCTTTTATTTTTTCTGGCAGGGGGGGCGACCCCCTGTCGCGTTTTGTTTGTTTTGGCAAGGGGGCGACCCCTTGCCTTGTTGTTTTATTCGGGCAGGGGGTCACCCCCTTGCTTTTTCAGCAGGGGATCGCCCCCCCTGCCTCATTTATTTTTTCTGGCAGGGGGGCGACCCTCTGCCGTGTTTTGTTTTTTTCGGCAGGGGGGCGACCCCCCTGCCTCGTTGTTTTATTCTCTGCGGTTTGATGCTCAGTATCTGTTTTTTTTTATTATTACATTTTTGTATGCTTCTCTGTAATGGTAAGCCAAATGTAGCATCTCATTTATCACTCTTCTTTCTTATTGTCTGAGTTCTTGTTTGCTGTTGTATGATATTCACTTCAATCGCCTCATTCTGCTTATTTCCATTTTGTTGGCATTAGTATCATTAGTCATGTTATTTCCATTTGGATATCTTCAGCCATGATCGCACAATTATATGATTTAGCCTTCTGCATCTAGATATTGTATTGTATTCCTATGCCTATTCATTTTCATTTTCTGTTAGTATTGTCTCTGCATTACATTTTGCCCCTTTATTTCTTCTTTTAGTCACGTCCTTGTTTTTGTGTATTGACTGTTATGGTTCATATACCTGCATTTTCATTCAGATTTGTACTTTGTCGGATCATTCCCCCTCTCTCATCTGCATCTTTCATTTTTATTACATACGCATTGCATCACTGCATCCAGTGTTCTGATTTCCAGGTAAGCCCATTAATTTTCTATGCTCACGTTTCATTATATTCTCTGTATGCAATGTATGATGTTTAGTTTAGCAATATCTACATAATATTTTGCTTTCTAGCAGTAGTTTCATTTCATCATCTTGCATGCGATAGAGCCCTGTGGCTGATTTGACGCCATTCACCTATTTCTCCGTTTTTGAGCATTGAACATAATAAACGCATTTCCAACGAATCCAATGGATCAAAAACATAAAAATAATTATGAATGATCAGTGGATCATCATCTTGAATTGTGGAGCATGGGGCTTAAACGAAAAAAATGAAAAGAACTCATGCATAGGTGGGCAACAATGGTGAAAATAATAAAAAAATTAGAACAAAATAAAAAAAAGAGAAGAAGAGCTTACCTTGCTTGCACCAATGGAGGAGGACAGTTGAGAGAGAGGAGAGAGAGAGAGAGAGCCATGAATTTGAGAGAGAGAGAGAATGAGAGAGCATTCTGGTCGACCCTCTGTAGCCTTCTATTTATATGTTTTTTTAGAACTCATAATTAGAAATTGGATTCACTTAAAGAGTTCTAAAAAAACAAAATAAAGGGGGGGGGGGGGGTTGCTTGGAGAGTTTCAACCTTTTAAGACTCAAATTAGTCAACCCTAATTAGCCTAATTAAGACTCCTAATTAACTTTGAAAAACTTCAAATATGGTGCCACCTATGTGGGCCCACATTTGGTTTATAAAACCTATAATTACAAGTTTTAAAACAAGGTTTTAAAATGTGAAAATAAAGGTTGAGTTTTAAAATCAATTTTGGCTTTTTTAAACTCCTAATCTAACTTGAACACTACTAAATCCTAAACCAACCTAAATACCCTCAAATGTGCTGCCACCTATTGTGGGCCCCATTTGATTTTTCAAAACGATTTTAAAACCTGAAAATAAAGGGATTAAAAATAAGGTTTTCAAAAGGAGTTTGAAACAAAAGATAAAAACCAAAGTTTTAAATCAACTAGAGTCCTAATTGAATTGAAAATCCCTCAAATGTAGCGCCACCCATGTGGGCCCCACATTCGGGTTTTGAAAAGATTAAAATAAAGATTAAAAAAGGGTTTTTGAAACAAGGTTAAAATCACTATATAAAAATTGAAAGTTTAAACAAAGTCCTAAACTAACTAAAACTCCAGACTAGAGTCCTAAACCGACTAAAACACTGAGATAAAGTCCTAAAACTTTGAAATTTGTTTTTTTGAAAGACAAATAAAGAGGTTTTTAAAAGATTTTCTAAAAAATGGTCAAATGAAAGAAATGGGCAAGGGGTAAGGCCACATCTGGTTTAAAACCAAAATGAAAGGTTGAAAAGCTTTTAAAGGTAAAAAGGCAGAGTCCTAAATCAACTAAAACTCTGAAATTTGAGAAATCTAAATTAAAGAAGTGATCCAAAAGTGACACCACCTAGATGGGTCCCATCCGAGAATTGAGATCAGTTAAAAATTAAGTTTAAAGCGAATCTAGATCACTTTCTAAGGAAAATATTTTGAAATAAAGAAATATAAGATCATGGGGGTTGACAAATGACAAGTATCGATCTAAAACCCTGGTTTTTGAAATTGATTTTGAAAGAAAAGTTTTAAAATCGAGTCTGAATTTGATATTTTGAAAAACCAGAGTACTGGATCCCGAGAATGACATGCAATGATATGAAATACAATGATATGAAATGCAATGAAATTCCATGAAATGACACAAAATGACAAGAAATGATTACAAAATGCAAACTTTGGATGAGGGATTTGATGTCCCAGACCCCTCGGAGAAACAAAAAATTGAACATTCCTGTTCAAGGATAAAAATTGATAATTGAATATCAGATCTGACACTGGATCCAATCCAAATATGAAATAAGTCTCGGATATATCTAAAATTTTCAGGAAAAGAACTGATCCGAGCTCTGATTATTGATTGTACCAGCTGGAGGAATGATAAAAATAAAGTTTTGGACAAGATGACCGAGAAATGATTTTACCCCTGCAGGGCATGGGGTGACACTTGTAACAGAGTTTAAACTGGTCTTGATCTGTTTAAACTGAATCCTAGGGTTTTTAAACTCAGGTGAACTAAGATGACACTGACTCAAACAAACTCCTAGACTGGATGATCGAGAAATGATATAATTCTCAGAGAAATGCATATTGGAGTGAAATGGACCACATAAATGCATTAGGTTTAAGCTAGAATAAAGATCAGTAATACTGAGATAAACTAATTTTGGAGCTCAAACACTATGCCAACTGACTGGACTTAGCTCAATTTCAACTGAAACGAGCTAAAATGAATTCTGACACTATGGAAAATAGAATTGAACTGAATCTGAGCCACTTGAACTCCTGGTGAGCTCAGGTTAGACTCAGAGGAATAGAGTCAACTGGAATTGACTGACTCAGAGAAAATTGGTTGGGATTCGAGCTAGAAATGAGCTCATTTATTAGGAAATGAACCAATTTTAGCCGAAATGGTCAGAAATAAACAAAACTCACTCATTGTGAGCTCAAATAAGCTAGAAATGACAAACATTCTAACTATTTTGAACTTAAAAATGAGCTTGGTCGACTCTGATTGACAGAGATCTAAGGTGATCTAGGGGTAAAGTGGTAATTTTCTTAATAAAAAGGGGTGAAATGATACCTAAACTGAAATCGACCTAGGACTAGACTTCTAAGGGGATTGGCATCTGCTGAAAGTGGATGTCTAAAAATGTATAAAGCAAATTTGGGGTGTTTACATATGCCCCTCTTTGCTACTAAGCCGGTTGAAAGCCGAGCTTAGTGGCAAAGAAAAACACACCAAATTTGGGCTCTAAAAATGCCCCAGTTAGAAGAATCTGACTGAGTATGAAATAATTAGCTCTTGTAACGCCCCGAATAATTAACTAAAAAATTTTAGAATAATTTTTTTTTCTAAACATCAAGGAAAAAACTTTATTAAATTCTCAGTCAATTTATTTGGGTGGGTTACAAGCAATAGTGCAAAAGCAATAACAATAAACTCTTACATTGAATTATTATAAGTCATCAATTACAAACTTAATGAGTTTATTATAAGTCAGAGTTCCTCAGGACATCCGCAGAAGATATGGTCACATGACACTGTCTGCAGAGATTACCGTAATTGCTCGCCTTTCTCTATTTCCTGAAAATATTATTTCAGAAGGGGTTAGACTACCCCGTCTGAGTAAGAAGCATAATATCCATATGAATGTGCTCAGTGTCATGTGTATAAGTATATGTGCTACACCTGTATATAAGCAGTAACAAACTTTTGAACCAATGCGGATGTATAATTCACTTAATTAAAGCATTTCATGTAAAGTTTGCATAAAGTATAGACATCAATGCACAACACATCATATTTTATGACTCACATTTAAGCTATCATATTTTTCATGTAAAGGAAAACTGATCTGGGTTAAGCACCACATGAATTACACTTAGGTTATCACTATTTGCATGTAAAGGAAACCAGATATGAGTTAAGCATCACATGAATGAATCACAAACATGTTTTAACAATTGCAACATCAAGCAGTATGCAACTTGAAAATTTTTCAGAAATGTTTTAACTTTATATTTTCTCTTGTTAATTGCCCTGTGGGTACATACAGACATTCGACATTGTAGTGGACCGAGACCACACAGGGGTTTATTATTTTATGACCCATATGACTAGCCGTACGGATATCCAAAGGAAACGGTTCACAACTGAGAGAGTACTCCCCAATGGCTAGAACTAGAATTAGGATGCACCCTATAACTTTTGTAGAACACTTGGATCTACCATCTAGGACGCATTGGTAGTCCTGACTCCCTAACTCTGAGGACTGGAGACTGGGTGAGATGCCTCGCTCTCACAAAAACTAGAATGTCCCACAGAGTTTGTACCATCTACCCTCTCCAAGGTAGACCTTGGGTCCAATAACATACATCGTCTTTCAGGTGTACCCAGAGCCCTGAAAAACTAGTAACATATACCATTTTTATGTATACCCAGTATCTTGAAAAATCAGTAATATATACCGTCTTTCAGTTATACCCAAAATCCCTTATTTATTTTATATGTGCATATTTTTTATTCTTGTTTGTTTGGATCCAGTAACATACACCATATTTCAAGTGTACCCAGAGCCTTGGAAAACCAGTAACATTAACCAGCTTTCAGATATACCCAGAATCCTAAGAGAAACTGGTAACATATACCGTCTTTCAGATATACCTAGAGTCTAGATTTTTCATTTATATGATCATGTATTAATTTAGCTTTTGTTTTTTGTGCTAGGGTATATGTATCGTACCCCATAGGTTATGCTACCACATGGCATATCCCAACTTTGACATTCAGAAGTGCTTGTATGGCACTATCAACATTCTGCAAAGTTGTAAGCTTAGTTTTAAACTTTCACATGCTCATGGCAGATCAAATGCCTTTTATTTAGCTAGTTTTTGCAACCAAGCATATACAAATCGGCACTGGACATGGAAATAATCATTTGTATGCAATCACCATGAAATTAATTCATATCATAAGTGTCCACATGGCACCACATCCGTCTTGTATGCATAGCTTTGATATTATACCACTATGCCACTGTAGTTTTCTGTGATTGCAGTTATAACAAACATATGCATTTAACAAGAGGCCACATACAAAACTATAGGCAATATGAATATATATCGTTGCTATCTCGTTCAATTGCCATATTCATCAACACATAACATTTTCTCTCTAAGTGGATAATGCAATCATTATGCTATTTAAACATGTGCATTGCAGTGAGGTGTGCCATAACCAATGTCTATCTACCTTAGTGAGTTTAAGACCTAAGGTGAGTATGTGCATAGTCACGAACTTCCAATGAAATACTTATATCATTTAAAGGGAAAGTATCATGTGAAATTGTCATTTTTCTATATTTCACAAACTCAGAAATGAAAGAAACATTTGGTTTTAGGAATGAATGGTGCAATATGCAACTTTTGCAAAAGTGTGTATATGTACAAGATGATAGCTAAAACTATTTGTATTTCTATATTTCTGTAGCTTATTAAATAAACGAGGACATGCATAAGATTTAGGTTTTGTGAATTCAAACATTAACATTTAAAAGATCGCACTAAGTCTTTGTTTCACAAATGGTCAATCATAGATTCATGTTCATATCCACTTGGCATGCATTGACGGGTTAGGGTCACGAACTCGATGGCAACCCCAATCTCATATCTGAGCCACCCATGTGGCAGCCTTAAGACTGTTATTCAATGTACCATTGAGTTTTCAACTGGCACTCCCCACCCCAAGGAGACAGAGATTGCCAATTCTCTTTTCTTTTTGTAATAGCCGCTACAACCTACTACATGTTAGGACCAAAACGTAGCAAGGCAGCCGCGACGACTACCATGCCCAACACTCCAGTCCGAGCTAGTTGGCTCTATCTCCAGATTTCAGTGTTGGACCGGTGGCAATCCATTATGAAGCCAATATGACCCTAAGTCGATTGGGTTTGATAGAGCGCAATGTACTATGTAGAGTATCAAGATTATTAACCCGGTGCAAGACGCTACAATAGGTGAGAGTCTGATAACTCTAGTTTGCTCCCCCCCCCCCATGGTCAAATCATGTGTGATGTAGCGGCAGGATGAAGCGCCCAGACCAGACCCATTTCATTCTAGGGTTTTAGATTCGATATTTACAATTTTGGCCATCTGTTAATGTATTTATTTTGCCCATTTATATTTGTCAATAAAATCCAATCTTTTTATTATAAAATCGTGCATGTGTCTACGATTTTAAATAAAATAATCAGGATTTTTAAAGTTTGTAATCGTGTGTTCAAAAATCAAAGTCAGAATCTATTTTCTCAGTCAGGAAAATGCTATAGAAATTCAAAAGTATCTTTACGAGGTCATATCTTCCTTCTTCGAGATCTGATCGATGATACATAAAAGGGGTTGTTTCTGTATGAATCTCTAGTTTATTCATTAAAAATTTTACAAATTTCTATATTGGATTGCTATTTTATTTCAGTTAAGAATCAGATCTGTATTTCTGTAACTGTCAATCATTATTTAGAATCAAAGCCAACTTTCCAGAATGATTTCTCCCTAACCGAAGATCGTATCAATGATCCTTTAAAGTGTTGTTTCCATCAGAATCTTTAGTATGACTCTATTAAATTTTATAAATTTTGAATATTGTTTGTTATATTTACTTGCACCCAAAATCGGATCTGTCTGTTTTACATCGTTATGTATAAGCCAAAATTAGGTACGTATTGCCATAATCATATCTCTCTAACCGAAGATGCTTTTGAAATTCCACTAGAGGGGGGGTGAATAGTGAAATACGATGCAAGTTGATATAATAAAAAATAAAGCAATAAGGCACAACACAATAAACACAGGATTTATACTGGTTCGGTCAAAACCCTCACCTACATCCAGTCCCCAAGCAAACCACTTGAGCTTTCCACTATAACATCCGAGTCACCGGATAAATAGTACAACACCCTCTTCCTCAGAGGTCTTCTTCTCTCAACAGAGAAGGGGCACACCCTCTTCCACAGGGGTCTTCTTCTCTCAACAGAGAAGGGCAACACCCTCTTTCACAGAGGTCTACTTCTTTCAACAAAGAAGGAATACAATGAATAACAGAAAGTTACAATACTTCCTATAGAACCTTCAGAATGATATGAATGCACGAATGAAGGATTCTCAGATTGTTCTGTTTGTCACTCAGAAGATACTCTTTGTCAAAGAGTTATTTTTGACTTTTTCTCTTTCTTTTTCTAGGCTCTCTTTCAAATATCGAATAGGTATTTTTCTCGTTGTAAGCTCACTTGTCTATTCCATTTCCCTTCTGTTTTGAATAGTTCATTTGAGTGTGTTTTTATAGCTTAAAAAATAGTCGTTGGCTTTTTGAAATTGTAGCCTTTTTGAGATATGAAATGTCATGTCATTTCAAAAAACATCTTTAGAGAAATTCGAGAAAGTCTTCTTTCCATAAAAATAAAATATAGGGTACACTAGTCGTTGTAATATTTTAGGTAATACATATTTTATGTAAAAAGTCTATTTCTTACAATAGTACATTGAACGTTGGATTGTAAGCTATTATGTAGTTTTGTCTTTATTCTAATAAATAATTTGAGGTACATAAGTACTTTTTTACTTTAAATTAGTGTAAGTACAATAAATGCTTTGAGATATTTATTTGTACATAGTCATGTCAAGAGTTTTCTTTATGTTGGGTTTTTCAAAGCCTACAGAGAGAATGAAGACTACAAGTAAGTCGACATTCTTGAGAAGGATATTAACAAGGATTTCTTACAGGAGGTATTTAATGCTATACAAAGAGAATGATGACTTCAAGTAAGTCGACATTCTATGGGTTTGTAAAAAGGTAACTAGAGTCTTTTCAAAACCAATATTATATTTGTTTTCTTTGTGTAGTCGATTTCATGTTTTGTCTTTTTCCTATATTTGAAATCATTTCTTTAAAGAAGGTAACTAGAGTCTTTTCAAAACATATTATATTTGTTTTCTTTGTGTAGCCGATTTCATGTTTTGTCCTTTTCCTATATTTGAAATCATTTCTTTAAAGAAGGTAACTAGAGTCTTTTCAAAACCAATATTATATTTGTTTTCTTTGTGTAGCCAATTTCATGTTTTGTCTTTTTTCTACTTTTAAAATCATTACTTTTCAAGTTGTCTTGTATATGATATAAGGTATAATTATTACATTTTGAAATCATGTCAAAATACCTTTTTCATAAAGGGTTGTAAGAAGGTACAATTATTTGTTTTCAAAAAGGAGCTTTTTGAAACTATCGTATACTTTTATGAAATAGCTTTTATGAATGAGTATGTAATATGCAATATGCATGCTTCTGAAGGTTCTGTTACAAATGACTCTAAAGAAGAAAAAATCTTCAACTTGTAGAAGCCGATCTCTTTAGATGGTCTTTAGAAATGCATGGCTCATCAAGCCTTTTCTTCAAGGAGTATGATTGCACCATAGTTGTACTTGAACAGGAGGTCTCCATCCTTTTTGAGTGAGATATCCTTGCATCAAATACTCGTTAGATATATGGCAAAACATATCCAGTCATTATATAACATTTTTCAAGAAGACATATTATCATATTATATGAAATCAAATAAGACAGTGTATCATATTATGTGACATCAAAACAGAGTTTCTCAACATTCTCCTCCTTCTTGATGATGACAAAATATGCTCCCCTTGTCAAAAAGACATTATGCATAGAAGAATACTTATCATAAAAATATTAAAAAATGTTAAATACGAGTATTTTTCTCCAATAATGGAGACAGGTTTTCTCCCCCTTTGTCATAGACAAAAAGGAAGGGATCAGAGTAAGAGAGTTATTACAGACCAAAATTAATTAAAGTTATTACAGTAAAAAAGATAAATTATTACAGTCCAAAAAACAAATGAGTTTATTTCGAAGGTGGAGAGGATTGAAGTGAACGGTTGGCTTGATCCGGCTGGAGGGTCTATAGAGTTTGCTGCAACGAGGCTTGACGGCGAAGTATGCGATCCTGAGAACGCTAGACATCCATCAGTGCAGAGAAGTAATCAAAGTTGGATGTTGGAGCTTCTTCATCAGAGCCGGGAAGGTGCAGGGACTTTAGATTGAAGGAAGTAGCATTGAGGACCTGAGAGGGATAGAGGATAGCTTCATTTTGAAGGGGTACTTTGAAGTATTTTAAAATGGGAGTTATAAAACACCCGAAAAGAAGAGGCTTGAATTTTTGATAGCGAATACAAAGGTCGAAAAGAATGTTGGACCAGTTTATCTGAGTAGAAGAAAAAATTGCGTAGAAAAGGAGAGAGATTTTTCTTGGCACTAATCCCTTGCGTGGAGGCTTGGGATAGATATTGTGGAGATAAATCTGGGCAAGCAGTTGAGCATGAGGTTGGAGATTCCTCATGTGCCAGGGAAGTTGTGAGCAGTTGGTGCAGAGAAAAATTTTTCGAAGTACCGATCGGTCGAGTGGTACTATGTTGTCTAGATTTATACCGGTGGAAGGAAGGTTTAGAATTCTGTCTAATAAGGAAGCATTAAAGAACATCAGGCGTCCGCGTACTTTGGTGGTGATGGTAGTTTGCTCATGATCAGAGGAAAAATTTGTGTAGAAGAGTCGTACGAGTTCGGGATAGTAAGCAGCTTGGGATGAAGATCCTAGTAAGTGTTTAAGTTCGGGGAGAGATCTTTCTAGGTCAAATAATTTGAAGTCGTCGTAGTGAACCAATTTACCTTCATGAATTGGTCGAGAGCAAAGGGAGTTGTAGTAGTGAAATAAATCGGGATACCTTAGGTCGGCGGCAGTGATTGCAGTGTTTGAGGAGGAAGCCATGGCAAGAGCTTAGAAAGAACGAGCAAGAGAAAAAGACTTGGAAAGAGTAAGAGTTTGTAAGAGAATAGAGAAAATCGTGGGAATGAGATATGAATCAATCTAATAAATAGAAGGAGAAGAATAATGGTGATAAGAAATTAATGACATTGGAAGTGAAGGATTTGTAGATTTTAGTGGAAAGAGGAAATGCGTGAGTTGTAAAATAAGAGACTTGTGAATGACAAATCAAATCAATTTTGGAAGAAAGTGTATTATATTAGTATAGATATTAAGAAGGACATAGTTTTGAAATAATTTTTCTATATATGTAACAAATTTACTATGGACAATCTTGTTGGATAGTGAGAAGAGTCATGAATTGAGTATTGAGTGTCATATTAAACGTAAGTGAAAGAATGATTCAAGAGTTTTTAAAGATTTTCATGAAGATCATGAAGAATAGATAGAGAGTGAATAATGGCCTAATAAGAACAAACAACTTTTCAAGAATTTACTTTATGTGAAAGCATTCCAAAATCGTGAAGAGGGAGTTTGGAATAGGACAAACATGAGAGTATGAGGAAATGCAATAATTTCTTATTTAAGAAGTGTATATTTTGATATGCGTGAAAAGAGTGTGAATAGATATAAAGGAGGGTGATACGGATAAGTAGAGAAATGAGAGTGGTCATAAAGGACACCAATCACTTGATGTTGGATAGGAGATGTATGACATAAAGTGGAGTTAAGGACAAGGTTTTAATGAATCTCGATTGGAGAGAGATATAAAATATATGAGAGAGTCATGGTCACGGATGGAAAGGTACTTCGTATAATGTAGAGAGAGAGAGAGATAAAAAGGTGATACAAATCGTACTTATGAGTGGAGTACAAGTTTTTGAAAAGAGAATTTTACAACACTTTTTCGTAAAAGATGTAAAGCATGAAGAGATGATAATAGATTGTTCTTAAGCTATGATATAATAGATGATATAGTAAAAATTATACGTAAAACATAGCAACTAGATCTTTAGAGGAAGGTACAAAGAACCAAAAAAATAATCATTCGATTTTGACTAAAATTTGAAAAGCAAGATTTCTCATAAAATAATATGTTATCATGTTGAAGGTGAACCAACTTATCGTAAGAGAAGTTTTCACAAAAGGATAAAAAATAATAAAGGAGTTATGAGATGAGTGATGTGAACAATGTCATGATAGCTTTTAATATAATTAGTTCTTATGGATATGAGTGAAAGGAAATAGGACAAGGAGTCATTATGGATGTGTACTTGAAAGATGACAAGTTGAAAGACATAAAGAATGTGTCTTATAAGAGTTTAGAGTATACGTGAATATGGAAACCTAGTTTGACTAATAAAAATCAATAAGAAGAAAAACCTTTTAAAATAAGATTTTAACATAACTTATAAGAAGTATTAATTATAATAAGTGTGATTAATTTATAAGTCACTTAGTTTTCATATTCCTAGTTCTCTTCTAATTCGTGTAAAGTCTTCATGTTTCAATGGTTTAGTGAATATGTCTGCTAACTGTTGATTAGTGGGTATGAATTCGAGTTTAATTATGTTGTTTAAGACTTGTTCTCTTAAGAAGTGGTGTCTTATTTGAATGTGCTTAGTTCGTGAGTGTAAAATAGGATTCTTAGATAAGTTTATAGCACTAGTATTATCACAGAAAACAGTTGTATTTTCAAAATTTAAACCAAAATCTTTTAAGGTTTGTTTCATCCAGATAACTTGTGTACAGGCTAGGCTAGCAGCAATGTATTCGGCTTCAGTAGTTGATAAGGATACACAGTTTTGTTTCTTACTGAACCATGATACTAGTGAGTGCCCTAGCATATGACATGTTCCACTTGTGCTTTTTCTGTCAGATTTACTTCCAGCAAAGTCAGCATCGCTGTATGAGATTAGATCAAATGTAGAGGATTTTGAATAGAATAATCCAAAATCAACTGTGTCTTTTAAATATCTCATTATTCTTTTTACAGCTTTAAGATGTGATTCTTTTGGATTTGACTGAAATCTAGCACACAAGCAAACACTGAACATAATATCTGGACGGCTAGCAGTTAAATATAGTAGTGATCCTATCATACCTCGGTATACCTTTGTATCCACAGACTTACCATCTTTATCTTTGTCCAAAACAGTAGTAGTGCTCATAGGAGTGGTTTTTGAAGCAGTTGAGTTCATGTTGAACCTCTTCAGAAGTTCACGAGCATACTTAGATTGATTGATGAAAACTCCATCCTTGGTTTGCTTAATATGCAGTCTAAGAAAGTAGTTGAGTTCTCCCATCATACTCATTTCGAATTCCTTCTGCATGGACTTAGAAAATTCTTCACAGAGAGTGTTGTTAGTAGATCCAAAGATGATATCGTCTACATATATTTGAACAATTAGGGTATGACTATTCACTATTTTCACAAATAATGTCAAGTCTGCTTTGCATACAGAAAAACCAGTTTTTAATAGAAAGGTTTTGAGTCTGTCATACCAAGCACGAGGTGCTTGTTTTAAGCCATATAAAGCACGTTTTAGTTTGAAAACATGATCTGGATATTGTTCATTTTCAAATCCTGGAGGTTGTTTTACATAAACTTCTTCATTTATAAAACCATTTAAAAAGGCACTTTTAACATCCATTTGATATAATTTGAAATCCATATAGCTTGCATATGCTAAAAACATTCTAATGGATTCAAGTCTAGCAACAGGAGCAAATGTTTCATCAAAATCAATACCTTCCTCCTGGTTGTATACTTGAGCTACTAGTCTGGCCTTGTTTCTTATAACATTACCTGTTTCATCTAGCTTGTTTCTGAAGATCCATCTTGTCCCAATGATCGGATGATCCTTTGGTCTTGGTACAAGATCCCAAACTTCATTCCTTTGGAATTGATTCAGTTCTTCAGTCATGGCTAGCATCCAGAACTCATCGATGATGGCTTCATCAATCTTCTTTGGTTCAAGTTGAGAAATGAATGCCATATTTGCAATCCATTCTAGCTGAGCTCTAGTCTGAACCCCCTTTGTCAGGTCTCCCAAAATCTGCTTTTGAGGATGATCTTTGATATCGACAAATATTCTTTGATGATCATCTTCATTAGACTTAGCTGTGTTATCTAAAAATAAATCTGCACTTTCAAAATCATCATCGTTAGTTTGCTTATGAACAGATTGATCAATAGATTCACAGAAACTAACATGCATAGATTCTTCAATAGACTTAGAACTCTTATTGAAAACCCTGTATGCTTTACTATGACTTGAATATCCTAAAAATATGCCTTCAATAGATTTAACATCAAATTTATCTAGGCTGTCTTTTGTGTTTAGGATAAAGCATTTACATCCAAAGACTTTGAAATAGTCTATTCTTAGAGTCCTGTCATAGAATAATTCATAGGGAGTTTTATTTAATAAGGGTCTAATGAGAACTCTATTTGTTATGTAGCATGCAGTATTAACAGCTTCTGCCCAAAAAGATTGAGCAAGATTATTGTGTTGGAGCATAGTTCTAGCAGATTCCTGAAGGGTTTTATTCTTTCTTTCTACTACACCATTTTGAGGTGCAGCTCTAGGAAAGGCAAAGTTATGAGAAATACCATGCAAGTTACAAAAATTTACCAAAAAATCATTTTCAAATTCTCCTCCATGGTCACTACGAATTTTAGCAATAAAACAAGATTTTTCATTTTGTAATTTTTTACATAAAATTTCAAATTGACAAAACGTATCATTTTTGTTTTTCAAAAATATTACCCAAGTAAATCTTGAGTAGTCATCTACAATGACAAAAACGTATTTATTGTGATTATAACTAGCTACTCTAGAAGGACCAAAGAGATCCAGGTGGAAAAGCTCTAGAGGTCTTTTGCTTGAAATGATATTTTTTTATTTAAAAGATGATTTAGACAGTTTTCCTAATTGACATGCATCACAAAAATAATCCTTTTTAAAAGATATTTTGGGTAGCCCACGTACTAACTTATCTTTAGCTAATTTAGACATGTACTTAGAATTGACATGACCCATTCTCATGTGCCATAAATGTTGAGAGTCATTATTAGCTATGAGGCAATGTTCTGTGATGTTTTCTAGGTATAGTTCATATATATTATTTTTTCTTATACCTTTTAAGATAATATTTTCGTTGGTGTCTGCTATAAGACAAGCATTATGATTAAAGCTAACATTATAACCTGTATCACACATTTGACTAATACTTAGAAGGTTATGTTTTAAGCCTTTAACCAGGAGAACGTCTTTGATAAGAGGTTTATCTATATTTCCAATATTACAAATACCTATTATCAAACCTTTGTTGTTATCTCCAAAGGTGACGGTTCCTCCTTCCTTTTTATGAAGAACAACAAAGAGGTCTGAATGTCCAGTCATGTGTTTTGAACATCCACTGTCTAGTATCCATCTGTTCTTCTTGTTTGGAGCCTGCAAATCATTAAGTAAAATTTCTTTTTGGTATCCAGTCGGGTCCCTTTTTGTTAGACTTTGGAACCCATATCCATTTAGATTTGGGTTTGTCTACAGCCTTAGAGGAGTTCAAGAAGTTAAAATTATAATACTCCTTTTTAGGTTCAGAAGAACTTTTCACAAACGTGGTCTTTTGATTCATACAAGAAGGCTTGTTAAAATGAGAGTAGCCAATACCATTCTTGTAAAAAGACACTTTTTGAGAGGATAGGAGTTTATCCAAGTTCTCTTTTCCTTTAGTAAACTTGAAAACCGTTTTCATAAGGTTCTCAGTTTTACTTTTTAATTCTGAAATTTCTACTTGCAGATTTTTAGTTTTGGAGCTGGTAGAAGAGATTTCAGAAGTAATAAGAAGATTTTTCTTTTGTAACTCAGAATTTTCAATACTGAGTTTTTCATTTTTCAAAATAAGCTCTAGATTCTCAGATTTCAACTGTTTATTTTCTAGAACCGTTTTCCTTGATTCTTCAAAAAGTTCCTGAAAAGCATTTTGAAGTTCTTCAAAGGAGAAATCAAGAGATTCACTTACAGAGCTTTCTGCCATGAAGCACATGTTGGCGGTTTCTGCTTCATCATCATTTGACTCTTCACTGGTGGATGGTTCTGAATCATCCCATTGAGCATGCAGAGCCTTTTTCATGAAGAACCTTTTCTTTGGTTCCTCAGTCTTGGATTTTCTTTTGAGAAGAGGACAGTCACGTCTCAGGTGACCTGGCTTATTACACTGGTAGCACATAGAATCTTCTTTTGGGTCTTTTCTTTCTTTGTGCTTATTTGGAAGCCGGTTCCTTCACATAAAACGCTGGAATTTTCTGGTGAGTAGCGCAATCTCAGTTTCTTTTTCTGAGTCCTTATCCTCAGAAAGGGCTGGGAAGGCTAGAGTTTTCTTCAAAGGTTGTTCTTCTTCCCTTCTTTCCTTCATGTGGACTTCATAGGCCATAAGATTGCCTATTAAATCGTCCAGGGTAAGTTTGGAGAAATCTTGAGCTTCTTCAATAGCAGTAGTCTTTTTCTCCCAATTAGTTGTGAGAGATCTCAAGATTTTCTTCACCTTTTCTGTCTGAGAGTAGGTTACACCCAGAGATTTTAGATCGTTGGTGATGTTGGTGAATCTGGTGAACATCTCTGTGATGAGTTCATCTTTGTTCATTTTGAACAACTCATATTTTCTGACAAGAGATGAGATTTTGGCTTCTTTCACTTTGTTGGTTCCTTCATGAATAACCTCCAAAGAATGTCAAATATCATATGCAGATTCACATATAGATATTCTATTGAATTCATTCTGATTGATGGCACAATATAAGGCATTCATAGCCTTTGCATTTAGGTTTGCCATTTTCTTTTCTTCATCAGACCATAAGTTATAGTCTGCGGAAGGAGGTGTGTATGAATGCTCAACAATTTTCCATACAGCAAAATCTATGGATTTGAGAAATATAGCCATTCTGCACTTCCAGTATCCATAGTTGGAGCCGTTGAAGAAAGGAGGATGAGATGCGTGTTGACCTTCAATATCGCGAGCATAAGAGGTAGATGCCATATGTACTGGAAGACTTGTTATGTCGAAACCAGCAAACCTGCTCTGATACCAAATGAAATTCCACTAGAGGGGGGGTGAATAGTGAAATACGATGCAAGTTGATATAATAAAAAATAAAGCAATAAGGCACAACACAATAAACACAGGATTTATACTGGTTCGGTCAAAACCCTGACCTACATCCAGTCCCCAAGCAAACCACTTGAACTTTCCACTATAACATCCGAGTCACCGGATAAATAGTACAACACCCTCTTCCTCAGAGGTCTTCTTCTCTCAACAGAGAAGGGGCACACCCTCTTGCACAGAGGTCTTCTTCTTTCAACAGAGAAGGGCAACACCCTCTTTCTCAGAGGTCTACTTCTTTCAATAAAGAAGGAATACAGTGAATAACAGAAAGTTATAATACTTCCTATAGAACCTTCAAAATAATATGAATGCACGAATGAAGGATTCTCAGAATGTTCTGTTTGTCACTCAGAAGATACTCTTTGTCAAAGAGTTATTTTTTACTTTTTCTCTTTCTTTTCTCTTTCTTTTTCTAGGCTCTCTTTCAAATATCGAATAGGTATTTTTCTCGTTGTAAGCTCACTTGTCTATTCCATTTCCCTTCTGTTTTGAATAGTTCATTTGAGTGTGTTTTTATAGCTTAAAAAATAGTCGTTGGCTTTTTGAAATCGTAGCCTTTTTGAGATGTGAAATGTCATGTCATTTCAAAAAACATCTTTAGAGAAATTCGAGAAAGTCTTCTTTCCATAAAAGTAAAATATAGGGTACACTAGTCGTTGTAATATTTTAGGTAATACATATTTTATGTAAAAAGTCTATTTCTTACAATAGTACATTGAACGTTGGATTGTAAGCTATTATATAGTTTTGTCTTTATTCTAATAAATGATTTGAGGTACATAAGTACTTTTTTACTTTAAATGAGTGTAAGTACAATAAATGCTTTGAGATATTTATTTGTACATAGTCATGTCAAGAGTTTTCTTTATGTTGGGTTTTTAAAAGTCTATAGAGAGAATGAAGACTATAAGTAAGTCGACATTCTTGAGAAGGATATTAACAAGGATTTCTTACAGGAGGTATTTAATGCTATACAAAGAGAATGATGACTTCAAGTAAGTCGACATTCTATGGGTTTGTAAAAAGGTAACTAGAGTCTTTTCAAAACCAATATTATATTTGTTTTCTTTGTGTAGCCGATTTCATGTTTTGTTTTTTTCCTATATTTGAAATCATTTCTTTAAAGAAGGTAACTAGAGTCTTTTCAAAACATATTATATTTGTTTTCTTTGTGTAGCCGATTTCATGTTTTGTCTTTTTCCTATATTTGAAATCATTTCTTTAAAGAAGGTAACTAGAGTCTTTTCAAAACCAATATTATATTTGTTTTCTTTGTGTAGCCGATTTCATGTTTTGTCTTTTTCCTACTTTTAAAATCATTACTTTTCAAGTTGTCTTGTATATGATATAAGGTATAATTATTACATTTTGAAATCATGTCAAAATACCTTTTTCATAAAGGGTTGTAAGAAGGTACAATTATTTGTTTTCAAAAAGGAGCTTTTTGAAACTATCGTATACTTTTATGAAATAGCTTTTATGAATGAGTATGTAATATGCAATATGCATGCTTCTGAAGGTTCTATTACAAATGACTCTAAAGAAGAAAAAATCTTCAACTTGTGGAAGCCGATCTCTTTAGATGGTCTTTAGAAATGCATGGCTCATCAAGCATTTTCTTCAAGGAGTATGATTGCACCATAGTTGTACTTGAACTGGAGGTCTCCATCCTTTTTGAGTGAGATATCCTTGCATCAAATACTCGTTAGATATATGGCAAAACATATCCAGTCATTATATAACATTTTTCAAGAAGACATATTATCATATTATATGAAATCAAATAAGACAGTGTATCATATTATGTGACATCAAAACAGAGTTTCTCAACAGCTTTATTTGATCTGTAAAAGGAGTTATTTTTGTTCATCTTTCTAATTTTTCTCTGTAAAAATTCATAAACTTTCATTACTGTTTGATATCTAATTCAGATCTGACACTACAATAGGTACATGATTGTGAGCAAATCGCATATTTTTAAGTTTTTATTTAATTTTTATATCAAAATAATCTCAAAAATTATATTTTTTTGATTGAATTTTAATTTTAGGGTTATTAGAAGTGTATGTATTGATTTTTGTGAATTTCGGAATTCATTTGATGCATTGTTTGCTTATTTCATAAAAATAGGATGCCCGCAGTGTCCTGATTCAACTGAAACACGAGCAAAATTTGATCTTTTTCTAATATTTCATTTTTTTTAAAAGTTTTATATTTTTAGGGTTTGATCATGTTCATAACCATATTAGAGTGCCCTCCACCCGATTTGGCGTTGTTTTGAATCCGTTTGATCCCCGGATTATGCATTTTACAAAAATCTTTTCTGAAAAACCCTGTTTTGCAATAAAGGTTAATTTTTAAGGGTATTTTACCCATTTTTCTCAAAATTCTAAATTTCAAAGATTTTTATTTTTATTATTTATTTAATTTTGCATCAACCTTTATTATGTTTATTACAGAGAAGCATGGAAAAAGGCTTATATCCAGATAAATCTCTCAATTCCATATATTGTTGGATAAATCTTGAAAGCCGACATTTGTCCACTAATGAGTTTGCTAATTTTGCAGGAAAGCTCAAGAGTTTATTTCTTTTTCTTTTTCTTTTCTTCAATTCAATTATTGATGTAAATTATAAATTTGGAATAAGAATTTCCTTTTCTGCTTAGATTAAGGTTGCATTGCATATAGTTTATTTTCAATAATATTAATCGTGTGATGGATGATGATTCATGTATATTCAAATTCATAATGGTCTACACGAATGGCACATGCACTCTCTTTTAAGGAGTTAATAAACTCAATTGAGTTCGTATTTATGGCCATAGTCAGAATACGAACAATATCCAGATTTATCTTCTTTTAAGCCACAAACGGGCAACACTCTTAAGCTATCTTAAAAAACAATTGCATATTTTCAAAACTTTTCTAAGTACTTCCCCCTTTTTAGAATCAAACGAGATATATTCAATGCATATTCGTGGCCATAGTCAGGAATATGTACTGAGTCTATTTCATCAAAATTCTATAAGGCACCAAAATCCTTTTTATCAGTAATTTCCCTCAAATTATTCAAAAAATATTTTCTCAAATTGCATCCATGCATCATCTAGATTAGATTGCATCATGAAAAGATTTTTACAGGGACACACACCCATCCTTTTGATCAATTCAGGGGTTCAAAAAACAATTTTCTTAAAGTCACCTAGGTTTTCCTCAGAAATCAATTTTCTCAAAACTTCAAGATCTCATTTTCCCTCAAAAATCAATTTTCAAGTTTCCTCCCCTTTTTAAATATTTTCCTAAGTCCAATTCATGATTTTTTCAGCTTCAATATTTCTCAATTCCAATTCAAAGAAATCAAACTTCTCAAAAATTACCCAAGTTTCCTTCAAAAATTGATTTTCTCAAAACATCAAGATTTCTTTAGAAATCGATTTTCTTTTTCTTCAAAACTATTTTCCCAATGTGATTCACGATTTTTAAAGTGTCATTTTCCAAGTATTTTCCAAAATTCGAAGCATACATTATGTTTTCAATCAAAAAATTTCTAAGTCATAGCACATGCCTGATTCTTTGTGCATTTAGGAATATAACATCGATTTAGAGAGTTTAGCAAAGAAAAGCACCATATTGATCTTTGGTTTGATTACTTTTGGTTATGGCACCAGGAACAGTTTAACCTCGTACTGACAGGCAAGTCTCATTCCTCAGAATTTTCTCATATTTAAAAATGGAGGCAAGTTATTTTCAAAATCTTTTTCAAAATGTGAGTTTGACTTGCCAAAGAAAAAATTTGCAATGATAACATTCTCAGATGTTAGATGAATCTGAGTTCATAAATTGATTCAATTAACCTTCTGAAAGGATCAGAAGGTGGATCCAGATTAAAAATGGATCTGAAATGATTAATTGGATCCTGAATATCTCATGAGATATTCCAGGTTGAAAGGATAATTTGGACCCTAGATATAAATTATAGAATGAATCAGGTGAAAAATCCAGGTCTGGGATGAAAATTGGACACCAGATCCAGCATGAGATCTACTATTTGAATTGAAATGGATTGAATCTCGGATATTGATGAAATATCAGATGAAGGAATTGATCCAAGTCTGAATTTGGGACTTATCTCAATACAAAAATTGTTAGAAACAATGTTTTGAAGAAATTTTTATTTTTTTACTTTTCGCCCTGCAAGTGTAGAAACACGGTACTAGACTGGTTTGAACTAATTTGAACTAGATAGGTTTGAAATGAACTGAATCAGAAGTCAGTTATACTCAGGTGAACTAAATACAGAGCTCAGACACTAGCTCAACTAGCTGGGGTTAGCTCAATTTGGACTAAATTGAGCTTGAATGAGCTAAAATGGGCTAAAACAAAGATCTGAGTGTGTGAAAAGTGATTTTGAACTGGAACTAGACCATTCAAACTCTTGATGAACTCATATTAGACTCCTGGGGATATGATCTACTAGATTTGGCTGACTCAAGAACAGACTGGCTAAAAATGAGCTTATTTTGCCTGAAATGAACTGACACAACTCATTTGTGAGCTCAATGGAGCTAGAAATGACTGGCATTCTAACTCTTCTGAACTTAGAGTGAGCTTGGCTGAGACAAATTTGCGTAAAGGGTTAAAGGTAATTTGGGAGTAAAATGATAATTTTCTTGTTAAAATAGGGCAAACTGGCCTCTGGACTAGGATAAACCTAAGGGTGAGACTCTATAATGCCCTGCAAGGGTTTGGCATCTTTAAAAAGAGATGTCTGAAATGGACCTGAAAAATTTGGGGTGTTTACAGTTAGGAGTGTATTTACTAATTTTTAATTAGTTTAGAAAAAAAAACTTTTAAAAAATATGTTTTTGAGGAAGACCTGTTTTGAAATTTTTAAAAATATTTTGAACTTTTATAGAAAATATGTTTTTGACCCAATATTTTTTTTTATAAATAGAATTTTTCCAGCCATGAAGGCTGTTTTTTCCTCTTGAAAAAATGCAGACCTCTTCTCCCCTTTCTCTTCTCTTCTTCCTCCTCTTCGTTCCCAATCAGTTCTTCCCCATTCTCTTCTTTTCCCCCTCGGATTCGTCTTGCTTCTAGTGTATCTTTGTCGCCGATTCTTCTTGCCTTGCTCAACGGAGGCACATGCTGCTCAAAGGAAAATTCATATTCTTCTTCTCAACCCCTCTATCGGAAGTGAATTTGACGGGTTGCTTCTTCTCCCCCATCTCTGTAGTTTTTAGAACCATACCAATGCATCCATCATATTTGATTTTTCACATCCTTGTTGCATATAACCTGATCTGATTTTTATTCGTGGTTTTACATAGTAGAATAGAATACTTACATCATAGAAATTGATTAGCAACTCATTTTATTCTATCAGCGATATTTTTGTTGGAACATGCATAACGTGAAACACGACCTACAGATTTGTGTGGTTGCACGAATCGCGGGTGGTTGCGCATTCTCTTGTTCAGACTGATCCCATGGTCAACAATAAATAGTGTGTTGCAGATGCTCCATACAGCATGAACACGGGGGCAGCGTTTCATGCTGCTTAGTATTCCTTTGAAGAAAGTAACGTCAATCACGGTTCTGTGTGATTGACGGTAATTTTAACCTAAACCCCAGCGTGATTCACTTTGATTCGTTGATATTATTATTCTTTTTAGATCACTGATTAGATAGGCTTTGTTAGTTTCACAATTGTTGCATGTCATTTCATGGGTTTTCTGTTAAATAATTACGTATTTTAGCATTGATGTGTTTTATCGTTTCTTGGTGTAGATTTATTGATTCAGCGTATAGTGTTTCATTAGGTTGATTTAAATGGATGCCAATCGTTTAGTAGTAGGTAATGTTCTTGTTTTTACTTAACATTAATTAAAATATGTAGGTGCAGCAAATAGATTTTGGGTAGATAGTGGTACGTAATCAAATTGGTTTAGCGTCTTAGGCTTTATTAGCTAACGTTAGATAAACTTTACGTGATTCAATTGAGTTAGGTGTGTTTATTTTAATTTCATTAAGTACTTTAGATGTGCTGAATTGAGGTTAGCTAGGTTAGAAATACATGGGTTGATTAGTTAGGTTAATAATTCAAGCATTTTGTCTTTTAGCTTCATGATAAGTTGTCTTTTTGACTAATTGCTTCATTAGTTGTTTTTGTGTGTTGCACAACATTATATCAATTCGGTTGTTTAATTTAGATGTTTTGAATTAATCTTAGTTAATTAACCTTGGTTGCAGTATAGTTTTTCTTTGTTGGTTACCGGTTTTGGTTTTACGTAAAAGTTAGTATAGGATAATTCATTACTAGTTCAATTAAATCTTTTATATTTCAAATTAGTGTGTTAGTTAGTCAGTTGATTAATTTAGTATTAGGTTAATCGGTTGGCTTGTTTTGTTTGTCCGAGATTTATTCCTTGACTGAACTAACAATGGCTGACATCTTCTTGGAGAAGACAATAGCCTCTAAAAAAAAACAATATGATTTTACACTATCTCAACGAAAACGATTTTCGATAAAAATATTATAGCAAATCAAAAGTTAATTTTTACTTACCCTAAACCACGACTAAACTCGACCCTAGAAAATTAAAACAAAACCTTTAACCTACTATGTAGTCAGCAAAAAAAAAATCCTGACACAAATATTCTAAAACCTCAAACACAGCTAGACATAATCTGGCCGGTTTTCACTAATTAGCAAGATAAACCTAGTGAAATAAAATGACATTTACAACATGATATCAAACTCGATCTTATGACAGAAAAACATGATTTTTAACTATCTCTGACGCTGTAAAAAAATCAGAATGCAAATTATGTTTAGAAGATCAAAAACGGCTTGATAACATCTAACCGATTTTTGCAAAAACAACTAAAACAAAATAAAGAGAAAAGGAACGAGATCTTACCGAACGATCCTCGTTTGGTACCAGATTTGAGGCCTCCCACGGTCTGTTCCAATCTCTATTAATGTCTGCAACCTCCAGCAGCATGATGATGGGATTCGAAGGATGGTAGGTGGGAATGAAGCGCTAGCCCCAAAAATTCCTCGGCTCGCTTAAGGGCCCGAAAATCTCCTCGGTCGGATGGCACCCAAAAAGCTCCTCGGTGCGAAGACTAAGATCCGTCAATGGCTGCCCTACTGATGCACACAAAAATCAGAGTTTGAAAACAAACTTGACATAAAATAAAAAAAATTAACACAAAAGAAATGGAGAGGAAGAAGATGAAGATGCCCCAGAAAATTCCTCGGCGATGAAACACCCGAAAAACTCCACGGTGTGATGAAATGTAGGTGAAAGGTAGGGGATGGAGATGGCTATGCTGGGATGGAGGTTTTCTCAGAAATCTAGACAAAACCCAAATGAAGGGGTGACCCCCCTTTTGTCTGAAATTTTTAAGAATTTTAAAAAGACTCTTATGAAAAAGTTTCTTCAAAAACACTCCAAAATTCTTAAAAAAATAATAGGCACCCCTTTTAGAAAACATAAATGGGTCTTTGGTTGGTTTAGTGTGATCCAACTCTGATCCAATATCCAAAAATGTTTTTTCTAATATGGGTCTAGATCTGAATCTCACCGAAATTTGCACCCTTACACTAAAAAGCTCATAACTTTGTCAATTTAACTCTGAATTGGACGAAATTCGAAATGTAGCTTCCTATGACTAGAATCAACATAAACATGGGTTTTAATTCTAAAAATATGGATAATGACATGCATATTATATTAATTTTATAACGCATTTCATGTATTATCAGATTCCCCTATGCTTGAATGTTGCTAGTCCTCGAGCAACACCGAAACTAAAAACACAAGAAAACTAACTAACTACTAATCAATTCTAGCTTTTATTTTATGCAAATGCAAGAGATAACATATGAAAAGAAACCACACCCCCAAAGTACAAATTTTTTTCTCAAATTTTTTCTAAAATTTGTGATCATTTACATTCCTTTTTCAGAAATTTGAACACCTTCATGTCATCATCTTTCTCTCCTTGTATGATTTCTGCATAGTTTAAAATTTCCTTTTCTCTTCTAAGCAGTGATTTTTTTAAGCTCTTATTATTATTATTATTATTATTACTATTATTATTATTATTATATTTTTTTTCAAATGAGCTCTACATCCATCATCAGACTTTGTAACCTTTGTAACGAGCATTGGGGCGATATCTCCCAGGCCAGACGACTTTAGGGGATCAAATACAAAGGTTCCTTGGGCCTTAATAGCTCGAGTTACTAGGTCCTAGACTTTTGTAGTGTATGTAGCCTTTGTTGTGTGCACTGATATCACCTATTAGACTTTTTATTAGGTCCATGTAGAGAGCTTTAGGTCGATGGCTCCCAAGCTAGACGACTTTAGGGCATCAGGTCTAAAACACCCCTCAGACTTACTTACTCAAACCCAACAGGTCTCACTGACGATGTCTAAGCAAAGTGTTTGACCTTCTAGGTTGCCCTCTTTCGCAGAAACAAAACACATCAACTAGTGTTTGTCTCCACTACTCATGTGACAACTTAGAAAACTTAGAACAACTATATTTGCTCTATAATATTTTTTTTCTTTCACTGCTTTTATTTGTAAAATACTATGCATTATCATACAAGTAATTTTATCAAGACTCCAACAATCACATGTTCTCATTTTGTCAAAATCTATGCAACAATCACTCTTTTTAGATCAATTTTTTGAAAGTTTTTGCACATGGGATTTAAAATTTTAAACATATGTCAAATCCTACAAAAGACATTCCATGAAAAGCTAGAAATTGATTTTCTAAAAAAATAATAATTTTTTCAATGATCCTTCCCCCGTGCTTAAATGATGTTGTCCTCAGCAGCACTCGCCCATGCTTAGCTGAAACTATATGCATGAATGAATATGCCACAAAAATAAATATAAATTGAGACAAGGATAGATACAACCTGACTATATGTTGAAGCTCATCTGAATACTCCATTGCCACGTCCATTGCACCACCATTATGTATACTCAAATGCATGATTTTCTACGAACCTGACATGAATTTGACATCTTAATTGCAGCTCCATCCTCGTATTCTGTAAAAAATAATCACCATTCTAGCACAAAAAATTAGATCAAATAACAAATAACCATAAATAAATAAATAAAAATAAAGCACTCATCCTATAACTAATCTATCTCTACTATGATACAAACAATCAACTGGCTCAATCAAGACTCTCAATAAACATAATTTCCTCACACTCTTCCGCCTGTGTCTCTCCAGAAAAATAGGGCTTTAGTCTTTGCCCATTCACTTTAAAAACTTTGCAGTTGTGCGGATCCCTAATCTCTATTGCTCCATAAGGAAATATAGCTTTCACTATATATGGTCCATCCCATCTACTTTTCAACTTTCCAGGAAATAATTGAAGTTGAGAGTTAAACAACCATACTTGTTGCTCAGGCTCAAATACCTTTTGATTTATGAGTTTATCATGAAATGCTTTTGTGTGAGCCTTACAAATATGTGAACTCTCATAGGCTTCATTCCTTAGTTCTTCTAGCTCAGTGAGTTGTAGGAGACGCTCTTTGCCAGCCTGGGCCATATCAAAATTGAACTTTTTAGTTGCCCTGTAAGCTCTATGTTCCAATTCTATAGGGAGGTGGCATACTTTCCCAAAGAGTAATCGATATGGTGACATGACAATAGGGGTTTTGAACGTAGTCTTGTACACCCATAATGCATCGTCCAAGCGCTGGGACCAATCCTTGTGGTCTGGGTGAACTGTCTTCTCTAAAATCCTTTTGATTTTCCTATTTGAAACCTCCACCTATCCACTGGTCTGAAGATGATAGGGAGTGGTGAACTTATGATGTATAGAGCATTTCCTCAGAAAAGAAGCAACTTGTACATTCCTAAAATGCTTTCCACCATCTGAATACAAAGGTTGTGTCCAATAACATATCGCCTTCTCTTTGGTGAGGATAGGGGATCCTAGGTTCTAAAGGGTTTGAGGTAAAGTTTTTACCCTTAGAACGATTAGATCCTCACAACTCTTAGCCTTTGCCATTTTTTTCTCCCACTTCCTTTGGGTTGGTTCCATGTTAACATTTTCACGGAGAGACAAAACACTATTATTGGCTCCGTTGTTGGGTGACTACGACCAAATAATGTTGCTGAGTAGAAAGCTCTAGTGATTGGTCTCGAGTTAGCTCGTGATTTGGGCATTTATGTGCTTAACGTGTTTAGTGATTCATCACTGGTAATTAATCAATGTCTTGGATTCTACTGTGTTATGGACCTAACATTAAGGATTTAGTGCATTTATGTGCTTAACGTGTTTAGTGATTCATCACTGGTAATTAATCAATGTCTTGGATTCTACTGTGTTATGGACCTAACATTAAGGATTTAGTGCAGATCATTGCAGCTAATGAAGATCCTTTATGTGGCAAAATCCAGCATTCAAAATTGTGAAGGGCTTGGGCCCTTGTTGCAGAATAGATTTTTGGTGCAGAGCGTGCATCTTTTGAGTCTGAGGTGGACCTGCTCTGATACCAAATGATAGCTACCCAAGGTGGGCTGCTATACTCGAACAAGGGGATGTAGGATTACAGGAGGTGACAGTGGGTGGTGAACAAGATGGAGGTAGAGAGGCGGGTGAGCTAGAGAACTCATGAGGGATAAGGAGAGTAGGAAGGGGCATGGGAGATGGGAAGACTAAGGGAGATGAGTGTGAGAGAAAGAGAGGGAGAGAAAGGCGTGAAAGGGGGATATGGCAAGGAGAGGTTGGATGGTTGAGGTGGGATTCTCCTAATGAATCAAGCGCCTTCTTCTTCCAAGAAAGAAGACCTATTCCTACCAAACAAGTAGACCAAGAAAGGTAAAATAAACTTCTCAATAGTAAGTTCATTAGATAAGAAATCAAATGGGATTGCAAGAGCCTTTTATAGAGAGGAAGACAATCTCAACCACCAAATGGGGGGCCCAAGCTGGTCGTCCCTATCTAAGAGAAATCCTCTCCTTATTTTCTTCTTATTTTGCCCCTAAAGTGGTGCCATCTTAGAAAAGGGACCAAATGGCCTCCAAGAATCTTGATAAGCATGGATTTATGCATGTTCTGCCTATACCTAGCCAGTCGTCATTGTTGTCCTTGCTGCCTTCACTGGCTATGGTCATTCTGACAAGAAAATATAAGTGGATGAACCTTTATGTTGAGGTTCTCTAGTTGAAATTCTGACTGGGTGGCTTCGCCATCCTTCCCTTAATCTAGGATTTGGTTTGGACAATGATGCTGAAACTTTGGTCAATGATGCAAAAACTTCAATTGAGTTTGTGTGATTATCGCAAAATTTTTTCTCTTGTATTCTTCTCTTCCGTCTCTTTTCCTTTCTAACCTCTATTCCCATTTTAGAGGAGAAATAAAAGACATAAAAGAAGAGAGAAGAGAAAGGAAAGAAAAGAGAAAGGAACTCTTTTGCGAAGGTTTCATTTGACCAAAATTTTGAAAAAATTTTAAAATTACTCACCTTCGTTTTAAAAATTTGCAAGAAAATGGAGAGACGGAATTCTCTCGTCAGTACGAGGTTCGATCATTCCTGGCACCTTTACCAGAGGTAATCGAACTAAGGATCGAATTTATGCCTTTTGCTTTGCCTAAATATTGTCTAAGAATTTATTTTAAGTCTAGAATGCACAAAGAATCATGCGTGTGCAATGCAAATGCAAGGATGTATGCTTTTGAGAAAATAGTTTACAAATTTTGAGATTTTCCATGTGATTCCGAAATAAATTTTGAAAATGAAATAAAGAAATGTTTCAAAGGTTGGAAATTGATTTGAAAAAGTTAGATTTTGAATCTAACTTGGAGTTTGAAATATATCTGGAAAGAGAGACTTGAATTTCCAAGTCTTGGAGTAATCAGAGTTTGAAAAATGGATTTTGATTTGAAGAAATAAGGAGAAAAGGAGATTTTAAAACTAAGATAGGACTTTTTAAGTGAAGATGAATTTTCAAAGTTAGAATGAACTTTGAATTTTGATTTCGAGTCTAGGATTCAAATTTGGGATGGAATCTTGAAAAGGGAATTGAATTCTGGATTTAAAGTCTGAAATTACAATGGATCTTGGATCTTGGATCTAGGTGGAATTTAAAAACAGAATTAGACTTGAAATCTGAATTTTCAGGATGGATTTGAATCCGAAATCTGGAATCCTAAATGGAATTGGATCTGAAGTCTGGAATCCAAGATGGAGTTGAATCTGAAATCTGAAATTCTAAATGGAATTGGATCCGAAGTTTGGAATCCAAGATAGATTTGGATTTGAAAATCTGAATCCAGGGTAGAATTGGATTTTAAATCTAGAATCCAAGAGAATTGGATTTTGAAAATCCAAATGGGGCTCTTTGAGGATGAATCAAGATTTTTTTGGAAAATCCAGATTTTGAATTTTAAAAGTAGGCTTTGAACTTAGGGAAAATCGAATTTTTGAGATTCAGAATCAATCTCAAAACCTTGATTTTGAATTGAGAATCAAGACTCAATCTTTAGATAGAACTTTTGAAAAATAAACTCGATTTAAAGCTTGAGATTTAAAATCAGAAGATGAATCAGAAATTTTAAAGTTAAGTTGAACTTTGAAATTTGATCTGAAATGCTGAATTGAATTTGAAATTAAATCCTGGAAATGAAAATGAATTTGAATTTTCAAAGTTGAATTGAACTTTGAAATTGGATTTGGATTGGAAATTGAATTTTGGAATATAGGAATGAATTCGAATTTTCAAAGTCAAATGGGACTTTAAAATTGAATTTTGAATTTTAAAATGAGATAGAAAGATGAATTGAAATAGAAATTGAAGATTGATTTGAGAAATGAAGAAGATATTTGAAAATATATGTCAAAAATCACTTGGATTTTTGAAGAAAAATTGAAATAATTTGAAAATAGGATGTAATTCTATCCTAAATGATGAAATGAATTAAAGAATTTTGAAAATTTGGAAAGCATGTTTCATTTTTTAAGTGAATTGAAATAAGATTGAAGATATAATACATTTTTTACTATGGTCATAAAATGTATTATAAAATAATCTATATTTAAATTCAGATGAGAAATAAAACACATTTTGATACCTTTATAGAGTTTGAAATGAATTTAACTCTCAATATATCCTGACTATGGTCATTGATACATATTTTGAGTTAATTTTAAGTTAAACTCTGATAAAGAAAGAAAATATTTAGAAAAATATGATGATTTTTTAAAGAGATCCAGTGTTATTCCATAAAAGATAAAAATCCTAAGCATGGTCCACATTTTGACTATGGTCATCAATGTGGGTCATTTGCTTAGGATTAATTACCTCTTATTAGAATGGTGCATGTGTCATTCGTGTTTCACCATTGTAGGATTTTGAAATAAAAGAAGAGTGGTATGAAAACAAATAATTCATGATATCTACATGCTCATATATTCTAATCTAAAACTGGAAAGTAAAGCTTCTCATCGATATCTAGCTATTACAATTATTAAACTGGAATTGAAATGATAAAATCCTAATCTAAGAGGGGAAATCAACATTTTTCATGTGTCCCTGTAAAAAGTGGGTTAGTATGAATATTAAGAGAGATGGCAATATCCCACGAAATCAAGAAGACAAATGATGAAATGGATTTAGGATGCATATGAGATGTATATGGTTAAGTGCATGCATATGAGAATGGATCTGCCTAAATGTACATGAAAATGTATATGAAAAAGGCATACATGAAGGCATATATGCACATATGTTCCCATGGTTGAAAAACCTATATAAGACTTAAATGTATATATACTACACAATGTTTAATGCCGGTGCCTAAGGGTAACTTGAAGTGTTAGAGGAAATGAAAGATTTACAGGAGGTGTAATGCGATGAAGTATATATAAAGTAATGATGATGCAGATGTAAGTGTTGCAATGACAACAAGTGAAGAAAGGTGATGACCTTGTGCAACAATGTAAGCATAGGGCTATGAAGGTACCACAATGTACAACAGGTGGAGGAGTTTGATGTAAGGCCTCAGCAGATGCATAGGTGAGGTATGAAGGGTAACAATGCGCTGGGAAAGTAGGTGGACGATTCAGCCTTTGATTTGCAGCAGTAAAGGGGTACACCACAGGAAATGGTGTTGTGGTTGGTAAGCTGGAAACATGAAGTGGCAGGTGATAGCATGCTACTATGACTGGTGAAGGCATCAGTGCAACTGTGTGTAAATGGGATTTGTGCTGAAATGGAATGGGATTGGAGTTATGCTGGTAATAGTGTTATGAAGGGCGGGCTATGGTTGGAGGAGTAGGTGGTGCATAGAACAAGGAGCACAGTAAGGGCTACGGAATATTTTAGCAGGTGGATATGTGCAAATAAAATATGCAGGAAACTTAGAGGCAATGAAAGTGGAAATATAGAACTTGTGCTATGTGCAAACGGTAATAGTGAATGGGCAGTCTTATGACACACATAAGGGTGATGGAGGTAAAACAAAGGAGGCCATTGTTGCAAGGATGAGGTGGCTGAAGAGTTTGCAGTAATAGCGCAGCAGGAGGTGCATAGGTAAGGTGGTAATGAAAGTGCAGTGTAGCTAGTAGGCACTATGAAGATTTTAACTGTTGTGTTGTGATACACATGGCAAGACATTTGTGACAAATGGTGAGCTGTGAAGATAACAAATGGCAAGTTGGTGGCTGGGCTATAGTGGTGTTGGCATGTGTTGCAGGGAATGTGTAGTGGTGCTAGTGTAGGTGAATGAGTGTTAGTGAGATGTAGGATGAAGATGGTGATGTGTAGCTACAGGTGGAATGTGATATACCGATACACAGATGACAGGTAAATAGGAAATATGAGTGAGTGTAAACCCCGGTTAGTGGCTGGTAGCAGGGAGATCACAACAATGCTTGACACTGCTGTGAGTAAATGAGAGCTACAACAGTGCCCAACACTGTTGCCGATGCCTAAAGTGAAAACAATGGCAGTGTTAGTATGTGAGCCATAATGATTAAAAAAATCTGCTACTAAGTGCAAGTGGCTGCGATGAACAGTGCATTTAGCAGTAAAGTAAGTAAAAAAATGCATAGCAGGTGCAATAACAATGTAGGTGAAGAAGGTATGGCAGCTAGTGAAAATGGGGTGTGCACAGGGAATGTGCTGAAGGTTAAAATATGATAGGTGATGCCTTACAGAGGAAGGTGGGATTGAGTGTGTGTACATGAGGAATAAGGTGGTGGTGTGTTGTGACAGTGGGTTGTTGTGTAGATGGCTTACAGGGAAGTGGAATGGAGGGGGAAGATGTTTATTAGACAAGAAAATATCCACCTTTATAATCTACCACATTACAAAAAGGAAGCAAATCAAACAATAAACAAATTGTTAGAAACAAAAGTATTAACTGAAAACTGAAGACATGGGAAGAACAGGAGAAGAAACCAAAATAGTTGAGTAGTGGAGAGAACAGAAATACCAAATGGTGTAAGCATCCCCTTTAAGATACAGAGAACATATCCCATGCCAGGTTGTTTATTTTCATCAGCATCAACACAACGTAGTACCAGTTTAGCAACAAGTTTTGTTTCTTCCTTTGGACACTTCCATTTTATCCTAGGGTCCACTATTCCTGAAGATGACTGTCTGCCAAAGAAAGATGAAATACCCCAATTAACTATTCCAAAATTTCTTTCTTCTGACTCTGCTTCAGTCTCACGCCCAGACAACATTACACCATAGTTGTAAACATCTGAGCTTGTGCTCCAATTGTCTGTCTTGATGAATTCTGGAGCAAGATGGTCACGTAATCCATAGGTTGCAACAAACCCAAAATTCTGGTGGGCTTTATATACAGAATTTGGCATTGCCAACTTGAATGAACATACGAGCTCATGCCAGGTCAAACCAAATGCCAATTACTTATCGGCTCAGGGCTTCAGTACATTTGGTAATTCTGTCATGTCTTGCAAGGTCTTAAATGATTGGTAACTTGTCATGTGTCGTGTCAAGAAGAGGAGTTGCAGAGAAGATAATCTGAATATATCTTTCATACAGGGTTGATTGCATCAAGGGATACACTTCTATAACAACGAACATCCTCATATCTTACAGTGAGCCTGCTGAGGTGGAATGGAATGACCATATGGTCATAAGTCTATTGATTTTTATTATTTTTTAAATTTTTTTGAATTGCCATCTGATATGAACTTGTCTGAATCCTAGCATTTTCTTTCAGAGCCACTATCCAAACCAGCAATACAGGATAATACATGACATTGAGTGATTCAAAAGCCCATCTAGTGTCGCAGTTTACACAGAAAATGTCACCCCCTTTACCGTCAATGGTGTTATAATTGGGCAAGTTCTTGTGGGTTTTCCATTGCTTTCTTTAGAATGGGTTTTGAGTATCTCTTGTAACAAACAATCATGTTTGGAAATAAATGAGAAAGCAAAGTGATGAAATACAATGATCACATATAACGAGAAAATTATAACCAACAAGATAAACAAGCAAAACCGGTTGATGAAATGGATTAGTGGGGACATAATGGATCAAAATAATTATATATAAAAAAAAATGTAATTCAATGATGAAAAAGATTCACAACAAACAAATGATACATAGTGCTTTGCATTGAGAAAGCTCAAAACGTGAAGACGACAAACAAGATGACAATTATAGATGGGGTGCAAGATCAATGGAAGACCATTGCTGCGTAAAGCCCGATCTGATACTGGATCAAATCGGACGTTACGGCAGGGGTTACTTCCAGATGCAGGATGACGATGAAACTGACTTAGAGCAGAAAGTAAAGTTACAAAAAATAACATACTGTAATAAGAATGAAAATGAAGCCAATAACATATTGTCGCAATCTACAGGTCAACGTTGCTATATTCAACTCGACATTGTAGAATATGCCTTTTGCTGAGAGGGAAAAGGAAGAAAAAAAAAGAAAGAAAAAAAGAAAAAAGGAAAAAGAAGTGAAGGGAAATGGCGAGGAACAAATGCTATTGTCGAAACTAAGTTGCAATGAAAGAGAGAAAATAGAGGGAAGAGCCAATGCTTACAGTGAGTTGGTTTGGTTTGAGAGGAGAAAGGGGTATTCCCTCTAGGAGCTGTTGTAGAGTCGATCGATGTTCAGAAATTAATCGAGAGAATGTGATATCCCTCTTTAGGTTATTGCTGGCTCGATCGAGCTCTCTTCAAACAGAGGGAAAAAGAGAGGATTATCGTGAAGAAGAAGATAAAGGGGAAAGAGAAGATCAGAGAGAGAAAAGAGGGATCACAGAGGCGCAGTGAAGGGGTGAAGAGGCGATCCCCTGGACCTCCCCCCACGGCCCTTCTTATAACAGAAGGTCGTTGGGGGACTTTTCAAATCAAGTCCATTATTTCTCAAAAATTCTTGGAAAATAATGCCCTTTTTGTGAAATTTCTCTAAAAAAGGTTTTTAATTTGCAGAAAATGTTTCTAAAAGAGGGTCCTAAGCTATATTTTTCTGAATTTTCTTTCATTTTTCTATTTTTTTGTTCTTTTTCTTTGTATTTTCTATTTTTTTGGTGTTTTTAAAATGAAAACTCTGAAAGTTAAATGATTTTAAACTAATTTTGTGAAATTCAAAAATATTTACAAAAGAAAGTTTTTTTTTTAGAATTCAGGTTTGATTTTTTTTTAAATTTCTTTAGAAAATGGGTTTAGATCCAGATTTTGAGAAAATATTTGAGTTTTTACCCTCGAATCAAAAAATACAGAGCCATGAATCCAACTGGATGTCGAATGGACTATCCGAGCCATTCAAAAACTATTTTTGGTATTTTTTTTAATTTTGATTTAAAAACTTGGATAACGAGGCTCAGATTTGGATTTTAACATTGGATTCGGATCCAAAATTGAGTCTGATATAGAAAATGGAGTTTATTCCAGAAAATCCGAGAAATAAACTAAAATTTTGTGTGAAAATGACTCAACTTGCTTAGAAAATGGGGCTAGGGGGGAAAAAAAGGAATATTTATAAAATTTTGAAAAATTTGGGGTGTTCACAGTTTGGAAAAGTAAAAGTTTCATAATCGAAAACCTTTTTTTTTATTAGAAGAAGGATTTTTGTGAGAAACATATTGATCTTGAAACGTAAAGCTTTCATAAGAAAATTAGAAATGTTTTCTGTCAAACAGGTCTGGGAAAGTGAAAGCCTCATAGGTGGAATCATTCATTAATTTTGACGATACCTCATGAAAAAATGAGGTTCAGGCTTAACCCTTAACCTAAAAGGGATGATACCTCAAGGAGCGAGGTTCAGGCTTAACCCTTAATCTGAAGGGGATGATACCTCAAGGAGCGAGGTTTAGGCTTAACCCTTAACCTGAAAGTGATGACCATACAGAATCCTTGAACGAAGAAACCATGATGGGACCTTTGAAGTTTGGACAAACAAATCTAAGAGGGGTTTGCAAAAGAAAGAAAGGGGGTTCCCTAAAGCTTTGAAAAGGGATGATCTTAGGTGTCTCATTGCTGAGACTAAATCAACTTTTAAAACAAATGACCTTTCGCAGAAAATTCAGGTTTGACCCTTAACCTGAGCGGAATGATATCTCGAGGAGCGAGGTTCAGGCTTAACCCTTGACCTGAACGGGTATGAAATCTTTGAAAGAAGAAACCATGATATAGCCTTCGGATTTTGCACAACAAATCCGAGAGGGATTTGCAAAAAGAGAAAAATGGGGGTCCCTAAAGCTTGAGAAGGGATTGTTCGTGGGTGCCTCATTGCTGAGACTAAATTAGCTTTTAAAACAGATAACCTTTTGCAAAAAGCTCAGGTTTAACCCTTATCCTGAGCGAGAATTGTCTATGGCAGGACAATGGGGAACACAGGGAAGTGTGCAGATCCAAGAGCCCAGGCGCTCAGATCAAAATAGAAGGGAAGGACTTTCCAGTCCTAATGAGGGATAACGTCAAGATGTGTCAAAATGGACATCGAGTTCTTGCTTCATGTTGGGATAGCCAGAAAATATTGCCAATAAGATGCAAAAATCGTAGTTGATTCAAAATGATTGAAATATGTATGTTTAGTGCAAAAAATATCACATCTTTTCACCTATAGTATTACCTCTAATTGAGCTAACTCTGTAGAATCAAGAATCAGACTCAAATTTGTTATTGTTGAGTTTCTTCAAGGAAGCTATCAATTTCCTTGATATAAAAAGAGAGGAAATATTCTTAGTTTCATAAAAGCAATTGAGTGAAAAGATATGGATAGAATAATTTCACATAAATAAAGAAGATTTTTGGTAGTTTGGCAGTTTGATATCTGAGTTTTACTCATGATGATCTTTTTGGCACTCTTTTTGAGATATTAAGCTTTCTCAGGTTTTAAGGAGAAGTTTATTACATCATCCTTCATTTTGGAGATGTCCTAACTTTTCTTTTTTCAGAAAGGGTATGTCATAAACTCCTTCAACTTGGAGATGTTCTGATCCTTCTTTGTCTTGGGAATTATACTGATGATATTGTTTCTTGGGTTGAGAATCTCTTGATGATAGTAGAAATCAAATATCTTTTAGGGTTTGTCGGGAGGTTCATCGCATCCGCTTTCAACTTGGCGGTGATCTGAACTTTCCCTGGAAGGATCCGTCACAAACTCCTTCATCTCGGAGATGATTCAAATCTTCTTTGGCTCCAGGGATCTAACTCATCCATCAGTCTTCAACTTGACGATGATTGAGAGATCCCTTTTGCGGATATTTAATTGCAACTTAAATGACTGAGGAGATATGGATTGAGTGAATTCTTTTTTATCGCTCAATATATTTTCACTGCCTTGCTGCCAGAAGAACGGTCTTTAAGAATGTGCCATAGCTATGATCAATGATTGAGTTTTTATGAATGCTCTTTTCAAAAGATATTTTCAATGAAATAATTTGGGAAAATTGTCAACTAAAGATATAAAAACCGACTTTCCACAGAAGTGGCGAGTACGGGTCGAATCCACAGGGAACGGGATACATTCTGAAATAATTCTAAAATAACATTTTATTAATAAAACAAAGTTTACAACTATGTCAGTATTACAAATTGAATCAAATAACAATCTAAACTAAGAAAATAATTAAAGTAGGAAGCTAAGTCTTCTACAAATCTCTAGGGGGAAAATTGTCTTTTCAACTCATGTACAGTTGCACTTCATCTTTGAATTACACCTGTAAACTTGTTCTAACTTATTAACCTACACAATAAAACACAAAGTCAGTAAACATATTAATATTTAACTCTAAATTACTTCTACACTTATTGTTAAACTAATTCTACAATTAAACTATAATTAAATAAACATAGAAAACTAAAATTACACTTCAAATTAAACTAACTAAGCAAAGCAACTCTAATTAATATAACTGACTCTAATTCAATCACTACAAGACTAGAAAACGCGAAAACTACATTAAACCAAACAAATAAATAAATGACTGTTCTGTCCCTAAAGAATGCAAAAGTGGACTCTGACATCTTTTTGCAAAACGAATATTTGAGGAGTAAAATGAAATCCAATTTTTCCTAAATTACTTTTGTTCTGTAACTGATAGATTAAAAAATCTGACACATTTTACAGATTTGAAAAATACGTTCTGAATCTCCAGATATAAGCGTTCAAAATCAGGATAATCTTGGAAATTACAGGACCCGAAATTTAAAATCTAGAAAAAATTGTTTTCACAAAACGCTTAAAACACAGACCAAATCAACTTGGATTGAGTTGAAGTTTGGTCTGCAGACAGTTAACACACAGATGTAGAGAATAGAAAAATAATTTTCAGAAAACTCGAGAAAAATTCACATGAAATGCCGAGTGCTCGACATGATAAAAATCAGTTTGGAATTTCAGTGCACTATTCATTCCTATACATCCAGTAATCACATTTCAACATTAAACCATCTACAAAAACAGTCTTAACTACACTTAAACTACTGCTAAACTATAGTAAAGGAAAACAATTAAGCTAATTAACTAAAATTAATAAAACTAAACAACTAAGGTTAAACCTAATCTAAACAAGTCAATAATCCTACTCTAACAAGACTAAGTACTATTCTAATGAACTATCTAAATGCATCACAACTCTAACTAATTTTAATATACCATATCTACCCGAAACTAATTAATTAAGGAATTATCTAACTAACAACTAAGATCTAATAGAAACACTAACTACAATCTAGTATTACTTCTAAAACCTAATTAAACAACGAATAACCTAATGTTAGTCTAACTAGGGTTAGGAACTAAGTTATAGTAGCTTAACTAACTATAGTTAGGATGCCTAATGTTAACACTAAATAGGGTTAGGTACTAACTAAGGTTTGCTATCTAGGGTACGGTTACTAATAGGGTTACTAGGATTAGTCACTACTAACTAAGGTCGGTTAGGGTAACTAACTAGAACTAATGACTAACTATAGTTAGTTGACTAAGGTTAGACTAACTAGGACTAATTAATTAGGGTTAATAAGGTTTAACTAATTAGGTTAGCTACTAACTATGGTTAGTTAGGGTGGCTAACTACCTACGGTTAGTAATTAATTAACTAGGGTTAGGGGTTATCTAGGTGGCGGTTTTATGATATGGAATTCAAGTGGGTCCACGCCAACCTTTGGGTTACTAACTAAGCTAATTACTCTAATAATTAATTAATTTCCTAAAACACTAATGTAAATCTAAATTAACTCCTAATTAAATTATAAACTAACATTACTACTTACTTAAATAGACATACATGATTTCTATACTCTAATCCTATTACAAAACTTACTAAGTTAATTTACATTAATCCTATGTTAAGGCAACCTAGGAAAGTAATAACTAAGGGCTATAATTGCTAGAAATACGAATTTGGAAAGAGATAATACTCCATCAATGCTTGACTTATTCATCCAATTGGGAAGGTTTGAATATAAAAAACGCCCAGCTTAGGGTTCACACGAATTTTGAGTTGTCTTAGCTATAAAATAGCATCATTAATACCTTTCCCAAAACTCGTGTAAACATTTTTAGAAAGGATTTCAAAATTCAAAGCAAGAAATCATCTTAGAAACTTTTATCAAACCTCATACACGTTTTTATGAATGGATTTGAAAATTTTAATTATTTCCAAACATGTAAAAGGACAAAATCTCCTCTCTTTGCTGGATTTCACCAAGTCAACCTTCTTCAATTAGATCCCACGAATTTGAATGGGATATCATCTTTCCCAAACTCGTTTTCTACTATGATTACTCAATTGCCCCTATTTAAAATGGAAAACTAAGCAACTAACTAAATTATTCTAACATTAATCTAACTAAACTAATATATACACAACTAATTCAAGGACAAGAAGGACTAATGAAAAACGAAAATGCCTAATTATCTATTTGAGATTCTACACGAAAATGAAAAACATTAAGTAAGACTAATTTAACTAAAACAAAATTCATGAGAATAAAAATACTAACTAACCTATGATTAACTACACTATCAAAAACACCAAATAACAACTAATATACTTTTCCTACAGAATTTTAACCACATGAAATGAAATAAAACTTTACATTAAATCTACACTACAATATCAACTAAAATATATACTAATGACTCTAATCGAAAATCTAAATTATCATACATAAATACATGTCTAAACTGAAGGAACAGAAAATCTAACTACTATGCTGAACAGAAAATCCAAAAACAGAAACTGAATTCTAATATATCTCTACAATTGACTAGATGTGATCATCGCAAAAATTTTCCTCTCTTTTGGTTTCTCTCTCTTCCTTCTCTTTTCCTTTTCTAACCTCTTATTTTCTCCTTTTTGAAGGGAGAAAAAATAAAAGACAGAAAAGAAGAGAGAAGAGAAAAGAAAAGAAAAGAAAAGAAAAGAGAGAGGATCTCTTTTGCGGGGTCTCACTTGACCTTGATTTGAAAATATTTAGAAAATTACTTGCCTCCGTTTTGAAAATAATGCAAGAAAAATTGGAGAGACGGGATTCGCTCGTCGATACGAGGTTCGACCATTCCTGGCGCCTTTACCAGGGGTAATCAAACCAAGGATTGAATTTATGTCTTTTTGCTTTGCCTAAATATTATCTAAGAATTTATCCTAAGTTTAAATGCACAAAGAGTCATGCTTGTGCAATGCAAGGATGTATGCTCTTTGAGAAAATGTTTTGAAAATTCCCAAGTTTTCTGAAAAGAACTTGATAATGGAGTGAAGAAATGATTGAATCTAACTTAGAACTTGAGATAGATTAGGGATTTAAAGTTCTAAGTCTTTGAAATAATCAGAGCTGGGAAAATAAATCTTTGAATTTGGAAAGAAATGGTTTTGAAGTTGAGATAAAAGGAGAAAAAAAAGGAAATTTCAAAGTCATAAATGGACTTTGAATTAGGATTTTAAATCAGAATAGAGATATATTTTGAATTTCAGTTGTAAAATTTGAAATCAGAATAAGATTTGAGAAATCCAAATAGAATTGATAGATGGAATTTGGTTTTGGAATTTTGAAATCTGAGATGAGATGGAATTTGGATTTAAGAATTGAGAATAGAAATTGATTTGAAACCTGGAAATTTTAAGATGGAATTTGAATCCAAAGTCTGAATTCTAAATAGAGTTGAAGTCCAGAATGAAATTGAATCCTGGATTTAGAATGGAATTGGATCCAAGATCTGGAATCCAAGATAGAATTTGGATCTGAAGTCTGAGATCCAAGGTAAAATTGAATTCTGGATCCTAAAGGGATTTTGGACCTGAAATCTAAGATCCGAGAGAGAATTAGATCCTAGATCCTAAAATGGAATTTGGACCTGAGATCCAATATGGAACTGGATTCTGGATCCTAAAATGGATTTTGGATCTGAAGTCTGAGATCCAAGGTGAAATTGGGTTCTGGATCCTAGAATGGATTTTGGATCTGAAGTCTGAGATCCAAGATGAAATTGGATTCTGGATCCTAAGATGGGTTTTGGATCTAAAATTTGAGATCCAAAAAGTAGAGGTTTATGCTTGGAAATATGGATCCAAGTTGGTCTAACTTTGGATTTAGACTTTGAAAGTCCAAAAATGGACTTTTGAAGATGGATCTGGGTTTAAAAAACCCAGATTGAATTTAAAACTTAGAAAAAGACTTGAATTTTTGAGATTCAGAATTAATCTCAAAATTTGGATTTTGAAGATAAGAAAATCAACTTGATTTTGAATTTGAAATCAGAAGATGAATCAGAGGTTTCAAAGTTAAATTGAACTTTGAAAATGGAAATTTTGAGATATTTAAATTGAATTTAAATTTGAATTCGAATCTTGACAGTGAATTTGGCATTTGATTTGAGAATTGAATTTTGAATGTACAAAGGAATTTCAAAGTCAATTTGGACTTTTGAAAATGAGATAGAATTGATGATTTTGAGATAGAAATTGAAGAAAGATATTCAAGATCACTTGGATTTTGAAAAAGAATTTTGAAAATATGATGCAGTTCTATCCTAAATGATGAATGAATTTAAGGAATTTGAAATTGAACTTTGAAAATCTTATTTCATTCTTTAAGTGAATTAAAATAAGATTGAAGGTATAATACATCCCTTACTATGGCCATTGAATGCATTATATAATAATCTATATTTAAATTCACATGAAGAATAAGACATATTTTAGTGCTTTCATAGAGTTTAAAATGAAATTAACTCTCAATATATCCTGACTATGGCCATTGATATATATTTTGAGCCAATTTGAAATTAAAGTCTAATGAAAGAAGAAAATATTTGAAAATATGATGATTTTTGAAGAGGATTCAGTGTGGATCCAATGTTATTCCATAAAAGATAAAAATCCTAAGGTTTGTCCTCATCCTGACTATGGTCATTGATACAAATCATCAACTTAGGATTAATCACCTCCTATTAGAATGGTGCTCATGTCATTCGTGTTTTCATTTGTGAGTTTTCAGAAACAAAGGAAACAAATGAAGACAAATGTTATTTATATGCTCATCCATTCTAATCTAAGACTGGTAATGTAGAATTTTCATTAAATATCTAGCTTATTACAACCCTTGGAGAAGAAAAAAAAAAATTATTTCAAGCTTTTCAACTATTCCTACAAGAAAGAATTAGCACAAAAGGGGAGTTAAAAATATGAATGTAAATGACTATTCTAAATCTCACACGAGATACTTTATTTATTGTGAATATGAAAAGCATATGGCACACCCTGTATTGGTTAGAAAACATATATATATATATATATAGGTATATACATATATATGCATATATATATATATATATATAGACAATGCCATAGTTAAATGAACATCTACATGCAATGAGTGAAGGCAAGGGTCAGGATGGTCCAAGACGAACCATTGTGAAATGATGGCCATAGCAGTTTGTGGTAAACCATTGTGGGAATGAAGGATATATATAGCAACTCTCTGGGTGAACCACTGTGAGAAATCACAGTTTTATGGCATTTCTTTTGGTGAACTACCATAAGGAAGAGAAACTATAATATTTCTCTGTGAATTACTTGGAAAAAATTTCAGCTCTATGATGTTTTACAATACTTGTGAATGGACAATAGCAGGGTGCTGTTGAGACACCTACAATAGATGGTATGAAGTGGAAAGAGGCAACAAGGGATGTTGGCGGCTGTGAAGAAACACCTTGTGTTGAAGACTAATGCACATGTTATAACACCAATTTTATCTCCTGCTAACCCTAGTTCAACATATTTACATACGCTGACTGCTAAGACACACACTGACTTGTTACAGACTATATTCAATATTCAGGACTAACTCCTTCAATTATATGATTCACACCTGCACACAGATTTCTTAACATTCACCCATAATAATTGGATCCTAATTTCAAACTCTAATGCAACACAGTAAACTCATGTGTAAAGAAAGACTTCAAATGTACAACACAAATGTAATATACATTAAGATCTATTACAAAACATAGATGCAGCAGTACCTAGTGATAGTTGCCGGCAAATGCAAAATATACCTCAGTAATGCTGATTATCAGATTTATTTCTAATGAACATCGGCGAAACTCAATAGCAATTGGATCAATGTTAAAATTAATCACTAAAGATTCTCCCAACCGAGACGATTTTGGGGGATACATCTGAGTTCTCCTCAAATGGGTGGCCTTTAGCTGGCACCACAGTTTCACCAGAAACTGCTAAACAAATCAACTCAGCAAACTTGATATAAGGAACAGAGTTTTCCATGGATATGTTAAAAAAAAAAATTATGTTCAATTTGAACAATGCATCATCAAAGCCTTGCTGTAGCAGCAGATACAGATAGTTGAAGAGCAAGTGAATTCTTGAAACCAAAGAAGATTAGGTAATGAAGATCATATCTGCAGTTTTAGTTCTTTATCTTCCCCAAAAGCCATTAGAAGAATGTATTATAGAGAATCACCAAAACCAAATCCTCATATAACATAATTTTGCAGGCAACAGGATTAAAGGCAAGTAAAAAGATTAATGGAAGTAGAACTCGGCGAGCCCAGGTGAACCTTGATGTTCGTAAATGCTATGGATTATTTGTTCTTCTCATCTGAGCGGTGCGACGAAGTGCAATACATGCCATTTACACTTCAAAAATAAGCAGTGGGATTCGGTAGCAGCCAGAATCTACAATCTAGAAAACACGAGAGATCGTTAAGATGAATGGTGTACCAAACACTCCATTTCTAAAAAAAAAGGAAATACAAGGTGAGAGAAGCTCAATAAATGCTAAGATTTAATCAAACTGTAGACGCAAAATCCTATCAACTCTTGCGAATTTCGCATCTACCTCAAGATGCATTGGGCTTCACTGTTCAGAAGTAACCGCAACCCGAATCAGGTATTCCATCTAATGAGTTAGAGCACCAGAAAGTTGGATATTTATACGACAATTGTAACTCTGGACGAGTCAAGGGATCTGATATGGGACATAATTTCAAAGAAAATGATTCTATCAGCATCCTTCTAGATCAAGCTAGAAGTACTCCCAATTTCAAAACCGAAGGAAACAATGGGCTCCATGTTCAATGGATCGCACTTGTCAAGACATAATTTTTTCGAACAACAAAGATACAATTTAAAAGCTCACGGCAAATCTAATGTATCATTTTCCGAGCTAACCAAAATCATAGATTGAAATTAAGGAAAACAGGAACTGTATTAAAGAAAACTAACTAAGCATTGTTTACCGTGATTACCATTGAATCAGCTTAAGCAATTACCATGCCAGAACGTCTTCACCAACAAACCTCCATGTATGTTGTTGAAAGAAATAAGTGCAGGCCTATATGCTTATATCAAAAAAAAATGTTGAGATAAAAATATGATAATGTTGTGAGAGTTTGAATGGATAGTGTGACTAAATACTAATATGAGTTGATGAAATAATGTGACTAGGCATCTGATATTTTGATTTATTACCATGTACAAGGGATCTTGACAATGTAATATTGACAGAGTCATCTGACAACCTGTGTACAACACCACTTTTACACAATAGTGCCTGTTTCAGATATTTAATAAAAGGCTACCCTGATACATCTCCGTTTTGCTAAGAAATTTCTGGGCTACATGACAATCCTCTTTCGCGACATCAGCTCTACTTGTTTAACATGAGGATTTATGAGACTAACAACCATTTGTATCGGATTCACGTGAATGAGAACACGCCAGGGCTGCAGGCGCACATATGTTGGTTGTGGATTGCTGGTGTGCTGGTGGCACATGATGATAAGTGAAGATGGGTGAACTTATTGTTGCGGGTGCAGCAAGATGGTGAATGCCTTCTGCAAATATGTTGACCCATTATGACATCTGACAGTGGGCAGAGGTAGATTACGGTCTCACCGAGAGACTGGAACAGACAGTGTAATAGTGACATACCGTGATACAGTGAAGATAGGCAAGGGTGTAGGAATGCAATGATGCTGTATAAAAATGAAAGAGTGTATATAACAGAATTAATAAAAAAAAAGAGAACTATCCAAGGAGAAATAACAACGAATAGGATAATGTATAAAAAAAATGATGGTGCCAAGATTGATGGAACATGACCCTGCCATGATCATCAACTTGCTTGCAAAACTTATATATTCTTCGGACAATGATTCTAAGGCATTAGTTGCGCGCACTTTCCTCCTCACACCTCAAGAATTCTATGAAGTTATATGACTATATACACTATTCCCTGCACAACCATACCAATGAAACTTGGAAAGTAATGAGCCAAATACTCACCAAAAAAAAAAAAAATCATTAATCATTAGGACATGCTCCTAAAAAAAATGAATAAGTATATAAATGAACAAGTAAATAAACTTCACACCAGAAAATCATTCAGACCTATCGTCATGTTAGGTTGGATTATTATTCGAGGTAGATCTAAACCTAGAGAAACACAAACACTGGTATGATCTGATCTTAGATCACCAGGGGTTGAACTTTTCCTGTAAGTCAATCATAATTCAGTATCAGCAGCCCAATCATACGTTGCCATGACCCGACAGATCAATCTTAACAGATCAACATATCAACACATCAAGGAATGAACAAATCGACCCCTACAATCAGTACACCGATCTGATCTACGATACACAGTATTTCCTTTACAACAATAATCTGGGTCCCACACAGCTTGGCCTTAGCAAGTTAAATACTAACTCACAGGTTGAATACAACGGAGTAAATACAGATGCATCGAGGCATGCACAGTAAAAAGAAAATGCAAGTGCCTGTGTAGTGCGGATGTTATGATGATGCTGGAGATTCATTTACCATCAAAATGATAAAGCAAACCTTCAGAAAACATAAAAAAGAAGGAAATGTAACTAATAGAATGAAATCGGCAGGAAAGGGATCAAACAAAAAAAAACGATAAAACTCCAGGTGTAACAGCGAATGTAAAATGAACTTGATGCAGAGCAGAACATCGTGAAATGATAAGAAACCCAAAAGAAGATATACAACTACAGAGATCAAATGTCAGAATCTGAAAATTCCTTTTAATGTCGCACAAACAGGTGTTTAAGGTTGCTATATGCAACTCAACACTATCAGTGGTGCATTTACGGGGCCGAAATAAGAAAAACCTGAAATAAATCAGAGAAAACAAAAAGGGGAAGAGAGGGTCACTCACCGTGGATCGACTGGACTTCTGGAGCTTGAAGGTAATTGGGTGAGGCTTCAACTGTAGGATCGATCCGTGGCTCTATTGACGGAGGGTCGTCCTTTGGCTGCTTAAAGAGACGGCTCCAAGGAGTAGCAGGATGGAAATTGAAGACAGAGAGATTAACGAGAATGGATCGTGAACCGAGGAAGAAGAAGATGGGGGTGATTGGGAGGTAGAAACTGGATCGTGAAGGAGAAGAGATGCGATGGTGAAAAGAAAAAAGACATGATCCCCTCAGTCCCCTGCATGCTCCCCTTTTAAAGAGGAAGAGGAGGGTTCCGGAAGGTGCGATGCGGTTGGAGATCAGTGGCTGAGGGTCTGAAGACATCGATCGGAGGGTGGAGGAAGAGAAGGGAATTCTGTTGATGATGGAAGGTTGAGGCGGGTTTGGTCGGCAATTGAGGGATGAGGAAGAGGATCGTGAAGCTTCTAGAGATGGCGGTTTTGCCAAAGGGAGCGAGAAGGAGAGAGAGAAAGAGGGTCTCCGAACCCTAAAAAAAAAAATTATTTTCCTTAAAACCCTCGCGTTTTAAAAGATTTTCAAAAGGGCGGTTGCTTTTAAAACAGTTTTCTCAAAAGAGAGTTTTAACAAAAATTTCCAAAAAGGGTTTTTTTTAAATAATTTTTTTTTTTGTATTTTTCTTTTCTATTTTAATTTTTCTGCTCATTTCTCGGTATTTTCTATTTTTTTTGTTATTTTTGGAAATAAAATTCTAAAACCTAAACAGTATGAGAGACGAAACTATTTTTTTGTGTTTTTGATAAAAATTTACAAAAAAAGAAGTTTTTTGAAAGTTTGGGTTTTGATCTCTTAAAAAAAATGAGTTTGGATTCAAAATTTGAGAAGATTTTCAAGTTTTTAAACTCGAATTAAGAAATATAGGGCAATGAATCCAAACGGATGTCGGATGGACTGTCCGAGCCATTCAAAACTATTTTCGGTATTTTTATAATTTTAATTTTGAAAATTGGGCAACGAGGCTCAGATTCGGATCTTTTACCCTGATCTGGATCTGAAACTAAGTCAGATGTATCAAAATGAACTTAATTTCAATAAAATCTGAGAAATAACTGGAATTTGAATTTAAAACTGACTCAATTACTCAGAAAATGGAATCAGGGGCAAAAGGGGAATATTTATAATATTTTGAAAAATTTGGGGTGTTCACAGATGCCCCTCTTTGCTACTAAGCTGGTTGAAAGCCGAGCTTAGTGGCAAAGAAAAACACTCTAAATTTTGAAAAATGCCCCAATCAGCAGATCTAAACTGGGTGTGGAAGAATTTATTTGGAAAGAGATGATTTCAGGCTTAAAACCGTATCCTGAATGGCCTTGGAGAGACGAAATCCTCAAAAATGATAAGACTGAATAATAGAAATGAGGAAATTGTGATGAAACTTTAGATGAAGATCCCGAAATGGTGAAAGATAAGAATTTTGGTCAAGTCTCGTGGGCGGGACAAGATCAGCCTTTCGGAATGACTCAGGTTTATCCCTTAACCATGGATGGGACGAAGATATATATCAAGATGATTTGGATGGGGAAAAGAATATAAGCGGACCTCGATGGGTCATTTTTGAGAGAAATGCCTCGTAAGACGAACTTAAGCATGATCCTTTCCTGGATGGATATATAAAGAGTATGGATTCCTTTGTGGGGAAAAATCTTGATGTGAATGAGAGGATTACCTCGTTGAAACGAGGCTCAGGTTTAACCCAAACCTGAACGGAAGGTACCTCATGGAACGAGGTTCAGGCTTAACCCTTAACCTGAAGGGGATAACCATACAAAATCCTCGAACGAGGAAGCCGTGATGGGACAACGAAATGCATCGCCAAAGCGAGATTCAGGTTTAACCCTTGACCTGAGTGGGGGAAATCACACGAAGTCCTCAAATGAAGAAACTGTGGTGGGACTAGAAAGGATATCTAGTCAAAACGAAATTCAGGCTTAACCCTAACCTGAACGAAAGATACCTCGTAGAGCAAGGTTCAGGCTTAACCCTTAACCTGAAAGGGGCGACCATACGGTAACCTCGGGTGAAGAGTCCATGATGGGACCTTCAAAATTTGGACGAACAGATCCGAAAGGGGTTTGCGAGAAGAGAAAAAACAAGAGATTCCCTAAAGCTTGGAAAAGGGATGATTTGGGGCGTCTCATTGCTGAGACTAAATCAACTTTCTAAAAACAGACGACCTCTCGCAGAAGGTTTGGGTGATACCTTGAGGAGCGAGGTAACAGGTTTAATCCTTAGCCTGAATGGATACAGAATCCTCGAAGAGCGAGAAAAACTATGATGGGACCTCTAGACTTCGCACAACAAGTCCAAGAGGGGTTTGTAAAAGGATGAAAAATGGGGGTCTCTAAAGCTTGAAAAGGGGTTGTTCTTGGGCGCCTCATTGCTGAGACTGAAAATAGCTTTTAACAATAACAAACCTTTTGCAGAAAGTTCAGGTTTAACCCTAATCCTGAGCGGGAACTGTCTATGGCGGGATAGTGGGGAACACAGGGAAGTGTGCAGATCTGAGAGTGCTCAGATCAGACAGAAGGAAAGGACTTTTCAGTCCTATGGAGGGATGACGTCAGGATACGTCAAAACGATCATCAAGCTTAGACTTCATGTTGGGATAACTAGAAAATATTGCCAATAAGATGCCAAAATTGTAGTTGATTCAAAATGATTGAACTGTGTTCATCTGTGAAAATATCACCTCTTTCTACCTAGAGTATTAGCTTCAATTGGGCTAACTCCGTAGAATCAGGAATTAAATTCAAATTTGTTGTTGTTGAGCTTCTTCAAGGAAGATATCAATTTCTTTGATATGAAGAAGAAAGAAAAATTCTTAGCTTCATAAAAGCGATTGAGTGAAAAGATATTGATAAAAGAATTTCACATAGATAAAAGTGATTCCTGGCAGTTTCAGGCAGTTTGATATCCTGGGTATTTCCCATGACGATCTTTTTGCACTCTTTTGAATCATGGAGATTTCTTAGGCTTTTACATCATCCTTCATTTTGGAGATGTCCTGACTTTTTTCTTTTTCTTTGGGGAAGGGTACGTCATAAACTCCTTCATCTTGGAGATGTTCTGATCCTTCTTTTTTTTCTTTTTCAGGGATTAGGCTGATGATGTAGGGTCAAAAAAAGTTTTTGGATGATAGCAGAAATCAAATATCTTTTAGGGTTTGTCGGTAGGTTCATCACACTCGCTTTCATCTCGACGGTGATCTGAACTTTCTCTGGAAGGATTCTTCACAAACTCCTTCATCTCGAAGATGATCCAAATCTTCTTTGGCCCCGGAGATCTAACTCGCCTATTCGTCTTCATCTTGACGACAATTGAGAGATCCCTTTTGCAGATATTTGATTGCAGCTTGAATGGATAAGGAGATATGGATTGGGTAAGTTGTTTTTTTACTGCCCATAATATTTCCACTGTCTTACTGCCAAAAGAACGATCTTTAAGAATGTGCCATAGCTATGATCAATATCAGTTCACTTATGGCTTTTCAACATCATTGAATTTTTCCTTTGCCGGTCATATCAAAGATTTTTCTTCATCCTCTTGGTTGACCAACAGAAAAAGCTTGAATTCAGTTCTTATTTCGCAAAAGTCTTGCTCTTTTGAAAATAATACTAAAGGTAGTTTGAGGTAATTCTTTTATATGATGAAAACTTTGAGATCAACAATGGTTTTGATAGCAAATTGGCAAAGTATTCTAAAAATCCTTGATGAAACAAATTACTTGGTATCGAATCGACATGTTCGTGACAAAATTCTCCTCTCTTTTTCCCCAAAAAGAGAGACTCAGGCTTAGCCCTTACCTGAATAGGAAGTTGGAAATACTCCTCTCTTCCCCAAAGAGGAGGTGTTTGTAAAACAGAACTTTCGAAGAGAAATTAAGTTTTCGTCAAAACTCTATATTGTGAACACCCCAAAATTTTCAAAATCTTTTAAATATTTCCTTTTTGCCTCTGAATTTCATTTTCTGAGCAATTGAGTCACTTTTTTAAATCTAAATTCTAGTTCATTTCTCAAGTTTTACTGAAATTAAATTCATTTTATATATCTGACTTGATTTTGGATCCGGATCCATTGCAAGATCCAAATCTGAGTCTCGTTGTCTAACTTTTAAATTAAAATTACAGAAAATTCCAAAAATAGTTTTTTTAAATAGCTCAGACAATCCATCCGACATCCGATTGGATCCATCATGTTGTATTTCTCGATTTGAGTTTTCAAAACTCGAACATTTTCTCAAAACCTGGATCCAAACCCATTTTCTGAAGGAATTTCCCCAAAATAACCTTGATTTTTCATAAAACCCTTCTTTTGTAAATATCTTAAAATTTTGTAAAATCAGTTTAAATTCCTTAGTTTTTAGAGTTTTGTTTTCAAAAAATACAAAAATATAGAAAATTCAAGAAAAAAAAACAAAAAAATAAGAAAACAATAGAAAAATTCCAAAAATACAGAAAAATATGCAATTAAAATTCTTTTTGAAAATTGTTTTTATTAAAACACTCTATTGAAAGCCTTTTCTAGGAAAATCTTAAAAGGGAGCCCCCCCCCGTGGGAATTTTTGAAAGATGGTAACCACCATCCTCCCGCGCACCCTCCATCGCTTTCTTCCCTGTTGAGTGACCATCCATCTCCAACCGAACTCCTCTCTTGAACCCTCCTCCTCCTCTTTAAAAGGGGAACATGCAGGGAAAAGAGGCATCCATTAACCACTTCAATCCGTGCTCCATCTGTTCCACCCCTCTCGATCCGTTCTCACCCCAACACCCTTTTTCTCTCCTTCCCCATTGCGCTCTGCCTTCTTCTTTCCTTCCCATCTGAGTTCCCTCAGATCCTCTTTTCTTCCCCCTCTCCTCCTTCTTTTCTGTCTTTCTCTGGTTTATCCCCCATTGATTGAAGAAGGTCGACCTCATAAGTCAAGGTAAATGTTATCTCCTTTTCCTTTGATTCTCTATAAAAAATTTCATTTCCGAAATACATTTCAAATTTTTTTATTTCTTTTGTTTTTCTATCTATATTCATTAAGCACATAATTTGTAGTGTCGACCTATATATATCAGAATCGACCTGCATAATGTAAAAAAAAAAATCATCACAGGAATAAATATATTCCTACACTTTCTTTTATATACAGTTATCAATGCAATTTTAGTGTGATTTCCCTTATCTTCCTGTTGATTTCCTATTCAATCTCTGATATACTCTTCACATGCATTTGTTTAATGTATTTTAGTTCATTCTTTGTTGTGATTTACATTTTTTTTACAATATATCATCTTTAATTCGTAACGAATTTCGTTTCTTCCCCCCCCCCCCCTTTTTTTTCTTTTCCTCTTCTTTCTGAAATTTTATCTTTCATCGGGTGGCATTGTTCATTCCCTGCATCGTTCCTCTCGTCTTGGTTTAACCGTATCCCATGTTGTGTGATCAATTGATAAATTGATGAGAGTATCACGATTATCTCCTGTTCATTTTAATTTATTTATTTTTTATTTCTATTTCCCTTCTCTGTTTCACATAACCTCATAGTTTAATTTCATTATAACAGCATCGTATTTTCTTACTGCATATCATATCATGATTGGATTGCCTCAATGTCATCGCTAATCAATTCAAATTTCTGATAGAAATCTGAGGAAAATGCTTCTTGTTGCAAAGAAATATGTACAAGTCCTGCCAGATTCGTTATGAACAGGGCTTTGTTCACAAGTGAATCTCAATGGAGAGGTCATGATGAACAATCCAGATCCCTTCCCCAAGTCACTGATAACCCATTTTCATTTTCTGTTATGTTTTTTTTATATATTATTATTTCCTATTGTGAATTCAAATGTTTGCCATCTGAACGATTCCCTGTTACTCGTTCCCTCGTCTTTGCTATCAGACAAATTCAGAAAAGGAGAGGTAAGTTCTTTTTAATTTCCTGTTATATATGCTTTGAGGTAGCTTGCTCATGACATGTAGATATAATAGCAAAAGATCATTCTGTCAAAAGAAGGCCAGAAGTTCGTTGAAAAGAATGCATCTTCTTTTTCCTTTGTTAAAAACAAATGATTGTTGAAGGAATGGGTAATGGTGATGAACGTCTCAGGACAACCTCTCTTTACAGTTTGGTGTTTCCCACAACTTGAACTCTGTTATGGTTTACAACTAAATTTATCCTTCAGTCGTTAGTAAGAGGATCTAGGACCAGATCTGGATTTGTTATAAAGAGCTCCTCCCTTACCTGCTGCAACTCACAACAACGTTGTTGTCCTCGCAGCAACACAGTCACCCATTATCACACTCTATTTGCTATATTCATTGTCTTCACAGCAACGGCATTCCAGCACTTCCACAGCCACTTTGACTTATCACTCACTTAAAACTATTATTTCACAGTATATTTCCTGCAACACATTGCCACCATTTTTTTTTCATATATAGTTTGTTATGTTATGACCCTGCATTTCATAGGTAGATAATTCATTCTATTACTTACTTTTCTGTACCTACAGGATTAGCTCCCTGTTTTGGATACAATGTCATCATCATCACTTTATATTTTTCCTTCTTTCTGTAATACATTTGATGAGAAATTCATTTTAACATCTGCTTTTCTGTGTTTTGTAGGATTGGTTTCCCACTTCTAATGCAATATTATCACTGTTGTTTTCTTTCTCTCTAAATCTTGTGATGCATCTAGTTTAATGGATTGAATTAGCATCAAAATTTACAATCTTATGTTTGATTCAATACTGCCTGTCACATTGGGTTGAATATAGTATTAGGGTCATGCTCTTTGCTCTAGTGGATATGTTAGAACCTCATATTTCCATGGTCCTGTTAGTCCCTATTAGGAACAGTCTGCAACCACTCATCATCATATTACCCATTTTATTGAAATTCTCTTTCTATTACTTCTCTCTTTACCAATCACACAACATCACTTTTGCTGTAATTTGCACTTCATTCACCCAGATCACTCCCACTTCCCATATCACGTCACTTTGCTGCACCTCCTGCTGTAACAGCTCCAGCAGTATGATATTCACCTTACACAACTACTGTGGCAATCCTGCACATACCACAACAGCTATACCCACTTTGCAGCTCCAAACACTACCCACCTCCTGCGAATGGATATTGCCACCCAACACCTTCACCTACAGCAGTGCTTAGCACTGCTGTATCTTGTCATAAGATTTGCAGCAACACTAATGCACTGCTGTAAGGGTCCCTTGGCACTATAGCAGTACCAGGTACTGTTGTAGCTTCTGATATATCTACAGCAGTACCAAGGCACTGCTGTGGTACAATAATGCAGGAACTGCCCACATATTTATGGTGATTACCGCTCCCTGAATCCCTAGTTAAATTCACCATATTATTATAATTCCAGCCCCCACAAACACCATTAAACTCTAACCCTTACAGTACCAGCTGTTGTCTTCATCCATCTTCATCAAAACCACGCCTTCAGCATCCACCCACCTTCGTATCAATCCAGCCACCCTGTAACCTTATATTCATTGCTATAGTCCATACCTTCACAGCCCTCAACTGGTTGTATCCTTTCTTCCCAGCCCCACCTATTGCCATCTCTTCTGCTCATATCCTTGTTATATAGCATCACCACATGTCTAGATGATATTGACAAATAAAAACCTGAAAGTGCCAAAGATTTGAAAAGTAAAAGTGTGAAAGAGCTCAATAAGTAGTGATAATGTGGAGCAAAATTGTGATCAGGTTGACTCTATCGAAGTTAAAACTGATGCAAGAGTGGGTGAATCAGCAATGGGTAATGAGAATAGAGGTAACATCAGAGAAAAAGGCTATGGTTGAGCAGCAGCAGGATGCATCAACACAGGGTGAGAAATTTTCCCTTACTTCAGCCCAAGAAACAGAAGAGGTCCCAACAAAGTCTGCTGGAGCAAATGCTCCTACGGTGTCTGCTTTTACCACAGAACCATTTGGTTTAGCTTGTATTGCAGCAGCTGATCCAGCCTCAAAGACTGATTTCGATTTGAATGAAGGATTTCCCATTGATGATGTTAATCAAGATGAGCCAGTACCAGTGGCAACTGTATCTGTCAGTTCTACTGCTATACAACAATCCAGTCCTGTGCCTTTTTCTGTTTCTACAATATCAAAGTGGTATATCAGTTTCAATTACTGTAGCTGCGGCTGCAAAATACTCCATCATGCACTTTCATTGCTTCCGCATCTCATGTTCAGCATCTATGGTAGTCACCCACTCATGTTATACTGCACACAACATCTTCTCAGCAACCCCTCATATCCATAGTAACTCATTAGCCTATGATCCACCATGGTACCCAACATTACCTTTTCACCTTGCTGCACTTGTTACATTCACACACAGTGCTTTCACTTCCTCCAGCATCATCCATACATAGCACATATATATATTTTTTGTTGATCATTTCCTGCGTTCATCATGGATTGTCTCATCATTTTATCTGCGTGCCAATACTCATTAGTCCAGGGATTAACTGGTGCATATGTTTTACTATTAGTTTAAACTTATCATATAAGCATCAGTATCACTCTCATATTGTTTGTATATCATATATGATACATATATATATATATATATATGTATATATATATATATATGTATATATATATATATATGTATATATATATATACTCATATATATATAGTTATGTAGGTATGTATATATCACTTCTCACACCTTAGATCATAAAAAAAAAACGTGGCATATGAGTCTCTCACCCTCTACATTTTGAAGTCAATATAACATATGCAATTTTCCTCCATTTTCATAGTAATCAGGTGTTTTTGCAGGGAATATGTGGAAAATATCATTACTTGGAGTTATAAATTTAATTTTATATGTTGTAATAAGTTAGGTCTTAATGAGAATTGACATTTCCAGCTTTTAAATAGAATGAATGAGCATTGTAAATATCATAAATTACTTATTTTCATGCTTTTTGCCTTTATTTCTCAAATTCTCACAATGGTGAAACACGAATGGCACGTGCACCATTTCGTAAGAGGTAATTAATTCTAAGTTGATGATTTACATCAATGGCCATAGTCAGGATGTAGACAAAACTTAGGATTCTTATCTTTTATAAAATAACACTGGATCCACACTCGATCATTTTCAAAATCCATCATGTTTTCTTTAAATATTTTCCTCTTTTACCAGAGTTTAGTTTAAAATTAGTTCAATACGTATACCAATGGCCATAATCAGGGTATACTGAGAGTTAATTTCTTTCTAAACTCTATAAAAGCACCAAAATATGTTTGATTCTTCATTTGAATTTAGATATGATTATTATATAATGCATTCAATGACCATAGTCAGGAGTGTATTATATCATTAATCTTATTTACATTCATTTGAAGAATGAGATATGCTTTTCAAAATTCAATTTCAAAATTACTTAAATTCATTCATCATTTAGGATAGAATTGCATTATATTTTCAAAATTCCTTTTCAAAAACCCAAGTAATCTTGAATATCAAAATCAAATTCATTCTTCTACTTCAAAATTCAATTTCAAAGTTTAAATTGACTTTTGGAATTCCAAATTCATTTTTATTCAAGTCCAATTTCAAAGTTCAATTTAAACTTTGAGATTTCTGATTCATCTTCTGATTCAAAATTCGAATTCAAAGTCCAATTGGACTTTGAAATTCATTTGTATATCCCAAAAATTCAAATTCTAAATCAAACTTCAAAGTTCAATTTAACTTTGAAGTCATCTTCTGTTTCAAAATCAAGTTTTATTTTATCATATTCAAAATTCAAAATCAAAGTTTGAGACTGATTCTAAATCTCAAAACTTGACCCTTTATAAATTCTAAATTCAATCTGGGTTTTCAAAACCCAGATCCATCTTCAAAAAGTCCCATTTGGACTTTTAGAATCCAAATCCAAAGTTAGATCTTATATCCCAATTTGGATCCAGATTTCTAAATACCATCTCCACTTTTTGGATCTTAGACGTAAGATCCAAATTCCATTTAGGATCCAGAATCCAATTCCATCTTGGATCTCAAACTTCAGATCCAAATTCCATTTTAGGATCTAGAACCCAGTTTCACTTTTGGATCTCAAACTTCAGATCCAAATCCATTTTAGGATCCAGAATCCAATTCTAATTTGGATCTCAGATTTCATATACTAAATTCATTTTGAGATCCAAAATCCAATTTAGGATTCAGAACCCAATTCCATCTTGGATTCCAGATCTTGGATCCAACTCTAGTTAGGATCTATAAATCCAATTCCATTTTCAAGTCTGGATTTTCCAATTCCATTTTCAGATCTCATCTGAACTTCCTAAATCCATTTCTATTTTTAAAATACCATTTGATTTTCTCAAATCCATCCTGACTTCAAATTTTAAATCTAGAATTCAATATTACTTCAAATTTCATCTCTTTCTCTTAAATCCATGTTTGAATTCAAATGCAAAGTCCATCTTTGACTTTGAAGCTTCATTTTCTTCACCATTCATCTTCCAATCATTCTTTTCAAATTCAAAGATTTATTTTCCCAACTCTGATTACTTCAAAGGCTTAGAACTTCTCAGATCTATCTCAAGTTCTAAGTTAGATGTTATCATTCAGAAACCATTTCTTCACTCCATTATCAAGTTCATCTCAGAAAACTTGGAGATTTCCAAAAGACCATTTTTTTTAAGAGCATACATCCTTGCATTGCACAAGCATGATTCTTTGTGCATTTTTTTGACCTAGGATAAATTCTTAGATAATATTTAGGCAAAGAAAAAGGCATAAATTCGATTCTTGGTTCGATTACCACTGGTAAAGGCGCCAGGAACGGTCGAACCTCGTACCGACGAGCGAACCCCGTCTCTCCATTTTCCCGCAATATATTTCAAAATGGAGGCGAGTAATTTTCTAAATATTTTCAAATCAAGGTCAAGTGAAACCCCACAAAAGAGTTCCTCCTCTCCCTTTTTTTCTTTTATTTTCTCTCTTCAAAAAGGAGGAAATAGAGTTTAGAAAGGAAAAGAGAAGGAAGAGAGAGAAATACCAAGAGAGGAAAAATTTTGCGATGATCACAGTTTTGGCGACCGTGATGGGACCCGTCTCCGTCCGATCGAATTTATGTCTTTTCTTCTTTGCTTTGATATTATCTAAGTCTTTATTCTAACATATGTCAGCTTCATTTCCATGCAAACCTTAGGAGCCTAGACTCTGTCATAAGCTGACATCATTGCATATAGGATTTAAGTATGGTTTGGTAGGACCATATTGAGGAGATTATCCCATGTTCACATTAGATTTAGGTCTTAAATACAACTCTCCTCAATTCTAGGGATTGAATGCAAACAATGTATGCAAGTGTATGCTTCTATTCATTTAAATCTATCTCTTTTAGGACTTGCATTAGAGCTTTCTGGTTTTATTGCATGTTGATCATGTTTTTGAAAACATCCCTACCTATATTGTCCTTGTCTTCACGTTGCTGGGCTGTCTCACTGAACCATAGTTTGGGAGAGAGTCGCACAACTGGACCACTTATTTGGGTTCGCGCCCCCCTACCACGTACCTAAGGGCCATAGTCTGAGGTATATCGATAGGTGCTTAAGGATGTTGGGAAGCCATTACCTTAGAACCGGAGAGATATTTTTTTATGCCACGTATTTCGAGATTCGGCTTGAGTATATTGGCGTACCTTGATTGGAATCAGATGATATAAATCTTACAGTTAAGATTAAGGTCCTATCAGCCATCTCAAATGTTGCATATAGAGTCAGCTTTAGGGAGTGCTGTTTGTGTATCCTTGTTTATACATCTGTGATTGTATGATATTTTATATCTTCCTTATATTTTCCAAAACCCTGGGTATATATTTCAAAATTTCTTCTTTGTTTTTAAAACTCAGGTGTATTTTTCTTTCTCTTCTTTTTCTAAATTTCTTTAAAAATTCTTCTGATCCTGCCTGCAAGTTCTTCAAAAATTTAAATCTTTACCATTTATTCTCAAATTTTATCTTTTTCTCTTATTTTTCTTCTGATTTTATACTCTTGTTTATATTTTCATAAATAAAATATCTTTTCATCAAGAGATATCCTTTTCAAAATAAGCATTTTTTTTCATGTTTTAGTTGGTTACTCCCCCTCGTAGAGTAAACAACGCAATTGTCACAAATTTTGTGGCGACTCAATATCTAGTAATGGGATACAATTTTTTAGATTTCAACCTAAATCCTTCCTCTTGTCAAAAACTTCTCCAAAAAGTTTCTTGGGTCTAAAACCTCCACTTTCCTCTACAAAGAGAGCATTGATATCGAAAAATGGTTCAGACAAGAGCCGGAAAAGAAACAGTTCCTCAACACAACGACAGTGAGGCGGAAGGGATGAGCTCTCCTAAGTCAGTCAGGGGACAGGGCCAGAACAGAGGAGATGACATTGACCCCGCTATGTATGATATGTTCCGAAAGATGATGGCGAGGATGATGTCGAAGCAAGTCGAGGCCTGTAAACACCCCAAATTTTCACTCACCTCCCCGACATCTTCACCAAGCATCATCATTCAGCCTTTGAAATCGCCGGAGGGCAAAATGGTCATTTTCTGAGCCCGGACCTTACAGAAGTCTAAATTGCATCTGCAACTCTCAAAATTTCTCTATTTTTATCTCAGATGTTCAAAATTTTATTCTTGACAGAAAACATGAATCTCCAAGTCTTGGTTCAAGATTATATTGCATAAGACATGGCATTGCATATCATTGCATGAGCATCCCATATCACTACACTGCACAACATGTCATTTCGAGGTCCAGAACTCTTGATTTCAAAATCTTCAATCCAGATTCGAATTTCAACTATTTTCAAAATCGATTTCAAAACCCTGGGTCTTCAAAATTATCAATTCTTCCCATTTTACCCCCAGGACTCTGAATTTCAAAATATTTTCTCAGGAAAACGATCTGGATAGTTTTCAATATGGATTTCATCCACCTTATCTCAGATTTTGCCCTTTTGACAATTTCAAATATCTTCCTTTTACAAAATTGCCCTACAGAGGCCAACTCTTTTCAAAAATTTCTGTTTTATCAATTAGTCCAGATTTTATGAAAATTCCAAAAAGAGGTTGTTGTCTTGTCCTTATTTCAATAAAGAAGCAATGTGGGACCCACATTGAGGTGGTGTCACACAGGCTTTTCTTTTGAAAAATCTGAATTTTGAAAAAACCCAAAAATATAGGAGCCTTGTCCCTTGGATTGGTGACACGTGTCTTTTCTCTCTCCTCCCATTTCTATGCCAAGTGTCAGTGTGGGGCTACCTTAAGAAGCCGACACATGTCATCCCATTTATCTGCCATGTGTCATTCCAAAGATCATCCTGAGATGCCAAGTGTCCTGTGTTGTCCTGTCCAGAAAAAGCAAAACTTGTCTCCTCTGAGGTGGCGCCATTTGAAGAGTGTCTCCTGTAGAGGACACGTGTCACTCCTAGCTTCCTCCAGAAAAGGTAGGCTTGTCTCCTCTGAGGTGGCGCCATTTGAAGTGTGTCTCCTGCAGAGGACACATGTCAATCTCTCATTTCCTCAGAAAAAGCAAATGCCATGTGTCATCCTCTACTCTTTTCAGAAAAAGCAAGTGACATGTGTCATTCTCTGCTCTTCTCAGAAAAAGTAAGTGCCATGTGTCATTTCCTGCCCTCTTCAGAAAAAGCTATCATTCAAAAATTTTCAGACAAGAGCTAGGTGGCGAAAATCATGGAGTTCTACCTTTTTCTACTTTGAATAGAAGGGTGCCACATGTTCCTTGCTTTTCCCTCCTGCCACATGGCATTGTAGGAGCCACTCTGAGGAACTGCCACATGTCCATCCTCCATTCCTCTAGGGCCAACCCCCCATTTGAAATTCGAATTTCCTTCTGAGGTGGCGCCATTTGAGAAGGCTTCTCCAGACAGCTGACACTTGTCTGCCACATGTCAGCCTCTCCTTTCCTGTAGAAAAAGTAGAATTTGAATTCCTCTGAGGTGGCACAATCTGTTTCCTCCACTCCTGTCCTTCTGACACATGGCAAGAGCCTCCAGAGATGGCGCCACATGGCATGCTCCTATTATTTCCAGCTTTACACCTCAGAACACCTTTTGAGGTGGCACCAATCCAGAGCCCCACTTGGCTTCCTTTCTTTTATTTATTTTGTTCTTTTAATAAAAATAGCCCCATGAGGTGGCGCCACCTGAGGACTCCCTACAAAAGGAAAATTTTGAATTTCAAACCCCAGGTAGCACCCTCTGAGGTGGCGCCATCTGGGAGCTTCCTGCAGAGAAAATCAAGCAGACCCAAATTTTGAAAAATTTCAAATCCTGCTGAGGTGTCTCACCCACAAATTTCCTATTTTATTTTCTCAAAAAAATCAAAATAGCACCCTCTGAGATGGCGCCACATGGAGGGCTCAGATTGAGCCTGTTTGAAATTCAAATTTTTTAGAAAATTTCTATAAAAACAAAGGCTCACGCCCAGCCTAGGGATGATTTTTTTGAGTTCCTTTTGGACTTGGAAACTCGACCTAGCCTTCTTGAGAATCTGATTTTGAACTGTGAGAATTCACGCCCCCTTTGGCTCAGTGGAGAAGATGCAGTGAAGTTCGTGCAGTGGCCAACTCGATTCAAGCGTAGGTTAATTTTGGTGGATCATCCGAAGCCCGGATCGAAGGACGAACGAAGCCCTTGGTAGCAGTCCCTTTCCAGAGCTTCAACACTGCCCAACGAAGCAAGGTGCACCTCTTTTCCTCTAGATTTGATTTCATAATTTGATTCGGGAGTCGTTTGAAGAAAGAGCTCATCCGAGAGATGGATTGAGCTATTCTCATAAAACGACATATATAAAAATATTCAATTATGCTTCCTTGATGATTTTTAGCATTCATGCATTTAGCTAGATTTAATTTGCATTTTATTTCGTTAATTTAGCACATTTCATGAATTAATTAGGATTAATTTAGCATTTATTTCAATTCTGCTCAGTTTCAGTAGTTCTCTGTTTTTGTCAGTCGGTCCACACGTCATTTCATGCATGTAATTTTTGTTAAAAAATCCAAAAAAATCATGGAATGCGCCATTAGGTGTCCCTAGATATGTGCCAAAAACTCGAAACCATTTGAATTTGTTTACTGCGGTAAACATTCAAAATGGAGAGTCGGGTTTTACTACCCGGGATGCATTTTAAATTTTTATTTCCGACTTGTAAAATCAAGATCTCCCTCATGGGAGATCCGATTTTCAATCCAAAAGATGTTATGAACTCGGGAGGATGTCTAGTTTTTAACCTGATTTTTTCAGATGTTTCTTATTTTTATTAATGTCTGACAAAAATCTGAGAGTTCGGGACACATGTCAGAGCCTGATTTGGGCTTCTAAGACTTTGGATCGACTTAGGGCTGTAAGTTCGCTTTGGGTATTAATCCAAATCCAAATCTGTAAAAAGTGAATAATATGTACAAGATGTCCTATGTTTGCATCTGTAATCTTGTGATTTTTAGAACAGTTGTGATATCTGTTTCAAAAATTTTTTGTCAGTCTTCTGTTTTGCTACATTTGTCTGGTCTATCAATTTAGGATTAAAACGTTATATTTTTATCCATGTTTATGTTGGTCAAATGCCAAAGTCATAAACATAAAAGTTGTCCATGTAGGTGTCTTGAGTAGCTCTGTTAAATATCAGAAATTTCCATGGCGGTTTTATATTTTTTTTAGCATTTTATATTAGATTAGTCTGATTTTTACCTCTGTCTGAACCAAATCCCTGTTACCGAACTCACCATGGTTCAAATCCCGAGGCTGTAAAAACCAAAAATGTTCCATTTCAGGTCCTTTATCAGTCTTCAAATTATCAGAAGTTTTCATGATGTAAATCTCACATTATCATATTAAGCATTGCATTTGGTTCGGGTCCATAGGCGAAATCCACCATTTTTAGAACTTTCTTTAAATTTTAGCATTCAAATCATATCAATTAGTGATTTTTAGCATTCTAGGCTGTTTATTAGAGTATTTAGATGCTTCATACCGAATTTGGTGTAATTTAGAATTCATTTGAGGCTTGATTTAGCCATATCATCAAAACAGGGCCCCGCGGGACCCAGATCCAAGCGAAAAACAAGCGAAATTCGTTATTTTGGATAAATTGCAAAATGTCAAATTCTGATTATACAGTCCTAATGTGTTTAGCAGCATATCATCATGCCTCATGCTGCATTTCATCATCATTTGTTTCAATTTGAATTTCAAAATCTCAAATTTTACCAAAATTTCCTTCAAAACCCCTGATTTTAAAGGTATAACTTTAATTTTAGGGGTATTTTGGTCATTTTGACCACCATTTCGAATTTCAAACTATTTTCTACTACGTTTCCTGCATTTACATTATTTTAAATATCAAGGAAGCATGAAAATAGGGTTTATATCCAATTAAGTTCAATAATTTCATGATATTATTGGAAAATCTTGGAAAAAACCCACATATTTGAGCTAACCTTATTTCAAGTTTGGCAGGGACATTCAAATGAAGGAGCTGAAGTCTGCAATTTTCTTTATTTCATTTATTTAGTGATGTAATAATGTAAATTTTGGAATAAGATTTTAATTTCCTGCTTAGACTAGGATGCATATCATATAGTTTAAATTTATGCAATATCCTGTTTCTATGATTCATGCATTTTATTCGAAAAGCACTATGGATGTTCACGAATGGCACGTGCACCAACTCTTAGGGAGTTGATGAACTCGGTGGAATCCATATTTACGGCCCTAGTCGGAATATGGACGAGACCCAAATCCCTCATCTTTCTACTAGTCACATTGAGCCTACACTCTTAGGCTATGTTAAAATGCACATCATATTTCTAATGTTTTCAAAATATTGTGCATTAAATCAATTAAACTCTAAACATATTCATGGCCACAATCAGAATATGTGAAGGATTTATTTTGACTTAATGCACATTTTTCCAACAAATTTCTTAGAAAATCTTTCAAAGTGCATTCATTCACTCATATCATTTGCATCATGAAATCCTTGGTTTCCCCATGATTTTCTTAAGAAAACTTCATTCTCAAAGAAATCGATTTCTCAAGAAACTATGAGTATTTTCCAAAATCGTTTTCCCAAGTTAGGTTTTCACAGTTTCCCATGAAAAAGGTTATTTTCTCAAGATTTTCAAAAGAAGTCTCTCACCTTTCTCAAAGATCAAAATCGATTTCCAAGTATTTCAAGGGTAAGATTCCCAGGATTTCAATTTCCCAAGTTCAGTTTTCTTCTCCAATGAGTTTTCCTATAAAGTTTCCATCATTTTCCTAAGAAAATTCTCAAAGTCCGAGTTTTCCTGATAAGTGTTTCCCTTTTCAAATGCTCACCTTTTTCCCAGGATTTTCAACCATTCATGATTTTTCCACAACTTTATGAACTTTCCTGAGATTTCAAATCTTTTTCATCTGAATTTCCTGAGAAATTGACTTTCAGCTTTTTCCTGAGAGATTCTTTTCAACTCCAAATATTTTCCAAGCAAACATCATGTTTTCCTAAGCTGCATTTTCCAAAATCTCATAGCACATGCCTGAATTCTTTGTGCATATAGGATAGAACACGATTTTGATGATTTAACTAAGTCAAGCACAATTTTGGTCCTTGGTTCGATTACCCCTGTTAAACGCGGCAAGAACGGTCGAACCTCGTACCGACAGGTCGAGCCCCATCCCATGGATTTTCCCGCAATTTTCAAAATGGAGGCGAGTATTTCAAAACAATTTCTAAAATCCGGTCAAGTTTGAAGCGCGAAAGTGTTTCCCTATCTCTCTTCCGCAAGGGAGGGGAAGAGGGGAAAAATTTTGCGACGATAACAAGGCCAATCTGAAAGAAGTAGTTTCTAAAGGCAAGCTGAGGAAGAAGCCTGTAAAAAAACAAGTCAGAATCATCAGAAAGAAGATACAGCCAAACACTCCTTCTGAGGAATTAGAGTCAGTCGAGGAAGAGTCAGAAGAGGAAGAGCAGATTGTCTACAAACAGAATCCTCTGAGACAGTCCGTAAAGATAGCTACATAAGAGCCTGAATCCGTCAACAAGCCCAAGTCTGGGGCTCCAGCAGAAGACCTTATGAGTAAGCAGATGAAGGAGATGAATCGAGCAATCAAGGACATTCAAGCCAAGGGTAAGGGCAAGCAGACTTACACTGGCGAAGATTTTTACGATGGACTAGATGGGGACGGTAACCTGGAGAATCTTCTTCACAAGTTTCTCAAATTTGACGGGACTGACAACCCTAAAGCTCACTTAGCCACCTTTTATGCAGAATGTTGCCGTTTCAGAAAAGACAACAAGGCTCTATTCATCTGTTTTCCCCGCAGTCTAGAGGGTGTAGCGGCCAGGTGGTATGCTGACCATATCAATCCTATCGAACTACGAGAGTTCGATAAGGTAGTAAATCTATTCGTCGAGCGCTTCTTATTCAACACCGAAGCCTCACCTACATTAAATCATCTTTACAACCTGAAGCAAGGCGAAACTGAAAGAGCAGGCGATTTCATTCACAGGTGGAGAAGCACCTGTAATAAGATGAAGGTACCCATTCCAGAGGAACACCCATTGCAGGTAATCCTCAACAATTTCTCTCAACCCATAAGGAGCCTCATCGCCATTTCCCCGACGAAATCCTACATCAAGTTGATTGAGCGAGCCGAATGGCTCAAGGCAGGATTAGAAAGCGGGCTTTACGAGGGCACGCCTCTGGTCAAGAATATCCAAGACCAGAAGAAGAAGGCGCAGTTTGCTCATTCAGTTGAGGCCTCCAGCAATAGTCTTGGCAGTAGTAGCAAAGGAAACAAGAACAACAGTGGTAGTGGCCCGAGAATAGATCAGAGTAAGGGGCAGAAGGAGAGATCTTATAAGAACAATGACAAACCGTTTCCAATTGGCCTTCAGCAAAAGGGTGATCTTCAAGAGAAGCCCAAGTATATCAAGTGGGAGAGAGATCGAGTCTTCACTCCGTTAGCTCAAAGTTTAGAAGTGATTATGGATTACCTTTTAAAGCATGGGATGATCAAACTCCCTAAAATCGCAGATCCTCCCGTAATGTTGAGAAAATTCAAAGATCAATTCTGCAAATACCACAAGGCAATGGGGCATGATACAGAGCATTTTTTGTCCTCAAGCACATGATACAAGACTGCATTGACAGAAGTGAGCTGATAGAGGACGCAGAAGAAGGGCAGCCAGCAGTCCTGACAGAGCCATTTCTGGATCACTCAAAGAATTGAGGATGCCCAAGTTTTTCTGCACTGTCATTTCCTTTTGTTAGTCGTCTTGTAGGGGCAAGTCAGCCCAAGTCTTTTTTGAATCTTTTTTCTTTTAAAGTTCTTGTAAATATTTAGTCTTGTTATCGAACTTTTGCTTATCAATGAAATGTCAATTTCCTTTATATATCTTTTATATCCAATACTTTTTTTTCCCCTTGCCATGCTGGGGCTTTTAAATTCCTATTCTTTTCAGAATGCAGGACAATCCTGACATCATTCATGAGAGAAATGACATTACCTATGAGGGTTTTTCAAAAATCATGAAATTTTGAAAGTCTTCGTTATAATGACCAAAGAGTTCAAATATTCTTTGGTCCACCCTTTGTAAAAAATCAACTCCCGTGTTGATCATATTTTCAAAAAATAAGTTTTTCGAACCATTGCATTGAAAATTCAACACTTGTGTTGGTCTTATCTTCCAAAATGGATTTCAAATCTTTATATTCAAAGATCAACCCTTGTGTTGGTCTTATCTTCCAAAATGTGTTTCAAATCATTCAAAGATCAACCCTTGTGTTGATTTTAAATCTTTATATTCAAAGATCAACCCTTGTGTTGGTCTTATCTTCCAAGATTGGTTTTAAAACATTATATTCAAAGATCAACCCTTGTATTGATCTTATTATTAGTTTTAAACTATTATTTTTAGAAATCAGATCTATTGTTGATCTTCTTCTTCAAAAAATAGGTTTTTAAACCATTGCCTTCAAAAATTGACCCTCATGATGATCTCTCATGTTTGATTTAAAGGATCAGATCTTGTGCTGATCATTCCTCTTGTGGTGGATTTTCTTCTCCAAAATGATGTCTCACTTATCTTTTAAATAAACATTTTTTCTTTCAAGATCCCATATGCAGGCAGGATAAAAAAACCCCATTTTTTCTTAAATCTTATAAATCTTCGGTTAATTTTGATATCTTTATCAGTTTCATTCATTTTATTCATTTTTTTTTAGCAAGTTTACATCAATTTTATCAAGTTTTATCAAAATTTTCCTTAATTATATTAAATTTTTATCAAAACCATTTCTCGCTCAGGTTAAGGGACAAACCTAACCCTCGTTGTTCGAGGTATTTTTCCCATCAGGTTAAGGGATAAACTTGACCCTCGTTGTTCGAGGTGTTCCCATTCAGGATAAGGGATAATCCTGAAACCCCTCGTAGGAGCAATAATGCTACCTATGAGGATTCTTTTTCAAATTTTCTCGATTTTGTAAATGTCTATTAATTTCTCTTTATTAATTTTCTCCCAAAATTCTATTCTTTCACATTTCCCTTTCAGGTTAAGGGGTAAACCTAATGCCTCTTTTCCATGAGGTATTTCTAAATTCTTATTCTTTTACCCTTTCAGGTTAAGGGATAAACCTGACCCTCGTTGTCTGAGGTGTTTCCCCTTCAGGTTAAGGGATAAACCTGACCCTCGTTGTCCGAGGTTTTCCCATTCAGGATAAGGGATAATCCTGAAACCCCTTGTAGGAGCAATAACGCTACCTATGAGGATTCTTTTGTAAATACAAGTTTCGTCAGCCTTTATTGATTTTCTAAATTTATATCAATTTCTCTTCATTTATTTTCCTTAAATTCTATTCTATTTTCCCATTAAGGATAAGGGATAATCCTGAAACCCCTCATAGGAGCCACAAAGCTACCTGTGAGAATTCTTTTCAAAAACAAATTTTTCATCAAATTTCCTTAAAATTTTCTCCATTTTTATCAATTTTCCATCAAAATCGATCTCCTTCTATCTTCTTAAATTTTATTCCTTCTTTTCCTCATCCAGGATAAGGGTTTAATCCTGAAAATTGGACCACATACAGCTAACTGTGCTGGTTCATCTAAATCATAGATCATAAATCATAAATCTTGTCATATACCTTCTAATTTCAAGTTTCAGGTTGCCTCTTCACAAAATCTTTTATTTCCTCTTCAGGTTAAGGGAGAAACCTGAATCATTTTTCCTAAATTCTCTTCAAATATCTATTCTATTTTTTCCTTCAGGATAAGGGATAATCCTGAAAACCCGGCGATCATTCCTGCTTCCAACTCTAAATATCTTAAGAATGTCGGTCTCCTTCCCGACTCTCCTTCCCGACTCTCAGTTGGAAAACCCAGTGCTCGCACTGGTTATTTTGCTAAATTTTCAAATCTAATGATCAAGTTCATTCATAAGAATCAGTCCTCGTGTTGTTTGTCTCACAAAAAATCTCAAATCTTAGATCAAATCATTAAATCAAAGGTCGTTAAAAGAAATGTCCCAGCTACTTCGTTGGTCGTTAAAAGAAATGTCTCAGCTACTTTGTTGGTCGTTAAATGAAATGTCCCAGCTACTTCGCTGGTCGTTAAATGAAATGTCCCAGCTACTTCGCTAGTCATTAAATAAAATGTCCCAGCTACTTCGCTGGTCGTTAAATGAAATGTCCCAGCTACTTCGCTGATCGTTAAATGAAATGTCTCAGCTACTTCACTGGTCATTAAATGAAAGGTCCCAATTTTTACTGGTCGTTAAATGAAATGTCCCAGCTACTTTCCTGGTCGTTAAATGAAAGGTCCCAGTTTTTACTGGTCGTTAAATGAAATGTCTCAGCTACTTCGCTGGTTGTTAAATGAAAGGTCCCAGTTTTTACTGGTTGTTAAATGAAATGTCCCAGCTACTTCGCGGGTCATTAAATGAAAGGTCTCAGTTTTTACTAGTCGTTAAATGAAATGTCCCAGCTACTTCGCTGGTCGTTAAATGAAAGGTCCTAGTTTTTAATGGTCATTAAATGAAATGTCCCAGCTACTTTGTTGGTCGTTAAATGAAAGGTCCCAGTTTTTACTGGTCGTTAAATGAAATGTCTCAGCTACTTCGTTGGTCGTTAAATGAAAGGTTTCAGTTTTTACTGGTCGTTAAATGAAATGTCCCAGCTACTTCGCTGGTCGTTAAATGAAAGGTCCCAGTTTTTACTGGTCGTTAAATGAAATGTCCCAGCTACTTCGTTGGTCGTTAAATAAAAGGTCCCAGTTTTTACTGGTCGTTAAATGAAATGTCTCAGCTACTTCGCTGGTCGTTAAATAAAAGGTCCCAGATTTTACTGGTCGTTAAATGAAATGTCCCAGCTACTTCGTTGGTCGTTAAATGAAAGGTCCCAGTTTTTACTGGTCGTTAAGTGAAATGCCCCAGCTACTTCGTTGGTCGTTAAATGAAAGGTCCTAGTTTTTACTAGTCGTTAAATCAAATGTCCCAGCTACTTCGCTGGTCGTTAAATGAAAGGTCCCAGTTTTTATTGGTCGTTAAATGAAATGTCCCAGCTACTTCGCTGGTCGTTAAATGAAAGGTCCCAATTTTTACTGGTCGTTAAATGAAATGTCCCTACTACTTCGCTGGTCATTAAATGAAAGGTCCCAGTTTTTACTGGTCGTTAAATGAAATGTTTTAGCTCCTTCGCTGGTCGTTAAATGAAAGGTCCCAGTTTTTACTGGTCGTTAAATGAACGGTTCCAGCTCCTTCATTGGTCGTTAAATGAAATGTCCCAGTTTACTGATTAGAATGTCCAAAAATCAGAGATTCAACTAAAGGTTGCATCAAAATCTATATCAAGTGAGTATTTCACACAGAATTCATGAGAACTTTGCCAATTTGCTAAAAGCATTTGTTGATTCTAAATATTCTTACTACACAAAAGAATCACCTCAAATTACCTCTAGTATTCTTTCCAAAAAGGTGAAACTTTTTGCGAAAAAGAGGTAAAATTCAAATCTTTTTCTATTGATCAACCAAAAGGATGTAAGAAATATCCTCGACATGATCAGTGAAAGAAATATTCATTGACATTGAAAAGCCAGAAGTGAATTGATATTGATCATGGCTATGACGCATGTTTAAAGATGATTTTCTGGCAATCGGACAATGGAAATATCCTGAGCGATAAAAAGAATCCACTCAATCCATGTCTCCTCATTTCATTTAAAGTTACAATCAAATATCCGCAAAAGAGATCTCTCAATTGTCTTCAAGATAAAGACGAATATGCGAGCAGACCCCCGGAGCTAAAGAAGATTTGGATCATCTCCGAGATGAAGGAGTTCATGAAGGATCCTTTCAGGGAAAGTTCAGATCACCATCAAGATGAAGGCGAGTGTGATGGACCTACCGACAAACCCTAAAAGATATTTGATTTCTGCTATCATAAAAAGACCCTTTGAGCCTATATCATCAATACCTGAGATAAATGAAGGATCGAAACATCTCCAAGGTGAAGGAGTTTGTGACGTACCCCCCCCCACGAAAAAAGAGAGAAAAGTCAGGACATCTCTATGATCATCGCAAAATTTTTCCTCTCGTAATACTCTCTCTCTTCCTTCTCTTTTCCTTTCCAACCTCTATTTCCTCCTTTTTGAAGGGAGAAAATAAAAGACAGAAGAGAAGATGAACTCTTTTTGCGGGGTCTCACTTGACCTTAATTTTGAAAGTATTTAAGAAAATAACTCACCTCCGTTTTTGAAATATTTGCGGAAAAACTGGGAGACGAGATCCGCTCGTCGGTACGAGGTTTGACCGTTCCTAGCGCCTTTACCAGAGGTAATCGAACCAAGGGTCAAATTTATGCCTTTTGCTTTGCTAAGAAATTATCTAAGAATTTATTCTAAGTTAAAAATGCACAAAGAATTATGCTTGTGCAAATGCAAGGATGTATGCTCTTTCAAAAATGATTTCGGAAATCTCCAAGTATTTTTTAGATGAATCTGATGATAGAGTGAAGAAATGGTTTCTAACTTTGAACTTAAGATTTAAAGTTCTAAGTTTTTGAAATAATCAGAGCTTGAAAAAAATAAATCTGGATCTTTGAGAGAAATGATTTTGAAACTGAGATAAAAGGAGAAGAAAAGAAATTTCAAAGTCATAAATGGACTTTGAACCAGAACTTTGAATCTGGATGAATATTCGGAATGGAATTGAATTCTAACTCTGAAGTTTAAAATCAAAATGAATTTTGGGAAATCTAAATAGAATTGAGAAATGGAATTGATGTGAAAGTTGGAATTCAAGATGGAATTTGAATCCAAAATCTGGTTTCTAAATTGAAATTAAAAGTGAATTCTGGATTTAGAATCCGAAAATGGGAATTAGATTTGAAATTTGGGATGAAATGCAATTGGATCTAAGATTTGGAATCCAAGATGGATTTTGGATCTGAAGTTTGAGATCCAAAGTAGAATTGGGTTCTGGATCCTAAAATGGATTTGGATCTGAAGTCTGAGATCCAAAGCAGAGTTGGGTTCTGGATCGTAAAATGGTTTTGGATCTGAAGTCTAAGATCCAAAGTGAAGTTGGATTCTGGATCCTAAAATGGAATTGGATCTGAAGTCTGAGATCCAAAGTGAAGTTGGATTCTGGATCCTAAAATAGAATTGGATCTGAAGTCTGAGATCCAAAAGTAGAATTGGGTTCTGGATCGTAAAATGGATTTGGATCTGAAATTTGAGATCCAAAGTAGAGATTGTACTTGGAAATCTGGATCCAAGTTTGGATTAGGATCTAACCTTGGATTTGGATTCTGAAAGCCCTAATTGGGCTTTTGAAGATGGATCTGGGTTTTGGAAACCCAGATTGAATTTAAAAATTTAAGTAGGGTAAAGTTTTGAGATTCAAAATCAATCTTAAACTTTTGATTTTGATTTTTTTGAAGATGAACTTGATTTCGAATGTGAAGTAAGAAGATAACTCAGAAGTTTCAAAGTTTAAATCGAACTTTGAAAAATGGAATTGAATTGAATTTGAATTTTGAACTTGGATCTTGAACATGAATTTGGAATTTCAAAGTTGATTTGAGAATTAAATTTCGAATATACAAATGAATTTCAAAGTCAAATTGGACTTTGAATTTGAAGCTTGAATTTTAGAATCTAGAAAATGAATCAAGTTGAATTAAACTTTGAATTTGATTTCAAAGTTTGGGGAAAAAATGAGATATAATTGATAAATTGAAATAGGAATTTGAAGAAAAGATATTCACAATTACTTGGATTTTGAAAATATGATGCAATTCTATCCTGAATGATGAATGAATTTAGAGAATTTGAAATTGGTTTTTGTAAAGCTATTTCATTCTTTAAATGAATTAAGAATGAGGTTGAAGATATAATATATCCCTGACTATGGTCATTGAATATATTATATAATAACCACATTTAAATTCAAGTGAAGGATAAAATACATTTTTTTGTGCTTTTATAGAATTTAAAATGAAATTAACTCTCAATATACCCTGACTATGGCCATTGGTATATATATTGAGTTAATTTTAGATTAAATTATGATAAAAGAGGAAAATATTTAAAGAAAATATGATGATTTTTTGAAAAAGGATCCAGTGTGGATCCCGTGTTATTTTATAAAAGATAAAGATACTAAGTCTTGTTTACATCCTGACTATGGCCATTGATGTAAATCATCAACTTAGGATTAATTACCTCTTACGAAATGGTGCACGTGCCATTCACGTTTCACCATTGTGAGAATTTGAGAAATAAAGGCAAAAATGCATGAAAACAAGCAATTCATGATATTTACGATGCTCATACATTCTATCTAAGACAAAAAATATAAATTTTCATTAAATCTAGCTATTACAACACATAAAATCAAATTTACAACTCCAAAGAATAACCCTTTCCACATATTCCCTGCAAAACACTTGATTAGAAAGAAATTGTACCTATTCTATCTAAAACAAGTGAACTTGTAGGCTTGCAAATGAATAGCACTGTAGAAATTAAATACCAATATCTATTAACACTAAAACAATGCAATACTAGGCAAACTATATATGCTATAATCAATGGCATGCAAAATCATCATATACTAACAATAAAATGATGTTAACATAGGAAATAAACCTATAACAAGTTGCTGCAATTACAATCAAAAGTGAACAATCTTACTGGAAGAAACTATACACCAACCCTCTTAACTCCATTTAAACGAAATCAGCAGCTCTTTCCAGCAATTGTTCTGGACACTCAACTGTTAGACTAGGCAAATCTTCCAACCTGTGTAGAAATATTGCCATTTGCCATACCGCACAGAATCTACACATGTGTTGGTTCATATCTTGCCAGAAATAAGCTTCTAACCTTCTTAATCGATTAAACAAAATTAAGAATTACAAAATTTCAGATGAATAAACAGCTGTCACCATAGGGTATTAGTATTGGATCGGCAAACAGGAAATTTACTGGAAATGTATCGCAGCCTACCAATGATGGCACACACTAGTCAATAGGTTCCAAACACCATTTCTAACCTCACAAACTAAATTAAACTGCAAAACATAATGGTGCTGATCCTGGGCACAATTTCCCTGTTGCTTGCAAAATGGTTGTGCAAATGATGTTCTTCAATTCATTCCTTAGATGAGGCTACTGAGATCCTTTCTGGTCCTTTGGCACAAGATTTGTCTATAGATAGTATATCAGAGGCATATGAGGATGAAAGGATTGATATATCTGTTGATATTCTTGATGAAGATCCTTATGATGGAGATTATGAATCAGATGCCTATCAAGCTACTACTAGTGGTACTCAAAACATGATTGATCAACAAGGTGATGAAGATAGCATCGGGTAGCAGGATATGCAGAAGACAAGTGCAAGTAAGTAACCAGAGCAAGGTGCAAGTGCGAACGCATGCAATATAAAGCCAATTCTGCATATTCATGGAAAGTTTTGACTTTATAGGATCCCAGCAATTGTATCTCTTTTGTGCATAAATTTGCAACTGATTTGGCAAGCAAACCCACAATAATGACTGTCCATTTCCTATAACTAACCAATCCAAAGCAGTGATATTATTATCAAAAATCAATTTTATCCTCTAAAATAAAACATCCATCCTCTGCAACATTAACTGAATCCCAAATATGGAGGCAAGTGCAAGCATCTGGACTACTTATATTAACTGTTGCGGTCTTACCACTACCATTAAACAAGGATATTAGATTAACCGAGCCATCGTGAACTCTAAACATACCAACAAGCTTCCGAGGAAAGTACAACAACTCAGTAAGTGAAGTGAAAGAATCTGAGTTATCAAGTAAGTACCTTATATAACTTCAGGCTGGCGTTAGAGCAACCAGTGATTATATGATATATGGAAGCGCCATCCCCACACCCAACAAGAAAATCTCCACTTTGTGGGACAGCCAGCGCTAATGCACCATCACAGATGACAACAACACTTGTAATAATATTACTGTCATGAACACAGACCCACATCAATGCAATAATTTGCACCAGAAAATGCAAATTTATATGTACACATTTTATCAGATGTGATAGTTCAGAGGCAGTAACTACCAACCAAACCATATGAATGAACAACAAATCTCCATGACAGGATCTGAAAACTGCCCATCTATACCACTATCAACAAGAAGCTAGTGCGTGCACCGTTGTTTGAATGGATGGGAGGTAAAGCAGACATGTGGATATGGTCAGGGCCTTCTTTGACGCTGGGACTAGGGAATGGAATAGTGCATATTCTCTGATGTTCAAAGCAAATATTGTTAGTTAAACTAATGACAAAACAATCAATTCCTTCATCCTCCTCAACAAGGAGGAGCATGTTACGATTTAAAAGAAATGGTCCCATGTCAATCTTGAGTATTTGATACCCAAGTAATCGTCATGACCAAAGATTCAACCTAGACAATTCCAAGCAAGCTGAAACAGGGTTGGCTTGCTAAGATGAAATTTTGAACCTGTAGACAAACACCACGCGAAAAATATATCCACTAGAATCTGATGCCTTATTCCCCATGATATGGTTAAATCAAACACGGGATTTGCAAACAAATTTTCTAATAACTTCTGTCATCACACAGGAGAGGAGATCATTAAAAATAAATAAATAAATAAATAAATAAAAGAAATATTAACAACCACTCAATTATTAACACAGAAGTGGAACTTGTGGGAAGTTTTCAGTAGTTGCACAGTTGGCTCTCTGGTTGCCATGATCAAATTCAAACCAAAAGAATTTCCATACTTCCCTTGTTGGACTTGGGACTTACATCCAGACAAATCCCTTCCTGGATAACCTTGAACCAAGTGAGATTACCTTTCACCACAAACACACATAGCTCACGGGATTACAGGGATAGCATTGCCCAAAAAAAAAAAAAAAGACCGATGAACTGATATTAAGAGTAGTGATTTGATGCCAATGCAGCACATGTAAATAAAAGAAGACAGAGTCTTTTTTTTTTTTTGAGATTGATCACTGTGTCAAAGAATGCACATGATGCTACTTTAAATCTTACCAAATGAAGATGGAATCGGTTTTCTTCAGTCCAGCCTTGCTGATGAATTACTGTCCCAGATTATTCTGATCTCAGGGAACCGAGGGTCTTGGGATATTTAAAATGAGAAGTCAATAAGATGTGAGAATGTTCGGATAAAACTAAACACTGGTGCCGCAAGTGCTGCAGAATATTACCCGGAGAGGGAAAACACTGATGCTATAAACTTGACGTTAGCTGACCAAAAATGCATTACAGAATAAAAAAAACACGGTGATGATTTTAAGCTGGGTCGTCAACTATGCAGAGATCGAAAACAAGGGATGAAGGAATCATTGAGTAACTAAAACGTTAAAATACAAAGTAAAACAAAAAGAAACATACAAACAACATTTATAAACTGAAATATGGTAAAAAGAGAGGGGAAAACAATTAATCTGATAATGTCAAAGTCAAGAATGGTCACAGCCAGACGATTGTGAAAAGAAATATAGAAGGAAGACAGAAGATAAAGCTATGTCGGAATGAAGTGTTCCGATTACTTTTGCATAGGATGGATTGAAATTGCCATAAGCAATCCAAAACCATCCCTGATGTGTCAATGATATTGAAAGCAGGAAAGAGAAAGAAAAGAAAAGAAAAAGAAAAAAAAAAGAAAAGATAATTGAACTATGAATATGCATTACAAACCATGAAGATTGAAGAAAATTATGAACGATGAGAAGAAAAAAAATGAATGGCAATTTACCTCTGTTTTGCAAGAATTCGGAAGAGAGAGGGGAGCTTTTACCTTGATTCTGCTATAATGACAGTTGGCTTCCTTCAGCCAGATGGGAGCAAAACGGAGAACTCAGAAGAAATAGATGGAGAAGAAAGAAGTAAAAGGGGGAGGGTGAAAACGGATGATGAGAAGAGGCCTGGATGCCTCTTCTTATAGAATAGGTGGAAGGATCGAGAAAGGGTGGTTGGTGCGATGGACGAAGGATTGGGTGCGGTGGTTCGTGAATGGAAGCCGAAAAAGAGAGTCGAGAGTGGACGGAGGCACCAGCCAGCCGAGATGGAGAGAAGGAGAGAAAGAAGGCGACTGAGGGTTTCGGCTTTCTCTCCCCTTTCGCTTACAAAGGGTTTTAAAACCCTAAACAAGGATTTTGCAGATGACCCCCTCTGATTTTTGAGTTTTTATAAAAAAAGGGGCTCCCAAGGCTTTTTAGAAAAAATTGATTTTTTAAAGTTTAAACTCATTTGTTTTTCTCAAAATTTTTCCAATTTTTTAGTTTTTGGTGTTATTTTTCCATTTTTTTGTATTTTTAAGTAAAAATCCTAAGATTTGCGAGAAAACAAAGATTAAAACTAATTTTTTGTGTTTTTGAAAAAATATTTACAAAAAGGAATTTTTCTGAGAACTAAAAGCTATTTTGAGAAAATTTCTTTAGAAAATGGGTTTATATCTGGATTTTTTGAGAAAATATTTGAGGTTTAAAGCCTCGAATCGAGAAATACAGAGTTAAGGATCCAACAGAGTGTCGGATGAACTGCCCGAGTCTTTCAAAACCACTTTTAATACTTTTGTAATTTTAATTTAAAAAATTGGACAACGGGGCTCAGATTTTAGATTTAAGACACTGGGTTTGGTTGCGGAATTGAATTTGAGTATATCAATATGGAATTCAATCCAAAAAATCTGAAGAACAATTGAAATTTAGCTTTGGTTTTCTCAGAAAATGAAACCAGGGGAAAAAGGGTCATTTTTACAAAACTTTTTGAAAAATTTGGGGTGTTCGCAGATGCCCCTCTTTGCTATTAAGCCGGTTGAAAGTCGAGCTTAGTGGCAAAGATAACACTCCAAATTTTGAAAATGCCCTAGTCAGCAGATCCGAACTGGGTGTGGAAGAATTATTTTAAAAATATGACTTCTCAGGCTTAAAACCTTATCCTGAATAGTTTTGGGGGGATGAAATCCTCGAAGATGATATGATTGAATAATAGAGGATGAGGAAATCGTGATGGGACTTTGAATGGAAATTCCGAAATGGTGGGAAATGAGAATTTTGATCAGGTCTCATGAGTGAGAGAGGATACTCTTTTTGGAATGATTCAGGTTTAGCCCTTAACCTGGATGGGACGAAGATATATTAAAAATGAATTAAATGAGGAAAGGAATACATGAGAACCTTGCTGGGACATTTTTGGAGAATGCCTCGTGAAATGAAGCTCAAGTAGGATCATATCCTGGATGGGAAGAGCCATGATGGGATTGGAAGGAAACATCTCGTTAGAACGAGGAATCTCGTTGAAACAAGTCTCAGGTTTAACCCAAACCTGAAAGGAAGATATCTCGCGAAGTGAGGTTCCGAGTTAACTCTTAACCTGAATAGGAAATCTACCATACGGATTTCTCAAATGGAGAAACCATAATAGGACCTTCGGAATTTGGACGAACAAATTCGAAAGGGGTTTTGCGAAAGGAGAAATATAGAGTTCCCTAAAGCTTTGAAAAGGGGAAGAAATTGGGCGTCTCATTGCTGAGACTGAAATAGCTTTTGAAGTAAATGACCTCTCGCAGATGGTTCACGTTTGACCCTTATCCTGAGTGGGAGCACCATACGGAATCCTTGACTGAAGAAACTGCGATGGGACAGGAAGAGATACTTCAACTGAATGAGGCAACCCTTCTGGAAGATATAAACAACGCTAGGTTGCATCAAAATGGATATTGAATGTTTATTTTATTCTTGGAATAGCTAGAAAATTTTGCCAATAAAATAAAATTATAGCTGATTCAAACACTTGGAAATGTGCACGTATGTGCAAAAGATATTCCCTCTTTTACCTAGAGTATTTCCCCCAAATGAGGTTAACTCCTTAGTTCTAAGAGTCAGATTCAAATTTTTAGCGGTGGTGATTTTCTTCAAGGAAGCTATCCATTTCCTTGATATGAGAAGAGAAGAAATATTCTTAATTTCATAAAAGCAAGTATTGAAGAGATATTGATAAAAGAATTTTGCATGAGAAAAGATGACTCTTGGCAACTTTGGCAGTTTGATATCTGGGTGTTTTCCCACGATGATCTTTTTGCACTCTTTTTGAGTCATTGGGCTTTCTCAGTTTTTCACATCATCCTTCATTTGGATGTCCTGACTTTTCTCTCTTTTTCAGGGAAGGGTACGTCACAGACTCCTTCATCTTGGAGATGATCCAAATCTTCTTTGGCCCCGGGGGTCTAGCTCGCATATTCGTCTTCATCTTGACGACAGTTGAGAGATCCCTTTTGCGGATAATTGATTACAACTTTAAATGAATGAGAAGATATGGGTTGAGTGGATTCTCTTTTTATAGCTCAGGATATTTCCACTACCTGATTGCCAGAAAAAGTCATCTTTAAACATGCGTCATAGCCAAGATCAATATCAATTCGCTTCTGGCTTTTCAACATCATTGAAGATTTCTTTCATTGATCATATCAAGGACATTTCTTACATCCTTTTGGTTGATCAACAGGAAAAGATTTGAATTTTACCTCTTTTCGCAAAAAGTTTTACCTTTTTGGAAAGAAATGCTAGACGTAATCTGAGGTAATTCTTTTGTGTAATCAGATTTTAGAATCAACGAGTGTTTTTAGCAAATTGGCATAATGTTCCAGAATTCTTTTGTGAAATAATCGCTCAATATAGATTTTGATGAGACCTTTAGCTATAATTTTAAAGGAATGTTAGAGAAATCAGACCATGGAAAACTTTGATTAATGAGATATTAGACTTTGGAAATTCTGACCAGTTATGAGAAACTGGATTTTAAATCCCGACCAGTGAAACCACTGGATTTTGAAAATTCCGACCAATTATGAAAACTGGATTTCAAAACCCGACCAGTTATGAAAACTGGATTTCAAAACCCGACCAGTTATGAAAACTGGATTTCAAATCCCAACCAGTTATGAAAATTGGATTTCAAATCCCGACCAGTGAAAAATACTGGATTTCAAATCCCGACCAGTGAAAAATACTGGATTTCAAATCCCGACCAGTGAAAAATACTGGATTTCAAATCCCGATCAGTTATGAAAACTAGATTTTAAATTCCGACCAGTTATGAAAACTGGATTTCAAATCCCGACCAGTTATGAAAACTGGATTTCAAATCCCGACCAGTGAAAAATACTGGATTTCAAATCCCGACCAGTTATGAAAACTGAATTTCAAATCCCGACCAATTATGAAAACTGGATTTCAAATCCCGACCAGTTATGAACACTGGATTTCAAATCCCGACCAGTTATGAAAACTGGATTTCAAATCCTGACCAGTTATGAAAACTGGATTTCAAATCCCGACCAGTTATGAAAACTGGATTTCAAATCCCGACCAGTGAAAAATACTGGATTTCAAATCCCGACCAGTTATGAAAACTGAATTTCAAATCCCGACCAGTGAAAAAAATACTGGATTTCAAATCCCGACCTGTGAAAAATACTGGATTTCAGATCCCGACCAGTAAAAAAAATACTGGATTTCAAATCCCGACCAGTTATGAAAACTAGATTTCAAATCCCGACCAGTTATGAAGACTGGATTTCAAATCCCGACCAGTGAAAAATACTGGATTTCAAATCCCGACCAGTTATGAAAACTGGATTTCAAATCCCGACCAGTGAAAAATACTGGATTTCAAATCCCGACCAGTTATGAGAAACTGGATTTTAAATCCCGACCAGTTATGAAAACTGGATTTCAAAAAGGTTTTATCTGAAGGCTTGAGAGTGATGGAGTTTTGGGAGATTATAACCCGAGGGTTGAGAAAATGATGAGATTTTGAAGATATTGCAACCAAAGGTTGGGAAACTGATAGAATTTTGAGAGATTGAAGATCTTGAAGGTTTGGAAATGATAGAATTGAGGAGTCGCACCCTAAGGGTTTGATCTTTTGGAATACACGACCAGCGGGAGCTGGATCTTTTGGAAATACATGACCAACGAGTGTTGGATCTTTTGGAAATACATGACCAGCGAGATGCTGAATCCTTTGGAAATACATGACCAACTGGAGCTGGATCTCTTGGAAATACATGATCAACGAGATGCTGGATTTTTTGGAAATACATCAGATTTAAGTCAGAACTTGAATTTTTTGTAAAAGGAAAGAATTTGATCAGAATACTGAATTTAGAAGGCTACCGGCGCGAGAACCGGATTTTCCAAATGAGCTCAACATATGATTGAAAATTTTGAGAAATAACCAGTGCGAGGACTGGGTTTTGAAGATGAGCTAGGAAAGTAAAATTTGATGAGAGATTCTGAATTCAATGGACCATCGCATCCTAATTGCATGTGGTCTGTTTTCAGGATTTATCCCCTTATCTTGGACGGGGGAACAAGGAAAGAAATACCTCGTTAGCAGGAGGCGTCAGGTTTATCCCTTAACCTGAAGGGGAAAGGGAAGAAAATAAACCTGAATTTTGAAATTTTGAAACGGACTAGCCGAAAGGCTGGATTTTGGAAGAAGGTCCCGCCTGGCAATTGGGGTTTTTTGAAAAAGAAGGGAGTCCAAGTTGGGACTCAAATCTTCAGAAAATAAAAGATAAAGACAAACCCGAGTTTTGAAAACTTGAATTTTTAAAGAAATGATTGTTTTTCAATGCGATGATTGGATTCAAAAGGAAGTCAGAACTCGAAACATTTAACGAAAATAATAGAGGAAAAACCCGAGCTGAAACTCGGATAAAAGATAAAGAGAAACCCGAGTTTTGAAAACTTGAATTTCTAAAAAAATGACTGATTTCCAATGCGAGGATTGGATTCAAAAGGAAGTCCTGGTCGGAACTCAGAACTTCGAACGAAAAATAATAGAGGAAAAACCCGAGCTGGAACTCAGATTTCTAAAGAAATGATTGATTTTCAATGCGAGGATTGGATTCAAAAGGAAGTCCTGGTCGGAACTCAGAACTTCAAACGGAAATAATAGATGAAAAACCCGAGCTGGAACTCAGATAAAAGATAAAGAGAAACCCAAGTTTTGAAAACTCGAATTTCTAAAGAAATGACTGATTTCCAATGCGAGGATTGGATTCAGAAGAAAGTCCGAGTCGGAACTCGGAACTTCGAACGAAAATAATAGAGGAAAAACCCGAGCTGAAACTCAGATAAAAGGTAAAGAGAAACCCAAGTTTTGAAAACTCGAATTTCTAAAGAAATCATTAATTTCCAATGCGAGGATTGGATTCAGAAGGAAGTCCGAGTCGGAACTCGGAACTTCAAATGAAAGAATAAAGGGAGAAGCCCAAGTGAGCACTCGGGTTTTTGACAGAAAGTTTTTAATCAAAAGATTGAGTTTTGAAAATTTGCCAGTGCGAGGACCGGACCTAGGATTGAGAAGAACCATTTAGAGGACTGAATTTATTTGCATGGCGATCTGATTGCCCCCTTATCTCTACTGGGGAGAAAATAAAATTTGAGAAGAACTGATGAGAAGAGATAGAAATTGATGGGAAATTTGATGAAAGAGAAGAATCAAGGAAATTTTATGGAAATTTTCTTTGTAAAAAGAATTCCCACAGGTAGCATTGTTGCTCCTATGAGGGGTTTCAGGATTATCCCTTATCCTGAATGGGAAAGGAATAAAATTTAGGCAAAAGTTGATGAAAAACTTTGATAAAGAATTGGAAGAATTAAAATTTAATTAAGAAATAAAATTGATAAAATTGGATGAAGAAAAAGATTTAGCAGAGATTAATGAAGCTTTAAAAGAGAAAAACATTCAGGACTATCCCTTATCCCAAAGAAAGAAGGACCTCGTAGGATGAGGTTAGAGGTTTATCCCTTAACCTGAAGGAGGGGAAAAAAGAAGAAGGAAAAAAAAATATCTCATGGAAAAGAGGCATCAGGTTTATCCCTTAACCTGAAAGGAAAGGATTTTAAAATAAGAATTGACAAGAAGAAATAAAAATGGATGAATAAAATTTAATAAAATTTGATAAAGATGAATAAAACTGATAAGACTGAAAGAAGATTTGATAAATGAAAAATTTGCTAAAAGTTTTTTTTTTTTTAGGAAAAAGAGTTTGATCCTGCCTGCATGTGGGATCTTTTAAAGAATATGAGAAAAAACATTTTTTGGAAAGAGGATTAAGTGTGAGAGCTGATCCTTAAAAGGGGATCATTCATGAGAGATCATCATGAGGGTTAATTTTTTTGAAGTAATGATCTGAAAAACCAATTTTTAGAAAATATGATCAACACGAGGGTTAATATTTAAATGCAATGATTCAAAATCAATTTTTAGAAAATATGATCAACACAAGGGTTGATCTTTGAATGCAATGGTTTGAAATCAACTTTTTAGAAAATATGATCAACACAAGGGTTGATCTTTGAATGCAATGGTTTGAAACCAATTTTTTGGAAAATATGATCAACACAAGGGTTGATGTTTGAGTGTAATGAAATCAATTTTTTGGAAAATGAGATCAACACAAGGGTTGATGTTTGAATGTAATGAAATCAATTTTTGGAAAAATGAGATCAACACAAGGGTTGATCTTTGAATGTAATGAAATCAATTTTTTGGAAAATGAGATCAACACAAGGGTTGATTTTTGAATGCGATGGTTCAAAACCAATTTTTTAGAAAATATGATCAACACAAGGGTTGATCTTTGAATGTAATGATTCAAAGTCAATTTTTTGGAAAATATGATCAACACAAGGGTTGATCTTTGAAATGCAATAATTCGAAATCAATTTTCAAAAAATATGATCAACACAAGGGTTGATCTTTGAAATGCAATGATTCGAAATCAATTTGTAGAAAAACATGATCAACACAAGGGTTGATCTTTGAAAAAGGTTGTAAAAATATTTGAACTAAAATTTTCATGATTTTTGAAAGACCCTCATAGGTAATATCATTTCTCTCATAAATGATGTCAGGATTGTCCAGCATTTTGAAAAAGAAAAGGAATTTAATGCCCCAATATAGCAAAAAGAAGGAAGTATTGAATATCAAAGATATAAAGAAAATCAACATTTCATTGATAAGCAAAAGTTGATAACAGAACTGAATATTTACAAGTATAAAAAAGGTCACAAAGACTGGGCTGACTTGCCCCTACAAAGCGACTGACAGAAAGGGATGAAAGCGAAAAACTCTTGGCATTCTTAATTCTCTGATTGGTCTGGAAAAGGTTCGGTTGAAACTTCTCTTCTCCTTCCTTTGGTACTAGAAGCTCTTTATCAATGTAGTCATGCACAATGTTTTTGAGGACGAAGTAGCGCTCTGTGTCATGCCCCCTTGCTCGATGAAACTTACAGAAGCGATCTTTCCATTTCCCTTTGGTGACAGAGGGATCATCCTGCTTTGGGAGTTTGATCATGCCTTTTGCAAGCAGGTATTAGAGAACTTCTTCGATCGGCTGACCTAGAGGGGTAAGCTGACGATCATAACCCCAACCCTCATGCTTTGCTTTCTTCGGCTTGTTTGGCTTCTACTGAGCACTGACCCCTGTCTGGTAACTGGACTGGGCTTGCATGTTTAGGAGATTTGAATGCCTTTCTTCTTCGTATTTGACGAAGAGATTCTTATCAAGGCAGTTTTGAACTATATTCTTGAAGATGAAGCAATGCTCAGTGTCATGCCCGCTCGATGGTACCCACAGAATTGGTCTATATATTTTCCCATGATTGTGGAAGGGCTGGCGGCTTTTGGGAGCCTGAGTAATTCGCTAGACAACATGTATTCGAGGACTTTGTCGAGCGGCTCATCTAAAGGAGTAAAATCTCGACCCTTGCTCCAATCCTTGCGCTTTGGTCCTTCTTGCTTCTTGCACTTTTGCTGAAGACTATATTGAAGAAGTTTATCATGGTTTTCACAATATTTCCCAATCTGGCCTTTACGCTCTCCCAAGTTGCTGCCCTGATTGCCTTGGTTGCTGCTTTTGCTGGCTTTGGAATTTCCTATACTGATATTGCTGTGTTCATTCATGGGGAAAGTGACAGGTGCCTCTCCTTTGGTGGGAGCTTTTCCGCAACTGGCTTCAGCTTGCTCAAATAATATCTCCACCATCATCTTTTTGAATAATCGATATATCGCAGGATCAATCTCACTCTTGTTGTCCGGAACTCTCTCTTTGACAGACTTTTGAGAATCCATTCCTTTAGAGCAGTGTAATCTTTGATCTTTGCCCCAAATCAACTGATAATGCCAATGCTCTCTCTGTAGGGCAAAAATGGGGTTTTTAGAAAAGATCTAAGAAGAAATTCTAAAAAGGGAGGAAATCATCATCTAAAAGTGAAAACATCCCATTACGAGGGATCGGGTTGTCACCCAAAATTTGCGACAGCCGCATCGTTTGTCTGAAAAGGATGAATAAGTAAAACATGAACAAAGATTAATTTTGAAAAGGACATATCCTGACAAAAGATGTTTTATTACAAAAGAGGAAAAAGAATTTTGAAAGTAGATGGCAAAGATTTAAGATTTGAAGAATTTGCAGGCAGGATCAAAAGAATTTGAAGAAAATAAGAGAAGAAAAGAAAAAATACACCTGGGTTTTAAAACAAAGAAGAAATTTTGAAATATATACCCAGGGTTGTTTAGGAAATATATAAAAATATCATACAATCACAGATGTACAATCAAAGATGCACAATCAAAGATGCACAAACAACACTCCCTAAAGCTGACTCTAAATGCAATATTTTGAAATGGCTTATAGGACCTTAATCCTAACTCTAGGGTTCAAATCATCTGATTCCAATCAAGATATGCCGATATACCCAAGCCGAAGCTCGAAGTACGCGGCATAGAAATATTCCTCCGGTTCTAAGGTAATGGCTTCCCAACATCCTTGAGCACCTACCGTTATACCTCAGACTATGACCCTTAGGTACGTGGTAGGGGGCACGAACCCAAATAAGTGGTTCAATTGTGAGGCTCTCTCCCGAACTATGGTTCAGTGAGACAGCCCAACAACGTGAAGACCGGGACAATATAGGTAAGGAGGTTTTCAAAATATGCTCAACATGCCAGAATTCAGATGTCTCTAATGCAAGTCCTAAAGAGATAGACTAAAATGAAGAGAAGCATACACTTGCATACATTGTTTTGCATTCAATCCCTAAAATTGAGGAGAGTTGTATTTCAGACCTAAGTTTAATGTGAGCATGGAATAATCTCCTTAATATGGTCCTACTAAACTATACTTAAATCCTATATGCAATGATGTCAGCTTAGGATAGAGTCTAGGCTCTGAAGGTTTGCATGTAAATGAAGCTCACATTTGAAGAATAAAGACTTAGATAATATCAAAGCAAAAGAAAAGGCATCAAATTCGACCGGACGAAGACGAATCCCATCACGGTCGCCAAAACTGTGATCATCGCAAAAAAATTTCTCTCGTAATACTCTCTCTCTCTTCCTTCTCTTTTCCTTTCCAACCTCTATTTCCTCCTTTTTTAAGGGAGAAAATAAAAGACAGAAGAGAAGAGAAAAGAAAAGAAGAGAAGAGGAACTCTTTTTGCGGGGTCTCACTTGACCTTAATTTTGAAAGTATTTAAGAAAATAACTCACCTCCGTTTTTGAAATATTTGCGGAAAAACTGGGAGACGGGATCTGCTCGTCGGTACGAGGTTCGACCGTTCCTAGCGCCTTTACCAGGGGTAATCGAACCAAGGGTCGAATTTATGCCTTTTGCTTTGCTAAGAAATTATCTAAGAATTTATTCTAAGTTAAAAATGCACAAAGAATCATGCTTGTGCAAATGCAAGCGGGTATGCTCTTTCAAAAATGATTTCGGAAATCTCCAAGTATTTTTGAGATGAATCTGATGATAGAGTGAAGAAATGGTTTCTAACTTAGAACTTAAGATTTAAAGTTCTAAGTTTTTGGAATAATCAGAGCTTGAAAAAAATAAAAATGTATCTTTGAGAGAAATGATTTTAAAACTGAGATAAAAGGAGAAGAAAAGAAATTTCAAAGTCATAAATGGACTTTGAACCAGAACTTTGAATCTGGATGAATATTTAGAATGAAATTGAATTCTAACTCTGAAGTTTAAAATCAAAATGAATTTTGGGAAATCTAAATAGAATTGAGAAATGGAATTGATGTGAAAGTTGGAATTCAAGATGGAATTTGAATCCAAAATCTGGTTTCTAAATTGAAATTAAAATTGAATTCTGGATTTAGAATCCGAAAATGGGAATTGGATTTGAAATTTGGGATGAAATGCAATTGGATCTAAGATTTGGAATCCAAGATGGATTTTGGATCTGAAGAATGAGATCCAAAGTAGAATTGGGTTCTGAATCCTAAAATGGATTTGGATCTGAAGTCTGAGATCCAAAGTAGAGTTGGGTTCTGGATCCTAAAATGGATTTGGATCTGAAGTCTGAGATCCAAAGTGAAGTTGGATTCTGGATCCTAAAATAGAATTGGATCTGAAGTCTGAGTTCCAAAGTGAAGTTGGATTCTAGATCCTAAAATGGAATTGGATCTGAAGTCTGAGATCCAAAAGTAGAATTGGGTTCTAGATCCTAAAATGGATTTGGATCTGAAATTCGAGATCCAAAATAGAGATTGTACTTGGAAATCTGGATCCAAGTTGGGATTAGGATCTAACCTTGGATTTGGATTCTGGAAGCCCAAATGGGGCTTTTGAAGATGGATCTGGGTTTTGGAAACCCAGATTGAATTTAAAAATTTAAGAAGGGTAAAGTTTTGAGATTCAAAATCAATCTTAAACTTTTGATTTTGATTTTTTTAAAGATGAACTTGATTTCGAATGTGAAGTAAGAAGATAACTCAGAAGTTTCAAAGTTTAAATCGAACTTTGAAAAATGGAATTGAATTGAATTTGAATTTTGAACTTGGATCTTGAACATGAATTTGGAATTTCAAAGTTGATTTGAGAATTAAATTTCGAATATACAAATGAATTTCAAAGTCAAATTGGACTTTGAATTTGAAGCTTGAATTTTAGAATCTAGAAAATGAATCAAGTTGAATTAAACTTTGAATTTGATTTCAAAGTTTGGTGATGTCTTCTTTTAAATCGTTGTAATTTTGAAAAGATTTTTATATGAAAACATGTGAAAACCAGACATCAAATAATAAAAACCGGTTCTCACTAGTGTATGAGACCGGGTCGAACTCAGGGAACGGGAATATGTTGTATTCAAACACCCAAGTCTAAACTAATCTTTATTGCCGAATTATTGAAATGTAAAATGTTCAAGAAAAGTTAAAAACAACTAACTATTACAACAAATGAATACCCTTCGCAGAGGGCGTAAAGTGCAATATTTACAAACCCAGAATCAAATTCCTAAATCTAAACTGAAAAGTAAAAAGAAAGCTTTATTCTTCGTACTTCGTGTCACGTAATCAATTCCGCTCCAGTCTTGTGCTATCCTGCACAAATAAACAGAACACGAGCAGTACAAGATACTAATATGTATGTTATGCAAAATGTAAATCTAAAATTTGAAGTAAAATCTATAAAATGATAAAACTAAGTAAAGAACTTATATTATAGGTAAACAACTAAGTAACAAGTATTGAAAATTTGTAATGCTAATGTAATGACAACCTAATCAAAACGTAAAAATATTAAATGCTATACAGCTAACACACTACACTACATACTGATTGAACCTGAAAATTAAGCAAAACAAGAATTAATGTGATGAAAAATAGGAAAACACGAGCTGAGAATGAAGAAAACAGAAAAATGACTAAAAAAAATGATAAGAACTGAATGTGTAATAAAACTAGGATTGAAAATGTAAAGAAACACAGGAAATTACTGTTTTAAAGCAAGAAAATGACATAAAGAAAATTATCTAGCATTGAAATGATGAAAAACAGGAATTGAGTTGTAAACAGGAAATAAAATGAAAAAAAATTCAGAAAATCAGAATGTAAACGAACAAGAAATTGAATGTGAACACTAAACTGTATGAATGTATTCAAAACAGGAAATGACAAACATGAAATGAATGTAAAAAAAAAAAAACAAAGAAATTGAGATCAACACACGTAACTAAAAATCATATTGAATTAAACAAAACATAAGAGCAATTAACAGGTAAGTAAAAGACATCAAGATGAAATCAAAATTCATATTTGAAATAAAAGTAAACAAAACATTATTGAACTAAAAACAGTGAAATTCGTAAATGAAAAAAATTACAGTAAACAAAAGATTAAAAATCAAACTTAAATCTGTGCTGAAGATGAAAACAGGATTAAAAAAAAATAAGAAATCAACACAACTAATGAATTAACGTGAAACAGAAAAAAATCAGAAAATTAAAATATCAAAATATTCAGAATTACATATTACACAAAGAAAACTAACGAAAAATCAAGAAATAGAACTCAAAACAGGAAAATAACAATGATCGAGATTTTTTTTTTCTCTTTTTGTTTTTCTTGTTTTTTTTTATTATTTATTCTGTTTTATACAGAATCAATGGAATAAGAAGAAGAAGAAGAATATCAGAAGAAGAAGAAAAGGATCGGATGAAGAAAAATCAGAGGAAGAAGAAAAAGAAACTGCAGAAATTGGAAGAAGAAGAAGATCTGAAGAAGTAGAAGAAGAAGAAGCTGCAGAAGATGAAGATTCGGATGAAGAAGAAATAAAGAAGAAGAAGAAGAAGAACACTCAGCACTCACCGTGAACCTGAGGGGTTTGGGGAGAATGTGGCGACCTCCTCCACCACGCCGTCGCCGGACTGAAGCTTCACCACCACCGGTTGCCGGATTTGACAGAGAAAGAGGGAGAAAGGGAAGGTAGGGAAGGGAATAGCCACCGGTGTTAGTGGAGGATGGTGAGAAAAGAGGGAAAGAGAGGGAAAGAGGGGGAAAATGAAGTTTCAGGCGTAAATGGAGGAGGCGCCTTTGTTTTTTCGTTGCTTTGGGTTTTTAAAACATTACAAACCGGTTCACCGGTTTGTAACAGTTTTTATTTTGAAATGCAAACCGGTTGGAACCGGTTTGTGATATATTTTTTCATTTTTTTCAAGAAATCAAACCGTGTAAAACGGTTTGTTATTTTATAATTTTTTTTTCAGTTTTTTTAAAATTCAAAAACTATGTAAACCTAGTTTATTATAAAGTTTTCAAAAATTAAAATCAAAACTTATAAAGAAACTTAAAAACTATTCTAACTATTTATTTCTATTTAATTTTTTCTTTTCTAAAAAAAACAAACATTTAAAATGATTTTAACAATATAAAACTATTTTCTCTATTCTTTATTTTTTTATTTTATTTTTTTAATTGAAAACTAAAACTACATTACTATGACTATAACAAAAACTAAAATATGCATAAAAATGTAAAATAAAACTATTTTTCGTGCATTTTCTATTTTTAAATCATTTTAGCACATTTACTCGAAAACTAACATAAAATTGGGTTTTTGAAACATTATTTTATAAAATCATACATATTTAAATGTTAATAACCCTGAAATATATGCATGATCATTTGGGAAAAAAAATGAGATAAAATTGATAAATTGAAATAGGAATTTGAAGAAGAGATATTCACAATTACTTGGATTTTGAAAAGGATTTTGAAAATATGATGCAATTTTCTCCTGAATGATGAATGAATTTAGAGAATTTGAAATTGGTTTTTGAAAAGCTATTTCATTCTTTAAATGAATTAAGAATGAGGTTGAAGATATAATATATCCCTGACTATGGTCATTGAATATATTATATAATAACCACATTTAAATTCAAGTGAAGGATAAAATACATTTTTTTGTGCTTTTATAAAATTTAAAATGAAATTAACTCTCAATATACCCTGACTATGGCCATTGGTATATATATTGAGTTAATTTTAGATTAAATTCTGATAAAAGAGGAAAATATTTAAAGAAAATATGATGATTTTTTGAAAAAGGATCCAGTGTGGATCCCGTGTTATTTTATAAAAGATAAAAATACTAAGTCTTGTTTACATCTTGACTATGGCCATTGATGTAAATCATCAACTTAGGATTAATTACCTCTTACGAAATGGTGCACGTGCCATTCGCATTTCACCATTGTGAGAATTTGAGAAATAAAGGCAAAAATGCATGAAAACAAGCAATTCATGATATTTACGATGCTCATACATTCTATCTAAGACAGAAAAAATAAATTTTCATTAAATCTAGCTATTACAACACATAAAATCAAATTTACAACTCCAAAGAATAACCCTTTCCACATATTCCCTGCAAAACACTTGATTAGAAAGAAATTGTACCTATTCTATCTAAAACAAGTGAACTTGTAGGCTTGCAAATGAATAGCACTGCAGAAATTAAATACCAATATCTATTAACACTAAAAAATGCAATACTAGGCAAACTATATATGCTATAATCAATGGCATGCAAAATCATCATATACTAACAATAAAATGATGTTAACATAGGAAATAAACCTATAACAAGTTGCTGCAATTACAATCAAAAGTGAACAATCTTACTGGAAGAAACTATACAGCAACCCTCTTAACTCCATTCAAACGAAATCAGCAGCTCTTTCCAGCAATTGTTATGGACACTCAACTGTTAGACCAGGCAAATCTTCCAACCTGTGCAGAAATATTGCCATTTGCCATACCGCACAGAATCTACACATGTGTTGGTTCATATCTTGCCAGAAATAAGCTTCTAACCTTCTTAATCGATTAAACAAAATTAAGAATTACAAAATTTCAGATGAATAAACAGCTGTCACCATAGGGTATTAGTATTGGATCGGCAAACAGGAAATTTACTGGAAATGTATCGCAGCCTACCAACGATGGCACACACTAGTCAATAGGTTCCAAACACCATTTCTAACCTCACAAACTAAATTAAACTGCAAAACATAATGGTGTTGATCCTGGGCACAATTTCCCTGTTGCTTGCAAAATGGCTATGCAAATGATGTTCTTTAATTCATTCCTTAGATGAGGCTACTGAGATCCTTTCTGGTCCTTTGGCACAAGATTTGTCTATGGATAGTATATCAGAGGCATATGAGGATGAAAGGATTGATATATCTGTTGATATTCTTGATGAAGATCCTTATGATGGCGATTATGAATCAGATGCCTATCAAGCTACTACTAGTGGTACTCAAAACATGATTGATCAGCAAGGTGATGAAGATAGCATCGGGTAGCAGGATATGCAGGAGACAAGTGCAGGTAAGTAACCATAGCAGGGTGCAAGTGCGAACGCATGCAATATAAAGCCAATTCTGCATATTCATGGAAAGTTTTGACTTTATAGGATCCCAGCAACTGTATCTCTTTTGTGCATAAATTTGCAACTGATTTGGCAAGCAAACCCACAATAATGACTGTCCATTTCCTATAACTTACCAATCCAAAGCAGTGATATTATTATCAAAAATCAATTTTATCCTCTAAAATAAAACATCCATCCTCTGCAACATTAACTGAATCCCAAATATGGACGCAAGTGCAAGGATCTGGACTACTTATATTAACTGTTGTGGTCTTACCACTACCATTAAACAAGGATATCAGATTAACCGAGCCATCGTGAACTCTAAACATACCAACAAGCTTCCGAGGAAAGTACAGCAACTCACTAAGTAAAGTGAAAGAATCTGAGTTATCAAGTAAGTACCTTATATAACTTCAGGTTGTCATTACAGCAACCAGTGATCGTATGATATATGGAAGCGCCATCCCCCACACCCAACAAGAAAATCTCCACTTTGTGGGACAGCCAACGCTGATGCACCATCACAGATGACAACAACACTTGTAATAATATTACTGTCATGAACACAGACCCACATCAATGCAATAATTTTCACCAGAAAATGCAAATTTATATGTACACATTTTATCAGATGTGATAGTTCCAAGGCAGCAACTACCAACCAAACCATATGAATGAACAACAAATCTCCATGACAGGAACTAAAAATTGTCTATCTATACCACTTTCAACAAGAAGCTAGTGCGTGCACCATTGTTTGAATGGATGGGAGGTAAAGCAAACATGTGGATATGGTCAGGGCCTTCTTTGACGCTGGGACTAGGGAATGGAATAGTGCATATTCTCTGATGTTCAAAGAAAATATTGTCAGTTAAACTAATGACAAAACAATCAATTCCTTCAGCATCTCCAACAAGGAGGAGCATGTTACGATTCAAAAGCAATGGTCCCATGTCAATCTTGAGTATTTGATACCCAAGTAATCGTCATGACCAAAGATTCAACCTAGACAATTCCATGCAGGCTGAAACAGGGTTGGCTTGCTAAGATGAAATTTTGAACCTGTAGACAAACACCACGCGAAAAATATATCCACTAGAATCCGATGCCTTATTCCCCATGATATGGTTAAATCAAACACGGGATTTGCAAACAAATTTTCTAATAACTTCTGTCATCACACAGGAGAGGAGATCATTAAAAAAATAAATAAATAAAAGAAATATTAACAACCACTCAATTATTAACAGAGAAGTGGAACTTGTGGGAACTTTTCAGTAGTTGCACAGTTGGCCCTCTGGTTGCCATGATCAAATTCAAACCAAAAGAATTTCCATACTTCCCTTGTTGGACTTGGGACTTACAACCAGACAAATCCCTTCCTGGATAACCTTGAACCAGGTGAGATTACCTTTCACCACAAACACACATAGCTCACGTGATTACAAGGATAGCATTGCCCCCCAAAAAAAAAAGACCGATGAACTGATATTAAGAGTAGTGATTTGATGCCAATGCAGCACATGTAAATAAAAGAAGACATAGTCTTTTTTTTTTTTTGAGATTGATCACTGTGTCAAAGAATGCACATGATGCTGCTTTAAATCTTACCAAATGAAGATGGAATCGGTTTTCTTCAGTCCAGCCCTGCTGATGAATTACTGTCCCAGATTATTCTGATCTCAGGGAACCGAGGGTCTTGGGATATTTAAAATGAGAAGTCAATAAGATGTGAGAATGTTCGGATAAAACTAAACATCGGCGCCGCAGGTGCTGCAAAATATTACCCGGAGAAGGAAAACACTGATGCTATAAACTTGACGTTAGCTGACCAAAAATGCATTACAGAATAAAAAAAACACGGTGATGATTTTAAGCTGTGTCGTCAACTATGCAGAGATCGAAAACAAGGGATGAAGGAATCATCGAGTGACTAAAACGTTAAAATACAAAGTAAAACAAAAAGAAACATACAAAAAACATTTATAAACAGAACTATGGTAAAAAGAGAGGGGGAAACAATTAATCTGATAATGTCAAAGCCAAGAATGGTCACAGCGAGACGATTGTGAAAAGAAATACAGAAGGAAGACAGGAGATAAAGCTATGTCGGAATGAAGTGTTCCGATTACTTTTGCATAGGATGGATTGAAATTGCCATAAGCAATCCAAAACCATCCCTGATGCGTCAATGATATTGAAAGCAGGAAAGAGGAAGAAAAGAAAAAAAAAAGAAAAAAAGAAAAGAAAAAAGAAAAGGAAAGATAACTAAACTATGAATATGCATTATAAACCATGAAGATTGAAGAAAATTATGAACGATGAGAAGAAAAAAAATGAATGGTGTTTTACCTCTGTTTTGCAGGAATCCAGAAGAGAGAGGGGAGCTTTTACCTTGATTCTGCTATAATGACAGTCGGCTTCCTTCAGCCAGATGGGAGCAAAACGGAGAACTCAAAAGAAATAGAAGGAGAAGAAAGAAGTAAAAGGGGGAGAGTGAAAATAGATGATGAGAAGAGGCCTGGATGCCTCTTCTTATAGAATAGGTGGAAGGATCGAGAAAGGGTGGTTGGTGCGATGGACGAAGGATTGGGTGCGGTGGTTCGTGAATGGAAGCCGAAAAAGAGAGTCGAGAGTGGACGGAGGCGCCAACCAGCCGAGATGGAGAGAAGGAGAGAAAGAAGGCGACTGAGGGTTTCGGCTTTCTCTCCCCTTTTGCTTACAAAGGGTTTTAAAACCCTAAACAAGGATTTTACAGATGACCCCCTCTGATTTTTGAGTTTTTACAAAAAAAGAGGCTCACGAGGCTTTTTAGCAAAAATTCGATTTTTTAAAGTTTAAACTCATTCGTTTTTCTCGAAATTTTTCCAATTTTTTGGTTTTTGGTGTTATTTTTCCATTTTTTTGTATTTTTAAGTAAAAATCCTAAGATTTACGAGAAAACAAAGATTACAACTAATTTTTTGTGTTTTTGCAAAAATATTTACAAAAAGGAATTTTTTTGAGAACTAAAAGCTATTTTGAGAAAATTTCTTTAGAAAATGGGTTTATATCCGGATTTTTTGAGAAAATATTCGAGGTTTAAAGCCTTGAATCGAGAAATACAGAGTTGGGGATCCAACAGAGTGTCGGATGAACTGCCCCAGTCTTTCAAAACCACTTTTAATACTTTTGTAATTTTAATTTAAAAAATCGGACAACGGGGCTCAGATTTTAGATTTAAGACACTGGTTTGGTTCTGGAATTGAATTTGAGTATATCAATATGGAATTCAATCCAGAAAATCTGAAGAACAATTGAAATTTAGCTTTGGTTTTCTCAGAAAATGGAACCAGGGGCAAAAAGGTCATTTTTACAAAACTTTTTGAAAAATTTGGGGTGTTCACAATCTCCAAAATAAAGGATAATGTAAAAGCCCGAAAAGCCCAATAACTCAAAAGGAGTGAAAAAAGATCATCATGGGAAAAACACCCAGATATCAAACTGCCAAAATTGCCAGAAGTCATCTTTTCTCATGCGAAATTCTTTTATCAATGTCTTTTCACTACTTGCTTCTATGAGATTAAGAATATTTCTTCTCTTCTCATATCAGGGAAATGGATAGCTTCCTTGAAGAAAGTCATCAATGCTAAAATTTTGAATTTGACTCTTAAGACCAAGAAATTAACCTCATTAGGGAAAATACTCTAGGTAAAAGAGGGAATATCTTTGCACACATGTGCACATTTTCAAGCATTGAAGTCAACTATAAATTTATCTTATTGGCAAAAATTTCTAGATATTCCAAAAATGAAATAAATATTCAATATCCATTTTGATGCAACCTAGCGTTGTTTATATCTTCCAGAAGAGTTACCCCATTCAGTTAAAGTATCTCTCCTGTCCCATCATGGTTTTGAGAATTTCGTATGTTTATTCCCACTCAGGTTAAGGGTCAAAACCTGTATTTTCTGCGAGAGGTCATTAAATTCAAAAGCTATTTCAGTTTCAGCCATGAGACACCCAAGATCATCCCCTTTTCAAAGCTTTAGGGAACCCCATTTTCTCCTTTCGCAAACCCCTTTCAGATTTGTTCATTCAAATTTCGAATGTCCCATCATGGTTTCTTCACTCGAGGATCCCATTTGGTCGTCCCCTTCAGGTTAAGGATTAAGCCTGAACCTCGCCCATCGAGGTATCTTCCTTTTTCAGGTTTGGGTTAAACCTGAGTCTCGTTCTGATGAGGTCCTTCGTTTTGACGAGATGCTTTCTTCCAGTCCCATCATGGTTCTTCCCATCGAGGAATTCGTGCTTTGTATATCCATCCAGGACAAGATTCTACTTGAGCTTCATCTCGCAAGGCATTTTCGCAAAAATGTCCCATCAAGATCATCATATATTCCTTCCCCCATTCAGGTTATTTTGAGATATATTCGTCCCATCTAGGTTAAGGGCTAAACCTGAGTCATTCTGAAAAACTGATCTTGTCTCACCCGTGAGACTTGATCAAAATTCTTACCTTTCATCATTTCAGGATCTTCACCCAAAGTCCCATCACGATTTTCTCACTTCTGTTATCTAGTCATATCTTTTTCGAGGATTTCGTCTCCCCCAAGCCATTCCGGATAAGGTTTTAAGCCTCAAAATCATGTCTTTTCAAAATAATTCTTCCACACCCAGTTCAGACCTGCTGACTGGGGCATTTTTTTTCAAAATTTGGAGTGTTATCTTTGCCACTAAGCTCAGCTTTCAACCGGCTAAGTAGCAAAGATGGGCATCTGTGAACACCCCAATTTTTTCAAAATCTTTTAAATATTTCCTTTTTGCCCCTGAATTTCATTTTCTGAGCAATTGAGTCACTTTTTTAAATCTAAATTCTAGTTCATTTCTCAAGTTTTACTGAAATTAAATTCAATTTATATATCTGACTTGATTTAAGATCCGGATCCATTGTTAAGATCCAAATCTGAGTCTTGTTGTCTAACTTTTAAATTAAAATTACAGAAAACACCAAAAATAGTTTTTTTAAATAGCTCGAACAGTCCATCCGACATCCGATTGGATCCATCATGTTGTATTTCTCGATTCAAGTTTTCAAAACTTGAACATTTTCTCAAAACCTGGATCCAAACCCATTTTCTGAAGGAATTTCCCCAAAATAACCCCGATTTTTCATAAAAACCCTTCTTTTGTAAATATCTTAAAATTTTGTAAAATCAGTTTATATTCCTTAGTTTTTAGAGTTTTGTTTTCAAAAAATACAAAAATATAGAAAATTCAAGAAAAAAAATAAGAAAACAATAGAAAAATTCCAAAAATATACAAAAATATGGAATTAAAATTCTTTTTGAAAACTATTTTTATTGAAATCCTTTTCTAGGAAAATCTTAAAAGGGAGCCCCCCCGCCTAGGAATTTTTGAAAGATGGCAACGGCCATCCTTCTGCGCACCCTCCATCGCTTTCTTCCCTGTTGAGTGGCCATCCATCTCCAACCGAACTCCTCTCTCGAACCCTCCTCCTCCTCTTTAAAAGGGGAACACGCAGGGAAAAGAGGCATCCATTAACCACTTCAATCCGTGCTCCATCCGTTCCACCCCTCTCGATCCGTTCTCACCCCAACACCCTTTTTCTCTCTTTCCCCATTGCGCTCTGCCTTCTTCTTTCCTTCCCATCTGAGTTCCCTCAGATCCTCTTTTCTTCCCCCTCTCCTCCTTCTTTTCTGCCTTTCTTTGGATTTATCCCCCATTGATTGAAGAAGGTCGACCTCATAAGTCAAGGTAAATGTTATCTCCTTTTCCTTTGATTCTCTATAAAAATTTTCATTTCCGAAATATATTTCAAATTTTTGTATTTCTTTTGTTTTTCTATCTCTATTCATTAAGCACATAATTTGCAGTGTTGACCTGTATATATCAGAATCAACTTGCATAATGTAAAAAAAAATCATCACAGGAATAAATATATTCCTACACTTTCTTTTATATACAATTATCAATCCAATTTTAGTGTGATTTCCCTTATCTTCCTGCTGATTTCCTATTCAATCTCTGATATACTCTTCACATGCATTTGTTTAATGTATTTCAGTTCATTCTCTGTTGCGATTTACATTTTTTTTATAATATATCATCTTTAGTTCGTAACGAATTTGGTTTCTTTTCCCCCTTTTTTTTCTTTCTTTTTTTTTCTTTCTGAAATTTTATCTTTCATCGGGTGGCATTGTTCATTCCCTGCGTCGTCCCTCTCGTCTTGGTTTAACCGTATCCCATGTTGTGTGATCAATTGATAAATTGATGAGAGTATCACGATTATCTTCTGTTCATTTTAATTTATTTATTTTTTTATTTATATTTCCCTTCTCTGTTTCACATAACCTCATAGTTTAATTTCATTAAAGCAGCATCGTATTTTCTTACTGCATATCATATCACGATTGGATTGCCTCAATGTCATCGCTAATCAATTCAAATTCCTGATAGAAATCTGAGGAAAAGGCTTCTTGTTGCAAAGAAATATGTACAAGTCCTGCCAGATTCGTTATGAACAGGGCTTTGTTCACAAGTGAATCTCAATGGAGAGGTCATGATGAACAATCCAGAGCCCTTCCCCAAGTCACTGATAACCCATTTTCATTTTCTGTTATTTTTTTTATATATATATATTATTATTTCCTGTTGTAAATTCAAATGTTTGCCATCTGAACGATTCCCTCTTACTCATTCCCTCGTCTTTGCTATCAAACAAATTCAGAAAAGGAGAGGTAAGTTCTTTTTAATTTCTTGTTATATATGCTTTGAGGTAGCTTGCTCATGACATGTAGATATAATAGCAAAAGATCATTCTGTCAAAAGAAGGCCAGAAGTTCGTTGAAAAGAATGCATCTTCTTTTTCCTTTGTTAAAAACAAACGACTGTTGAAGGAATGGGTAATGGTGATGGACGTCTCAGGCCAACCTCTCTTTACAGCTTGGTGTTTCCCACAACTTGAACTCTGTTATGGTTTACAACTGAATCTATCCTTCAGTCGTTAGTAAGAGGATCTAGGACCAGATCTGGATTTGTTATAAAGAGCTCCTCCCTTACCTGCTGCAACTCACAACAACGTTGTTGTCCTTGCAGCAACACAGTCACCCATTATCACCGTGTATTTGGTATATTCATTGTCTTCACAGCAACGACATTCCAGCACTTCCACATCCACTTTGACTTATCACTCACTTAAAACTATTATTTCACAGTATATTTCCTGCAACACATTGCCACCATTTTTTTTTCATATATAGTTTGTTATGTTATGACCCTGCGTTTCATAGGTAGATAATTCATTCTATTACATACTTTTCTATACCTAGAGGATTAGCTCCCTGTTTTTGGATACAATGTCATCATCATCACTTTATATTTATCCTTCTTTCTGTAATACATTGGATGAGAAATTCATTTTAACATCTGCTTTTCTGTGTTTTGCAGGATTGGTTTCCCACTTATAATGCAATATTATCATTGTTGTTTTCTTTCTCTCTAAATCTTGTGATGCATCTAGTTTAATGGATTGATTTAGCATCAAAATTTACAATCTTATGTTTGATTCAATACTGCCTGTCACATTGGGTTGAATATAGTATTAGGGTCATGCTCTTTGCTCTAGTGGATCTGTTAGAACCTCATATTTCCATGGTCATGTTAGTCCCTATTAGGAATAGTCTGCAACCACTCATTATCATATTACCCATTTTATTGAAATTCTCTTTCTATTACTTCTCTCTTTACCCATCACACAACATCACGTTTGCTGTAATTTGCACTTCATTCACCCAGATCACTCCCACTTCCCATATCACGTCACTTTGTTGCACCTCCTGCTGTAACAGCTCCAACAGTATGATATTCACCTTACACAACTACTGTGGCAATCCTGCACATACCACAACAGCTATACCCACTTTGCAGCTCCAAACACTACCCACCTCCTGCGAATGGATATTGCCACCCAACATCTTCACCTACAGCAGTGGTTAGCACTGCTGTATCTTGTCATAAGATTTGCAGCAGCACTAATGCACTGCTGTAAGGGTCCCTTGGCACTATAGCAGTACCAGGTATTGTTGTAGCTTCTGATATATCTACAGCAGTACCAAGGCACTGCTGTGGTACAATAATGCAGGAACTGCCCACATATTTATGGTGATTACCGCTCCCTGAATCCCCAGTTAAACTCACCATATTATTACAATTCCAGCCCCCACAAACACCATTAAACTCTAACCCTTACAGTACCAGCTGTTGTCTTCATCCATCTTCATCAAAACCACGCCTTCAGCATCCACCCAACTTTGTATCAATCCAGCCACCCTGTAACCTTATATTCATTGCTATAGTCCATACCTTCACAGCCCTCAACTGGTTGTATCCTTTCTTCCCAGCCCCACCTATTGCCATCTCTCAAGCTCATATCCTTGTTATATAGCATCACCACATGTCTAGATGATATTGGCAAATAAAAACCTGAAAGTGACAAAGATTTGAAAAGTAAAAGTGTGAAGGAGCTCAATAAGTAGTGATAATGTGGAGCAAAATTGTGATCAGGTTGACTCTATCGAAGTTAAAACTGATGCAAGAGTGGGTGAATCAGCAATGGGTAATGAGAATAGAGGTAACATCAGAGAAAAAGGCTATGGTTGAGCAGCAGCACGATGCATCAACACGGGGTGAGAAATTTTCCCTTACTCCAGCCCAAGAAACAGAAGAGGTCCCAGCAAAGTCTGCTGATTTCGATTTGAATGAAGGATTTCCCATTGATGATGGTAATCAAGATGAGCTAGTACCAGTGGCAACTGTATCTGTCAGTTCTACTGCTATACATCAACCCAGTCATGTGCCTTTTTCTGTTTCTACAATATCAAAGTGGTATATCAGTTTCAATTACTGTAGCTGCGGCTGCAAAATACTCCATCATGCACTTCCACTGCTTCCGCATCTCATGTTCAGCATCTATGGTAGTCACCCACTCATGTTAAACTGCACACAACATCTTCTCAGCAACCCCTCATATCCATAGTAACTCATTAGCCTATGATCCACCATGGTACCCAACATTACCTTTTCACCTTGCTGCACCTGTTACATTGACACACAGTGCTTTCACTTCCTCCAGCATCATACATACATAGCACATATATATATTTTATGTTAATCATTTCCTGCATTCATCATGGATTGTCTCATCATTTTATCTGTGTGTCGATACTCATTAGTCCAGGGATTAACTGGTGCATATGTTTTACTATTAGTTTAAACTTATCATATAAGCATCAGTATCACTCTCATATTGTATGTATATCATATATATATATATGTATGTATATATATATATATATATATATATATATATATATATATATATATATATATGTATATATATATATATATATATATATGTATGTATATATATATATATGTATATATATATATAGTTATGTAGGTATGTATATATCACTTCTCACACCTTAGATCATAAAAAAAAAACGTGGCATATGAGTCTCTCACCCTCTAAATTTTGAAGTCAATATAACATATGCAAATTTCCTCCATTTTCATACTAATCAGGTGTTTTTGCAGGGAATATGTGGAAAATATCATTACTTGGAGTTATAAATTCAATTTTATATGTTGTAATAAGTTAGGTCTTAATGAGAATTTACATTTCCACCTTTTAGATAAAACGAATGAGCATTGTAAATATCATAAATTACTTATTTTCATAATTTTTGCCTTTATTTCTCAAATTCTCACAATGGTGAAACATGAATGGCACGTCCACCATTTCGTAAGAGGTAATTAATCCTAAGTTGATGATTTACATCAATGACCATATTCAGGATGTAGACAAAACTTAGGATTCTTATCTTTTATAAAATAACACTGGATCCACACTAGATCATTTTCAAAATTCATCATGGTTTCTTTAAATATTTTCCGCTTTTACCATAGTTTAGTTTAAAATTAGTTCAATACGTATACCAATGGCCATAGTCAGGGTATACTGAGAGTTAATTTCTTTCTAAACTCTATAAAAGCACCAAAATATGTTTGATTCTTCATTTGAATTTAGATATGATTATTATATAATACATTCAATGACCATAGTCAGGAGTGTATTATATCATTAATCTTATTTACATTCATTTGAAGAATGAGATATGCTTTTCAAAACTCAATTTCAAAATTACTTAAATTCATTCATCATTTAGGATAGAATTGCATCATATTTTCAAAATTCTTTTTCAAAAACCCAAAGTAATCTTGAATATCAAAATCAAATTCATTCTTCTACTTCAAAATTCAATTTCAAAGTTTAAATTAAGTTTTGGAATTCCAAATTCATTTTTATTCAAGTCCAATTTCAAAGTTCAATTTAAACTTTGAGGTTTCTGATCCATCTTCTGATTCAAAATTCGAATTCAAAGTCCAATTGGACTTTGAAATTCATTTGTATATCCCAAAAATTCAAATTCTAAATCAAACTTCAAAGTTCAATTTAACTTTGAAGTCATCTTCTGTTTCAAAATCAAGTTTTATTTTATCATCTTCAAAATTCAAAATCAAAGTTTGAGACTGATTCTAAATCTCAAAACTTGACCTTTCTTAAATTCTAAATTCAATCTGGGTTTTCAAAACCCAGATCCATCTTCAAAAAGTCCCATTTGGACTTTCAAAATCCAAATCCAAAGTTAGATCTTAAATCCCAATTTGGATCCAGATTTCCAAATACCATCTCCACTTTTTGGATCTTAGACGTAAGATCCAAATTCCATTTAGGATTCAGAATCCAATTCCATCTTGGATCTCAGACTTCAGATCCAAATTCCATTTTAGGATCCAGAACCCAGTTCCACTTTTGGATCTCAAACTTCAGATCCAAATCCATTTTAGGATCCAGAATCCAATTCTAATTTGGATCTCAGATTTCAGATCTTAAATCCATTTTGAGATCCAAAATCCATTTTAGGATTCATTACCCAATTCCATCTTGGATTCCAGATCTTGGATCCAACTCTACTTAGGATCTATAAATCCAATTCCATTCCCAAGTCTGGATTTTCCAATTCCATTTTCAAATCTCATCTAAACTTCCTAAATCCATTTCTATTTTTAAAATTCCATTTGATTTTCTCAAATCCATCCTGACTTCAAAATTTAAATCTAGAATTCAATATCACTTCAAATTTCATCTCTTTCTCTTAAATCCATGTTTGAATTCAAATTCAAAGTCCATCTCTGACTTTGAAGCTTCATTTTCTTCATCATTCATCTTCCAATCATTCTTTTCAAATTCAAAGATTTATTTTCCCAACTCTGATTACTTTAAAGACTTAGAAATTCTCAGATCTATCTCAAGTTCTAAGTTAGATTTTATCATTCAGAAACCATTTCTTCACTCCATTATCAAGTTCATCTCAGAAAACTTGGAGATTTCCAAAAGACCATTTTTTTAAGAGCATACATCCTTGCATTGAACAAGCATGATTCTTTGTGTATTTTTTTGACTTAGGATAAATTCTTAGATAACATTTAGGCAAAACAAAAGGCATAAATTCGATCCTTGGTTCAATTACCACTGATAATGGCGCCAGGAACGGTCGAACCTCGTACCGACGAGCGAACCCCGTCTCTCCATTTTCCCACAATATATTTCAAAATGGAGGCGAGTAATTTTCTAAATATTTTCAAATCAAGGTCAAGTGAAACCCCGCAAAAGAGTTCATCTTCTCTCTTCCTTTCTTTTCTCTTCCTTTCTTTTCTCTTCTTTTCTTTCTTTTATTTTCTCCCTTCAAAAAGGAGGAAATAGAGGTTAGAAAGGAAAATAAAAGGAAGAGAGATAAATACCAAGAGAGGAAAATTTTTGCGACGATCACACCTATCTCTAGGCTTCTCTTATAGAAAGGCGGCTGAAAAACAAAGTTGAGAAAGTATCACAGAGGAACGAGTCCATCACACTCTCCCTAGAAGAGGGTCCTCTGTGAAGGGGTTGGCCAAAGATGAAAGAAACGGGGGCCACAAAAAGAAACGAGTTTTCGTCGAAGCTCTCCCTGGAAAAAAGGGTTCTTTTGTGTACAGTTAGTTGTTGTTTTGCAAACTGTTCGCGAAGAAAATGAGTCCCTTCAAACTCCCCCTGAAAGAGGGTTCTTGCGAACGAAAGACGGTTGCATGTGAAAGGAACAAGCTCCCTCGAACTCTCCCTGAAATATAAGCATCAGTATCACTCTCATATTGTATGTATATCATATACGATACATATATATATATATATATATATATATATATATATATATATATATATATATATATATAGTTATGTAGGTATGTATATATCACTTCTCATACCTTAGATAATAAAAAAAAACGTGGCATATGAGTCTCTCACCCTCTAAATTTTGAAGTCAATATAACATATACAAATTTCCTCCATTTTCATACTAATCAGGTGTTTTTGCAGGGAATATGTGGAAAATATCATTACTTGGAGTTATAAATTCAATTTTATATGTTTTAATAAGTTAGGTCTTAATGAGAATTTACATTTCCACCTTTTAGATAGAACGAATGAGCATTGTAAATATCATAAATTACTTATTTTCATAATTTTTGCCTTTATTTCTCAAATTCTCACAATGGTGAAACATGAATGGCACGTCCACCATTTCGTAAGAGGTAATTAATCCTAAGTTGATGATTTACATCAATGACCATATTCAGGATGTAGACAAAACTTAGGATTCTTATCTTTTATAAAATAACACTGGATCCACACTAGATCATTTTCAAAATTCATCATGGTTTCTTTAAATATTTTCCGCTTTTACCATAGTTTAGTTTAAAATTAGTTCAATACGTATACCAATGGCCATAGTCAGGGTATACTGAGAGTTAATTTCTTTCTAAACTCTATAAAAGCACCAAAATATGTTTGATTCTTCATTTGAATTTAGATATGATTATTATATAATACATTCAATGACCATAGTCAGGAGTGTATTATATCATTAATCTTATTTACATTCATTTGAAGAATGAGATATGCTTTTCAAAACTCAATTTCAAAATTACTTAAATTCATTCATCATTTAGGATAGAATTGCATCATATTTTCAAAATTCTTTTTCAAAAACCCAAAGTAATCTTGAATATCAAAATCAAATTCATTCTTCTACTTCAAAATTCAATTTCAAAGTTTAAATTAAGTTTTGGAATTCCAAATTCATTTTTATTCAAGTCCAATTTCAAAGTTCAATTTAAACTTTGAGGTTTCTGATCCATCTTCTGATTCAAAATTCGAATTCAAAGTCCAATTGGACTTTGAAATTCATTTGTATATCCCAAAAATTCAAATTCTAAATCAAACTTCAAAGTTCAATTTAACTTTGAAGTCATCTTCTGTTTCAAAATCAAGTTTTATTTTATCATCTTCAAAATTCAAAATCAAAGTTTGAGACTGATTCTAAATCTCAAAACTTGACCTTTCTTAAATTCTAAATTCAATCTGGGTTTTCAAAACCCAGATCCATCTTCAAAAAGTCCCATTTGGACTTTCAAAATCCAAATCCAAAGTTAGATCTTAAATCCCAATTTGGATCCAGATTTCCAAATACCATCTCCACTTTTTGGATCTTAGACGTAAGATCCAAATTCCATTTAGGATTCAGAATCCAATTCCATCTTGGATCTCAGACTTCAGATCCAAATTCCATTTTAGGATCCAGAACCCAGTTCCACTTTTGGATCTCAAACTTCAGATCCAAATCCATTTTAGGATCCAGAATCCAATTCTAATTTGGATCTCAGATTTCAGATCTTAAATCCATTTTGAGATCCAAAATCCATTTTAGGATTCAGAACCCAATTTCATCTTGGATTCCAGATCTTGGATCCAACTCTACCTAGGATCTATAAATCCAATTCCATTCCCAAGTCTGGATTTTCCAATTCCATTTTCAGATCTCATCTAAACTTCCTAAATCCATTTCTATTTTTAAAATTCCATTTGATTTTCTCAAATCCATCCTAACTTCAAAATTTAAATCTAGAATTCAATATCACTTCAAATTTCATCTCTTTCTCTTAAATCCATGTTTGAATTCAAATTCAAAGTCCATCTCTGACTTTGAAGCTTCATTTTCTTCATCATTCATCTTCCAATCATTCTTTTCAAATTCAAAGATTTATTTTCCCAACTCTGATTACTTTTAAGGCTTAGAACTTCTCAGATCTATCTCAAGTTCTAAGTTAGAATTTATCATTCAGAAACCATTTCGTCACTCCATTATCAAGTTCATCTCAGAAAACTTGGAGATTTCCAAAAGGCCATTTTTTTTAAGAGCATACATCCTTGCATTGCACAAGCATGATTCTTTGTGCATTTTTTTGACTTAGGATAAATTCTTAGATAATATTTAGGCAAAGCAAAAGGCATAAATTCGATCCTTGGTTCAATTACCACTGGTAATGGCGCCAGGAACGGTCGAACCTCGTACCGACGAGCGAACCCCGTCTCTCCATTTTCCCGCAATATATTTCAAAACGGAGGCGAGTAATTTTCTAAATATTTTCAAATCAAGGTCAAGTGAAACCCCACAAAAGAGTTCCTCTTCTCTCTTCCTTTCTTTTCTCTTTTCTCTTCTTTTCTTTCTTTTATTTTCTCTCTTCAAAAAGGAGGAAATAGAGGTTAGAAAGGAAAAAAAATGAAGACAGAGAAATACCAAGAGAGGAAAAATTTTGCGATGATCACACCTATCTCTAGGCTTCTCTTATAGAAAGGCGGCTGAAAAACAAAGTTGAGAAAGTATCACAGAGGAACGAGTCCATCACACTCTCCCTAGAAGAGGGTCCTCTGTGAAGGGGTTGGCCAAAGATGAAAGAAACGGGGGCCACAAAAAGAAACGTGTTTTCGTCGAAGCTCTCCCTGGAAAAAAGGGTTCTTTTGTGTACAGTTAGTTGTTGTTTTGCAAACTGTTCGCGAAGAAAATGAGTCCCTTCAAACTCCCCCTGGAAGAGGGTTCTTGCGAACGAAAGACGGTTGCATGCGAAAGGAACGAGCTCCCTCAAACTCTCCCTGAAGCGGGTCCTTCGCAAGAGAAAAAGATTGAATTTTTGATAAAATGATGACCCGAAGGTCGCGATTGAGATTTAGAGCTTGAATGATGATGATTGGTTAGTACAAAGACTGAACCTGGAGAGCTAACTTGATCAGTCAGCCAAACATTAGCACGAGCACTAGATGTACCAGTATGAGCACTGGATTTGAAGATGTACCAGCACGAGCACTGGGTTTTGAAAACACACCAGTACGAGCACTGGATTTCGAGAATGCCCCAGTACGAGTGCTGGGTTTCGAAAATGGACATCAGTACGAGCACTGGGTTTTCGAAATGCACCAGTATGAGCACTGGGTTTCGAAAATGCACACCAGTACGAGCATTGGGTTTTCAAAAATGCACGAGCACAAGCACTGGTTTTTCAATGGGGAGTTGAAAGAGAGACTGACGTTCTAAGATATTTGAGAATTGAGTGAGAATGATTGTTGGTGTTTCAGGATTATCCCTTATCCTGAAGGAGAAGTTCAGGTTTATCCCTTAACCTAAAAGGGGACGACAAGGAGAAATTTTGGTCCAATACGAGCATTGGATCAACAGAGGAAATTCGAGTCGGAACTCGAGAAAATAAGAATATACAAAGAGCGAAAATTCGAGTCGGAACCCGGTTTTTCAAAATAAAAGAATGAGTGAGAATCGAGTTTGAGAACTCGAATTCTCGACGTAACAATCGGTTCCAATACGGGCATCAGATCCAAAAGGAAGTCCGAGTCAGAACCCGAAATTTCAAAAATAAGAATATGCAAAAAGGGAAGATTCGAGTCGGAACCCGATTTTCAAAAAAATAAAGATAAAAAGAATGAATGAGAATCGAGTTTAAGAACTCGAATTCTCGACGTCACAATTGGTTCCAACACGAGCATTGGATCCAAAAGGAGATCCGAGTCGAAACCCGGAACTTCAAAAATAAGAATATACAAAAGCGGAAAATCTGAGTCGGAACCCGGTTTTTAAACAAAAGATAAAAGGGAAAAATCTGAGTTGGGGCTCGGATCTTCCAAAAATAAAATAGAATGAGAACAAAGCCTGAGTCAGAACTCAGACGGGAGGAAAATAGCTCCTTCCCAAAAATCGGGTTTTAAAAGGATTGACAAAAAGCATGAATAGATTCTGATGATGAGGATGAGAAACTTATTCAAGGTCCTTGACCCAAGATGGCCTAAGTCCTAAATTTTATTTAGAATGGTTTTCAGAATTTTCTCTGATCCTGAAGAGAATTTGGCAAAATTTGAAAAAGATTGGTAGAAATGGATAAAGGATAAAAGAATTGATAAATTAATGGTATTGACAATAAATATTTAGTAGAAATCGACAAAAAATCGAGGTAAATTGATGATAGAAGATTTTGGGATTATCCCCTGTTTTGAAAGAGAATAAAGGGGGCCTCGCGGGACGAGGTTCAGGTTTCATCCTTTAACCTGAAAGGGAAATACCCCATTGAAACGAGGCATCAGGTTTATCCCTTAACCTGAAAGGGGTTTTATAAAGATCGATAAAATTTTAGTAAAAATCGACAAAAAATGATAAAATTGACATTAAATTGATGAAAACTTAAAAAATGAAATTAGTGTAATTTAATAAAGATAACAAGATTAACCAAGAGGTTGATAAGATTTTTAGAAAAAGATTCGTCTGATCCTGCCTGCATATGACGAAGGAAAATAAGTATAGATCAAAAATAAAAATGCCCTAGTATGAGGGAGAGGAATGTGAGAATTTAATAGAATATTATTGCTTTATTGAAAAAGACTCTTGAAGAGTACAAAAAGGCTTAGAATGAACAATTTTAAGTGTAAAATCTCTTCAAATGCAAAACATTAATAGGATCCGGCAGTTCTACTCCATCTGCATTGACCAGGCGATAGGAATTGCGAGGCAGCGCTTCCTTAACCACATAAGGGCCTTCCCAATTGGGTGATCACTTGCCCTTCGGCCGATGCTTGAGGTCAGCTGTCGATCTGAGCACAAGATCATTGACTCAAAATCTTCTCTCAATAACTGATTTGGCGTAATGTCGAGCTATCCTCTGACGATAGGCTTGAGCATGCTCTGCTGCATTGAGTCTTCTCTCGTCTAGCAGATCTAGTTGTACCAACCTCCGCTGTTGATATTGATCAAGCGGAAGTTCAATGAGCGACACAAACTTGGGTGCGGGCTTCTGAACGTGTAGAGGTAACACTACCTCGGTCCCGTAGACAAGCTTCGAAGGAGTAGCATTGGTTGGGGTCCGAATGGTGGTTCGGTACGCCCAAAGTGCATCGTGCATCTTCTCGTGCCAATCACGGCCTGTTTCCACAGTTCTTTCTAGAATGCGGATCAAAATCTTGTTGGTGGCCTCTGCCTGGCCATTTCCTTGGGGATAATACGGAGCCGAGAAGTGGTGATGAATCCTGAACTTTGAGCAGAAGGTCTTTATCCTCTCATTCTTGAAATGGCTGCCATTGTCTGACACAATATCATGTGGGACACCGAAGCGGCAAAGAAGATTTTTATGGATAAAAGAAACCACGTGCCGGCCTTCCACCGTTCGCAAAGTTATAACTTCGACCCATTTGGTGAAGTATTCTGTAGCTGCTAGGAAATATCAGTGGCCATTAGAAGCCGAAGGAGTGATCGGACCCACTACGTCAAGGCCCACATCGAAAAAGGCTAGGGAGAAATGTAAACACCCCAAATTTTCCTCCTCATTCAGTATTCATTCATTTCATGTGTCATTGCTTCTCATTGCATGAATTCAGCATATCATTTCATTGCATTGCATAGCATTGCATGTCATTACATCTCATTTTCGAGATCCAACACTCCTATTTTCAAAATATTCAATCCAGATTTGAGTTTTAGAGCTCTTCTTTCAAAAAATCAATTTTAAAACCTGGGTTTTATTCAATATTCTGTCATTTTCCAACCCCAGGACCTTGTATTTCGAAATGTTTTCTCAGAAAACAATCTGGATTCACTTCAAATTCAAATCTCAACTGATTTCAATTCTCAGATGAGACACATTTAGGTGAGTCCCTTCTGAATTCCTTTGTTTATCAAATTTCTCAGAAATCTAGAGTTTTAGTCCGATCAGGACTCTGTCCCAGAGTCTTAGTCCAGTCAGGAGTCTGTTCTAAAGTCTGTTTTACTTCTATTTTCAATCTTTTCCGTTTGTTTTCAAAATTTAGGTCATTTTACATAGTCCAGTTAGTTGAGCACTCTATTTTAGAGTTCGGTCAAGTTAGGAGTCTAACCCTGACTGTATTTTCCAACTTGTTTTACCAATTTTTGATGAAATCTTTCAAAGACTATTTCATTTGGCTTTTTAAATTTCAAAATCTCAGAGTCCTAAGAGTTCAGGACTCTACCTCGGAGTTCCAGTTTGCTTGAGACCCTATTTTCAAAAATCTTGAATTTCAGTTATTGATTTTAACCCATTTTTAAAGTGATTTTCAGTGTTTATTCCAAAATTTTCAAAATTCGATGCGGGCCCACTCAGTTGGCACCATATCCAGAGAAGTTCTGACCCAGTTAGAACCCTATGATTTTTCAAAAATTTCAATTTCAAATTTTCTTTCAAAAATCTTTTGAAAATGCTTTCAATTTCAAGCTTTAAAATCATCTTTTTTTGAAAAACTCAAGTAGGGCCCACTCGGGGTGGCGCCATATTCGATTAAGTCAGGGCTAGTCTAGGGTTAGTCACTGTCTTGGTTAGTGTTAGAGGTTTAGAGGAGTCAAAAACCATTTTGAAAACTCCTTTTGAAGGTTAGTTTTTAAAACTAGTGTTTTTAAAGGTTTTTAAAGGTGTTTTAAAAACCCAAATGTGAAAAATGCCAAGTGGCATCGCATTTGAGGGTTTTTTAGGATAGGCTAGGGGTTAATTAGGGATTATTTAGATAAATTAGGCTAGGGGTAGGAAAGTAACTTCACCAAAAAATTGCCCCCCCTTAGAGAGTCCAAATTTTTTAAAACACTTGGTTTTAAACCTAAAAAAAATTTATAAATAGAGGAAAAGAGGTGGACGATTTTCACTATTCACCTTCTTTAAATCTTGGAGCTTCTCTCTCCTCTCCACCCCTTCCTCCATTGATGCAACTCCAAGGTATTAATTTCTTCTCTTTTTCTTATTTTATTTAATGTTTTTAAGAGTTTAAATCTAGATCTAGGCTTGGACGCCCCTCATTATGAAGATTCAACCATGGTTCCACCTCAAGAACCATCAAGAACGGTCCAAGAAGGTGATCTAATACTGTTTTGTGTGTTTTACAGGGATTTTAATCTATTAGAATCAATTTTAGCATGTTCTTTTACATTATTAACCAATAAATCATGCGATTTACCCTTTTAATGGGTTAAATCTATGCTTTTAAAGGTAATATTAAATTCCAGCCATTGATTCCTGAATTTTTATTTTTTTGTCTGTTTATTCATATTTATTTTACGTTTTTCAGCATAGAAATAATTTTTATTTACTGTTTTATGGTTTATTTTATCATTTTTTATTAGATAATGCATGATTTCTTAAGTTTCTTAGATTTCTGTGTGGTTTAAGTTTAAAACAGTAAAGATAATGTTATTTCGGATTAAAATACCTGTTGTTTATTTCTGATTTTTTTTATATGTGATGCATGCATACGTGATTGAATTACTGTAAAAAAATCAGAGATTTTGGACTTCGGGAACCCTATCAAAATAAATCAGACATCAAGTCGGGTTTTTAAAACTTGAAAATCGTTGTTAAAATCAAGAAGGTAACTTGCAATGGTGTGATTTTTCTCATCCAATGTCCGATTTAAAATCTGTAAAGTGTCATGGATTTACATTGATTAGATCTAGCTACTGTGAAATTTTGGGATTTTTTTATTACTATTTAATATTTTTCCTCTGTCAGAGAATCTGATTTTCAATTTAAAACTCGTTAGGGATTACCAAAACCCTAATCAGACTTGTGTTATTCATAAATCCCAAACCACAGATCCGATTTATGATCTGTAAAAGGTGAGTATTGTTATTTTTCTAATTTATGTTCACTTCTAAAATCTCAGATATTTTGGAATAGTATTGATATTTATCCCGGAATTTTTAATCTGCAGTGTCTGTTTTAACTCATGTTTGGTTTGCAATATTCTAGTCTGAATTGTAGGAAGGGGATCTCCCTGGTCCGAACTGCTTTTTCATATATGTAAAAAGTAAAAGTTCGGTTTTCCTGTCTAATTTGCCTCTGTAAAAATGCAGAGATTTCCATGGAGTATTTACTCCTGGTTCGGGTCCTAGACTGAGACCGGCTGGTGAACTAGGTCAAAAATAGTATATTTTAAGGACTTAATGCAATTTTCAGATTAATTCAATGTCAAAAAATTATTTTTATAATTCCAATCCGACATTAGGGTTATAGCAAGTGCAGGTACCAAATTTGATGAATTTTGGAATCCGATTGATGGCTGAATTAAGCAAATTGCAAAACAGGGTACCAGAAGAATCCTGAAATACTGCCAAAATCATAGTTTTTGTAATATTCTTGGATTTTCGTGCATAATCATGTATTTTTAGGGTTTAATCATGTTCATAATCATATTAGGATGCTTTAGGTTTAATTTGATGCTTATTTGACTTCATTTAGTGCATAAAACCTAAGTTTTACCAAAATATTTTCTGAAAAACCCTGATTTCAAGGCCATAGTCTTGCTATCAGGAGTAATTTGGTCATTTGACTTCAATTTAGAAATCCCTAACCCTAGTTTTCATATTTTTAAGCATGTCATATCATATTTAGCTTAGTTTATTTTCATTTAAATTTCAAAACTTGCATTTTTACCAAATATCTTTCTGAAAACCCTAATTTCAAGGCCATAGTCTTGTTATTAGGGGTATTTTGGTCATTTTGACCTCAATTTCGAAATTTCATATATTATCCTTGTTATTTATTTAATTTGATTTCATATTTTATTATTTTTATTTAAGGGAATCAAGGAAAAGGCTTATATCTAGCAAAATCCAGTAATTTCTAGATATTACTAGATAAACCTAAAAAAGCCAACATATTTTCATTAACCAGTTTTTCTAGTTTTGCAGGAACATTGAAGACTTTATTTTCCTTTATTTTCTGTATTTAAATTTGATTAGTGATGTAAATTGTAATTAATTTTGGAATAAGAATTTCAATTCCTGCATAGAATAGGATGCATTGCATATAGTTTTAAGCTTTGATATATAACTGCTATATATGCCAATTCATGCATATTTTTACCAATTCACTATGGTCTACACGAATGGCACGTGCACTAGCTCTTATGGAGTTGACAAACTTGGTGGAATTCGTATTTATGGCCATAGTCAGAATATGAATGATACCCAGATTTGTGATCTTCATATTAGCCACATTCAGCCTACACTCTTAGGCTAACTTCAAAATGCACTGCATTTCTCAAAAATACAAAAAGATTTTCTCAATTCCTCAAAATCAAGTCTTTCAAATCCATATTCATTCATTTCATTCAATTTGCAAGTTCAAATTCCAAATCAGAAAATCAATTTTATCAAATCTTCCTAAGTCTTATTCAAAAACGATTTTCTCAAACTATGGATTTGCCAATGATATTTCAAGTATTTCCCAAGTTCCAAATTCGATTTTCTAAGTTATATTTTCAATTTCAAAAATTTGAATTCAAAGAAATCAAGTTTTCCAAAGCTATTCACATTTCTCAAAATCGATTTTCACAAAATCCTTATATTTCTTAAGAAATTGATTTTCACTTTCTCAAATACAGTATCTCAACATGATTCACGATTTTCAAAGAGTTTATTTTCCAAATATTTTCCAATATTCAAAGCAAACATCATGTTTTCAAATATGCATTTTCAGAAATTCATAGCACATGCCTGATTCTTTGTGCATTTAGGAAATAGAATATGATTTAGACAAGTTGAGCAAAGCTAAGCACACAACTGATCCTTGGTTCAATTACCCCTGGTAAAGGCGCAAGGAACGGTTGAACCTCGTACCGACAGGCGAGTCCCATTCTTCGGAATTATCCCGCATTTTAAAAACGGAGGCGAGTTATTTTTAAATTTTTTTTCAAAGGTCAGTTTGACTCGCAAAAGTAAAAATTTTGCGATGATAATAGGTTTGGCGACCGTGATGGGACCTGTCTTCGCCTGATCAATTGTGTGCTTAACTTAGTTCAAATTGTCAAAATCATGTTCCATGAAATGTCAGCTTTTACTTTCTGTTATCATGTGAACCTAGGAACCTAGATTTGAACCCAGCTGACATGGACTGCATGTAGACTAAGTATGGTTTGGTAGGACCATATTGAGGAGGAAATTATTCATGCTCGCATAGACTTAGGTCTAATACAACCCTCCTCAATCTAGGAATTGTATGAAAACAATGCTTGCTTCTTCAAATTTTTCAAAATTCTATCTCTTTAGGACTTAGAGCCTTCTATTTGCTTGCATGTGCTCATATTTTTAAAAAACCACCCCACCTATATTTACTCGGTCTTCACGTTGTTGGGCTCTCTTCCAGAACCATAGTTCAGAATAGAGCCTCACAACTGGGCCACCTATTTGGGTTAACACCCCCCTGCCACGTACCAAGGGCCATAGTTCAACGTATATCGGCAGGTGCTCAAGGATGTTGGTATACTTGAACCCAAAACCAGAGAAATTGATTTTATGCCACGTATATCGAGCCTTGGCTTGAGTATATAGGCATAGCATGATTGAACACAGATGATATGAGCCTTAGAGTTAGGATTAAGGTCCTACAGCTATTTCAAAACTTGTGCATTTAGAGTCAGCTTTTAGGGAATGCTATATGTGCATACTTGTTTGTGCAGAATGTGTTATAGTCATTTCCTTGTTATTTTCCATATTTTCCCAATTTTCCAAAATACTGGACGGTTTTTCAGAAACCCTAATCCATTTTCATATACTGCCCATGTTTTAAACCTTGGACGATTTTTCAAATACTTCATTTTCCATTTTATGAAGTATTTCTTCATATTTCATCAAACCCTGGACGATTTTCCAAATTTTCCTTAATTTCCTTCAAAACTCCAGGTGATTTTTCATCCTTTCTTTCTTCTGGATCTCGAATTTCCTACTTCATTTTTTTCTGCCTGCATTTTTTCAAAATCTCTATATTTTCCCAAGTCTTATTCCAATTTTTCGTGTTTTCCAGTCTGATGGCATCCAGTCAGCTTGATTCAGTCTTCCCTGAGGGTCACATCTCCTACGAGGTGCGATAAAGTCTTCCCGAGCATCGAGTCCTCAGCACCGGATCCTTCTTTCCCCGGTGGTACTATTTATGGTTCAAGAATTTCTCTCGTATGTTTTTGGACCACTTGGACGATTGTGGGTTAGAACTGGCGTCCGCAGTGGGAAAGCAGACAGTCAATGGCAATTTGATTCATGCACTAGCAGAACGGTGGAATCCGAGTACTTCTACTTTCTGGTTCCCATGTGGCAAGATGACAGTGCTGATAGATGAATTTTCAGAAATTATGGGATTACCTGAGCCAGCTGGTCAGCCTGGAGATCTATTGAAGAAGCAGTTTTTGATTAATGTCAACGGTCTGGACCCCCGAGACGCTTTAGCTCGCATGACAGGACGCAAGTCTTGGCCATTGATCGAGGAGGATGAAAACGAATATGTGGACCTGCTCAAAATCTACAGACAGTATGGGGCATTTGCGGAAGTCAGTTCCTTATCTCGAACTGCTCGAGAAAGAATTTAGCATGCGATGGTTCTGTGCACGGTGGGATTAGCTTTCTTTCCCGATCGACGGAATTATATGGATATCAGAATAGTTCAGCTTCTAAGGATATGGGGAAGTCGACAGATCAGCCGTGTCTCGATAGCCATGGCCGCACTCACTTTTCTATACTAAGGGTTGACTCGTTTCATGCTTGGAGAATCTATTCTAGTCGAAGGGTGCACTTATGCATTGCAATCCTGGTTCTTTCGGCATGTGCCAGCCCGAGCCAGTTCATTCAGATATAATGGTGAAAAGCTTCTACCAGTTGCGCTCTACCGGTTCTTGATCGATAACCTTCAGGAGGAAGAAGTCGTATGGGACTACTTTGATCGTCAGAAATCACCACCCAGATACACATACGCTTATGGCAAGCGGTTCAGGCTACTTGGCCCATTCTTTTGCACCTACTACCATCTGGAGCGGTGTGTCAGGCAGTTCTCTCAGAGACAGAAGCGTGTAGAGATTCGTCCACTATCAGGGGTCTTGCCAGAGTTCGATCTCACATCAGATCAGTGGTCCGGAGCATACCATTGTGCCAGACATGGCTGGGATTCTTTTGTTACTCTCACTATCTTTCCTGGTCCTCGAATGTCCTCTGATTATCAGGAGTGGTGGAAAATTGTCTGTCCCCCTCCCCTTTGTCAAGTGTATTATTAAAATCATATTTTTAATAAAATTCCTTTAATCTTCAGTTCATCTTGGTTTGACGACCTCGCCTTGGTAACAAGGCATATTTTCAGTTGTTTTTTTTGCAAGGAATAGCAGCACAATTGTCTTAACTCCAGCGACAACTCAATCCCTAGTAATGGGATATTATTTCAATTGTCTACCAAAATTCTCAACAAATATCTTCCTCCAAACCAAATTTCTTTCAAAAGCCTAACCGTTGATTCTGCCTTGCAGAGAGCGTTAGCAATATTCCAGAGAGAGCACCAGTGACATTCAGAAGAATATTTGTGATATTCGATGGTTCATACAAGGTCCGGAAAGAAAACCACATCAGTTGAGGGCATCACGTACTCAGTCGCGTCAGAAGAGGAAATGGACTCACCCCATAGTCAGGGTTAGCAAGCAGAGGATGACGTGGATCCCCAAATGTACGTCATGTTCAAGAAAATGATGACCAAGATGCTGGCAGAGCAAGCTAAAGCCAGTGCTGAACAGACTCAGATCAAACAGAAGGATAGGGGCCACACGGCCAGGAATGTGAAAATCAGTAAAAAGCATAATCGTCATGAGGAAATGTCTGATGAGTCAGAATCAGCAGATGATACTGACAAAGAGTATGAAAACAAGCAAGAATTCAAAAGGTCGACTCAGGGGTAGGGGTCGGCCTACAAATCCAAGAATCAGTCTGTTGACGACCCTACGCAGTCACAACTCAAAGATGTGATGAAGATGGTTAAGGATCTTCAAGCTCGTGACAAGGGCAAAAGAGTCTTTACAAGTGAAGATTTCTATGATGGACTGGATGAGGATGATGATCTTGATAATCTCCCCAAGAAATTTATCAAGTTTGACGGTTTAGGTGATCCAAAAGCACATCTCGCCCTATTCTTCGCAGAATGTTCCAGGTTCAAGAGGAACAATCGTGCCTTATTTCTCTGCTTTCCTCGCAGTTTGGAAGGTGTCGCAGCAAAGTGGTACTCAGAGCACATTAATCCGATAGAACTGAAAGAGTTCGACAAAGTGGTCAATTTATTTATTGAGCGCTTTTTATTCAATGCTGAAGCACTCCCGACTCTCAGTCATCTCTGCAGTCTGAGGCAGAAGAAAAACGAGAAGGCTAGGGATTTCATTCATAGATGGAGATCCACTTGCAATAAGATGCGTGAGCCAATAGCAGAAAGACACACACTATCTTTGATCTTGAGCAACTTCTCGCAACCCCTGAGGGGACTGATTTCTACATCTCCATCGAAGAGCTTCATAGAACTGACAGAATGAGCCGAATGGCTCGAGTTGAGTATGGAGAACGGATCTTATGAAGGTTTTATGTTTACAAAGAATAACAATCAACAAGAATCAAAGAAGAAAACCCATTTTACCTACTCTGCCAGTAACAACAAGAATCACAACAAAGAAAATGGGAAAAATCACATTTATGCTTCAGGAGGGTCAAATCCCAACAAAAGTGATAAAAAAGGCAAGTCGATTATTCAATATGATAGGCAGCCACAGCAGACCCTCGAACAGAGATCAAGACCACAAGAAAAGCCGAAGTGGGAAGGATGGAGTTATAACCGCAAGTTTACTCCTCTAGACCAGTCCCTTGAGATAGTATTAGAATATATGCTCGGCAGTGATATGATTAAGGTTTCAAGGGTAGCTGACCCGCCAGTGGTTATGGAAAAAATGAAGGACAGATTCTGCAAGTTCCACCGAACTGTGGGACATGATACCGAGAACTGTTTCGTTCTAAAAAACATCATACAAGATTATATTGACAAAAATCTATTGGTAGAAGGGGCTGAAGATGAGAAAATGGGAATTCTAAATCAGCCTTTCTTGCAACACTCAACAACAATGATATCTGATCATCCCTTTCAGCCAAAAGATCATATCTAGCCATGTCCTAGCAGCGATATCAAGGTACAACATCAAGTATTAGTGTTGCATAAGGCCCAGTCCAGTTCTCAAAAGATGGACCTCATTTCAGCATTCAGTAAGCTGAAAGTTTCGAGAGAGCCCACTAGAGTATCTCCAGAGGTAGCCAAAAGAATGTTGTGGTTACCCAAGAGCTTTGTTAAATCTACTTCGGAAAAAGGGAGAACATCAGAAGAAAAGGTCGATACAGTGCAAAGACAAATCACTGCCCTCTCTAATATCCTGTAAACACCCCAAATTTTCCACATCCATTCTCAAACAATCCTCCTCAGGCAGTGCCAACCCTGTCAGGTCAGTGTAGGAGTCAAACCCCGAGTCAGTTTCAGAAAATCACCATTTTACCCATTTTCATTAGAAAAATTACCATTTTACCCCTAGGTCATCCCGGACCCCAGTCAGTCGGAGTCAACCAAGCTCATTGGTCAGTTCAAGACAGTTAGAATATCAGTCATCTCAAGCTCATCTGAGCTCATAATGAATAAACCACTTTCATTTCTGACCATTCCTGCCAAAACGGGATCATTTCTTCAGAAATGAGCTCATTTCTTACTCAAATCCAAGCCAATTGTCTCTGAGTCAGTCATTCATAGTCAGTCATATTCCTCAGAGTCTAACTTGAGCTCACCAGGAGTTTAAGCGCTCCAGATTCAGTTCAAAACCATTTCTAAGTGTCCAAGAGCCCATTTTAGTCCATTTCATCTCTTTTAGCTGAAATTGAGCCGAGTTTAGTCAATTGAGCTAGTGTTTGAGCCTCGATTTTAGTTCACCTCAGTATTACTGACCTTTGTTTCAGCTCAAACCCAGTTCAGGTTCGTAATTCACTTCATTCCAATGATCATTCCATACCATTTCTCTAAAAATGACAGCTTTTCTTGAAAATTCAGTTGAAAAGGTCAGTTGAGTCAGTGTCTGGTGAGTTCATTTGAGTTCTGAAACTCTAAAACCCAGCTCAATCCATCTCATTTCAGTTTAATTCAGCTCGAACCCCAATTTTCAGTGTCACTCTAACCCAGTAGAGTCCCGAAAACCATTTCTTGAGCTATTTTGCAAATTTTATCAATTTTAATGCTTTTTGAACTGATACAAGTGTCAATCGGGGTCTAACATCCAAAATTCTTCATTCAGGGTCTGCATTTCGCATGTCATTTCTCATTATTTCATATCATTTCTCATCATTTCATATCATTTCTCAGCATTTCATAACATTTCATCACATTTCATTTCATTTTTGAAGTCCAGAACTCCAGTTTTATACATTTCAATCCAGATCAAGTTTCAAAAGCTTTCAGAAATCAATTTCAAACCCCGGGTTTTCAAAATTGACATTTTTACCCCTGGGAGCCTAAATTTGGAAATATTTTCTCAAGAGAAATAATCTGGATTTATTTCAAACTCAAATTTTTGAATTCTACACTGGATTTGCTTCACAACGAGGTATTAATCTTCAAAATCCGAGTTTGTTTCAAAAATTGCCAAAAAGAGCTCGTTTTGTATGAAAAATAAATTTGGAAATATTTTCTTGAGAAAAACAATCTGGATTTATTTCAAACTCAAATTTTCAAATTCTACACTGGATTTGCTTCGCAACGGGGTATTGAACTTCAAAATCTGAGCTCGTTTCAAAAACTGCCAAAAATAGCTCGTTTCGTCTGGAAATTTTTTGAAAAGACTATTTTACCCCTTTAATCGTCAAAATGAATTTCAAAAGTGGAATTTTGACCCGCTCTGAGATGGCCCATCCATTTGCATTTTCTTGTTTTAATTATCTTTTTCTTTATTTTTTGTTTGTTTTATTTTATTTTTTAATTATTTTATTCTTTCTAAGGTGGGACCCACAAGGGAGTCGACCACCCTAGCCCACTTCCTTTCTTCTTTTTTCTCTATTTTTTTTTCCTTCTTTCTTTCTTTTCTTTCTTTCTTCTTCCTTTTTCTATCTTTCTTTCTTTCTTTCCTCCTTTCTTTCCTCTCCCACCACTCAGGTATGTCATTTTTCCAGCCTTCTTCTCCTTCCTCTTTCCCTCTCCTTTCTTCCCCTTTCTTTCCTTTTCTTTCTCCCTTCTCTCTTTCCTTCTTCTCTTCCCTTTCTTTCCTTCTTTCTTTCCTTCTTCCCTTCTTTCCTTTCCCTAGCCTCCAACCATTCACGTAGATGGTTGTTCATCCTATTAACCATAATATTAGGAAACTTAGGTTGAAAAATTATTAGACCCTAAGTTATGTTAAAAAGAAAAAAAAAAGAAGCACAAAAAAAAACCTACGGCTGCCTCTTCCCATCTCTCTCTCTCTCTCTCTCTCTCTCTCTTGCATACCCAGCCAACATGTCCCAGCCATTGCAGCTCCACAACATAGCAGCTCTTCTCCTCCAACGTTGAAGCAACTACCTCATCAAGTTGCAGCAAATCTTCAACAACCATTCCAGCCACATGAAGGTCATCTTCTTCTATCCAAGGCAACCCTCCATCTTCTTCCAGCCAAGGCAGCAGCCACCAGAGGGGAGCACCAGCCGTTGCATCATCAACTCCTTCTCCTCCACCACGGTAACTCCAACTCGCCAAGGCAGACCATCTCCACAGCACAGCCCCTCCTTGGTGACACCCTAGCAGACCCCTCCTAAGGTGAGATTCCCCATTACATCAAGATCTTCATTCTATACTACATGTTTGTTTTCATTTATATATATGTATATATCGTACATTTGCTATTGAAAGAAAAGGATCCGTCCAGTCAATGGACCGGATCTTCCCTTCTCATAGCCAAAGAAATAACATATGATTCGTACCTCCCTGCATTTATTTTATTTTTGTGGTTAAATATGCATTTTAGATGTTTTATTAAGATAATTTCATTGTTTTATAAGTACTTTGTTTTAGTTTGTAGGTTTTGATTTTATACACAATTCTAGTCATTATTTTAGGTCTAATTATTTGTCAATAAATGTTAAAAAAATTGTTTGTGAGTGATTTCATTTATCCTTGATTCCCTTTCAAAAACCCAGATCAATTTGAGTTCTTTAACCCCATTTTAAAAATCAAAACATAAATCGGGTTTTCCATACTCCCAAAATTTCAAGTCCAGTTTTGGCAGACAAAAACCTCCGACACCACCCATGTGATAGATTCGTATTGTCCTTAAAAAATCACAGTAGATTCATGATTGAATTTACTAATGATCTGGAAATTTTGAAGTTTTTATAATTAGTTTTGATCTCTGTAAAAAACCGGATTTCTTAGACTCCTAGGAAAATCTCAATTTTCTTTCGTCAGGGTATAGACAGACCCTAATGCACCAAGTCTGTTCAAATCCGTAGCTTGTCTGCAAAAACTTTCAACATAAAAGTTGTTCTTAACATAATTTCCTATCATTTCCCAAAATTTGTGAATTTTTGAATCTGTTTCATTATTTTTCCCGGATTTTCCCTTTCTGTCTAACAGATTCCAATGTCTAGAAATCTCAGAGATTTAGGTCTCTGATAACAGTATGGCTTTTTCCAAACCATAACCCGAATCCCAATGGTGTCAAAATATCAAATCTTCCTCTTTTTGTCAGAGACATTTTCCCACAATTTCAGACTTTTTCCCATCTGTCTTCCATTTTTCCCATGTTTTCTACCGAAACCTGTCTGTTTCCCCTAAATCCTAGAGTCGTCGGATTCCGATCCGACTTGCCGGAGTGGCACAGCTCCGACCATAAGTCAAACCCAGAAAGTGTAAAAGTAAAAACTTCTTGCCTTACTGTCCTATGTCACCCCATAAAATTTGGGAAATATTTATGGAAGTTTGATATCCTAAATCCCCTTTAGAATCAACATTTTAGGCAAAAATCACAAAATTTAGGGTTTTTACTTACATTTCCATATTTAAAAATACAAAAAATTAGATTTTCGAGCTCTATTCTGTTTCTAGAGTTATTTTAGGTGTCCATGCCAAATTTGGTTTAATTCCAAGTTCATTTGCTCTATGTGTTAGTTTATCTTTAAGTTCAGAAGCGAAAATCAGGCGAAAATGAGGTTAAATTTGATATTTTATGATATTTTCATCATTTTAAGGTTTTTATCATGTACATGAGCATATAGAATTATATTAGGGTTAATTTCAATGTCATTTGCATTTCACATTTTCATTTTTGCAAAATTTATTTCAGAAAACCCTGGTTTCAAGGCCATAGTCTTCTTATCGGGGGTATTTTGGTCATTTTGACCTAAATTTCGAAATTTCAATTTCTCATTCTCCAAAATTTCATGCATATCATCATATTTTATCATATTATGTTTGATTTATTTCATTTGATTTTCAAAATTCCAAAATTTACAAAAATTCTTTCAGAAAACCATGATTTCAAGGTCATTAGGGGTATTTTGGTCATTTTGACCCCAATTTCGAATTTTCAAGTTTATTTTCAAAATTTATTCATTATTTATCATGTTTATATCAAAGGGGGTATGAATTTGGGTTTATATCTGAATAATATCCGATAATTTCCCATATTTTCGGATAAATTCAGAAAAACCTACATTTTTGTGCTAACCTTGTTTTCTAGTTTTGCAGGAACATTCAAGAAGAAGATTTAGCTTTTATTTCTTTTATTTCAATTCAATGTAAAAAATCAATGTAATATTTGGAATAAGAGTTACTTTTCTACTTAGAATAGGGCTGCATTGCATATAGTGTAATTTTTGCAAAATTTCAATATGTGATGTATCATTCATGCACATTATTTCAAATTCACTATGGTTGACACGAACGACACGTGCACAAGCTCTTATAAAGTTTATAAACTCGGCGGGATTCGTATTTATGGCCATAGTCAGAATACGAAGAAAACCAAGATTTATGATCTTTATATTAGCCACATTCAGCCTACACTCTTAGGCTAACTTCAAAATGCACTGCGTTTCTCAAAGTTTTAAAAGGATTTCTCAATTCTTCAATGAAATTCCCTTTTCAAATTCATATTCATTCATTCATATCATTCAAATTGCATTATTTTCAAATTCATTTTCCAATTTCAATTTCAGAAAAATCAATTTTCTCAAGGATTTACCAAGTCTTTCTCAGGATTGGATTTTCCCAGAATTCTAAATTTTCAAAAGAGATTTCAAAGAATTTCCCAAGTTCAAATCAATATTTTCCAATGTTTTAAAATTCTCAAATTTCAAAATCTCAAGTTTTCAGAAATCAATTTTCTCAGATTTCCCATTTTTTTGAGAATCCAGTTTTTTGAGAATCCATTTTCCATTTCAAATTCATTTTCCAATGAGCTTTCTTGATTTTTCTCAGAATTTTCAAATCCATTTCCTCAGAAAAGCAATCTAAATCTCAAAATCGATTTTTCTAAAATTCAAGTTTTCCTGAGAAATCACTTTCCAATGCAAATTTTTTATTTTCAATGAACTTCAATGATTTTCCCAGAAACTCCAATTTCAAGCACTTTTCCAATCCTTTTCCAAATGCATTTCAATTTTCCATAGCATACATCATATTTTCTCAAACTTGCATTATTTTCAAAATTTCATAGCACAAGTCTGATTCTCTGTGCATTCTAGAAAAAAATAGAGCATAATTTAGATATTTGAGTCAAGTTAAAGCACATAATTGATCCTTGGTTCAATTACCCTTGGTAAAGGCGCCAGGAACGATTGAACCTCGTACCGACAGGCGGATCCCATTCCATAGAATTTTTCCCCCAAATTTTCAAAACGGAGGCAAGTAATTTTCAAAACTATTTTCAAAACTTTGGTCGAGTTTGACTCGCGAAATTCGTTTCTCTCTCGCAAGAGAGGGGAAAAATTTTGCGATGATAACATATCCCTATCCTTGAGTTGGCACGTGCCTCTCCTAAGCATCAGCAAGTCCTGGACGATTTACTGCGAAAAATCAAGGTCAAGCCAGGCACCACACCTGAAGACATGACTCAGATCGTTAATCAGGCCATGACCAATGCTCCCATAACCTTCTCATATGAGGATCTGCCAAAACCTCACGCATTTCATAACAATGCCCTGTACATTATAGTGCGAACCCGGGGAATGACTGTACCCCACGTGCTTGTAGATGGAGGCAGTAGCCTCAACATTTGTCCTGAAATGACTGCCAAGGCTCTGGGTATAAAAGAAGAAGAGTATACACCGGATCTGATCACCATTTATGGATTCGATAATCATGGACAGACAGGAAAGGGAAAGATCTTCCTAGAAATATTTATCAACTACTCTGTTCATACAGTGTTTTTCCATGTCGTCAACGTGCCACCAACGTATAATCTTCTCATGGGGAGAACATGGATTCATAATGCCAACGCCGTACCATCCACTCTGCATCAGTGCATCAAATGGTCTAAAGGTGGCATGATAACTACTGTTTTGGGGGAAGATCCTGAAGAGAGGCTACCTCATCCTATGATCCCTAGGCCAACTTATACTGCTGATATCCCCAGCATTAGGGAAAGTGAAGAGGTTGTTCTCAGTGAAAGCCTTGAAATGCTAAAGTTAGAAATAGCATCAAAGACAAACCACACAGCAACAATGGTTCAATGGCAAGGACCACATTTCTTTAAGATCGGAGGTCGTCTCGATTACAGTACTTTCAAGGATCATCCTCTTTTCCCGCAATTTGTTAGAACCAAGAAAGGGTTTGACCTGTGACTGAAGCATGGTTATCAGCCTTTCAAAGGATTGGGCAAGAACGGAGATGGCCGACTAGAGCCAGTGGTCCCTAATCATCATCCGCGCAGAGCAGGATTGGGATTCATGGGCAAAAGATCTCACAAAAATATTGTCTTCATTAAAGGGATCCATTAAAAATTTTCTACCATCTGTCTTTTCTATTTCATTCATTTGATTTCTGCAGTTTGCAGGGACAATGTCCCATTTCAGTTCATTTTAAATGTCTTTATTTCATTTCAAGTCTTCAATAAAGTTATCAATTTTCTCGTCTGTCTGGATGTCATCCTTCTCTTATTCCTCTGCAATTTGTCTTCAAAATTCATTGTTCTTATCTTTTTTATTCTCATGCAATTTATGTCATAGTGAATGAACTTTTTCTAAAAGCTATTCCTTTTCAAAATTTCAGAATGTCTTCTCAATCGATAAAAAGATTAGCCATCAATCCTTCAATCCTATCGAAACCGACAAAGATACATCGGGTCCAGGCAAGAGCAGAGGACAGTAAGGTCACAAAGCAGTCAGAAGAAATGGCAGAATTTGATTCGTCGCTTCCAGAGTTGCCAGAATTCGCAACGATTCAGAAACAAGATGAACCATAGACCCTAGTCCAGGATCCGACTGAGGACATTAATATTGGTTCAGAAGATAGTCCGAAAATTCTCAAGATCGGCACCAGCCTAAGTAAAGATGAGAAGGAAAGGCTCATCGACTTTCTCAAGCAGTACCAAGAAGTATTCGCATGGACTTATGAAGATATGCCAGGTTTAGATCCTAAATTGGTGGAACATTGACTCGTTTTGAAGCCTCATGCGAAACCTGTTAAGCAGAAGTTAAGAAAAATGGATCCTCGAATCGAGCAACAGGTCAAGGAAGGACTTGAGGACTTGCTTAAAGCAGGATTCATTCGAGCAATAGATTATCCAGACTGGTTGGCGAATATCGTTGCAGTTCCCAAGAAAAATGGCAAAGTGCGAATTTGTATTGACTTTTGCGATCTCAATAAAGCTACTCCGAAGGATGACTATCCACTCCCTGTAAACACCCCAAATTTTCACCCTTATCTAGTGCTTACATTTCATGTGTCATTGCTTATCATTGCATGAATTCAGCATATCATTGCATTGCATAGCATAGCATTGCATGTCATTACATCTCATCTTCGAGATCCAACACTCCTGTTTTCAAAATATTCAATCCAGATTTGAGTTTTAAAACTTTTCTTTCAAAAATCAATTTTAAAACCTGGGTTTTTAATCAACATTGTGTCATTTGCCAACCCCCAGGACCTTATATTTTGAAGTATTTTCTCAGAAAACAATCTGGATTCATTTCAAACTCAATTTCAATTGATTTCAATTCTCAGATGAGACCCATTTAGGTGGTGTCGCTTCTGGATTCCTTCATTTATCAAAAATCTCAAAAATTTTAGAGTCCTAATTGGATCAGGACTCTTTTTCCAGAGTCCTAGTCGGATCAAAACTCTACTTTTCACTACCTTTTTACCTGTTTTCGGAGAAAACCTTTCAAAAACTTCTGTTTTGGCCAAAATCTTAGAGTCCTAGTTGGATCAGGACTCTTTTTCAAGAGTCCAGTCGGATCAGGACTCTTCTTCAAGAGTCCAGTCGGATCAGGACTCTTCTTCAGAGTTTTAATCGGATTAGAACTCTAATCTTTCACAACCATTTTCAATCAAATCTTTCAAAAACTTTCAAAATGAGTCAGAAACTCAGAGTTTTAGTCAAAACAGGACTCTGTTCAGAGAGTCCTAGTTGGATCAGGACTCCGATCCTGATTTCAAATTTTGAAAGAATCTTTCAAAAATCTTTTCATCTATCAAAACTGTTGCGCTTTTATCAAAGAATTTTAAAATTCTGAGGTTTTATCTCAGAGTCCTGATCAAATCAGGACTCTACCCCAGAGTCCTGATCGAAGTAGGATTCTATCCAAAATTGATTTTCTCACTTCATTTTCACTGGTTTTCAAAAGCTTTGCTTAAATTCCATCACTTACTTATCAGAAAATCCAATAATATAAGAGTCCTAGTTCAATCAGGACTCTGTTCTCAGAGTCTCAGTTGAATCAGAACTCTGGTTCATTCTAATATTTGTTATTATTTTAACTGTTTTCACAAGTTCTTTCAACTGTTTTTCAGAAAATACCAAAAAAATCTAGAGTTTTAGTCCGATCAGGACTCTGTCTCAGAGTCCCAGTCCAGTCAGGAGTCTGTTTTGAAGTCTGTTTTTATTCCATTTTTCATTTGTTTCCATTCGTTTTCAAAAAAATTTGGTCATTTTACAGAGTCTAGTTAGATCAGGACTCTATGTCAGAGTTCTGATCGAGTTAGGAGTCTAACCCTGACTGTATTTTCTGACTTGTTTCACCATTTTCTGATAAAATCTTTCAAAAACCTTTCATTTGGCTTTTTAAAATCTAAAATCTCAGAATCCTAAGAGTTCAGGACTCTAACATGGAGTTCCAGTTCGCCTGAGACTCTATTTTCAAAAATCTTGAATTTCAATTATTAATTTTAACCTCTTTTCAAAGGTATTTTCAGTGTTTATTTCAAAATTTGCAAAAATCGATGTGGGCCGACTCAGTTGGAACCATATCCAGAGGGGTTTTGACCCAGTTAGAACCCTATGTCATTTCAAAACTTTTAATTTCAAGCTTACTTTTGAAAATCTTTTGAAAACTTTCGCAATTTCAAGTTTTAAAATCTTTTTTTTTTGAAAAACTCAAGTAGGGCCCACTTGGGGTGGCTCCATATTCGAGTAAGTCAGCGCTAGACTAGGGTTAGTCAGTGTCTTGGTTAGTGTCAGAAGTTTAGAAGAGTCAAAACCATTTTGAAAACTAGTTTTTAAAACTAGTGTTTTTAAATGTTTTTAAAGGTGTTTTAAAAACCCAAATGTGAAGGATGCCAAGTGGCATCACATTTGGGGGATTTCTAGGATAGACTGGGGGTTAATTAGGCATTAGTTTAGATAATTTAGGCTAGGGGTAGGATAGTAACTACACCCCAAAATCGCCCCCCCCCCCTTAGAGAGTCCATTTTTTTTAAAAAACTTGATTTTTAAACATAATTTCTTTTTATAAATAGAAAGAGAGGGGGGGACGATTTTCACTATTCACCTTTGAGGTTTCTTGGAGCTTCTCTCTCCTCTCCAGCCCTTCCTCCATTGCTGCAACTCCAAGGTATGAACTTCTTCACTTTTATTTATTTTATTTAATGTTTTTAATGCTTTAAACCTAGATTTAGCCTTGGATGCTCCTCCTTATGAAGATTCAACCATGATCCAACCTCAAGAACCATCAACAATGGTCCAAGAAGATGATCTAACCCTGTTTTGTGTGATTTACAGGTATTTTAATCCATTAAAAGTGATTTAAGTATGATTCTTTGCATTATTAACCAATAAAATACATGATTTACCCTTTTAATGGGTCAAATCCATGTGTTTAAGGGTGAAATCAAATTCCAGCCATTGATTCCTTGATTTTATTTTATTTATTTGTTTATTCATGTTTATTTTACGTTTTACAGCATAGAAATAATTTTTATTTTCTGTTTTGCGGTTTGTTTTATTGTTTTTCATTAGTTAATGCATGATTTCTTAAGTTTCTTAGATTTCTGTGTGTTTTTTAGTTTAGAACAGTAAAAAGCATGCTGTTTCGGATTGAAATATTCGTTGTTTATTTTTGATTTTTTTATATGTGATGAATGCATATCTAAAAGAACTACTGTAAAAAAATCCGAGGTTTTGGACATCGGGAACCTTGTCAGAAAAATCAGACATAAAATCAAGTTTTTAAATCTTTAAAATCGAAGTTAAAATCAAGAAGGTAACTTGCTGTGATGATATTTTTCTCATCTTATATCCGATTTTAGATCTGTAAAGTGCCATGGATTCATATTAATTAGATCTAGCTACTGGGAAATTTTTAGAATTTTTGATTGCTGTTTAGTATTTTTCCTCTGTCAGAGATTCTGATTTTCAATTTAAAACTCGTTAGGGTTTACCAAAACCCTAATCAGACTTGTGTTATTCATAAATCCCAAACCACAGATCTGATTAATAATCTGTAAAAAGTGAGTATTGTTATTTTTATGTCTACTGTTTACTGATAAAATATAAGATATTTTAAATCAGTATTTCTATTTATCTCGAAATTATCAATTGAAAGTATCTGTTTTAACCCCTATTAGATTTGTTAGATTTTAGATCAGATTGCCAGAAAGGTTTCTCCCTAACCAGAGATGCGTTTTCCAATATGTAAATTGGGAAATCTCTGTTTTTCTTCTTAGTTTGTCTCTGTAAAATTTCATAGATTTTCATGAAAGATTGATCCCTGATTCGGGTCTAACTTCGAAACTGGTTGGTGAACTATGTCAAAAATAGCATATTTTTAGGGTTTGATGCAATTTTCGGGTTAATTTAATGTCAAAAAAATATTTTTATAATTCTAATTCAAAATTAGGGTTAAAAAAAGTGTAGGTACCAAATTTGATGAATTTTGGAATCTGATTGATGGCTGAATTAAGCAAATTGCAAAATCGGGTTCCTGAAAGATCCAAAAACACTGCCAAAATCACAGTTTTTGTGATATTCTTGGATTTTCGTGCATAAGCATATATTTTTAGGGTTTAATCATATTCATGATCATATTAGGATACTTTAGGTCAAATTTGATGTTAATTTGATTTCATTTAGTCCTTAAAACCCAAGTTTTTACCAAAATCTATTTCAGAAAACCCTGATTTCAAGGCCATAGTCTTGCTATCAGGGGCAATTTGGTCATTTGACCTCAATTTCGAAATCCCTAACCTTAGTTTTCATGTGTCATATCATATTTTAGCCTAGTTTATTTGTATTTGAATTTCAAAACTTGCATTTTACCAAATATCTTTTTGAAAAACCTAATTTCTAGGCCATAGTCTTGTTATTAGGGGTATTTTGGTCATTTTGACCCCAATTTCGAAATTTCATATCTTATCTTCCTTATTTATTCAATTTTATTTCATACTTTATCATTTTGATTTAATGGAATCATGGCAAGAAGGCTTATATCTAGCAAAATCCAGCAATTTCCTGATATTGTTGGATAAATCTAGAAAAGCCAACATATCATCACTAACAAAGTTTTCTAGTTTTGCAGGTACATTGAAGACTATATTTTTCATGTATTTAAATTTCAATAGTGATGTAAACTAAATTAAACTTTGGAATAAGAATTTACATTTCTTGCTTAGCTTAGGCAACATTGCATATAGTTTATTTTTTTAAATAATGTTAATGTGTGATGGATGATGATTCATGCATATTCAAACTCACTATGGTCTACACGAATGGCACATACACTAGCTTTTATGAAGTTTATAAACTTGGTGGAATTCGTATTTATGGCCATAGTCAAAATATGAAGGATATCTAGATTTATGATCTTCACATTAGCCACATTCAGCCTACACTCTTAGGCTAATTTCAAAATGTACTGCATTTCGCAAAAATACAAAGAGTTTTTCCCAATTCCTCAAAATCTTATTCATTCATTTCATGAATTTTCCAATTCCAGTTCCAATTCAAATTCCAAGTCAAAGGAATCAAATTCTTCAAAATTTCCTAAGTCTTATTCAAAATCGATTTTCTCAAAATATGGATTTGCCAATGATATTTCAAGTATTTCCCAAGTTCCAAATTCGATTTTCTAAGTTAGATTTTCAATTTCAAAGTTTGAATTCAAAGAAATCGAGTTTTTCAAAGTTATTTCACATTTCTCAAAATCGATTTTCACAAAATCCTTATATTTCTTCAGAAATTGATTTTCACTTTCTCAAATACAGCATCTCAAAAATAATTCACAATTTTCAAAGAGTTTATTTTCCAAGAATCTTCCAAATATTTTCCAATCTTTGAAGCAAACATCATATTTTCAAATATGCATTTTTAGAAATTCATAGCACATGCCTGATTCTTTGTGCATTTAGGAATTAGAATATGGTTTAGACAAGTTGAACAAAGCAAAGCATTTGATTGATCCTTGGTTCAATTACCCCTGGTAAAGGCACCAGGAACGGTTGAATCTCGTACCGACAGGCGAGTCCCATTCTTCGAAATAATCCCGCATTTTAAAAACGGAGGCGAGTTATTTTCAAAATCTTTTTCAAAGGTCAGTTTGATTTGCAAAAAGTTAAAAATTTTGCGATGATAACAGGTTTGGCGACCGAGATGGGACCTGTCTTCGCCTGATCAATCTAATGCTCTGCTTAGTTCAAATTGTCAAAATCGTATTCCATGGAATGTCAGCTTTTATTTAAATAATGTCATGTGAACCTAAGAGCCTAGACTTGAACCCAGCTGACATGGATTGCATATAGACTAGGCATGGTTTGGTACGACCATATTGAGGAGGAAATTATTCATGCTCACATATACTTAGGTCTAATACAACACTCCTCAATCTAGGTTTGTATGAAAACAATGTTTGCTTCTTCAAATTTTTCAAAATCTATCTCTTTAGGACTTAGAGCCTTCTATTTGCTTGCATGTGCTCATATTTTTCAAAAACCACCCCACCTATATTGTCCCAGTCTTCACGTTGCTGGGCTCTCTTCCAGAACCATAGTTCGGGACAGAGCCTCACAACTGGGCCACCTATTTGGGTGAAAACCCCCCTGCCACGTACCAAGAGCCATAGTCCAACGTATATCGGCAGGTGCTCAAGGATGTTGGAAAACTTGAACCTAGAACCGGAGGAATTGATTTTATGCCACGTACATCGAGCCTTGGCTTGAGTATATAGGCATAGCATGATTGGACACAGATGATCTGAACCATAGAATTAGGATTAAGGTCCTACAGCTATTTCAAAATTTGTGCATCTAGAGTCAGCTTTTAGGAAATGTTGTATGTGCATACTTGTTGTAATTGAATGTGTTATAGTCATTTCTTTGTTATTTTCCATATTTTCCCAATTTTCTAAAATACTGGATGACTTTTCAAAAATCCCCAATCCATGTCCATGTACTGTCCATGTTTTAAACCCTGGATGATTTTCAAAATACTCCATTTTATGAAGTACTTCCTTATATTTCATTAAACCCTGGACGATTTTCATAAAATTCCTCCATTTTCCTAAAAACTCCAGGTGATTTCCCATCTTCCTATCCTCTGGATCTTGAATCTCCTACTTCATTTTATCCTGCCTGCATTTTTTTTAAAGTCTCTATATTTTCCCAAGTCTTATTCCAAATTTTCCATGTTTTCCAGTCGATTCTGATGGCATCCCGTCAGCTTGATTCAGTCTTCCCTGAGGGTCACATCTCCTACAAGGTGCGACAAAGTCTTCCTGAACATCGAGTCCTCAGCACCGGATCCTTCTTTCCCCGGTGATACTATTTATGGTTCAAGAATTTCTCTCGTATGTTTCCGGACCACTTGGACGATTGTGGGTTAGAACTGGCGTCCGCAGTGGGAAAGCAGACAGTCAACGGCAACTTGATCCATGCACTAGCAGAACGGTGGAATCCGAGCACTTCTACCTTCTGGTTCCCGTGGGGCGAGATGACAGTACTGATAGATGAATTTTCAGAGATTATGGGATTGCCCGAGCCAACCGGTCAGCCTGAAGATCCATTGGAGAAACAGTTTTTGCTCAATGTCAAGGGTCTAGATCCCCGAGATGCATTAGCTCGCATGACAGGACGCAAGTCTTGGCCATTGATCGAGGAGGATGGAAATGAATATGTGGACCTGCTCGAAATCTACAGACAGTATGGGATATTCGTAGAAGTCAGCTCGTTGTCCAGGACAGCTCGAGAAAGAATTCAACATGCGATGGTTCTGTGCATGGTGGGATTGGCTTTCTTTCCCGATGGACGGAATTATATGGATATCAGAATAGTTCAGCTTCTAAGGAGGTGGGGAAGTCGACAGACCAGCCGCCTCTCGATAGCCATGGCCGCACTCGCCTTTCTATACCGAGGGTTGACTCGTTTCGCACTCGGAGAATCAATTCTAGTCGAAGGGTGCACCTACGCATTGCAATCTTGGTTCCTCCGGCATGTACCAGCCCGAGCCAGTTGATTCAGATATAATGGTGAAAAGCTTCTTCCGGTTACTCGATACCGGTTCTTGATCGATAATCTTCAGGAGGAAGAGGTCGTATGGGACTACTTTGATCGTCAGGAATCACCTCCTAGATACACTTATGCATACGGCAAGCGGTTCAGGCTACTTGGTCCATTCTTCTGTGCATACTACCATCCAGAGCGGTGTGTCAGGCAGTTCTCTCAGAGACAAAAATGTGTAGAGATTCGTCCACTATCGGGGGTCTTGCCAGAGTTCGATCTCACATCAGATCAGTGGTCCGGAGCATACCATTCTGCCAGACATGGCTGGGATTCCTTTATTACTCTTACTATTTTTCCTGGTCCTCGAGTGTCCTCTGATTGTCAGGAGTGGTGAAAAATTGTCTGTCCCCCTCCCCTTTGTCGAGTCTATTATTAATAAAATCATGTCTTTTTTTCTTTAATAAAATTCCTTTAAATTTCATCCCATCTTGGTTTGACGACCGCGCCTAGGTAACAAGGCATATTTTTCAGTTGTTTATTTTTGCAAAGGAATAGCAGTGCAATTGTCGTAATCCCAGCGACGACTCAATCACTAGTAATGGGATACTCTTTCAATTGTCTACCAAAATTCTCAATAAATATTTTCCTCCAAACCAAATTTCCTTCAAAAACCTAATCAATCAGTTCTACCTTGCAGAGAGCATCAGAGACAAATCACACAACAGCGATGGTCCAATGGCAAGGACCACATTTCTTTAAGATCGGAGGTCGTCTCGATTACAGTACTTTCAAAGACCATCCTCTTTTCCCGCAGTTTGTTAGAACCAAGAAAGGATTTGACCTATTACTGAAGCATGGTTATCAGCCTTTCAAAGGATTGGGCAAGAACGAAGATGGCCGGCTAGAGCCAGTGATCTCTGATCATCATCCGCGAAGGGCAGGACTAGGATTCATGGGCAAAAGATCTCACAAAAATATTGTCTTCATTAAAGGGATCCATTAAAAATTTTCTACCATCTGTCTTTTCTATTTCATTCATTTGATTTCTGCAGTTTGTAGGGACAATGTCCCATTTCAGCTCATTTCAAATGTGCTTATTTCATTTCAAGTCTTCAATAAAGTTATCAATTTTCTCGTCTATCTGGATGTCATCTTTCTCTTATTCTTCTGTAATTTGTCTTCAAAATTCATTTGTTCTTATTTTTTTTCCCATGCAATTTATGTCATAGTGAAGGAACTTTCTCTAAAAGCTATTCCTTTTCAAAATTTCAGAATGTCTTCTCAACCGATAAAAAGATTAGTCATCAATCCTTCAATCTTATCGAAACCGGCAAAGATACATCGGGTCCGGGCAAGAGCAGAGGACAGTAAGGTCACAAAGCAGTCAGAAGAAATGAGAGAATTTGATTCGTCGCTTCCAGAGTTACCAGAATTTGTAGCGATTCAGAAACAAGATGAACCATCGACCCTAGTCCAGGACCCGACTGAGGACATCAATATTGGTTCAGAAGATAGTCAGAAAATTCTCAAGATGGGTACCAGCCTAAGTACAGATGAGAAGGAAAGGCTAATTGACTTTCTCAAGCAGTACCAAGAAGTGTTCGCATGGACTTATGAAGATATGCCAGGTTTAGATCCTATCTTTGTTTGATCAATCACCAAAGGCGGGGGGGAACTACTATGGACGACACCTCCCGGCCTCGATTCTTTTGCATAGTCTGTGGGTCGGCCGCAGCAGAGCAGCGGGGCATAGCGGTGACCTCGCCTGGCGCCATTCCCGGACCTAGCAGCAGACGGGCGGGCCGGGCCTGAATTCAGACAGACCGGACCAGACTCTTCTTTGTTTGAGCTGCTCCCATGCACGCAGACCGGAAGATCTCCGTTGTCCTGGACTGGACAAGTACGTAGAGATCTTCGTGGGACCGGCTCGCGAGTAGACTGCGAGCGTAGAGTGTAGACTCTGCCTACAAGAGCAAAGCGAAGCGAGATTGGATGCGAGCAAAGCTACCACTTTCTCCGTCGGGCCTACATATGATGCAACCAACGCGTCGAAAGCAACCGTTGCTTTCAACATAGCACATGTCACAGTTGTAGGCTTGACACAGACGTGGTATCCTACGTCACTCCCCCACCTACGCTCGACCGTCTTTGAGTGAGAAACCATTGCAGAAAGAAGAAACTGCCCTCGCGTAGTCCACAGTGGACCTCTACGCTCCAAATTGGTGGAACATCGACTCGTTTTGAAGCCTGATGCGAAACCTGTTAAGCAGAAATTAAGAAAAATGGATCCTCGAATCGAGCAACAGGTCAAGGAAGGACTTGAGGACTTACTTAAAGCAGGATTCATTCGAGCAATAGATTATCCGGACTGGTTGGCAAATATTGTTGCAGTTCCCAAGAAAAATGGCAAAGTGCGAATTTGTATTGACTTTCGCGATCTCAATAAAGCTACTCCGAAGGATGACTATCCACTCTCAAATATTGACCTCCTAGTTGATAGCACGGCTGGGCATGCCATGTTCTCCTTCATGGACAAATACTTCGGATATAATCAGATCAAGTTAGCCGCTCGAGACCAATCCAAAACACCCTTCACTACGCCATGGGGTACTTTCTGTTATACAGTCATGCCGTTTGGGCTCAAGAATGCTGGGGCAACCTATCAGCGTGCAATGACTGTCATTTTCCATGATCAGATGCACAAGACTATGGATGCATACGTTGATGACATCCTGGTCAAATCCAAAGAAAAAGAAGATCATAGCGATGCTTTAAGTCAAGTCTTCAAGCGACTCATTCTTTACAAAATGAGACTCAATCCTCAAAAATGTGTCTTCGGGGTTGAATCAGGCAAATTGCTAGGCTTCTTGGTCAGCAAAAAGGGGATAGAAATGGATCCCGCTAAAGCAAAGGCCATCATTGACATGCCACCTCCAACTACTCTTAAGGAATTGCGTAGTCTTCAGGGACGTATGCAATCAATTCGGAGATTCATATCCAACCTTGCCATGAGATGTGAACCTTTCAATCATCTACTCAGAAAAGGAGTGAAATTTGAGTGGGGACCAGAGTGTCAGCAATCGTTTGAACGTATCAAGAAATATCTTCTTAATCCACCCGTTCTGAAGCCACCAGAATTGGAAAAGCCTCTCTTGCTATATGTTTCAGTTAACCAAGCCGCTTGTGGTGGATTCTTGGCACAGTATGAGGAAAGCAGTTTGATTGAACATGCCATCTATTATGTAAGCAAGACCTTCATTGATTACGAGAAGAAATATTCTCAGATAGAAAAGACATGCCTAGCACTAGTATGGATGTGTCAGAAGTTGAGACATTACTTGTTAGCATCAGAAGTCAAGATTCTCTCAAAACTTAATCCTCTCAAGTATATTCTCGAACAACCATTTCTCAGTGGACGGATTGCTAAGTGGCAAGTCCTGTTAATGCAGTATGATCTAGGGTATGTTTCTCAGCAATCTATCAAAGGTCAAGCAATTGCAGACCAATTGGCAGATTTTCCTTTAGCAGAAGATGTTAAAATCGAGGATAGTTTTCCCGATGAGCGGATCTGTAATGTTCAACAATCCCCAATTTGGAATCTATTTTTCGATGGATCCAAGAACATGGCCGGCATAGGGGTCGGAATCTTGCTGATCACACCAGAGAAAGAGATGATCCCATTTTCTCTGAAACTGGATTTTAATGTACCCATAATATGGCTGAGTATGAAGCTTTAATACAAGGTATGAGAATTTTGCAAGACTTTAATGTTCAGAGGGTACACGCTTTCGGCGATTCATTGCTCGTCGTCAGCCAAGTCAAAGCTGAATGGCAGGTAAAAGATCAGAAGTTGCTCCCTTACCAAAAGATCGTTTTAGCCCTGTAAACACCCCAAATTTTCACCCTCATCCAGTACTTACATTTCATGTGTCATTGCATATCATTGCATGCATTCGGCATACCATTTCATTGCATTGCATAGCATCGCATGTCATCCCATCTCATTTTCGAGATCCAGCACTCCTGTTTTTAAAATATTCAATCCAGGTTCGGGTTTTTAAAACTTTTCTTTCAAAAACCATTTTAAAACCTGGGTCTTTATTCAACATTCTGTCATTTTCTAACCCCCAGGACCTTATATTTTGAAATACTTCCTTAGAAAATGATCTGGATTCATTTCAAACTCAATTTCAATTAATTTTAATTCTCAGATGAGGCTTATTTAGGTGGTGTCGCTTTTGGATTCCTTCACTTATCAAAAATCTCAAAAATCTTAGAGTCCTAGTTGGATCAGGACTCTTTTTCTCAGAGTCCTAATCAGATCAGGACTCTGAACCAAAACTTCAATTTCATCCTGCTTTAACTGTTTTTCAAAATCCTCCCATTTGTTTTCTCAAGAAAATCCAAAAATCTGAGAGTCCTAGTTCAATCAGGACTCTGTCCTCAGAGTCTCAGTTGAATCAGAACTCTGTTTTATTCCAATATTTATTATTGTTTTCACTGTTTTAACAAGTTCTTTCAACTGTTTTTTAGAAAATACCAAAAAAAAAGCTAGAGTTTCAGTCCGATCAGAACTCTGTCCCAGAGTCCTAGTCCAGTCAGGAGTCTGTTTGAAGTCTGTTTTTATTCGATTTTCATTTATTTCCATTTGTTTTCAAAATTTAGGTCATTTTACAGAGTCCAGTTAGTTCAGGACTCTATTTTAGAGGTCGGTCGAGTTAGGAGTCTACCCCTGGCTGTGTTTTTCTGACTTATTTCATCATTTCTTGATAAAATCTTTTGAAAATTCTTTCATTTGGCTTTTAAAATCTAAAATCTCAGAGTCCTAAGAGTTCAGGACTCTAACCCGGAGTTCCAGCTCGCTTGAGACCCTATTTTCAAAAACCTTGAATTTCAAATATTGATTTTAACCTTTTTTTAAAGCCATTTTCATTATTTATTTCAAATTTTCAAAAATCTGATGTGGGATCCACTCAGTTGGCGCCATATCCAGAGGAGTTCTGACCCAGTTGGAACTCTGTGCCATTTCAAAACTTTTAATTTCAAGTCTACTTTTGAATCTCTTTTAAAAACTTCTTCAATTTCAAGTTTTAAAATCGCTTTTAAAAAAAAACTCAAGTAGGGCCCACTCAGGGTGGCGACATATTCGAGTAAGTCAGGGCTAGACTAGGGTTAGTCGGTGTCTTGGTTAGTGTTAGAGGTTTAGAAGAGTCAAACCCCTTTTGAAAAAAATCATTTTGAAAGTTAGTTTTTAAAACTAGTGTTTTTAAAGGTTTTTAAAAGATGTTTTAAAAACCCAAATGTGAAAATGCCAAGTGGCATCACATTTGGGGATTTTCTAGGGGTTAATTAGGCATTAGAGTAGATAATCTAGGCTAGGGGTAGGATAGTCTTTTCACCCCAAAATCGCCCCCCCCCCCCCTTTAGAGTCCAATTTTCTTAAAAAACTTGATTTTTAAAACCTAAAAAAATCTTTATAAAAGGGAGCATAGGGGGGGACGATTTTTAGGATTCATCCTTGAGGTTTCTTGGAGCTTATCTCTCCTCTCCAGCCCTTCCTCCATTGCTTCAACTCCAAGGTAAATTTTCTCCACCTTTTCTTATTTTATTTAATGTTTTTTAATGATTCAAACCTAGATCTTGGCTTGGACACCCCTCCTTATGAAGATCCAACCATGGTTTCACCTCAAGAACCATCAAGAACGGTCCAAGAAGATGATCTAACTCTGTTTTTTATGTTTTACAGGGATTCTAATCCATTAGAATCAATTTTAGTATTAGTCTTTGCATTATTAACCAATAAAATACATGATTTACCCTTTTAATGGGTTAAATCTATGTTTTAAAGGTAATATTGAATTTCAGCCATTGATTCCCTGCTTTTATTTTATTTTCATGGTTTATTTATGTTTGTTTTATGTTCTATAGCATAGAAATAATTTTTATTTACTGTTTTATGGTTTATTTTATTGTTTTCATTAGTTAATGCATATTTTCTCAAGTTTCTTAGATTTTTGTGTGTTTTTTTAGTTTAGAAGAGAAATGAGCATGCTGTTTAGGATTGAAATATGTGCTGTTAATTTCTGATTTTTTTATATGTGATGCATGAATATGTGATTGATCTACTGTAAAAAAATCAGAGATTTTGGACTTTGGGAACCCTGTCAAAAAAATCAGACATCAAGTCGGGTTTTTAAAACTTTAAAATCGTTGTTAAAATCAAGATGGTAACTTGCTGTGATGATATTTTTCTCATCCTGTATCCGATTTTAGATATGTAAATTGCTATGGATTCATGTTGATTAGATCTATCTACTGTGAAATTTTAAGAATTTTTAAATACTGTTTATTATTTTTCCTCTGTCAGAAACTCTGATTTTTAATTTAAAACTCGTTAGGGTTTACCAAAACCCTAATCAGACTTGTGTTATTCGTAAATCCCAAAATACAGATCCGATTCATGATCTGTAAAAAGTGAGTATTATTATTTTTCTGTCAACTATTCACTGTTAAAATCTCAGATATTTTAGAATAGTATTGATATTTATCCCGGAATTTGTAATCTGCAGTGTCTGTTTTAACTCATGTTTGGTTTGCAATATTCAGGCCCGGATTGCCGGTAGGGGATCTCCTTGATCTTAAGCGCTTTTTCAGATCTGTAAAAAAACAAAGTTCTGTTTTTATGTCTATTTGGTCTCTGTCAAAAATCAGAAATTTTCATGGAGGTTTGACCCCTAGTTCGGGTCTTGGACTGAGACTGGTTGGTGAGCTAGGTCAAAAATAGCATATTTTTAGGGTTTAATGCAATTTTCGGATTAAGTTAATGCCAAAAAAATATTTTTATAATTCTAATTTGATATTAGGGTTATAACAAGTGCAGGTACCAATTTTGAGGATTTTAAGAATCCGTTTGATGCTTGAATAGCTTGAATTACAAAACAGGGTACCCGAAGAATTCCAAAACATTGCAAAAAATCACAAAATTTGTGATATTCTTGGATTTTCGTGTATAAGCATATATTTTTAGGGTTTAATCATATTCATAATCATATTAGGATGCTTTAGGTTTAATTTGATGCTCATTTGATTTCATTTAGTGCATAAAACCTAAGTTTTTACCAAAATATTTTCTAAAAACCCTGATTTCAAGGCCATAGTATTGCTATCAGGGGCAATTTGGTCATTTGACCTCAATTTCGAAATTCCTAACCCTAATTTTCATATTTTTAATCATGTCATAGCCTATTTAGTTTGATTTATTTTTATTTGTATTTCAAAACTTGCATTTACCAAATATCTTTCTGAAAACCCTAATTTCAAGACCATAGTCTTGTTATTAGGGGTATTTTGGTCATTTTGACCCTAATTTCGAAATTTCATATCTTATCTTCCTTATTTATTCAATCTTATTTCATATTTTATCAATTTTTATTTAAGAAAATCATGAAAAAGGCTTTTATCTAGCAAAATCCAGCAATTTCCTGATATTGCTGGATAAATCTAGAAAAGCCAACATATCATCACTAACAAAGTTTTCTAGTTTTGCAGGTACATTGAAGACTTTATTTTTCATGTATTTAAATTTCAATAGTGATGTAAACTAAATTAAACTTTGGAATAAGAATTTACATTTCCTGCTTAGCTTAGGCAGCATTGCATATAGTTTATTTTTTTAAATAATGTTAATGTGTGATGGATGATGATTCATGCATATTCAAACTCACTATGGTCTACACGAATGGCACATGCACTAGCTTTTATGAAGTTTATAAACTTGGTGGAATTCGTATTTATGGCCATAGTAAGAATATGAATGATACCCAGATTTATGATCATCACATTAGCCACATTCAGCCTACACTCTTAGGCTAACTTCAAAAATGCACTGCATTTCTCAAAAATACAAAAAAGAATTTTCTCAATTCCTCAAATCCATATTCATTCATTTCATGCATTTGCCAATGCCAATTCAAATTTCAATTCAAAGAAGTTTATTTTTCTAAAAAATTTCCTAAGTCTTTTTCAAAAATCGATTTTCTCAAAATATTGATTTGTCAATGATATTTCCTAAGTTCCAAATTTGATTTTTCTAAGTTATATTTTCAATTTCAAAGTTTGAATTCAAAGAAATCAAGTTTTTCAAAGTTATTTCACATTTTCACAAAATCTCAAGATTTCTTCAAAAACCGATTTTTACTTTTCTCAGAAGTACATTTCAAATCCCAATTCACGATTTTCCATGTGATATCTATTCTAAGTGTTTCAGTTATTCAAAGCAAACATCATGTTTTCAAATGTGCATTTTCAGAAAATTCATAGCACATGCCTGATTCTATGTGCATTTAGAAATTAGAATATGATTTAGACAAGTTGAATAGAGCAGAGCAGTAGATTGATCCTTGGTTCGATTACCCCTGTTAAAGGTGGCAGGAACGGTCGAACCTCGTACCGACAGACGAGCCTCATTCTATGGAATTTTCCCGCATTTTAAAACGGAGGCGAGTTATTTTCAAAAACTTTTCAAAGGTCAGTTTGACTCGCAAAAAGTTAAAAATTTTGCGATGATAACAGGTTTGGCGACCGAGATGGGACCTGTCTTTGCCTGATCAATCTAATGCTCTACTTAGTTCAAATTGTCAAAATCGATTTCCATGGAATGTCAGCTTTGCTTTATGATATCATGTGAACCTAGGAGCCTAGACTTGGACCCAGCTGACATGGAATGCATATAGACTAGGTATGGTTTGGTAGGACCATATTGAGGAGAATTATTCATGCTCACATAGACTTAGGTCTAATACAACACTCCTCAATTTAGGAATTGTATGAAAACAATGTTTGCTTCTTCAAATATTTCAAAATTCTATCTCTTTAGGACTTAGAGCCCTCTGTTTTCTTGCATGTGCTCATATTTCAAAAATCACCCTACCTATATTGTCCCGGTCTTCACGTTGCTGGGCTCTCTTCCAGAACCATAGTTCGGGACAGAGCCTCACAACTGGGCCACCTATTTGGGTGAAAACCCCCCTGCCACGTACCAAGGGCCATAGTCCAACGTATATCGGCAGGTGCTCAAGGATGTTGGAAAACTTGAACCTAGAACCGGAGAAATTGATTTTATGCCACGTACGTCGAGCCTTGGCTTGAGTATATAGGCACAACTGGATTGGATACAGTTGATCTGAACCTTAGAGTCAGGATTAAGGTCCTACAACTATTTCAAAATTTGTGCATCTAGAGTCAGCTTTTAGGGAATGCTGTATGTGCATACTTGTTTATGCAGAATGTGATTGAATGTGTTATTTCTTTTTCTATTTTCCATATTTTCCCAATTTTCTAAAATACTGGACGATTTTCTCAAAATTCCCCAATCTATGTCCATGTACTGTCCATGTTTTAAACCTTGGACGATTTTCCAAATACTTTATTTTCCATTTATTTCTTCATATTTCATCAAACCCTGGACGATTTTCCAAATTTCCCTTAATTTCCTTGAAAACTCCAGGTGATTTCCCATCTTTCCTGTCTTCTGGATCTCAAATTTCCTACTTTATTTTTATCCTGCCTGCATTTCCCTCAAATTTCCTGTATTTTCTTAAGTCTTATTCTAATTTTCCATGTTTTCCAGTCTGATGGCATCCCGTCAGCTTGATTCAGTCTTCCCTGAGGGTCACATCTCCTACAAGGTGCGACAAAGTCTTCCCGAGCATCGAGTCCTCAGCACTGGATCCTTCTTTCCCCGGTGGTACTATTTATGGTTCAAGAATTTCTCTCGTATGTTTCCGGACCACTTGGACGATTGTGGGTTAGAACTGGCATCCGCAGTGGGAAAGCAGACAGTCAACGACAACTTGATCCATGCACTAGCAGAACGGTGGAATCCGAGCACTTCTACCTTCTGGTTCCCGTGGGGCGAGATGACAATACTGATGGATAAATTTTCAGAAATCATGGGATTGCTCGAGCCAGCCGATCAGCCTGGAGATCCATTGGAGAAACATTTTTTGATTAATGTCAAGGGTCTGGACCCTAAAGATGCTTTAGCTCGCATGACGGGACGCAAGTCTTGGCCTTTGATTGAAGATGGAAATGAATATGTGGACCTGCTCGAAATCTACAGACAGTATGGGATATTCATAGAAGTCAGCTCGTTGTCCAGGACAGCTCAAGAAAGAATTCAACATGCGATGGTTCTGTGCACGGTGGGATTGGCTTTCTTTCCCGATGGACGGAATTATATGAATATCAGAATAGTTCAGCTTTTAAGGAGGTGGGGAAGTCGACAGACCAGTCGCCTCTCGATAGCCATGGCCGCACTCGCCTTTCTATACCTAGGGTTGACCCGTTTCACACTCGGAGAGTCGATCCTAGTCGAAGGGTGCACCTATGCCTTGCAGTCTTGGTTCCTCCGGCATGTGCCAGTCCGAGCCAGTTCATTCAGATACAATGGAAAAAAGCTTTTTCCAGTTGCGCGATACCGGTTCTTGATCGACAACCTTCAGGAGGAAGAAGTCGTATGGGATTACTTTGATCGTCAGGAAGCACCTCCCAGATATACCTACGCTTATGGCAAGCGGTTCAGGCTACTTGGCCCGTTCTTCTGCGCATACTATCATCCAGAGCGGTGCGTCAGGTAGTTCTCTCAGAGGCAGAAGCGCGTAGAGATTCGTCCACTAGCAGGGGTTCTGCCAGAATTCGACCTCGCATCAGATCAGTGGTCCGGAGCATACCATTCTGCCAGACATGGCTGAGATTCCTTTGTCAATCTTACTATTTTTCCCGGCCCTCGTGTGTCTTCTGATTATCCGGAGTGGTGGAAAATTGTCTGTCCCCCTCCCCTCTGTCAAGTGTATTATTGATAAAATCATGTTTTCAATAAAATTCCTTTATTTTACATCTCATCCTGGTTTGACGACCTCGCCTAGGTAACAAGGCATACTTCCAATTGTCTATTTTGCAAGGAATAAACAACGCAATTGTCGTAATTCCGGCGACAACTCAATCCCTAGTAATGGATATCATTTCAATTGTCTATCCAAAATTCTCAACAAATATTTTTCTCCAATCAAATTTCCTTCGAAGAGCCTAACCATCAATTCTACCTTGCAGAGAGCATCAACAACATTCAAAAGAACACTCGTGATACTCGATGGTTCATACAAGGTCCGGAAAGAAAACCCTATCAGTCGAAGGCGTCGCATACTCAGCCGCTTCGGAAGAGGAAATGGACTCCCCTCGATCAGCTAAAAATCAGGGACAACAGGTTGAGGATAACATTGATCCTCAAATGTATGTTATGTTCAAGAAAATGATGACCAGGATGCTGGCAGAGCAAGCTGAAACCAGCACTTAACAGAAGGATAAGGGTCATGCCGCCAAGAATGTGAAAAGTATCAAAAGGCAGAATCACCATGAGGAAGTATCTGATGAGACAGAATCAGCTGACGACACTGACAAGGAATATGAAACTAAGCATGAATTCAAAAGGTCGACTCAGGGGCAGGGGTCGACTTACAAATCCAAAAATCAGTCTGTTGATGACCCTACTCAGTCGCAACTAAAAGATATGATGAAAATGGTCAAAGATCTGCAGGCCCGCGACAAGGGCAAGAAAGTCTTCACCAGCGAAGACTTCTATGATGGCTTGGATGGGGACGACAATCTGGATAATCTCCCCAGAAAATTTATCAAGTTTGATGGTTTTGGCGACCCTAAGGCTCATCTCGCCATGTTCTTCGCTGAATGCTCTAGATTCAAGCGAGATAATTGGGCACTCTTCCTTTGTTTTCCTCGCAGTTTGGAGGGAACAGCAGCCAAGTGGTATTCAGAGCATGTCAACCCAATTGAGCTGAAAGAATTCGATAAGGTGGTGAACATGTTCATCGAGCGATTCCTCTTTAATGCCGAGGCGCTCCCGACCCTCAGTCATCTCTGCGGCCTAAAACAGAGAGAAAATGAAAAAGCTAGAGACTTCATCCACCGCTAGAGGTCAGCTTGTAATAAAATGAGAGATCCCATATCAGAGGGGCACGCTTTGTCCCTAATTCTGAGTAACTTCTCGCAACCACTGAAAGGCCTCATCTCCACCGCACCGTCCAGAACCTTTATTGAATTAACAGAGCGAGCCGAGTGGCTCGAATTGAGTATGGAGAATGACTTCTATGAAGGTTTCACTTTCACCAAGAACAGCGGCCAGAACGAGTCAAAGAAGAAGACTCATTTCACTAATTCTGTCAGTAATAATAAATGGAATCATCGCAAGGGACAAAATAGAGACTTCTGTTATGGGGCAGGAGGTTCAAACAAGAATGATCAGAAAGGGAAGCCGATCCCGCAATTCAGCAAGCCACTAGAGCAGGGACCAAAACCTCGAGAGAAAGTGAAGCATGAAGGATGGAGCTATGACAGGAAATTCACTCCATTAGATCAATCACTCGAGACTGTGCTCGAGTACATGTTGAGCAAGGAGATGGTCAAGTTGCCAAGGCTGGCCGATCCTCCCGTTCCTATGGGAAAATTCAAAGACCAATTCTGCAAGTTCCACAGAACAGTGGGGCACAATACCGAGAATTGCTTCGTTCTCAAGAACATAGTTCAAGATCTTATTGACAAGAATCTTCTGATAGAAGGTGCCGAAGACGAGAATATAGATATTTTGAAAGAGCCATTTCCTCGTCATTCTACAGTAGTCATCACCGAACAGTCATTTCAACCACAAGAGCATATCAGGCCATGCTCTGAACAGGATATGCAAGCGCAGCATCGGGTCCTGGTATTGCAACAGGCTCAATCCAAGGCTCAGAAGATGGATCTCATCTCAGCCTTTGGCAAGATGAAAGTGTCTGACAAGCCCGCTGGGGTATCTCCTGAGGTAGCCAGAAGAATGCCATGGCTCCCTAAACATTTCGTTAAGTCCGCCCCCAAGAAAAGTGAGACATCTGCGCCAAAGCCAATCACAGCATTATCCAATGTTTCAATTTTAGATTTAACCCAGGCCTCTGCCAAGCATCAGCAGGTGTTAAGCGATCTATTGCAGAAAATCAAGGTGAAACCGAGCATAACTCCAGAAGATATGGCCCACATAGTCAATCAGGCCATGACTAATGCTCCAGTTACTTTCTCCGATGAGGATCTCCCTAAGCCTCATGTGTTCCATAACAACGCCCTGTATGTTGTGGTTCGAACCAGAGGGATGACCGTTCCTCACGTGCTGATAGACGGAGGCAGCAGCCTCAACATATGCCCAGAAATGACCGCCAAAGCTTTGGGCATAAAAGAAGAAGAGTACATCCCGGATCCGATCACCATTTATGGGTTCGACAATCATGGCCAAACAGCGAAAGGAAAAATCTTCCTGGAAATCTTTATTGACTACTCGGTCTATTCAATTCTTTTTCACGTGGTCAATGTGCCGCCCACCTATAATCTGCTTCTCGGGAGACCATGAATTCACAACGCAAACGCAGTACCGTCTACTCTGCACCAGTGCATCAAGTGGTCAAAAGGTGGTATGATCACGACAGTCTTGGGCGAGGATCCGGAGTAGAGGCTTGCACAGCCCATGATTCCCAGACCCTCTTTCACTACTGATATCCCTAGCATTAGAGGGATTGAAGAGGTCAGCTTTGAAGAGAATTCGGGAATAATACAGATGACAGAGCAACCCGAGCATACGGTGGCTACGACCCGATGGGGAGGTCCATAGTTCTTCAAGATTGGAGGACGAATTGATTACAGCACACTTAAGGGTCATCTTCTATTCTCGCAATTTATGAAGGCTAAAAAGGGATTTGATTTACTAGTAAAGCACGGCTACCAGCCTTTCCAAGGCTTAGGCAAAAATGAAGATGGTCGTCTTGAACCAGTGATTCCTTAGCACTGCTCTAAAAGGGCCGGATTGGGCTTTAATGGCCGAAGATCTCAGAAAGGCACTATTTTCGTTAAGGGAACGCATTAGAAGAATTCATTCATCTTTCCTTTTCTATTCTTTTGTCGGAATGATATCTCATTTCATTCTCATCATTGTCATTTTGATTAACTCTATCTTTCAATAAAGTTGCAAGTTTCCTTTGCTTATCTTGGTGCCATTTGTCTCTTTACTTCTCATTATCAAATCTTTGCAAAATTGTCATTACTTTGATCTCTTATTTTTTTAATTATCTTCTCAATAAAATCAATTTGTTTTATGATGAGCGATTTCCCTGAATCAATTTACTCTCCAATTTTCAGAATGTCTTCCCGGTCTATCAAGAAGCTCGTCCTTAATCCAAAAGCCTGTTCAAAGTCAACTACTATTCATTAGGTCAAAATAAAAGCAGAATGCAGTCAGACTACAAAGCAGTCAGAAGAATCCGTAGAGTTTGATTCAGTTCTTCAAGAATTACCAGAATTTGCATCAGTTCAGAAACAAGATGAGCCATCATCCTTAGTTCAGGATCCGACCGAGGACATCAATATCGGATCAGAAGATGATCCTAGAATTCTCAAGATTGGCAACGGTTTGAGTCTAGGAGAGAAAGAAAGGCTCGCTAATTTTCTCAAGCAGCATGAAGAAGTATTCACATGGACTTATGAGGATATGCCAGGTTTAGATCCTAAATTGGTGGAACATCGCCTCGTTCTGAAACCTGATGCGAAACCAGTTAAACAGAAGTTAAGGAAAATGGATCCTCTAATCGAGCAACAGGTCAAGGAAGGACTTGAAGATCTGCTTAAAGCAGAATTCATTCGAGCAATAGACTATTCGGATTGGTTGGCGAACATCGTAGCAGTTCCCAAGAAGAATGGTAAAGTTCGAATCTGTATTGACTTTCGCGATCTCAATAAAGCTACTCCGAAGGATGACTATCCACTCCCAAATATTGACCTCCTAGTTGATAGCACGGCTGGGCATGCCATGTTCTCCTTCATGGATGGATACTCTGGATATAATCAAATCAAGTTAGCCGCTCGTGACCAATCCAAAACATCCTTCACTACGCCATGGGGCACTTTCTGTTATACAGTCATGCCGTTTGGGCTCAAGAATGCTGGGGCAACCTATCAGCGTGCTATGGCTGTTATTTTCCATAATCAGATGCACAAAATCATGGATGCATATGTTGATGATATTCTGGTAAAATCCAAAGAAGAGGAAGATCACATCGAAGCTCGCAATCAAGTTTTCAAGCGGCTCATTCTTTACAAGCTAAGACTCAACCCACAAAAATGTGTTTTTGGAATCGAATCTGGCAAGTTGCTAGGCTTCTTAGTCAGCAAGAAGGGGATAGAGATGGATCCTGCTAAGGCCAAGGCTATCATTGGCATGACGCCTTCGACTAATCTCAAAGAATTGCGTAGCCTTCAGGGACGCATGCAATCAATTCGGTGATTTATATCCAATTTGGCCATGAGATGTGAGCCTTTCAATCATTTGCTCAGAAAAGGAGTGAGGTTCGAATGGGGACCAGAGTGTGAGCAGTCGTTCGAACGCATCAAGAAGTATCTTCTTAATCCGCCTGTTCTAAAACCACCAGAATTAGGAAAGCCCCTATTGCTATATATTTCAGTTAATCAAGTTGCTTGCGGTGGATTCTTGGCACAATACGAAGAAGGCAGTTTGATAGAACACGCCATTTATTATGTGAGCAAGACCTTTATTGATTATGAGAAGAAATATTCTCAGATAGAGAAGACATGTCTAGCTCTGGTATGGATGTGTCAGAAATTGAGACACTATCTGTTGGCATCTGAAGTCAAAATTCTATCTAAATTAAATCCTCTCAAGTACGTTCTTGAACAACCATTTCTCAGCGGACGAATTGCCAAATGGCAAGTCCTATTGATGCAATATGATCTGGAGTATGTCTCCCAACAATCTATCAAAGGCCAAGCAATCGCAGATCAATTGGCAGATTTTTCTCTAGTAGAGGAAGTTAAAGCCGAGGATGATTTCCCCGATGAGCGGATCTGCAATATTCAACAATCCTCAATTTGGAATTTATTCTTCGACGGTTCCAAGAATATGGCAGGCATAAGAATTGGAATTCTGCTAATTACACCAGAGAAGGAGATGATCCCCTTTTCTCTCAAACTGGATTTTCAGTGCACTCACAATATGGTCGAGTATGAAGCTTTGATACAAGGTCTGAAAATTCTACAGGATTTTAATGTCAGAAGAGTGCATGCTTATGGCGATTCTTTGCTCGTCGTCAATCAAGTCCTAGCCGAATGGCAAGTGAAAAATCACAAATTACTTCCTTACCAGAAAATTGTCTCAGCTCTTGCCAACAGGTTCGAAGAATTCCAACTTTTCCATATCAAAAGAGACTTCAATCAAGTTGCAGACAGCTTAGCCAATCTGGGATCTATCATGTCTTTCAAGGGTGAAGAATCTTGTCGCTCATTTGAAATTGGCAGACTTAATCAACCCGCTTTCGTCCCAGTAGAGCAGATAAACCAGGCTGAGCAAAAGAAGAAGCCCTGGTATCATGATATCAAAAATTTCATTAAAACTGGCGAATTTCCTCCAGAACTCTCAAAGAAAGAGCAGCGAGCAATTCAGCGCATGTCTGCTCGATATTTCATTCTTGCCGACGTCCTCTATCGTCGTGGATTCAGTTATGAATATTCCAGATGTTTGGACGAAGAAGAGGCCAGAGAAGTTGTGCAAGAAGCACACGAAGGCATTTGTTGTGGTCATGTTGGCTATCAGACTCTCGTCAAACAAATCATCCGAGCAGGATATTACTGGAGAACCATGCAACAAGATTGCTATCGTTTTGTGAAGAAGTGTGTTCAATGCCAGATGCATGCACCTTCCATTCATGCGCCGACGACATACTTGCAATCTGTCGTCTCGCCATGGCCATTTTCCATGTGGGCTTTCGATGTTGTAGGCCCCATCACTCCTTCAACTTCTAATGGTCATAAATATTTCCTTGCCGCAACAGAATATTTTACTAAGTGGGTAGAAGCAGTCACTCTACGCACAGTAGAGGGCCGACACGTGGTTTCTTTCATTCACAAGAATATCCTTTGCCGTTTCGGTATACCGCATGATATTGTGTCCGACAATGGCAGTCATTTCAAGAATGAGAGAATGAGAACATTCTGCTCAAAGTTCAGAATTCATCATCATTTTTCTGCTCCTTATTATCCTCAAGGAAATGGTCAAGCAGAGGCCACCAATAAAATTCTGATTAGAATCCTGGAGCGAACCTTGGAAACAGGCCGTGACTGGCATGAAAAGATTCATGATGCGTTGTGGGCATATAGAACCACCATTCGAACTCCAACTAATGCTACTTCGTCAGAACTTGTCTACGGAACAGAAGTAGTACTGCCTCTACATGTTCAGAAACCTGCTCTGAAATTTGCGTCACTTCTAGAATTACCTCTTGATCAATATCAGCAACAACGGCTAGTACAACTTGATTTGCTAGATGAGAAAAGGCTCAAAGCAGCAGAGCACGCTCAATCGTATCGTCAAAGGATAGCCAGACAATATGCAAAATCTGTCATCGAAAGAAAGTTTCAAGTCAATGATCTAGTGCTCAGATCAACGACTTATCTCAAACACCGCCCAGGTGGCAAGTGGTCACCCAATTGGGAAGGTCCTTATGTTGTCAAAGAGGCATTGCCTCGTAACTCCTATCGTCTCATCAATGCCGATGGAGTGGAATTACCTGATCCTATCAATGCCCGACATTTGAAAAAATTCTATACTTAAATCATGCCCTATTCTTTGTAATTCCTTCAAAATTTTCTTCAAATAATGATCAATATTCTCTTTTCCTAGTTACACTGGGGCATTTTTAATTTCTTAGTTTATCTACAAATACCCTGTATGCAGGCAGGATCAAACAAATCTCTCATTTTGCACGCATGTGCACCCATTTACATTCATTTGCGTTTGCATTCATTTGCATTCATCTGCATCGATTTGCATTTGCATCGAACTACCCATTCAAGATAAGGGATAAATCCTAAGGCCCCGACAGTTGTCCAAGTTGTCGTAAGGGTGAAGACTGAAAATCTTCCATCAAAATCAATTAGTAATTCTTCAGAATCCAGTGTTCGTGCTGGTAATTTTTCAAAAATCCAGTGTTCGTGCTGATAAACTTTCAAAATCCAGTGTTCGTGCCGGTAAACTTTCAAAACCCAGTGCTCGTACTGGTAACCATTTAAAACCCAGTGCTCGTACTGGTAACCATTTAAAATCCAGTGCTCGTACTGGTAATCTTTCAAAATTCAGTGCTCGTATTGGTAATTTTCCAAAATCCAGCGCTCGTACTGGTAATCTTCCGAAACCCGGTATTCATACTGGTAATTTTTCAAAACATAATGCTTGTATTGGCATGTTTTCAAAATTCGGTGTTTACACTGGTACACTTTAAAATTCAGTGTCCACTGATTCAGTTTTCCTTCGGGATTCGAGTTCCGACTCGAATTTCCTTTCCTTAATTTGATCTAGTTTTCCTCAGGAATTCGAGTTCCGACTCGAATTTCTTTTCCTTCTGACCGGTTTAGTTTTCCTTTGGGATTCAAGTTCCGACTTGAATCTTCTTTCCTTTTAGTTGATCTAGTTTTCCTTCGGAATTCGAGTTCCGACTCGAATTTCTTTTCCTTCCAACCGGTCTAATTTTCCTCCAGAATTCGAGTTCCAACTCGAATCTTCTTTCCTTCTAGTTAATCTAGTTTCCTTCGGGATTTGGGTTCCGACTCAAATTTCTTCTCCTTCCAAATTGATCTACCTTTCCTTTAGGATTCAAGTTCCGACTCGAATTTCTTTTCCTTCCATAATGGACCTAGTTTTCCTTCGAAGATTCGGGTTTCGACTCGAGTTTTCTTTTCCTTCAGAGTTGGTCTAGAAAATCCAAGTTCCGATTTGAATTTTCTTTCAAATCCAATTCGCTTAGCTTTCCTTTACAAGTTTAAACTTCTACTCAAACTATCCTGTGAGTTGGTCTAGAAGATCCGAGTTCCGACTCGAATTGTCTTTCAAAATCCAATTCATCTAGTTTTCCTTGAAGAATTGAATTCCAATTCGAATCTTCCCTCAAAAACCCAGTTTAGCACCTGGTCCATTCAAAGCTCACAAGTTCGAATCATTCCTTCTTAAGCTATGATCCTTAGGTTGAATTCCTATGGAATTGATAGTTCGTAGGTCGAACCCCTGCGGGACCAATGTCGTTCTCAATTGAACCAATGTCGTTCTTAGGCTGAATCCCTATTGAACCCATGTTGTTCCCAGTGAACCAATGTTGTTCTTAATTGAACCAATGTTGTTCTCAATCGAACCAATGTCGTTCTCAATTGAACCAATGTCGTTCTTAGGCTGAATCCCTATAGAACCCATGTCATTCTCAGTAAACCAATTCACAATTTCGACCTTCGGGTCAATCAATTTCCAATTTTCAATTATCAATTTCCAAATTTCCAATTTCCAATTTCAAATTTCAAAATTCCAATTTCCAAAATTTGACCCTTTTGAGTCACCCAATACCCAATTTCAATTATTTTCTCTTGCGAGAGACCCTTTTTATAGGGAGAGTTCGAGGGAGCTCACTCTTTTCGCATGCTATCCAATTCGTTCACTTAGCCCCTTTTCAGGGAGAGTTTGAAAGGACTTGTGTCTTTGTGAACCGTTTGTAAAACAAAATTCCAAATTTCACACAAGGAACCCTTTTTATAGGGAGAGACTCGACGGAGACTTGCCTTCCTTGTGGCCCCATAATTTCAGACTAGGCCATTTCATCATGAAGGACCCTCTTTTCAGGGAGAGTGTGATGAACTCGTTCCTTCATGACCAATTTACCAATCTCACCAATTCCGACCCCCTTTCCATAAGAGAAGCCTAATGTTAGGAAGTTTTGACGAAAGCTTAATTTCTCTTCGAAAGTTCATTTTGCAAACACCTCCTCTTCAGGGAAGAGAGGAGTAATTTCTAATTCCAATTTCTGAATCTTCTCCTTTGGGTAAAGGAGAAGAGAATTTCTGTCATGGATGTGTTGCGTTGTGCTTCAAATGCTCGCTTTCACAAAAGGATTTCAAGAAAATTTTGCCAATTTGTCATTAAATATTTGTTGATTTCAAAAATCTTTATTGCACAAAATTATTACTTCAGAATACCTCCACTATTACTTCCGAAAGGGCAATGCTTTCACGAAAAAGGATTCAAAGTTCAAAATCTTTTTATTGGCCAACCAAAAGGATGAAGAATAAATCCGCGATATGGCCAGCAAAGAGAATTCAATGTTGTTGCAAAGCCATGAGTGATTGATATTGATCGCAGTCAATGGCACATTTTTAAAGACCATTCTTGAAAAATAAAGCAGTTGAAATATCCTGGGTGATACAGAAAAATCCACTCAATTTTCATATCTCCTTAATCACCTAAGCTGCAATTAAATATCTGCAAAAGGGATCTCTCAATTGTCGTCAAGATGAAGGCGAATTAAGCGAGTCGACCCCCGGGGCCAAAGAAGATTTGGATCATCTCCAAGATGACGGAGTTTGTGACGGATCCTTCCAAGGAAAGTTTAGATCACCGTCGAGATGAAGGCGAGTGTGATGAGCCTACCGACAAACCCTAAAAGATATTTGATTCTAGCTATCATCAAGAGATTCCCAACCAATGAGCCAATAACTATCAAGATAATCCCTGAGAGAAAAGAAGGATCAGAACATCTCTGAGATGAAGGAGTTTGTGACGTACCCTTCCCAAGAAAAAAAGAGAGAAAAGTCAGGACATCTCCAAAATGAAGGATGATGTAATTCCCGAAAAATCCAAGAGAGCTCCAATCTGCTAAAAAAAGAGTGCAGAAAGATCATCATGAGAAAAGAATCCCAGGATATCAGACTTCCAAATCTATCAAGAATCTTCTTTAATTTTGTGAAATTCTTTTATCAATATTATTTCACCAATAGCTCTCGCAATATCAAGAATACTTTCTTTTCCGTCCATATCAAGGAAATTGATAGCTTCCTTGAAAGAAAGTCAATCGCAAGCAATTTGAATTCGAATCTTGATTCTACGGAGTTAAGCTTAGTCGGAGGTAATACTTCAGGTAGAAAAGAGGGAATACTTTCAAAACAATGTGCATCATTTTCAATTATTTTGAATCAACAGCAATTTTCAACATTTTGACAATATTTTCTAGCTATCCTGGCATGAAACGAGAGCTTGAGGTTCATCTTTGGTACATCCTGACATCAGTTGTTATCCCTTTTTAAGGACTTGATAACGGGAGTTTTCAAGATTCCTTTTCTTCTATTGGTATAATCTGAGCGCATGGGCTCTTAGATTCGCACACTTCCCTGTGTCCCCACTGTCCCACCATAGACAGTCCAATTTCGGCTTGAGGTTAAGCCACCAATTTCAGCAAAAGGCGATTTCAAAAGTTAATTAGTCTCAGCAATGAGGCACCCAAAATCAATCCCTTTTCAAACTTTAGGGACCCCAATTTCCTTCTTTTTGCAAAACCCCTATCGGATTCATTGTGCGGAAATCCGAAGGTTTCATCACGGTCTCTTCTTCCAAGGATTCCATCCATTTTCTGCCCAATCAGGTTAAGGGTATAAACCTGAGCCTCATTTGATGAGGTATTCCATTTTCTGCCCGATCAGGTTAAGGGTACAAACCTGAGCCTCCTTTGATGAGGTATTCCATTTTTTTTGCCCGATCAGGTTAAGGGTACAAACCTGAGCCTCCTTTGATGAGGTATTCCATTTTCTGCCCAATCAGGTTAAGGGTATAAACCTGAGCCTCCTTTGATGAGGTATTCCATTTTCTGCCCAATCAGGTTAAGGGTATAAACCTGAGCCTCCGTTGATGAGGTATTCCATTTTTCCACCCAATCAGGTCAAGGTACAAACCTGAGCCTCCTTTGATGAGGTATTCCAATTTCAACCCAGTCAGGTTAAGGGTAAAGCCTGAGCTTTGTTCCATATGAGGTATTTTCCGTCCCATCCAGGTTAAGGGCAAAACCTGAACCTCATTTCTTTTGAAATAAAATTTTCTCCTTATTCTCCATTTCATATCTATCATCATCATTTGAATAAATCATTTCATCCCTAGTCAGATTTATCTATCTGGGGCATTTTTATAATCCAAATTTGGTGTGTTTTCTTTGCCACTAAGCTCGGCTTACAACCGGCTTAGTAGCAAAGAGGGGCATCTGTAAACACCCCAAATTTTCACCCTCATCCAGTACTTACATTTCATGTGTCATTGCATATCATTGCATGCATTCGGCATACCATTTCATTGCATTGCATAGCATCGCATGTCATCCCATCTCATTTTCGAGATCCAGCACTCCTGTTTTTAAAATATTCAATCCAGGTTCGGGTTTTTAAAACTTTTCTTTCAAAAACCATTTTAAAACCTGGGTCTTTATTCAACATTCTGTCATTTTCTAACCCCCAGGACCTTATATTTTGAAATACTTCCTTAGAAAATGATCTGGATTCATTTCAAACTCAATTTCAATTAATTTTAATTCTCAGATAAGGCCCATTTAGGTGGTGTCGCTTTTGGATTCCTTCACTTATCAAAAATCTCAAAAATCTTAGAGTCCTAGTTGGATCAGGACTCTTTTTCTCAGAGTCCTAATCAGATCAGGATTCTGAACCAAAACTTCAACTTCATCCTGCTTTAACTATTTTTCAAAATCCTCCCATTTGTTTTCTCAAGAAAATCCAAAAATCTGAGAGTCCTAGTTCAATCAGGACTGTGTCTTCAGAGTCTCAGTTGAATCAGAACTCTATTTTATTCCAATATTTATTATTGTTTTCACTGTTTTAACAAGTTCTTTCAACTGTTTTTCAAAAAATACCAAAAAAAAAAGCTAGAGTTTCAGTCTGATCAGAACTCTGTCCTAGAGTCCTAGTCCAGTCAGGAGTCTGTTTGAAGTTTGTTTTTATTCCATTTTCATTTATTTCCATTTGTTTTCAAAATTTAGGTCATTTTACAGAGTCCAGTTAGTTCAGGACTCTATTTTAGAGGTCGGTCGAGTTAGGAGTCTACCCCTGGCTGTGTTTTTCTGACTTATTTCATCATTTCTTGATAAAATCTTTTGAAAATTCTTTCATTTGGCTTTTAAAATCTAAAATCTCAGAGTCCTAAGAGTTCAGGACTCTAACCCGGAGTTCCAGCTCGCTTGAGACCCTATTTTCAAAAACCTTGAATTTCAAATATTGATTTTAACCTTTTTTTAAAGCCATTTTCAGTATTTATTTCAAATTTTCAAAACTCTGATGTGGGATCCACTCAGTTGGCGCCATATCCAGAGGAGTTCTGACCCAGTTGGAACTCTGTGCCATTTCAAAACTTTTAATTTCAAGTCTACTTTTGAATCTCTTTTGAAAACTCCTTCAATTTCAAGTTTTAAAATCGCTTTTAAAAAAAAACTCAAGTAGGGCCCACTCAGGGTGGCGACATATTCGAGTAAGTCAGGGCTAGACTAGGGTTAGTCGGTGTCTTGGTTAGTGTTAGAGGTTTAGAAGAGTCAAACCCCTTTTGAAAAAAATCATTTTGAAAGTTAGTTTTTAAAACTAGTGTTTTTAAAGGTTTTTAAAAGATGTTTTAAAAACCCAAATGTGAAAATGCCAAGTGGCATCACATTTGGGGATTTTCTAGGATAGTCTAGGGGTTAATTAGGCATTAGAGTAGATAATCTAGGCTAGGGGTAGGATAGTCTTTTCACCCCAAAATCGCCCCCCCCCCCCCCTTTAGAGTCCAATTTTCTTAAAAAACTTGATTTTTAAAACCTAAAAAAATCTTTATAAAAGGGAGCATAGGGGGGGGGGGCGATTTTTAGGATTCATCCTTGAGGTTTCTTGGAGCTTCTCTCTCCTCTCCAGCCCTTCCTCCATTGCTGCAACTCCAAGGTAAATTTTCTCCACCTTTTCTTATTTTATTTAATGCTTTTTAATGATTCAAACCTAGATCTAGGCTTGGACACCCCGCCTTATGAAGATCCAACCATGGTTTCACCTCAAGAACCATCAAGAACGGTCCAAGAAGATGATCTAACTCTGTTTTTTTATGTTTTACAGGGATTCTAATCCATTAGAATCAATTTTAGCATTAGTCTTTGCATTATTAACCAATAAAATACATGATTTACCCTTTTAATAGGTTAAATCTATGTTTTAAAGGTAATATTGAATTCCAGCCATTGATTCCCTGCTTTTATTTTATTTTCATGGTTTATTCATGTTTGTTTTACGTTCTATAGCATAGAAATAATTTTTATTTACTGTTTTATGGTTTATTTTATTGTTTTCATTAGTTAATGCATATTTTCTCAAGTTTCTTAGATTTCTGTGTGTTTTTTTAGTTTAGAACAGAAAAGAGCATGCTGTTTCGGATTGAAATATGTGTTGTTAATTTCTGATTTTTTTATATGTGATGCATGCATATGTGACTGATCTACTGTAACAAAAATCAGAGATTTTGGACTTCGGGAACCCTGTCAAAAAAATCAGACATCAAGTCGGGTTTTTAAAACTTTAAAATCATTGTTAAAATCAAGAGGGTAACTTGCTGTGATGATATTTTTCTCATCCTATATCCAATTTTAGATCTGTAAATTGCTATGAATTTATGTTGATTAGATATATCTACTGTGAAATGTTCAGAATTTTTTACCACTGTTTATTATTTTTCCTCTGTCAGAAACTCTGATTTTTAATTTAAAACTCGTTAGGGTTTACCAAAACCCTAATCAGACTTGTGTTATTCGTAAATCCCAAAATACAGCTCCGATTTATGATCTGTAAAATATGAATTTTGGTATTTGTCTGTCAACTATTCACTGTTAAAATCTCAGATATTTTGGAATAGTATTGATATTTATCCCGGAATTTATAATCTGCAGTGTCTGTTTTAACTCATGTTTGGTTTGCAATATTCAGGCCCGGATTGCCGGTAGGGGATCTCCTTGATCCTAAGTGATTTTTCAGATCTGTAAAAAATAAAAGTTTTGTTTTTATGTCTATTTGGTCTTTGTCAAAAATCAGAAATTTTCATGGAGGTTTGACCCCTGGTTCGGGTCTTTGACTGAGACTGGTTGGTGAGCTAGGTCAAAAATAGCATATTTTTAGGGTTTAATGCAATTTTCGGATTAATTTAATGTCAAAAAAATATTTTTATAATTCTAATTTTATATTAGGGTTATAACAAGTGCAGGTACCAATTTTGAGGATTTTTAGAATCCGTTTGATGCTTGAATGACTTGAATTGCAAAACAGGGTACCCGAAGAATTCCAAAACACTGCAAAAAATCACAAAATTTGTGAAATTCTTGGATTTTCGTGTATAAGCATATATTTTTAGGGTTTAATCATATTCATAATCATATTAGGATGCTTTAGGTTTAATTTGATGCTCATTTGATTTCATTTAGTGCATAAAACCTAAGTTTTTACCAAAATATTTTCTAAAAACCCTGATTTCAAGGCCATAGTCTTGCTATCAGGGGCAATTTGGTCATTTGACCTCAATTTCGAAATTCCTAACCCTAATTTTCATATTTTTAATCATGTCATAGCATATTTAGTTTGATTTATTTTTATTTGTATTTCAAAACTTGCATTTACCAAATATCTTTCTGAAAACCCTAATTTCAAGGCCATAGTCTTGTTATTAGGGGTATTTTGGTCATTTTGACCCCAATTTCGAAATTTCATATCTTATCTTCCTTATTTATTCAATCTTATTTCATATTTTATTATCTTTTATTTAAGGGAATCATGAAAAAGGCTTATATCTAGCAAAATCTAGCAATTTCCTGATATTGCTGGATAAATCTAGAAAAGCCAACATATCATCACTAACAAAGTTTTCTAGTTTTGCAGGTACATTGAAGACTTTATTTTTCATGTATTTAAATTTCAATAGTGATGTAAACTAAATTAAACTTTGGAATAAGAATTTACATTTCCTGCTTAGCTTAGGCAGCATTGCATATAGTTTATTTTTTTAAATAATGTTAATGTGTGAAGGATGATGATTCATGCATATTCAAACTCACTATGGTCTACACGAATGGCACATGCACTAGCTTTTATGAAGTTTATAAACTTGGTGGAATTCGTATTTATGGTCATAGTCAGAATATGAATGATACCCAGATTTATGATCTTCACATTACCACATTCAGCCTACACTCTTAGGCTAACTTCAAAAATGCACTGCATTTCTCAAAAATACAAAAAAGAATTTTCTCAATTCCCTAAATCCCTATTCATTCATTTCATGCATTTGCCAATGCCAATTCAAATTTCAATTCAAAGAAGTTTATTTTTCTCAAAAATTTCCTAAGTCTTATTCAAAAATCGATTTTCTCAAAATATTGATTTGCCAATGATATTTCCCAAGTTCCAAATTCGATTTTTCTAAGTTATATTTTCAATTTCAAAGTTTGAATTCAAAGAAATCAAGTTTTTCAAAGTTATTTCACATTTTCACAAAATCTCAAGATTTCTTCAAAAACAGATTTTTACTTTTCTCAGAAGTACATTTCAAATCCCAATTCACGATTTTCCATGTGATATCTATTCTAAGTGTTTCAGTTATTCAAAGCAAACATCATGTTTTCAAATATGCATTTTTAGAAATTAGAATATGATTTAGACAAGTTGAATAGAGCAGAGCAGTAGATTGATCCTTGATTCGATTACCCCTGTCAAAGGTAGCAGGAACGGTCGAACCTCGTACCGATAGGCGAGCCCCATTCTATGGAATTTTCCCGCATTTTAAAACGGAGGCGAGTTATTTTTAAAAACTTTTCAAAGGTCAGTTTGACTCACAAAAAGTTAAAAATTTTGCGATGATAACAAGCCCTTATCAACAATTTCGAGGAATTTCAGTTTTTCCATATCAAAAGAGAGTTTAATCAAATAGCGGATGGTTTGGCCAGTTTGGGCTCCATTATGTCTTTCAGAAATGGAGAATCCTGTCGCTCTTTTGAAATCGGTAGACTTGACCAACCTGCCTTCGTTTCGATAATGCAAGTCAACCAGGCGGAACAGAAAAAGAAGCCTTGGTACCAAGATATTAAAAACTTTATTGAAACTGGTGAGCTTCCACCAGAACTATCAAAGAAGGAGCAAAAAGCAATACAACATATGTCCGCCCGCTATTTTATCCTTGCCAATGTTCTTTATCGTCGTGGGTTCAATTCTGAGTATTCCAGGTGCTTAGACGAAGAAGAAGCCAAAGAAATCATACGAGAAGCGCATGAAGGTATTTGCGGTGGTCATGTCGGCTACCAAACCCTTGCTAAACAAATCATTCGGGCAGGATACTATTGGAGAACCATGCAGCAAGACTTCTATCGTTTTGTGAAGAAGTGCGTTCAGTGTCAGATACACGCACCTTCCATTCATGCGCCAGCCACGTACTTGCAATCAGTCGTGTCTCCATGGCCATTTTCTATGTGGGCCTTCGACGTCGTAGGACCCATCTCTCCTTCAGCTTCTAATGGTCATAAATATTTCCTTGCCGCAACAGAGTATTTCACCAAATGGGTTGAAGCCGTCACTCTGCGTACAGTGGAAGGTCGACATGTAGTTTCGTTCATTCATAAGAACATTCTTTGTCGTTTCGGTATACCTCACGACATCGTGTCAGATAATGGTACTCATTTCAAGAATGAGAGAATGAAGATCTTTTGTTCAAAATTCAGAATTCATCATTTTTCAGCTCCTTATTATCCACAAGGAAATGGTCAGGCAGAAGCAACAAACAAGAGTTTGATTCCCATCTTGGAAAGAACCGTTGAGACGGGTCGTGATTGGCATGAGAAAATCCATGATGCACTTTGGGCATATCGAACTACCATTCGAACCCCAACCAATGTGACTCCTTCATAACTTGTTTATGGGACTAAGGTGGTGTTACCCCTTCATGTTCAGAAGCTCGCCCTTAAGTTCACATCTCTTTTAGAGTTACCACTCGATCAGTATCAGCAACAGAGATTGGTATAGTTAGATTTACTCGATGAGAAAAGACTCAAAGCAGCAGAGCATGCTCAGTCTTATCGTCAGAGGATAGCAAGGCAATATGCCAAGTCAGTCATCGAAAGGAGATTCCAAGTTAATGACTTGGTCCTTAGATCAACGGCTCATCTCAAGCATCGTCAACGTGGCAAATGGTCACCAAACTGGGAAGGTCCCTACGTGGTGAAAGAAGCGTTGCCCCGTAATTCATATCGTCTGATTAATGCAGACGGGGTAGAACTATCCGACCCCATTAATGCTCGACATTTGAAGAAATTCTATACCTAGAAAATCTCTATTCTATCTTTTGTATTCTTCAAAAATTCCCTTCAATAAATGATCAATTATTCTTTTATCGAAATATCTCTCTTCCCCAGAATATACTGGGGCATTCTTGTTAAAGTTGCCTTTTATCCAAAACAATCTGTGTGCATGCAGGATCTAATAAATCTCTCATTTTGCACGCATGTGCACTCAGTTGCATCCATTTGCATTTGCATGCATTCATTCGCATTCATCTACATCAATTTGCATTGAATTTCCCATTCAGGATAAGGGATAAATCCTGAGACCCCGGCAAGTCGTCCAAGTCATCGTCAATTGATGACCCTTCAAAACCCAGTGCTCGTACTGGTAATCCTTCAAAACCTAGTGCTCGTACTGGTAATCTTTTAAAACCCAGTGCTCGTACTGGTGATCTTTTAAAACCCAGTGCTCGTACTGGTAACCTTTTAAAACCCAGTGCTCGTACTGGTAACCTTTTAAAACCCAGTGCTCGTACTGATAATCTTTTAAAACCCAGTGCTCGTACTGGTAATCTTTTAAAACCCAGTGCTCGTACTGGTAACCTTTTAAAACCCAGTGCTCGTACTGGTAACCTTTTAAAATCCAGTGCTCGTATTGGTACTCTTCCAAAATCCAGTGCTCGTATTGGTAATCCTTTAAAACCCAGTACTCGTACTGGTATTTTAATTCGGTCTTCATACTGGTCGCAACATGACTCTCACATTGGGGTTCAGACTCGATGTTAATCTTCAAACCTGCGAACCAAACAATCTGTATCAGACCCTTGGGTCGTTCCATTCTGTTAATCTGACATTCGGGTTGCCGATTTTGTCAGACCTCTAGTCATTCGTGTTATCAAGCAGTTCTTTGAGTTATCAAAAGCTATCAAAATCAATCGTCAAGTATTTCTCTTGCGAGGGACCCTTTTTCCAGGGAGAGTTCGAGGGAGCTCGTTTCTTTTCGCATGTCTTTATTGTTCGTTCATTGAACCCCTTTTTATAGGGAGAGTTTGAAGGAACTCGTGCTTCACGAACAGTTTGCAAAATAATCTTTATTGTCACACAAGGAACCCTTTTTCCAGGGAGAGTTTCGACGGAAGCTCGTCCTCCTTGTAACCCTAAATGTCTTTTGTTAGGCCACCCCCGTCGTCGAGGACCCTTTTTCCAGGGAGAGTGTGATGGACTCGTTCTTCTATGATATCCTTTCAATCTTTGTTAGCGCCCCCCTTTCCAGAAGAGAAGCCTAGAAATAGGGAGTTTTGACGAAAACTCTATTTCTCTTCGAAAGTTCGTTTTGCAAACACCTCCTCTTCAGGGAAGAGAGAAGTATCTTTTGTTACCCGTTCAGGTAAGGGTCAAGCCTGAGTCTCTCCTTTGGGGAAAGGAGAGGAGAATCTAGCCACAGATGTGTCATTTAGATCTCAAGTGATTTCTTTCACCAAGGATTTCAGGAATATTTTGCCAATTTGTCATGAAAAATAGTTGTTGATCTCAAAATCTTTACTGCATAAAATTGTACCTCAGAATACCTTTAGTATTACTTCCGAAAGGACAAAGCTTTTGTGAAAAAGGATTCAAAATTCAAAATCTTTCTATTGGCCAACTAAAAGGATGAAGAATAAATCCGCGATATGGCCAGCAAAGAAAATTCAATGTTGTTGCAAAGCCATGAGTGATTGATATTGATCGCAGTCAATGGAACACTTTTTAAGATCATTCTTGGAAAATAAAAGCAGTCGAAATATCCTGGGTGATACAGAAAAATCCACTCAATCTCCATGTCTCCTCAATCACCTAAGCTGCAATTAAATATCTGCAAAAGAGATCTCTCAACTGTCGTCAAGATGAAGGCGAATTAGATGAGTCGACCCCTGAGGCCAAAGAAGATTTGGATCATCTCCAAGATGATGGAGTTTGTGACGGATCCTTCCAGGGAAAGTCCAGATCACCTTCGAGATGAAGGCGAGTGTGATGGACCTACCGACAAATCCTAAAAGATATTTAATTTCTGCTATCATCAAGAGATTCCCAACCAATGAGCCAATAACCGTCAATATAATCCCTGAGAGAAAAGAAGGATCGGAACATCTCTGAGATGAAGGAGTTTGTGACGTACCCTTCCAAAAAAATAAAGAGAGAAAAAGCTAGGACATCTCCAAAATGAAGGATGATGTAATTCCCGAAAAATCCAAGAGAGCTCCAATTCTGTTAAAAAGAGAGTGCAAAAAGATCATCATGAGAAAAGAATCCCAGGATATCAGACTGCCGAATCTATCAAGAATCTTCTTTAATTTTGTGAAATTCTTTTATCAATATCCTTTCACTAATAGCTCTCGCAATATCAAGAATACATTCTTGTCCGTCCATATGAAGGAAATTGATAGCCTCCTTGAAGGAAAGTCAATTGCAAGTAATTTGAATTCGAATCTTGATTCTACGAAGTTAAGTCCAATTGGAGGTTATACTTCAGGTAGAAAAGAGGGAATATTTTTCATATATATATGTGCTTATCATTCTTGAATTAACTACAATTTTTTATCTTATTGACAATCTTTTCAAGTTATCCTGACAGGAAGTGAGAACTTGATGTTTATTTTGATGTATCCAGGCGTTGTTGTTATCCCTTTTAGGATCGGATGATGGGAGTTATCCAAGATCCTTCCCTTCTTGTTTTAATCTGAGTGCCTGGGCTCTCAGATTCGCACACTTCCCTGTGCTCCCCACTGTCCCACCATAGACAGTTCCCGTTCAGGTTAAGGGTTAAACCTGAATTTTCTGCAAAAAGGTCATCTGTCTTAAAAGCCATTCAGTCTCAGCGATGAGACGTCCAAGATCAATCCCTTTTCAAGCTTTAGGGAACCCCCTTTCTTCCTTTTGCAAACCCCTCTCGGATTTATTGTGCAAAATTCAAAGGTCCCATCATGGTTTCTTCATTCGAGGACTCCGTATATCGTCCCCTTTCAGGTTAAGGGTTAAGCCTGAGCCTCATTTTTCCACGAGGTATCGTCCCTTTTCAGGTTAAGGGTTAAGCCTGAACCTCATTTTTCCACGAGGTATTGTCCCCTTTGAGGTTAAGGGTTAAGCCTGAGCCTCGTTTTTCCATGAGGTATCATCCCCTTTCAGGTTAAGGGTTAAGCCTGAGCCTCGTTTTTCCACGAGGTATTGTCCCCTTTCAGGTTAAGGGTTAAGCCTGAGCCTCGTTTTTCCACGAGGTATCGTCCCCTTTCAGGTCAAGGGGTTAAACCTAAGCCTCATTCTGATGAGGTATTTCATTTGTCGTCCCATCCAGGTTAAGGGCCTAGCCTGAGCCTCATTTCGATGAGGTGAATCTTCTTCTTTATTCTTTATGCTATATCTACCACCATCATTTGAACTAATTCTTTCATACCCAGTCAAATTCAACTAACTGAGGCATGTTTATAGTCTGAATTTGGTGTGTTTTTCTTTGCCACTAAGCTTGGCTTACAACCGGCTTAGTAGCAAAGAGGGGCATCTGTAAACACCCCAAATTTTCACCCTTATCCAGTGCTTACATTTCATGTGTCATTGCTTATCATTGCATGAATTCAGCATATCATTGCATTGCATAGCATTGCATGTCATTACATCTCATCTTCGAGATCCAACACTCCTGTTTTCAAAATATTCAATCCAGATTTGAGTTTTAAAACTTTTCTTTAAAAAATCAATTTTAAAACCTGGGTTTTTAATCAACATTGTGTCATTTGCCAACCCCCAGGACCTTATATTTTGAAGTATTTTCTCAGAAAACAATCTGGATTCATTTCAAACTCAATTTCAATTGATTTCAATTCTCAGATGAGACCCATTTAGGTGGTGTTGCTTCTGGATTCCTTCATTTATCAAAAATCTCAAAAATTTTAGAGTCCTAATTGGATCAGGACTCTTTTTCCAGAGTCCTAGTCGGATCAAAACTCTACTTTTCACTACCTTTTTACCTGTTTTCAGAGAAAACCTTTCAAAATCTTCTTTTTTGGCCAAAATCTTAGAGTCCTAGTTGGATCAGGACTCTTCTTCAAGAGTCCAGTCGGATCAGGACTCTTCTTTAGAGATTTAATCGGATTAGAACTCTAATCTTTCATAACCATTTTCAATCAAATCTTTCAAAATCTTTCAAAATGAGTCAGAAACTCAGAGTTTTAGTCAAAATAGGACTCTGTTTAGAGAGTCCTAGTTGGATCAGGACTCCGATCCTGATTTCAAATTTTGAAAGAATCTTTCAAAAATCTTTTCATCTATCAAAACTGTTGCGCTTTTATCAAAGAATTTTAAAATTCTGAGGTTTTATCTCAGAGTCCTGATCAAATCAGGACTCTACCCCAGAGTCCTGATCGAAGTAGGATTCTATCCAAAATTGATTTTCTCACTTCATTTTCACTGGTTTTCAAAAGCTTTGCTTAAATTCCATCACTGACTTATCAGAAAATCCAACAATATAAGAGTCCTAGTTCAATCAGGACTCTGTTCTCAGAGTTTCAGTTGAATCAGAACTCTGGTTCATTCCAATATTTGTTATTATTTTAACTGTTTTCACAAGTTCTTTCAATTGTTTTTCAGAAAATACCAAAAAAATCTAGAGTTTTAGTCCGATCAGGACTCTGTCCCAGAGTCCCAGTCCAGTCAGGAGTTTGTTTTAAAGTCTGTTTTTATTCCATTTTTCATTTGTTTCCATTCGTTTTCAAAAAAAATAGGTCATTTTGCAGAGTCCAGTTAGATCAGGACTCTATGTCAGAGTTCTGATCGAGTTAGGAGTGTAACGCTGACTGTATTTTCTGACTTGTTTCACCATGTTCTGATAAAATCTTTCAAAAACCTTTAATTTGGCTTTTTAAAATCTAAAATCTCAGAATCCTAAGAGTTCAGGACTCTAACCTGGAGTTTCAGTTCGCCTGAGACTCTATTTTCAAAAATCTTGAATTTCAATTATTAATTTTAACCTCTTTTCAAAGGTATTTTCAGTGTTTATTTCAAAATTTGCAAAAATCGATGTGGGCCCACTCAGTTGGAACCATATCCAGAGGGGTTTTGACCCAGTTAGAACCCTATGTCATTTCAAAACTTTTAATTTCAAGCTTACTTTTGAAAATCTTTTGAAAACTTTCGCAATTTCAAGTTTTAAAATCAATTTTTTTTGAAAAACTCAAGTAGGGCCCACTTGAGGTGGCGCCATATTCGAGTAAGTCAGGGCTAGACTAGGGTTAGTCAGTGTCTTGGTTAGTGTCAGAAGTTTAGAAGAGTCAAAGCCATTTTGAAAATTAGTTTTTAAAACTAGTGTTTTTAAATGTTTTTAAAGGTGTTTTAAAAACCCAAATGTGAAGGATGCCAAGTGGCATCACATTTGGGGGATTTCTAGTATAGACTAGGGGTTAATTAGGCATTAGTTTAGATAATTTAGGCTAGGGGTAGGATAGTAACTACCCCCCAAAATCGCCCCCCCCCTTAGAGAGTCCAATTTTTTTAAAAAACTTGATTTTTAAACCTAATTTCTTTTTATAAATAGAAAGAGAGAGGGGGACGATTTTCACTATTCACCTTTGAGGTTTCTTGGAGATTCTCTCTCCTCTCCAGCCCTTCCTCCATTGCTGCAACTCCAAGGTATGAACTTCTTCACTTTTATTTATTTTATTTAATGTTTTTAATGCTTTAAACCTAGATTTAGCCTTGGATGCTCCTCCTTATGAAGATTCAACAATGATCCAACCTCAAGAACCATCAAGAATGGTCCAAAAAGATGATCTAACCCTATTTTGTGTGATTTACAGGAATTTTAATCCATTAAAAGTGATTTAAGTATGATTCTTTGCATTATTAACCAATAAAATACATGATTTACCCTTTTAATGGGTCAAATTCATGTGTTTAAGGGTGAAATCAAATTTCAGCCATTGATTCCTTGATTTTATTTTATTTATTTGTTTATTCAAGTTTATTTTACATTTTCCAGCATATAAATATTTTTTATTTACTGTTTTATGGTTTTTTTTATTGTTTTTCATTAGTTAATGCATGATTTCTTAAGTTTCTTAGATTTCTGTGTGTTTTTTAGTTTAGAACAGTAAAAAGCATGCTGTTTCGGATTGAAATATTCATTTTTTATTTCTGATTTTTTTATATGTGATGCATGCATATCTAAAGGAACTACTGTAAAAAAATCAGAGGTTTTGGACTTCGGTAATCCTATCAGAAAAATCAGACATCAAATCGGGTTTTTAAATCTTTAAAATCGAAGTTAAAATCAAGAAGGTAACTTGCTGTGATGATATTTTTCTCATCTTATATCTGATTTTAGATCTGTAAAGTGCCATGGATTTATATTGATTAGATCTAGCTACTGTGAAATTTTTAGAATTTTTGATTGCTGTTTATTATTTTTCCTTTGTCAAAGATTCTGATTTTCAATTTAAAACTCGTTAGGGTTTACCAAAACCCTAATCAGACTTGTGTTATTCATAAATCCCAAACCACCGATCCGATTAATGATCTGTAAAAAGTGAGTATTGTTATTTTTTTGTCTAATATTTACTTATAAAATATCAGATATTTTATATCAGTATTTATATTTATCCCGAAATTATCAATTGAAAGTATCTGTTTTAACCCCTGTTAGATTTGTTAGATTTTAGTTCAGATTTCCGGAAGGGTTTCTCCCTAACCGGAGATGCTTTTTCCGATATGTAAATTGAGAAATCTCTATTTTTATTCCTAGTTTGTCTCTATAAAATTTCATATATTTTCATGAAAGATTGACCCCTGATTCGGGTCTAACTCTGAAACTGGTTGGTGAACTAGGTCAAAAATAGCATATTTTTAGGGTTTGATGCAATTTTAGGGTTAATTTAATGTCAAAAAACTATTTTTATAATTCTAATTCACAATTAGTGTTATAACAAGTGTAGGTACCAAATTTGATGAATTTTGGAATATGATTGATGGTTGAATTAAGCAAATTGCAAAACCGGGTTCCTGAAAGATCCAAAAACACTGCCAAAATCACAGTTTTTGTGATATTCTTGGATTTTCGTGCATAAGCATATATTTTTAGGGTTTAATCATATTCATAATCATATTAGGATACTTTAGGTCAAATTTGATGTTAATTTGATTTCATTTAGTCCTTAAAACCCAAGTTTTTACCAAAATCTATTTCAGAAAACCCTGATTTCAAGGCCATAGTCTTGCTATCAGGGGCAATTTGGTCATTTGACCTCAATTTCGAAATCCCTAACCTTAGTTTTCATGTGTGATATCATATTTTAGCCTAGTTTATTTGCATTTGAATTTCAAAACTTGCATTTTACCAAATATCTTTCTGAAAACCCTAATTTCAAGGCCATAGTCTTGTTATTAGGGGTATTTTGGTTATTTTGACCCCAATTTCGAAATTTCATATCTTATCTTCCTTATTTATTCAATTTTATTTCATACTTTATCATTTTGATTTAATGGAATCATGGCAAGAAGGCTTATATCTAGCAAAATCCAATAATTTCCTGATATTGCTGGATAAATCTAGAAAAGCCAACATATCATCACTAACAAAGTTTTCTAGTTTTGCAGGTACATTGAAGACTTTATTTTTCATGTATTTAAATTTCAATAGTGATGTAAACTAAATTAAACTTTGGAATAAGAATTTACATTTCCTGCTTAGCTTAGGCAACATTGCATATAGTTTATTTTTTTAAATAATGTTAATGTGTGATAGATGATGATTTATGCATATTCAAACTCACTATGGTCTACATGAATGGCACATACCCTAGCTTTTATGAAGTTTATAAACTTGGTGGAATTCGTATTTATGGCCATAGTCAGAATATGAAGGATATCTAGATTTATGATCTTCACATTAGCCACATTCAGCCTACACTCTTAGGCTAATTTCAAAATGCACTGCATTTCTCAAAAATACAAAGAGTTTTTCCCAATTCCTCAAAATCATATTCATTCATTTCATGAATTTTCCAATTCCAATTCCAATTCCAATTCAAATTCCAAGTCAAAGGAATCAAATTCTTCAAAATTTCCTAAGTCTTATTCAAAATCGATTTTCTCAAAATATGGATTTGCCAATGATATTTCAAGTATTTCCCAAGTTCCAAATTCGATTTTCTAAGTTAGATTTTCAATTTCAAAGTTTGAATTCAAAGAAATCGAGTTTTTCAAAGTTATTTCACATTTCTCAAAATTGATTTTCACAAAATCCTTATATTTCTTCAGAAATCGATTTTCACTTTCTCAAATACAGCATCTCAAAAATAATTCACAATTTTCAAAGGGTTTATTTTCCAAGAATCTTCCAAATATTTTCTAATCTTTGAAGCAAACATCATGTTTTCAAATGTGCATTTTTAGAAATTCATAGCACATGCCTGATTCTTTGTGCATTTAGGAATTAGAATATGGTTTAGACAAGTTGAACAAAGCAAAGCATTTGATTGATCCTTGGTTCAATTACCCCTGGTAAAGGCGCCAGGAACGGTTGAATCTCGTACCGACAGGCGAGTCCCATTCTTCGGAATAATCCCGCATTTTAAAAACGGAGGCGAGTTATTTTCAAAATCTTTTTCAAAGGTCAGTTTGATTTGCAAAAAGTTAAAAATTTTGCGATGATAACACTCCCAAATATTGATCTCCTAGTTGATAGCACGACTGGGCATGCCATGTTCTCCTTCATGGACGGATACTCCGAATATAATCAAATCAAGTTGGCCGCTCGTGACCAATCCAAAACATCCTTCACTACGCCATGGGGCACTTTCTGTTATACAGTCATGCCGTTTGGGCTCAAGAATGCTAGGGCAACCTATCAGCGTGCAATGGCTGCCATTTTCCATGATCAGATGCACAAGACTATAGATGCATACGTTGATGACATTCTGGTCAAATCCAAAAAAGAAGAAGATCATATTGATGCTTTAAGTCAAGTCTTCAAGCGACTCATTCTTTACATAATGAGACTCAATCCTCAGAAATGTGTCTTCGGGGTTGAATCAGGCAAATTGCTAGGCTTCTTGGTCAGCAAAAAGGGGATAGAAATGGATCCCGCTAAAGCAAAGGCCATCATTGACATGCCACCTCCAACTACTCTTAAGGAATTGCGTAGTCTTCAGGGACATATGCAATCAATTCAGAGATTCATATCCAACCTTGCCATGAGATGTGAACCTTTCAATCACCTACTCAGAAAAGGAGTGAAATTTGAATGGGGACCAGTGTCAGCAATCGTTTGAACGTATCAAGAAATATCTTCTTAATCCGTCCGTTCTGAAGCCACCAGAATTGGGAAAGCCTCTTTTGCTATATGTTTCAGTTAACCAAGCCGCTTGTGGCAGATTCTTGGCACAATATGAGGAAGACAGTTTGATTGAACATGCCATCTATTTTGTAAGCAAGACTTTCATTGATTATGAGAAGAAATATTCTCAGATGAAGAAGACATGCCTAGCATTGGTATGGATGTGTCAAAAGTTGAGACATTACCTGTTAGCATCAGAAGTCAAGATTCTCTCAAAACTTAATCCTCAAGTATATTCTCGAACAACCATTTCTCAGTGGACGGATTGCTAAGTGGCAAGTCCTGTTAATGCAGTATGATCTAGGGTATGTTTCTCAGCAATCTATCAAAGGTCAAGCAATTGCGGACCAATTGGCAGATTTTCCTTTGGCAGAAGATGTTAAAATCGATGATAGTTTTCCCGATGAACGGATCTGTAATGTCCAACAATCCCCAGTTTGGAATTTATTTTTCGATGGATCCAAGAACATGGCCGGCATAGGAATCAGAATCTTGATGATCACACCAGAGAAAGAGATGATCCCCTTTTCTCTGAAACTGGATTTTCAATGTACCCATAATATGGCTGAGTATGAAGCTTTAATACAAGGTATGAGAATTTCGCAAGACTTCAATGTTAAGAGGGTACACGCTTTCGGCGATTCATTGCTCGTAGTCAGCCAAGTCAAAGCTGAATGACAGGTAAAAGATCAGAAGTTGCTCCCTTACCAAAAGATCATTTTAGCCCTTATCAACAATTTCGATGAATTTCAACTTTTCCTTATCAAAAGAGAGTTTAATCAAGTAGCTGATGGTTTGGCCATCTTAGGCTCCATTATGTCTTTCAGAAATGGAGAGTCCTGTCGCTCTTTTGAAATCGGTAGACTTGACCAACATGCCTTCGTTTCGGTAATGCAAGTCAACCAGGCGGAACAGAAAAAGAAGCCTTGGTACCAAGATATTAAAAACTTTATTGAAACTGGCGAGCTTCCACCAGAACTATCAAAGAAGGAGCAAAAAGCAATTCAGCATATGTTCGCCCGCTATTTTATCCTTGCCAATGTTCTTTATCGTCGTGGGTTCAGTTCTGAGTATTCCAAGTGCTTAGACAAAGAAGAAGCCAAAGAAATCATGCAAGAAGCACATGAAGGTATTTGCGGTGGTCATGTCGACTACCAAACCCTTGTTAAACAAATCATTCGGGCAGGATACGATTGGAGAACCATGCAGCAAGACTGTTATCGTTTTGTGAAGAAGTGCATTCAGTGTCAGATGCATGCACCTTCCATTCATGCGCCAACCACATACTTGCAATCAGTCGTGTCTCCATGGCCATTTTCTATGTGAGCCTTCGACGTTGTAGGACCCATCACTCCTTCAACTTTCAATGGTCATAAATATTTCTTTTCCGTAACAGAGTATTTCACCAAATGGGTTGAAGCCGTCACTCTGCGTACAGTGGAAGGTCGACATGTAGTCTCGTTCATTCATAAGAACATTCTTTGTCGTTTCGGTATACCGCACGACATCGTGTCAGATAATGGTACTCATTTCAAGAATGAGAGAATGAAGATCTTTTGTTCAAAATTCAGAATTCATCATCATTTTTCAGCTCCTTATTATCCACAAGGAAATGGTCAGGCAGAAGCAACCAACAAGAGTTTGATTCGCATCTTGGAAAGAACCGTTGAGACGGGTCGTGATTGGCACGAGAAAATTCATAATGCACTTTGGGCATATCCAACCAATGCAACTCCTTCAGAACTTGTTTATGGGACTGAGGTGGTGTTACCTCTTCATGTTCAGAAGCTCGCCCTTAAGTTCGCATCTCTCTTAGATCTACCACTCAATCAGTATCAGCAACAGAGATTGGTACAATTGGATTTACTCGAGGAGAAAAGACTCAAAGCAGCAGAGCACGCTCAGTCTTATCATCAGAGGATAGCAAGGCAATATGCCAAGTCAGTCATCGAAAGGAGATTCCAAGTTAATGACTTGGTCATTAGATCAACGGCTCATCTCAAGCATCGTCGACGTGGCAAATGGTCACCAAACTGGGAAGGTCCCTACGTGGTGAAAGAAGCGTTGCCCCGTAATTCATATCGTCTGATTAATGCAGACGGGGTAGAACTATCCGACCCCATTAATGCTTGACATTTGAAGAAATTCTATACCTAGAAAATCTATATTCTATCTTTTGTATTCTTCAAAAATTCCCTTCAATAAATGATCAATTATTCTTTTATCAAAATATCTCTCTTCCCCAGAATATATTGGGGCATTCTTGTTATAAAGTTGCCTTTTATTCAAAACAACCTGTGTGCAGGCAGGATCTAATAAATCTCTCATTTTGCATGCATGTGCACTCAGTTGCATCCTTTGCATTTGCATTCATCTGCATCCATTTTACATTAAGCCTTATCACCCATTCAGGATAAGGGATAAATCCTGAGACCCTGGCAAGTCGTCCAAGTCATCGTCAATTGATGACCCTTCAAAATCCAGTGCTCGTACTGGTAATCTTTTAAAACCCAGTGCTTGTGCTGGTAACCTTTCAAAATCCAGTGCTCGTACTGGTAATCTTTTAAAACCCAGTGCCCGTACTTGTGACTTTTTTTGAAAATCCAGTGCTCGTACTGGTAACCTTTTAAAACCCAGTGCTCGTACTGGAAAACCTTTTAAAATCCAGTGCTTGTACTGGTATTCTTCCCAAATTCGGTGCTCGTGCTAATACTTTTCTAAATCCTGTTGAAACTCTTTTGGTTTTCTTCCTAGTCAACATTTCCAAACACAAAACATATTGGTCTAGTTTTTTTTCCTTCAAATGTCTTGAATTGGTCTAGAAGATCCGAGTTCTGATTCAAATTTTCTTTCAAAACCAATTCAGAATTGGTCTAGAAAATCTGAGTTCTGACTCAAATTTTCTTCCAAATCCAATTCATCTAGTTTTCTTTCCTTCAAATGTCTTGAATTGGTCTAGAAGATCCGAGTTTCGACTCGAATTTTCTTCCAAATCCAATTCAGAATTGGTCTAGAAAATCAGAGTTCCGACTCGAATTTTCTTTCAAATCCAATTCGCTTAGTTTTCCTTTAAAAGTTCGAACTTCTACTCAAACTTTCCTGCAAATTTGGTAATTGGTCTAGAAGATCCGAGTTCTGACTCGAATTCTCTTTCAAAATCCAATTCATCTAGTTTTCTTTCCTTCAAATGTCTTGAATTGGTCTAGAAGATCCGAGTTCCGACTCGAATTTTCTTCCAAATCCAATTCAGAATTGGTCTAGAAAATCAGAGTTCTGACTCGAATTTTCTTTCAAATCCAATCCGCTTAGCTTTCCTTTAAAAGTTCGAACTTCTACTCAAACTTTCTTGCAAATTTGGCAATTGGTCTAGAAGATCCGAGTTCCGACTCGAATTCTCTTTCAAAATCCAATTCATCTAGTCTTTCCTTGAAGATTTGAATTCTGATTCAAAGCTTCCGACCGAACCCAGTTTTTCACTGGTCCGGTTAAATCCAATTTTCAAAATTGGTTCTTTTATAAAATCCAACATCGTCTTGATTGCTTTACCAAATCTTGTTTTTGTATTGATGATCTTTCAAAATCCAGTGCTCGTACTGGTAACCTTTTAAAATCCAGTGCTCATACTGGTAGTCTTTTAAAATTCAGTGCCCGTACTGGTAATCTTTCAAAATCCAGTACTTGTACTGGTAGTCTTTTAAAAAATCCAGTGCTCGTATTGGTATCCTTCAAAAATCCAGGGTTCGTACTGATAATCCTTTAAAATTCAGTGCTCATACTGGTATTTCTATCAAAGTTCGGTCTTCATACTGGTCACAACATAAATCTCATATTGGGGTTCAGACTCAATGTTAATCTTCAAACCTGCGAACCAAACAATCTGTATCAGACCCTTGGGTCGTTCCATAATGTTAATCTGACATTCGGGTTGCCGATTTTGTCAGACCTCTAGTCATTTGTGTTATCAAGCAGTTCTTTGAGTTATCAAAATCTATCAAAATCAATCGTCAAGTACTTCTCTTGCGAGGAACCCTTTTTCCAGGGAGAGTTCGAGGGAGCTCGTTTCTTTTCGCATGTCTTTATTGTTTGTTCGTTGAACTCCTTTTTCTAGGGAGAGTTTGAAGGGACTCGTGCTTCACGAACAATTTGCAAAATAATCTTTATTGTCACGCAAGGAACCCTTTTTCCAGGGAGAGTTTCGACGGAAGCTCATCCTCCTTGTAATCTTAAATGTCTTTTGTTAGGCCACCCCCGTCGTCGAGGACCCTTTTTCCAGGGAGAGTGTGATGGACTCATTCCTCTATGATATCCTTTCAATCTTTGTTAGCGGACCCCTTTCTATAAGAGAAGCCTAGAAATAGGGAGTTTTGACAAAAGCTTAATTTCTCTTCGAAAGTTCGTTTTGCAAACGCCTCCTCTTCAAGGAAGAGAGGAGTATCTTTTTATTACCCGTTCAGGTAAGGGTCAAGCCTGAGTCTCTCCTTTGGGGAAAGGAGAGGATAATCTAGCCACGGATGTGTCATTTAGATCTCAAGTGATTTCTTTCACCAAGGATTCCAATAATATTTTGCCAATTTGTCATGAAAAATAGTTGTTGATCTCAAAATCTTTATTGCATAAAGTTGTACCTCGAAATACCTTCACTATTACTTCCAAAAGGACAGAGCTTTCGCGAAAAAGGATTCAAAGTTCAAAATCTTTCTATTGGCCGACCAAGAGGATGAAGAATAAATCCGCGATCTGGCCAACAAAGAAAATTCAATGTTGTTGCAAAGCCAGAAGTGATTGATATTGATCGCAGTCAATGGCATATTTTTAAAGACCATTCTTGGAAAATAAGCAGTCAAAATATCCTGGGTGATACAGAAAAATCCACTCAACCTTCATATCTCCTCAATCACCTATTCTGCAATTAACTATCTGCAAAAGGGATTTCTAAATTGTCGTCAAGATGAAAACGAATTATGCGAGTCGACCCCCGGGGCCAAAGAAGATTTGGATCATCTCTAAGATGACAGAGTTTGTGATGGATCCTTCCAGAGAAAGTCCAGATCACCGTCGAGATGAAGGCGAGTGTGATGGACCTACCGACAAACCCTAAAAGATATTTAATTTCTGCTATCATCAAGAGATTCCCAACCAATGAGCTAATAATCATCAAGATAATCCCTGAGAGAAAAGAAGGATCAGAACATCTCTGAGATGAAGGAGTTTGTGACGTACCCTTCCCAAAAAGAGAGAAAAGTCAGAACATCTCCAAAATGAAGGATGATGTAATTCTCGAAAAATCCAAGAGAGCTCCAATTCTATCAAAAAGAGAGTGCAGAAAGATCATCATGCGAAAAGAATCCCAGGATATCAGACTGCCGAATCTATCAAGAATCTTCTTTAATTTTGTGAAATTCTTTTATCAATATCCTTTCACCAATAGCTCTCGCAATATCAAGAATATATTCTTTTCCGCCAATATCAAGGAAATTGATAGCTTCCTTGAGAGAAAGTCAATGGCAATGATATTTGAATTCGAATCTTGATTCTCCGGAGTTAAGCCCAGTCGGAGGTAATACTTCAGGTAGACAAGAGGGAATATTTTTCATATATATGCTTATCATTCTTGAATTAACCACAAATTTTATCTTATTGGCAATCTTTTCAAGTTATCCCGACATGAAGTGAGAGCTTGATGTCTATTTTGATGTATCCAGGCGTTGTTGTTATCCCTTTTAGGATCGGATGATGGGAGTCATCCAAGATCCTTCCCCTTCTTGTTTTAATTTGAGCGTCTGGGCTCTCAGATTAGCACACTTTCCATGTGTTCCCCACTGTCCCACCATAGACAGTCCTCGTTCAGGGTAAGGGTTAAACATGGATTTTTCTGCAAAAGGTCATCTGTCTTAAAAGCCATACAGTCTCAGCAATGAGACACCCAAGATCAATCCCTTTTCAAGCTTTAGGGAAACCCCCTTTCTTCTTTTTGCAAACCCCTCTCGGATTTGTTGTGCAAAATTCGAAGGTCTCATCATGGTTTCTTCATTCGAGGACTCCGTTTATCGTCCCCTTTTAGGTTAAGGGTTAAACCTGAGCCTCGTTTTTCCATGAGGAATCGTCCCCTTTCAGGTTAAGGGTTAAGCCTGAACCTCGTTTTTCCACGAGGTATCGTCCCCTTTCAGATTAAGGGTTAAGCTTGAACCTCGTTTTTCCACGAGGTATCGTCCCCTTTCAGGTTAAGGGTCAAGCCTGAACCTCGTGTTTCCATGAGGTATCGTCCCCTTTCAGGTTAAGGGTTAAGCCTGAACCTCGTTTTTCCACGAGGTATCGTCCCCGATTAGGTCAAGGGGTAAAACCTGAGCCTCATTCTGATGAGGTATTTCATTTGTCGTCCCATCCAGGTTAAGGGCTAAGCCTGAGCCTCATTTCGATGAGGTGAATCTTCTTCTTTATTCTTTATGCTATATCTACCACCATCATTTGAAGTAATTCTTTCATACCCAGTCAAATTTATCTAACTGGGGCATTTTTATAGTCTGAATTTGGTGTGTTTTTCTTTGCCTCTAAGCTCGGCCTCTAACCGGCTTAGCAGCAAAGAGGGGCATCTGTAAACACCCCAAATTTTTCTCCTCATTCAGTATTCATCCATTTCATGTGTCATTGCTTCTCATTGCATGAATTCAACATATCATTTCATTGCATTGCATGTCATTACATCTCATTTTCGAGATCTAGCACTCCTGTTTTCAAAATATTCAATCCAGATTTGAGTTTTAGAGCTCTTCTTTCAAAAAATCAATTTTAAAACCTGGGTTTTATTCAATATTCTATCATTTTCCAAACCCAGGACCTTGTATTTCGAAATGTTTTCTCAGAAAATAATTTGGATTCACTTCAAATTCAAATCTCAACTGATTTCAATTCTCATATGAGACCCATTTAGGTGGTGTCGCTTCTGAATTCCTTTGTTTATCAAATTTCTCAGAAATCTAGAGTTTTAGTCCGATCAGGACTCTGTCCCAGAGTCTTAGTCCAGTCAGGAGTCTGTTCTAAAGTCTATTTTACTTACATTTTCAATCTTTTCCATTTGTTTTTGAAATTTAGGTCATTTTACAGAGTCCAGTTAGTTCAAGACTCTATTTTAGAGTTCGGTCGAGTTAGGAGTCTAACCCTGACTGTATTTTCCAACTTGTTTTACCAATTTTTGATGAAATCTTTCAAAGACTATTTCATTTGGCTTTTTAAATTTCAAAATCTCAGAGTCCTAAGAGTTCAGGACTCTACCTCGGAGTTCCAGTTCGCTTGAGACACTATTTTCAAAAATCTTGAATTTCAGTTATTGATTTTAACCCATTTTTAAAGTGATTTTCAGTGTTTATTCCAAAATTTTCAAAATTCGATGTGGGCCCACTCAGTTGGCACCATATCCAGAGGAGTTCTGACCCAGTTAGAACCCTATGCTATTTCAAAATTTTCAATTTCAAATTTTCTTTCAAAAATCTTTTGAAAATGCTTTCAATTTCAAGCTTTAAAATCATCTTTTTTTGAAAAACTCAAGTAGGGCCCACTCGGGGTGGTGCCATATTCGAGTAAGTCAGGGCTAGACTAGGGTTAGTCAGTGTCTTGGTTAGTGTTAGAGGTTTAGAGGAGTCAAAAACCATTTTGAAAACTCCTTTTGAAAGTTAGTTTTTAAAACTAGTGTTTTAAAGGTTTTTAAAGGTGTTTTAAAAACCCAAATATGAAAAATGCCAAGTGGCATCACATTTGAGGGTTTTTTAGGATAGGCTAGGGGTTAATTAGGGATTATTTAGATAAATTAGGCTAGGGGTAGGAAAGTAACTTCACCAAAAAATCGCCCCCCCCCCCTTAGAGAGTCCAAAATTTTTAAAACACTTGGTTTTAAACCTAAAAATTTTTTATAAATAGAGGAAAAGAGGGGGACGATTTTCACTATTCACCTTCTTCAAATCTTGGAGCTTCTCTCTCCTCTCCACTCCTTCCTCCATTGCTGCAACTCCAAGGTATTAATTTCTTCTCTTTTTCTTATTTTATTTAATGTTTTTAAGAGTTTAAATCTAGATCTAGGCTTGGACGCCCCTCATTATGAAGATTCAACCATGGTTCCACCTCAAGAACCATCAAGAACGGTCCAAGAAGGTGATCTAACACTGTTTTGTGTGTTTTACAGGGATTTTAATCCATTAGAATCAATTTTAGCATGTTCTTTTACATTATTAACCAATAAATCATGCGATTTACCCTTTTAATGGGTTAAATCCATGCTTTTAAAGGTAATATTAAATTTCAGCCATTGATTCCTGAATTTTTATTTTTTTGTCTATTTATTCATATTTATTTTACGTTTTCCAGCATAGAAATAATTTTTATTTACTATTTTATGGTTTGTTTTATCATTTTTCATTAGATAATGCATGATTTCTTAAGTTTCTTAGATTTCTGTGTGTTTTAATTTTAAAACAGTAAAGATAATGTTATTTCGGATTGAAATACCTGCTGTTTATTTCTGATTTTTTTATATGTGATGCATGCATACGTGATTGAATTACTGTAAAAAAATCAGAGATTTTGGACTTCGGGAACCCTGTCAAAAAAATCAGACATCAAGTCGGGTTTTTAAAACTTGAAAATCGTTATTAAAATCAAGAAGGTAACTTGCAATGGTGTGAGTTTTCTCATCTGATGTTCGATTTAAGATCTGTAAAGTGACATGGATTCACATCAATTAGATCTAGCTACTGTGAAATTTTGGGAATTTTTTATTACTGTTTAATATTTTTCCTTTGTCAGAGAATCGTATTTTCAATTTAAAACTCGTTAGGGATTACCAAAACCCTAATCAGACTTGTGTTATTCATAAATCCCAAACCACAGATTCGATTCATGATCTGTAAAAGATGAGTATTATTATTTTTCTAATTTCTATTCAATTCTAAAATCTCAGATATTTTGGAATAGTAATGATATTTATCCCGGAATTTTTAATCTGCAGTGTCTGTTTTAACTCATGTTTGGTTTGCAATATTCAAGTCCGGATTGTCAGAAGGAGATCTCCCTGGTCCAAACCGCTTTTTCCGATCTGTAAGAAGTAAAAGTTCTGTTTTTTTGTCTAATTTGTCTCTGTAAAAATTCAGAGATTTCCATGGAGGATTGACCCCTGGTTTGGGTCCTACACTGAGACCAGCTGGTGAACTAGGTCAAAAATAGTATATTTTAAGGACTTAATGCAATTTTTGGATTAATTCAATGTCAAAAAATTATTTTTATAATTTCAATCCAACATTAGGGTTATAAAAAGTGCAGGTACCAAATTTGATGAATTTTAGAATCCGATTGATGGCTGAATTAAGCAAATTGCAAAACAGGGTATCCGAAGAATCCTGAAATACTGCCAAAATCACAGTTTTTGTAATATTCTTGGATTTTCGTGCATAAGCATGTATTTTTAGGGTTTAATCATGTTCATAATCATATTAGGATGCTTTATGTTTAATTTGATTCTTATTTGACTTCATTTAGTGCATAAAACCTAAGTTTTACCAAAATATTTTCTGAAAAACCCTGATTTCAAGGCCATAGTCTTGCTATCAGGGGTAATTTGGTCATTTGACCTCAATTTTGAAATCCCTAACCCTAGTTTTCATATTTTTAAGCATGTCATATCATATTTAGCTTAGTTTATTTTCATTTAAATTTCAAAACTTGCATTTTTACCAAATATCTTTCTGAAAACCCTAATTTCAAGGCCATAGTCTTGTTATTAGGGGTATTTTGGTCATTTTGACCTCAATTTCGAAATTTCATATATTATCCTTGTTATTTATTCAATTTGATTTCATATTTTATCATTTTTATTTAAGGGAATCAAGGAAAAGGCTTATATCTAGCAAAATCCAGTAATTTCTAGATATTACTGGATAAACCTAGAAAAGCCAACATATTTTCATTAACCAGTTTTTCTAGTTTTGCAGGGACATTAAAGACTTTATTTTCCTTTATTTTCTGTATTTAAATTTGATTAGTGATGTAAATTGTAATTAATTTTGGAATAAGAATTTCAATTCCTGCATAGAATAGGATGCATTGGATATAGTTTTAAGCTTTGATATATAACTGCTATGTATGCCAATTCATGCATATTTTTACCAATTCACTATGGTCTACACAAATGGCATGTGCACTAGCTCTTATGGAGTTGACAAACTTGGTGGAATTTGTATTTATGGCCATAGTCAGAATACGAATGATACCCAGATTTGTGATCTTCGTATTAGCCACATTCAGCCAACACTCTTAGACTAACTTCAAAATGCATTGCATTTCTCAAAAATACAAAAAGATTTTCATAATTCCTCAAAATCAAGTCTTTCAAATCCATATTCATTCATTTCATTCAATTTGCAAGTTCAAATTCCAAATCAGAAAATCAATTTTCTCAAATCTTCCTAAGTCTTATTCAAAAATCGATTTTCTCAAAATATGGATTTGCCAATGATATTTCAAGTATTTCCCAAGTTCCAAATTCGATTTTCTAAGTTATATTTTCAATTTCAAAAATTTGAATTCAAAGAAATCAAGTTTTCCAAAGCTATTTCACATTTCTCAAAATCGATTTTCATAAAATCCTTTTATTTCTTAACAAATTGATTTTCACTTTCTCAAATACAGTATCTCAACATGATTCACGATTTTCAAAAAGTTTATTTTCCAAATATTTTCCAATATTCAAAGCAAACATCATGTTTTCAAATATGTATTTTTAGAAATTCATAGCACATGTCTGATTCTTTGTGCATTTAGGAAATAGAATATGATTTAGACAAGTTGAGCAAAGCTAAGCACACAACTGATCCTTGGTTCAATTACCCCTGGTTAAGGCGCCAGAAATGGTTGAACCTCATACCGACAGGCGAGTCCCATTCTTCGGAATTATCCCGTATTTTAAAAACGGAGGCGAGTTATTTTCAAAATCTTTTTCAAAGGTCAGTTTGACTCGCAAAGGTAAAAATTTTGTGATGATAACAAGAAACCACAGACTGCAAGTATGCGGCTGATGCATGAATGGAAGGTGCGTGCATTTGGCATTTCATGCACTTCCTCACAAAATAATGGCAATCCTGCTGCATGGTTTTCCAATAATACCCTGCTCGAACAATCTACTTGACGAGCGTTTGGTAGCCGACGTGACCACCACAAATTCCCTCGTGCGCTTCTTGGACAACTTCCCTGGCTTCATCCTTATCTAAGCATCTGACATACTCAGAACTGAACCCACGACGGTAAAGAGTATTCGCAAGGATGAAATAACGGGCCGACATACGTTGGATCGCACGTTGCTCCTTTCTTGGCATTTCTGCTGGGAATTCGCCGGTTTCAATAAAGTTTTTGATGTCTTGGTACCAAGGCTTCTCTTTCTGAGTGGCTTGGTTCACTTGTTCCATTGGAATGTAAGCAGGTTGATCAAGTCTGCCGATCTCGAATGAATGACAGAATTCACTGTCTTTGAACGACAAGATAGAGCCTAGGCAGGCTAGGCTATCGGCTATATGATTGTATTCGCTCTTGACATGGTTGAGCTGAAATTCTTCAAAGTTGCCTATGAGAGCTAAGGCAATCTTCTGATAGGGAATTAATTTTGAATCCTTGACTTGCCATTCAGCATTAACTTCACTGACGACAATTAATGAGTCGCCGAAGGCGTGTACTCTCTTGACATCAAAGTCTTGCAAAATTTTGAGGCCTTGTATTAGAGCTTCATACTCGGCCATATTGTGAGTACATTGGAAGCTAAGCTTGAGGGAATAAGGGAGCATCTCCTTTTCAAGAGTGATCAACAAGATCCCAATCCCTATACCAGACATATTCCTGGCTCCATAAAAAAAAAGGGTCCAAACTGGGGACTCCTGAACACTGCAGATGCGATCATCAGGAAAATCATCTTCCGCCTTGATCTCCTCCGTTAACAGAAAATCTGCCAACTGATTTGCGATGGACTGACCCTTGACTAACTTCTGAGAAACATATTCCAAGTCATACTGCATCAGGAGGACTTGCCATTTTGCGATCCGTCCAGTAAGAAAAGGCTGCTCAAGGATGTATTTGAGAGGATTTAGTTTTGATAAAATTTTGATTTCTGATGCTAACAGATAATGTCTCAGCTTTTGACACATCCACACCAAGGCTAAACATGTTTTCTCCATCTGAGAGTATCTTTTCTCATAATCGATGAAGGTTTTGCTGATGTAGTAGATGACATGCTCTATCCGGCTACCTTCCTCATATTGTGCAAGAAATCCGCCACAAGCATTATGGTTGACAGAAATGTATAAGAGTAGCAGCTTTCCTAGTTTTGGTGGCCTCAGAACAGGTGGATTGAGAAGATACTGCTTGATGCGCTCAAATGAGAGCTGACATTCTGGTCCCTATTCAAATTTCACTTCTTTTCTCAATAAGTGATTGAAGGGTTCGCATCTCATGGCCAAATTGGAGATAAAACGACGGATAGACTGAATGCGCCCCTGAAGGCTTCGCAGTTCTTTCAGATTGGTGGGAGGCGGCATATCAATGATTGTCTTTGCCTTGACAGGATCTACCTCTATGCCTTTCTTGTTGATCATATAGCCAAGTAGTTTGCCTGACTCCACTCCGAAGACACATTTCTGTGGATTGAGTCTCAACTTGTACAGAATAAGTCTTTCAAAGACTTGGCCGAGAGCACCAAGATGATCCTCTCCTTCTTTTGACTTGACCAGGATATCATCCACATAAGCATCCATGTTCTTGTGCATCTGGTCATAGAAAATAACTGCCATTGCTCTCTGATAGGTTGCCCCAGCATTCTTGAGCCCAAACAGCATGGCTGTGTAGCAAAAAGTGCCCCAAGGCGTGGTAAAGAAGGTCTTAGATTGGTCACAAGCGGCCAATTTGATCTGATTGTAGCCTGAATATCCATCCATAAAGGAAAACATGGCATGGCTTGCCGTGCTATCAATCAGAAGATCGATGTTGGGAAGTGGATAGTCATCCTTTGGGGTGGCCTTGTTCAGATCTCTGAAATCAATACAAATCCAGACTTTACCATTCTTTTTGGGAACTGCCACAATGTTTGCCAACCAGTCTGGGTATTTAATGGTCTGGATGAATTCTGCCTTTAGTAACTCTTCAAGTCCTTCTTTAACTTGCGGTGCTACTCGGGGATCCATCTTCCTCAGTTTCTGCTTGATTGGCTTGCAATCCGGTCTAAGCACAAGATGATGTTCGACCAGCTTGGGATCTAAGCCTGACATATCCTCATAAGTCCAAGCAAAGACTTCTTGGTGCTGTTTGAGGAAATGGATGAGTTTCTTCTTCTCATCTGAACTTAAGCTGGAGCCAATTTTGAGGATTTTCGGATCATCTTCCGAACCGATGTTGACATCCTCTGTCGGATCCTGAACCAATGGCGATAGTTCATCCTGCTTCTAAATGCTGGCAAATTCTGGCAAATCCTGAATCGCTAAGTCCAACTCTGCTAACTTTTCGATCTACGTTGTTACCTTGCTGGTTTCTGCCCCTGCCTTTGCCTTGCAGATTTTGGACGGTTTAGATTTATTTTGAGAAAGGTTGGTATTGATAACGAGCTTTTTGAGCGATTTAGGAGCCATGATTCCAGCAATCCTGAAAGCGCAAAGAAGGTTTTTAAGAAAAAGGTAAGATATTTAAAAATAGCCTTTTGTACAGAAACAGAGAATGACAATATAGACAAGGATATAAGCGAAGAATTTGTGTACACCAAGATGAGAATAAGAAGCCAAAATTTCATTGATTAAAAATCTCTTTGATGTTTACATATGATTTGTTGAAGATAGAAAGAAATCGGGGCAAATTTTTGCCCCTACAAGATGACATTAAAGAAGGAAAAGCAGAAAAACACTGGCATTGTCTTTATTGTGCTCCTTTGATGAAGGTAGTGCGCTTGTCGGATGACTGTCCTGAGAAACCCAAACCTGCACTGGTGACATACCGAGCGGGGATGATTGGCTCCAGAATGCCATCCCCATTCTTACCAAGGCCCCTGAAGGGCTGGTAGCCATGTTTCATCAGAAGATCAAACCCTTTCTTAGTTTTCGAGAATTGAGAAAATAGAGGGTGATCTTTGAAGGAAGTGCAGTCGAGGCGCCCACCTAGCTTGAAGAAGTGAGGCCCCTGCCACTGGGTTACTGCTGCCACGCTTTTTGTCGGCTAGACCTCTTTTAACTTTAACATGTCCAGACTTTCACTCAGATTGATTTCATCGACTTCTCTGATGCTTGGGATGTCGGCAGTGAAAGTAGGATGAGGTATCATTGGCTGCGGGAGTCGCTCTTTTGGGTCCTCTCCTAGGACCGTAGTGATCATGCCTCCCTTCGACCATTTGATGCATTGGTGAAGGGTTGAAGGGACAACGTTGGCATTGTAGATCCAAGTGCGCCCGAGCAAAAGATTGTATGTGGGTGGCACATTGACTACGTGGAAGAGCACGATATGCACCAAGTAGTTGATGAAAATTTCGAGAAATATCTTCCCCTTGGCTGTCTGCCCATGGTTGTCGAAACCGTAGATTGTTATGGGATCTGGGGTATACTCTTCTTCTTTCAGTCCCAAGGCCTTGGCTGTCATCTCAGGACAAATGTTGAGGTTGCTACCTCCGTCAACTAATACATGAGGGACTGTCATGCCCCTGGTCTGCACCACTATGTAGAGAGCGTTGATGTGAAAAGAATGAGGCTTTGGCAAATCCTCATCAGAAAATGTAATGGGTGCGTTCGTCATGGCCTGATTGACGATCTGAGCCATATCCTGCGGAGTTGTGCTAGGTTTGACTTTGATCTTTCTTAGTAGATCTTCTAGCACTTGTTGGTGCTCTGGAGAAGCATGGGTTAGATCCAGGACAAAAATGTTTGATAAAGCAGTAATTGGCTTCTGAACTGACCCTGAAGTTTCATCTTTCTTTGAAGCTGCCTTGATAAAGCGCTTTAGGATCTTGGGAACTTGCCTGGTGCTTTCTGTTGTCACCTTTGCTGGCTCCTTGTTTGGTTTCTTGTTGTTGAAAAATGCAGTAATATCCACCCTCTTGGCGGAAGACTGCTTTTGACGGAGGACGAGGACCTGATGTTGATCCTGAATGTCCTGACTGGAACACGGTTGGATACTGTTCTTGAGAAAGACTGCTTGTTCTGAAATCACCGATGCAGAATGTTTAGGAAATGGCTTGGACAAGATTTTCGGCTGTTCTTCCTCATCTTCGATTAATAAGTTCTTGTCAATACAGTCTTGAATGATATTTTTAAGGAAAAAACAATGTTCGGTGTCATGTCCAACAGTCCGGTGGAACTTGCAGAATTTATCAGTCCATTTTCTCATAGCTACTGGAGGATCTGCCACTTTGGAGAGTTTTATCATTCCCTTCGACATCATATATTCCAGGATGTCTTCACGGGACTGTTCTAGAGCTGTAAACTCTCGATCATAACTCCATCCCTCGTGTTTTGGCTTTTCTTGTTGCTTTGCTTCTAACTGAGGCGCCGTTTGAACAGGTCGTGGCTTAACAAACTTTCCCTTCTGGGCTGCAGAGTTTGTCCTTTCGGCCCTAGAGTGTTCGACGTTCTTGTTGTGACTTTTCTTGCCGCCGGAACTACTGCTGTTGTCGGAAAAATTTGTGGAGTAAGCCACGTGTGCTTTTTTCTTTTGATCAGGATTCCCTCTGACAAAAGGATATCCTTCATACAGGCCATTGTCCAATCCGGTCTCGAGCCACTCGACTCTCTCAATCAGCTTGATGAATGATTTGGCGGGCGATGTAGAAATGAGGTTCCTCGGAGGCTAAGCAAAGTTGTTCAAGATAATCTGCAGGGCGTACTCTTCTGGGACGAGAACCTTCATTCTGTTACAGGTGCTTCTCCACCTGTGGATGAATTCGCTAGCTCTCTTATTTTCATTATGTTTCAAATTGTACAGATTATTGAGGGTTGGTGTCGCTTCGACATTGAACATGAAACGTTCAATGAACAAGTTTACGACCTTATCGAACTCTCGTAGTTCGATAGGATTGATGTGGTCTGCATACCACCTGGCCGCTACACCCTCTAGGCTGCGAGGAAAGCAAATGAATAACGCTCGGTTATCCTTCCCGAAACGGCCACACTCAGTATAAAAAGTGGCCAAATGAGCCTTCGGGTTGCTGGTTCCGTCAAACTTGAGGAACTTGCGAGGGAGATTTTCCAGATTGTCATCCCCATCTAGGCCATTGTAAAAATCCTCACCAGAGTAAGTATGTTTGCCTTTGCTTTTGGTCTGAATATCTTTAATGGCTTGAGTCATTGCCCTCATCTGTTCGTGCATTGGATCATTAATTAGAATAGGATTATTTACAGATTCAGGTTCTGCAACGATCTTTACGAATTGCTGTGGAGGATTCTTATGGTAAACAAACTGCTCTTCCTCTTCTGATTCTTCCTCAGCTGATTCTGATTCCTTAGAAGTGGTGTCAGGCTGGACTTTCTTTCTGACGATCCTGACCGGCTTTTTCACAACTTTCTTTGGTTTGCTCTTTGGAACAACCTTTTTCTGACTGGCCTTAGCTTGCTCTGACATCATTCTGGTCATCATTCTCTTAAACAAGTTGTACATGGCAGGATCTATATCATCGGTTTTGTTCTGATTCTGCCCTTTGACTGACTTAGGAGAGTTTGTTGCCTCGGCTTCGTTGTCGCTGTGCTGAGGAGCAGTCTCTTTTTCAGCTCTGGTCTGAACCATCTTGCCAATGCCAATGATTTCTGCGGAAATAAAGGAATGGTTAGAGCTCGGAGGAGTTTTTTGAAAACACAATCTTTTTGAGAAAAGGACAAGAAAGGAGGAATTGATAGACAATTAGACAAGTTATCCCATCACCAGAGATCGGGTCATCACAAATTTTGTGATAATTGTGTCACCATTTTGTGGTAACAAAAAAAAATATGCCTTGTCACCTAGGCAAGGTCATTCATCATGATAAGAGGTAATTTTGAAGAAGAATATAAGGCAAAGTCTCATCACTAGGGATGAGGTCGTCACGGGGATCGTGACCACATAAAAATAAAAGAATAAAATTTTGGCCATAAAGAGCTTTTTAACATAACACAAAATTGCATTTTTATGAATGACAAAATTTAAATACAAAGAGAAGGTGGGCAGACAATTTGCCACCATTCTCGATATTTCAAAGATACATTGGGTTCAGAAAATATAGACAAAGGAATGAAGGAGTCCCAAGTGTATTTGGTTACATGGTATGCCCCAGACCACTGATCCGACTGCAGATCGAATTCTGGCATGTGGCCCATCGAGAAGCGAGTGTTGACACAAATTTGCCATTGCGAGAACTGTCCGAGACATCTCTCTGGCTGATAGTCGACACAGAAGAAAGGGCCAAGCAATCTATAACGCTTGCTATGAGCATAAGTGTCGCGCGAAACTGATTCTTGTCTATCAAAGTAATCCCAAAGGATCTCTTCCTGGTACAGACTCTCAATCAAGGTTCGATACTGAATGACAGACTTCGGCTTCTTGCTGCTGAATCTGAAGGAACTGGCCTTCGATGGAACATGTCGCAGGAACCACGACTGCAAGGCATACGTGCATCCTTCTACCAGAATGGTCTCTCCGAGGACAAAACGAGCTAGGCCTCTGTAGAGAAAGGCTAGAGTTGCCATGGACACTGAAAGCTGACGGGTTTGTTTGCTTCCCCATCTTCGAAAGAGTTGAGCAACTCTGACATCGATGAAATTTTGACCGTTCTAAAAGAATGCTAATCCTACTGTGCATAGGACCATGGCATGCTGAATTCTTTCTTTCGCTGCTCGGGACAAGGTGTCAAATTCCTTGTAGGCTCCATACTTGTGATAGAGTCCGAACAGGTCGATGAACTGACTTCCATTAATCTCAGTGAGAGGCCAAGATCTGCTCCCTGTCGCTCTAGCTAATGCTTCTCGAACGTCTATCCCTTTGACATTGATCAGAAACTGCTGCTCGACCGGATCATCTGGCTGATCCGCTGGCTCTAGCAATCCCATGATGTCACTGAACTCATCCATTAGCAGAGTCATCTCTCTTCATGGAAACCAGAATGTGCAGGTATGCGGGTTCCATCATTCTGCCATAGCCTGAATCAAACTATCATTGATGGTTCGCTTGCCCACTGCGGATGCCATCTCCAATCCACAATCATCCAAGTGGTCTGGGAACATACGCGAGAAGGTGGCGAACCAAGAATAATACCACTGAGGGAAGAAGGAATGAGACTGGATAACCCGATGATCCGGGGTTCCATCCCTCATTTGATAGAAGATATGATCCCTGGGAAAGATAGCATCGAGAGAATCGGACGCCATCAGAATGACACTGAGGCAAAGAAGGAGAGAATTAAATAGAATGCAGGACTTACAGATAGACTCTTGATGAAAAAAAAGAGGATAGACACAACTCCTAGAAATTTTGAAAGATCAAGGGATTTAAAAAAAGAATTTCTAGGGTTTTTAAGGAAAATTTGATAAAAGAGAAAAAGAATGTAGTAAAAGGAAAAATATACACCTAAGGTTTTTGAAAATAAGAGGAAATTTTGAATAATACACCCAGGGTTTCGAGAAGGTTTGATATGTATAGGAGAATACAAGAAAACATCGCACAATCAGAGCTGCACAAACAAGGATGCACACACAGCACTCCCTAAAAGCTGACTCTAAATGCAATATTTGAGATGGCTTGTAGGACCTTAATCCTAACTCTATGGTTCAGATCATTTGATTCCAATCAAGGTATGTTGATATACTCAAGCCGAAGCTCAAAGTACGTGGCACAGAAATAATTCTCCGATTCTAAGGTAATGGCTTCCCAATATCCTTGAGCGCCTACCAATATACCTCGGACTATGGCCCTTAGGTACGTGGTAGGGGGGCGTGAACCCAAATAAGTGGTCCAGTTGTGAGGCTCTCTCCCGAACTATGGTTCAGTGAGACAACCCAGCAACATGATGACCGGGACAATATAGGTAGGGACGTTTTCAAAAACATGATCAACATGCGAAATAAAACCATAAGGCCCTAATGCAAGTCCTAAAGAGATAGAATTTAAATGAATAGAAGCATACACTTGCATACATTATTTGCATTCAATCCCTAGAATTAAGGAGAGTTGTATTTCAAACCTAGATCTAATATGAGCATGAAATAATCTCCTCAATATGGTCCTACCAAACCATACTTAAATCCTATATGCAATGATGTCAACTTAGGACAGAGTCTAGGCTTCTAAGGTTTGCATGAAAATGAAGCTGACATTGAAAGAATAAAGACTTAGATAATATTAAAGCAAAGCAAAAGGCACAAATTCGACCGGACGGAGACGGGTCTCATCACTGTCGCCAAAACTGTGATCATCGCAAAATTTTTCCTCTCTTATGGTTTCTCTTTCTTCCTTCTCTTTTCCTTTTCTAACCTCTTATTTTCTGCTTTTTGAAGGCAGAAAAAAAATAAAAGACAGAAAAGAAGAGAGAAGAGAAAAGAAAAGAAAAGAGAAGAGAGAGAAGATCTCTTTTGCGGGGTCTCACTTGACCTTGATTTGAAAATATTTAGAAAATTACTTGCCTCCATTTTGAAAATATTGCGAGAAAAATTGGAGAGATGGGATTCGCTCGTCGATACGAGGTTCGACCATTCCTGGCGCCTTTACCAGGGGTAATCAAACCAAGGATCGAATTTATGCCTTTTTGCTTTGCCTAAATATTATCTAAGAATTTATCCTAAGTTTAAATGCACAAAGAGTCATGCTTGTGCAATGCAAGGATGTATGCTCTTTGAGAAAATGTTTTAAAAATTCCCAAGTTTTCTGAGAAGAACTTGATAATGGAGTAAAGAAATGATTGAATCTAACTTAGAACTTGAGATAGATCAGGGATTTGAAGTTCTAAGTCTTTGAAATAATCAGAGCTGGGAAAATAAATCTTTGAATTTAGAAAGAAATGGTTTTGAAGTTGAGATAAAAGGAGAAAAAAAGGAAATTTCAAAGTCATAAATGGACTTTGAATTAGGATTTTGAATCAGAATAGAGATATAATTTGAATTTCAGTTGTAAAATTTGAAATCAGAATAAGATTTGAGAAATCCAAATAGAATTGATAGATGGAATTTGGTTTTGGAATTTTGAAATCTGAGATGAGATGGAATTTGGATTTAAGAATTGAGAATAGAAATTGATTTGAAACCTGGAAATTTTAAGATGGAATTTGAATCCAAAGTCTGGATTCTAAATAGAGTTGAAGTCCAGGATGAAATTGAATCCTGAATTTAGAATGGAATTGGATCCAAGATCTGGAATCCAAGATAGAATTTGGATCTGAAGTCTGAGATCCAAGGTAAAATTGAATTATGGATACTAAAGGGATTTTGGACCTGAAATCTAAGATCCGAGAGGGAATTGGATCCTAGATCCTAAAATGGAATTTGGACCTAAGATCCAATATGGAACTAGATTTTGGATCTGAAGTCTGAGATCCAAGGTGAATTTGGGTTCTGGATCCTAGAATGGATTTTGGATCTGAAGTCTGAGATCCAAGATAAAATTGGATTCTGGATCCTAAGATGGGTTTTGGATCTGAAATTTGAGATCCAAAAAGTAGAGGTTTATGCTTGGAAATATGGATCCAAGTTGGTCTAACTTTGGATTTAGACTTTGAAAGTCCAAATGGGACTTTTGAAGATGGATCTGGGTTTCAAAAACCCAGATTGAATTTAAAACTTAGAAAAAGACTTGAATTTTTTAGATTCAGAATTAATCTCAAAATTTGGATTTTGAAGATAAGAAAATAAACTTGATTTTGAATTTGAAATCAGAAGATGAATTAGAGGTTTCATAGTTAAATTGAACTTTGAAAATGGAAATTTTGAGATATTTAAATTGAATTTAAATTTGAATTCGAATCTTGACAATGAATTTGGCATTTGATTTGAGAATTGAATTTTGAATGTACAAAGGATTTTCAAAGTCAAATTGGACTTTTGAAAATGAGATAGAATTGATGATTTTGAGATAGAAATTGAAGAAAGATATTCAAGATCACTTGGATTTTGAAAAAGAATTTTGAAAATATGATGCAGTTCTATCCTAAATGATGAATGAATTTAAGGAATTTGAAATTGAACTTTGAAAATCTTATTTCATTCTTTAAGTGAATTAAAATAAGATTGAAGGTATAATACATCCCTGACTATGGCCATTGAATGCATTATATAATAATTTGTATTTAAATTCACATAAAGAATAAGACATATTTTAGTGCTTTCATAGAGTTTAAAATGAAATTAACTCTCAATATATCCTGACTATGGCCATTGATATATATTTTGAGCCAATTTGAAATTAAACTCTAATGAAAGAAGAAAATATTTGAAAATATGATGCTTTTTGAAGAGGATCTAGTGTGGATCCAATGTTATTTCATAAAAGATAAAAATCCTAAGTTTTGTTCACATCCTGACTATGGTCATTGATGCAAATCATCAACTTAGGATTAATCACCTCCTATTAGAATGGTGCTTGTGTCATTCGTGTTTTTATTTGTGAGTTTTCAGAAACAAAGGAAAATAATGAAGACAAATGTTATTTATATGCTCATCCATTCTAATCTAAGACTAGTAATATAGAATTTTCATTAAATATCTAGCTTATTACAACCCTTGGAGAAGAAAAAAAAATTATTTCAAGCTTTTCACCTATTCCTGCAAGAACGAATTAGCACAAAAGGGGAGTTAAAAATACGAATGTAAATGACTATTCTAAATCTCACACGAGATACTTTATTTATTGTGAATATAAAAAGCATATGGCACACACTGCATTGGTTAGAAAACATATATACATAGGTATATACATATATATGCATATATATCTATCTCTCTCTCTCTCTCTCTCTCTCTCTATATATATATATATATATATATATATATATATATATATACATAGACAATGCCATAGTTAAATGAACATCTACATGCAATGAGTGAAGGCAAGGGTCAGGATGGTCCAAGACGAACCATTGTGAAATGATGGCCATAGCAGTTTGTGGTAAACCATTGTGGGAATGAAGGATATATATAGCAACTCTCTTGGTGAACCACTATGAGAAATCACAGTTTTATGGCATTTCTTTTGGTGAACTACCATAAGGAAGAGAAACTATAATATTTCTCTGTGAATTACTTGGAAAAATTTTCAGCTCTATGATGTTTTACAATACTTGTGAATGGGCAATAGCAGGGTGCTGTTGAGAAACCTACAACAGATGGTATGAAGTGGAAAGAGGCAGCAAGGGATGTTGGCGGCTGTGAAGAAACACCTTGTGTTGAAGACTAATGCACATGTTATAACGCCAATTTTATCTCCTGCTAACCCTGGTTCAACATATTTACATACGTTGACTGCTAAGACACACACTAACTTGTTACAGACTATATTCAATATTCAGGACTAACTCCTTCAATTATATGATTCACACCTGCACACAGATTTCTTAACATTCACCCATAATAGTTGGATCCTAATTTCAAACTCTGATGCAACACAGTAAACTCATGTGTAAAGAAAGACTTCAAATGTACAACACAAATGTAATATACCTTAAGATCTATTACAAAACTCAGATGCAGCAGTACCTAGTGATAGTTGCCGGCAAATGCAAAATATACCTCAGTAATGCTGATTATCAGATTTATTTCTAATGAACATCGGCGAAACTCAATAGCAATTGGATCAATGTTAAAATTAATCACTAAAGATTCTCCCAACCGAGACGATTTTGGGGGATACATCTGGGTTCTCTTTAAATGGGTGGCCTTTAGCTGGAACCACAGTTTCACCAGGAACTGCTAAACAAATCAACTCAGCAAACTTGATATAAGGAACAGAGTTTTCCATGGATATATTAAAAAAAAAAATTCTGTTCAATTTGAACAATGCATCATCAAAGCCTTGTTGTAGCAGCAGATACGGATAGTTGAAGAGCAAGTGAATTCTTGAAACCACAAAAGATTAGGTAATGAAGATCATATCTGCAGTTTTAGTTCTTTATCTTCCCCAAAAGCCATTAGAAGAATGTATTATAGAGAATCACCAAAACCAAATCCTCATATAACATAATTTTGCAGGCAACAGGATTAAAGGCAAGTAAAAAGATTAATGGAAGTAGAACTCGGCGAGCCCAGGTGAACCTTGATGTTCGTAAATGCTATGGATTATTTGTTCTCCTCATCTGAGCGGTGCGACGAAGTGCAATACATGCCATTTACACTTCAAAAATAAGCAGTGGGATTCGGTAGCAGCCAGAATCTACAATCTCGGAAACATGAGAGATCGTTAAGATGAATGGTGTACCAAACACTCCATTTCTAAAAAAAAAGGAAATACAAGGTGAGAGAAGCTCAATAAATGCTAAGATTTAATCAAACTGTAGACGCAGAATCCTATCAACTCTTGCGAATTTCGCATCTACCTCAAGATGCATTGGGCTTCACTGTTCAGAAGTAACCGCAACTCGAATCAGATATTCCATCTAATGAGTTAGAGCACCAGAAAGTTGGATATTTATACGACAATTGTAACTCTGGATGAGTCAAGGGATCTAATATGGTACATAATTTCAAAGAAAATGATTCTATCAGCATCCTTCTAGATCAAGCTAGAAGTACTCCCAATTTCAAAACTGAAGGAAACAATGGGCTCCATGTTCAATGGATCACACTTGTCAAGACAAAATTTTTCGAACAACAAAGATACAATTTAAAAGCTCATGACAAATCTAATGTATCATTTTCCGAGCTAACCAAAATCATAGATTGAAATTAAGGAAAACAGGAACTGTATTAAAGAAAACTAACTAAGGATTGTTTACCGTGATTACCATTGAATCAGCTCAAGCAATTACTATGCTAGAACATCTTCACCAACAAACCTCCATGTATGCTGTTGAAAGAAATAAGTGCAGGCCTATATGCTTATATAAAAAAAAATTGCTGGGATGAAACTATGATAATGCTGTGAGAGTTTGAATGGATAGTGTGACTAAATACTAATATGAGTTGATGAAATAATGTGACTAGGCATCTGATATTTTGATTTATTACCCTGTACAAGGGATCTTGACAATGTAATAGTAACAGAGTAATCTGACAACCTGTGTACAACACCACTTTTACACAATAGTGCCTGTTTCAGATATTTAATGAAAGGCTTCCCTGATACATCTCCGTTTTGCTAAGAAATTTATGGGCTACATGACAATCCTCTTTCGCGACATCAGCTCTACTTGTTTAACATGAGGATTTATTAGACTAACAACCATTTGTATCGGATTTACGTGAATGAGAACACGCCAGGGCTGCAGGCACACATATGTTGGTTGTGGATTGTTGGTGTGCTGGTGGCACATGATGATAAGTGAAGATGGGTGAACTTATTGCTGCAAGTGCAGCAAGATGATGAATGCCTTCTGCAAATATGTTGACGCACTATGACATCTGACAGTGGGCAAAGGTAGATTAGGGTCTCACCGAGAGACTGGAATAGACAGTGTAATAGTGACATACCGTGACACAGTGAAGATGGGCAAGGGTGTAGGAATGCAGTGATGCTGTATAAAAATGAAAGAGTGTATATAACAGAATTAATAAAAAAAAAAAAGAGAACTATCCAAGGAGCAATAACAACGAATAGGATAATATATAAAAAAAAATGATGGTGCCAAGACCGATGGAACATGACCCTGCCATGATCATCAAGTTGCTTGCAAAACTTATATATTCTTCGAACAATGATTCTAAGGCATTAGTTGCGCACACTTTCCTCCTCACACCTCGAGAATTCTATGAAGTTATATGACTATATACACTATTCCCTGCACAACCATACCAATGAAACTTGGAAAGTAATAAGCCAAATACTCACCAAAAAAAACAAAAACAATCATTAATCATTAGGACATGCACCTAAAAAAAATGAATAAGTATATAAATGAACAAGTAAATAAACCTCACACTAGAAAATCATTCAGACCTATCGTCATGTTAGGTTGGATTATTATTCGAGGTAGATCTGAACCTAGAGAAACACAAACACTGGTATGATCTGATCTTAGATCACCAGGGGTTGAACTTTTCCTGTAAGTCAATCATAATTCAGTATCAGCAGCCCGATCATACGTTGCCATGACCCGACAGATCAATCTTAACAGATCAACATATCAACACATCAAGGAATGAACAAATCGACCCCTTTAATCAGTATACTGATCTGATCTACGATACACAGTATTTCATTTACAGCAATAATCTGGGTCCCACGCAGCTTGGCCTTAGCAAGTTAAATACTAACTCACAGGTTGAATACAATGGAGTAAATACAGATGCATCGAGTCATGCACAGTAAAAAGAAAATGCAAGTGCCTGTGTAGTGCGGATGTTATGATGATGCTGGAGATTCATATACCATCAAAATGATAAAGCAAACCTTCAGAAAACATAAAAAAGAAGGAAATGTAACTAATAGAATGAAACTGGCGGGAAAGGGATCAAACAAAAAAAAAACGATAAAACTCTAGGTGTAACAGCGAATGTAAAATGAACTTGATGCAGAGCAGAACATCGTGAAATGATAAGAAACCCAAAAGAAGATATACAACTACAGAAATCAAATGTCGGAATCTGAAAATTCCTTTTAATGTCGCACAGAGAGGTGTTTGAGGTGGCTATATGCAACTCAACACTATCAATGGTGCATTTACGGGGCCAAAATAAGAAAACTTGAAATAAATCAAAGAAAACGAAAAGGGGAAGAGAGGGGCACTCATCGTGGATCGGCTGGACTTCTGGAGCTTGAAGGTAATTGGGTGAGGCTTCAACTGTAGGATCGATCCGTGGCTCTATTGACGGAGGGTCGTCCTTTGGCTGCTTAAAGAGACGGCTCCAAGGAGTAGTAGGATGGAAATTGAAGACGGAGAGATGAACGAGAATGGATCGTGAACCGAGGAAGAAGAAGATGGGGGTGATTGGGAGGTAGAAACTGGATCGTGAAGGAGAAGAGATGCGATGGTGAAAAGAAAAAAAACCCGATCCCCACAGTCCCCTGCATGCTCCCCTTTTAAAGAGGAAGAGGAGGGTTCTGGAAGGTGCGATGCGGTTGGAGATCAGTGGCTGAGGGTTTGAAGACATCGATCAGAGGGTGGAGGAAGAGAAGGGAATTCTGTTGACGATGGAAGGTTGAGGCGGGTTTGGTCGGCGATTGAGGGATGAGGAAGAGGATCATGAAGCTTCTGGAGATGGCGGTTTTGCCAAAGGGAGCGAGAAGGAGAGAGAGAAAGAGGGTCTCTGAACCATAAAAAAAATTCTTTTCCTTAAAACTCTCGCGTTTTAAAACATTTTCAAAAAGGCAGTTGCTTTTAAAAGAGTTTTCTCAAAAAGAGGGTTTTAACAAAAAATTCCAAAAAGGTTTTTTTTTTTATTTTTTTTTTTGTATTTTTCTTTTCTATTTTAATTTTTCTGCTCTTTTCTCGGTATTTTCTGATTTTTTTGTTATTTTTGGAAATAAAATTCTAAAACCTAAGCAGTATGAGAGCCGAAACTATTTTTTTGTATTTTTGATAAAAATTTACAAAAAGAGGAGTTTTTTGAAAGTTTGGGTTTTGATCTCTTCAAACAAAATGAGTTTGGATTCAAAATTTGAGAAGTTTTTCGAGTTTTTAAACTCGAATTGAGAAATATAGGGCAATGAATCCAAACGGATGCCGGATGGACTGTCCGAGCCATTTAAAACTATTTTCAGTATTTTTATAATTTTAATTTTGAAAATTGGGCAACGAGGCTCATATTCGGATCTTTTACCCGGATCTGGATCCGAAACTGAGTCAGATGTATAAAAATGAACTTAATTTTAATAAAATCTGAGAAATAACTGGAATTTGAATTTAAAACTGACTCAATTACTCATGAAATGGAATCAGGGGCAAAAGGGGAATATTTATAATATTTTGAAAATTTGGGGTGTTCACACTAGACTAAGAACAAAATAGAATTTCATAAACTAAACATACTACACGATTTAAAATCTATTAAAACCTAAACAGTAATTGACAAACTGAAATTAAGACAACAACTAATAAATCACAGAAAACACCACAACCGGCTGGACGACCTAACTAAAAATCAGAAAGACAACACTCGACACTTAGTTTTATCAAAATCTAAAAACGCATAAAACAGAAAAGGACATGGACTCGTTTCCTAAGGTACTATATTCGACCAAAATGAAATATACACGATTAGAAAACACTAAACAGATGCAGACACACAACAACAAATTTGGATCACACACACATACCCAAAACACCAATCGTTGGTTGAAATTCACGATTAACTAAAAGGAAAAACCTAAACACCACTACGTGTTGTTCTATGCACGAATAATTTCTACACTAAAGCTGATGAAAAATAGAAAAATCACAGCCACATAACTCACGCACAGATTAGGTTCTAACTAGAAGAAAGGGATGAGAAGACCCACCTCCAGGGCGATCCGACGACTGAGGGGGAGAAGAGAGCAGACTTTGCTTGGCTTCGCACCACGAGGGACCTTGTTGATGCTGGAAATACGCCATGGAAACAATATTGTACAGCTGCAACACGTTGGAAATTCACCGAAGATGGAGGATGAACCGATTCTCGATCGGGGGGCTTAGAAGACCGGATGGAGGTAGAGTCAGCCCTTCTTGTTGGAGTGTCTCACACTTCCACGCAAGAAAAGTGTTTTCCACCTCTGTTGCACCTGCAAAACACAGCACCATAGTGATTAGCCAACAAGGAAGAAGAAGAACTGGAAGATATGGAAGAAGGCAAGAGAGAGAAAGCTTGGATCTCAAGCTTTTCTTCAAGCATCGATGGAGATGGCATGAGTTGAGGGGTGAGAAGGGGCTGGACCAAGATTCGTGCCCCAAGGGCATGAAAACCAAAGCAAAGACAACAGCCATGGGCGTGTTCTCCTTCTTTTAACGTTTTGGCTTGTTTAAGATTCTTTTCAGAAAAGATGTTAAAAACAAAATAATTGTTGGGCGCCTCATGTAGGAGGGGGTTTTCAGAAAATGATTTTATAAAACTTAAATGGGCTGGAGCTGGGTTGGATTTCTATGCTTTTGGTCCAGATCCAAGGTCCAAATGGACGTTTGGATCCAAATCTTACAATTCTGCTCTGATGTTTGACCCACTACACTGCAAATGCCATAATTCCTTCATTTTAAGTCCGATTTCAATGAAATTCGAATCAAAGCTCTATAATATCATTATGCACCTAAGTGTATAACCTTAACTTATAGATGATGCATTTATGCAGTGAAAACATGTTAATAAAATGTAATATTTATGCATCATCAATCAATATCAGTTCACTTATGGCTTTTCAACATCATTGGATTTTCCTTTACTGGTCATATCGAAGATTTTTCTTCATCCTTTTGGTTGACCAACATAAAAGCTTGAAATTTCTTCTTTCTTTGTAAAAGTCTTTTCCTTTTAGAAATAATACTGAAGGTAGTTTGAGGTAATTCTTTGTGCAATAAAATAGCTGCTTTTGTGACAAATTGGCAAAATGTTCTAGAAATCTTTAATGAAAGGAATTGCTTGACATCAAATTGACATATCCATGACAAAATTCTCCTCTCTTTTTTCCTAAAAAGAGAGACTCAGGCTTGGCCCTTACTTGAATGGGAAATAGGAAATACTCCTCTCTTTCCTGAAGAGGAGGTGTTTGCAAAATAGAACTTTCGAAGAGAAATTAAGTTTTCGTCAAAACTCCCTATCTCTAGGCTTCTCTTATGGAAAGACGACCAAAAATAAAGGTTGAAAAAGTATCACAGAGGAGTGAGTCTATCACACTCTCCCTAGAAGAGGGTCATCTATGAAGAGGGAAGCCAAAATAAGAAATTGGGGGTCACAAATAGAAACGAGCTTCCGTTGAAGCTCTCCCTGGAAAAAGGGTTCTTTTGTGTAAAAATTGGGTTGTGTTTTGCAAACAGTTCGCGAAGAAACAAGTCCCTTCAAACTCTCCCTGAAAAAAGGGTTCTTGCGAATGATAAAAATGATTGCATGCGAAAGGAACGAGCTCCCTCGAACTCTCCCTATAAGAGGGTCCTTTGCAAGAGAAAATGATTAATTTTTGATAGAATGGTAATCCAAAGGATGGAATTGAGATTTAGAGCTTGAATTGTGATGAAAGTTTAGTGCAAAAATTGAACCTGGGGAGTCGACCGATCAGTCAGCCAGATACTAGCATGAGCGCTAGACATACCAGTACGAGCACTGGATTTTGAAAAGGCACTGGATTTTGAAAAGACACCAGCACGAAAACTAGATTTTTGAAGATGCAACAGTACGAGCACTGGATTTTAAAAAATGTACTAGTAAAAGCACTAGATTTTGTAAATATACCAGTACGAGCACTGGATTTTGAAAAGGCACCAGCACGAAAACTAGATTTTTGAAGATGCAACAGTACGAGCACTGGATTTTGAAAAATGTACCAGTAAAAGCACTAGATTTTGTAAATATACCAGTACAAGCATTGGATTTTGAGAATGTGTTAGTACGAGCACTAGAATTTTGAAAATGTACCAATACGAGCACCAGTACAAGGACTGGATTTTTCAACTGAGAGTTGAAAAGGAGACCGACATCCCTGAAGATATTTGGAAATTGAAGCAGGAATGATTGTCGGGGTTTCAAGATTATCCCTTATCCTGAAGGGGAAAAGAAATACCTCGACGAACGAGGTTCAGGTTTATTCCTTAACCTGAGAGGGAGTGAAAACTCGATTCGGAACCCAGATCTTCAACATAAAGATAATCCAACACGAGCATTGGATCAAGAAAGGGCAGTCTGAGTCGGAACTCGAAACTCCAATAAAAGAGATTCAAAGGGAAAACTCAAGTTTGAAACTTGAGTTTTCAATGGAAAGATTGGTTCAACACGAGCATTGGATCCAAAAGAAAGTCTGAGTCGAAACTCGAAATTTCAAACGAAAGATAAAAGGGGAAAACCCGAGTCAAAACCCGGATCTTCAAAATAAAAGATAAAAGGAAAACCCGAGTTTGAAACTCGAATTTTCAAAGCAACGATCGGTCCAACATGAGCATTGGATCCGAAAGGAAGTCCGAGTCAGAACCCGAAACTTCAAACGAAAGATAAAAGGAGAAAACCCGAGTCGGAACCCAGATCTTCAAAATAAAAGAAAAAAAGAAAACCCGAGTTTGAAAACTCAAAATTTCAAAGCAACGATCGGTCCAACACGAGCATTGGATCCGAAAGGAAGTCTGAGTTGTAACCCGGAACTTTAAATGAAAGATAAAAGAGGAAAACCCAAGTCGGAACCCAGATCTTAAAAAAAATAAATAAAAGGAAAACCTGAGTTTGAAAACTTGAATTTTCAAAGCAACGATCGGTCCAACACGAGAATTGGATCCGAAAGGAAGTCCGAGTCGGAACCCAGAACTTCAAACGAAAGATAAAAGGGGAAAACCCGAGTCGGAACCCGGATCTTCAAAATAAAAGATAAAAGGAAAACCCGAATTTGAAAACTCAAATTTTCAAAGCAACAATATGTCCAACATGAGCATTAGATCCGAAAGGAAGTCCGAGTCAGAACCCGGAACTTCAAACGAAAGATAAAAGGGGAAGACCTGAGTCAGAATCCGGGTCTTAAAAATAAAAGATAAAAGGAAAACCCAAGTTTGAAAACTTGAATTTTAAAAGAAATGATCGGTCCAACACGAGCATTGGATCCGAAAGAAAGTCTGAGTCAGAACCCGGAACTTCAAACGAAAGATAAAAGGGGAAGATCCGAGTCAGAACCCGAATCCTCAAAATAAAAGATAAAAGGAAAACCCGAGTTTAAAAACTCAATTTTTCAAAGCAATGATCGGTCCAACACGAGCATTTGATTCGAAAGTGGTTGATATTTTGAAATGATCTTTTTAAAACAATTATTTTCAATAAAACTTTGGAAAATCGTCAACCAAAAGTATAAAAACAGACTTTCCACAAAGTGGTAAGTACGGGTAGAATCCTCAGGGAGTAGGAATTAATCAAGATATTTCTATAAAATTTAATTTATTAATTACAAATATCAATCTACAATTACAAAGCTAATACAACTACAATTAATCACTAAAATGAAAATAGAAAAACAACTAAGTCTTCTGATCCACGCCAAGGGTATTTCTGTCTTTTTGCCAATTATTCACTCTTCGCACTTGGACAATAACCCTGGATAAGGATTATGCTTTTCAACCTAAAAGCAAAGGAAAATGCAGAGTTAGCAATTTATTCTAATAATGCAAGTTAAAAATGCAACTAAACCTAATTTTCAAGCAATTAGCAAAATAATTCCTAATTACACTAAAGCAATTAATTAAAATATTAGACTAATTAAAAAATCAACTAATTTAATTCTAACAATGCTATATGATGCATATGAAACTTCTACAATGCTGAAAATACTGAAAACAGTCCTAAAATGCAGAAACTAAGGAAATTACAAAAATGCCCCTAACTAGTGTAAAATAGATTTCTGACAGGTTAACGGAAAACCACTGTTTGACAAAGAAAACGAGGTCCGATTTTCTCGAAACTTGTTTTGTTCTGTAACTGACAGATTAAATAATCTAACAGTTTTTACAGACTGCAAAAAATATCTGGAACTCCAGATATAAGCGTTTCAAAACTGGGAAAAATCAGGATATCAAAAGTCCCGAAATTTAAAAACCAGAAAAAGCGGTTTTCACAAAACGCTTAAAAATCAGACCAAATCAACTCCGAAAGAGCTGAAATTTGGTCTGCAGTCAGATAACACGTCAATAAAGTGAACAAAAAAATAATTTTTAGAAAACTCGAAATTTTTGCATATAAAATAACGCTTGTGCGACAGGGCAAAAATCGGGTTTTTCTTTGAGTACACTATTCACTTTGTAAATCTATTTAAACTCTAAAAAATGCAGATTAAACCTAATGCACTCTAAATGACACTGAATGACAGTGTATATGCAGATGATGATTACACTTATGCTAAATGCATTACAAACAAAACACGATAAGCAAATTATGGCTAAAGCTACGTTAACTAATAATGCAAATGCAACTAAGCTACTCAATGAAATGCACTTCTAATTAACTATGTTAAATACTAAATAACTACTAGTAAATTAAGAACAATGCACAACTCATACACATGAAACAAGTACAATTTACGCACACACACTTCTAAACTATAACTAAATCAAATAACTAAACTAATTAGTCTAAAATAAAAAATAAATTATACTTAAATTAAATTAATCCACTAAAGAACAAAGGCTGCGAGTTTAGGATAGGGTTAGGGTTAGGTTTACTCGGTTGACTCAACTAAACTCGGTCTTGACTTAACTAGGTTCGGGTTGACTTGGGTGAGCTTGGTTTGGGTTAGGTGCACGACTCACCTAACCAAGTCAATCTAATTGACTAGATTAGGTTAGGCTAGGTTAGTTAGACTCGGTTGACCTAAGCTTAGGTTAGGTTTGACTTGGACTAAGGTTGACTCGACCTAGGCTCGGTCTTGACTTAACTTGGGTTGGACTAAGACTTGACTAGGGTTAGGTCTTGGTCTATGACTTGACCTAGGCTAGGCTCGGTTTTGACTTAACTTGGGTTGGACTAAGACTTGACTAGGGTTAGGTCTTGGTCTATGACTTGACCTAGGCTAGGCTCGGTTTTGACTAGACTCAGGTGGGTTTAGACTAGGGTTTGACTCACTTAATTAGGTCGACTAAATTAGTAACCTATTAATTAACCTAAAATTAATTCAAAACTCAACGAATTCAATAGAGAAGGTTGGAAAAATAAGGTAATAAATGCGAATGCTTGAATTTTTGGAATAATTAGATTATCAAAAATTGCCCCAATTAAATAGGGAGTTACACTCCTTAATTTTCTTTAAAGCTCACTTTGGAAAAACGAAAAGTCCAATCTGGAAACCCACGATTTTTGCTTTCCAAGATGGAATTAATTTGCATTTACTTCTTTCTTGAAATCGTGGAACCTAAATTGGAAGTTTAATTGAATTTCAAAAACCCTTTCCAAAGCTAAATAGTAACTCCTTTTTTTAATGCACACTCAAAATTTAATGCTCCTTTGAATGCTCCACACGATTTTTGAAAAGTCTACTATTTCCAAAAACTTTTCAAATTCAATTACCTTAATTACCTTCCTTCTCAAAAATCGCCCACCCTAATTGAGCTACTTTCTAGGTTAACACAATAAAACTACCTAGGGAATAAAAGGACTTAAATAGAAATACGATTTTCTAGGATTAAATGCTACCCTAATTCCCAAAACTTACTTAAATGACCCCTAAAAACAGCTAAGTCAATAAACCCTAATACATTGAATCTAGATACCTTCCTAACCAAACTAACTGTAATTAATACCTTCTAAAAAAAATCGACCTAGAGCTCAATTGGAGCTCTAATGGCTGCCGCCCCACCTGGGTGAAGAAGAAGACCAACAAAAACAAAAATACAAACTAAAAAAAAAATGATTAAACTAAGTAACCAATACTTTTATAAAGCTAAATTAATATATAATAAAAAAAACTCCTAATTACACAAATGCACACATGAACAACACTATGCTAGAATTCATTAAAAATATAAAGAAAATAAAACTCAATTTTTGTAATTTTTTCAATAGACACAAAATGCTTGAAACAATTATTTAGAACAATCCTAAAATGCTAAACTCTACCACAACACACTTTGCAACACTGTAAAATCAACAAAAGATGCAGACATGCAGCATGAAGTAGAAGATTACACGCACATCACGAACTTCCTAAACACAAGGATCGGCTAGAAGTAGTCTAGCCGATATAATTTTTTTTATATTCAAACAAAGCTCAATCACAACCAACGACTACACTAAATCAAAATGAACTTTTTCGACATTTTTTTCTGTAAAAACAACTTACTGAAACACGCTGGACAGAATAAAAATAAAATAAAAGAAATCGGCTAGATGAGGATCTAGCCGATTTTCACAATTTGAGTGAAAAATCTTTAAAAATCAAAAGACAAACGAATCAAGCAATGACTCAAACCTAAATAGATCTGAAGTAAACTCACTGGAATCTGATCTATGTAGGGTCTACTAACCCAGCTTTGCTACCAAAAACCGAACTAAGGCTAAAATTAAAAATAAACCAAAATCGGCTAGAATGGATCTAGCCGATTTATGGATTTTTAATGAAAAACACCTTTGTTCCAGACCCACGTCCAAAATAAATCAAAATGAATTGTTTAAAACAAATTTTGTATTGGATTTTCTGTAGAACAGAACCACAAACACAATGGAAACCCTTGAAAAGTCGGCTAGATAAAGATCTAGCCGATTTTCACAAGTTGGGTGAAAAATCTAAAAAACCGAGATGCAAACACATCAACCAATCAAGCAAACCTAATCTAACGTGCTGGTCTATGCACGAGATCTATGCTAAGGTTAAAAACAAAAAGAAAAATGGGAAACACTCAGAAAAATAAGAAAATGAAATCAACACACAATCCGGTTTTAGCTAGAAGAGAAGGAAGAAGAAGACCTACCTCTTGGGTGATCTGACAACCGGGGGGATGAAAAAGAGCGGACCGTAACTTGATCTTGACGTCCCAAATGGTTCGAGAATGCTGGAACTTCACCAAAAACAGCACTTTTGCAGCTGCTACACGTTGGAGATCCACCGAAGATGGGGTATGTGTCGATTCTCGATCGGAGGGTGTAGAAAACCGGATGGAGGTAGGGCCGGCTCACCTTGTTGGTGTGTTTCGCACTCCCACACAAGGTTAATGGTCTCCACCTCTAATACACCTGCAAAAGCACAGAAAAATGGTGAAATAAACAACAAAGAGAAGGAAGAAATGTAAAGAATTCACAAGGGAGATCGAAATATGCTTGGAAACCAAGCATAAACCGGTCTTCAATGGCCAAAACATGGGAGAATGGAGGGGAAGGAGGTGCTGGAGCTAGAGGCACTGCAGGGGGCGTCAATCCAAGCCAAAGACGCCTAGGGTTTGCTAGAATATTTTATTTATACTTTTGATAGTTTTCAGAAACACTGTTATAAAAAAAAAAATTCTATGTGCCTCTTTCTGGGGGGTTTTCTGCAAAACTTTTTGAAATGGATATGGATAGGCGTGTGGGTTGGGTTTTGGGCTTTCTAAAGGTTGATCCAAAGTCCAAATAACCTAATTGGGTCGGATATGGATCCGATCCACCTCGAAATCCGTGCCCAAACACTGAAATAACCATAACTCTCTCATTTTAACTCTGATTTTTCTGAAATTCGAACCATAACCCCTTACTATCAAAATACATCTAAATATGGGTTTAAAACCTTAAACTTGTTACAGAATGCATGAAAAACTTATTAACATGATGTGCATTTCATGCATCATCAAATACCCCCATGCTTGAATGTTTGTTAGTCCCTTAACAAACCCTAATTATGCTCTGCAACAGAGACAAGAAATGCTAAATATGAATGCATAAAAACTAACTCACTTTCATAGGAATCACGGTTGTATTTAGCGTACGCAACAAACCCTTTAAACCCCTGGCTTACACCAGTGGACGAGTAAGGTCTCGTGAGGGTTTGCAGAGATGCTACCCACAAACATCAATGAAATGCATGAATGATTTTCAAAAATATTAGGCAATTAAGAATGCAGTTGGAACAAATATTTCATGTAATTGACATTCTCAAAACAAGTTTAAAAATCTCATGCCACCACAGTAAAAAAATTTTTTCCTTCACTTTTCTAATATTGTAGCTATTTTATGATTTTTCTCAGAAAGTCAAGTATTTTCATGTTTTACTCATTTATTTTCACTTGTATATTTTCTGCACAGTAATACACATATATGCCTAAGCAATGAAAATTTTCTCATTCAGCACATTCTTTTTCTTTCATTTTCACTTTTTTTTTTCAACTTTTGTTCTCTTGAGCATTCTTCTCATATGAGCACTATTTCGAATAGTCAGTTTTCGTGACCCATGTAGCGAGCTTTGGGTCAGTGACTCCCAAGCTAGCCAACCTTAGGGCACTAGATACAAAGTATCCCTCGGACTTAATTGCTCGAGTCACTAGACCTTCTATTCTAATAGTTTACGTATAGTTTTCCTCTCGTCATGTGCAATGTCTCTATCTCTTAGGCTTTCTATGCAGTCCACGTAACAAGCTTTCGAACCGGTGGCTCCCAAACCAGCTGGCTTTGAGGCACCAGGTGTAAAACACCCTTCAGATTCTACTTACTCGAACTACAAAGGCCACAGATATCAACTAGACAAGAAGATGATCTCCTTCGTTATCCTTTTCGTCAAAAGACTCAAACACTTCATCTCGTGTCTGAGTTCCACTACTAGGATTCACGAAGACAACAACAACTAAATGTAGCACAATTCTTTTTAAACTCATTTTTTTTTTCAAAAACATCTTTCCATTGCTTATTTCTTTTCATAAAACATACTGTGCATACTTATACAAAAGTGATTCAAAATTTTCTAACAATCAAATACTCTCTTTTCTTTGAATTTTCTCATAAATAACTACTCTATTTGAATTAGTTCAGAAAAAAAAAATTCATGAAGCTTAAAAATTTGCAAACTGTTAGATTATGCAAAAAACAATCATATATTCTACAACTCGTTCTCAAATGCCTACTTTAATTACCAATTTTTTTTTTTTAATTTTTGTGTGCATCTAAACCACCCCCCATGCTTGAATGACATTGTTCCTAATGGCATACAAAATATATAACAATACAATGCACATGCACACTAAAAGATAATAAGAATATGGGAGAAAGGATAGATACAACCTGATCTGCTCTGAGCTTCTGAAGTTGAATTTCATCTGATCTTTGAATTCTTTGAAAACTCTGCTCTGTACCTGGTAACTGATACACTAAATGTTAGATTCATCCAGCATAGATCAAAAACAAATGTCAGCACAATTGAGATAAAATACTAAATAAAGAAAAATACTGAAATGAAAAACAAACTAGTGTACATATGATACATCCCTCTGGTTGAATCCTCATGCCTTCATGAGATGCACTATCTCACACTCACCATTCTGCAAGGAATCTAAAATAAAGGGCTTCAATCTTTGCCCATTCACCTTGAATGTACCTTGGGTCATAGGATCGAATAATGTCACTGCTCCATGGGGAAATACTTCTTTCACAATATAAGGACCTATCCATCTCGATCTCAACTTCCCTGGGAATAAATGCAAGCGAGAATTGTATAGCCACACTTTCTGATCTGGCTCAAACACTTTTCTGACAATATGCTTATCATGAAATGCTTTCGTGCGAGCTTTGTATAATTTGGCATTCTCATACGCATCATTCCTAAGTTCCTCTAATTCTGAGAGCTGCAGTGCTCTCTCTTTGCCAGCCTGGGTGAGCTCAAAATTCAACTTCTTGATAGCCTAATACGCTCTATGCTCTAGCTCGACAGGAAGATGGCATGCTTTTCCGAATACAAGGCGATACGGGCACATGCCAATGGGAGTCTTAAATGCAGTTCTATATGCCCAAAGTGCATCATCTAAGCGCTGGGACCAATCCTTGCGGTCCGGGCGAACTGTCTTTTCTAAAATTTGCTTAATCTCCCTATTGGATACTTCAACCTGTCCACTAGTCTGCGGATGATATAGAGTGGTGAATCTATGATTGTCAGAATATCTTCTCAGAAGAGAAGCTATCTGTACATTCCTAAAATGCTTGCCACCATCGCTAATCATCGCACGTGGCACACCAAAATGACTGAAAATGTTGTGCTTAATGAACTTAAGCACTACTCTATGATCAATGGTCTTGGTTGCCACAGCCTCGACCCATTTGGACACATAATCAACCGCCACCAGAATGTATAAATTTCCGAATGAAGGCGGAAATGGTCCCATGAAATCAATGCCCCAAACATCAAAAATCTCGACTATCAAAATCGGAAGCAAGGGCATCATGTCCCTCTTGGACATGTTCCCAATCTGCTGACATCGAAGACATCGCCTACAGAACTCATGAGCATCCCTGTGGAGTGTGGGCCAATAAAATCCTGACTGCAAAACCTTTGCAGCTGTCTTCCTACTGCTAAAATGCCCTCCACAAGCTAATGAATGGGAAAAATTGAGAATGGACTGGTACAACTCCTCTGGAACACATCTCCTAATGATCTGATCTGCATAGTATTTGAACAACTCTGGTTTATCCCAATAATAATGCCTCACCTGAGATACGAATCTCTCACGCTCATTCTTGTTCCAATGCTCAGGTATCTGCCTCGAAACCAGATAGTTCACAATATCTGCAAACCAGGGTAACTGCGATGTACTGACTAACATGATCTGCTTGTCGGGGAAAGAATCACTTATCGGTCTCTGATCCTGCATGGTCTCTACGATCAGTCTGGAAAGATGGTCTGCTACTACATTCTCGCTTCCCTTCTTATCTCGAATCTCGAGATCAAACTCCTGTAGTAGTAGAAACCAACGAATCAATCTCGGTTTGGTGTCTTTCTTATTCAACAGATATTTCAATGCAGCATGGTCAGAATAGACAACCACCTTCAAACCGAGTAAATAGGACCTAAATTTGTCCAATGCGAAAACTACCGCAAGTAGCTCCTTCTTTGTCGTAGTATAATTCATTTGAGCATCAGACAGAGTTCTACTCGCATAGTAGATCACATAGGGCTTCCTATCAACGCGTTGTCCTAAAATAGCCCCCATAGCATAATCAAATGCATCACACATAATCTCAAATGGGAGAGTCCAATCCGGAGGTCTCAAGATAGGTGCAGTAATCAAGGCCTCTTTGAGAATCTCAAAAGCCTTCATACAATCCTTGCTAAAAATAAAGGGCTGATCTTTCTCTAATAAAGTACATAGCGGTCGAGAGATTTTGCTGAAATCTTTTATGAACCGCCTATAAAATCTTGCATGCCCTAAAAATGACCGAATCTGCCTCATAGAGGTGGGTGGAGTCAAACGGGAAATGGATTCCACCTTTGCTTTGTCAACCTCAATACCTCGCTTGGACACAATGTGTCCAAGCACAATCCCCTTTTGGACCATAAAATGGCTCTTTTCCCAACTCAGGACAAGATTTGTCTCTGCACACCTACTCAGTACTCGAGTAAGTTTTTGGAGGCAATCTTCAAAAGAAGAGCCATAAACTGAATAGTCATCCATGAAAACTTCCATCACATCATCAATCATGTCCGAGAAGATAGCAAGCATGCACCTCTAAAAAGTGGTCGGGGCATTGCAGAGCCCAAACAACATACGTCTAAACGCGAAGGTGCCATAAGGACATGTAAACGTAGTCTTCTCCTGGTCGTCAGGATGAACAACTACCTGATTGTATCTTGAGTATCCATCTAAAAAGCAGTAGTAGCTCTGTCCTGCGAGTCTCTCTAAGATCTGATCAATGAATGGCAATGGGAAATGATCTTTCCTAGTTGCCACATTCAGCTTTCGATAATCGATACAAACTCGCCATCCTATAGTGGTCCTCATCGGAATTCTCTCACCTTTCTTGTTCTCGACCACAGTGAGTCCTGACTTCTTTGGCACAACCTGAATCGGACTGACCCACTGGCTATCAGAAATAGGGTAAATGATTCCAGCATCCAACCACTTTACCACCTCGTTCTTCACCACTTCCTTCATGTTGGGATTTAGCCTTCTCTGCATATCCCTAACTGGCTTGACTTCCTCATTACAATGGATTCTATGCATACAGAATGAAGGATCAATCCCCTTCAGATCAGCAACTCCCCAGCCAATCGCTGCCTTGTGCTCTCGAAGAATAGTCAGCAATCTCTGCTCTTGCTCCTCAGTGAGCAGGGACGAGATGATCACGGGCAGAGTCTCATCTACTCTGAGGTATGCATACTTGAGTAAATCCGGTAAGGGTTTCAACTCAAGTTTCGGAGGTGACTCGATCGAAGATTTGGTGGGGGTCTCCGCAAGCGGTGGGAGAGTCTCAATGATGTTTCCCCAAGGTGGTCTCTCTGACGCCACTCTAGACACATCTACGCTATCTATACAATTATTCTTCTCTACATGGTACAAATCTAAAGAATCCTCAGTAATATATAACTCGGGCTGCTCTTCCACTAACTCATGTGCAATATCTACATGAAAGCAGTCCATGTCTCCCGCTGGTCCCATCGCGGCGTTGAAAATATTTAGCTTGACTTTCCTATTGCCGAATGAGAGATCCATGGCTCCAGTCCTACAATTGATACATGCATTGGCAGTCGCCAAGAATGGTCTGCCCAAAATGATCGAAGTTTGGTGTTGGCTATCCACTCCTTCTATATCCAGAATAATGAAATCAACTGGAAAATAAAAGTCATCCACCTTAACTAGCACGTCCTCCAAGACACCTCTCGATACCTTGACAGAACGATCTGCCAGCTGCAATGTAATAGGAGTCGATCTCATCTCTCCTAACCTGAAAGAATCAAAGAAATATCCAGGCAGAATGTTCACGCTTGCTCCAAGACCGAGCAACGCGCGTTCTATCCGGATGTTCCCTATAGTACAAGCAATGATAGGGGCTCTAAGGCCCTTGAGCTTTGGTGGTGTCTGATGCTGAAGTACTGAACTCACCTGCTCAGTCAGATGGACCCTGTTAGGAACTCTCTCTCTAGATTTCCGCTTCTGCGTACATAGCTCCTTCAGGAATTTGGCATATGCCGGAACCTGCTGAATCGCATCAAGCAGAGGTAAGTTGATCTGTACATGCTTAAAGATGTCAAGCATGTCCTGGATCTTCGCACCCTGTTTCCCTCTAAACCCGGGAGACTCTAATGCTTTGGGATAGGGTGGTGGGGGAATATACTCTGCTGGCTCCTCTTCTTTGTGAGAAGGCTCACTCCTATCCTTCTTCTGCACTGAGGCTGAAGATGATGATGGGGATGGGGATGATAATGATAATGATGGCTGAGCCGACGTAGGTGAAACAATGGTCTCTGGTTCCTTTATCCTCTCTCTACTGTCTCTCTCTCTGCTATCGACGTGATACTCACGTCCACTCCTCAGGGCCATAACAGATTTGGCCTGCTGCTGTGTCTCAGTATGAAACAGGCTTCCAGTCATCTGGTCCTTACCCTTCGGGTTCATGACAGCCTGACTCGACAATGTACCCTCGGGTCTCCGACTAATAGCCTCAGCTAACTGTCCCATTTACGACTCTAACTTCGCAATGGACTGCGTATGTGAGCTCAATATCTGGCTACACTTCTCGAAGGTGTTCTGATTAGAGGTTTTCACCTCTTGGAATGCCTGGAGAAGTCTTTCCTCGAAAGATGTCTGCGGGGCAGACTCTTGCTGAATCGGGGGAGGGACTGAAGAAGAAGACGGAGAATAGCTCGGCCTCTGGAATGGCTGAGTAAAAGATGGTTGCCGAGCTGGCTGAGAGGATGTAGGCATCTGCATGGAAGACTGTGGGTTCTTCCATGAAAAATTGGGATGGTTACGCCAACCCAGATTATATGTCGATGAAAATGGGTTATTCGGCGGTCTGACGTAACCCTGAGCTGCCTGAACTTGTTCTTGAACAAATTCAGGATACTGAGCTGCCGACGGGCACTCAGTGATATCGTGTGCCAGACTGGCACACAGAGTACACACCTGATGTGTAGTGGCCGGTCCTGAGAGAAGCTGGTCCAGCTTCTGAGCAATCATGTCTACCTTGCACTATAGTGCAGTAGATGGACCAATCTCAAGAACACCAGCTTTCTTTTGAATGCTGGGTGTGGCTCTATCAGAATGAGAGCTCGAAGCATGGTGGAGGGAATTCTCGGCCAATGTATCAAATAACCTTCATGCTTCGTCCTTGCTCTTCAGCATGAATATCCCTCCACATGAAGAGTCAATCATCTGACGATTCTTGTCAGACAATCCATCGTAGAAGCTCTGCACCAGTTGCCATTTCGGCACCTGATGATGGGGACATTTCCTGAGGAGATCCTTCATTCTCTCCCAGGTCTCATGAAAGTGCTCACCATCTAGTTCCGCAAAAGTAGTGATGGCTCGACGATACTGGTTCGTACGACCAATGGGAAAGTATTTCTGAAGAAACTCCTATTGTAACTTCTCTCAAGACTCTATTTCTACAGAATCTAAGGACTTTAGCCAATACTTGGCTTTGTCCTTTAATGAGAAAGGGAATAGAGTCAACCTCAAAGCGTCATTATCGAAATTTTGTATCTTTACCGTAGAACAAATTTCGAGAAATTCATCTAAATGCTGGTAGGGATCCTCATGACTAAGGCCATAAAAAGATGGGAGCATCTGAATAATGTTGGCCTTAATCTCATAATGTGGCGCTCCTACATCGGGTCTCCGAATGCAGAATGCCTGAACATAGTCTGTGGGAATGAAGTATTCTCGCAGAGGACGTGGATGAACTGGGGGTGGAGGTGGAGGATCCATGTCAGCCATTGTTGTCGAACTTCGATGAGAATGTAAAATTCTCTCTGGGTTGTCAACAAATGGGTGTAATGGGGTTCCTAGACCTCGTCGCCCCTGCATACACTGGTACTAAGACCAGATGTAAGCAGACGACCTAAATCTAAATCTAAACTAACACAGGTACTAAAACGTAAATAAAACAAATAACAGCAACTAAGAAACAGATATACTAACTATCTATGTCAGAATTCTATAACTAAATAAATAAATAACAAAGTAACTATTCTAAAATACTGAAACAAATAAATACAGGAAATCACAAACTAAGTTTTTCTAAAACCCACCTGTCTAATCGCTCCTTGCAGAATGAAAAATTAAGTGAATCCTAGAAAGAACAGTACGTGAATCCTATATTTACTAACTATGTTAATCCTATATTCACTTACTAATCCTACTAACTAAAAATAAAATAATTAATTAACTAATTAAAACAAATTAATAAATCAAACTCTAAGAAATAAAGTAATTAATTCGCCGTTCCCTGGCAATGGCGCCAAAATTTGGTTGATATTTTGAAATGATCTTTTTAAAACAATTATTTTCAATAAAACTTTGGAAAATCGTCAACCAAAAGTATAAAAACCGACTTTCCACAAAGTGGTAAGTACGGGTCGAATCCTCAGGGAACAGGAATTAATCAAGATATTTCTATAAAATTTAATTTATTAATTACAAATATCAATCTACAATTACAAAGCTAATACAACTACAATTAATCACTAAAATGAAAATAGAAAAACAACTAAGTCTTCTTATCCATGCCAAGGGTATTTTCGTCTTTTCGCCAATTATTCACTCTTCGCACTTGGACAATAACCCTGGATAAGGATTATGCTTTTCAACCTAAAAGCAAAGGAAAATGCAGAGTTAGCAATTTATTCTAATAATGCAAGTTAAAAATGCAACTAAACCTAATTTTCAAGCAATTAGCAAAATAATTCCTAATTACACTAAAGCAATTAATTAAAATATTAAACTAATTCAAAAATCAACTAATTTAATTCTAACAATGCTATATGATGCATATGCAACTTCTACAATGCTGAAAATACTGAAAACAGTCCTAAAATGCCGAAACTAAGGAAATTATGAAAATGCCCCTAACTAGTGTAAAATAGATTTCTGACAGGTTAACGAAAAACCTCTGTTTGATAAAAAAAACGAGGTCCGATTTTTCCGAAACTTGTTCTGTTCTGTAACTGACAGATAAAATAATCTGATAGTTTTTACAGACTGCAAAAACGATATCTGAAACTCCAGATATAAGCGTTTCAAAACTGGGAAAAATCAGGATATCAAAAGTCTCGAAATTTAAAAACCAGAAAAAGCGGTTTTCACAAAACGCTTAAAAATCAGACCAAATCAACTCTGAAAGAGCTGAAATTTGGTCTGCAGTCAAATAACACATCAATAAAGTGAACAGAAAAAGAATTTTTAGAAAACTCGAAACTTTTGCACATAAAATAACGTTTGTGCGACAGGGCAAAAATCGGGTTTTTCTTTGAGTACACTATTCACTTTGTAAATCTATTTAAACTCTAAAAAATGCATATTAAACCTAATGCACTCTAAATGACACTGAATGACAGTGTATATGCAGATGATGATTACACTTATGCTAAATGCATTACAAACGAAACACAATAAGCAAATTATGGCTAAAGCTACGTTAACTAATAATGCAAATGCAACTAAGCTACTCAATGAAATGCACTTCTAATTAACTATGTTAAATACTAAATAACTACTAGTAAATCAAGCACAATGCACAACTCATACACATGAAACAAGTACAATTTACGCACACACACTTCTAAACTATAACTAAATCAAATAACTAAACTAATTAGTCTAAAATAAAAAATAAATTATACTTAAATTAAATTAATCCACTAAAGAACAAAGGCTGCGGGTTTAGGATAGGGTTAGGGTTAGGTTTACTCGGTTGACTCAACTAAACTCGGTCTTGACTTAACTAGGTTCGGGTTGACTTGGGTGAGCTCGGTTTGGGTTAGGTGCACGACTCACCTAACCAAGTCAATCTAATTGACTAGATTAGGTTAGGCTAGGTTAGTTAGACTCGGTTGACCTAAGCTTAGGTTAGGTTTGACTTGGACTAAGGTTGACTCGACCTAGGCTCGGTCTTGACTTAACTTGGGTTGGACTAAGACTTGACTAGGGTTAGGTCTTGGTCTATGACTTGACCTAGGCTAGGCTCGGTTTTGACTTAACTTGGGTTGTACTAAGACTTGACTAGGGTTAGGTCTTGCTATATGACTTGACCTAGGCTAGGCTCGGTTTTGACTAGACTCAGGTGGGTTTAGACTAGGGTTTGACTCACTTAATTAGGTCGACTAAATTAGTAACATATTAATTAACCTAAAATTATTTCAAAACTCAATGAATTCAATAGAGAAGGTTGGAAAAATAAGGTAATAAATGCGAATGCTTGAATTTTCGGAATAATTAGATTATCAAAAATCGCCCCAATTAAATAGGGAGTTACACTCTATAATTGTCTTTAAAGCTCACTTTGGAAAAATGAAAAGTCCAATCTAGAAACCCACAATTTTTGCTTTCCAAGATGGAATTAATTTGCATTTACTTCTTTCTTGAAATCGTGGAACCTAAATTGGAAGTTTAATTGAATTTCAAAAACCCTTTCCAAAGCTAAATAGTAACTCCTTTTTTTAATGGACACTTTAAATTTAATGCTCCTTTGAATGCTCCACACGATTTTTGAAGAGTCTACTATTTCCAAAAACTTTTCAAATTCAATTACCTTAATTACCTTCCTTCTCAAAAATTGCCCACCCTAATTGAGCTACTTTCTAGGTTAACACAATTAAAACTACCTAGGGAATAAAAGGACTTAAATAGAAATACGATTTTCTAGGATTAAATGCTACCCTAATTCCCAAAACTTACTTAAATGACCCATAAAAATGGCTAAGGCAATAAACCCTAATACATTGAATCTAGACACCTTCCTAACCTAACTAATTGTAATTAATACCTTCTAAAAAAAATCGACCTAGAGCTCCATTGAAGCTCTAATGGCTGCTGCCCCACCTTGGGGAAGAAGAAGACCAAAAAAAACAAAAATACAAACTAAAAAAAAATGATTAAACTAAGTAACCAATACTTTTATAAAGCTAAATTAATATATAATAAAAAAAACTCTTAATTACACAAATGCACACATGAACAACACTATGCTGAAATTCATTAAAAATATAAAGAAAATAAAACTCGATTTTGTAATTTTTTCAATAGACACAAAACACAAAAACACAAAATTCTTGAAATAATTATTTAGAACAATCCTAAAATGCTAAACTCTACCACAACACACTTTGCAACACTATAAAATCAACAAAAGATGCAGACATGCAGCATGAAGTAGAAGATTACACGCACATCACGAACTTCCTAAACACAAGGATCGGCTAGAAGTAGTCTAGCCGATATAAATTTTTTTTATATTCAAACAATGTCAATCACAACCAACGACTACACTAAATCAAAATGAACTTTTTCGACATTTTTTTCTGTAAAAACAACTTACTGAAACACGCTAGACAGAATAAAAATAAAATAAAAGAAATCGGCTAGATGAGGATCTAGCCGATTTTCACAATTTGAGTGAAAAATCTTTAAAAATCAAAAGACAAACGAATCAAGCAATGACTCAAACCTAAATAGATCTGCAGTAAACTCACTGGAATCTGATCTATGTAGGGTCTACTAACCCAGCTTTGCTGCCAAAAACCGAACTAAGGCTAAAATTAAAAATAAACCAAAATCGGCTAGAATGGATCTAGCCGATTTATGGATTTTTAATGAAAAAAACCTTTGTTCCAGACCCACGTCCAAAATAAATCAAAATGAATTGTTTAAAACAAATTTTGTATTGGATTTTCTGTAGAACAGAACCACAAACACAATGGAAACCCTTGAAAAGTCGGCTAGATAAAGATCTAGCCGATTTTCACAAGTTGGGTGAAAAATCTAAAAAACCGAGATGCAAACACATCAACCAATCAAGCAAACCTAATCTAACGTGTTGGTCTATGCACGAGATCTATGCTAAGGTTGAAAACAAATAGAAAAACGAGAAACACTCAGAAAAATAAGAAAATGAAATCAACACACAATCCGGTTTTAGCTAGAAGAGAAGGAAGAAGAAGACCTACCTCTTGGGTGATCCGACGACCGGGGGGATAAAGAAGAGCGGAACGTGGCTTGATCTTGACGTTCCAAACAGTTCTAGAATGCTGGAACTTCACCAAAAACAGCACTTTTGCAGCTGCTACATGTTGGAGATCCACTGAAGATGGAGTATGTGCCGATTCTCGATCGGAGGGTGTAGAAAACCGGATGGAGGTAGGGCCGGCTCACCTTGTTGGTGTGTTTCTCACTCCCACACAAGGTTAATGGTCTACACCTCTGCTACACCTGCAAAAGCACAGAAAAATGGTGAAATAAACAGCAAGGAGAAGGAAGAAATGTAAAGAATTCACAAGGGAGATCGAAATATGCTTGGAAACCAAGCGTAAACCGGTCTTCAATGGCCAAAACGTGGGAGAATGGAGGGGAAGGAGGTGCTGGAGCTAGAGGCACTACAGGGGGCGTCAATCCAAGCCAAAGACGCATAGGGTTTGCTAGATTATTTTATTTATACTTTTGATAGTTTTCAGAAACACTGTTATAAAAGAAATATTTTCTATGCGCCTCTTTCTGGGGCGTTTTCTGCAAAACTTTTTGAAATGGATATGGATAGGCATGTGGGTTGGGTTTTGGGCTTTCTAAAGGTTGATCCAAAGTCCAAATAACCTAATTGGGTCGGATATGGATCCGATCCACCTCAAAATCTGTGCCCAAACACTGAAATAACCATAACTCTCTCATTTTAACTCCGATTTTTCTGAAATTCGAACCATAACCCCTTACTATCAAAATACATCTAAACATGGGTTTAAAACCTTAAACTTGTTAAAAAATGCATGAAAAACTTATTAACATGATGTGCATTTCATGCATCATCAGAAAGGAAGTCTGAGTGGGAACCTGAAACTTCAAACAAAAGATAAAAGAGGAAAACCTGAGTTGGAACCTGGATCTTCAAAATAAAAGATAAAAGGAAAACCCGAGTTTAAAAACTCAAATTTTCAAAGCAACAATCGGTCCAACACGAGCATTGGATCTGAAAGGAATTCTGAGTCGCAACCCAAAACTTTAAACGAAAGATAAAAAGGGAAAAACCAGAGTCAAAACCCGGATCTTCAAAATAAAAGATAAAAGGAAAACCTGAGTTTGAAAACTTGATTTTTCAAAGCAATGATTGGTCCAACACGAGCATTGGATCCGAAAAGAAGTCGGAGTTGGAACCAGAACTTCCAATAAAAGATAAAAAGAGGAAAACCCGAGTCGGAACCTAGATCTTCAAAATAAAAGATAAAAGAAAAACTTGAGTTTGAAAACACGAATTTTCAAAGCAACCATCGGACCAACATGAGCATTGGATCCGAAAGGAAGTTTGAGTCAGAACCTGAAACTTCAAACGAAAGATAAAAGGGGAAAACCCGAGTCTGAACCTGGATCTTCAAAATAAAAGATAAAAGGAAAACTCGAGTTTGAAAACTCAAATTTTCAAAGCAACGATTGGTTCAACACAAACATTCGATCCGAAAGGAAGTCCGAGTCGGAACCTAGAACTTCAAATGAAAGATAAAAGGGGAAAACTCAAGTCAAAACCCAGATCTTCAAAATAAAAGATAAAGAAAAAACCTGAGTTGAAAAATTCAAAATTTCAAAGCAACCATCGGTCCTACACTAGCATTGGATCCGAAAGGAAGTCCGAGTCGGAACCTGAAACTTCAAACGAAAGTTAAAAGGGGAAAACCCAAGTCTGAACTCGGATCTTCAAAATAAGACATAAAAGCAAATCCCGAGTTTGAAAACTCGAATTTTCAAAGCAACGATCGTTCTAACACAAGCATTGGATCTTAAAGGAAGTCCAAGTCGGAACCCAAAACTTTAAACGAAAGATAAAAGGGAAAAACCCGAGTCGGAACCCGGATCTTCAAAATAAAAGATAAAAGGAAAACTCGAGTTTGAAAACTTGAATTTTAAAAGCAACGATCGGTCTAACATGAGCATTGGATCCGAAAGGAAGTCTGAGTCGGAACCCGAAACTTCAAACGAAAGATAAAAGGAGAAAACCCGAGTCGGAACCCAGATCTTCAAAATAAAAGATAAAAGAAAAACCCGAATTTGAAAACTAAAAATTTCAAAGTAACGATCGGTCCAACATGAGCATTGGATCCGAAAGGAAGTCCGAGTCAGAACCGAAACTTCGAACGAAAGATAAAAGGGGAAAAATCAAGTCGGAACCCGGATCTTCAAAATAAAAGATAAAGGGAAAACTCGAGTTTGAAAACTCGAATTTTTAAAGCAATGATCGGTCCAACACGAGCATTGGATCTGAAAGGAAGTCTGAGTCGGAACTCGAAACTTCAAAGGAAAGATAAAAGGGGAAAAACTTGAGTCAGAACCCGGATCTTTAAAATAATAGATAAAGGGAAAACCCGAGTTTGAAAACTCGAATTTTCAAAGCAACGATCAGTCCAACACCAGCATTGGATCCGAAAGGAAGTTCGAATCGGAACCTGGAACTTCAAACAAAAGATAAAAGGAGGAAAACCTGAGTCAGAACCCAGATCTTCAAAATAGAAGATAAAAAAAAAAATCTGAGTTTGAAATCTCAAATTTTCAAAGCAAAGATTAGTTCAACATGAGCATTGGATCCGAAAGAAAGTTCAAGTCAGAACCCGGAACTTCAAACAAAAGATAAAAGTGGAAAACCCGAGTCGGAACCCGGATCTTCAAAATAAAAGATAAAAGGAAAACCCAAGTTTGAAAACTTGAATTTTTAAAGCAACGATCGGTCCAACACGAGCATTGAATCTGAAAGGAAGTTCGAGTCGAAACCCGAAACTTTAAACAAAAGATAAAATGGGAAAAACCTGAGTCGAAACTCGGATCTTCAAAATAAAAGATAAAAGGAAAACCCGAGTTTGAAAGCTCAAATTTTCAAAGCAACGATTGGTTCAAGATGAGCATTGGATCCAAAAAGAAGTCTGAGTCGAAACTCAAAACTCAAAAAATGGAAGATAAATGAGACCCGAGTCGGAACCCAGATCTTTAAAAAGAAAATAAAGGGAAAACAAGAACCTGAGTCGGAACTCAGATGGGAAAGAAATAATTCGAACCTGAAAGTGGGATTTTGGAGGGATCGACAAAAAGTTATGAATTGATTCTGATGATCATGAGTAAGATGAGGGATTTATTCAAATTTTTTGACCAAAGATGGTCTAAGATTTGAATTTCTTATGATGGCTTCAGGATTATCCCTTATCCTGAAGGAGAATAGAATAAAGATTGACAAAATCAACAAAATTGATAATAGTTGATAAAGAATCAAAAGAAAAAAATTGATAAACAATCAATAAAATTGATAAAAATTGATGAAGAACAAAAATTTGCTGAAGAATTGACAAAGGTTAACGACAATTGGTAAAATTGGCAGAAAATTGATGATACTTGAAAGACGATGAAAGACTTCAGAATCATCCCTTTTTCTGAAGGAAGAAGGACCTCATGGGATGAGGTTTAGGTTTATCTCTTAAACTGAGCAGGATTACCCTGTAGAACGAGGTTCAGGTTTATCCCTTAACCTGAAGGGGGAGAAGGAGATACCTCGAAGGCCGAGGTTTAGGTTTATCCCTTAACCTGAAAGGAAAAAAGAATACCTCGAAGGACGAGGTTCAGGTTTATCCCTTAACCTAAAAGGGAAGAAGGAGATACTGTGAACACCCCAAAATTTTCAAAATATTATAAATATTCCCTTTTTGCCCCTGATTCCATTTTCTGAGTAATTGAGTCAGTTTTAAATCTAAATTTCATTTTATTTCTCAAATTTTACTAAAATTAAATTCATTTTATATATCAGACTCAATTTCGGATCCGGATCCAATATCAGAATCCAAATCTGAGCTTCGTTATCCAATTTTTAAACCAAATTCTCAAAATTACCAAAATAACTTTTGAAAAGCTCAGACAGTTCGTCTGGTATCCGTTTGGATCTCAATTTGAGGTTCAAAACTCGAATATTTCTTCAAAATCTGGATCTAAAAAAACCTGAATTCTCAAAAAACCCTTCTTTTGTAAATTTTTCCAAATTTTTGCAAAAATAATTTAGAAATCCCATAGTTTTAGAGTTTTATTTTAAAAAAAATACAAAAAAAATTTAGAAAATACAAATATATATATATATATATATATATATACATATATATATATATATACATATATATATATATATATCGATATATATACAAAAATACAAAGAAAAGAAAAAAATAAAAGAGAGATTTTTAAGACCTCCTTTTGAAAAACATCTTTTAGCTAAAACCATTTTTTTTGAAAAACTTTTAAAGAGGACCACCCTTTTTGAAAATCTTAAAAAAATGGGGATTCATTGATAAAGAGCCTTTAAATTTTTTCTTTTTTTTTTACAGAGGCCCTCTCATTCTCTCTTTCTTCCTTCACAAAGCTTCCATCGCCTTCTCTCTCTCTCACCCTCCGATCCTCTTCCTCTCCATCAACCCTTGATCCCCAACCATTTTCTTCCCGATTCTTCCACCCTCTTCTTTAAAAACGGGCAAAGGGGAAACCCTCTTTCCCACATGGGATACCATTGTTTCTATACTCTTACCTATAATGCCAAGATCTTTTTTCTACTTTTTCATATTTGGAGTTATGATTTTCCAATTTCAGTTGCTTTGCAGACATACTCAATCATGTAGGTACGGTTGTCAAAGCAGTAATATCAATATTGAACCTGATTTCTATTGTTAATTTCAATCATTCTTGCTTTCCAGTTCAACCTAAGGACAATAATTTAATATTAGCTTTATGTGATCAAAATCACAACTTGAGAGTGAAACTATGCTGATCTTCCACTAAATTATTTTCTGCGTGATGACTAGATTCATTAGCTGAATAACCATAACTTTGTGGAAACCTTATTGAAGTTGCTTTTGATGACAAGTTTTAAGATATTGGTTCAAAGTTTTCACAAGATTGTGATCAAGTTACACTGTTTTTAAGATACCACTAAAAATCATAAAAGAAAAAATTAAAATGATTTTCTTTTTGTTAGGCCAAGCGAAAAACTTAGTCGTCAAAATTCCGCCTAGGCTACCTAGGCACAAGCTCGGCACCTAGGATGGGGGCCACCATGTTTGGTATTTTGTATTGTTTTTTTATAATGTTTAAAACATTATAATCATGTTTTGGTCATGTATTTAAAACATCTAAGTTCTTCAATTTTGTATTTTTATTTTAAATAATTATATTTCTTTGTGGATCTGCACATGATGCATCTAAACAAAGATTTGTTTAGATAGATTTGAATGTTAGAAATGTAATTACGTTATAACTTTTAATTGTTTAGCTTCATTCATGAATTATGTGTTTTTTCTTCATTTTAGCTTCAATCATGAATTATGTATTTTTTTAGCTTTAGTTGTTTAGCTTCATAAATTGTGTTGAATTTGTATTTTCTATGAATTTTAAAAATTTATTATAAATTTATTATTTTTTTTTAGTTTTGACTAGCCGGACTAGGTCTTTTAGGAAGCTAGTGCCTAGGCGCTGATTAGCGCTTTTAACTATTTAAGGGAAAAACTCACCCATCACTATTCCTTCCGGTGGGTAAAATCCTAAAGGTCCCCCTTACTGATAGTACACCCAGCTTTGACCTTGCAGCCAGGGATGCTTCTGTGGGTTTTGAACTCATGACGGTCCGTCAACTTGGTGACATTCACAAGTCACCCATATCAGATGAGCGGAGCCCTTGTGGGAAAAATTAATTCAAATGATTTTGCTGATGATTTTCACATAAAAATCCTTGCTCTGAGAGATTGCCTTACTATTGTTGCGCCGTTACACACGTGTGCATACATGCAACTGAGAGAGAGAGAGAGAGAGAGAGAGAGAGAGAGAGAGTATTCGAGTTTTGAATCTGAATTCTCAAAAAACCTGAATTCTCAAAAAACCCTTCTTTTGTAAATTTTTGCAAAAATAATTTAGAAATCCCATAGTTTTAGAGTTTTATTTAAAAAAAAAATACAAAAAAAATTAGAAAATACAAATATATATATATATATATACATATATATATATATATATATATATATCGATATATATACAAAAATACAAAGAAAAGAAAAAAATAAAAGAGAGATTTTTAAGACCTCCTTTTGAAAAACATCTTTTAGCTAAAACCATTTTTTTTGAAAAACTTTTAAAGAGGACCACCCTTTTTGAAAATCTTAAAAAAATGGGGATTCATTGATAAAGAGCCTTTAAATTTTTTTTTTTTTTTTTTTACAGAGGCCCTCTCATTCTCTCTTTCTTCCTTCACGAAGCTTCCATCGCCTTCTCTCTCTCTCACCCTCCGATCCTCTTCCTCTCCATCAACCCTTGATCCCCAACCATTTTCTTCCCGATTCTTCCACCCTCTTCTTTAAAAACGGGCAAAGGGGAAACCCTCTTTCCCATCCGTCTTCACCTCCCCATCTCGATGATCTCCTTCTTCTCCCCCCTTTCCTCTTCTCCATTATTTCTTCTTCTTTTTATTTTTCCCTGGTTTCACCCCTGCACCCCTCGTTCCTTTTCCACTTCCTCTCAATCCATTCTCCACCTCCCCATCCCGCAGTTCCTGCTCGATCCCTCTCTCCTCCGGTCTTTTCCCTACCAGCTGAAGAAAATCGATCGATCATCCCTGCAACCAGAGGTAAGTGACCCGCCTTTTCCCTTATATTTCAGACTAATCATCTCTTGCTGTTTTACCACACCTTTTTTTTTAGTTTCTTCTCCCTTTCATCACTGATTTCTGGTAGAAAATTTTTACCTTATTATTTTACTTTTGCTTTTATTTTATCTTTTGTTTCACCCAGAAGCACTGAAGGTGGAATCGATCTGCAGGTAGCAGGATCGGTCCACCTGCTGCAATAGCAAAAAGGGAATCGACCCTTCCAACATTTTTTTTTTATCTTTGTTGTTGTTCTGTTTTGTTCTTTTTTTTTTTTTGGCATTCTATTAGTTTTGCCGATTTGTAATTCTCATTTGTGTTTTCCTTAGGCTGTCGGATCAAGAATCCAATATGTTCTGAATTCCAGTCTGATTCTCTTACCAATTCTTGATTTCACTTCAGTTTTAATTTCCTGCTTATGTTATGATCCTTCATTCCAGTTATTTTTTTTTTCTTTCTATTTTTCTTTTCTTTTATTTTCTTCTTTTTTTTTCTCTTTCATTTGATGTTTGCTTTAAGCCCATTTAGCATTGAGTTTCACCTTTTAGTTTGCAGCTTGGGCTTGCGTTTTTGCAACTTCACTACATGCCTTTCCAATTGTAGCCTATAACAAGTGTTCTCTGCGGTTTTGTTTCAATTCATGACCAGTGAGTTGTTAGGCAATGATCCACTCTGTTGCCACTTTTTGGTTGTTATGTGTTAACGTAATACTAAATGACGTTGGGTTTTATTGAAGGTATTCATATATGCATTTTTTCTCATCCACTATTTTTGCAGGTTTCATGCTGAAATTTGCTTTATAATACCTGTTACATTCCCAAAATCCCTCATTAGTCTCTGTATGCCAATTCAACCTTAGTATTATTCTATGCATAATGAGTATCTCACCGCCACATCTTCATCCATTTGAGTGATAACCCATCTAACATGCGTGTCTCAATATATTTGCATCCTTTCTGTTTCATACAAATCATGAGATGCATTTACTGTGTGCATCAATTTACTGTAGGAAAATGGTTGTGTGCATTCTATAGTGCTTTACATCATCTCTATTTTGAATTTCAATGTTTTATTGATTTCAAGGGGAATTCCCTCTCTGGTTTCTGAAGTTATGGTCTCATCTTTTAGGCATCAACCTCACACAGGTTTGCCAAACCTATAGAGATGGCAATACTTCTGCTGCCTCTGACCTTTGTTTTTCTTGATTCTATTTATTGAATTCTGAAATCCTCTTTGCACCTATGCTCTGCACTCCTACAAAGTTATATAGCATATTGCAGCATGTACCTCAACCCTCCTTACTTGTAACATTGATGTCATTGCTCCATTGATGGGGGAGTTGAGATTCTCAAAATGCATGCTATAAGGATGGTCAACTCCAGAAATTTTGATAGTGGGAGAATTGGGCACGGTCTCTCGCAGCAGGATTTGCTTGTGTCAGTCAAGCTAGGCTTGATATTTCTTGTGAGTTGTGTTTACTCAAGAAATTCAGAAGGTGCATCAGAAAAGGCTCCTGTCTATCTTCAGAATCAGATTGCAAGGGCATCACAAAAGTTCAATAATGTTGAAATCGAGAGCAAGATTTTTAGAAGGGCTGCTATGTGAACCCAGGTTTGTAGCAATATTGGCTAAGTGATTGATTCATAACAGCACATCTCCACCCTGCATCTGATCTTCTTTTGCCACCCAATCTCCTGGATCCGATTGCCATTCAGCTGCAAAGGACAATAGCTTGACCCCCTGCAATCGGTCCTAACAAAATCTGGTTGAGCTAAGGTCGGTTAAGAGCTCGTAGAATATCCAAGGCATTGATGTCAAGCCAGTTGAATCCATGTTTTGCCACAGAAGTGTTGATAACTCCAATTTTGTTGTTTATTTTTCTGCTGAAAGATAAAGCTAGATGTTCTATTTTCTGTACTTTCATTACCCTAATTCGTTGGTGGACAAATTTTTACCCAGGGAGGCAACCTTAATTGGTAACCTTCATACCCTAGCTGCAGTGACTATTGTAAGTACTCCTTTTTTTTTTCTCTTCTTCTTATTACTTAAGTGTATTTGTACATAAGTTTAGTCAAATACTAAACAGTTACTACTGTAAGTTTTTGTTTTTATTTTTATTTTTATTTTAAGTGCATCATTTTTCTTCTTTCCTTTTTTTTTAAGCAATGTGAATATTAACGTGTTAGAACATTTTTTTTTTAGATACATTATGCATCAGCATCTTTAGACTCCAGCATTAAATTTTCCCCTTGTGTTCTTACTGTTGCAACTTGCATCTTGCCTCACATTCTAGTTTTATCTCAGGTTATATATGAGTATAGACTAAATAAGATATGTAATTATTGTGAAGCCACTTCAGAATTAGGATGACTTTCCTTGCTACATCTTTGGTTTGGCACCATCTCATATCAATCATGATCAGCTGAAGCATGAGTCAAAATTTCTGTAATATGTGAGTGAATGGCAGCTGATGGGTCCACGAAGGCCCTACTAGCCGAAGTCACGTCAATCAGCAAGATTTAACCAGTCAGATTTTTACATTTCTGTACTCATGCACTCATTAATCTCACTGCCATGCCTTGATTGTTGATCCCCTGTATAACCATAATCCCTAATACCTCCATCTTATATCACTCTATTTTCACAGCATCTCACAAAATTTCCTGTTAATAGCATGGACTTTGTTAGATTCAGTTATACCAACCCTTTACCTGCGTTAGAACATTTACCAATCCATGCATCTTTCCTATTGCGGCGCTGCACCTCTTCCCCGTTACTTATCACAGTAAGCACCAATACATCACTTACTGCAGCATGGTCTATCTATCTGTCTACTGCTATGACATTCACTGTCATAACATCAGACCAGCTCAAGAGTTTCCAAACTTTTGCTATCCACTTGGCTGATGTTAGGAGACTAGGAAAAGAGTTACTGTTGTGGTGGATGACATGATTGATATTGCAGAGAATATATCAAAAGGCACAACACCTCTGTACCAAGAGGGTGTAAGGTCCACCGTCACTTCCTCATGGGCACGTGTTCAAATACCTGTATCAGCCACAACAACTATTGCCAAAGCTGCTCTAGCAGCTATATGAACAGGATATAAGGATAAAACAATGCAGAAGGTTCTGTAGCAAAAAAAAACCTCTATTTCTCAGAACCTGCTCTAATTTTGAAGGAGAGGAGTCTATGATTGCTGCTATTTCAAAGAATCCTCAAAATTTTAAGGTATTTATTTGGTTGTTGTTGTGGTATATTTTTCTGTATATGAGTATATCTTGACTTATTAGTTTTCTGGCCCTGTTTATGAGTTTTATAAATCAATAAGAATAGCCACTGAATATGTATGAGGTAGATCACTGTTAACACATCTCCACCTTCAACAGCTTGTAGTTTCATATCATGCATCAACTACCATTTACACCTATATGCATACATCACCGTCACACACACCCATATACATCACTTCATTTTGGTGTATCTAATATGATATCATGTCCACTTTGCATTCCTTCATCAGTCTAACATTCTCATGTTTTGTATGCTCATCCATTACAACATCATGTGTACCCTATCATAGACATTGCAATATATGTATCTTCATAGATATCCTAGAATTCATTTCATGATTAACTCAGGATTTGACATATATCCTCAATATCCCTTCTTACCACTGGCTTAGGGTATCATATACACATGTTAGCATTCAATTTCTTAGTGGTTTAGTATACCATGCATACACTCCATATGTTCCCATTTAGCTCTTAGGCATACACATATGCATGATAGTTCTTTAGAATAACATTTCTTTTGCTTGAACTAACTTGAAATCTTGCAGGAGTTAGGTTGGAATTGTTTCTTCCTTCTTAATTTAGGAACTTTAATTTCCATTTGTAACAAGCTAGACATTAATGAAAAACTCTACATTTTCAGCCTTAGATAGAATGAATAAACATGTAAATATCATTTGTTTCATCATTTTCCTTTATTTCTAAAGATTCACAAATGGGAACACGAATGACACATGCACCATTTTATAAAAAGTGATTAATCCTAAGTTGATGATTTACATTAATGGCCATAGTCAAGATGTAAACAAAACTTAGGATTTTCATCTTTTATAGAATAACACTGGATCCACACCGGATCTTCTTCAAAAATCATCATATTTTTAAAATATTCTTCTTTTATCAGGGTTTAAATTAAAATTAACCCAAAATATATATCAATGGCCATAGTCAGGATATATTAAGAGTTAATTTCATTTTAAACTCTATAAAAGCACCAAAATATATTTTATTCTTTATCTGAATTTAAATATGATTATTATATGATACATTCAATGACCATAGTCAGGGATGTATTATATCTTCAATCTTATTTCAATTCGTTTAAAGAATGAAATATGCTTTTCAAATTCAATTTCAAAATTCTTTTAATTCATTCATTATTTAGGATAGAATTACATCACGTTTTAAAAAATTCTTTTTCAAAATCCAAGTGATTTTCTTCAAATATCTTCTTCACTTCGCAAATTAACTTTTCAACTCTTGTAAATTCAAATACTATATTCAGATTTTAACTTTAAATTCAAAGTCCAATTTGAATTTGAAATTTCAAATTCACTTCTATATTTAAAATTCAACCTCCAACTCAAAATCAAATTCAAATTCAATTTCAAAGTTCAAGTTAACTTTGAAAGTTTCTGATTCATCTTCTGATTCCAAATTCAAAAATTCAAATTCGAAGTCCAACTTTGACTTTGAAATTCATTTGTATATTCAAAACTCAAATTCCAATCAAAGTTCAATTCAACTTTGAAATATCAAATTCATTTTCAGGATTCAAATTCATGTTCAATTAAAATATCTAAAAATCAATTTCAAAAGTTTAAATTAAAGCTTTGAAATTTCTGATTCGTCTTCTGATTTCAAAAACCAACTTCATCTTTGGATCTCAGACTTCGGATCCAATTCAATTTCAGATCTCAGATCCAACTCCATCCTGGATTTCAGACTTCAGATCCAGATCCCATTTAGAATTCTCAAACTTTAGATCCAATTCCATTTAGGATTCTAGAACTTCAAACCCCATCTTAGGATTCTAGACTTTGGATCCAATCCCATTTAAGATGCTAGATTCGGAATTCAACTTCATCTTGAATCTCAGACTTCGGGTCCAAGTCCATTTGGGATATCAGATTTCAAATACAAGTCTATCTTAATTCCAAAAACCAATTTCATTTCTCATTATCCCTTCTTGATCTCCTAAAACCCAATTCTATTTCCCAAACTCAATTCGGATTCCTCATTCTAAATTCCAACTTTGAATCTGGAATTCAAATTCCACTCCAAATTTCCTCTCCTCTCCTAAAGCCAAGTTCAAAATTCAAAATCAAAGTCCATTTTTGATTCTGAAAACTTCATTTCTTTTTCTCTCAGCATCAAAAACATTCTTTTATCTTCCCAACTCTGATTATTTCAAAGACTTAGAACTTCAAACATCTTTTTCAAATTTATCTTAAGTTCTAAGTTAGATTCAACTATTTATCATTTCTTCATTTCCATTATCACATTCACTTCATTTTCACTTGGAAAAATCTCAGATTTCCAAATCATTCTTTTCAAAAGAGCATGCATCCTCGCATTGCACAAGCATGACTCTTTGTGCATTTAGACTTAGAATAAATTCTTAGATAATGTTTAGGCAAAGCAAAATGGCATAAATTTGATCCTTGGTTTGATTACCCCTGGTAAAGGCGCCAGGAACGGTTGAACCTCGTACCGATGAACGAATTCTGTCTCCTAATTTTCCTGCAAATATTTCAAAATGGAGAAGAGTAATTTTTTTCTAAATATTTTCAAAATTAAGGTCAAGTGAGACCCCATAAAAGAGTTCCTCTCTCTTCTTCCTTTTCTCATTCTCTCTTCTTTTCTATTTTTTATTCCCCTTCAAAAAGGGAATAGAGGTTAGAAAGGCGAAGAGAAAGGAAAAGAGGAACGAGAGGAAAAATTTTGCGATGATCATAGTTTTGGCGACCGAGATGGGACACGTCTCCGTCCAGTCGAATTTTTGCCTTTTGCTTTGCTTTGATATTATCTAAATCTTTATTCTACAAACGTCAGCTTCATTTCCATGCAAACCTTAGGAGCCTAAATTCTGTCCTAGCTGACATAATGCATATAGGATTTAAGTATGGTTTGGTAGGACCATATTGAGGAGATTATTCCATGTTCACATTAGACTTAGGTCTGAAATACAACTCTCCTCAATTCTAGGGATTGAATGTAAACAATGTATGCAAGTGTATGCTTCTATTCATTTAAAATTCTATCTCTTTAGGACTTGCATTAGAGCTTTCTGGTTTTATCTACATGTTGAACATGTTTTCGAAAACATCCCTACCTATATTGTCCCGGTCTTCATGTTGCTGTGCTGTCTCACTGAACCATAGTTCGGGAGAGAGCCTCACAACTGGGCCACTTATTTGGGTTTGCACCCCCCTACCACGTACCTAAGGGCCATAGTCCGAGGTATATCGGTAGGTGCTCAAGGATGTTGGGAAGCCATTACCTTAGAACCCGAGAAATATTTTTATGCCACATACTTCGAGCTTCGGCTTGAGTATATCGGCATACCTTGATTGGAATAAGATGATCTAAATCTTAGAGTTAGGATTAAGGTCCTATTAGCAATTTCAAATATTGCATTTAGAGTCAGCTTTAGGGAATGTTGTTTGTACATCCTTGTTTGTATATCTGAGATTGTGTGATATTTTATATTTTCCTTATATTTTCCAAAACCCTGGGTATATATTATTCAAAATTTTCTATTTGTTTTTAAAGCCCCGGTGCATTTTCTTTTCTTCTGATTTCTTCAAATTCTTTTGATCCTGCCTGCAATTCTTCAAAATTTTAAATCTTTACCATCTATTTTTCCTTTTCCTCCTATCTTTTCAATGTATCTTCTGATTCTATTCTAAGAATTTTTTTTCACAATAAAGTCTCTTTTTGTCGAGAGACATCCTTTTCAAACTAGCATTTGTTTATATTCTAAATTGTTTATTCTTTCACACAAAGAAACTATGCTATTATCGCAACTTCCTGTGACAACTCAATCCCTAGCAATGGGATATCTTTTATCAAATTGATTTCTTCTTTTATCAAAATTTCTCCAAAGTTTTTCTAAATATCCCATTTTATCCTATAGAGAGAACATTGATACTTCATCATGGTTCGAACAAGGACCAGAAAGGAGACAGTTCCATAGCAAAGTGATAGTAAAGGAGCGAAAATGAACTCCATCAGGTCATCCAGGCAACAGGGCCAAGAAGTAGAAAACAATGTTGATTCAGCAACATACAAGTTGTTTCAGAGGGTGATGGCCAAAATGATATCTAAACAGGCTGAGGAAAACCCTGAGAAAATATCTTCTAAAAGCAAAACCAAGGGAAAAGTCAGCAAAAAGCAAGTTCAGTATGATAGCACTTTAGAGTCAGCGGAAGAGGACTCAGAGAAAGAGTCGCCAACATATTTTCACAACCCCTTGTATCGGCCCAAGAAAATCAATGAGGGGCACAAGTCAGCAAGCCAAGCTAAGATTCAGATCCCAGCAGAAGATCCGATGCATGAACAGCTCAGAGAAGTAGCCCGTGCAATCAAAGACTTACAAGCCCAGGACAAAGGCAAAAAGGTCTACATCGGTGCAGATTTTTAAGATGGCTTAGAAGGAGATGACAACTGGGAGGATCTTCCTCACAAATTCATAAAGTTTGATGGGACCGGCAACCCCAAGGCTCATCTGGCTACATTTTTTGCAGAATGTCACCGATTCAAAAGGAACAACAGGGTTCTATTCCTATGCTTTTCACGCAGTCTGGAGGGAATTGCAGCAAGATGGTATGCCGACCATATCAACCCGATTGAACTGCGAGACTTTGACAAAGTCATCAACCTGTTCATCGAAAGGTTCCTTTTTAATACTGAGGCTCCGCCTACCCTCAACCACCTATTCAATCTGAATCAAAATGACAATGAGAAGGCAAAAGATTTCATTCACAGATGGAGATCTACCTGCAACAAGATGAAGGATTTGATAACAAAAGGGCATGCACTCTCAATAATTTTGAACAATTTCTCTCAACCTCTAAAGGGTCTGATCTCCACTTCTCCATCCAAATCCTTCATCAAGTTAATAGAGCGAGTCAAATGGCTCGAAATGGGGCTAGAGAACGGAACCTACAATGGCATCACCTTGGCAGGGGGCAGTCAGGATATGAAAAAGAAAACCAACTTCACCTTCTCTACCAATTTCTCTAATAACAACAATGGCAAAAACAAAAGGGGTGGCAGAAAGAACCACACCGGCAGATCAGGCAGAGATGATGGCTCCAGTCAAGAGAATGGGATCAACAGGAAGAATGACATCCCTCCCTCGAGCATCCAATTAGAATCAAAGCCCCAAGAGAGACCAAAACACAACGGTTGGGGATACGACCGTGAATTTACCCCCTTAGAGCAATCACTTGAGCAAGTTCTTGAGTATATGATAACAAAAGAGATGGTTAAACTTCCCAAGGTAGCAGATCCTCCCGTGACTATGGGAAGGTTCAAGGATCAGTTTTGCAAATTTCATCGGGCGATGGGACATGACACCGAGCACTGCTTTGTTTTCAAAAACATCGTCCATGACTGTATTAATAAAAGGCTTCTGGTGGAAGACAAAGAAGAAGATTAGCCAGCCGTCCTAGCCTTTTTTCAGACCATGCCAAAATTTTCTGCTTTCTTTCTTTTTCGGTGACCTTATAAGGGCAAGTCAGTCCCAGTCTTTTGTGACCTTTGGTCAACAAACTTGTAAATATTTTAGTCATTGTTATCATTATTTCCTATCAATGAAATGTCAGTTTTCTTCATATCTTTGATATCATATATTTCTCCCTTTTCCACAATGGGGCATTTATTTTTGAAAATTTGTATTTTCATTTCAAAAAAATCTTCTTCATTGGCTTCTATTAAGCCGCATCAAATTCCTATTCTTTTTCAAAATCAAGGACAATCCCGACATCATTCATGAGAGAAATATATGAGGTTTTTTTTTTTAAAAATCATAAAATCTTGAAAATTTCTGCAAAATCTTCGTCATGATCACCAAAAGTTCAATATTTTGGTCCAATCTTTTTCAAAATAAACTATCACGTTGATTTTTCTTTTTCAAAATGGGTTGTAAACCATCGTCTTCCAAAGTCAACTCTCGTGTTGGTTTTCTTTTCTAAAATTGGTTTCGAACCATTATCTTCAAAATCAACCCTCATGATGATCTCTCATGTTGATTCCCCTTTTCAAAGATAAGCTCTCGTGCTAATCATTCTTCTCGTGGTTGATTTTCTTCTCAAAATGATTTCTCAATTGTCTTTTAAACATTCTCCTCTTAAACTTTAAAGATCCCACAGGCAGGCAAGATCAAATAAATTCTTTCATTTTCACAACTTTTATCAATTTTTCATTTAATCTTTTGTCAATCTTATCAATTTTTATCCTTCTTTATTAATTTTATCAAATTTATCTATTTTTCAATTCTTCCAAATTTTGGCAAATTCTATTCTTAGCCCTTTCAGGTTAAGGGATAAACCTGATGCCTCTTTTCCATGAGGTATTTCTTTTATTATTTTTCTTTTCCCCCTCGGGTTAAGGAATAAACCTGACCCTCGTTCTTTGAGGTGTTCCCATTCAGGATAAGGGATAATCCTGAGACCCCCCTCATAGGAGCAATATTGTTACCTATGAGAATTCTTTTTGCAAAACAATTTTTATCAATCTCTCTTTATTTTTGTAAATTTCTATCAAATTTCTCTTTATTAAATTTTCCCAAATTCTATTCTTTCATATACCCTTTCAGGTTAAGGGACAAACCTGATCCTCGTCCCCGAGGTGTTCCCCTTCAGGATAAGGGATAATCCTGAAACCCCTCACAGGAGCAACAAGGATACCTGTGAGAATTCTTTTCAAAAAACAAAAAATTTCATAAATTTATTCAATTTTTCTCCACTTTATAAATTTTATTCTTTTCCCCTTTCAGGTTAAGGGATAAACCTGAACCTCGACATTCGAGGTATTCTTTCTTTTTCCCTTTCAGGTTAAGGGATAAACCTGAACCTCGTCCTGCGAGGTCCTTCTTCCTTCAGGATAAGGAATAATCCTGAAGTCTTTCCTTATCAATTTCTCTCTCAAATTTCTACCGATTTTCAAATTTTATCAAAATTTTATTGATTCTTTATTTTTCCTTAGCAATTTTCTTATCAATTCTTGTATTCTTTATCAATTTTTATCATTTTTTGTTGATTTTTGTCATTTATTCTCCCCCCTTCAGGATAAGGGATAATCCTTAAATCATCATAAATAAAATTCAAATCTTAGGCCAACTTGGGTTGAGGATCTTGAATAAGTTTCTCATCTTCATAATCGTCGGAATCTATTCATGCTTTTTGTCAATCTTTCCAGAATCTGACTCCCGGGTTGGAATCATTTCCTTCCCATCTGAGTTTTGACTCAGGTTTTTGCTTTCTTTTATTTTTCTTTTAAAAGGGTCCGGGTTCCGACTTGGGTCTCATATTTATTTCCGGAGTTGCAAGTTTCGATGTTCGCATTTGACCAATTGTTACGTCAAGAATTCGAGTTCTCAAACTCGATCCTTATTCATTCTTTTATTTTGAAAAACTGGGTTCCAACTCGGGTTTTCTCCTTTTTTATATATATATTCTTATCTTTCGAAGTTGCGAGTTCCGACTCAGGCTTCCTTTTGGATCTGATGTTCGCATTGGACCAATTGTTACATCGAGAATTCGAGTTCTCAAACTCGATTTTCTCATTCATTCTTTTATTTTGAAAAACCGGGTTCCGACTCGGGTTTTTCCTTTTTATATCATTTGAAGTTTCGAGTTCTGACTCGGACTTCCTATCGGATTCAACACTCGTGTTGGAACCGATCCTTCCTTTGAAGATTCAGTTTTTTCAAAACTCGGATCTTCCATTTTATCTTTGTCTTGAAAATCCGGGTTCTGACTCGGGTTTTCCCCTTTTATCTTCCATTTTTCGCAACTTCGAGTTCCAACTCGGCCTTCCCCTTCAGGATAAGGGATAATCCTGAAAACACCGATAATCATTTACATTCGATTCCCAAGTATCTTAGAATGTCAGTCTCCTTTCCAAACTCTCAGTCGGAAAGTCTAGTGCTCGTGCTGGCCCCATTTTAAAACCCAGTGCTCGTGCTGGTACATTTTCAAAACCCAGTGCTCGTACTGGTGCAATTTCAAAACCCAACGCTCGTACTGGTGCAATTTCAAAGACCCAGAGCTCATACTGGGGCATTTTTGAAAAATCCATTGCTCTTACTGGTATGCCTAGCGCTCGTGCTAGTGTTTGGCTGATTGATCAAGTTAGCCTCCCAGGTTTAGTCCTTGCACTAACCATTCATCAAAATTCCAAGGTTTTAATTCCAATTTTGACCTTTAGGTCATCAAATTCTCAAATTCAAGCCTTTGGGACACAATTTCATCAAATGTTTATCATTGTCAAGCCTTCAGGTTACAATTTCATCAATATCTCTCATCTTTCAAGCCTTCGGGTTACAATTTTAGCAAAATCTATCATTTCCAAGCCTTTAGATTACAATTTCATCAATGTCTATCATTCTCAAGCCTTCATATCACAACTCTATCAATGTCAATCATTCTTACCATTTCAAATCCTGCTTTCGAGCTGTTACTTCCAAAAATCCTGCTTTCGAGCTGGTCGGTGTGAACACCCCAAATTTTTCAAAAGTTTGTAAATATTTCCCTTTTTTCCCTTTATCTTCATTTTTGGGTAATTGAGTCACTTTTAAATCTAAATTTCATTCTGTTGCTCAAATTTTGTTGAAATTAAATTCATTTTACATATCTGACTCAATTTCGGATTCGAATCTAGATCAAAATCCAAATCTGAGCTTCATTGTCTAATGTTTAAATCAGATTCTCAAAAGTTCCAAAATAACTTCTGAAAAGCTCAGACACTTTGTCCGGAATCTGTTTGGATCCATCGTGTTATATTCCTCAATTCGAGGTTTTAAAAACTCGAATATTTTCTAAAAAACTTGGGTCCAAACCCATTTTCTGAAGAAATCAAACCCAAACTTTCAAAAAACTTCTCTTTTTATAAATTTTATCAAAAAAAATGCAAAAAAAAACAGTTTCATCCCTCATACTGCTTAGGTTTTAGAATCTTATTGCCAAAAATAAACAAAAAAAAAATATCAGAAAATGAAGAAAAGAATAAAAAAAAATAAAATAAAAATAAAAATATATGTATATATATATAGTTTCAAAAACCTCCTTTTTTGAAAACCTCCTTTTTCTAAAAACCCCTTTTTGAAAATCATTTTTTTATTTTTTTATTTTTTTATTATCACTTTTTTAGAAAACCTTATAAGGAAACCCCCTCTTTGTAAAAACTTGAAAATAAAAGGGGCCCTTTGCAATTAGGTTTTTTTAGGGTTTCTCGTTGAAGACCCTTCGTAAGGAAGGAAATGGGAAGAACAGCGCCGCCCTCCCTCTCAAACTCTTCCCTTCATCCCGCCGAACCCTCTGGAAGCCCCTCCATGGGCTTCTCTATAGCCACCGCTCATCGGCTCACCCAATCTCTCCATCACCCATCTTCTTCCTCCCCCCCATGTGCGAGCTGCTCTCCATGGCCTTCCTCCAAACCCTCCATCACCAACAACTTCATTCTCCTCCATTCATCTTCAACAAACCATCTCTCGAAGCCTCCATTGAGCCCTCCACCCTCCGATCATTGGCCTCTCGCTCGGACCTTTAATCTGCAACAGAAACCTTCATCCGGGTTTTTCCCTTTCCTCTATAAAGGAGAGCCAGCGAGAAACGAGGAGAGAGGATTTTTTTTCCTTTCCATCGATTCTCATGTAACAAATTCTCCTTCACGATCGGTGGTTCTGCTCGATCATCCTTTCTTGATATCATCCAACTCCTCTCTGAAGCTGACCCTCCCCCTTTTCCCAGTATTCATTCTTCTCCCCTCTGATTGAGCGAAGAGGATCGACCTTCACCTTCCCCAGTGCTTCCCCTCGGAGGGGTCAAAGGTCGATCGTGGCTAAGAAAACCACAGGGATCTCAAGCCACTGGTCTTCTTCCCCAATCGATTGAGGCAGCCAGCCTTCTCGGTAGCAGATAACCGAGAATCTCGATCCACCATTAAGGAAAAGCTTTCTCCCCTCTCAAATCGGAATCAGCTTCTTCTACGGTAAGTGATTTTTTTTTTCCTTTTTTTTGTTTCTTTTCCTCTTTACCTTCTTCCTCAGAGCATCCTCGGTGGCATCGAGTTGCCTATAGCAACATCGATCTATCGGAATGCAATATTAATGGAGTGGCCTGACCCGGACATTCTTTTTTTAGTTTTTCTTCTTTCTTTGGTGAATTCCTGTAGTCTTATATACGTTGATGTTCTGATACAGCACATTATGGCTCTAATTCATGACCTGTTTCTTTGTGATTTCTTTTTTTTCTGTTTCTCTCTCACGTCTGATTTCTATTTTTTTTTTCCCAATAATCGGTTTATATTTCACTCGTCTACTGATGGTCAAGCTTGTGCTGGTTTTGATCACATTTTGGTTGTCCAATCAATGGCCGGCTGATGATCACAATAGTCTGGATTTCTTATCCATGCCGTGAACAACCGTCACCATGGTCTCTTGATAGTTTGTATGTTTTAAATAAATCTATTTTTGGATTCCTGTTTTACCGTGGATAGCTCACTTTCACGCTTTTAAAAACCTTGATTATCTCCTTAGATGGCCCATTCATGCATTATGTCAGTCATAGGTCTCAGCATCTGTTTCAACGTTCTAGTTTTTTTTTTTGAGGTTAATTCGTTAACACTCAAGACTATCAGAGAAGCAGCACCGGAAGCAGGAGGCGCCAATATGGCTCTCAGGGATCTCTTGTGAAAAACCCTCGACATCCATGATTGTGAATTGGAGAGGTCTTTAACATGAGCATTTATTATTTGGGGCATTTCATTTTGTCTTTGATTCATGCCATCACTGATCCATATATGGTAATTGTGACCCAAGTATCATTACAATTTGTAAGCAACGAGTCATATTTATTGGGTTCTACTTGCATTACTAATGTTACAGGTTTCTCCTTTCTGCTCGACTCCTAAACCAGGTGCCATTCAAGAATTTGTTTGGGTAAAGTGTAGGATGCATTGGCGTTGACTGTTATTCACATTGCGACAATGTTAGTTTTGTGCTAGCTTGAGAGAGAAGGAGATTATGCGTCCAATATGTCTGTTATTATGCATCCATGCCTCTATATGTCAAGTTGCAGCCATTAGTTTTTTTTTTTTTTTAGAGTAGCTGCAGATTAATCACTAGCTCAGTTTTCCTTTTGTGTAAGATATTCCTTAGTTCTTGATTTTGCGAATCTCCGGGTCTTAGTTATCGTCTATGAGTCTTTTCTCGGCATTCATCTTTCCTTTTTATATTCTTTTGTGACTAATAATGTGCTTGTTGAGAAACTCTGTTTTGATGTCACATAATATGATACACTGTCGTATTTGATTTTATATGATATGATAATATGTCCTCTTGAAAAATGTTATATTATGACTGGATATGTTTTGCCATAAATCTAACGAGTATTTGATGCAAGGATATCTCACCCAAAAAGGATGGAGACTTCCTGTTCAAGTATAACTAGTGCAATCATACTCCTTGAAGAAAAAGCTTGATGAGCCATGCATTCCTAAAGATCAACTGAAGAGATCGGATACCTCAAGATGAAGATTTTTTTCTTCTTTAGAGTCATATGTAACAGAACCTTCAGGAACATGCATATTGCATATTACATACTCATTCATAAAAACTATATCATAAAAGTATACGATAGTTTCAAAAAGCTCTTTTTTGAAAACTAATAATTGTACCTTCTTACAACCCTTTATGAAAAAGGTATTTTGACATGTAATAATTGTACCTTACATTATATACAAGACAACATGAAAAGAAATGTAGGAAAAAGACAAAACATGAAATCGGCTACATAGAGAAAAACAAATATAATATGTTGTTGAAAAGACTCTAGTTACCTTCTTTAAAGAAATGATTTCAAATATGGGTAAAAGACAAAACATGAAAATCGGCTACACAAAGAAAACAAATATAATATGTTTTTGAAAAGACTCTAGTTACCTTCTTTAAAGAAATGATTTCAAAAGACAAAACATGAAAATTGGCTACACAAAGAAAACAAATATAATAAAGGTTTTTGAAAAGACTCTAGTTACCTTTTTACAAACCCATAGAATGTCGACTTACTTGAAGTCATCATTCTTTTTGTACAAGCATTAAATACCTCCTGTAAGAAATCCTTGTTAAAATATCCTTCTCAAAGAATGTTGACTTTCTTGTAGTCCTCATTCTCTCTGAAGACTTTGAAAAACACAACATAAAGAAAACACTTGACATGACTATGTACAAATAAATATCTCAAAGCACTCATTGTACTTACACTCATTTAAAGTAAAGAAGTACTTATGTACCTCAAATCATTAATTAGAATAAAGACAAAACTACAATCCAACGTTCAATGTACTATTGTAAGAAATAGACTTTTTACATAAAATATGTATTACCTAAAATATTACAACGACTAGTGTACCCTATATTTTACTTTTATGGAAAAAGGCATTCTCGAATTTCTCTAAAAGATGTTTTTGAAATGACATAACATTTCACATTTCAAAAAGGCTACGATTTCAAAATGTAACGACTACTTTTTTGAAAGCTATATAAACACACTCAAATAAACTATTCTACAGGGGAATGGAATAGATGTGTGAGCTTACAACGAGAAAAATTCTATTCATTATTTGAAAAGAGAGCCTTGAAAAAGAAAAAGAAAAGAAAGAAAAGAGAAAAAGTCAAGTCCAGCTCTTTGACAAAGAGTATCTTCTGAGTGACAAACAGAACATTCTGAGAATCCTTCATTCGTGCATTCATATCATTCTGAAGGTTCTATAGGAAGTATTGTAACTCTGTTATTCACTGTATTCCTTCTTTGTTGAAAGAAGTAGACCTCTGAGAAAGAGGGTGTTGTCCTTCTCTGTTGAGAGAAGAAGACCTCTGTGGAAGAGGGTGTGCCCCTTCTCTGTTGAGAGAAGAAGACCTCTGAGGAAGAGGGTGTTATACTACTTATCCGGTGACTCAGATGTTATAGTGGAAAGCTCAAGTGGTTTGCTTGGGGACTGGATGTAGGTCTGGGTACTGACCGAACCAGTATAAATTCTGTGTTTTATGTGTTGTGCCTTATTGCCTGATTATTTTATTTTATCGATATTTATCGTATTTCACTATTCACCCCCCCTCTAGTGGAATTTCGTTTGGTATCAGAGCAGGTTTGCTGGTTTCGACATAACAAGTCTTCCAGCACAAATGGCATCTACCTCTTATGCTCGTGATATTGAAGGTCAACACGCATCTTGATCATGCATATATTTTAGGGATATTTCATATAAAAATATGCATGATTTCATGAGAAAATGTTTTAAATACTCAATTTTATGTTAGTTCTCGAGTAAATGTGCTAAAATGAATTAAAAAGAGAAAATGCTTGAAAATTAGTGTTATTTTGCAATTTAATGAATATTTTAATGTTTGTCATTGTGAGTTCCTAAAAAAATAAAATAAAAATTAGAGTTGAGAATATAGTTAGTTAGTTTTAAAAAAAAAAAAAAAAAAAAATTATAAAATAAGTTGAAATGAGGTTTAGTGTAAATATTTTTAAGAAGTAGTCTTTAGTTTAGTTGAGTTTTGAGGTTTTTAGCAAATAAAATTCTGTAAAACAGTTTTTAGATTTTTTTGAGAATAATAAAACAAACTGGGTTTCACGGTTTGTGAGTTTGAAAATTAAAAAAAATTCTGTTGCAAACCGGTTGAATCGGTTTGGAGTTTTTTTTAAAATTGAAAAACAAACAGCAACAAACCGGTTCAAACCGGTTTGCTTGCTGTTAAAAACCCAACGGAGGGGAAATTTTCCCCCGTCTTCTTCTGTACGCATTTCCCTCTTTCCTAACCCTTCTAAGGTTCACGGTGAGTTTACAGATTTCTTCTTCTTCTTCTTCTTCTTCTTCCTCTTCTTCTTCTTCTTCTTCTTCTTCTTCATCTTCTTCAGATCTTTTTCTTGTTGCTGTTATAACTTTAAAACCAAAATAAAAAGAGAAAAATTGAAAAAAAAACAAAAAAAAATATATCTGAAAAGAAAATTTCGGTGATCAACAGAGATCTGACAGGCAATCGGCTGAATCTCTGCCGGAATCCCCTGCGTTAGCACAGCATGCTGGAGTTTGATTTACTGAGTGCTTGAATTTGATTGACGGGATGCCTGAATCAATTCACGGATTAGAAAAAATGTGTTAATGTCTATTTTGATTGCAGATTATTGGAATTTCAATCGATTGAATGTGAGAATGACTAGATCTACTTACGGTTTCCTGGTGATGATCTGGATTAATTGAAAATCCGGTGAGTATTGTGTCCAAAGCCATCGGATGGATTGATTTTCTGTATCAATCAAAGAAAGAGATCAATTCCAGCTGATTGAATTGCCTTGATATCTATCAGTGTCTGAAATTTCTTGCTTAAGCTAGAGTCTTTCATCATGAACAACATTTTCAAAATAATTTTTTTAGCCATCGTGAAGTTCACTAGTCATAGATTTTCAGGTAAGAGTGTTAATGTTGGAATGTTGACTTCAGGTGAATGGACTGAGTTAACTAAGTTTTTTTATCTTTCTTGATCAAGGTTAACCTCAAGTAATCAATAAGTATTAAAGTTGATCGGTACCTCATAGTTGCCTTGAAATTGCCTTCTGGATTGCTCTACAACAGAAGTCGGGTATTGGTGGTTGATTCACTAATTGTAGATTGTTATATCTTTACTGATTGTTAACTACTGATTTTTACTGAATTTAAATGTTGATTTTCAATGAGGTTCATTGCATGTGTTCATTAAGTGTTAGCTGGAGTAAATTTGAGTTTTACTGAGAATTGATTATTGATGCTTCATTTTAATGAATATTAATTCATTAGCTTGTAGTTGTGTAGTTAACATACCAATAGTTAATTGTTAGTTTAGTAATAGTTAGTAATTAGATTAATCAATTAGTTAGTAGTAGATTTGACTAGCATCTTTGTAATAGTTAGCATTTTGTTTCATGTCACTTAGTAGTGAGTAATCAATTTTAATTAGAAGTGTCATTTAGATTTTATAATTTTTTCTAGTATAGTTTATTTCTTTTATGGTATACTGCTCGTGTTCTTTTGATTTGTGCAGAGGAGTGGAGCTCAAGCATATGTGATATGAAGCACAAGAAGATAAACGATTTTTACTTTTCAGTTTAAAATTAGAATTTAATTCTGGGTTTGTAAATATTGCACTTTACGCCCTCTGCGAAGGGTATTCATTTGTTGTAATAGCTAGTTGTTTTTACTTTTCTGAACATTTTACATTTCAAATAATTTGGCAATAAAGATTAGTTAGATTTGCGTGTTTGAATACAAAATATTCCCGTTCCCTGAGTTCGACCCGGTCTCATCCACTAGTGAGAACCGGTTTTTATTATTTGATGTCTGGTTTTCACATGTTTTTCATATAAAAATCTTTTCAAAATTTACAACGATTTAAAAGAAGACATCAAATTTTTGGCGCCGTTGCTGGGGAACGGCGTAATATTAGTATTCACTTTATTGCCTAGTGTTTGTGTGCATTTAGGTTTAGAACCACGTATGTGCATATCTTAGAGACGAGCTTACTTTTCTGCACAGCCCACCTATTAGGATCCCCTTAGAGGTGACTGTGTACGATTGGTACCGTACACATAGATTTCATATTTCTTTGCATAATCTCTGTTATGTATAACTGCGTGGTGTTTGTTTAGTTTTTGTGTTGTTTTTAGTTTCACCGCTTTGTGGTTTGCGTGGTTTGGCCGCTTAGTGCGTTAGTTAGGTAGAAAACCCAAAGTTAGGACGTGTGCTACACCGGTCTACTCCAAGGTGTACGCAATGGCTGACGATCATCAATTGATCCGTCCTTTGAGGGAGTACTTCATGCCAAATACGTATACTCCCACCTCCTGCATCACGAGACCTGATGTAGGAGCGAGCCATTTTGAGATTAAGGCCAGTGTGATTCAAATGTTACCTTCGTTTTATGGCCTTAGCAATGAGGACCCATATCGTCATCTTGACGAATTCCTTGAGATTTGCTCGACTGTGCGAATCAATAACTTTGGAGATGATGCTATGAGGTTAACTTTGTTTCCGTTCTCTCTTAAAGATAAAGCCAAGCACTGGTTAAAATCTCTTGAGACGGTTCGTATTACTACTTGGGAAGGAATGCAAAAAGAATTTTTAAAAAAATATTTCCCAATTAGTAAAACGAACCAGTTTCGTAAAGCTATAACCAGTTTTTCTCAAATTGAGGGAGAACAATTTCACGAGTCTTGGGAGAGATTGAAAGATCTTCTCCGCAAGTGTCCCCATCACCAGGTGCCTCGTTGGCAGTTGGTGCAGTATTTTTATGACGGGCTTACTGAGAAGCATCGTCAAATGGTTGATTCGTCTTGTGGGGGCACTTTTATGCTCAAGAGTGAGGACGAGGCGTGGTCTCTATTCGAGACCTTGAGTGAAAACACAATGCATCATAACTTGTCTTCACGGCTCGATAGGACTACATCTCTGTCTAGTGGTTTTAAAAAGGTTGGGATTTCCGAAGTTGGGTCCGAATTGGAATTGCGTACCAAGGTTGACCAATTGACTAGGAAGTTAGATAAATTCCTAGCCAATTCTTCGAGAAATCAAGTAGAAAGAGTGTGTGAGCTATGCGCTAGCCCTGCACACTGTGTTGCGGATTGTCCGGCAGCGTCATTATATCCTGAATTCGTTCAGGAGCAGGTGAATGCTGCCCAAGGTTTTGCTAGACCCATGCCTGATTCGTTTACATCATCATATAACCCAGGTTGGCGAAACCAGTCTATTTCCCCATCCCATCAGCCTTCTCAGACACAGTATAGACCCAGTAACCCTTCACAAGGTTACTCGCATCCTATATTTCCACAGGTTCATCCCCAGTATTGTCTACCTTCTCCTCAGGAGCCCATTCCAAGTTCATCATTTCAAGAGAAGATGTTAGAAGCCTTTTCTGATATCAAGGCCACTCTTTGTTCCCATACACAGTCAATAGCCAAGCTAGAAACTCAAATGGGACAATTAGCTCAGACATTGAGTAGGCAAAACCAGGGGAACCTTCATAGTCAGTCTGTTGTCTCAAAGGGAGAGGATTCTATGTCATTCGACTTGCAAACCACCGATTCACATCATGAGCAAGTCAAATCTGTTACATCCCTTCAGTATGGGAAGGTGTGTCACCTCACTCAGGAATCGACTCATGAACCCCATATCAGTTCTACTGACGAGTCGATCTCCATGATATCTCAGCAGAAGGGCCCTTACTCACAGCATACATTTTCATCATATAAAGCCCCATTTTCTCAGCCTGTAGGATCACCGATTGTTTTTAGTAAGCAAGAGGTGCAAATGCAGAAGGTGCTTGACCAAGTCAAGCCTGATCATATTCACCACTTGTCTGAAGTAGCATTCATTGATACTCGGTCGGTCCTAGACTCTCGATTCTTGACCAGTCTCTCAGATGAGACTAATCTCTGTTCTTCATGTCAAAAGAGTCATGGTACTACATTTGGAGGTAGAAGGGATGGAAACACAGTGCGTAGTATCACAGATGACACTCTTTTCTTCATAGAGCCCGGTTGAGTCTGACTTCATGTCCATTGATCTCATGGACGATGAAGGTTTTTCCAGGGATCCGTCTGGCTGGGGACGTGAAACTTAGCGCTTTATGGGAGGCAACCCATATCTTGTACATTATTGGGTTTACTTAGAATTTATAGATTTTATTTTGTTTTTACTATTTAGTTTTCTTCACGAGTTTTTCATATTCTTTTTGTTTCATTCATGGTTTCATGTTTTGTCATGTGTACATTGCATTCATTACATTCATGGAACGTGCATTTTTAATTCATGTCAGGTCATTCTACTCTTTTCCCTCATTTATTTCTCTCATGTGCATTCACTGAGTTTCATTCAAGCATGGGGGAGTGCCACTGGGACAGTGTCATATAAGCATGGGGGAGGGTGTAGAATGCACACCTTGATATTTCTGTTTACGTTCTTGCACATGTTTATACATCTCTCATGAAAAGTAGATTTTTAAAGAAAGAGTTTGAACTTATATGAATGTTATTTCAAATCTGATGTTTTTAGAGGATTTTTAAGCCCCACGAAAATTTTTTCTGACATAGATCTAAAAATTATGGTTGTTTATGTGGATTTCAAAGAAATGATGATAGATACATGTTAGAATTGATTTTGAATCATAAATATGAATATGCACAGTTTTATTTTTGAAAAACTAAGCAAATGAACAAAAGCATAAAAATGAGCTCAAAAAGTGAGAAAAGCATGCGTTAGGTTGTTTGGATAATTCCACAATCCTTAGTAGATGGAACTTAGATGTAAGTTGAAACTTTTAATTCCATTTTCGAAAAGGAGAGTGGAAAACTTTGTGATCCTAAGTAACTGAGAACAGATACAAGTTGAAATATTTGACTCTCATATTATAAAGGTGAATGAAGGAAGTCACTTTTATGTCTTAGTTGATATCTTTTTGTATGTATTGAAAAAGTATAAAAGATATTGACATTGCACAAGGCATAAAAGCAGACCACACGCAAGCTATAAGAAAAAAAAATAAGTGCGCAAAAAGAAAAAGCGTGAAAAAAATGAAAAAAAAATTGAGAAAAGTGAAAAGAAAAAAAGAGAGGAAAGAGCTTAAAAAGAAAGAAAAGTTCAATGCTTAGAAGTGTGATTGAGAAAACCTGTGCAGAAAACATATGATTGAGGATAAGTAAATAATAATATGTTTTTATTGGATTTTCTAAGAATAAAACATAAATAATTGTGATATTTTAGAAAAGTGAAAGAAATTCTTTTATGTGGTGGTGCATAAAAGACTCTAATTATATTGTGATTTTGAAATAACAGGAAATATTTGTGAAAATAAAGTCTTTAATTATCTACTGATTGTGAGGATGTGTAATATTATGCATACATGACAGAGATGTTTGTGGGTAGCATCACTGCAAACCCTCACGAGACCTTACTCGTCCACTGGGGTAACCCAGGGGTTGAAAGGGCTTGTTGCATGAGCTAAATGCAACCGTGATTCCTACGAAAGTGAGTTAGGTGATAGTTTGATTTCTTGCATTTTTCTGGTTTGCTCGAGGACTAGCAAAACATAAGCATGGGGGTATTTGATCATGCATATATTTTAGGGATATTTCATATAAAAATATGCATGATTTCATGAGAAAATGTTTTAAATACTCAATTTTATGTTAGTTCTCGAGTAAATGTGCTAAAATGAATTAGAAAGAGAAAATGCTTGAAAATTAGTGTTATTTTGCAATTTAATGAATATTTTAATGTTTGTCATTGTGAGTTCCTAAAAAAATAAAATAAAAATTAGAGTTGAGAATATAGTTAGTTAGTTTTAAAAATAAAAAATAAAAAATTTTATAAAATAAGTTGAAATGAGGTTTAGTGTAAATATTTTTAAGAAGTAGTCTTTAGTTTAGTTGAGTTTTGAGGTTTTTAGCAAATAAAATTCTGTAAAACAGTTTTTAGATTTTTTTGAGAATAATAAAACAAACTGGGTTTCACGGTTTGTGAGTTTGAAAATTAAAAAAAATTCTGTTGCAAACCGGTTGAACCGGTTTGGAGTTTTTTTTAAAATTGAAAAACAAACAGCAACAAACCGGTTCAAACCGGTTTGCTTGCTGTTAAAAACCCAACGGAGGGGAAATTTTCCCCCGTCTTCTTCTGTACGCATTTCCCTCTTTCCTAACCCCTCCCCTCCACCTCATTCTTCTCTTCTTCTTCTCCTTCTCCCTAATTCTCTTTCTCGTTTCAGGTGGAGGTGCCTTCAAGCCGGAGATGGTGTACAGGAGGGGGCCAACTCTTTCCTAACCCTTCTAAGGTTCACGGTGAGTTTACAGATTTCTTCTTCTTCTTCTTCTTCTTCTTCTTCTTCCTCTTCTTCTTCTTCTTCTTCTTCTTCTTCATCTTCTTCAGATCTTTTTCTTGTTGCTGTTATAACTTTAAAACCAAAATAAAAAGAGAAAAATTAAAAAAAACAGAAAAAAATATATCTGAAAAGAAAATTTCGGTGATCAACAGAGATCTGCCGGGCAATCGGCTGAATCTCTGCCGGAATCCCCTGCATTAGCACAGCATGTTGAAGTTTGATTTACCGAGTGCTTGAATTTGATTGACCGGATGCCTGAATCAATTCACGGATTAGCAAAAATGTGTTAATGTCTATTTTGATTGCAGATTATTGGAATTTCAATCGATTGAATGTGAGAATGACTAGATCTACTTACGGTTTCCTGGTGATGATCTGGATTAATTGAAAATCCGGCGAGTATTGTGTCCAAAGCCATCGGATGGATTGATTTTCTGTATCAATCAAAGAAAGAGAGCAATTCCAGCTGATTGAATTGCCTTGATATCTATCAGTGTCTGGAATTTCTTGCTTAAGCTAGAGTCTTTCATCATGAACAGCATTTTCAAAATAATTTTTTTAGCCATCGTGAAGTTCACTAGTCATTGATTTTCAGGTAAGAGTGTTAATGTTGGAATGTTGACTTCAGGTGAATGGACTGAGTTAACTAAGTTTTTTTATCTTTCTTGATCAAGGTTAACCTCAAGTAATCAATAAGTATTAAAGTTGATCGGTACCTCATAGTTGCCTTGAAATTGCCTTCTGGATTGCTCTACAACAGAAGTCGGGTATTGGTGGTTGATTCACTAATTGTAGATTGTTATATCTTTACTGATTGTTAACTACTGATTTTTACTGAATTTAAATGTTGATTTTCAATGAGGTTCATTGCATGTGTTCATTAAGTGTTAGCTGGAGTAAATTTGAGTTTTACTGAGAATTGATTGTTGATGCTTCATTTTAATGAATATTAATTCATTAGCTTGTAGTTGTGTAGTTAACATACCAATAGTTAATTGTTAGTTTAGTAATAGTTAGTAATTAGATTAATCAATTAGTTAGTAGTAGATTTGACTAGCATCTTTGTAATAGTTAGCATTTTGTTTCATGTCACTTAGTAGTGAGTAATCAATTTTAATTAGAAGTGTCATTTAGATTTTATAATTTTTTCTAGTATAGTTTATTTCTTTTATGGTATACTGCTCGTGTTCTTTTGATTTGTGCAGAGGAGTGGAGCTCAAGCATATGTGATATGAAGCACAAGAAGATAAACGATTTTTACTTTTCAGTTTAAAATTAGAATTTAATTCTGGGTTTGTAAATATTGCACTTTACGCCCTCTGCGAAGGGTATTCATTTGTTGTAATAGCTAGTTGTTTTTACTTTTCTGAACATTTTACATTTCAAATAATTTGGCAATAAAGATTAGTTTAGATTTGCGTGTTTGAATACAAAATATTCCCGTTCCCTGAGTTCGACCCGGTCTCATCCACTAGTGAGAACCGGTTTTTATTATTTGATGTCTGGTTTTCACATGTTTTTCATATAAAAATCTTTTCAAAATTTACAACGATTTAAAAGAAGACATCACATCTCGTCCTCCTTTCTTCAACCGCTCCAACTATGGATACTGGAAGTGCAGAATGACTATATTTCTCAAGTCCATAGATTTTGCTGTATGGAAAATTGTTGAGCATCCATACACATCTTCATCGGCAGAGTATAACTTATGGTCTGATGAAGAAAAGAAAATGGCAAACCTAAATGCAAAGGCTATGAATGCCTTATATTGTGCCATTGATCAGAACGAATTCAACAGAATATCTATATGTGAATCTGCATATGATATTTGGCATTCTTTAGAAGTTATTCATAAAGGAACCAACAAAGTGAAAGAAGCCAAAATCTCATCTTTTGTCAGAAAATATGAGTTGTTCAAAATGAACAAAGATGAACCCATCACAGAGATGTTTACCAGATTCACCAACATCACCAACGATCTGAAATCTCTGGGGGTAACATATTCTCAGACAGACAAGGTGAAGAAAATCTTGAGATCTCTCACAACTGATTGGGAGAAAAAGACTACAGCTATTGAAGAAGCTCAAGATTTATCTAAGCTTACTCTGGACGACTTAATAGGCAATCTTATGGCCTATGAAGTCCACATGAAAGAAAGAAGGGAAGAAGAACTACCAACAAAGAAAACTCTAGCCTTCCCAGCTCTATCTGAGAATGAAGACTCAGATAAAGAATCTGAAATTGCGCTACTAACTAGAAAATTCCAGCGCTTCATGAGAAGGAACTGACTTCCAAACAAGCACAAGGAAAGAAAAGATCCTAAGGAGGATCCCATGTGCTATCAGTGTAATAAGCCAGGTCACTTGAGACGTGACTGTCCCCTTCTCAAAAGAAAGTCCAAGACTGAGGAACCAAAGAAGAGGTTCTTCAAGAAAAAGGCTCTGCATGCTCAATGGGATGACTCAGAACCATCCACCAGTGAAGAGTCAAGTGATGATGAAGCCAAAACTGCAAACATGTGCTTCATGGCAAACGAAAGCTCTGTAAGTGAAACTTCTGATTTTTCCTTTGAAGAACTTCTAGATGCTTTTCAAGAACTATTTAAAGAATCTAGAAAATTAAGCTTAAAAAATAAAACTTTAAAATCCGAAAATTTAGAGCTTTCCCAGAAAAATGAAAAACTTAGCAGTGAAAACTGTGAAGTGAAAAAGAAAAATCTTCTTATTACCTCTGAAATCTCTTCTACCAGCTTCAAGACTAAAAATCTGCAAGTAGGAATTTCAGAATTAAAAAGTAAAACTGAAAACCTTATGAAAACGGTTTTCAAGTTTACTAAAGGAAAAGAGAACTTGGATAAACTCCTATCTTCTTAAAAAGTCTCTTTCTACAAGAATGGCATTGGCTACTCTCATTTCAACAAGCCTTCTTGTATGAATCAAAAGACCACGTTTGTGAAGGGTTCGTCTGAACCAAATAAGGAGTATTATAATGGTAATTTTTTTAACTCCTCTAAAGATGTAGACAAACCCAAATCCAAATGGATATGGGTTCCAAAGTCTAACAAAAAAGGACCTGATTGGGTACCAAAAAAGAGATTTACTTAATGTTTTGCAGGCTCCAAAGAAGAAGAACAGATGGATACTAGATAGTGGATGTTCAAAGCACATGACAGGACATCTAGACCTTTTTGCTGTTCTTCATCATAAAGAAGGAGGAACCGTCACCTTTGGAGATAACAACAAAGGTTTGATAATTGGTATTGGTAATATTGGTAACATAGATAAACCACTTATCAAAGACGTTCTCCTTGTTAAAGGCTTAAAACATAACCTACTAAGTATCAGTCAAATGTGTGACACAGGTTATAATGTTAGCTTTAATCATAATGCATGCCTCATAACAGACACCAACGAAAATATCATCTTAAAAGGTATAAGAAAGAATAACATATATGAACTATACCTAGAAAACATCACAGAACATTGCCTCATAGCTAATAATGACACTCAACATCTATGGCACATGAGAATGGGTCATGTCAATTCTAAATACATGTCTAAATTAGCTAAAGATAAGTTAGTACGTGGGTTACCCAAAATATCTTTTAAAAAGGATTATTTTTGTGATGCATGTCAATTAGGAAAACTGTCAAAATCATCTTTCAAATCAAAAAATATCATTTCAAGTAAAAGACTTTTAGAACTTCTCCACCTGGATCTTTTTGGTCCTTCTAGAGTAGCTAGTCATAATCACAATAAATACGTTTTTGTTATTGTAGATGACTACTTAAGATTTATTTGGGTAATATTTTTGAAAAACAAAAGTGACACGTTTTGTCAATTTGAAATCTTATGTAAAAAATTACAAAATGAAAAATCTTGTTCTATTGTTAAAATCCGTAGTGACCATGGAGGAGAATTTGAAAATGAACTTTTTGAAAATTTTTGTAACTTGCATGGTATTTCTCATAACTTTGCCTTTCCTAGAGCTGCACCTCAAAATGGTGTAGTAGAAAGAAAGAATAGAACCCTTCAAGAATCTGCTAGAACTATGCTCCAACACAATAATCTTGCTAAATCCTTTTGGGCAGAAGCAGTTAACACTGCATGCTACATAACAAATAGAGTTCTCATTAGACCCTTATTAAATAAAACTCCTTATGAACTATTCTATGACAGAACTCCAAGAATAGACTATTTCAAAGTCTTTGGTTGTAAATGCTTTATCCTAAACACAAAAGATAACCTAGATAAATTTGATGCTAAATCTATTGAAGGCATATTTTTAGGCTATTCAAGTCATAGTAAAGCATACAGGGTTTTCAATAAGAGTTCTAATACTATTGAAGAATCTTTGCATGTTAGCTTTTGTGAATCTATAGATCAATCTGTTCATAAGCAAACTAACGATGATGATGTTGAAAGTACAGATTTATTGTTAGATAACACAGCTAAGTCTAATGAAGATGATCATCAAAGAACATATGTCGATATCAAAGATCATCCTCAAAAGCAGATTTTGGGAGACCTGACAAAGGGGGTTCAAACTAGAGCTCAGCTAGAACGGATTGCAAACATGACTTTCATTTCTCAACTTGAACCAAAGAAGATTGATGAAGCCATCATTGATGAGTTCTGGATGCTAGCCATGACTGAAGAACCGAATCAATTCCAAAGGAATGAAGTTTGGGATCTTGTACCAAGACCAAAGGATCATCCAATCATTGGGACAAGATGGATCTTCAGAAACAAGCTAGACGAAACAGGTAATGTTATAAGAAACAAGGCCAGACTAGTAGCTCAAGGATACAACCAGGAGGAAGGTATTGATTTTGATGAAACATTTGCTCCTGTTGCTAGACTTGAATCTATTAGAATGTTTTTAGCATATGCAAGCTATATGGATTTCAAATTATATCAAATGGATGTTAAAAGTGCTTTTCTAAATGGATTTATAAATGAAGAAGTTTATGTAAAACAACCTCCAGGATTTGAAAATGAACAATATCCAGATCATGTTTTCAAACTCAAACGTGCTTTGTATGGTTTAAAACAAGCACCTCGTGCTTGGTATGATAGACTTAAAACCTTTCTGTTAAATACTGGTTTTTCTGTAGGCAAAGCAGACTCTACATTATTTGTTAAAATAGTGAATAATCATACCCTAATTGTTCAAATATATGTAGACGATATCATCTTTGGATCTTCTAACAGCACTCTTTGTGAAGAATTTTCTAAGTCCATGCAGAAAGAATTTGAAATGAGTATGATGGGAGAACTCACCTACTTTCTTGGACTGCATATTTCTTATCATCGCAAAATTTTTAACTTTTGCGAATCAAACTGACCTTTGAAAAAGTTTTTGAAAATAACTCGCCTCCGTTTAAAAATGCGGGAAAATTCCATAGAATGGGACTCGTCTGTCGGTACGAGGTTCAACCGTTCCTGCCACCTTTAACAGGGGTAATTGAACCAAGGATCAATCTTATGCTCTACTCTATTCAACTTGTATAAATCATATTCTAATTTCTAAATGCACAAAGAATCAGGCATGTGCTATGAATTTTCAGAAAATGCACATTTGAAAACATGATGTTTGCTTTGAATGATTGAAATATTTAGAAAATGTAAATCTTTGAAATGATATCACATGAAAAATCGTGAAATGAGATTTGAAATATACTTCTGAGAGAAGTAAAAATCGATTTTGAGAAATCCTTGACATTTAGTGAAAATCGATTCTGAGACTTGGTTTCTCTGAATTCAAACTTTGAAATTGAAATTCTAACTTAGAAAATTTGAATTTGGAACTTGGGAAATATTTGAAATATCATTGGCAAATCCATATTCTTTTGAATAAGGCTTAGAAAAATTCTAACTTCAAACTTTGAAATTGACTGCATAACTTTGGAAAATTGAGTTTATGAACTTGAAAAACACTTGAAATATTCTTTGAAATTCAATGCTTTTGGGAAAATCGATTTTGCTATAAGACTTAGGAGATTTTGAGAAAATGAACTTCTTTGAATTGAGATTTGAATTGGAATTGGCAAATGCATGAAATGAATGAATATGGATTTGAGGAATTGAGAAATACTTTTTGTATTTTTGAGAAATGCAGTGCATTTTGAAGTTAGCCTAAGAGTGTAGGCTGAATGTGGCTAATGTGAAGATCATAAATCTGAGTATCATTCGTATTCTGACTATGGCCATAAATACAAATTCCACCAAGTTTATAAACTTCATAGAAGCTAGTGCATGTTCCATTCATGTAGACCATGGTGAATTTGTAAAAATATGCATGAATCATCATCCATCACACATTAAAATTATAAAAATAAACTATATGCAATGCAACCTAAGCTAAGCAGGAAATGTAAATTCTTATTCCAAAGTTTAATTACAAATTACATCACTATTGAAATTTAAATACATGAAAAATAAAGTCTTCAATGTACCTGCAAAACTAGAAAACTTGGTTAATGAAAATATGTTGGCTTTTCTAGATTTATCCAACAATATCAGGAAATTGTTGGATTTTGCCAGATATAAGCCTTTTCCTTGATTACCTTAAATAAAAATGATAAAGTATGAAATAAAATTGAATAAATATGAAAAATAAAATATGAAATTTCGAAATTGGGGTCAAAATGACCAAAATACCCCTCATAACAAGACTATGGCCTTGAAATTAGGGTTTTTAGAAAGATATTTTGATAAAATGCAAGTTTTGAAATTTGAATGGAATAAACTCAAACCAAATATGCTATGACATGATGGAAAATATGAAATTAGGGTTAGGGATTTCGAAATTTAGGTCAAATGACCAAATTGCCCCCGATAGCAAGACTATGACCTTGAAATCAAGGTTTTTAGAAATAGATTTTTTTTGTAAAAACTTAGGTTTTATGCACTAAATGAAATCAAATGAGCACAAAATTAAACCTAAAGCATACTAATATGATTATGAACATGATTAAATCCTAAAAATATATGCTCATGCACGAAAATCCAATAATATCACAAAAACTGTGATTTTAGCAGTGTTTTTGGATCTTTCAGGAACCCGGTTTTGCAATTTGCTTAATTCAGCCATCAAATGGATTCCAAAATCCATAAAAATTGGTACCTGTACTTGTTATAACCCTAATGTTGAATTCGAATTATAAAAATAATTTTTTGACATTAAATTAATCCGAAAATTGCATTAAACCCTAAAAATATGCTACTTTTGACCTAATTCACCAACCAGTCTCAATCCAAGACCTGAACCAGGAGTCAAATCTCCATGGATATTTATGAAATTTTACAGAGACTAACTAAGAAGAAAAACAGAGATTTCCCAATTTACAGATCGGAAAAATCATCTACGGTTAGGGAGAAAACCTTCCGGCAATCTGGGCTAAAATATATCACTCTTAACAGGGATTAAAACAGCTATTCCAGATTGCAAATACAGAAATAAATAGCAATCCTAAACAAAAATCTCTGAAATTTTAGTGGTGAACAGTAGACAGAAAAATAACAATACTCACTTTTTACAGATCATGAATCGGATCTGTGGTTTGGGATTTATGACTAACACAAGTCTGATTAGGGTTTTGATAAACCCTAACGAGTTTTAAATTTAAAAACAGATTCTCTAAAAAGGGAAAAATACTAAACAGTGATAAAAAAATCTGAAAATTTCACAGCAGACAGATCTACTCAATTTGAATCCATAGCACTTTACAGATCTAAAATCGGATATAAGATGAGAGAAATAGCATCACAGCAAGTTACCTTCTTGATTTTAACCATGATTTTAAAGCTTTAAAAACCCGATTTGATGTCTGATTTTGTTGACAGAGTTCCCGAGATCCAAAACCTATGATTTTTCTACAGTAACTCAATAACTCATTCATGCATCACATATAAAAAAATCAGAAATAAACAATGAGAACTTCAATCCTAAATAACATTATATTTACTGTTCTAAACCTAGAACACACAGAAATTTAAGAAACGTGATAAATCATGCATTAACTAATGTAAATAAATAAAATAAACCATAAAACAGTAAATAAAACTTATTTCTATGCTATAGAATGTAAAACAAACATGAATAAACCATGAAAATAAAATAAAAACAGGGAATCAATGGCTGGAATTCGATATCACCTTTAAAACATAGATTTAACCCATTAAAAGGGGTAAATCATATATTTTATTGGTTAATAATGTAAAGAATCATATTAAAATCAATTCTAATGGATTAAAATCCCTGTAAATCATCCAAAACAGGGTTAGATCACCTTCTTGGATCGTTCTTGCTGATTCTTGATGGTTCTTGAGGTGAAACCATGGTTGGATCTTCATAAGGAGGGGTGTCCAAGCCTAGATCTAGGTTTAAATCATGAAAAACACTAAATAAAATATTAAAAATTGAAGAAATTATTTACCTTGGAGTTGCAGCAATGGAGGAAGACTGGAGAAGAGAGAGAGGCTCCAAGAATCCAATAGGAGAGAGATGATAAAATCGACCCCCCTTATGGCATCTATTTATAGAAAATTTTTTAGGTTTAAAAATTGACAATTTTGAAAATTTTGGACTCTAAAGGGGGGGGCGATTTTTGGGTGGAGTTACCTATATACCCTTGACCTAAATTATCCTAATTAATCCCTAATTAACCCCTAGCTAAACCTAAGAATCCCCCAAATGTGGTGCCACTTGGCATTTTCTCACATTGGGTTTTTAAAACACCTTTAAAAACCTTTAAAAACACTAGTTTTAAAAAAACTAACTTTCAAAATGAGTTTTTCAAAATGGTTTTGACTCTTCTAAACCTCTAACACTAACCAAGACATCAACTAACCCTAGTCTAGCCCTGACTTACTCAAATATGGCGCCACCCCGAGCCGGCCCTACTTGAGTTTTTCAAAAAGCGATTTTAAAACTTGAAATTGAAGGAGTTTTCAAAAGGATTTTCAAAAGCAATTTTAAAATTAGAATTTTTGAAATGGCATAGGGTCCTAACTAGGTTAGAACTCCTCTGGATATGGTGACAACTGAGTGGGCCCACATCGAGTTTTTGGAAATTTTGAAATAAACACTGAAAATGGCTTTGAAAAAGGGTTAAAATCGACATTTGAAATTCAAGATCTTTGAAAATAGGGTCTCAAGCGAACTGGAACTCCGAGTTAGAGTCCTGAACTCTTAGGACTCTGAGATTTTAAATTTTAGAATTCAAATGTAAAAATTTTTGAAAGATTTTATCAAGAAATAATGAAATAAGTCGGAAAACACAGTCAGGGTTAGACTCCTAACTCGACCGAACTCTAAAATAGAGTCCTGAACTAACTGGACTCTGTAAAATGACCTAAATTTCGAAAACAAATGGAAAAGATTGAAAATGGAAGTAAAACAGACTTCAAAACAGACTCCTGACCGGACCAGGACTCTGAGACAGAGTCCTGATCGAACTGAAACTTTCAAAATTTTGAGAAATTTGATGAATAGAGAAATTCAGAAGCGAAATCACCTCAATGGGTCTCATCTGTGAATTGAAATCGATTAAAATTTGAATTTGAAATGAATCCAGATTGTTTCCTTGAGAAAATATTTCGAAATATAAAGTCCTGGGGTTGGAAAATGAGAGAGTGTTGAATAAAAACCCAGGTTTTGAAATCGATTTTGAAATAAAAGCTTTTAAAATTCAAATCTGGATTGAATGTTTTGAAAACAGGAGTGCTGGATCTCGAGAATGAGATGTAATGGCATGCAATGCGATGAAATGATATGCCGAATGCATGCAATGATATGCAATGACACATGAAATGGACAAACACTGGATGAGGGTGAAAATTTGGGGTGTTTACAGATGCCCCTCTTTGCTGCTAAGCCAGTTGAAAGCCGAGCTTAGTGGCAAAGAAAACATACCAAATTTGAACCATAAAAATGCCCCAGTTAGATAAATCTGACTGGGTATGAAGGAATTAATCCAAGTAATGATGATAGATATGAAATGGAGAATGAGAAGAAAATTTTATTTCAAAATGAAGTGAGATTCAGGTTTTGCCCTTAACCTGGATGGGACAGAAAATACCTCGTGTAGAAACGAAGCTCAGGTTTAACCCTTAACCTGACCGGGAAATGAAAATGGAATACCTCATCAAAGGAGGCTCAGGTTTGTACCCTTAACCTGATCGGGTGGAAAATGGAATACCTCATCAAATGAGGCCCAGGTTTATACCCTTAACCTGATTGGGCAGAAAATGGAATACCTCATCAAATGAGGCTCAGGTTTATACCCTTATCCTGATCAGGTAAAAAATGAAATACCTCATCAAAGGAGGCCCAGGTTTATACCCTTAACCTGATTGGGCAGAAAATGAACGGAATCCTCGAAAGAAGAGACCGTGATGGAACCTTCGGATTTCTGCACAATGAATCCGATAGGGGTTTTGCAAAAGGAAGAAAATTGGGGTCCCTAAAGCTTGAAAAGGGTTTGATTTTGGGTGTCTCATTGCTGAGACTAAATAGCTTTTGAAATTGCCTTTTGCTGAAATTGGTGGCTTAACCTCAAGCCAAAATTGGACTGTCTATGGTGGGACAGTGGGGACACAGGGAAGTGTGCGAATCTGAGAGCCCGTGCGCTCAGATTATACCAAAGAAGGGAAGGAATCTTGAAAACTCCCGTTATCAAGTCCTAAAAGGGATAATAACTGATGTTAGGATGCGCCAAAGATGAACCTCAAGCTCTCGCTTCATGCCAGGATAGCTAGAAAATATTGTCAAAATATTGAAAATTGTTGTTGATTCAAAATAATTAAAAATGATGCACATTGTTTTGAAAGTATTCCCTCTTTTCTACCTGAAGTATTACCTCCGACTGGGCTTAACTCCGTAGAATCAATATTCGAATTCAAATTGCTTGCGATTGACTTTCTTTCAAGGAAGCTATCAATTTCCTCGATATGGACGGAAAAGAAAGTATTCTTGATATTGCGAGGGCTATTGGTGAAAGAATATTGATAAAAGAGTTTCACAAAATTAAAGAAGATTCTTGATAGATTTGGAAGTCTGATATCCTGGGATTCTTTTCTCATGATGATCTTTCTGCACTCTCTTTTTAGCAGATTGGAGCTCTCTTGGATTTTTCGGGAATTACATCCTCCTTCATTTTGGAGATGTCCTGACTTGTCTCTCTCTTTTTTTTTTTTTTTTTTGGGAAGGGTACGTCACAAACTCCTTCATCTCAGAGATGTTCCGATCCTTCTTTTCTCTCAGGGATTATCATGATAGTTATTGGCTCATTGGTTGGGAATCTCTTGATGATAGCTGAAATCAAATATCTTTTAGGGTTTGTCGGTAGGCTCATCACACTCGCCTTCATCTCGACGGTGATCTGAACTTTCCCTGGAAGGATCCGTCACAAACTCCGTCATCTTGGAGATGATCCAAATCTTCTTTGGCCCCGGGGGTCGACTCGCTTAATTCGCCTTCATCTTGACGACAATTGAGAGATCCCTTTTGCAGATATTGAATTGCAGCTTAGGTGATTGAGGAGATATGGAAATTGAGTGGATTTTTCTGTATCACCCAGGATATTTCGACTGCTTTATTTTTCCAGAAAGGTCTTTAAAAATGTGCCATTGACTGCGATCAATATCAATCACTTATGGCTTTGCAACAACATTGAATTCTCTTTGCTGGCCATATCGCGGATTTATTCTTCATCCTTTTGGTTGGCCAATAAAAAGATTTTAAACTTTGAATCCTTTTTCGCGAAAGCTTTGTCCTTTCGGAAGTAATACTGAGGGTATTCTGAGGTAATAATTTTGTGCAATAAAGATTTTTGAAATCAACAAATACTTAATGACAAATTGGCAAAACTTTCTTGAAATCCTTTTGTGAAAATGAGCATTTGAAGCACAACGCAACACATCCATGACAGAAATTCTCTTCTCCTTTCCCCAAAGGAGAAGATTCAGAAGTTAGAATTGGGAATTACTCCTCTCTTCCCTGAAGAGGAGGTGTTTGCAAAACGAACTTTCGAAGAGAAATTAAGCTTTCGTCAAAACTTCCTAACATTAGGCTTCTCTTATGGAAAGGGGGCCGGAATTGGTGAGGTTGGTAAATTGGTCATGAAGGAATGAGTTCATCACACTCTCCCTGAAAAGAGGGTCCTTCATGATGAAATGGCCTAGTCTGAAATTATGGGGCCACAAGGAAAGCAAGTCTCCGTCGAGTCTCTCCCTATAAAAAGGGTTCCTTGTGTGAAATTTGGAATTTTGTTTTGCAAACGGTTCACAAAGACACGAGTCCCTTCAAACTCTCCCTAAAAAGGGGCTAAGTGAACGAATTGGATAGCATGCGAAAAGAGCGAGCTCCCTCGAACTCTCCCTATACAAAGGGTCTCTTGCAAGAGAAATTTTTGGAATTGGTATTGAGTGACCAAAAGGTCGAAATTTGGAATTTTGAATTTTGAATTTTTGAAATTGGAAATTGGAAATTAGAAATTGGAAATTGGAAATTGGAAATTGGAAATTTGGAAATTGATAATTGGAAATTGGAAATTAGAAATTGGGAATTGATAATTGGAAATTGGAAATTGGAAATTTTGGAAATTGATAATTTGGAAATTGGAAATTGGAAATTTGGAAATTGATAATTGGAAATTGGAAATTGGAAATTGGAAATTTGGAAATTGATAATTGGAAATTGGAATTTGGAATTTTAGAATTTGATGAGTGATCAGCACGAAGACTGAACTCAAGAGGTCGACTGACATGACCATTCAGTGGAACACTAACACGAGTGCTCGATTTTGAAAGGATACCGGTATGCATACCGGTTTAAAAATGTACTAATTTGAACACTGGATTTTGGTTCAGTTCTGGTGATTGTCTTTCAATCTTGAACCGTTAGGAATTGTGATGGGATTGATAATTGAAATCTCAATACTGACCATATCGTTATTAATGCGATTGCATGCAAATGAATGCAAATTGATGCACATGAATGCATAAGTGCGTGAAATGAGAGATTTGTTTATCCTGCCTGCATACAGGATATTTGTAGATAAAAACAAAATTTTAAAATGCCCCAGTGTAACTGGGAAAAAGAATTTTGATTATTATTAAAGAAAATTTGGAAGAATTACAAAGAATAGGGAATTGTTCAAGTATAGAATTTTTTCAAATGTCGAGCATTGATGGGATCTGGTAATTCTATTCCATCAGCATTGATGAGCCGATATGAATTGCGAGGTAGTGCCTCTTTGACAACATAAGGACCTTCCCAATTTGGCGACCATTTGCCACCCGGACGGTGCCTAAGATAAGCTGTTGATCTGAGCACTAGATCATTGACCCGAAATTTTCTCTCAATGACAGATTTTGCATATTGTCGGGCTATCTTCTGGCAATAGGATTGAGCATGCTCTGCTGTTCTGAGCCTTCTTTCATCGAGCAAATCAAGCTGTACCAGTCGTTGTTGCTGATACTGATCAAGAGGTAATTCTAGAAGTGATGCAAATTTCAGAGCAGGTTTCTGAACATGTAGAGGCAACACTACTTCAGTTCCATAGACAAGTTCTGACGGAGTAGCATTCGTTGGAGTTCGAATGGTGGTTCTGTATGCCCATAATGCATCATGAATCTTTTCATGCCAGTCACGGCCCGTTTCTAAAGTTCGCTCCAGGATTCAAATCAGAATCTTGTTGGTGGCCTCTACCTGACCATTCCCTTGAGGATAATAAGGAGCGGAAAAATGATGATGAATTTTGTACTTTGAGCAGAATGTCCTCATTCTCTCATTTTTGAAATGACTGCCATTATCCGACACAATATCATGCGGTATACCGAAACGACAAAGGATATTCTTATGGATGAAAGAAACCACGTGTCGGCCTTCTACTGTGCGTAGAGTGACTGCTTCTACCCATTTAGTAAAATATTCTGTTGCGGCCAGAAAATATTTATGACCATTGGAGGCTGAAGGAGTGATGGGGCCTACAACATCGAAAGCCCACATGGAAAATGGCCATGGCGAGACGACAAATTGCAAGTATGTCGTTGGCGCATGAATGGAAGGCGCATGCATCTGACATTGAACGCACTTCTTTACAAAACGATAGCAATCTTGTTGCATAGTTCTCCAATAATATCCTGCTCGGATGATTTGTTTGACGAGAGTCTGATAGCCAACATGACCACCACAAATGCCTTCATGTGCTTCTTGCACAACTTCTTTGGCTTCTTCTTCGTCCAAACATCTGGAATACTCAGAACTGAATCCACGACGATAAAGGACGTCGGCAAGAATAAAATATCGAGCAGACATGCGTTGAATTGCTCGCTGCTATCTCTTTGATAATTCTGGAGGAAATTGGCCAGTTTTAATGAAATTCTTGATATCATGATACCAAGGCTTCTTCTTCTGCTCAGCCTGGTTTATCTGCTCTATTGGGACGAAAGCGGGTTTATCAAGTTTGCCAATTTCAAATGAGCGACAAGATTCTCCACTCCTGAAAGACATGATGGATCCCAGATTAGCTAAACTGTCTGCAACTTGATTGAAATCTCTCTTGATATGGAAAAGCTGGAATACTTCGAATTTGTTGGCAAGAGCTGAGACAATCTTCTGGTAAGGAAGTAATTTCTGATCTTTCACATGCCATTCGGCCAGAACTTGATTGGCGATTAACAAAGAATCGCCATAAGCATGTACTCTTTTGACATTGAAGTCCTGTAGAATTTTCAGACCTTGTATCAAGGCTTCATACTGGGCCATATTGTGAGTGCACTGAAAATCTAGTTTAAGAGAAAAGGGAATCATCTCCTTCTCTGGTGTAATTAGCAGAATTCCGATTCCTATGCCTGCCATATTCTTGGAACCGTCGAAGAATAAATTCCAAATTGGGGATTGTTGAATATTGTAGATCCACTCATCGGGGAAATCATCCTCAGCTTTAACATCCTCTGCTAGAGGAAAATCTGCTAATTGGTCTGCAATCGCTTAGCCTTTGATAGATTGCTGAGAGACATATTCCAAGTCGTATTGCATTAATAGGACTTGCCATTTGGCGATCCGTCCGCTGAGAAATGGTTGTTCAAGAACGTACTTGAGAGGATTTAATTTAGATAGAATCTTGACTTCAGACGCCAATAGATAATGTCTCAATTTCTGACACATCCATACCAGAGCTAGGCATGTCTTCTCTATCTGAGAGTATTTCTTCTCATAATCAATAAAGGTCTTGCTCACATAGTAAATGGCATGTTCTATCAAGCTGCCTTTTTCGTATTGTGCCAAGAATCCGCCGCAAGCAACTTGATTAACTGAAATATATAGCAATAGGGGTTTCCCTAATTCTGGCGGCTTTAAAACAGGAGGATTGAGAAGATATTTCTTGATGCGTTCGAACGACTGCTGACTCTCTGGTCCCCATTCGAACCTCACTCTTTTTCTGAGCAAATGATTGAAAGGCTCACATCTCATGGCCAAATTAGAAATGAATCGCCGAATTGATTGCATGCGTCCTTGAAGGCTACGCAATTCTTTGAGATTAGTCGGGGGCGGCATGCCAATGATAGCTTTGGCATTAGCGGGATCCATTTCTATCCCCTTCTTGCTGACCAAGAAGCCTAGCAACTTGCCTGATTCGACTCCAAAGACACATTTTTGTGGATTGAGTCTTAGTGTAAGACCCGCAATTTTTCAGAAAATATCTGAATAAAATTCATGAGGCATTTACCGGTAAAAATGGCATTTTTCTCAGAATGCGAAACGAATCAATTCCTGCGAGCCAGTTACACTTAGGATATTCGTCGAATCGCGAATATATGCTCAAACACTCTGGAAGCCATAACTTCCTATCTGAACAAAATCAAAGGATTCCTGCGAGCCAACTTTCTTAGTGACATCAATACGAAGATAATGGCGTACTTAGAATTTTTCGGAAAAAAATCGCCGAAAACCCGAAATTCTTGCGGGACCCACAGAAATATGGGTGGGACCCACAGAAATATTTCTCAGAAAATATTCTAGAAGATTCTAGAATATTCCAGCACCTTCCAGAGCCTTCCAGCTCCTTCCAGCACCTTCCATGGAAGGGATTCTCAGAAAAGCCCAAGGGTAAAGAGGGGATTCTGAAACTTGGGGCCCAAGTTTCAGAACCTATAAATAGAGGACCCCCACTCCTTTAGAAAATCGCCAACCCCTCTCTCTCTCCTCCTTTTCCAAACCTCCCCTACCTAGCCTAGCCCACCTGAGCCCACCTGACCTGGTCTGAGCCCACCTGACCTGGTCTGAGCCTGCCTGACTTAGCCTGAGCCTGCCTGACTTAGCCTGAGCCTGCTTGACCTGGTCTGAGCCTGCCTGACCTGGTCCTAACCCACCTGACCTAGGTCTGAACCTACTTGACCTAAGTCTGAACCCAGTTGACTTGACTTGAACCTGGTTTGGTTCAAAGTCAAAGTCCAAGTCCTTTTTCGTCCAAAGTTCGAAGTTGATCCTTTTTCGAAGTCGAGCCTCGTTCGAAGCGTTTGAAGCAATCGGAGTCGTTTCTTCCTCAAATTGAAGTAAGTTCGCTTCATTAAACCATCTCTCTCAAGTATTTGATTGTTTGTATATAGCATATACTTTCTGAAGTAGTATCTTGCTTTAGTTCTTGGTTGAGCCCTTTAGGACACTTCGGTGTTCACGCGCTCGCCTCGTAACTATCGTCGGATATATATGTTCGAATACGCAGTATATGCGTTCTTCAAAATAGTATCTCACCCTAGTTCTTGGTTGAGCCCTCTAGGACACTTCGGTGTTCACTCGCTCGCCTCGTAACTATCGTTGGATACAGATCTAGGTGTATATCTGCTGATACTGCCGACGCGTCTTATATCGCACAGGCCATGTAATTTACCTTTGCCGTCGCGTCGTATGATGCCAAGGCTCCCTGCTTTCTGTACTTCCGATTACTGCACTTCCGATTATGCATTTACTTACGCCGTCGCGTCGAACGATGCCAAGGCTCTTGCTTTCTGCAATGTATTTACTTACGCCGTCGCGTCGAACGATGCCAAGGCTCTTGCTTTCTGCAATGTATTTACTTACGCCGTCGCGTCGAACGATGCCAAGGCTCCTGCTTTCTGCAATGTATTTACTTACGCCGTCGCGTCGAACGATGCCAAGGCTCCTGTTTTGTTATATATGTAGAATATTTCATTCAGTTACATACCCTGAACAATAGTATATGCATTTCCTTTACGCCGCCGCTGTATAAAGCACAGGCTTCTACTTATATTACATATATGGCGCGTAAGTGAGCGTTCAAACGGAGATCAACTCCAAAATCGCCCATGCGATTCCCTTACCGCTCCTCGTACAAGATTCTGCTTGACGAATGAAGCCCCTATTGGAAAGGCTTCGCCTTTTGGCAAAATGCTCTTTACGTAAAGACTAAATCAATTACGTATGGCCTGGCTATGGCCCAAGGTTCCTGCAACCTTGATGGATGCAAAGTACGCACAACGGTGCGCATCCATTTCCCGAGTTAAGCGTAGCGATTTCCCACCAAAGAGGGGAGATGCCGCTGAAATGGATAAAAGAAACGCACGCTTTCTCCGTAAAAGAGAGGAAGTGCTGCTGAAATTCCTGAAGGAGCTAAGAATGGCTCAGAAAGAACGTAGCAGAAGTGCTACCCAGTTATAGAATGCCTTCTACGATGTAGAAAGGTTCGTCGCACCACTGCCGGTAGAGCAGAGAAGGTGTTGACAGAATGGTTGGCAGAAGAGCTGCCAAAACCAGTTAAGTGGCACAATGATGTCCTTTGTTGGAACGATGTCAGAATGACTCGTCTCCCTGACACCTGCAAGGGCATCATACTTGTAAGAGCCGTTGCGCCAAAGTAGTGGTAGCGCCTTGACGAGGTCCTGAGCTCGTTGCGTAAAAATACGCCGAGTAGCCGATCCGTAGAGATCGAGTCATGTGCATGCTCATTGAGAATTATCAGACAACCAGACTCGTAAGGGCCGCTGAGCCGGAGTGTGTTGTTTCCACCGAAAGAGGTGAAGTGCTCGTCAAGGCCGAAGTGCCGAGAGCAGAGTTAAGCATGCATATGAATAAAACCTTTGTTCCACGGTGAAAACCGTGTGGTTGATTGGGGTCGGGTACATACTTCTCAAAGGCTGCCCTATAGGCATGCAATGTTCGTCAAGTAATTGTAAGACCGGCAGGCCCCTTTCAGAATTTCTCACCGAGGAAGACGGTGATGGCGCAGCCTTGAGTGACATATATTTCACCCGAACCTGATAGAGTTCATTGATGGCCTTCATCACTCAGAGGTATGGAGGTCGTGGTTATCCTTAAATATCTAAGGATTGAACCCAACTACTGCAATAGCAGAATGCATTCGGATACCTAGTAAGGATCTCTTCCGGTATGCTGTACCGTCCTACTAGTGGGATGGGGTCAACAGGCCTCTGGGGTATCTAAAATACATAGAATAATCAACCCCCAGATCGTCGCGTTGTCGCCCAGATATGAGTCCCCTAAGCCCAGGGGGAGGTGCAATTATCGAAACAAAGCATTAGCTTAGGTACAACGCTACTTTGAATGTATGAGTGGATGACGTTGTTGAGTCAGTCCTGCATAACCTTTGTGAAGGTGTCATGGTCGGTATACTACTGGACCGATTGGGAAAGAACATCATTGATATCCGTACGACTAAGTGAAGCTCGGAGAGCTGTCCTTAGATTCGTAGGATACGGATGTGCCAAGCATAAAGGCTTGAGCTAGACATCCATTCGTGACTCTGAGGAAGTCAAGGCTAAGTCGTAGAGACTTGAGAGGTTATTCTAACTCACAGCCCTGAAGAGGCTTATGCGAAGTCATGACGACTTGCGTGGATGTTCAACTCATAGCCCTGATGAGGCTTTTGCGATATACGCTAAGTCATGGAGGCTTGAGCGTCGTATTACGAACTGCGACCCTGAGTGGTCTATGCATTTACTTGAGTTGAATAGATAGGTGTTTGCCTACTTACCAGACCATCAGTGGTTCTGACCCCGTTTAATGGGGATTTCAGGTGTTGAACCTGCGTGGCGATATGCGGAGCAAGGCGGCATCAAGTTCCAGGGTTTCTCTAGACAGAGTTGTACTGCTTCCTTTTTATTGAACCTTCACTGCTTTTCTAAGCAGTAGTGTTGTAATAAACATGTGCTTTCGATAAAATGGAACACTTTGGTGGTCAATGAGTTGCTTGGCCACATACCTGCAACGTGCTCGGAGTTTTCTAAAACCGACGACTCATTATCGTCTTATTCCGCTGCTAAAAGCTTTTCTAAGTTCCGCTGCAAAGAAAAAAAAAAGAAATCCATGAAAATTTTAACTTAGCTTTGTTTTGGAAATCCGGGGCGTTACAGAAATGGTATCAGAGCAAGAGTTTGAGAAACCTGGTTCGAGATCCGACTTGTCCACTATATCGCACTGTAAGTTTATTTTATACTTCTTGTTCTGATCTGGGTGCATCTTTGTATAGATGGCAACTCACGACTTCCGAGGATACTGCTATCGTTGCGGGATCATGCACGATGAGTGGGTATGCCCATATGAAGTCCAAGACTGTCAATATTGTGGCGAAGAAGGGCATTCCGTCAACGAATGCCAAATGAAGCATACCGCCGATATGGGTCAGCGGGGATCGCTTGGTCTTAGGGATGAGACCTCGCATGTTAGTGGGCCACATTACTCTAGTAGAAGGAGTAGCCGTACTCCAGCAACTTCTGATGAACTACCGTCTCTGGTAGGATTTGACTTGAACTTCCTTGAGGGATTTGGTCAATCGCAAGGCTATCAACAGGCATCATGTACGCCTAGCTTGCACAGTTGGGAGGAGGGATGCAACAACTCCTTCTATAATCCCATTATGATTTCAGATTCCTCGAATCAAAGTACTATTATATGGGGGAACAGAACGGCTACACCAACGCCGAGTCTGAATGGCCAGGAAGAGGGATACAACCTATATCATCCCGTTATGGTCTCGGATTCTCCGAGCCATGATGCCACTGAATGGGCAAGTGGACCGGCATCACTGATCTATCCACAAGAGTCGCTTGAGAGTGCGGAAGTGCCGCCCAAGCCAAAGCTAGTTGTGCCTGCACCAAGGCAATGTGGAAGTAAACGATACTTCGGGTTCTTTGGGTCAAGAAAGAAATCCAGTTCCTAGAAAAGACTGGTAGTGTTTTGGAGTCAATAGACTCATGTACCTAGTTTCTCAACGCCTAAAAGTCTGCCAGTGCGGCATGACGTTTTGTTTAAGGCGATGCTTGTGTAAATGTGATGTATATTAAGTAAATAAAACTTTGCTTCGATATATACATTGTGAAACTAAAATATGTTGTTTGTATGTGGTAGATAAATGGCTCCTACGACGAGGAGAACCATACCAAGCGAGGAGTCCCATACTCAAGGATTTCTGCTGGAAACACTCAACAATTTGGTTACTGCCATTCGAGAAACAAGGCCAGAACCAGTCGCACCTCGAAGCGAAAACCTTGGTGGAATAACCTATGAAAAATTCCTCAAGCTCGATCCACCAGTCTTCGCTGGTAGAGCCGATCCTGAACTGGCAGAAAGTTGGGTCGAAGAGACCGAACGTGCCTTCCTGGTGCTGGGAGTACCAGAAGAAAAGAAGACCAACTTTGGCACGTACAGGCTGAAAGACAACGCACGAAAGTGGTGGGATACCACTAAGATTATCCAGTTCTCGAAAGTTGAAGTCATTCCTTGGACTGACTTCCGGAGAGCTTTCATGGATAATTACTTTCCATTACACTCCAGAAACAAGAAGAAGATGGAGTTTCTGGAATTGGAGCAGGGTGGCATGAATCTGATTGACTATACCACCAAATTTCAAAATCTTGAACGGTACTGCTCCCGGTTATTTGAGACCGACCAAGAAAGGGCCAACAAGTACATCAATGGACTGCGAGAAGGGCTAAGGTCACGGGTTATCACCAGCATGCCCCAAACGTTTCAAACGGCTGTGGCAGCAGCTTCAAAAATACAAGTGGATTGGGAGCGATCAAAAGTGATCATAGCAAAAAGGCCCATAGTTGATGGTGGGAACAAGAAGAGAATGTTTCCAAGTGGCCAGGGTTCACGACAACCCTTTCAGAAGAAAAGGTTCCAAGGTGGGAACAACACTCAACAAGTTGTAAGGCCAAGGCAGAACATGGCTCCAAACAACCTGCAGTCCAACCCAAACTGACCAAAATGCCATGTTAATCACGCAAGAGGACCATGTCCACGTGACACAGGTGGATGCTTCTACTGTGGCAAAGTGGGCCACATTGCAAGACAATGCAGGAAGAAGCTTATTGATGAGCAGAGGAGGAATGCCGGATCTGTCGGACCCTCTCAACAAGTACCACAACGAACACAAGTCCAACGACCCCCACCTAGAGTAGAACAAAGGCCTGCTGCAGGTCGTGTATACGCTGTAACGACTGAACAAGTCAAAACCGGTGACCTCATTGAAGGCACCGTACCTGTTAATGGACATGCAGCTTACGTCTTGTTTGATTGTGGTGCTACTCATACGTTTATCTCCGACTATTTCACCGAACAACTCCACGCCTCGATGCAACCGATTGATAAAATGATCGAAGTATATAACCCGTTGGGTTCACGCACCAAATGTATCCGGTGTGTGAAAAATTTGGATATTGAGATAGCAGGGCAACACTTGCCTACTGACGCCATCCTGATCGATATGATACAGTACGATGTCATTCTGGGAATGAATTGGTTGGCTCAGAATAATGCCAAGATTCTGTGCCGCGAGGGCAGAGTGATTCTATCTCGACCCGGCTTACCTAAGATGGAATACCGGTTATCCAAACCAGTTCCACAAAAAAGGCTCATATCAGCACTTAAGGTACAAAAATACCTTAGGAAGGGTTGTGTGGCCTTCCTGTTGAGTCTCTCGGTGGAAAAATCCAACGACCAACCCCTTGAGAGTTTGGAAGTAGTGCGGGAGTTTCCTGATCTGTTTCCTGAGGAATTGCCAGGACTTCCGCCACTTCGTGAGGTTGAATTTGGAATTCAATCCTTACCTGGAACAGCGCCAATATCCAAAGCCCCTTATCGTATGGCACCAGCTGAACTAAGTGAGTTGAAGTGTCAGTTGGAAGAACTGATGGAACAAGGGTTCATCCGACCAAGTATGTCACCATGGGGAGCCCCGGTACTATTTGTAAATAAGAATGATGGATCCCTTCGGTTATGCATCGATTATCGGATGCTTAACCAGGCAACCATTAAAAATAAGTACATGTTGCCTCGGATTGAGGACTTATTCGATCAGCTCAGAACAGTGAGAGTGTTCTCCAAGATCGACCTCAGGTCTGGATACCATCAGCTCAGAGTTAAGGAGGAGGATATACCTAAGACTGCCTTCAGAACGAGATATGGCCATTATGAGTTCGTAGTAATGCCCTTCGGACTTACAAATGCGCCTGCTGTCTTTATGGACCTGATGAACCGAGTGTTCAAACCATACTTAGACACTTTTGTCATCGTCTTCATTGATGACATTCTTGTGTATTCAGAGAATGAGGAACAACACAAGGAGCACTTGAGAATCGTCTTGAAAACCCTTCAAGATAATTAGTTATATGCCAAGTTTTCAAAATGTGAATTCTGGCTAGACAAAGTAATGTTCCTTGGCCATGTGATCTCAAAAGATGGAATCGCAGTAGATCCTGCGAAGGTCGAAGCTGTGATAGACTGGAAGCAGCCAGAAAATATCACTGAGGTCCGCAGCTTCCTTGGACTTGCCGGATATTATCGGAAGTTCATACAGGAGTTCTCCCGAATCGCCGTACCAATGACGAAATTACTGAAAAAGGGAGTCAAGTTTGAATGGACTGACCAGTGTAAGGAATGCTTTGAGGTTCTCAAACAGAGGCTTACCACTGCCCCTGTCCTTACCTTACCTTCTGGTCAGGGAGGCTTCATTGCTTATACCGATGCCTCGGGAACAGGTCTGGGTTGTGTATTGATGCAGCATGGCAAAGTAATCGCCTATGCATCCCGTCAGTTAAGAATTCATGAGAAAAACTATCCAACCCACGATCTGGAGCTTGCCGCGGTAGTGTTCGCGCTTAAAATCTGGCGACACTACCTGTATGGAGAGAAATTTGAGGTCATGTCGGACCATAAAAGCCTAAAATACCTCTTTTCTCAAAAAGAACTCAATATGCGGCAACGGCGATGGCTGGAATTCCTCAAAGACTATGAATTCATGCTTTCCTATTACCCTGGAAAGGCGAATGTTGTAGCAGATGCCCTTAGTCGCAAGACTGTTGGCACTCTAGCCAGCCTCACCGGACAATGGAAGCTGATGGAGGATTTTGTCAGTTGGAAGCCATTCCTGGCTGACCCAGGAAAGATTCGATTGTCATGCCTGACAATCCATATCAAGATCCTCGATCGCATTGTAGCCGAACAGTTCAAGGACCCCCAGTACTTGGAATTAAAAGCTCGTGCCGAAAGAGATGACACTTTCTTCCATTTAAAAGAAGATGGAGGAATATGGATGGAAGAAAGGATTTGGGTCCCAAATAACCCTGAGCTAAGACAAGAAGTACTCCAGGAGGCTCATAACAGCAAATACACCATTCACCCTGGAGGTACGAAAATGTTTCGGGACTTACAGAGAAAGTACTGGTGGAGGGGTATGAAACGGGATGTGGCTACATTTGTCTCAAGGTGTTTAATCTGCCAGCAAGTAAAAATTGAGCATCAACGACCTGGTGGAAAAATGCAACGGATCGAGATTCCAGAATGGAAATGGGAGGGCATTACGATGGATTTCATCGTTGGATTGCCTCGGTCCAAGAGACAACATGACTCAATATGGGTGATCGTAGACAGACTCACCAAGTCTGCTCACTTCCTGCCAATCAACACTCGATACTCAACTGAACGATTGGCGGAGATCTACATTCGGGAAATCGTTAGACTCCATGGAGTGCCGATTTTGATCATATCCGATCGTGACCCGAAATTTACCTCTCACTTTTGGGAGCAGCTTCAAAGAGCCCTGGGGACGAAACTCAAGTTCAGTACAGCATTCCATCCCCAAATAGATGGGCAATCAGAACGAACCATACAGACTCTTGAAGATATGCTAAGAGCCTGTATGCTAGAATGGAAAGGTGATTGGGATTCCCACCTAGTGTTGGCTGAATTTGCTTATAATAATAGCCACCACGCTAGCATTGGGATGGCACCGTATGAAGCCTTGTACGGGCGACCCTGTAGATCACCAATCCATTGGGGTGAAGTGGGTGAGCGAACCTTGGACTCGCCCATAGTGTTGCAGCATTATACTGAGCAGGTCCACATGATCAGGAAGAAGCTACTGACTGCTCAGAGTCGACAGAAGGGCTACGCTGATCAGCGGCGTAGGGAACTCACTTTTGCGGTTGGAGATAAGGTTTTTATCAAGGTCTCCCCAACCAAGAGTGTGTTTTGTTTCGGAAAGAAGGGGAAGCTCAGCCCCAGATTCGTTGGTCCCTTCGAGGTTTTGAGCCGGATAGGAGAGACCGCCTACAGAGTAGCATTGCCACCGCAGTATACACAGATACACAATGTATTTCATGTGTCAATGCTTAGAAAATACGTTCACGACCCTTCCCACGTCATCCAACATGAAGATATTGACATCCAGGAGGATATGACGGTGGAAGAAAGGCCAGTAGAGATCATGGACCGACGGGAGCAAGTGCTAAGGACAAAGGTCATTCCACTTGTCAAAGTAAGATGGCAACATCACGGAGTCGATGATTGCACTTGGGAGCTCGAATCGGATATGCGGGATAAATATCCTGAACTCTTCACCTTGTACTCTTAGCTGAATTTCGCGGACGAAATTCCTTTAAGGGGGTAATGATGTAAGACCCGCAATTTTTCAGAAAATATCTGAATAAAATTCATGAGGCATTTACCGGTAAAAATGGCATTTTTCTCAGAATGCGAAACGAATCAATTCCTGCGAGCCAGTTACACTTAGGATATTCGTCGAATCGCGAATATATGCTCAAACACTCTGGAAGCCATAACTTCCTATCTGAACAAAATCAAAGGATTCCTGCGAGCCAACTTTCTTAGTGACATCAATACGAAGATAATGGCGTACTCAGAATTTTTCGAAAAAAAATCGCCGAAAACCCGAAATTCTTGCGGGACCCACAGAAATATGGGTGGGACCCACAGAAATATTTCTCAGAAAATATTCTAGAAGATTCTAGAATATTCCAGCACCTTCCAGCACCTTCCAGAGCCTTCCAGCTCCTTCCAGCACCTTCCATGGAAGGGATTCTCAGAAAAGCCCAAGGGTAAAGAGGGGATTCTGAAACTTGGGGCCCAAGTTTCAGAACCTATAAATAGAGGACCCCCACTCCTTTAGAAAATCGCCAACCCCTCTCTCTCTCCTCCTTTTCCAAACCTCCCCTACCTAGCCTAGCCCACCTGAGCCCACCTGACCTGGTCTGAGCCTGCCTGACTTAGCCTGAGCCTGCCTGACTTAGCCTGAGCCTGCTTGACCTGGTCTGAGCCTGCCTGACCTGGTCCTAACCCACCTGACCTAGGTCTGAACCTACTTGACCTAAGTCTGAACCCAGTTGACTTGACTTGAACCTGGTTTGGTTCAAAGTCAAAGTCCAAGTCCTTTTTCGTCCAAAGTTCGAAGTTGATCCTTTTTCGAAGTCGAGCCTCGTTCGAAGCGTTTGAAGCAATCGGAGTCGTTTCTTCCTCAAATTGAAGTAAGTTCGCTTCATTAAACCATCTCTCTCAAGTATTTGATTGTTTGTATATAGCATATACTTTCTGAAGTAGTATCTTGCTTTAGTTCTTGGTTGAGCCCTCTAGGACACTTCGGTGTTCACGCGCTCGCCTCGTAACTATCGTCGGATATATATGTTCGAATACGCAGTATACGCGTTCTTCAAAATAGTATCTCACCCTAGTTCTTGGTTGAGCCCTCTAGGACACTTCGGTGTTCACTCGCTCGCCTCGTAACTATCGTTGGATACAGATCTAGGTGTATATCTGCTGATACTGCCGACGCGTCTTATATCGCACAGGCCATGTAATTTACCTTTGCCATCGCGTCGTATGATGCCAAGGCTCCCTGCTTTCTGTACTTCCGATTACTGCACTTCCGATTATGCATTTACTTACGCCGTCGCGTCGAACGATGCCAAGGCTCCTGCTTTCTGCAATGTATTTACTTACGCCGTCGCGTCGAACGATGCCAAGGCTCCTGTTTTGTTATATATGTAGAATATTTCATTCAGTTACACACCCTGAACAATAGTATATGCATTTCCTTTACGCCGCCGCTGTATAAAGCACAGGCTTCTGCTTATATTACATATATGGCGCGTAAGTGAGCGTTCAAACGGAGATCAACTCCAAAATCGCCCATGCGATTCCCTTACCGCTCCTCGTACAAGATTCTGCTTGACGAATGATGCTCCTATTGGAAAGGCTTCGCCTTTTGGCAAAATGCTCTTTACGTAAAGACTAAATCAATTACGTATGGCCTGGCTATGGCCCAAGGTTCCTGCAACCTTGATGGATGCAAAGTACGCACAACGGTGCGCATCCATTTCCCGAGTTAAGCGTAGCGATTTCCCACCAAAGAGGGGAGATGCCGCTGAAATGGATAAAAGAAACGCACGCTTTCTCCGTAAAAGAGAGGAAGTGCTGCTGAAATTCCTGAAGGAGCTAAGAATGGCTCAGAAAGAACGTAGCAGAAGTGCTACCCAGTTATAGAACGCCTTCTACGATGTAGAAAGGTTCGTCGCACCACTGCCGGTAGAGCAGAGAAGGTGTTGACAGAATGGTTGGCAGAAGAGCTGCCAAAACCAGTTAAGTGGCATAATGATGTCCTTTGTTGGAACGATGTCAGAATGACTCATCTCCCTGACACCTGCAAGGGCATCATACTTGTAAGAGCCGTTGCGCCAAAGTAGTGGTAGCGCCTTGACGAGGTCCTGAGCTCGTTGCGTAAAAATACGTCGAGTAGCCGATCCGTAGAGATCGAGTCATGTGCATGCTCATTGAGAATTATCAGACAACCAGACTCGTAAGGGCCGCTGAGCCGGAGTGTGTTGTTTCCACTGAAAGAGGTGAAGTGCTCGTCAAGGCCGAAGTGCCGAGAGCAGAGTTAAGCATGCATATGAATAAAACCTTTGTTCCACGGTGAAAACCGTGTGGTTGATTGGGGTCGGGTACATACTTCTCAAAGGCTGCCCTATAGGCATGCAATGTTCGTCAAGTAATTGTAAGACCGGCAGGCCCCTTTCAGAATTTCTCACCGAGGAAGACGGTGATGGCGCAGCCTTGAGTGACATATATTTCACCCGAACCTGATAGAGTTCATTGATGGCCTTCGTCACTCAGAGGTATGGAGGTCGTGGTTATCCTTAAATATCTAAGGATTGAACCCAACTACTGCAGTAGCAGAATGCATTCAGATACCTAGTAAGGATCTCTTTCGGTATGCTGTACCGTCCTACTAGGGGGATGGGGTCAACAGGCCTCTGGGGTATCTAAAATACATAGAATAATCAACCCCCAGATCGTCGCGTTGTCGCCCAGATATGAGTCCCCTAAGCCCAGGGGGAGGTGCAATTATCGAAACAAAGCATTAGCTTAGGTACAACGCTACTTTGAATGTATGAGTGGATGACGTTGTTGAGTCAGTCCTGCATAACCTTTGTGAAGGTGTCATGGTCGGTATACTACTGGACCGATTGGGAAAGAACATCATTGATATCCGTACGACTAAGTGAAGCTCGGAGAGCTGTCCTTAGATTCGTAGGATACGGATGTGCCAAGCATAAAGGCTTGAGCTAGACATCCATTCGTGACTCTGAGGAAGTCAAGGCTAAGTCGTAGAGACTTGAGAGGTTATTCTAACTCACAGCCCTGAAGAGGCTTATGCGAAGTCATGACGACTTGCGTGGATGTTCAACTCATAGCCCTGATGAGGCTTTTGCGATATACGCTAAGTCATGGAGGCTTGAGCGTCGTATTACGAACTGCGACCCTGAGTGGTCTATGCATTTACTTGAGTTGAATAGATAGGTGTTTGCCTACTTACCAGACCATCAGTGGTTCTGACCCCGTTTAATGGGGATTTCAGGTGTTGAACCTGCGTGGCGATATGCGGAGCAAGGCGGCATCAAGTTCCAGGGTTTCTCTAGACAGAGTTGTACTGCTTCCTTTTTATTGAACCTTCACTGCTTTTCTAAGCAGTAGTGTTGTAATAAACATGTGCTTTCGATAAAATGGAACACTTTGGTGGTCAATGAGTTGCTTGGCCACATACCTGCAACGTGCTCGGAGTTTTCTAAAACCGACGACTCATTATCGTCTTATTCCGCTGCTAAAAGCTTTTCTAAGTTCCGCTGCAAAGAAAAAAAAAAGAAATCCATGAAAATTTTAACTTAGCTTTGTTTTGGAAATCCGGGGCGTTACACTTAGCTTGTAAAGAATGAGTCGCTTGAAAACTTGATTGAGAGCTTCGATGTGATCTTCCTCTTCTTTAGATTTTACCAGAATATCATCGACATATGCATCCATAGTCTTGTGCATCTGATCATGGAAAATAACGGCCATAGCGCGCTGATAAGTGGCTCCAGCATTCTTGAGCCCAAAAGGCATGACTGTATAACAGAAAGTGCCCCATGGCATGGTAAAGGATGTTTTGGATTGGTCACGAGCGACCAACTTGATTTGATTATATCTGGAGTATCCGTCCATAAAGGAGAACATAGCATGCCCAGCTGTGCTATCGACTAGGAGATCAATGTTTGGGAGCGGATAGTCATCCTTCGGAGTGGCTTTATTGAGATCACGAAAGTCGATACAGATTCACACTTTACCATTCTTCTTAGGAACTGCTACGATATTCGCCAACCAATCCGGGTAATCAATCGCTCGAATGAATCATGCTTTAAGCAAATCCTCAAGTCCTTCCTTGACCTGTTGCTCGATTCGAGGATCCATTTTTCTCAACTTCTGCTTGACTGGTTTCGCCTCAGGCTTCAAAATGAGGCGATGTTCCACCAATTTCGGATCTAAACCTGGCATATCCTCATAAGTCCATGCGAATACTTCTTCATGCTGCTTGAGGAAATTAGTGAGCCTTTCTTTCTCTCCTGGGCTCAAACCACTGCCAATCTTGAGAATTTTAGGATCGTCTTCTGATCCGATATTGATATCCTCAGTCGGATCTTGAACTAAGGATGATGGCTGATCTTGCTTCTGAACCGATGCAAATTCTGGCAGTTCCTGAAGAGCTGAATCGAACTCTGCGGATTCTTCTGACTGTTTTGCAGTTTGACCACATTCTGCTCTTATTCTGACCTGATGAATTATTGTTGATTTCGAACAAGCTTTTGGATTAAAGACGAGCTTCTTGATAGATCGGGAAGACATTCTGAAAATTGGAGGATAAATTGATTTAGGGAAATTGCTCATCATGAAATAAATTGCTTTTATTGAAAATAATTGGAAAGATACAAGAGCAAAATAATTTCAATTTTGTGAAGATTTAATATTGAGGAGTAAAGAGACAAACGGCATCAAGATAGACAAAGGAAACTGACAACTTTATTGAAAGATAGAATTAATCAAAATGACAATGATGGAAATGAAATGGGATATCATCCCGACAAAAGAATAGAAAAGGAAAGACAAAGGAATTCTTCTAATGCGCTCCCTTAATGAAAACAGTCCCTTTCTGAGATCTTCGGCCATTAAAGCCCAATCCGGTTCTTTTAGGGCAGTGCTGAGGAATCACTGGTTCAAGACGACCATCTTCATTTTTGCCTAGGCCTCAAAAAGGCTGGTAGCCGTGCTTCACTAATAAATCAAATCCCTTCTTAGCTTTCATAAATTGGGAGAATAGCGGATGATCCTTAAGTGTGCTGTAATCAATTCGTCCTCCAATCTTGAAGAACTGTGGACCTCCCCATCGGGTCGCAGCCACTGTATGCTCGGGTCGCTCTGCCATCTGCATGATTTCTGAATCCTCTTCGAAGCTGACCTCTTCAATACCCCTAATGCTAGGGATATCAGTAGTGAAAGAGGGCCTGAGAACCATGGGCTGTGCTAGCCTCTGCTCCGGATCTTCGCCTAAGACTGTCGTGATCATACCACCTTTTGACCACTTGATGCACTGATGGAGAGTAGACGGTACTGCATTTGTGTTGTGGATCCATGGTCTCCCGAGAAGTAGATTATAAGTGGGCGGCACATTGACCACGTGAAAGAGAATTGAATGGACCGAGTAGTCAATGAAGATCTCTAGGAATATTTTTCCTTTCGCTGTTTGGCCATGATTGTCGAACCCATAAATGGTGATTGGATCTGGAATGTATTCTTCTTCTTTTATGCCCAAAGCTTTGGCGGTCATTTCCGGACATATATTGAGGCTGCTGCCTCCATCGATCAGCACATGAGGAACTGTCATCCCTCTGGTTCGAACCACAACATACAAGGCGTTGTTATGGAACACATGAGGCTTAGGGAGATCCTCATCAGAGAAAGTAACTGGAGCATTAGTCATGGCCTGATTGACTATGTGGGTCATGTCTTCAGGAGTTATGCTTGGTTTCACCTTGATTTTCTGTAGCAGATCATTCAACACCTGCTGATGCTTGGCGGAGGCTTGAGTTAAGTCCAAAATTGAGACATTGGATAATGCTGTAATAGGCTTTAGAGTTGATGTCTCGCTTTTCTTTGTGGTGGATTTAATGAGATGCTTATGGAGCCATGGCATACTTCTGGCTACCTCGGGAGATATCCCAGCGGGCTTGTCAGATACTTTCAATTTGCCGAAGGCTGAAATAAGGTCCATCTTCTGGGCCTTGGACCGAGCCTGCTGCAATACCAGGACTTGATGCTGAGCTTGCATGTCATTTTCAGAGCACGGCCTGATATGCTCCTGTGGTTGAAACGACTGTTCGGTGATAACCACTGTAGAATGACGAGGAAATGGTTCTTTTAGAATATCTATATTTTCATCTTCCGCACCTTCTACCAGAAGATTTTTATCGATAAGGTCCTGAACAATATTCTTCAGAACGAAGCAGTTCTCAGTATTGTGCCCCACTGTTCTGTGGAACTTGCAGAATCGGTCTTTGAATTTTCCCATAGGAACGGGAGGATCGGCCAGCCTTGGCAACTTGACCATCTCCTTGGTCAACATGTACTCGAGCACAGTCTCGAGTGATTGATCTAATGGAGTGAATTTCCTGTCATAGCTCCATCCTTCGTGCTTCACTTTCTCTCGGGGTTTTGGTCCCTGCTCTAGTTGAAGCGGCTTGCTGAATTGCGGGATCGGCTTCCCTTTCTGATCATTCATGTTTGAACCTCGTGCCCCATAACAAAAGTCTCTATTCTGCCCCTTGCGATGATTCCATTTATTATTATTGACAGAATTAGTGAAGTGAGTCTTCTTCTTTGACTCGTTCTGGCCGCTGTTCTTGGTGAAAGTGAAACCTTCATAGAAGCCATTCTCCATACTTAATTCAAGCCATTCGGCTCGCTCTGTTAACTCTATATAGGTTCTGGATGGTGCGGTGGAGATGAGGCCTTTCAGTGGTTGCGAGAAGTTACTCAGAATTAGAGACAAAGCGTGCCCCTCTGATATGGGATCTCTCATTTTATTACAAGCTTACCTCCAGCGGTGGATGAAGTCTTTAGCTTTTTCATTTTCTCTCTGTTTCAGACCACAGAGGTGGTTGAGGGTCGGGAGTGCCTCAGCATTAAACAGAAAGCGCTCAATGAACATATTTACTACCTTATCAAATTCTTTCAGCTCTATGGGGTTGACATGCTCTGAATACCACTTAGCTGTCGTTCCCTCCAGACTGCGAGGGAAGCAAAGGAAGAGTGCCCGATTGTCACGCTTGAATCATGAACATTCAGCAAAAAACATGGCGAGATGAGCCTTAGGGTCGCCAGAACCATCAAACTTGATAAATTTTCTGGGGAGATTATCCAGATCGTCGTCTCCATCTAAACCATCATAGAAGTCTTCGCTGGTGAAGACTTTCTTGCCCTTGTCGCGGGCCTGCAGATCTTTGACCATCTTCATCATGTCTTTTAGCTGTGACTGGGTAGGGTCATCAACATACTGGTTCTTGGATTTGTAAGCCGACCCCTGTCCCTGAGTCGACCTTTTGAATTCATATTTATTTTCACATTCCTTGTCAGCATCGTCAGCTGATTCTGACTCATCAGATATTTCCTCCTGACGACTCTGCTTTTTGCTGATCTTTACATTCTTGACGGCATGACCCTTACCTTTCTGTTTGGTCTGATTTTGCTCAGTACTGGCCTCAGCTTGCTCTGCCAGCATATTGGTCATCATTTTTTTTGAACATGATGTACATTTGGGGATCGATGCCATCATCCGCCTGCTGACCCTGACTCTGGATTGATCGGGGTGAGTCCATCTCTTCTTCTGAAGCTACTGAGTACGCGACGCCTTCAACTGATGTGGTTTTCTTTCTGGATCTTGTATTGACCATCGGGTATTACAAATGTTCTCTGATGCTCTCTGCAGGGTAGAACTGATGGTTAGGCTTCTGACGGAAATTTAGTTTGGAGAAAAATATTTATTGAGAATTTTGGTAGACAATTAAAATAATATCCCATTACTAGGGATTGAGTCGTCGTTGGGATTACGACAATTGTGTTGCTATTCTTTGCAAGATAAACAACTGAAAATATGCCTTGTTACCTAGGCGAGGTCGTCAAACCAATGTAAAATAAAGGAATTTTAATTGAGGGGAAAAACATGGTTCTTTCAATAATACACTTGACAGAGGGGAGGGGGACAGACAATTTTCCACCACTCGAGATAATCAGAAGATACACGGGGACCAGGAAAGATAGTAAGACTGACAAAAGAATCCCAGCCATGTCTGGCAGAATGGTATGCTCCGGACCACTGATCTGATGCGAGATCGAATTCTGGCAGAACCCCGGCTAGTGGACGAATCTCTACGCGCTTCTGTCTCTGAGAGAACTGCCTGACACACCGCTCTGGATGATAGTATGCGCAGAAAAATGGGCCAAGTAGTCTGAATCGCTTGCCGTAAGCATAAGTGAATCTGGGAGGTGATTCCTGGCGATCAAAGTAGTCCCATACGACCTCTTCCTCCTGAAGGTTGTCGATCAAGAACCGGTATCGCGCAACTGGAAGAAGCTTTTCACCATTGTATCTGAATGAACTAGCTCGGACTGGCACATGCCGGAGGAACCAAGACTACAAGGCATAGGTGCACCCTTCGACTAGGATCGACTCTTCGAGTGCGAAACGAGTCAACCCTCGGTATAGAAAAGCGAGTGCGGCCATGGCTATTGAGAGGTGGCTGGTCTGTCGACTTCCCCATCTCCTCATAAGCTGAACTATTCTGATATCCATGTAATTTCGTCCGTCGGGAAAGAAAGCTAATCCCACCGTGCACAGAACCATCGCATGCTGAATTCTTTCTCGAGCTGTCCTGGACAACGAACTGACTTCCACAAATGTCCCATGCTGTTTGTAGATTTCGAGCAGGTCCACATATTCATTTCCATCTTCTTCAATCAGAGGCCAAGACTTGCGTCCCGTCATGCGAGCTAAGGCATCTTTTGGGTCCAGACCCTTGACATTAATCAAAAACTGTTTCTCCAATGGATCTCCAGGCTGATCGGCTGGCTCGGGCAATCCCATAATCTTTGAAAATTCATCCATCAGTACTGTCATCTTGCCCCACGGGAACCAGAAGGTAGAAGTGCTCGGATTCCACCGCTCTGCTAGTGCATGGATCAAGTTGCCGTTGACTGTCTGCTTTCCCACTGCGGATGCCAGTTCCAATCCACACTCGTCCAGATGGTCCGGAAACATACGAGAGAAGTTCTTGAGCCATGAATAATACCACCGGGGAAAGAAGGATCCGGTGCTGAGGACTCGATGTTCGGGAAGACTTTGTTGCACCTCGTAGGAGATGTGACCCTCAGGGAAGACTGAATCAAGCTGACTGGATGCCATCGGACTGGAAAGCATAGAAAATTGGAATAAGACTTTGAAAATACAGGAATTTTGAGAAAAATGCAGGCAGGATAAAATAAAGCAGGAAATTCGAGATCCAGAAGACAGAAAAGATGGGAAATCACCTTGAGTTTTGAGGAAATTAAGGGAAATTTGGAAAATCGTTCAGGGTTTGATGAAATACGAAGAAATAAATAGAAAATGAAGTATTTAAAAAATCGTCCAAGGTTTAAAACATGGACAGTACATGGACATAGATTGGGAAATTTTGAGAAAATCGTCCAGTATTTTAAAAATTGGGAAAATATGGAAAATAAAAGGAAATGACTATAACATATTCAATCACATTCTGCACAAACAAGTATGCACATACAGCATTCCCTAAAAGCTGACTCTAGATGCACAAATTTTGAAATGGCTGTAGGACCTCAATCCTAACTCTAAGGCTCAGATCATCTGTATTCAATCCAGTTATGCCTATATACTCAAGCCAAGGCTCGATGTACGTGGCATAAAATCAAATTCTCCGGTTCTAGGTTCAAGTTTTCCAACATCCTTGAGCACCTGCCGATATACGTTGGACTATGGCCCTTGGTACGTGGCAGGGGGTTTTCACCCAAATAGGTGGCCCAGTTGTGAGGCTCTGTCCCGAACTATGGTTCTGGAAGAGAGCCCAGCAACGTGAAGACCGGGACAATATAGGTGGGGGTGGTTTTTGAAAAACATGAGCACATGCAATCAAATAGAAGGCTCTAAGTCCTAAAGAGATAGAATTTTAAAATATTTGAAGAAGCAAACATTGTTTTCATACAATTCCTAAATTGAGGAGTGTTGTATTAGACCTAAGTCTATGTGAGCAAGAATAATTCTCCTTAACATTGTCCTACCAAACCATACCTAGTCTATATGCATTCCATGTCAGCTGGGTTCAAGTCTAGGCTCCTAGGTTCACATGATATCATAAAGCAAGGCTGACATTCCATGGAAATCGATTTTGACAATTTGAACTAAGTAGAACATTAGATTGATCAGGCAAAGACAGGTCCCATCTCGGTCGCCAAACCTGTTATCATCGCAAAATTTTTAACTTTTGCGAATCAAACTGACCTTTGAAAAAGTTTTTGAAAATAACTCGCCTCCGTTTAAAAATGCGGGAAAATTCCATAGAATGGGACTCGTCTGTCGGTACGAGGTTCAACCGTTCCTGCCACCTTTAACAGGGGTAATTGAACCAAGGATCAATCTTATGCTCTACTCTATTCAACTTGTATAAATCATATTCTAATTTCTAAATGCACAAAGAATCAGGCATGTGCTATGAATTTTCAGAAAATGCACATTTGAAAACATGATGTTTGCTTTGAATGATTGAAATATTTAGAAAATGTAAATCTTTGAAATGATATCACATGAAAAATCGTGAAATGAGATTTGAAATATACTTCTGAGAGAAGTAAAAATCGATTTTGAGAAATCCTTGACATTTAGTGAAAATCGATTCTGAGACTTGGTTTCTCTGAATTCAAACTTTGAAATTGAAATTCTAACTTAGAAAATTTGAATTTGGAACTTGGGAAATATTTGAAATATCATTGGCAAATCCATATTCTTTTGAATAAGGCTTAGAAAAATTCTAACTTCAAACTTTGAAATTGACTGCATAACTTTGGAAAATTGAGTTTATGAACTTGAAAAACACTTGAAATATTCTTTGAAATTCAATGTTTTTGGGAAAATCGATTTTGCTATAAGACTTAGGAGATTTTGAGAAAATGAACTTCTTTGAATTGAGATTTGAATTGGAATTGGCAAATGCATAAAATGAATGAATATGGATTTGAGGAATTGAGAAATACTTTTTGTATTTTTGAGAAATGCAGTGCATTTTGAAGTTAGCCTAAGAGTGTAGGCTGAATGTGGCTAATGTGAAGATCATAAATCTGAGTATCATTCGTATTCTGACTATGGCCATAAATACAAATTCCACCAAGTTTATAAACTTCATAGAAGCTAGTGCATGTTCCATTCATGTAGACCATGGTGAATTTGTAAAAATATGCATGAATCATCATCCATCACACATTAAAATTATAAAAATAAACTATATGCAATGCAACCTAAGCTAAGCAGGAAATGTAAATTCTTATTCCAAAGTTTAATTACAAATTACATCACTATTGAAATTTAAATACATGAAAAATAAAGTCTTCAATGTACCTGCAAAACTAGAAAACTTGGTTAATGAAAATATGTTGGCTTTTCTAGATTTATCCAACAATATCAGGAAATTGTTGGATTTTGCTAGATATAAGCCTTTTCCTTGATTACCTTAAATAAAAATGATAAAGTATGAAATAAAATTGAATAAATATGAAAGAAAAAATATGAAATTTCGAAATTGGGGTCAAAATGACCAAAATACCCCTCATAACAAGACTATGGCCTTGAAATTAGGGTTTTTAGAAAGATATTTTGATAAAATGCAAGTTTTGAAATTTGAATGGAATAAACTCAAACCAAATATGCTATGACATGATGGAAAATATGAAATTAGGGTTAGGGATTTCGAAATTTAGGTCAAATGACCAAATTGCCCCCGATAGCAAGACTATGACCTTGAAATCAGGGTTGTTAGAAATAGATTTTTTTTGTAAAAACTTAGGTTTTATGCACTAAATGAAATCAAATGAGCACAAAATTAAACCTAAAGCATCCTAATATGATTATGAACATGATTAAATCCTAAAAATATATGCTCATGCACGAAAATCCAATAATATCACAAAAACTGTGATTTTAGCAGTGTTTTTGGATCTTTCAGGAACCAGGTTTTGCAATTTGCTTAATTCAGCCATCAAATGGATTCCAAAATCCATAAAAATTGGTACCTGCACTTTTTATAACCCTAATGTCGAATTGGAATTATAAAAATAATTTTTTGACATTAAATTAATCCAAAAATTGCATTAAACTCTAAAAATATGCTACTTTTGACCTAATTCACCAACCAGTCTCAATCCAAGACCTGAACCAGGGGTTAAATCTCCATGGAAATTTATGAAATTTTACAGAGACTAACTAAGAAAAAAAACAGAGATTTCCCAATTTACAGATCGGAAAAATCATCTACGGTTAGGGAGAAAACATTCCGGCAATCTGGGCTAAAATATATCACTCTTAACAGGGATTAAAACAGCTATTCCAGATTGAAAATACAGACATAAATAGAAATTCTAAACAAAAATCTCTGAAATTTTCGTGGTGAACAGTAGACAGAAAAATAACAATACTCACTTTTTACAGATCATGAATCGGATCTGTGGTTTGGGATTTATGACTAACACAAGTCTGATTAGGGTTTTGATAAACCCTAACGAGTTTTAAATTTAAAAACAGATTCTCTAAAAAGGGAAAAATATTAACAGTGATAAAAAAATCTGAAAATTTCACAGCAGATATATCTACTTAATGTAAATCCATAGCACTTTACAGATCTAAAATCGGATATAAGATAAGAGAAATATCATCACAGAAAGTTACCTTCTTGATTTTAACCATGATTTTAAAGCTTTAAAAACCCGATTTGATGTCTGATTTTTTTGATAGGGTTCCCGAAATCCAAAACCTCTGATTTTTCTACAGTAACTCAATAACTCATGCATGCATCACATATAAAAAAATCAGAAATAAACAATGAGAACTTCAATCCGAAATAACATTATATTTACTGTTCTAAACCTAGAACACACAGAAATTTAAGAAACGTGATAAACCATGCATTAACTAATGTAAATAAATAAAATAAACCATAAACCAGTAAATAAAACTTATTTCTATGCTATAGAACGTAAAACAAACATGAATAAACCATGAAAATAAAATAAAAACAGGGAATCAATGGCTGGAATTCGATATCACCTTTAAAACAAAGATTTAACCCATTAAAAGGGGTAAATCATATATTTTATTGGTTAATAATGTAAAGAATCATATTAAAATCAATTCTAATGGATTAAAATCCCTGTAAATCATCCAAAACAGGGTTAGATCACCTTCTTGGATTGTTCTTGCTGATTCTTGATGGTTCTTGAGGTGAAACCATGGTTGGATCTTCATAAGGAGGGGTGTCCAAGCCTAGATCTAGGTTTAAATCATGAAAAACACTAAATAAAATATTAAAAATTGAAGAAATTATTTACCTTGGAGTTGCAGCAATGGAGGAAGGCTGGAGAAGAGAGAGAGGCTCCAAGAATCCAATAGGAGAGAGATGATAAAATCGACCCCCCTTATGGCATCTATTTATAGAAATTTTTTTAGGTTTAAAAATTGACAATTTTGAAAATTTTGGACTCTAAAGGGGGGGGGGGGGGGCGATTTTTGGGTGGAGTTACCTATATACCCTTGACCTAAATTATCCTAATTAATCCCTAATTAACCCCTAGCTAAACCTAAGAATCCCCCAAATGTGGTGCCACTTGGCATTTTCTCACATTGGGTTTTTAAAACACCTTTAAAAACCTTTAAAAACACTAGTTTTAAAAAAACTAACTTTCAAAATGAGTTTTTCAAAATGGTTTTGACTCTTCTAAACCTCTAACACTAACCAAGACATCAACTAACCCTAGTCTAGCCCTGACTTACTCAAATATGGCGCCACCCCGAGTAGGCCCTACTTGAGTTTTTCAAAAAGCGATTTTAAAACTTGAAATTGAAGGAGTTTTCAAAAGGATTTTCAAAAGCAATTTTAAAATTAGAATTTTTGAAATGGCATAGGGTCCTAACTAGGTTAGAACTCCTCTGGATATGGTGCCAACTGAGTGGGCCCACATCGAGTTTTTGGAAATTTTGAAATAAACACTGAAAATGGCTTTGAAAAGGGGTTAAAATCGACATTTGAAATTCAAGATCTTTGAAAATAGGGTCTCAAGCGAACTGGAACTCCGAGTTAGAGTCCTGAACTCTTAGGACTCTGAGATTTTAAATTTTAGAATTCAAATGTAAAAATTTTTGAAAGATTTTATCAAGAAATAATGAAATAAGTCGGAAAACATAGTCAGGGTTAGACTCCTAACTCGACCGAACTCTAAAATAGAGTCCTGAACTAACTGGACTCTGTAAAATGACCTAAATTTTGAAAACAAACGGAAAAGATTGAAAATGGAAGTAAAACAGACTTCAAAACAGACTCCTGACCGGATCAGGACTCTGAGACAGAGTCCTGATCGAACTGAAACTTTCAAAATTTTGAGAAATTTGATGAATAGAGAAATTCAGAAGCGACATCACCTCAATGGGTCTCATCTGTGAATTGAAATCGATTAAAATTTGAATTTGAAATGAATCCAGATTGTTTCCTTGAGAAAATATTTCGAAATATAAAGTCCTGGGGTTGGAAAATGATAGAGTGTTGAATAAAAACCCAGGTTTTGAAATCGATTTTGAAATAAAAGCTTTTAAATTTCAAATCTGGATTGAATGTTTTGAAAACAGGAGTGCTGGATCTCGAGAATGAGATGTAATGGCATGCAATGCTATGCAATGCTATGCAATGCGATGAAATGATATGCCGAATGCATGCAATGATATGCAATGACACATGAAATGGACAAACACTGGATGAGGGTGAAAATTTGGGGTGTTTACAATATTAAGCAAACCAAGGATGGAGTTTTCATCAATCAGTCTAAGTATGCTCGTGAACTTCTAAAGAGGTTCAAAATGAACTCAACTGCTTCAAAATCTACTCCTATGAGCACTACTACTGTTTTGGACAAAGATGAAGATGGTAAGTCTATTGATACAAAGGTATACCGAGGTATGATAGGATCACTTCTCTATTTAACTGCTAGCCGTCCAGATATTTTGTTCAGTGTTTGCTTGTGTGCTAGATTTCAGTCAAATCCAAAAGAATCACATCTTAAAGCTGTAAAAAGAATAATGAGATATTTAAAAGACACAGTTGATTTTGGATTATTCTATTCAAAATCCTCTACATTTGATCTAATCTCATACAGCGATGCTGACTTTGCTGGAAGTAAATCTGATAGAAAAAGCAGAAGTGAAACATGTCATATACTAGGGCACTCACTTGTATCATGGTTCAGTAAGAAACAAAACTGCGTATCCTTATCAACTACTGAAGCCGAATATATTGCTGCTAGCCTAGCCTGTACACAAGTTATCTGGATGAAACAAACCTTAAAAGATTTTGGTTTAAATTTTGAAAATACAACTATCTTCTGTGATAATACTAGTGCTATAAACTTATCTAAAAATCCTATTTTACACTCACGAACTAAGCACATTCAAATAAGACATCACTTCTTAAGAGAACAAGTCTTAAACAACATTATTAAACTCGAATTCATACCCACTAATCAACAGTTAGCAGACATATTCACTAAACCATTAAAACATGAAGACTTTACACGAATTAGAAGAGAACTCGGAATATGCAAACTAAGTGACTTATAAATTAATCACACTTATTAAGATTATTACTCCTTATAAGTTTTGTTAAAATCTTGTTTTAAAAGGATTTTCCTCTTATCGATTTTTTGTTATTCAAAGTCAAACTATGTTTCCATATTTTCGTATACTCTCAATACTCATAGAAACACATTCATCATGACACTTTCTTTATGTCTTTCAACTTGTCATCTTTCAAGTACACTCTCATAATGACTTCTTGTCCTATCTCCTTTCACTCATATCCATAAAAACTAATTATATTAAAAGCTATCATAACATTGTTCACATCTTTCATCTCTTTTGTCTTCTTGTGACAACCTCTCATACGATAAGCTAGCCGACCTCCAACCATGATATTATATTCCTCATAACTTTAATTATTATCCTTCATTGATTATATTCATGTGATATATTTCCTTTCAAAACCTCTTATCAATATACTTCTCTAAAAATCTTAAAAACTCAAAGTGAGTATTTTTTAGTGATTATATTTCACGTAAATTTTTTACTATATCATCGGTTATTTCATAGCTTAAGTATAATCTATTATCATCCTTTTCATCCTTCACATCTTTTATGAAATAATACTAGTCACTCTCCTTTTTCGACAACCTGTCCTCTATTATTTTTTAATACTACTTGTACCACCTTTTTATTACCTCTTTCTCTCTTTATCTCATATGAAGTGACCTTCCATCCGTGACCATGACTCTCTCATATATTTTATCTCTCTCTAAAATCGAGACTCATTAAAGTCTTGTCCTCAAGCAAAACTTTACCTCTTGTCTATCCTAACTCCACTTTATGTCATATCTAAATCAAGTGATAGTTGTCCTTTCTCATTTCTCTACATATTCGTATCATTTTTCTCTCTCCCTCTCTCTATATTATACGAAGCCCCTTTTTATCTGTGACCATCACTCTCTCATCCTATATCTCCCTCCAATAGAGACTCATTAAAACAGTGTCCTTTACTTTTATTCTCTTAAGTACCTTTAGTACTTTCTCTCTCTTATACAAATTGATTCTCCATTCTTGTCAAACCGAGCTTGTGACTCATTTAAAACTTAACTCTATTCTCTATGAACTTCCTCAAATCGAGTTTTTTTTTAAAATATGTTTATCAAATAAACAATAATTCATATCAATCATAACTTTACGTCTAGTCATTTTTTTCCACACATATCAAAATGTATACTTATTAATTAACACATTATTGCCTCTCACTCTCTTTTCTGTTTGTCTTATTCCAAAATCACTCTTCACGAATTTGGAATGCTTCCACATCAAGTAACATCATGTAGAAAAAGTTGTTTGTTTTATTAGGCCATTATTTTCTTCACTCTCTTCAATATGTCACTCCATACTCCATTCATCATATTTCTCACTACTCGATACACTCTCCCATAGTATATTTGTTCAAATCTATGTCTTTTTTTTAACTTACATACCAATATGATACACTATCTTCCACCATTGATTTGATTTGTCATTCACAAGCCCCTTAACTTACAACTCACGAATTTCCTCATTCAAACTACAATCCAAAAATCATTCACTTCCATTGTCATTCAAATTATTGTCACAATTATTTTCTCTTTTCTATTTAATCGATTGGTTCATTCCTCACCAATAACACTCGTAGCTCACTATCTTCAAACTCATCCCTCTCAACATCCTTTTGCAATGGCTTCTTCCTCCAACTCTGCAATCACTGCCGCAGATCTAAGGTATCCCGATCTTTTTCATGACTACAACCTACTTTGCTCTCGACCCATTCATGAAGGAAAATTAGTTCACTATGAAGACTTCATGCTATTTGACCTAGACAACTATCTCCCCGAACTCAAACATCTACTAGGATCTTCATCCCACGCTGCCTATTATCCTGAACTAGTTCGACTATTCTATACGAACTTTTCTACTGATCATGAACAAACTACAATCACCAGTAAAGTTTGAGGAAAGCTGATGTTTTTCGATGCTTCCGACCTAGGTAGAATTCTAAACCTACCTTCCACCGCCACCGACCTCAACAACATAGTACCAATCGAACGATCGGTTCTTCGAAAAATACTTCTCTGCACCAACTGCTACCAACTTCCCTGGCACATGAGGAATCTCCAACCTCATGCTCAATTACTTGCCCAGATTCTTCTCCACAACATCTATCCCAAGCTTCCCCGCAAGGGATTAGTTCCACGAAAAATCTCTCTTCTTATCTACGCAATTTTTTCTTCTATTCCAATAAACTGGTCCTCCATTCTTTTCGACTTTTTTATTCGTTATAAAAAATTCAAGCCTCTTCTTTTCGGGTGTTTCATAACTCCCATTCTCAAATACTTCAAAGTACCCCTTCACAACGAAGTTATCCTCCATCCCTCTCAGGTCCTCGATGCTACCACCTTCAATCTAAGGTCCCTGCACATGCCCAGCTCTGATGAAGAAGATCCAACATCCACCTTCAATTACTTCCCTGCTCTGATGGATGTCCAGCGCTCTCAGGATCGTATTCTTTGCGTCAAGCCTCGTTGCAGCAAACTCTACGAACCCTCCAGTCGGATCAAGTCAACCGAACACATCAACATCCTCCACCTTCGGGATAAACTTATTTTTTTTGGTCTGTAATAACTTTTAATTACTTTTGGTCTGTAATAACTCTCTTACTCTGATCCCTTCCTTTTTGTCCATGACAAAGGGGGAGAAAACCTGTCTCCATTATTGGAGAAATACTCTCTTTAAACATTTTTCAATATTTTATCATATTATTATTTCTATGCATAATGTCTTTTTGACAGGGGGAGCATATTTTGTCATCATCAAAAAGGAAGAGAATGTTGAGAAACTCTGTTTTGATGTCACATAATATGATACACTGTCGTATTTGATTTTATATGATATGATAATATGTCCTCTTGAAAAATGTTATATTATGACTGAATATGTTTTGCCATAAATCTAACGAGTATTTGATGCAAGGATATCTCACCCAAAAAGGATGGAGACTTCCTGTTCAAGTACAACTAGTGCAATCATACTCCTTGAAGAAAAAGCTTGATGAGCCATGCATTCCTAAAGATCAACTGAAGAGATCGGCTACCTCAAGATGAAGATTTTTTTCTTCTTTAGAGTCATATGTAACGGAACCTTCAGGAACATGCATATTGCATATTACATACTCATTCATAAAAATTATATCATAAAAGTATACGATAGTTTCAAAAAGCTCTTTTTTGAAAACTAATAATTGTACCTTCTTACAACCCTTTATGAAAAAGGTATTTTGACATGTAATAATTGTACCTTACATTATATACAAGACAACATGAAAAGAAATGTAGGAAAAAGACAAAACATGAAATCGGCTACATAGAGAAAAACAAATATAATATGTTGTTGAAAAGACTCTAGTTACCTTCTTTACAGAAATGATTTCAAATATGGGTAAAAGACAAAACATGAAAATCGGCTACACAAAGAAAACAAATATAATATGTTTTTGAAAAGACTCCAGTTACCTTCTTTAAAGAAATGATTTCAAAAGACAAAACATGAAAATCGGCTACACAAAGAAAACAAATATAATAAAGGTTTTTGAAAAGACTCTAGTTACCTTTTTACAAACCCATAGAATGTCGACTTACTTGAAGTCATCATTCTCTTTGTATAAGCATTAAATACCTCCTGTAAGAAATCCTTGTTAAAATATCCTTCTCAAAGAATGTCGACTTTCTTGTAGTCCTCATTCTCTTTGAAGACTTTGAAAAACACAACATAAAGAAAACACTTGACATGACTATGTACAAATAAATATCTCAAAGCACTCATTGTACTTACACTCATTTAAAGTAAAGAAGTACTTATGTACCTCAAATCATTAATTAGAATAAAGACAAAACTACAATCCAACGTTCAATGTACTATTGTAAGAAATAGACTTTTTACATAAAATATGTATTACCTAAAATATTACAACGACTAGTGTACCCTATATTTTACTTTTATGGAAAAAGGCATTCTCGAAATTCTCTAAAAGATGTTTTTGAAATGACATAACATTTCACATTTCAAAAAGGCTACGATTTCAAAATGTAACGACTACTTTTTTGAAAGCTATATAAACACACTCAAATAAACTATTCTGCAGGGGAATGGAATAGATGTGTGAGCTTACAACGAGAAAAATTCTATTCATTATTTGAAAAGAGAGCCTTGAAAAAGAAAAAGAAAAGAAAGAAAAGAGAAAAAGTCAAGTCCAGCTCTTTGACAAAGAGTATCTTCTGAGTGACAAACAGAACATTCTGAGAATCCTTCATTCTTGCATTCATATCATTCTGAAGGTTCTATAGGAAGTATTGTAACTCTGTTATTCATTGTATTCCTTCTTTGTTGAAAGAAGTAGACCTCTGAAAAAGAGGGTGTTGTCCTTCTCTGTTGAGAGAAGAAGACCTCTGTGGAAGAGGGTGTGCCCCTTCTCTGTTGAGAGAAAAAGACCTCTGAGGAAGAGGGTGTTGTACTATTTATCCGGTGACTCGGATGTTATAGTGGAAAGCTCAAGTGGTTTGCTTGGGGACTGGATGTAGGTCTGGGTACTGACCGAACCAGTATAAATTTTGTGTTTTATGTGTTGTGCCTTATTGCCTGATTATTTTATTTTATCGATCTTTATCGTATTTCACTATTCACCCCCCCTCTAGTGGAATTTCAGTGCTGAGTGCCTATACTTCATAGTCATCTATGCAGGACCAAGAGGAAGTGGGATCCATCAATAGGTAAGTAAGCCCAGCCATCAGTTTTGGTCCCTCTGCTGTTGTACCTACAACAGGTTTTGCTATCACTGTTATACACCAATTGTCATGTCGAGTCACCTTCGTCAAGCATTCGTTGTTAGCTTTTCCAACTCCTACAGTATCGTGAAAATGAATTGCAACCATTGTACATCTCTGATAGAATTTCAAGAGTATCATGTGTGGTTGCTCAAAGGTACAGATCAGTAAATAGCATTAAAATTGGTAATTAGATGTACAATAAATCACATAGAAAGGTTGAACATCTGTCTCAAATTTTTTTTTATCAGTTATATTCATCTTTGTATGTCATGTTGTTTGTCTATCATTAAAGAAATTTGTTTATCTATCAGTTCAGAAACTTCCTGTTAGCTTATTTTACTGGCATGGGTCTTAGAACCCGCAGATTCAAGCCACACACGGCTGGAATCCAAGTCGGTAATCAGATAGTCCTGATTCTAATGCTTGTCCTACTCAAGCCTCAAGAGATCACTGCTTATATTTCGAAGTTATCTGTTCAAAAGGGTCAATCAGATGGCTGTCTCCCCTTTGATAGCACCTTCGTTGAGAGATATTCTTCACTTTTTCATCCTTCTGGAAGTACAAGCTTCGATAATCGTCTATGTGTTGCTGTGATATATATACTTTCATCATGTGAGGACTAAGGGGTTCGGATCTTCCCGAACCAACTCTCCATCGCCTGTATTACTGTGCAATTTCTGACTATGGGTCTATGTCTTGTCATGGTTTGAGGATCCGGGATGGGGCTGTTGGCTATCCTGGAATGGTTTCTTTTGTGAAGGGAGCCTACAAAAATGTCAAACGTGATTAGGACATTACTGGGGATGTTAATGGCTTTTTGAGTAACCAAATGTATACATATGGTGTCAGAGAATAAGATGGTAAAAGAAATACTCAGAAAGTAAATGTGGCATGCACAGGTATTGTCGTGCCTTTTGACTTCAAGATATGCTTTTTACCCCCCCTTTTTTTTTTCTCTCAGCATGATAGCATCGTCTATGATTGCCATCAGATAGCACAGATGTTGACTGCTCATGTATATGACTTGTTTTTTTTTTTTAATGACAAAGTTTCTTTCCCATTGCAAGGAGCTGATCTATTTTATTTGGCTCAGAACTACAAGAAAGGCATTGGACTCGGCTCTGCAATATTTATACTACCACCACTTCCAGCACTCCCTTTCCCAGCTTTCGTACTTTCTTGTGAGTTGATTAACGTAAGCTTCTGTTTCGGATTGGCTTCATTTAGTATAAAACTTGTTATAATGTGCTTTGATGGAAAATCAGGTACCTGTCATGAGATTCATTTTGCGCCATTTTCAATATCAGTACATGTTCTAAGTTTCTGTATCATAATTAGATACTATGTCATACTGCAGCATATTGCTTACATTTCATTTTTTTTTCTCTATTGGCTATACTCACCCAACAACAACACCACTGCAACATCTTCAAAACCATCAACTATATATAACATATCCCCTGTGCATGTCATTTCACAACACCTCCACTCGTCATCTGTATATTGCACATTGTCACTTACCTTATCTGTTGCACTCACTTGTATATATAGCTCCAGCACATGCTGCGCTGCACCTCATCTCATGACATATAGTATCTCTTGCACAGGGTATACTATCCTCTCATATCGACATCCCCTTGATCTCTGTAGGCTGTCTTCCCTGCACTATCTATCTGTGCATTCCAAATTATTAGTGTTATTTCATTCAGGCCATCTTTTCTCTTCTGCATCATGGTTACACCCTTTAGTGCATCTCCTATTATGTGTTTTACTGCATTTTTTTTTCTCCTGTGGGCTGTTATAAAAAAAAAAACGGTGATCTTCCTTTACTATAGTAGTTCACCAAGAACTACTATAATTGTATTCTGTTTTCCTTTCCACAGTGGTCCACAAGGAACCACTGTGGCCTTTCATTGTTATAGTAGTTCATCAAGAGCCACTGTAACTGCATTTCTTTTCACAGTGGTTCACATGGAACCATTGTGGTCTTTTCTTTTTGCTATAGTGGTTCATCAAGAACTACTATAGCTGTCTTTCTTTTACAATGGTTCGCATAGAACCATTGTGATCTTTCTTTACTATAGTAGTTCATCAAGAATTACTATAGTTATATTCAACATTTTCTTTCTGGGTTCACAAGAAGCCACTATGATCTCCCATTTCCATAAATGGCTCATCACTAGCAGTTATGACCGTTACATTCCATGATGATAAATCTTGGGTCATCTTGGCCCTAGCCTTCATTCGTTGCATATAGAAGTTCACTTAACTATGGCCCTGCCTATATATATACATATATACCTATGTATATATGTACATTTTCGAAACCAATGCAGGTATACACCTTTCTCATTCAGCATGAGCATAGCACTTTGCATTAGGATCAATACAAACCATATATGATTTTGCTTTCAATGAAGCACTTTTCTTCTATTGTGCTAATTGATTCCTTTGCAGGGAAGTCATGGGAAATTTGTATTGCCTTCTTAAGATTAGAGATGTCGTCCTTCCCGATTTCAATTTTAAGGATTGTAATAACTTAGATATTTATATTTCCAGTCTTAGATTAGAATGAATGAGCATAGCAAATATCATGAATTGCTTGTTCTTCATGCATTTTTCCTTTATTTCTCAAAATTCACAAATGGTGAAACACGAATGGCACGTGCACCATTTCGTAAGAGGTAAATTAATACTAAGTTGATGATCCACATCAATGGCCATAGTCAGGGTGTGGACAAAACTTAGGATTTTTATCTTTTACGAAATAACACTGGATCCACACTGGATCCATTTTCAAAATTCATCATATTTCCTTAAATATTTTCTCCTTTTATTAGAATTTAACTTAAAATTGACTCAAAATATATACCAATGACCATAGTCAGGGTATATTGAGAGTTAATTTCATTTTAAATTCTATAAAAGCATCAAATATATTTTATTCTTCACCTGAGTTTAAATATAGATTATTATATAATACATTCAATGACCATAGTCAAGGATGTATTATATCTTCAATCTTATTTTAATTCATTTAAAGAATGAAATAGCTTTTCAAAATCCAATTTCAAAAATTTAAAATCATTCATCATTTAGGATAGAATTGCATCATATTCTTTTTCATAAATCCAAGTGATTCTTTCCTTCATTTCTCAAATCAAATCCTATCCATAAATTCAAATTCAACTCTATTTCTCAAAAGGATTCAAGAATTCAATTTCAAGGTCCCATTTGACTTTAAAAACTTTAGAATCAACTTATATCCAAAATTCAAATTCTAAACTCAAATTCAAAGTCCAAATTGACTTTGAAATTCATTTTATTCAAAACTCCAACCAAATCCAAAGTTCAAATTAAACTTTGAGATTCTTTCCATCTTCTAAATTTCAAAAATTCAAAATTCAAGGTCTAACTTGACTTTGAAATTCATTTGTATATTCAAAATTCAATTCCTAAATTTCATTCAAAACTTGGAAATATGGATTCATCTTCTAAATTCCAGATTCAAGCTTCGAAGTCCAATTTGACTTTGAAATTCATTTGCATATTCAAAATTCAAATTCTCAAATCAATTTTGGAAATTCCAAAACCAAAATCGGATCAACTTGGATCCAGTCTTCCAAATACAATTCTTCTTTGGATCTCAGACTTCAGATCCAATTCCATCTTAGGATCCAGAATCCAACTCTACATTGGATCTCAGACTTCAGATCCAAATCCATTTTAGGATCCAGGATTCAACACTCATATTGGATCTCAGACTTCAGATCCAATGCCTCCTTAGGATCCAGACTCCAATTTCACTTTTGGGTCTTAGACTTCAGATCCAAATCCATCTTAGGATCCAGAGTCCAACTCTACATTAGATCTCAGACTTCAGATTCAAATTCATCTTAGGATCCAGAGTCCAACTCTACATTGGATCTCAGACTTCAGATCCAAATCTATATTAGGATCCGGAATCCAATTCCAATTTTAGATTTCAATTCCATTTTCGGATCTAATCCGAATCTCTTAAATCAATTTCTATTCTTAAATACCATTTGAGTTTCTCAATCCATTCCAATTTCAAACTTCAAAATCTAAATTCAATTCCAGCTCAAGTATTCATTTCCTTTCCTAAAATCAAATTCAAAGTTCAAAGTCCATTTCTGACTTTGAAACTTCATTTCCTTTCATTTTAAAACTTCAAGTCATTCTTTCTCATTTATTCTTCCAAATTCTGATTTATTTCAAAGACTTAGAACTTCTCTGATCTATCTCAAGTTCTAAGTTAGATTCAATTATTTCTTCACTCCTTTACCAAGTTCATCTCAGAATACTTGGAAATTTTCAAAACATCTTTTAAAAGGAGCATACATTCTTGCATTGCACAAGCATGATTCATTGTGCATTTAGAGTTAGAATAAATTCTTAGATTATATTTAGGCAAAGCAAAAGGCATAGATTCGATCCTTGGTTCGATTACCCCTGGTAAAGGCGCTAGGAACGGTCGAACCTCGTACCGACGAGCGAATCCCGTCTCTCCATTTTTCCCCCAATATTTTCAAAACGGAGGCGAGTAATTTTCTAAATATTTTCAAATCAAGGTCAAGTGAGACCGCGCAAAATAGTTCCTCTTCTCTCTTTCTTTCTCTTCTTTTCTTTTCTCTCTTTCTTTTCTTTCTTTTATTCTTCTCCCTTCAAAAGGAGGAGAATAGAGGTTAGAAAAGGAAAAGAGAAGGAAGAGAGAGAAACCACAAGAGAAAAGGAAAAATTTTGCGATGATCACAGTCGGTCAAATAAAATCCTGCTTTCAAGCTAGTCGAACAAATTAAAATCCTGTTTTCGAGCTGGTACTTCAAAAAAATCTTGCTTTTGAGCTGGTCGAACAAAAAATCTTGCTTTCGAGCTGGTCGAACAAAAAAATCCTGCTTTCGAGCTGGCCGAACAAAAAATCTTGCTTTCAAGCTAGTCAAACAAAAAAATCCTGCTTTCGAGCTGGTCGGTCAAACAAATCTTGCTTTCGAGCTGGTCAAACAATCAAAATCCTGCTTTCGAGCTGGTCGATCAAACAAATCCTGCTTTCGAGCTCGTCGAATAATCAAAATTCTGCTTTTGAGCTGAACGAACAATGAAAATCTTGCTTTCGAGCTGGTACTTCCAAAAAATCCTTCTTTCGAGCTGGTATGTTGATCATGCATATAATTCAGGGTTAATTAACATTTAAATGTGCATGATTTTATGAAATAATGTTTCAAAAACCCAATTTTATGTTAGTTTTTGAGTAAATGTGCTAAAATGATTTAAAAATAGAAAATGCATAAAAAATAGTTTTATTTTACATTTTTATGCATATTTTAGTTTTTGTTATATTCATAGTAGTTTAGTTTTAGTTTTCAATTAAAAATAAAATAAAAAATAAAAAATAGAGAAAATAGTTTTATATTGTTAATAAAATCATTTTAAATGTTTGTTTTTTAGAAAAGAAAAAAATTAAATATAAATATAAATATAAATATAAATATAAATAGTTAGAATAGTTTTTAAGTTTCTTTATAAATAAGTTTTGATTTTAATTTTTGAAAACTTTATAATAAACTAGTTTACATAGTTTTTGTTTTTTTTAAAAAAAAACTGAAACAAAATATATAAAATAACCAACCGGTTTACACGGTTTGGGTTTCTTGAAAAAAAACTAAAAAAAAATAATAAGCAAACCGGCTTGAACCGGTTTGCATTTTTTCAAAACTGAAAAAATTTGTTTCAAACCGGTTCCAGCCGGTTTGGGGTTTTTAAAACCCAAAACTTGAAAAAAAATCAGCGCCTCCTCCATTCACGCCCGAACCTTCTCTCTTTCCCTCTCTTCCCTCTCTTCTCACCTTCCTCCACCATTGCCGGTGGCTGCTTTTTTCCCTAACTACTCCTCCCTCTTTCTCTGTCTATACTCCAGCAGCCGGTGGTGGTGGACCTTCAGTCCGGTGACGGCTGGTGGTGGAGGTCGCCAACATCTCCCCGATTTCCTCCATTTCACGGTAAGTCTGTTTCTTCTCTTCCGATTTCTTCTTCTTCTTCTTCTTCCTCTTCTTCTTCCGATTTCTTCTTATTCTTCCCTTCCTCTAATTTCTTCTTCTTCTTCTTCTTCTTCTTCCTCCGATTTCTTCTTCTTCTTCTTCTTCCTCTTCTTCTTCCACTTCTTCTTCTTCTTCTTTTTCAAATTTTCTTCTTCTTATTTTTCTTCTTTGTTTTTTTTTTTAATCGATCATCTATTTGTTGTGTCCTGTTTCTGAAAATCGAGAAAAAAAAATGTAATTCACATTCCGTTTTACATTCTTTCATGTGATTGTCTGTTTGATTTTTGTGTTTCTGCTATAGTTTATGTTAGATCGATTTTAATTTCTGTTCTGCAATTCATCTTTGTTGTTTTCTTTTATTCAATTTACATTTTCTTAGTTGCTTTCAATTCAGTTGCTATCGTTAATTGTTTTTTAGTTTCTGTAATTTTTTTTTTTTGTTTTCATTTCAGCAAATTCTTGTTTGATTTCTTAACTTTGAATTCCTGTTTTGTTAAATAGGTTCTAATCTCCTATTTTTAGTTTAATTTTCCTGTTTTCTCATAATGTCATTTTCTGTTTTTTGTTGTTAAGCATTCGTTCCATTATTTTCTTTTTTTGCAAAATTTTTTTGTCATTAATTGATTTTCTTTTTTTTTAGTTGTTTTCCTGTTTTGCTGTCCTGAATTTTTAGTTTTGTATTTTCTAATTTCTTTAATGATTTCTTTTGTTTGTTTTATAGTATTGCTTTCTTGTTTTCATTTGATTGCATTTCATGTTTTTAATTGATTATATTTCCTGTTTGTCAATACCGAATTTGTGTCTATTTCGTTTCTTGTAATTGCATGTTTTGTACTTTCATGTTTTCAACATAATTAGTTGTCTATAATTTGTTTTGTCTGTTTTTGTTCATTCTGAGATTCCTGTTTGATTGAATTCTGTAATAAATTCAGTGTAAATTCTTGTTTTTCATTAGTTTCTTATTATCTTAGTTGTTTTCTTTTAAGTCATTTCATGTTTGCTTTTATTCTTGTAGTAGTCATTTTCTAATTCCTTGTCTAGTATACATGTTATTTCTTCTATATCTTGTACTGCTCGTGTTCATTTGAATTATACAGAATAGCACAAGACTGGAGCGGAAGCGATTACGTGACACGAAGTATGAAGAATAAAGCTTCTTTTTACTTTTCAGTTTAGAATTAGGAATTTAATTGGGTTTGTAAATATTGCACTTTACGCCCTCTGCGAAGGGTATTCATTTGTTGTAATAGTTAGTTGTTTTTAATTTTCTTGAACATTTTACATTTCAAATAATTCGGCAATAAAGAATAGTTTAGAATTGTGTGCTTGAATATGAAATATTCCTGTTCCCTGAGTTCGACCTGGTCTCATCCACTAGTGAGAACCGTTTTTTATTATTTGATGTCTGGTTTTCACATGTTTTACATATACAAATCTTTTCAAAATTACAACGATTATAAAGAAGACATCAAATTTTTGGCGCCGTTGCCGGAGAACAGCGTAATATTAGTATTCACTTTATTACCTAGTGTTTGTGTGCATTTAGGTTTAGAACCACGTATGTGCATATCTTAGAGACGAGCTTACTTTTCTGCACAGCCCACCTACTAGGACCCCCTTAGAGGTGACTGTGTACGATTGGTACCGTACACATAGATTTCATATTTTTAATGCATAATCTCTGTTATGTGTAACTGCGTGGTGTTTGTTTAGTTTTTGTTGTTTTTAGTTTACTCGCTTTGTGGTTTGCGTGGTTTGGCCGCTTAGTGCGTTAGTTAGGTAGAAAACCCAAAGTTAGGATGTGTGCTACACCGGTCTACTCCAAGGTGTACGCAATGGCTGACGATCATCAATTGATCCGTCCTTTGAGGGAGTACTTCATGCCAAATACGTATACTCACGCCTCCTGCATCACGAGATCTGATGTAGGAGCGAGCCATTTTGAGATTAAGGCCAGTGTGATTCAAATGTTACCTTCGTTTTATGGCCTTAGCAATGAGGACCCATATCGTCATCTCGACGAATTCCTTGAGATTTGCTCGACTGTGCGAATCAATAACTTTGGAGATGATGCTATGCGGTTGACTTTGTTTCCGTTCTCTCTCAAAGATAAATCCAAGCACTGGCTAAAATCTCTTGAGACGGTTCGTATTACTACTTGGGAAGGAATACAAAAAGAATTTTTAAAAAAATATTTCCCAATTGGTAAGACAAACCAGTTTCGTAAAGCTATAACCAGTTTTTCTCAAATTGAGGGAGAACAGTTTCACGAGTCTTGGGAGAGATTGAAAGATCTTCTCTGCAAGTGTCCCCATCACCAGGTGCTTCGTTGGCAGTTGGTGCAGTATTTTTATGACGGGCTTAGTGAGAAGCATCGTCAAATGGTTGATTCGTCTTGTGGGGGCACTTTTATGCTCAAGAGTGAAGACGAGGCATGGTCTCTATTCGAGACCTTGAGTGAAAACACGATGCATCATGCTTTGTCTTCACGGCTCGATAGGACTACATCTCTGTCTAGTGGTCCTAGGAAAATAGGGATTTCTGAAGTAGGGTCCGAATTAGAATTGTGTACTAAGGTTGACCAGTTGACTAGGAAGTTAGATCAATTCTTAGCCAATTCTTCGAGAAGTCCAGTAGAAAGAGTGTGCGAGCTATGTGCTAGCCCTGCACACTGTGTTGCGGATTGTCCGGCAGCATCATTATATCCTGAATTCATTCAGGAGAAGGTGAATGTTGCCCAAAGTTTCGCTAAACCCATGCCTGATTCATTTACATCATCATATAACCCAGGTTGGCGAAACCAGTCCATTTCCCCATTCCATCAGCCCTCCCAGACACAGTATAGACACAATAACCCTTCACAAGGTTACTCGCATCCCATTTTTTCACAGGTTCATCCCCAGTCTAGTATACCTTCTCTTCAAAAGGAGGAGAATAGAGGTTAGAAAAGGAAAAGAGAAGGAAGAGAGAGAAACCACAAGAGAAAAAGAAAAATTTTGCGATGATCACAGGTTTGGCGACCGTGATGGGACTCGTCTTCGTCCGGTTGAATCTATGCCTTTGCTTTGATTTTATATAATCTAAGTCTTTATTCTAACATATGTGAGCTATATTTTCCATGCAAACCTTAGGAGCCTAGACTCTGTCCTAAGCTGACATTATTTACATATAGGATCTAAGTATGGTTTGGTAGGACCATATTGAGGAGATTATTCCATGTTCACATTAGACTTAGGTCTTAAATACAACTCTCCTCAATTCTAGGGATTGAATGCAAAACAATGTATGCAAGTGTATGCTTCTTTTCATTTAAATCTATCTCTTTAGGACTTGCATTAGAGCCTCCTGATTTTATTGCATGTTGATCATATTTTGAAAATATCCCTACCTATATTGTCCCGGTCTTCACGTTGCTGGGCTGTCTCACTGAACCATAGTTCGGGAGAGAGCCTCACAACTGGACCACTTATTTGGGTTTGCGCCCCCTACCACGTACCTAAGGGCCATAGTCCGAGGTATATCGGTAGGTGCTCAAGGATGTTGGGAAGCCCTTACCTTAGAACCGGAGAAGTATCTTATATGCCACGTACTTCGAGCTTCGGCTTGAGTATATCGGCATACCTTGATTGGAATCAAATGATCTGAACTATAGAGTTAGGATTAAGGTCCTATAAGCCATTTCAAACATTACATTTAGAGTCAGCCTTTAGGGAGTGTTGTGTGTGCATCCTTGTTTGTGCAGCTATGATTATGCGATGTTTTCCTTGTGTTCTCCTATATATATCGAACCTCTTTCAAAACCCTGGGTGTATTGTTCAAAACTTCCTCTATTTTTCAAAAACCCCGGGCGTATATCTCTCCTTTACCTACGTTCTTTTCTCTTTTGTGTCAATCTTTCTTTAAAAACCCTGGAAATTCTTTCTTCAAAATCCCTTGATCTTTTTACAAAAATTTTCAGGAAATTATGTCTATCCCTCTTCTTTCATCAAAAAAATCTATCTGTAAGTCCTGCATTCCATCTGACTCTTTCCCTCTCTTGCCTCAGTATCATTCTGATGGCATCCGAATCTCCCGATGCTATCTTTCCCTGGGATCATGTCTTTTATCAAATAAGGGACGGAACCCCAGATTATCGGGTCATCCAGTCTCGTACCTTCTTCCCTCGGTGGTACTATTCTTGGTTCACCGCCTTCTCGCGTATGTTCCCAGACCACTTGGATGATTGTGGATTGGAAATGGTATCGGCAGTGGGCAAGCGAATCATCAACGGCGGTCTAATTCAAGCCATGGCAGAACGATGGAATCCACGTACCTGCACGTTTTGGTTTCCCTGGGGAGAAATGACTTTGCTAATGGATGAGTTCAGTGACATCATGGGATTACCAGAGCCAGCCGGTCAGCTAGACAACCCGGTCGAGCAACAATTCTTGATCAATATCAAAGAAATAGATGTTCGAGAAGCATTGGCCAGAGCTACAGGGAGCAGATCTTGGCCTCTCACAGAGATCAACGGAAATCAGTTCATCGATCTGTTCGAACTCTATCACAAGTATGGAGCCTATGAAAAGGTCGATACCTTGTCTCGAGCAGTGAAAGAAAGAATTCAGCATGCCATGGTCCTATGCACAATAGGACTGACGTTCTTTCAGGATGGTCAGAATTTCATCGATGTCAGAGTCGCTCAACTTTTTCGAAGATGGGGAAGCAAGCAGACTCGTCAGCTTTCAGTCTCCATGGCCGTATTAGCCTTTCTCTAGAGAGGCTTGGTTCGGTTTGCTCTTGGGGAAACCATTTTGGTGGAAGGATGCACGTATGCTTTGCAGTCGTGGTTCCTGCGACATGTGTCATCGAAAGCCAGTTCTTTCAGATTCAGCAGCAAACAGCCAAAGTCAGCCGTTCAGTATCGAGCCTTGATCGAGAGTCTGCACCAGAAGGAAATCGTTTGGGACTTCTTCGACAGAAGAGAGACCGTTCCTCGATACACCTATGCTCGTGACAAGCACTACAAATTGCTCGGCCCTTTCTTCTGCGTCGACTATCAGCCAGAGAGGTGTTTCAGACAGTTTTCGCAGCGGCAGGTTCGTGTCAACACTCGTTTTCCGACAGGCCGCATGCCAGAGTTCGATCTACGGTCGGATCAGTGGTATGGAGCATACCATGTCGCCAAATACACTTGGGACTCTTTTATTCCTTTGTCTATATTTCCCGGTCCTAATGTATCAGCAGAGTATCGAGAATGGTGGCAAACTATCTGCCCACCTTCTCTTTGTATTTAAATTTTGTCATTAATGAAAATGCAAACTTTTGTTCTGATAAAAATTTTTTTTTGGCCAAATCTTATTTTTTGTTTCATGAAGTTATGAATTCATCCCCAGTGATGAGACCCATTTTTATATTCTTTCTTCGATTATCTCTCGTCATGATGGACGACCTCGCCTAGGTCATAAGGCGCATTTTTGTTGCCACAAAAAGGTGACACAATCATTGCAAAAATTTATGATGACCCAATCCCTGGTGATGGGATAACTTATCTAAATTGGCTATCAAATCCTTCTTTCATGCCTTTTTCTCAAAATCACATTTTTCAAAAATTTCCTCCAAACCCTAACCATTCCTTTTACCTTCACAAGAAATCACTGGCATTGGCGAAATGGTTGTAACAAGGGCAGAAAAAGAAACAGTTCCTCAACACAGCGACAGTGAGGCCGAAGGGATGGATTCCCCCAAATCGATCAGGGGACAAAACCAAGCAGATGATATAGATCCTGCCATGTATAATCTGTTTAAAAGAATGATGACCAAAATGATGTCCGAGCAGGCCGAGGCCAGTCAGAAAGAGGTCGCTCCAAATAGCAAACCAAAGAAGAAGGCTGTAAAGAAACCAGTCAGGATTGTTAGAAAGAAAGTACAACCCGACACCACTTCTGAAGAAACGGAATCAGTTAAAGAATCGGAAGAGGAAGAGCAGTTTGTTTATCAGAATCCTCCACCGCAGTTTGCAAAGACCGCTGCAGAGCCCAAATCGATAAACAAGCCCGTTCCGGCTAATGACCCGATGCAAGAGCAGATGAAAGAAATGAATCGGTCCATCAAAGATATCCAGGCTAAAAGCAAGGGCAAGCAGACCTACTCTGGCGAAGATTTTTATCATGGTCTGGACGGGGATGACAATCTGGAAAATCTCCCTCGCAAGTTCCTTAAATTTGACGGAACTAGCAACCCTAAGGCTCATTTGGCCACCTTTTATGCCGAATGCGGCCGTTTTAGGAAAGACAATCGGGCGTTATTCATCTGCTTTCCTCGCAGCTTAGAAGGGGTAGCGGCCAGGTGGTATGCAGACCACATTAATCCTATCGAACTAAGAGAGTTCGATAAGGTCGTGAACTTGTTTATTGAGCGCTTCATGTTTAATGTCGAAGCCTCACCAACCCTCAATCATCTATACAATCTAAAACAGATGGAGAATGAAAAAGCCAGCGAGTTTATCCACAGGTGAAGAAGCACCTATAACAGAATGAAGGTCCCCATCCCAGAGGAGCACGCCCTGCAGATTATTCTGAATAACTTCGCCCAGCCTCTGAGGAACCTCATTTCCACTTCGCCCGCCAAATCATTCATCAAACTGATTGAGAGAGCTGAGTGGCTCGAGACCGGCTTGGATAATGGCCTATATGAGGGTTACCCTTTCGTCCGAGGAAACCCTGAGCAGAAGAAAAAGGCTCATGTTGCTTATTCCACGGATTTCTCAGACAACAGCAGTAGTTCTGGCAGAAAGAAAAGCAAGAAAAATCGCAACAAGAACTCAGGAGCCAAGGTCGAAAGGACAAACTCCGCAGCCCAGAAGGGGAAATTTGTCAAGCAACAACCTGCTCAGTCAGCACCTCAGCCAGAAGCAAAGCAGCCAGAGAAGCCAAAGCACGAGGGTTGGAGTTACGACCGAGAGTTCACAGCTCTAGAACAGTCCTGCAAAGACATCCTGGAATATATGATGTCTAAGGGAATGATCAAGCTTCCCAAGGTAGAAGATCCTCCCGTTACTATGGGAAAATGGACGGATAAATTCTGCAAGTTCCACCGGACTGTGGGACATGACACGGAGCACTATTTTGTCCTAAAGAACATCATTCAAGATTGTATTGACAAAAACATGCTGATTGAGGACGAGGATGAGCAGCAGCCAGAAATCTTGTCCAAGCCATTTCCTAAACATTCAGCTTCAGACATTACAGAGTAGGCATTCTCTCTGCAAGGCAGTATCCAGCCATGTTCCAGTCGGGACATTCAGGATCAGCATCAGGTCCTAGTCCTTCGCCAAGCGCAGTCTTCCGCCAAGAGGGCGGATGTCACTGCATTTTCCAGCAAACCAACAAAAGTGACTGCAGAAGTCGCCAAGCCAGTCCCTAGAATTCCGAAGCGCTTTATCAAGGCAGCTTTGAAGAAAGAAGAGACTTCAGGGTCCGTTCAGAAGCCGATTACCGCTTTATCCAACATCTCTATCTTGGACCTGACCCACGCTTCATCTGAGCACCAGCAAGTGCTAGAGGATCTTCTTAGAAAGATCAAATTCAAGCCTAGCACCACTCCGCAAGATATGGCTCAGATCGTCAATCAAGCAATGATGAATGCACCGATTACATTCTCGGATGAGGATTTGCCAAAACCTCATTCCTTTCACAATAACGCCCTATACATAGTAGTGCGGACCAGGGGCTTGACAGTCCCTTATGTGCTCATCGATGGGGGCAGCAACCTCAATATCTGTCCAGATATGACAGCCAAGGCATTGGACCTAAAAGAAGAGGAATATACCCCTGATCCGATCACGATTTACGGTTTTGATAACCATGGGAAGACAGCCAAGGGGAAAATATTTCTTGAAATCTTCATCAATTATTCAGTACATACTATGCTCTTCCATGTAGTGAATGTGCCACCTACATACAATCTGCTACTTGGGCGCACTTGGATTCACAATGCCAATGTTGTCCCATCAACCTTGCACCAGTGCGTAAAGTGGTCGAAGGGAGGCATGATCACCACGGTCCTAGGAGAGGATCCGGAAGAACGACTCCCGCAGCCGATGATTCCCCGTCCTACTTTCACTGCCGACATCCCGAGCATCCGGGAAATCGAAGAAATTAATCTAAGTGAAAGTCTGGATATGCTAAATTTAAAGGAAGTCCAGCCGACAGAAAATGTCACTGCAGTAGTTCAGTGGCAGGGACCTCGCTTCTTCAAGCTAGGAGGATGCCTCGATTGCACTTCATTCAAAGATCACCCTCTGTTTCCTCAATTCTCAAAAGCTAAGAAAGGGTTTGATCTTCTGATGAAGCACGGTTATCAGCCCTTCAGGGGCCTGGGCAAAGATGAAGACGACATCCTGGAGTCGATCGTCCCCGCTCAGCATGTCACCGGTACAGGCTTGGGTTTCACAGGTCAGTCATCCAGCAGAAAGACCACTTTTGTCAAGGGAGCCTAGTAAAGAAGACAATGCCAGTGTTTCCTGCTTTTTTTCCTTTTTTTTATGTCATCTTGTAAGGGCAAGATCTGCCCCAATTCCTTTCTTTTCTTCAAACGATCACTTGTAAATATCAAAGTTTACTTAATCAATGAAGACTTTGTTTTCTCTATTCATCTTGGTGCGCACAAATTCTTTGCTTATATCCTTGGCTATGTTGTCATCCTTTGTTTCTGTACAAAAGGCTAGTTTCAAACATTTTTTTCAAAAACCTTCTTTGCACTTTCAGGATTGCCGGAATCATGGCTCCTGAATCGCTCAAAAAGCTCGTCATCAATACCAGTCTTTTTCAAAATAAATCCAAACCAGCCAGAATTTGCAAGGCAAAGGCAGGGGTAGAAGTTGGCAAAGTGACAGGGCAGATCGAAGAATTAGCAGAGTTTGATTCAGCGATTCAGAATTTGCCAGAATTTGCCGGCATTCAGAAGCAGGATGAACCATCGTCATTGGTCCAAGACCCGATGGAGGACGTCAACATCGGTTCGGAAGACGATCCAAAGATCCTCAAAATTGGTTCGAGTTTAAGTTCAGATGAGAAGGAAAGGCTCATCTACTTCCTCAAACAACATCAGGAAGTCTTTGCTTGGACTTACGAGGATATGCCAGGCCTAGACTCCAAGTTAGTCGAGCATCGCCTCGTATTAAAGCCAGAGTGCAAACCAATCAAGCAGAAACTCAGAAAAATGGATCCTCGAGTGGCACCACAAGTTAAAGAAGGACTTGAAGAGTTATTAAAAGCAGAGTTCATTCGGACCATTGAATATCCAGACTGGTTGGCGAACATCGTGGCAGTTCCCAAAAAGAATGGCAAAGTTCGGATTTGTATTGACTTCAGAGATCTGAACAAAGCAACCCCGAAGGATGATTATCCACTCCCCAACATCGATCTTCTGATCGATAGCACGACAGACCATGCCATGTTCTCCTTTATGGATGGATACTCAGGCTATAATCAGATCAAATTGGCTGCTCGTGACCAATCCAAAACTTCCTTTACCACGCCGTGGGGTACCTTTTGCTATACAGTCATGTCGTTTGGACTCAAGAATGCTGGGGCAACCTATCAGAGAGCTATGGCCGTTATCTTTCATGACCAGATGCACAAGAACATGGATGCCTATGTGGATGACATCCTGGTCAAATCAAAAGAGGGAGAAGATCATCTTGATGCCCTCGGCCAAGTCTTTGAAAGACTTATTCTCTACAAGCTGAGACTCAATCCACAGAAATGCGTCTTCGGAGTGGAGTCAGGCAAGTTGCTTGGCTACATGATCAGCAAGAAAGGCATAGAAGTAGATCCTGCCAAGGCGAAGGCGATCATTGATATGCCGGCTCCCACCAACCTCAAAGAACTGTGAAGCCTTCAAGGTCGCATTCAGTCTATCCGGTGCTTCATCTCCAATTTGGCCATGAGATGCGAGCCCTTCAATCACTTGCTGAGAAAAGAAGTGAAGTTTGAGTGGGGACCAGGATGTCATCTCTCATTTGAGCGCATCAAGCAGTATCTTCTCAATCCACCAGTTCTGAAGCCACCAGAACTTGGAAAACCGCTTCTCTTATACATTTCTGTCAATCAGAATGCTTGTGGCGGATTTCTTGCGCAATATGAGGAAGGCAGTCAGATAGAGCATGCCATCTACTACATCAGCAAGACTTTCATTGATTATGAGAAGAGATACTCTCAGATGGAAAAAACATGTCTAGCTTTAGTATGGATGTGCCAGAAGCTGAGGCATTATCTGATGGCTTCAGAAATCAAAATTCTGTCAAGACTCAACCCTCTCAAATACATCCTTGAGCAGCCTTTCCTTACTGGACGGATTGCGAAATGGCAAGTCCTCCTAATGCAGTATGACCTGGAATATGTCTCTCAGAAGTCAGTGAAGGGTCAGTCCATCGCAGATCAGTTGGCAGATTTCCCGTTGACAGAAGAGATCAAGGCGGAAGACGACTTTCCCGACGATCGCATCTGTAGCATCCAAGAATCTCCAGTCTGGACTCTATTCTTTGATGGAGCCAAAAATATGTCTGGTATAGGAATTGGGATCTTCTTGATCACTCCTGAAAAGGAGATGCTCCCTTATTCCCTCAAGCTCGATTTTCAATGTACTCACAACATGGCCGAGTATGAAGCTTTAATACATGGCCTCAAGATCTTGCAAGGCTTTGATGTCAAGAGAGTACATGCCTTTGGCGATTCATTGCTAGTTGTCAGTCAAGTTAATGTAGAATGACAAGTAAAGGACTCAAAGTTAATTCCCTATCAGAAGATCGCCTCGGCTCTCATAGGCGACTTTGAAGAATTTCAGCTCAATCATGTCAAGAGGGAATACAATCACATAGCCGATGGCCTAGCCTGCTTAGGCTCTATTTTGTCTTTTAAAGACAGTGAATCCTGTCGTTCCTTCGAGATTGGCAGACTTGATCAACCTGCCTACATTCCAGTTGAGCAAGTGAGTCAAGTCACTCAGAAAGAGAAGCCATGGTACCAAGACATTAAAAATTTCATTGAAACCAGTGAATTTCTAGTAGAAATGCCAAGAAAGGAGCAACACGCGATTCAGCGCATGTCAGTACGTTACTTCATCCTCGCCAATATTCTCTACCGTCGTGGTTTCAGTTCAGAGTATGTCAGATGCTTAGATAAGGATGAAACCATGGAAGTTGTCCGAGAGGCACATGAGGGAATTTGTGGTGGTCACGTCGGCTACCAAACACTCGTCAAGCAGATTATTCGGGCAGGATACTATTGGAAAACCATGCAGCAGGATTGCCATCAATTTGTAAGGAAATGTGTCAAGTGTCAAATGCACGCACCTTCCATTCATGCGCCAGCCGCATACTTGCAATCTGTGGTCTCTCCTTGGCCCTTTTCGATGTGGGCCTTCGACGTAGTTGGTTCGATCACTCCTTCAGCTTCTAATGGCCACCGATACTTTCTCGCGGCTACAAAATACTTCACCAAATGGGTGGAAGTTGTCACTCTACGAACAGTAGAAGGCCGACACGTGGTTTCGTTTATCCATCAGAATCTTCTTTGCCGCTTCGGCGTCCCACATGATATTGTGTCAGATAATGGCAGCCATTTCAAGAATGAGAAGATGAAGACTTTCTGCTCGAAGTTCAGGATTCATCATCATTTCTCAGCTCCCTACTATCCTCAAGGGAATGGCCAGGCTGAGGCCACCAACAAGATTTTAATCCGCATCCTGGAAAGAACAGTGGAAACAGGTCGCGATTGGCATGAGAAGATGCATGATGCATTGTGGGCATACCGAACCACCATTCGGACTCCAACCAATGCTACTCCTTCAGAACTCGTTTATGGGACTGAGGTAGTGTTACCTCTCCACGTTCAGAAGCCTGCACTCAAGTTTGTATCGCTCATCGAGCTTTCGCTGGATCAATATCAGCAGCAGAGGTTGGTACAACTTGATCTGCTAGATGAGAAAAGGCTCAAGGCAGCGGAACATGCTCAGGCCTACCGTCAGAGGATAGCTCGGCACTACGCCAAATCAGTTATTGAGAGAAGATTTCGAGTCAATGATCTTGTGCTCAGATCGACAGCTCATCTCAAGCATCGGCCAAAGGGCAAGTGGTCACCCAATTGGGAAGGCCCTTATGTGGTTAAAGACGCTCTGCCCCGCAATTCCTATTGTTTGATCAACGCAGATGGAGTGGAACTGCCAGATCCTATTAACGCTTTACATTTGAAAAGATTTTACACTTGAATTGTTCATTATAGCCTTTTGTATTCCTCAAAAGTCTTTTCAAATAAAGCGATATTCTTCTCACATTCTTCTCCCTGATACTGGGGCATTTTATTTTGATCTATACTTATCTTCCTTCATCATAATGCAGGCAGGATCAGACGAATCCTTTTCTAAAAATCTTACCAACTCTTTGATAACTTGGTTATCGTTATTAAATTGCGTTCATTTCAGTTTTTTTTTTTATCTAATCAAATTTTATCAATTTATTGTCAATTTTATCAATTTTTCAAATTTCATTAAGTTTTATTCCTTTATCTTTAAAAAAAAAAAAAAAAACCTTCAGCTTAAGGGATAAACCTGATGCCTCTTTTCCATGAGGTATTCTTTTATTTATTTTTTTCCCTCAAGATAAGGGAAAAACCTGACCCTCGTTGTCCGAGGTGTTCCCATTCAGGATAAGAGATAATCCTGATACCCCTCATGGGAGCATCACTGCTACCCGTGAAAATTCCTTTTCAAAAATAAATTTTCAATAAATTCTTCTCTATCTTTATAAATTTTATTCTTCTTCAGGTTAAGGGATAAAACTGAATTATTTCCCATAAATTCTTCAATTCACCTCAAATTTTGTTCTATGTTCCCTTAGGATAGGGGAAGATCCTGAAGCCATCATAAATAAATTCGGACCTTAGGCCACCTTGGGTCAAGGATCTCGAATAAATCTCTCATCTTCATCATCAAAATCTATTCATGCTTTTGTAGATTCTTCGAGTTCCGACTCCCGAGTTAGAATCATTTCCTTCCCATCTGAGTTCCGACTCAGGATTTCGTTTTTCCATTTTTTATCATTATTTTTCTTAAAAACCAGGTTCCGACTCGGATTTTTTTTCCTTTTTGTATATTCTTATTTTTTGAAGTCTCAAGTTCCGACTTGAACTTCTTTTTGAATCCAATGCTCGTATTGGACAAATTTTTTTGTGTTGAGAATTCGAGTTCTTAAACTCAATTCTCACTCATTTCTTATATTTAAAAAACCGGGTTCCGACTCGGATTTTCCTTTTATATATTCTTATTTTTGAAGGCTCAAGTTCCGACTTGAACTTCCTTTTGAATCCAATGCTCGTGTTGGACAAATCGTTGTTTTGAGAATTCGAGTTTTCAAACTCAATTCTCATTTCATTTCCTTATATTTAAAAAAAACGGGTTCCGACTCGGATTTTCCTTTTGTATATTCTTATTTTTGAAGGCTCAAGTTCCGACTTGAACTTCCTTTTGAATCCAATGCTCGTGTTGGACAAATCATTGTTTTGAGAATTCGAGTTTTCAAACTCAATTCTCATTTCATTTCCTTATATTTAAAAACCGGGTTCCGACTCGGATTTTTCTTTTGTATATTCTTATTTTTGAAGTCTCAAGTTCCGACTTGAACTTCTTTTTGAATCCAATGCTCGTGTTGGACAAATCATTGTTTTGAGAATTCGAGTTTTCAAACTCAATTCTCATTTCATTTCCTTATATTTAAAAACCGGGTTTCGACTCGGATTTTCCTTTTGTATATTCTTATTTTTGAAGTCTCAAGTTCCGACTTGAACTTCTTTTTGAATCCAATGCTCGTGTTGGACAAATCATTGTTTTGAGAATTCGAGTTTTCAAGGTCAATTCTCATTTCATTTCCTTATATTTAAAAACCGGGTTCCGACTCGGATTTTCCTTTTGTATATTCTTATTTTTGAAGTCTTAAGTTCCGACTTGAACTTATTTTTTAATCCAATGCTCGTGTTGGATAAATTGTTGTGTTGAGAATTCGAGTTTTTCAAGCTCAATTCTCACCCATTTCTTATATTCGAAAAACCGAGTCCCGACTTGGATTTTCGCTTTCGTACATCCTCATTTTCTCAAAATTCTGACTTGAATCTCTTTGCCAATTTAATGCTCACTTATGGAGCGGAGTTCTCCTTGAAATTCCCCTTCAGGATAAGGGATAATCCTGAAGCACCGACAATCATTCTCGCTTGAATTCTTAAGTTTCTTCGAATGTTGGTCTCGTTTTCAACTCCCCATTCAAAAACCAGTGCTCGTACTGGTAGGCATCTTTCGAAGCCCGGCGCTCGTACTGGGCATTTTCGAAACCCAGTGCTCGTACTGGTGTGCACTTTTCGAAAACCCAGCACTCATACTGGGGCATTCCTTTTGAAATCCAGTGCTCATGCTGGTGCATCTAGCGCTCGTGCTCGTTGTTTGGCTGACTGATTAGTTAGTCATCCAGGTTTAGTCTTTGAGCTAACCAAACATCATCATTTCAAGCTCTGAATTCTCAATTTCGACCTTCAGGTCATCATTTTATCAAAAATCAATCTGTTTCTCTTGCGAAGGACCCTCTTCAGGGAGAGTTCGAGGGAGCTCGTTCTTTTTGCATGCAGTCATCTTTCGTTCGCAAGAACACTCTTCCAGTGTGAGTTTGAAGGGACTCGTTTTCTTCGCGAACAGTTTGCAAAACAACAACCAACTTTACACAAAAGAACCCTCTTTTCAGGGAGAGCTTCGACAAAAGCTCATTTCTTTTTGTGGCCCTTTGTTTTTCTCATCTTTGGCCAACCCCTTCACAAAGGACCCTCTTCTAGGGAAAGTGTGATGGACTCGTTCCTCTGTAATATTTTCTCAACTTTGTTTTTCGGCCACCTTTTCGTAAGAGAAGCCTAGAGATAGGGAGTTTTGACGAAAACTTAATTTCTCTTCGAAAGTTCTATTTTGCAAACACCTCCTCTTTCAGGGAAGAGAGGAGTATTTCCAACTTCCCATTCAGGTAAGGGTTAAGCCTGAGTCTCTCTTTTTGGGGAAAAAGAGAGGAGAATTTTGTCACGGACGTGCCGATTTCGATATCAAGTGATCTCTTTCCTCAAGGATTTAAGAATATTTTGCTAATTCGTTATCAAGTCATTGTTGATCTCAAAATTTTCATAACATAAAGAATCACCTCAAACTACCTTTAGTATTATTTCCAAAAGAGCAAGACTCTTGCAAAATAAGAACTAGATTCAAGCTTTTCTGTTGATCAACCAAGAGGATGAAGAAAAAATCTTCAATATGACCAGTAAAGGAAAATTCAATGATGTTGAAAAGCCATAAGTGAACTGATATTGATCATAGCTATGGCACATTCTTAAAGATTATTCCTCTGGCAGTAAGACAGTGGAAGTATCCTGAGCAGTCAGAAAAGAACCTACCCAATCCATATCTCCTCAGTCAGTCAAGCTGCAATCAAATATCCGCAAAAGGGATATCTCAATTGTCGTCAAGATGAAGGCGAATTAAGCGAGTAGACCCCTGGGGCCAAAGAAGATTTGAAATATCTCCAAGTTGACGGAGTTTGTGACGGATCCTTCTAGGGAAAGTTTGGATCACCATCGAGATGAAGGCGGTTGTAATGAACCTACCGACAAACCCTAAAAGATATTTGATTTCTGCTATCATTTAGAGATTTCAACCCAAGAACCAATGTCATCAACCATAATTCCGGAAAAAGAAAAAGGAGGATAGAAGCATCTCCAAGATGAAGGAGTTTGTGACGTACCCTTCCTCGAAAAAGAGAGAAAAAGTCAAGACATCTCCAAAATGAAGGATGATGTAAAAGCTCAAGAAAGTTCCATGACTCAAGAAAGTGCAAAAGGATCATCATGGGAAATGCCCAGGATATCAAACTGCCCGAAACCGCTAGGAACCATCTTTATTTATGTGAAATTCTTTTACCAATATCTTTTCACTCAATTGCTTTTATGAGGCTAAGAATATTTCCTCTCCTTTTCATATCAAGGAAATTGATGTCTTCCTTAAAAAAGCTCAACAGTAACAAATTTGAATTTGACTCTTGATTGTACAGAGTTAGCCCAATTGAAGCTAATAGAGGTAGAAAGAGGTGATATTTTCATCCACAATTCAATCATTTTTAGATCAACTACAAATTTTTTGACATCTTATTGGCAATATTCTCTCATTATCCCAAAAGGAAGAAAGAACTTAATATTCGTTTTTGACGTATCCTGACGTCATCCCTCCTTAGGACTGAAAAGTCCTTTCCTTTTGTCTGATCTGAGCGCTCTCAGATTTGCACACTTCCCTGTGTTCCCCACTGTCCCACCATGGACAGTTCCCGCTCAGGATAAGGGTTAAACCTGAACTTTTTGCAAAAGATCTATTATTGTCAAAAGCTATTTTCAGTCTCAGCAATGAGGCACCCAAGATCAACCCCTTTTCAAGCTTTAGGGACCCCCATTTTTCATTCTTTTGCAAAACCCCTCTTGGACTTGTTGTGCAAAGTCTAGAGGCCCATCGCAGTCTTCCTCGCTCCTCGAGGATTCTGTATCCATTCAGGCTAAGGATTAAGCCTGTCACCTCGCTCCTCGAGGTTTAACCCAAAAACCTTCTGCGAGAGGTCGTCTGTTTTTTTTAGAAAGCTGATTTTAGTCTCAGCAATGAGGCGCCCAAGATCATCCCCTTTTCAAGCTTCAGGGAATCCCTTGTTTTTCTCTTCTCACAAACCTCTTTTGGATTTGTTCGTCCAAATTCTGAAGGTCCCATCATGGTTTCTTCATCCAAGGATTCCGTATGGTCGTCCCTTTCAGGTTAAGGGTTAAGCCTGAACTTCACTTCACGAAATATCTTCCATTCAGGTTAGGGTTAAACCTGAGTCCCATTTTTCACTAGATATCCTTTCTAGTCCCATCACGGTTTCTTTGTTTAAGGAGCCCGTATGGTCATCCCTTTCAGGATAAGGGTGAAGCCTGAACCTCACTCCGTGAGGTGCCTTCCTTTCAGGTTTGGGTTAAACCTGAGTCTCGTTTTGACGAGGTAATCCTCCCCGTCCCATCATGGTTTTCTCTCCATAAAGGAATCCATACTCTTTTTACATCCATCCAGGAAAGGATCATGTTTTAAATTTCATCCCACGAGGCATTTCTCTCAAAATGTCCCATCGAGGTCTGCTTATATTCCTTTCCCCATCCAAATTACCTTGATCTATCTTCGTCCCACCCAGGTTAAGGGCTAAACCTGAGTCATCCCAAAAGATTGATCTTGTCTCACCTATGAGATTTGATCAAAATTGTGATCTCTCACCATCTTGGGATCTTTTACCCAAAAGTCCCATCACGATTTTCTCATTTCTATTTATTCAGTCATGCCATTTTCGAGGATTTCGTCTTCCCTAAGTCATTCAGGACAAGGCTTTAAGCCTGAAAAGCCATAATTCTTTCACACCCAGTTCAGATCTGCCGACTGAGGCATTTTCAAAATTTGGAGTGTTATCTTTGCCACTAAGCTCGGCTTCTTACCGGCTTAGTAGCAAAGAGGGGCATCTGTGAACACCCCAAATTTTTCAAAAGTTTGTAAATATTTCCCTTTTTGCCCTTTATCTTCATTTTTGGGTAATTGAGTCACTTTTAAATCTAAATTTCATTCTGTTGCTCAAATTTTGTTGAAATTAAATTCATTTTACATATTTGACTCAATTTCGGATTCGGATCTAGATCAAAATCCAAATCTGAGCTTCATTGTCCAATGTTTAAATCAGATTCTCAAAAGTTCCAAAATAACTTCTGAAAAGCTCAGAGACTTTGTTCGGAATCTGTTTGGATCCATCGTGTTATATTCCTCAATTCGAGGTTTTAAAAACTCGAATATTTTCTCAAAAACTTGGGTCCAAACCCATTTTCTGAAGAAATCAAACCCAAACTTTCAAAAAACTTCTCTTTTTATAAATTTTTATAAAAAAAAATGCAAAAAAATTAGTTTCATCCCTCATGCTGCTTAGGTTTTAGAATCTTATTGCCAAAAATAAACAAAAAAAAAATCAGAAAATGAAGAAAAGAACAAAAAAAATAAAAAAAATAAAAATATATGTATATAGTTTCAAAAGCCTCCTTTTTTGAAAACCTCCTTTTTCTAAAAACCCCTTTTTGAAAATCATTTTTTTTTTATTATCACTTTTTTAGAAAACCTTATAAGGAAACCCCCTCTTTGTAAAAACTTGAAAATAAAAGGGGCCCTTTGCAATTAGTTTTTTTTAGGGTTTCTCGTTGAAGACACTTCGTAAGGAAGGAAATGGGAAGAACAGCGCCGCCCTCCCTCTCGGACTCTTCCCTTTATCCCGCCGAACCCTCTGGAAGCCCCTCCATGGGCTTCTCCATAGCCACCGCTCATCGGCTCACCCAATCTCTCCATCACCCATCTTCTTCCTCCCCCCCATGTGCGAGCTGCTCTCCATGGCCTTCCTCCAAACCCTCCATCACCAACAACTTCATTCTCCTCCATTCATCTTCAACAAACCATCTCTCGAAGCCTCCATTGAGCCCTCCACCCTCCGATCATTGGCCTCTCGCTCGGACCTTTAATCTGCAACAGAAACCTTCATCCGGGTTTTTCCCTTTCCTCTATAAAGGAGAGCCAGCGAGAAACGAGGAGAGAGGATTTTTTTTCCTTTCCATCGATTCTCATGTAACAAATTCTCCTTCACGATCAGTGGTTCTGCTCGATCATCCTTTCTTGATATCATCCAACTCCTCTCTGAAGCTGACCCTCCCCCTTTTCCCAGTATCCGTTCTTCTCCCCTCTGATTGAGCGAAGAGGATCGACCTTCACCTTCCCCAGTGCTTCCCCTAGGAGGGGTCAAAGGTCGATCGTGGTTAAGAAAACCACAGGGATCTCAAGCCACTGGTATTCTTCCCCAATCGATTGAGGCAGCCAGCCTTCTCGGTAGCAGATAACCGAGAATCTCGATCCACCATTAAGGAAAAGCTTTCTCCCCTCTCAAATCGGAATCAACTTCTTCTACGGTAAGTGATTTTTTTTTTCTTTTCTTTTCCTTTTTTTTGTTTCTTTTCCTCTTTACCTTCTTCCTCAGAGCATCCTCGGTGGCATCGAGTTGCCTATAGCAACATCAATCTATCGGAATGCAATATTAATGGAGTGGCCTGACCCGGACATTCTTTTTTTAGTTTTTCTTCTTTCTTTGGTGAATTCCTATAGTCTTATATACGTTGATGTTCTGATACAGCACATTATGGCTCTAATTCATGACCTGTTTCTTTGTGATTTCTTTTTTTTCTGTTTCTCTCTCACGTCTGATTTCTGTTTTTTTTTTTTCCCAATAATCGATTTATATTTCACTCGTCTACTGATGGTCAAGCTTGTGCTGGTTTTGATCACATTTTGGTTGTCCAATCAATGGCTGGCTGATGATCACAATAGTCTGGATTTCTTATCCATGCCGTGAACAACCGTCACCATGGTCTCTTGATAGTTCGTATGTTTTAAATAAATCTATTTTTGGATTCCTGTTTTACCGTGGATAGCTCACTTTCACGCTTTTAAAAACCTTGATTATCTCCTTAGATGGCCCATTCATGCATTATGTCAGTCATAGGTCTCAGCATCTGTTTCAACGTTCTAGTTTTTTTTTTTTTGAGGTTAATTTGTTAACACTCAAGACTATCAGAGAAGCAGCACCGGAAGCAGGAGGCGCCAATATGGCTCTCAGGGATCTCTTGTGAAAAACCCTCGACATCCATGATTGTGAATTGGAGAGGTCTTTAACATGAGCATTTATTATTTGGGGCATTTCATTTTGTCTTTGATTCATGCCATCACCGATCCACATATGGTAATTGTGACCCAAGTATCATTACAATTTGTAAGCAACGAGTCATATTTATTGGGTTCTACTTGCGTTACTAATGTTACAGATTTCTCCTTTCTGCTTGACTCCTAAATCAGGTGCCATTCAGAAATTTGTTTGGGTAAAGTGTAGGATGCATTGGCGTTGACTGTTATTCACATTGCGACAATGTTAGTTTTGTGCTAGCTTTAGAGAGAAGGAGATTATGCGTCCAATATGTCTGTTATTATGCATCCATGCCTCTATATGTCAAGTTGCAGCCATTAGTTTTTTTTTTTTTTTAGAGTAGCTGCAGATTAATCACTAGCTCAAATTTCCTTTTGTGTAAGATATTCCTTAGTTCTTGATTTTGCGAATCTCCGGGTCTTAGTTATCGTCTATGAGTCCTTTCTCGGCATTCATCTTTCCTTTTTATATTCTTTTGTGACTGATAATGTGTTGAGTGCCTATACTTCATAGTCGTCTATGCAGGACCAAGAGGAAGTGGGATCCATCAATAGGTAAGTAAGCCCAGCCATCAGTTTTGGTCCCTCTGCTGTTGTACCTGCAGCAGGTTTTGCTATCACTGTTATACACCAATTATCATGTCGAGTCACCTTCGTCAAGCATTCGTTGTTAGCTTTTCCAACTCCTACAGTATCGTGAAAATGAACTGCAACCATTGTACATCTCTGATAGAATTTCAAGAGTATCATGTGTGACTGCTCAAAGGTACAGATCAATAAATAGCATTAAAATTGGTAATTAGATGTACAATAAATCACATAGAAAGGTTGAACATCTGTCTCAATTTTTTTTTTATCAGTTATATTCATCTTTGTATGTCATGTTGTTTGTCTATCATTAAAGAAATTTGTTTATCTATCAGTTCAGAAACTTCCTGTTAGCTTATTTTACTGGCATGGGTCTTAGAACCCGCAGATTCAAGCCACACACGGCTGGAATCCAAGTCGGTAATCAGATAGTCCTGATTCTAATGCTTGTCCTGCTCAAGCCTCAAGAGATCACTGCTTATATTTCGAAGTTATCTGTTCAAAAGGGTCAATCAGATGGTTGTCTCCCCTTTGATAGCACCTTCGTTGAGAGATATTCTTCACTTTTTCATCCTTCTGGAAGTACAAGCTTCGATAATCGTCTATGTGTTGTTGTGATATATATACTTTCATCATGTGAGGACTAAGGGGTTCGGATCTTCCCGAACCAACTCTCCATCGCCTGTATTACTGTGCAATTTCTGACTATGGGTCTATGTCTTGTCATGGTTTGAGGATCCGGGATGGGGCTGTTGGCTATCCTGGAATGGTTTCTTTTGTGAAGGGAGCCTACAAAAATGTCAAACGTGATTAGGACATTACTGGGGATGTTAATGGCTTTTTGAGTAACCAAATGTATACATATGGTGTCAGAGAATAAGATGGTAAAAGAAATACTCAGAAAGTAAATGTGGCGTGCACAGGTATTGTCGTGCCTTTTCACTTCAAGATATGCTTTTTACCCCCTTTTTTTTTTCTCTCAGCATGATAGCATCGTCTATGATTGCCATCAGATAGCACAGATGTTGACTGCTCATGTATATGACTTGTTTTTTTTTTTTAATGACGAAGTTTCTTTCCCATTGCAAGGAGCTGATCTATTTTATTTGGCTCAGAACTACAAGAAAGGCATTGGACTCGGCTCTGCAATATTTATACTACCACCACTTCCAGCACTCCCTTTCCCAGCTTTCATACTTTCTTGTGAGTTGATTAATGTAAGCTTCTGTTTCGGATTGGCTTCATTTAGTATAAAACTTGTTATAATGTGCTTTGCTGGAAAATTAGGTACCTGTCATGAGATTCATTTTGCGCCATTTTCAATATCAGTACATGTTCTAAGTTTCTGTATCATAATTAGATACTATGTCATACTGCAGCATATTGCTTACATTTCATTTTGTTTTCTCTATTGGCTATACTCACCCAACAGCAACACCACTGCAACATCTTCAAAACCATCAACTATATATAACATATCCCCTGTGCATGTCATTTCACAACACCTCCACTCGTCATCTGTATATTGCACATTGTCACTTACCTTATCTGTTGCACTCACCTGTATATATAGCTCCAGCACATGCTGCGCTGCACCTCATCTCATGACATATAGTATCTCTTGCACAGGGTATACTATCCTCTCATATCGACATCCCCTTGATCTCTGTAGGCTGTCTTCCCTGCACTATCTATCTGTGCATTCCAAATTATTAGTGTTATTTCATTCAGGCCATCTTTTCTCTTCTGCATCATGGTTACACCCTTTAGTGCATCAGCTATTATGTGTTTTACTGCATTTTTTTTTCTCCTGTGGGCTGTTATAAAAAAAAAAAATTGTGATATTCCTTTACTATAGTAGTTCACCAAGAACTACTATAATTGTATTCTGTTTTCCTTTCCACAGTGGTCCACAAGGAACCACTGTGGCCTTTCATTGTTACAGTAGTTCATCAAGAGCCACTGTAACTGCATTTCTTTTCATAGTGGTTCACATGGAACCATTGTGGTCTTTTCTTTTTGCTATAGTGGTTCATCAAGAACTACTATAGCTGTCTTTCTTTTACAATGGTTCGCATAGAACCATTGTGATCTTTCTTTACTATAGTAGTTCATCAAGAATTACTATAGTTATATTCAACATTTTCTTTCTGGGTTCACAAGAAGCCACTATGATCTCCCATTTCCATAAATGGCTCATCACTAGCAGTTATGACCGTTACATTCCATGATGATAAATCTTGGGTCATCTTGGCCCTAGCCTTCATTCGTTGCATATAGAAGTTCACTTAACTATGGCCCTGCCTATATATATACATATATACCTATGTATATATGTACATTTTCTAAACCAATGCAGGTATACACCTTTCTCATTCAGCATGAGCATAGCACTTTGCATTAGGATCAATACAAACCATATATGATTTTGCTTTCAATGAAGCACTTTTCTTCTATTGTGCTAATTCATTCCTTTGCAGGGAAGTCATGGGAAATTTGTATTGCCTTCTTAAGATTAGAGATGTTGTTCTTCCAGATTTCAATTTTAAGGATTGTAATAACTTAGATATTTATATTTCCAGTCTTAGATTAGAATGAATGAGCATAGCAAATATCATGAATTGCTTGTTCTTCATGCATTTTTCCTTTATTTCTCAAAATTCACAAATGGTGAAACACGAATGGCACGTGCACCATTTCGTAAGAGGTAAATTAATACTAAGTTGATGATCCACATCAATGGCCATAGTCAGGGTGTGGACAAAACTTAGGATTTTTATCTTTTACGAAATAACACTGGATCCATTTTCAAAATTCATCATATTTCCTTAAATATTTTCTCCTTTTATTAGAATTTAACTTAAAATTGACTCAAAATATATACCAATGACCATAGTCAGGGTATATTGAGAGTTAATTTCATTTTAAATTCTATAAAAGCACCAAATGTATTTTATTCTTCACCTGAGTTTAAATATAGATTATTATATAATACATTCAATGACCATAGTCAAGGATGTATTATATCTTCAATCTTATTTTAATTCATTTAAAGAATGGAATAGCTTTTCAAAATCCAATTTCAAAAATTTATAATCATTCATCATTTAGGATAGAATTGCATCATATTTTTTTTCAGAAATCCAAGTGATTCTTTCCTTCATTTCTCAGATCAAATCCTATCCATAAATTCAAATTCAACTCTATTTCTCAAAAGGATTCAAGAATTCAATTTCAAGGTCCCATTTGACTTTGAAAACTTTAGAATCAACTTATATCCAAAATTCAAATTCTAAACTCAAATTCAAAGTCCAAATTGACTTTGAAATTCATTTTATTCAAAACTCCAACCAAATCCAAAGTTCAAATTAAACTTTGAGATTCTTTCCATCTTCTAAATTTCAAAAATTCAAAATTCAAGGTCTAACTTGACTTTGAAATTCATTTGTATATTCAAAATTCAATTCCTATATTTCATTCAAAACTTGGAAATATGGATTCATCTTCTAAATTCCAGATTCAAGCTTCGAAGTCCAATTTGACTTTGAAATTCATTTGCATATTCAAAATTCAAATTCTCAAATCAATTTTGGAAATTCCAAAACCAAAATCGGATCAACTTGGATCCAGTCTTCCAAATACAATTCTTCTTTGGATCTCAGACTTCAGATCCAATTCCATCTTAGGATCCAGAATCCAACTCTACATTGGATCTCAGACTTCAGATCCAAATCCATTTTAGGATCCAAGATTCAACACTCATATTGGATCTCAGACTTCAGATCCAAATCCTCCTTAGGATCCAGACTCCAATTTCACTTTTGGGTCTTAGACTTCAGATCCAAATTCATCTTAGGATCTAGAGTCCAACTCTACATTAGATCTCAGACTTCAGATCCAAATTCATCTTAGGATTCAGAGTCCAACTCTACATTGGATCTCAGACTTTAGATCCAAATCCATATTAGGATCCGGAATCCAATTCCAATTTTAGATTTCAATTCCATTTTCGGATCTAATCCGAATCTCTTAAATCAATTTCTATTCTTAAATACCATTTGAGTTTCTCAATCCATTCCAATTTCAAACTTCAAAATCTAAATTCAATTCTAGCTCAAGTATTCATTTCCTTTCCTAAAATCAAATTCAAAGTTCAAAGTCCATTTCTGACTTTGAAACTTCATTTCCTTTCATTTTAAAACTTCAAGTCATTCCTTCTCATTTATTCTTCCAAATCTTGATTTATTTCAAAGACTTAGAACTTCTCTGATCTATCTCAAGTTCTAAGTTAGATTCAATCATTTCTTCACTCCTTTACCAAGTTCATCTCAGAATACTTGGAAATTTTCAAAACATCTTTTAAAATGAGCATACATTCTTGCATTGCACAAGCATGATTCATTGTGCATTTAGAGTTAGAATAAATTCTTAGATTATATTTAGGCAAAGCAAAAGGCATAGATTCGATCCTTGGTTCGATTACCCCTGGTAAAGGTGCCAGGAACGGTTGAACCTCTTACCGACGAGCGAATCCCGTCTCTCCATTTTTCTCGCAATATTTTCAAAACGGAGGCGAGTAATTTTCTAAATATTTTCAAATCAAGGTCAAGTGAGACCGCGCAAAATAGTTCCTCTTCTCTCTTTCTTTCTCTTCTTTTCTTTTCTCTCTTTCTTTTCTTTCTTTTATTCTTCTCCCTTCAAAAGGAGGAGAATAGAGGTTAGAAAAGGAAAAGAGAAGGAAGAGAGAGAAACCACAAGAGAAAAGGAAAAATTTTGCAATGATCACAGTCGGTCAAATAAAATCCTGCTTTCAAGCTAGTCGAACAAATTAAAATCCTGTTTTCGAGCTGGTACTTCAAAAAAATCTTGCTTTCGAGCTGGTCGAACAAAAAATCTTGCTTTCGAGCTGGTCGAACAAAAAAATCCTGCTTTCGAGCTGGCCAAACAAAAAATCCTGCTTTTGAGCTAGTCAAACAAAAAAATCCTGCTTTCGAGCAGGTCGGTCAAACAAATCCTCTTTCGAGCTGGTCAAACAATCAAAATCCTGCTTTCGAGCTGGTGGATCAAACAAATCTTGCTTTCGAGCTCGTCGAATAATCAAAATTCTGCTTTTGAGCTGAACGAACAATCAAAATCCTGCTTTCGAGCTGGTACTTAAAAAAATCCTTCTTTCGAGCTGGTACTTCCAAAAAATCCTTCTTTCTAGCTGGTCTGTTGATCATGCATATAATTCAGGGTTAATTAACATTTAAATATGCATGATTTTATGAAATAATGTTTCAAAAACCCAATTTTATGTTAGTTTTTGAGTAAATATGCTAAAATGATTTAAAAATAGAAAATGCATGAAAAATAGTTTTATTTTACATTTTTATGCATATTTTAGTTTTTGTTATATTCATAGTAGTTTAGTTTTAGTTTTCAATTAAAAATAAAATAAAAAATAAAAAATAAAAAATAGAGAAAATAGTTTTATATTGTTAATAAAATCATTTTAAATGTTTGTTTTTTAGAAAAGAAAAAAATTAAATATAAATATAAATAGTTAGAATAGTTTTTAAGTTTCTTTATAAATAAGTTTTGATTTTAATTTTTGAAAACTTTATAATAAACTAGTTTACATAGTTTTTGTTTTTTTAAAAAAAAACTAAAAAAAATATATAAAATAACCAACCGGTTTACACGGTTTGGGTTTCTTGAAAAAAAACTAAAAAAAAAATAATAAGCAAACCGGCTTGAACCGGTTTGCATTTTTTCAAAACTGAAAAAATTTGTTTCAAACCGGTTCCAGCCGGTTTGGGGTTTTTAAAACCCAAAACTTGAAAAAAAAGCAGCGCCTCCTACATTCACGCCCGAACCTTCTCTCTTTCCCCTCTTTCCCTCTCTTCCCACTCTTCTCACCTTCCTCCACCATTGCCGGTGGCTTTTTCTTTCCCTAACTTCTCCTTCTCCCTCTTTCTCTGTTTATACTCCAGCAGCCGGTGGTGGTGGACCTTCAGTCCGGTGACGGCTGGTGGTGGAGGTCGCCAACATCTCCCCGATTTCCTCCATTTCACGGTAAGTTTGTTTCTTCTCTTCCGATTTCTTCTTCTTCTTCTTCTTATTCTTCTTCTTCTTCTTCCTCTTCTTCTTCTTCTCTTCCTCCGATTTCTTCTTCTTCTTCTTCTTCTTCTTCCTCTTCTTCTTCTGATTTCTTCTTCTTCGTCTCTTCCTCCGATTTCATCTTCTTCTTCTTCTTCCTCCGATTTATTCTTCTTCTTCCTCTTCTTCTTCCACTTCTTCTTCTTCTTCTTTTTCTTCTTTGTTTTTTTTTTTAATCGATCATCTATTTGTTGTGTCCTGTTTCTGAAAATCGAGAAAAAAAATAAAATGTAATTCACATTCCGTTTTACATTCTTTCATGTGATTGTCTGTTTGATTTTTGTGTTTCTGCTATAGTTTATGTTAGATCGATTTTAATTTTTGTTCTGCAATTCATCTTTGTTGTTTTCTTTTATTCAATTTACATTTTCTTAGTTGCTTTCAATTCAGTTGCTATCGTTAATTGTTTTTTAGTTTCTGTAATTTTTTTTTTCTGTTTTCATTTCAGCAAATTCTTGTTTGATTTCTTAACTTTGAATTCATGTTTTGTTAAATAGGTTCTAATCTCCTGTTTTGAGTTTAATTTTCCTGTTTTCTCATAATGTCATTTTCTGTTTTTTGTTGTTAAGCAATCGTTCCATTATTTTCTTTTTCTGCAAATTTTTTTTGTCATTAATTGATTTTCTATTTTTTTAGTTGTTTTCCTGTTTTGCTGTCCTGAATTTTTAGTTTTGTATTTTCTGATTTCTTTAATGATTTCTTTTGTTTGTTTTATAGTATTGCTTTCTTGTTTTCATTTGATTGTATTTCATGTTTTTAATTGATTGTATTTTCTGTTTGTCAATACCGAATTTCTGTCTATTTCGTTTCTTGTAATTGCCTGTTTTGTACTTTCATGTTTTCAACATAATTAGTTGTCTGTAATTTGTTTTGTTTGTTTTTGTTCATTCTGAGATTCCTGTTTGATTCAATTCTGTAATAAATTCTGTGTAAATTCTTGTTTTTCATTAGTTCCTTATTATCTTAGTTTTTTTCTTTTTAAGTCATTTCATGTTTGCTTTTATTCTTGTAGTAGTCATTTTCTAATTCCTTGTCTAGTATACATGTTATTTCTTCTATATCTTGTACTGCTCGTGTTCATTTGAATTGTGCAGGATAGCACAAGACTGGAGCGGAAGCGATTACGTGACACAAAGTACGAAGAATAAAGCTTCTTTTTACTTTTCAGTTTAGAATTAGGAATTTAATTGGGTTTGTAAATATTGCACTTTACGCCCTCTGCGAAGGGTATTCATTTGTTGTAATAGTTAGTTGTTTTTAATTTTCTTGAACATTTTACATTTCAAATAATTCAGCAATAAAGAATAGTTTAGAATTGTGTTCTTGAATACGAAATATTCCCGTTCCCTGAGTTCGACCCGGTCTCATCCACTAGTGAGAACAGGTTTTTATTATTTGATGTCTGGTTTTCACATGTTTTACATATAAAAATCTTTTCAAAATTACAACGATTATAAAGAAGACATCAAATTTTTGGCGCCGTTGCCGGGGAACGGCGTAATATTAGTATTCACTTTATTGCCTAGTGTTTGTGTGCATTTAGGTTTAGAACCACGTATGTGCATATCTTATTGACGAGCTTACTTTTCTGCACAGCCCACCTACTAGGACCCCCTTAAAGGTGACTGTGTACGATTGGTACCGTACACATAGATTTCATATTTTTAATGCATAATCTCTATTATGTGTAACTGCGTGGTGTTTGTTTAGTTTTTGTTGTTTTTAGTTTACTCGCTTTGTGGTTTGCGTGGTTTGGTCGCTTAGTGCGTTAGTTAGGTAGAAAACCCAAAGTTAGGACGTGTGCTACACTGGTCTACTCCAAGGTGTATGCAATGGCTGACGATCATCAATTGATCCGTCCTTTGAGGGAGTACTTCATGCCAAATACGTATACTCCCGCCTCCTGCATCACGAGACCTGATGTAGGAGCGAGCCATTTTGAGATTAAGGCCAGTGTGATTCAAATGTTACCTTCGTTTTATGGCCTTAGCAATGAGGACCCATATCGTCATCTCGACGAATTCCTTGAGATTTGCTCGACTGTGCGAATCAATAACTTTGGAGATGATGCTATGCGGTTGACTTTGTTTCCGTTGTCTCTCAAAGATAAAGCCAAGCATTGGCTAAAATCTCTTGAGACGGTTCGTATTACTACTTGGGAAGGAATGCAAAAAGAATTTTTAAAAAAATATTTCCCAATTGGTAAGACGAACCAGTTTCGTAAAGCTATAACCAGTTTTTCTCAAATTGAGGGAGAACAGTTTCACGAGTCTTGGGAGAGATTGAAAGATCTTCTCCGCAAGTGTCCCCATCACCAGGTGCCTCGTTGGCAGTTGGTGCAGTATTTTTATGACGGACTTACTGAGAAGCATCGTCAAATGGTTGATTCGTCTTGTGGGGGCACTTTTATGCTCAAGAGTGAAGACGAGGCATGGTCTCTATTTCAGACCTTGAGTGAAAACACGATGCATCATGCTTTGTCTTCACGGCTCGATAGGACTACATCTCTGTCTAGTGGTCCTAGGAAAACAGGGATTTCTGAAGTAGGGTCCGAATTAGAATTGCGTACCAAGGTTGACCAGTTGACTAGGAAGTTAGATCAATTCCTAGCCAATTCTTTGAGAAGTCCAGTAGAAAGAGTGTGCGAGCTATGTGCTAGCCCTGCACACTGTGTTGCGGATTGTCCGGCAGCATCATTATATCCTGAATTCATTCAGGAGAAGGTGAATGTTGCCTAAAGTTTCGCTAAACCCATGCCTGATTCATTTACATCATCATATAACCCAGGTTGGCGAAACCAGTCCATTTTTCCATTCCATCAGCCCTCCCAGACACAGTATAGACACAATAACCCTTCACAAGGTTACTCGCATCCCATTTTTTCACAGGTTCATCCCCAGTCTAGTATACCTTCTCTTCAGCAGCCCATTCCAAGTTTATCATTTCAGGAGAAGATGTTAGAAGACTTTTTTTATATCAAGGCCACTCTTTGCTCCCATACGCAGTCAATAGCCAAGCTAGAGACTCAAATGGGACAGTTGATTGAGACTTTCAGTAGGCAAAGTCAGGGGAACCTTCATAGTCAGTCTGTTGTCTCAAAAAGAGAGGATTCCATGTCATTTGACTTGCAACCCACGGATTCACATCATGAGCAAGTCAAATCTGTTACATCCCTTCAGTATGGGAAGGCATGTCACTCCACTCATGAATCGACTCATGAACCCCATATCAATTCTACTGACGAGTCAATCTCCATGATACCTCAGCAGAAGGGGCCAGACCTACAGCATGCATTATCATCATATAGAGCCCCATTTTCTCAGCCTTTAGGATCACCAATTTTTACTAAGCAAGAGGTGCAGATGCAGAAGGTGCTTGACCAAGTCAAGCCTGATCATATTCACCACTTGTCTGAAGTTGCATTCATTGATAGTCGGTCGGTCCTGGACTCTCATTTCTTGACCAGTCTCTCAGATGAGACTAATCTTTATTCTTCACGTCGTGAGAGTTATGATCCTACAGTTAGAGGTAGACGGGATGGAAACACAGTGCGTAGTGTCACAGATGACACTCTTTTCTACATAGAGCCCGGTTGAGCCTGACTTCATGTCCATTGATCTCATGGACGATGAAGGATTTTTCCAGGGATCCGTCTGGCTGGGGACATGAAACTTAGCGCTTTATGGGAGGCAACCCATATCTTGTATTAGATTTGCTTAGAATTTATAGATTTTATTTTGTTTTTACTTTTTAGTTTTCTTCATGAGTTTTTCATGTTCTTTTTGTTTCATTTATGAGTTTCATGTTTTGTCATGTATACATTGCATTTATTACATTCATAGAACGTATATTTTTAATTCATGTCAGGTTATTCTACTCTTTTCCCTCATTTATTTCCTCTCATGTGCATTCACGTAGTTTCATATAAGCATGGGGGAGTGCCACTGGGACAATGTCATTCAAGCATGGGGGAGGGTGTAGAGTGCACACCTTGATATTTCTGTTTACGTTCTTACACATGTTTACACATCTCTCATGAAAAGTAGATTTTTAAAGAAAGAGTTTGAACTTATATGAATGTTATTTCAAATCTGATGTTTTTAGAGGATTTTTAAGCCCCACGAAATTTTTTTCTGACATAGATCTAAAAATTATGGTTTATGTGGATTTCAAAGAAATGATGATAGATACATGTTAGAATTTATTTTGAATCATAAATATGAATATGCATAGTTCTATTTTTGAAAAACTAAGCAAATGAACAAAAGCGTAAAAATGAGTTCAAAAAGTGAGAAAAAGCATGCGTTAGGTTGTTTGGATAATTCCACAATCCTTAGTAGATGGAACTTAGATGTAAGTTGAAACTTTTAATTCCATTTTCGAAAAGGAGAGTGGAAAACTTTGTGATTCTAAGTAACTGAGAACAGATACAAGTTGAAATGTTTGACTCTCACGTTATAAAGGTGAATGAAGGAAGTCACTTTTATGTCTTAGTTGATATCTTTTGATATGTATTGAAAAAGTATAGAAAATATTGACATTGCACAAGGCATAAAAGCAGACCACACGCAAGCTATAAGAGAAGAATGAATGCGCAAAAAGAAAAAGCATGAAAAAAATGAAAAAAGAGAGAAAAGAGCTTAAAAAGAAAAAAAGTTCAGTGCTTAGAAGTGTGACTGAGAAAACCTGTGCAGAAAACATATGAGTGAGGATAAGTAAATGATAACTTGTTTTTATTGGATTTTCTAAGAATAAAACATAAATAATTGTGATATTTAGAAAAGTGAAAGAAATTCTTTTTCTGTGGTGGTGCATAAAAGACTCTAATTATATTTCGATTTTGAAATAATAGGAAATATTTGTGAAAATAAAGTCTTTGATTATCTACTGCTTGTGAGGATGTGTAATATTATGCATACATGACAGAGATGTTTGTGGGTAGCATCACTACAAACCCTCACGAGACCTTACTCGTCCACTGGGGTAACTCAGGGGTTGAAAGGGCTTGTTGAATGAGCTAAATGCAACCGTGATTCCTACGAAAGTGAGTTAGTTGATAGTTTTCATTTCGTGCATTTTTCTGGTTTGCTCGAGGACTAGCAAAACATAAGCATGGGGGTATTTGATCATGCATATAATTCAGGGTTAATTAACATTTAAATATGCATGATTTTATGAAATAATGTTTCAAAAACCCAATTTTATGTTAGTTTTTGAGTAAATGTGCTAAAATGATTTAAAAATAGAAAATGCATGAAAAATAGTTTTATTTTACATTTTTATGCATATTTTAGTTTTTGTTATATTCATAGTAGTTTAGTTTTAGTTTTCAATTAAAAATAAAATTAAAAATACAAAATAGAGAAAATAGTTTTATATTGTTAATAAAATCATTTTAAATGTTTGTTTTTTAGAAAAGAAAAAAAATAAATATAAATATAAATAGTTAGAATAGTTTTTAAGTTTCTTTATAAATAAATTTTGATTTTAATTTTTGAAAACTTTATAATAAACTAGTTTACATAGTTTTTGTTTTTTTTTTTAAAAAAACTGAAAAAAAATATATAAAATAACCAACCGGTTTACACGGTTTGAGTTTCTTGAAAAAAAACTAAAAAAAAAATAATAAGCAAACCGGCTTGAACCGGTTTGCATTTTTTCAAAACTGAAAAAATTTGTTTCAAACCGGTTCCAGCCGGTTTGGGGTTTTTAAAACCCAAAACTTGAAAAAAAAAACAGCGCCTCCTCCATTCACGCCCGAACCTTCTCTTTCCCCTCTTTCCCTCTCTTCCCTCTCTTCTCACCTTCCTCCACCATTGCCGGTGGCTGCTTCTTTCCCTAACTTCTCCTTCTCCCTCTTTCTCTGTCTATACTCCAGCAGCCGGTGGTGGTGGACCTTCAGTCCGGTGACGGCTGGTGGTGGAGGTCGCCAACATCTCCCCGATTTCCTCCATTTCACGGTAAGTCTGTTTCTTCTCTTCCGATTTCTTCTTCTTCTTCTTCTTCCTCTTCTTCTTCCAATTTCTTCTTCTTCTTCTCTTCCTCCGATTTCTTCTTCTTCTTCTTCTTCCTCCGATTTCTTCTTCTTCTTCCTTTTCTTCTTCCACTTCTTCTTCTTCTTCTTTTTCAAATCTTCTTCTTCTTTTTCTTCTTTGTTTTTTTTTTAATCGATCATCTATTTGTTGTGTCCTGTTTCTGAAAATCGAGAAAAAAAATAAAATGTAATTCACATTCCGTTTTACATTCTTTCATGTGATTGTCTGTTTGATTTTTGTGTTTCTGCTATAGTTTATGTTAGATCAATTTTAATTTTTGTTCTGCAATTCATCTTTGTTGTTTTCTTTTATTCAATTTACATTTTCTTAGTTGCTTTCAATTCAGTTGCTATCGTTAATTGTTTTTTAGTTTCTGTAATTTTTTTTTTTCTGTTTTCATTTCAGCAAATTCTTGTTTGATTTCTTAACTTTGAATTCCTGTTTTGTTAAATAGGTTCTAATCTCCTGTTTTTAGTTTAATTTTCCTGTTTTCTCATAATGTCATTTTCTGTTTTTTGTTGTTAAGCATTCGTTCCATTATTTTCTTTTTCTGCAATTTTTTTTTTGTCATTAATTGATTTTCTATTTTTTTAGTTATTTTCCTGTTTTGCTGTCCTGAATTTTTAGTTTTGTATTTTCTGATTTCTTTAATGATTTCTTTTGTTTGTTTTATAGTATTGCTTTCTTGTTTTCATTTGATTGCATTTCATGTTTTTAATTGATTGTATTTTCTGTTTGTCAATACCGAATTTCTGTCTATTTCGTTTCTTGTAATTGCCTGTTTTGTACTTTCATGTTTTCAACATAATTAGTTGTCTGTAATTTGTTTTGTTTGTTTTTGTTCATTCTGAGATTCCTGTTTGATTCAATTCTGTAATAAATTCTGTGTAAATTCTTGTTTTTCATTAGTTCCTTATTATCTTAGTTGTTTTCTTTTAAGTCATTTCATGTTTGCTTTTATTCTTGTAGTAGTCATTTTCTAATTCCTTGTCTAGTATACATGTTATTTCTTCTATATCTTGTACTGCTCGTGTTCATTTGAATTGTGCAGGATAGCACAAGACTGGAGCGGAAGCGATTACGTGACACAAAGTACGAAGAATAAAGCTTCTTTTTACTTTTCAGTTTAGAATTAGGAATTTAATTGGGTTTGTAAATATTGCACTTTACGCCCTCTGCGAAGGGTATTCATTTGTTGTAATAGTTAGTTGTTTTTAATTTTCTTGAACATTTTACATTTCAAATAATTCGGCAATAAAGAATAGTTTAGAATTGTGTTCTTGAATACGAAATATTCCCGTTCCCTGAGTTCGACCCGGTCTCATCCACTAGTGAGAACAGGTTTTTATTATTTGATGTCTGGTTTTCACATGTTTTACATATAAAAATCTTTTCAAAATTACAACGATTATAAAGAAGACATCATCTGTCAATAAAATCCTGCTTTCGAGCTAGTCAGTCAAACAAATCCTGCTTTTGAGCTGGTCGAATAATCAAAATCCTGCTTTCGAGCTGGTACTTCCAAAAAAAATCCTGCTTTTGAGCTGGTCCACTCAAAACAAAAATCTAAATATTCCTTCCCAAGTTTCAACTCGAGGTCCTTTCAAAATCAATATTGAGTGATTATTTCACAAAAGATTCTCAAAAACTTTGCCAGTTTTGCTAAAATATTTGTTGATTCCAATATTCTTACTGCACAAAAGAATCACCTCAGATTACCTCTAGTATTCTTTCCAAAAGGGTGAAACTTTTTGCGAAAAAGGGATAAAATTCAAATATTTTCCCTATTGATCAACCAAAAGGATGTAAGAAATATCCTCAGTATGATTAGCGAAAGAAATATTCAATGATGTTGAAAAGCCAGAAGCAAATTGATATTGATCATGGCTATGACACATGTTTAAAGATGGCTATCTGGCAATCAAGAAGTAGAAATATCTTGAGCTATAAAAGAATCCACTCAACCCATATCTTCTCAACCATTTAAGCTGCAATAAAATATCTGCAAAAGGGATCTCTCAATTGTCGTCAAGATGAAGACAAATATGTGAGCTAGACCCCCCGGGCCAAAGAAGATTTGGATCATCTCCAAGATGAAGGAGTTTGTGACAAATCCTTCCAGGGAACGTTCAGATCATCGTCAAGATGAAGGCGAATGTGATGAACCACCCGACAAACCCTAAAAGATATTTGATTTCTGTTATCATCTAGAGATTTTTGACCTTTTGAGCCAATATCATCAGTATAATTCCTGAGACAAAAGAAGGATCGGAACATCTCCAAGATGAAGGAGTTTCTGACTTACCCTTCCCCGACAAAGAGAAAAAAAGTCAGGACACATCCAAATAAAGGATGATATAAAAACCCGAGAAAGCTTAATGACTCAAAAGGAGTGCAAAAAGATCATCATGGGAAAAACACCCAGATATCAAACTGCCAAAATTGTCAGAAGTCATATTTTCTTATGTGAAATTCCTTTTATCAATATCTTTTCACTACTTGCTTTTATGAAATTAAGAATATTTCTTCTCTTCTCATATCAAGGAAATGGATAGCTTCCTTGAAGAAAAATCATCAGCGCTAAAATTTTGAATTTGACTCTTAAAGACCGAGGAGTTAACCTCGTTGGAGGAAATACTCTAGGTAAAAGAGGGAATGTCTTTTGCACACACGTGCACATTTTCAAGCATTTGAGTCAACTATAATTTTATCTTATTAGCAAAATTTTCTAGTTATTCAAAAAATGAAATAAATATTAAATATTCATTTTTGATGCAACCTAGCGTTGTTTATATCTTCCAGAAGAGTTGCCTCATTCAGGAGAGGTATCTCTTCCTGTCCCATCACGGTTCCTTCATCCAAGGATTCCGTATGGTTGTTCCTGCTCAGGATAAGGGTTAAACCTGAACTTTCTGCAAAAGGTCTGTTATTGTGAAAAGCTATTTTCAGTCTCAGCAATGAGGCACCCAAGATCAACCCCTTTTCAAGCTTTAGGGACCCCCATTTTCATCCTTTTGCAAACCCTTCTTGGACTTGTTGTGCGAAGCCTAGAGGTCCCATCATAGTTTCCTCGCTCCTCGAGGATCCTGTATCCATTCAGGCTAAGGATTAAACTTGTTACTTCACTCCTCGAGGTATCACCCAAACCTTCTGCTAGAGGTCGTCTGTCTTTAGAAAACTGATTTAGTCTCAGCAATGAGACACCCCAGATCATCCATTTTCTAAGCTTTAGGGAATCCCTTGTTTTTCTCTTCTCGTAAACCCCTTTCAGATTTGTTTGTCTAAACTCCGAAGGTCCCATCATGGTTTCTTCACCGGAGGATTCCGTATGGTTGCCCCTTTCAGGTTAAGGGTTAAGCCTGAACCTTGCTCCATGAGGTATCTATCCTTTCAGGTTTGGGTTAAACCTGGATCTCGTTTTGGCTAGATATCCTTTCTAGTCCCATCAGGGTTTCTTCATTCGAGGATTACGTACGATTCCCCCCACTCAGGTCAAGGGTTAAACCTGAATCTCGCTTTGGCGATACATTTCGTTGTCCCATCACGGCTTCCTCGTTCGAGGATTCTGTATGGTCGTCCCCTTCAGGTTAAGGGTTAAGCCTGAACCTCGTTCCACGAGATATCTTCCTTTCAGGTTTGGGTTAAACCTGAACCTCGTTTCAACGGGGTAATCCTCCCAGTCCCATCATGGTTCTTCCCATCGAGGAATCCATTCTTTGTATATCCATCCAAGATAGGATCCTACTTGAGCTTCATCTCACGAGGCATTTTCCAAAAATGTCCCATCAAGGTCCACTCATATTTCTTTTTCCATTCAAGTTATCTCGAGATATCTTTGTCCCATCTAGGTTAAGGGCTAAAACCTGAGTCATTCCAAAAAGTTGATCTTGTCTCACCCATGGGACTTGATTAAAATTCTTATCTTTTATCATTTCGAGATTTTTCATCCAAAGTCCCATCACGATTTCCTTATTTTATTTAGTCATATCATTTTCGAGGATTTTGTCTCCCCAAGACCATTCATGATAAGATTTCAAGCCTGAAATCATGTCCTTTCAAATAAATCCTTCCACACCCAGCTCAGATCTGCTGACTGGTGCAATTTCAAAATTTGGCGTGTTTTCTTTGCCACTAAGCTCGGCTTTTCACCGGCTTAGTAGCAAAGAGGGGCATCTGTGAACACCCCAAAATTTTCAAAATATTATAAATATTCCATTTTTGCCCTTGATTCTATTTTCTGAGTAATTGAGTCAGTTTTAAATCTAAATTCCATTTTATTTCTCAAATTTTACTAAAATTAAATTCATTTTATATATCTGACTTGATTTCAGATCCGGATCCAATATCAAAATCCAAATCTGAGCTTCGTCGTCCAATTTTTAAACCAAATTCTCAAAATTACCAAAATAACTTTTGAAAAGCTCAGACAGTTCGTCCAATATCCATTTGGATCCATCATATTATATTCCTCAATTCGAGGTTCAAAACTCGAATATTTCTTCAAAATCTAGATCTAAACCCGTTTTCTAAAGAAATCAAACCCGAATTCTCAGAAAACCCTTCTTTTGTAAATATTTCCAAATTTTTGCAAAAATAGTTTAGAAATTCCATAGTTTTAGAGTTTTATTTAAAAAAAAAAACAAAAAAATTTAGAAAATACAAATATATATATATATACAAAAATACAAAGAAAAGAAAAAAATAAAAGAGATAGTTTTTGAAGACCTCCTTTTGAAAAAAATCTTTTAGCTAAAACCATTTTTTTTGAAAAACTTTTAAAGAGGACCACCCTTTTTGAAAATCTTAAAAAAACGAGGATTCATTGATAAAGAGCCTTTAATTTTTTTTATTTTTTTTTACAGAGGCCCTCTCATTCTCTCTTTATTCCTTCACGAAGCTTCCATCGCCTTCTCTCTCTCACCCTCTGATCCTCTTCCTCTCCATCAGCCCTTGATCCCCAACCATTTTCTTCCCGATTCTTCCACCCTCTTCTTTAAAAATAGGCAAAGAGGAAACCCTCTTTCCCATCCGTCTTCACCTTGAAAGTGCACTAGGATCGAGGCAACGAGCACTAGAGGGGGGTGAATAGTGCTTTTAAAACTTTCTGCAGAATATTGAATGATTTTACAAATCTCAAAGCAAACACACAAAGAACACAAGATTTTATCCTGGTTCGGTCAAACCCGACCTACATCCAGTCCCCAAGCAAAACCCGCTTGAGATTTTCCACTATCAACCTTGTAAACTACAAGATCACACAGACCATAACCGGTCCCACTTTCAGTAACAATCCCACTGAAAGCAAACAACTCCTTTACACCAAGGAGTCCTTCTTTTTACAGAAAATAAATAACAACTTACAATACAACCTATGAGCCTTCCTTTTGAATGCAAATGAGATGCAATTGGCTTTTGAGGTTGTTGAAACACTCTACTCACGAATTCACTATCTCTCAAAGTGATTTGAGTGAAAAACTGAAGTGAAAATATCACGTGAGTGAGAAAACAAATACTTGAATGAATAGGAGTGAAAAGCAAGAAGTAATTCAATATAATTCTATTGAATTTTTATGTTTTTTAGTGTAGAATACACTCATATTTATAGTTAAAATATTCCATACGTTGAGAGTATGAAAGGGTGTCAAAACTGTCCATTTTGAATGATCAAAACGTTTGAAAAATGAAAAGACACGCCTTTTTTGAAGTTTCAGGAAAACGGCAAAATTAGTCGACTGAAACATCAGTTAGTCGACTAATAGTTAGTTATTAGTAGACTGACAGTTATCGTCGGTCGACTGATCTGTTAATCGAGCCGTTTGAAAATCTGAACTTTTGAAACTTAGTCGACTTGAGAAAAGTTAGTCGACTGATAATATCATCAGTAGACTGAAAAACCTTTTAGTCGACTGTTGCTAAAAACTTCTGAAAAACAAACATTCTGTTCGGTCGACTGATAAAAAGCATTAGTCGACTGCTGCTAAATTTTTCAGAAAACACATGTTCTGTTCAGTCGACTGATAAAACCATTAGTCGACTGCTACTAATTTTCCAGAAAACAGACATTCTGTCCAGTCGACTGATAAAACCTTCGGTCGACTAATTTGACAAGAATGACTTTTTAGAAAATATGGCGCGAAAGGATTAGTCGACTGATAAGTCTATTGGTCGACTAATAAACATGAAAATTTAAGAAAAGAGTTTTCTAAAAAGATTTTCAAAAGAGTTTCTTTTAGAAAAGTTTTTCTAAAGACTTTTAAGGTGAAATGCAACCTAAATATGCACTCTAAGTAAGGCTCTTACAAGAATCTAAGACTTTTAATGAATTAAACATATGCATACTAGTCTTCAAAGATTCTTCACTGAATTCTTCAATTTCTTCATAGCCTTAGCTGAAATGCAGTTGATTACACTTGCTCATCATCAAAACCTTGTACTTGAAGTATCATGTATGGCTTCATTGTCGTAACAATCTCCCCCTTTTTGATGATGACAAACTTAATCAAAGATGAAGCATTTAGATGCATAGACAGAGATTTTACTCCCCCTATCAATATGCTGCAAAACATTAAAAGTTAGCACATTTCAAGCACATATATCACATATTGATTGGTTTGCATTTCCATTCATCATTTCTTCATGTATTTAGAAATACATTCATTCAAAGCTTTCTTTTTCTCTTAATTTTGCATTTCTCATGCAAGATCTCCTGTAATGTAATTGCTATCATCTTTTTCTCAAGATCTTCTGCAATTTCAATGTAATGCTATCTTTATCTTTTTCTCCCCCTTTGTCAAAATCAAAAAGAGTAAGGGCAAAAATAGCATAAGCAAAATAGACTTTTAACTCGTATCTCTATTTTAAAACACGGCAAGAGAGTTCCGGCGTGTTTTGAAGATGCGCCAGTCACTGCAAGAGGATTCCGGCGTTTCAAGATCACGGCCAGAAGATTCTGGCGTCTCCCTGTTACGGTAAGAAAATCCCGGCGATGATGGAGTCGAACGACACTCCGAGGGATTTTCGGAAGAGAGAGAGAGGCAAAAGAGAAAGAGGGGTTTTCGGTTTAAGGGTTTCGTTTTAAAAAAAAACAAAAAGGTACGAAGTGAAACGATGCCTCTTTTAAAAAAAACGGGTTTTAAAACAAATCCAAGGGGTGTCGGGTCCCTTCACTTAATTTTTTTTTAAAAAAAATTTAGTCGACTAAAACTTTATCGGTCGACTAAAAAGTGCGACTTATTCTAAAAATATCATCAGTCGACTAGAAATATATCGGTCGACTAATATGGTGCGATATATTCCAAAATATAAAACACCAGTCGACTAAAATTTTATTGGTCGACTAATATAGTGTGATTTTGAGATTTTGTTCAAAAATCAGCATTTTTATAAATCCAAAAATGAGCAAATACCTAGTTCTCTCCTAATTCTCATAAAATCTTCTTTTTTAAGAGGTTTAGTGAAGATATCGGCATGTTGTTCTTTAGTGAAAATAAAATTTAACGAAATATCTCCTTTTAACACATGATCTCTTAAAAAATGATGTCTAACTTCAATATGCTTAGTTCTTGAGTGCTGAATAGGATTTTTCGAAAGATTTATAGCACTAGTGTTATCACAATAAATAGTTGTTGTGGAGTAGTTTAAACCAAAATCTTTTAAGGTCTGTTTCATTCAAAGTACTTGTGAACATGCTAAACTAGCCACTATATATTCAGCTTCAGTTGTTGAGAGTAATACTGAATTTTGCTTTTTACTAAACCAAGAGACTAAGGAATTTCCCAAGAAATGACAAGTTCCACTAGTACTCTTGCGATCAGATTTACTTCCTGCAAAATCTACATCACTATATGAAACTAAATCAAAGGAAGATGATTTTGGGTAAAACAAACCGAAATCTGAAGTATCTTTCAAATAACGAAGAATTTGTTTTACTGCAGTTAAATGAGATTCCTTTGGCTTAGCTTGAAATCTTGCACACATACAAACACTAAACATAATATCAGGTCGACTAGCAGTTAAGTATAATAGAGATCCGATCATACCTCTGTAGAGCTTAGTATCTACACTTTTACCATTTTCATCTTTATCAAGAGAAGTAGTTGTACTCATAGGATTCCTTCTTGATTTCGATGAGTCCATCCCAAATCTCTTGAGAAGTTCTTTTGTATACTTACCCTGATTGATGAAGATTCCTTCTTCAGTTTGCTTTATTTGAAGTCCAAGGAAGTAGTTTAATTCACCCATCAAGCTCATTTCAAACTCTTCCTGCATAGCCTTAGCAAATTCTTTACAAAGAGAATCATTAGTAGAACCAAATATTATGTCATCAACATAAATTTGCACAATAAGAATATCTGAATTAAAATGTTTAATAAATAAAGTGGAGTCTACCCGACCAATGGAAAAACCAGATTGTTCTAGAAAATTTTGTAGTCTTTCATACCACGCTCTTGGTGCTTGTTTGAGTCCATACAGAGCTCTTTTCAAATTGTAGACCTTTTCTGGATATTTCTCATTTTCAAAGCCTGGGGGTTGCTCTACATAAACTTCTTCATTGATGTGTCCATTTAAAAATACACTCTTAACATCAATTTGATATAACTTGAAGTTCATGTAACTAGCAAAAGCAAGCATCATACGAATTGACTCTAATCGAGCCACTGGTGCATAGGTTTCATCAAAATCTATGCCTTCTTCTTGATTATAGCCTTGTGCCACTAGCCTTGCTTTGTTACGAATGACTTCACCATTTTCATCCAGCTTATTTCGGAAGACCCATCTTGTTCCAATTACTGGATGATCCTTTGGTCTATCAACTAGATCCCAAACATCATTCCTAGTAAATTGGTTAAGTTCTTCAAACATGGCTAAAAGCCAAAATTCATCATCACATGCCTCATTGATATTCTTTGGTTCTAATTTAGATATGAAAGCAACATTTGCAATATATTTTTCTAACTGCCTTCTAGTTTGGACACCACTCTTTATTTCACCAATAACTTGTTCATGTGGATGATTAGGAACTTCTTTCCAAACCGGTTGAAGAGGAATATTTTCTTGAGAAGTACTCTCCATCAAGGGTTCTTCTTGAAGTGTTGCTTCTTCTTCTTCGCTTAGAGGAATAACCTACTCACAATTCTCATCAAATGCAACATGCAGAGATTCTTCAATACAAGATGTTCTTTTATTGAAAATACGATATGCTTTACTTCTAGAAGAATATCCAAGAAATATTGATTCATCTGATTTTGAATCAAACTTATCAAGATTATCTTTGGTATTTAACAAGAAACATTTACTACCAAAAATTTTGAAATATGAGATCTTTGGTATACGATCATAATACAATTCAAAACATGTTTTATGTAAAATTGGTCGAATAAGAACACGATTTAAGACATAACATGCTGTATTAATTGCTTCAGCCCAAAAATATTTTGGTAAATTTTTATCTTGAAGCATGGTTCTAGCATATTCTTGCAAAGTTCTATTCTTTCTTTCAACAACTCCATTTTGTGGAGCCGCTTTAGGAAAAGCAAAGTTGTGAGATATACCATGTAAATCACAAAACTTTAGAAAAGATTCATTTTCAAATTCACCACCATGATCACTACGAATTTTAATAATAGATGTAGATTTTTCATTTGTAATTCTTCTACAAAGTTTAGAAAATTCTGAAAAAGCATCATTTTTGCTTTTTAGAAAAATCACCCATGTAAACCGAGAATAATCATCTACTATAACAAAAGCATACTTGCTACCATTCAAACTTTGAATTCTAGATGGTCCAAATAGATCTAAATGTAAAAGTTCAAGAGGACGTTTTGTTGAAACTATATCTTTAGCTTTAAAAGAACTCTTAATTTGTTTACCCCTTTGACAAGCATCACATAAGTGATCCTTTTTATATGGTATTCTAGGTAGGCCTCTTACAAGATCATTCTTGGATAATTTTGAAATATTTTTAAAATTAACATGTCCAAGTCTCTTGTGCCATAACCATTGAATTTCATTTGAAACAATAAGACATTTTTCATTAAAAGAGGGTAATTCATCTAGATATAGTTCATACACATTGTTTCTTCTTTTACCTTTAAAAATGATCTTTTTAGATTGAAAATCAGAAATTAAGCATAAATCATTTTCAAAAGAAACATGAAAACCTTTATCACATAATTGACTAATAGATATTAAATTATGCATTAAACCATCCACTAAAAGAACATTTTCTATCAAGGGAAATTTTGGATTACCAATATTACCAATACCTATCACTTTTCCCTTGTTATTGTCACCAAAGGTGACGGTTCCTCCATCCTTATTTTGGAGGGTGAAAAATAACTCCGGCCTTCCAGTCATATGTTTGGAACAGCCGCTGTCCAATATCCATTTGCTCCTTATGTTGTGTACCTACAACAAAATCAGAAAACAGAGCATTTGACCCCTTTCTATTTTCGGGTCCATGAGAGTTAGTCTTAGGAACCCATATCCATTTGGATTTTGGTTTCCTTTGATAATAAATATTTTTTCTATAAAAGAATTTAGAATAAACATTTCTAGAATTATCATTTCTAGATGTATTTCTATTAGAACTAGAAAGTTTAGTTTTATGAACAAAAGGTTGAGAATAATGTCTTTGATTTTTCACCACATAGTTTGGTCTATTTTGAGTATCAAAGAAGCTATATCCCAATCCGGTTTTATTAACCGAGCATCTTTGAGAACCAAGAAGTTTTTCTAGATTCTCTTGACCATTTGTGAATTTGGTCACTATAGAAAGAAGATCATTTGACTTTTCTTTAAGACTAAATATTTCATTTTGTAAGAGATTGGTTCTAACTCCAATTTCTTTTATCTCAAGTGCTTGGCAAGAATTTTCCTTCTTGAGATCTTCTATTTCTTGAAGTAACACTTTATTTTGAGAGTCAAAAGTTAAATTTTCAGTTTTTAACTCTTTATTTTTAGAACTAAGACTCTTAAATTTAGCATATAAATCATTAAATGCTTCAAATAACTCATCATAGTCAAATTGACTTACCGAATCTTCTTGTGCTACAAAACACATGTTGGCGACTTCTTCATTTGATTCTTCATCGGAAGAGGAGTCACTATCATCCCAATAGGCTTGAAATGCCTTTTTCTTCTTGAATTGGTCCTTGGGCTTGAATTTGAGAAGAGGACAATCTTTCTTGATATGTCCTGCCTTTTTGCAGTTAAAGCACTTTACTTCATTGGGAATGGAAGAATCTGCTTTCTTTGCCTTTCTTTGAAATCTTCCCTTTTTGATGAATCTTCTGAATTGTCTTGTGATGAGGGCAATATCTTCATCTTCATCTTCTTCAGAATTTTCTGAGTCAGAAGTAGCCTTAAAAGCAAGAGATTTCTTTTTAGGCTCTTCTTCTTGTCTGTCTTGAAGTTAGACCTCATATGCCATTAGGTTACCAACTAAGTCTTCAAGAGTGAGAGTATTGAGATCATTTGCTTCTTTAATAGCAATGGTTTTTCTCTCCCATTCAGGAGTTAAACACCTTAGAATCTTTCTGACTAAATCTACTTGTGAATATTCTTTTCCAAGGGATTTCAAAGTGTTAGTTATATCGGTCATTCTAGTTACCATGTCCGATATAGATTCATTTTGCTTCATTTTGAACAATTCAAATTTATGAACTAAAGAAGCAATTTTAGATTCATTTACCTTTGACGTACCTTCGTGTGTTACGAGAAAAGTATGCCAGATTTCATTAGCTGTAGAACATTGAGAGATGCGATTGAACTCTACCTTGTCAATGCCACAATATAAGGCATTCATTGCCTTGGCATTAAGTGAAGCAATCTTCTTTTCATCATCGGTCCATCGGCTGAAATCAGTTGATGAAGTTTGGTACTTTTCTGAAACAACTCTCCAGATATCGAGATCCATGGATTGCAGGAATATTGTCATTCTTACTTTCCAGTATCCATAGTTTGTTCCGTCGAAGAGAGGAGGACGAACAGAGGAGCTTCCTTCTTTGTGCTGAGATGTTGTAGTTGCCATGCTAGATGATGGTCAAATCAAAGTAATAGCAAACCTTGCTCTGATACCAAATGAAAGTGCACTAGGATCAAGGCAACGAGCACTAGAGGGGGGGTGAATAGTGCTTTTAAAACTTTCTGCGGAATATTAAAGAATTTTGCAAATCTCAAAGCAAACACACAAAGAACACAAGATTTTATCCTGGTTCGGTCAAACCCGACCTACATCCAGTCCCCAAGCAAAACCCGCTTGAGATTTTCCACTATCAACCTTGTAAACTACAAGATCACACAAACCATAACCGGTCCCACTTTCAGTAACAATCCCACTGAAAGCAAACAACTCCTTTACATCAAGGAGTCCTTCTTTTTACAGAAAATAAATAACAACTTACAATACAACCTATGAGCCTTCCTTTTAAATGCAAATGAGATGCAATTGGCTTTTGAGGTTGTTGAAACACTCTACTCACGAATTCACTATCTCTCAAAGTGATTTGAGTGAAAAACTGAAGTGAAAATATCACGTGAGTGAGAAAACAAATACTTGAATGAATAGGAGTGAAAAGCAAGAAGTAATTCAATATAATTCTATTGAATTTTTATGTTTTTGAGTGTAGAATGCACTCATATTTATAGTTAAAATATTCCATACGTTGAGAGTATGAAAGGGTGTCAAAACTGTCCATTTTGAACGATCAAAACATTTGAAAAATGAAAAGACACACCTTTTTTGAAGTTTCAGGAAAACGGCAAAATTAGTCGACTGAAACATCAGTTAGTCGACTAATAGTTAGTTATTAGTAGACTGACAGTTATCGTCGATCGACTGATCTGTTAATCGAGCCGTTTGAAAATCTGAACTTTTGAAACTTAGTCGACTTGAGAAAAGTTAGTCGACTGATAATATCATCAGTAGACTGAAAAACCTTTTAGTCGACTGTTGCTAAAAACTTTTGAAAAACAAACATTCTGTTCGGTCGACTGATAAAAAGCATTAGTCGACTGCTGCTAAATTTTTCAGAAAACACATGTTCTGTTCAGTCGACTGATAAAACCATTAGTCGACTGCTGCTAATTTTCCAGAAAACAGACATTCTGTCCAGTCGACTGATAAAACCTTCGGTCGACTAATTTGACAAGAATGACTTTTTAGAAAATATGGCTCGAAAGGATTAGTCGAATGATAAGTCTATTGGTCGACTAATAAACATGAAAATTTAAGAAAAGAGTTTTCTAAAAAGATTTTCAAAAGAGTTTCTTTTAGAAAAGTTTTTCTAAAGACTTTTAAGGTGAAATGCAACCTAAATATGCACTCTAAGTAAGGCTCTTACAAGAATCTAAGACTTTTAATAAATTAAACATATGCACACTAGTCTTCAAAGATTCTTCACTGAATTCTTCAATTTCTTCATAGCCTTAACAAAAATGCAGTTGATTCCACTTGCTCATCATCAAAACCTTGTACTTGAAGTATCATGTATGGATTCATTGTCGTAACACACCTCCCCATCTCGATGATCTCCTTCTTCTTCCCCCTTTCCTCTTCTCCATTATTTCTTCTTCTTTTTATTTTTCCCTGGTTTCACCCCCGCACCCCTCGTTCCTTTTCCTCTTCCTCTCAATCCATTCTCCACCTCGCCATCCCGCAGTTCCTACTCGATCCCTCTCTCCAGTAGTCTTTCCCCTACCAGCTGAAGAAAATCGATCGATCATCCCTGCAACCAGAGGTAAGTGACCCGCCTTTTCCCTTATATTTCAGACTGATCATCTCTTGTTGTTTTACCGCACCTTTTTTTTTAGTTTCTTCTCCCTTTCATCACTGATTTCCGGTAGAAAATTTTTACCTTATTATTTTACTTTTGCTTTTATTTTATCTTTTGTTTCACTCAGAAGCACTAAAGGTGGAATCGATCTGCAGGTAGTAGAATCGGTCCACCTGCTACAATAGCAAAAAGGGAATGGACCCTTCCAACATTTTTTTTTATCTTTGTTGTTGTTCTGTTTTGTTCTTTTTTTTTTGGCGTTCTATTAGTTTTGCCGATTTGTAATTCTCATTTGTGTTTTGCTCAGGCTGTCGGATCAAGAATTCAATATGGTCTGAATTCCAGTCTGATTCTCCTACCAATTCTTGATTTCAGTTCAGTTTTAATTTCCTGCTTATGTTATGATCCTTCATTCCAGTTATTTTTTTTTCTTTCTATTTTTCTTTTCTTTTATTTTCTTCTTCTTCTTTTTTTCTCTTTCATTTGATGTTTGCTTTAAGCCCATTTAGCATTGAGTTTCGCCTTTTAGTTTGCAGCTTGGGCTTGCGTTTCTGCAACTTCACTACATGCCTTTCCAATTGTACCCTATAGCAAGTGTCCCCTGCGGTTTTGTTTCAATTCATGACCAGTGAGTTGTTAGGCAATGATCCACTCTGTTGCCACTTTTCGGTTGTTATGTGTTAACGTAATACTAAATGACGTTGGGTTTTATTTAAGGTATTCATATATGCATTTTTTCTCATCCACTATTTTTGCAGGTTTCATGCTGAATTTTGCTTTATAATACCTGTTACATTCCCAAAATTCCTCATTAGTCTCTGTATGCCAATTCAATCTTAGTATTATTCTGTGCAGAATGAGTATCTCACCCCCACATCTTCATCCATTTGAGTGATAACCCATCTAACATGCGTGTCTCAATATATTTGCATCCTTTCTGTTTCATACAAATCATGAGATGCATTTACTGTGTGCATCAATTTACTGTAGGAAAATGGTTGTGTGCATTCTATAGTGCTTTACATCATCTCTATTTTGAATTTCAATGTTTTATTGATTTCAAGGGGAATTCCCTCTCTGGTTTCTGAAGTTATGGTCTCATCTTTTAGGCATCAGCCTCACGCAGGTTTGCCAAACCTATAGAGATGGCAATACTTTTGTTGCCTCTGACCTTTGTTTTTCTTGATTCTATTTATTGAATTCTGAAATCCTCTTTGCACCTATGTTTTGCACTCCTACAAAGTTATATAGCATATTGCAGCATGTACCTCAACCCTCCTTACTTGTAACATTGACGCCATTGCTCCATTGATGGGGGAGTTGAGATTCTCAAAATGCAAGCTAAAAGGATGGTCAACTCCGGAAATTTTGATAGTGGGAGAATTGGGCACGGTCTCTCGCAGTAGGATTTGCTTGTGTCAGTCAAGCTAGGCTTGATATTTCCTGTGAGTTGTGTTTACTTAAGAAATTCAGAAGGTGCATCAGGAAAGGCTCCACCACATACTATGATGCTAAAAGGATGACAATGAAAGAAAAATGAAACGGATGCCATTTGCTAAAAAAATAAAACTAAGACAACGATGAATGAAATGCCATAACATCTTGCTTCCAAAATTGGAATCCCACAAAATGGAAACATCCCTTTACAACTAGTAAGAAATGGAAATTCATAACAAAGGTAAAAAAATAATAATAATAAATTGGACAACAAAGGAGATGTAACCCCGATGAGGGTGAAATTTTATTGCAAAAATGCAAGTCAGGGCTGCGATAAGCAGACTGATATTGCAGTATATTGCTTCAAACAAAAAAAAAAGGAAAAAAAGGGAAAAAAAAGAAAAGAAAAGAAGAGAAAGAAGAGAGAGAAAAAAAAGAAAAACTGAAAATCTAAGAAGGGGAGTAAAAGGGGATTCTCACCTTGTTCACACAAATTCTAAATAAGAGCGCTCAGATGAATGCTAAGGAGAGCAACCGAGCAATGGATGATGATGATTCTTTCTGATGCCCAATGGTGAACCGATTTGCTTCAGCCGATGATGAAAAAAGACCAGGGGAGGAGGAGAAATGGGAGAAAAGAAAGAAAAGAAGAAAAGGGGAGGAGACTTGATCGAGGAGAAGAAGATGTGGATCTGAAGAGGAAGATCTGATGAGGTGATGGTGGATCATTAGGGTTTCCCTCTTGCGCCCATCTTATAGAAAGGGGGTGGAAGAATCAGGAAGGAGGGGCCGTTGGAGATCGATGGGTGGAGCCACAGGAGATCGATCGAAGGGCTGAGGAAGAAGGAGGCAGGCGATCCCCAGATGCTTCGAGGAGGAGAGAGAGAGAGAGCATCGCCGGACTTCTGCGGATTTTGCCTCAGAAGGTTTTTCTCAAAATTTTCCAAAAAGGGGTCTTTTTAAAAGTTCTCCTCAAAAAGGGGTTTTTAGCAAAAATCTATTTCAAAAAAAGTGGTTTCTAAAACTCATTTTTTTTTGCATTTTCTTTTGCCTATATATATATTTCTTCTTTTCTTAATATTTTCTATATTTTTTTGCGTTTTTGGATTAAAACTTCAAAACTGTGAGAAAATGAAGGGTTTTAAACTAATTTTGGAAAATTTAAGAATGTTTTATAAAAGAAGGGTTTTCTGAAAATTCGGGTCTGATTTCTTTGAAAAATTATTCAGAAAACTGGTTTGGATCTGAATTTTGAGGAGATATTCGAGTTTTGGACCTTGAATCAAAAAATACGGAGCAATGGATTCAAACGGGTACCGAATGGATGGTCTGAGCCTTTCAGAAATTAATTTTGATGTTTTTATAAATTTAATTTGAAAATTGGATAACGAGGCTCAGTTTTGAAATTTGGCAATGGATCCGGATCCAAAATCGAGTCAGATGAAAAAAAGATGGAGCTTATTCCAGAAAATCCAAAGAATATATTGAAATTGACTCAATTTTCTCATAAAATGGGGTTAGGGGCAAAAAGGGAGTATTTAAAAAATTTTGAAAAATTTGGGGTGTTCACAATCCCCAGATGTATGCTTTGTTTCAAAAAATGATGAAGAAAATGCTGACTAAGAAAACAGAGATCAGTTCGAGAAAAACTCAGAATAAGAAAAAGGCCAAGGGCCGAATAGTGAAAAAGAATGTGAAGATCTCCAAAAGGCAGAGTTGTCACAAGGAAACTTCTGATGAAGCTGAATCAGTAGGTGACACTGATGAGGAATATGAAATTCAACAAGCATTTAAAAAGTTGACTCAAGAGCAAGGGTCGACTTATGAATCCAAGAATCAATCCGTCAATAATTCTGACCAACCACAGCTCAAGGATGTGGTTAAGATGGTTAAAGACCTACAGGCCCACAACAAGGGCAAGAAAGTCTTCACGAGCAAAGACTTCTATGATGGTTTGGATGGGGATGATAATCTTGACAACCTCCCCAAGAAATTTATCAAATTCGATGGTTCTAGTGACCCAAAAGCGCATCTCGCCATGTTCTTTGTTGAATGTGCAAAATTCAAGCAGGACAATCAAGCTCTTTTTCTTTGTTTTCTTCACAGTCTAGAGGGAACAACCGCTAAGTGGTATTCAGAGCATGTGAATCCAATCAAATTGAAAGAATTTGACAAGGTGGTGAATTTGTTCATCGAATGATTCCTTTTCAATACTGAGGCACTCCTGACTCTCAGTCATCTCTGCGGCCTCAAGCAGAAAGAAAATGAAAAGGCCAAAGATTTTATTCACCGATGGAGGTCATCCTGCAACAAGATGAGAGATCCCATATCAGAGGGACATGCACTGTCATTAATATTGAGCAATTTTTCATAACCTCTGAGAGGCCTCATTTCTACTGCACCATCGAGAACATTCATCAAGTTGACAGAGCGAGCCGAATGGCTCGAGCTGAGCATAAAAATGGAGTCTATGAAGGCTTCACATTTACCAAGAGCAATAATTAGAATGAGTAGAAAAAGAAAGCTTATTTCACCCATTCTGTCAGAAACAATGATTGGAATCATTGCAAGGGGCATAACAAAGACTTCTGTTATGATGCAAGGGGTTCAAATCCCCACAAGAATGACCAGAAAGGCAAGTCAACTCCTCAATACAACAAACCATTTCAGCTAGAGCAGAGACAAACACCCCGTAAAAAGGTAAAACATGAAGGATGGAGCTATGACAAAAAATTTACTCCGCTAGACCAATCGCTCGAGACTGTGCTCGATTATATGTTAACCAAAGACATGGTCAAATTGCCCACAATGGTCGATTCCCCTGTGCCCATGGGGAAGTTCAAAGATCAATTTTGTAAGTTTCACAGGACAATGAGGCACAACACCGAGAATTACTTTGTTCTCAAGAACATTATCCAGGACCTTATCGACAAAAATCTTCTCATAGAGGGTGCTGAAGATGAAAATATGAAAATTTTGAAACAACCATTTCTCCATCATTCCGCAGTAGTTATCTTAGAGCAATCATTTCAACCGCAAGATCATATCAAGCCATGTTCTAGTAGAGACATGCAAGTTTAGCATCGGGTCCTCGTACTTCAGCAGGCTCAGTCCAATGCTCAAAAGATGGACCTTATTTCAGCCTTCGGCAAGATGAATATATCTGCCAAACCTGCTAAAACATCCCTAGAAGCAGCCAAGAGAATTCCAAGATTTTTTAAGCACTTTATCAAGCCCGCCCTAGAGAAAAGCGAGACATCTGCACCAAAACCAATAACTGCCCTATCTAATGTCTCGATTCTGGACTTAGCACAGGCTTCATCCAAGCATCAGCATGTATTGGATGATTTATTGTGGAAAATCAAAGTGAAGCCGAGTACTACTCCTAAAGATATGACCCAGATCGTCAACCAGACCATGACTAATGCTCTGATCACTTTTTTGGATGAGAACCTACCGAAACCTCATGCATTTCACAATAATGCCTTGTATGTTGTGATCCAAACTAGAGGAATTATTGTTTCTCATGTGTTGATAGATGGAGGCAACAACCTCAATATATACCCAGAAATGACAGCTAAAGCTTTGGGCATCAAGGAAGAAGAATACATCCCTGGCCCAATCACCATCTATGGGTTCGACAATCATGGTCAAACAACGAGAGGAAAAATCTTTGTAGAGATCTTCATCGATTACTCTGTCCATTTAGTTCTTTTTCATGTGGTTAATGTGTCACCAACGTATAATCTGCTGCTGGGACGAACGTGGATCCACAACACAAATGCAGTGCCGTCAACTCTTCACCAGTGTATAAAGTGGTCGAAAGGTGGTATGCTCACAATAGTATTGGGAGAAGATCCAGAACAGAGGCTTTTGCAACCCATGATTCCCAGACTTACTTTCACCACTGACATCCCTAGCGTTAGAGAAATCGATGAAGTGAATCTCGGAGAAAGCTTGAGGATACTTCAGGTAACAGAACCACTAGAACATACTGTACCCATGACTCAATGGAAAGGACCACGATTCTTCAAGATTGGAGGTCGACTGGATTACAACACTGTCAAAGATCATCCCCTATTTCCGCAATTCATGAAAGCCAAGAAGGGGTTTGATCTATTATTAAAGCATGGTTATCAGCCCTTCAGAGGCTTAAGCAAGAATGAAGATGGTCGTTTAGAGCCAGTAACCCCTGATCATCACCCTCACAGGGTAGGATTGGGTTTCACCGGCAAGAGATCGTAAAAAAGCACTGCCTTTGTCAAAGGAACACATTAGAAGCATATGTTGCCTTTTTCTTTTCTATTCTTTTTTTTTTTGCGTAAGGATGATATCCTGTCTCATTTTACTCATTGTCATCTGATCAATTCAATCTTTCAATAAAGTTGCAAGTTTTTTTCATCTATCTGGATGCCATCTGTCTTTTCATTTCTTGTTATCAGTCTTTGCAAATTTATTATTATCTCACTTTCTTATTCTTCCAATTATTTTCATGGCAAAAGCAATTTGTTTTATAATGGGCAATTTCCCTAAATAAAATTTATTCTATAATTTTCAGAATGTCTTCCCAATCGATCAAGAAGCTTGTCCTCAATCCAAATGCCTTTCCAAAGCTGGCAGTAATCCACCGAGTTAAGACTAGAGCAGAATACAATCAAGCTATAAAGCAGTCAGAAGAGCCCACAAAATTTGATTCAACTCTTACCTGAGTTTGCATCAATTCAAAAACAAGATGAGCCATCATCCTTAGTTCAAGATCCGACCGAGGACATCAATATCAGATCGAAAGATAATCCCAAAATTCTCAAGGTCGGCACTAGTTTGAGCACGGATGAGAAGGAAAGGCTCATCGATTTTCTCAAACAATATCAAGAAGTGTTTGCATGGACTTACGAAGATATGCCGGGCTTGGATCCCAAATTAGTTGAGCATCGCCTTATCCTGAAACCAGATGTCAAGCCAGTTAAGCAGAAATTGAGAAAGATGGATCCTCGAGTGGAGCAACAAGTTAAGGAAGGACTGGAAGACCTACTCAAAGTAGGGTTCATTCAAACTATTGATTATCTAGATTGGTTAGCAAATATTATTGTTGTTCCCAAGAAGAATGGTAAAGTTCGAATTTGCATCGATTTCAGAGATCTCAACAAAGATACTCCAAAGGATGATTATCCGCTCCCAAACATTGATCTTTTGATCGATAGCACAGTCGATCATGCCATGTTTTCCTTTATGGATGTATATTCCGGATATAATCAGATCAAGTTGGCCGCTCGTGACCAATCCAAGACATCTTTCACAACTCCTTGGGGCACTTTCTGTTATACCGTCATGCCATTCGGGCTCAAGAATGCTTGAGCAACCTATCAGCATGCAATGGCTACCATCTTCCATGACCAGATGCACAAAATCATGGACGTATGTTGATGACATTTTGGTGAAGTCCAAAGAAGAGGAGGATCATATTGGTGCTCTCGATCAAGTCTTCAAGCGGATCATTCTTTACAAGCTAAGACTCAATCCTCAGAAGTGTGTCTTCAGAGTTGGATCAAGCAAGTTGTTAGGCTTTTTGGTCAGCAAAAAGGAGATAGAAGTAGATCTCGCTAAGGCAAAGGCCATCATCGACATGCCACCCCCGACTACTCTCAAAGAATTACATAGCCTTCAGGGATGCATGCAATCAATTCGACAATTAATATCCAATCTGGCCATGAGATATGAACCTCTTAACCACTTACTCAGAAAAGGAGTAAAGTTTAAATGGAAACTAGAATGTCAGCAATCGTTCAAACATATCAAGAAGTATCTTCATAATCCTCTTGTCTTAAAGCTGCCAGAATTGGGAAAACCCCTCTTACTAAATATTTCAGTTAATCAAGCTGCTTGCGGTGGATTCTTAGCACAATATGAAGAGGGCAACCTGATAGAGCACGTTATCTATTATGTGAGCAAGACCTTCATTGATTATGAAAAGAAATACTCTCAAATAGAGAAGACATGTCTAGCTCTGGTTTGGATGTGTCAGAAGTTGAGACATTATTTGTTGGCATCTGAAGCCAAGATTTTTTCAAAGCTAAATCCTCTCAAGTATATTTTAGAACAACCATTTCTCAGCGAACGGATTGCCAAATGGCAAGTCCTATTGATGCAGTATAATTTAGAGTATGTCTTCCAGCAATCTATCAAAGGCCAAGCAATTGCAGATCAATTAGCTGATTTTCCTTTAACAGATGATATTAAAGTTGATGATGATTTCCTCGATGAGCGGATCTGCAATATTCAACAATCTCCAATTTGGAATATATTCTTCGATGGTTCCAAGAACATGGCGGGTATCAAAATTGGGATCTTGCTAATCATATCTGAGTAGGAGATGATCCCCTTTTCTCTCAAACTGGATTTTAATTGCACTCACAATATGGTCGAATATGAAGCTCTGATTCAAGGCCTGAAAATTCTATAAGACTTTAATGTCAAGAGAGTGCGTGCTTATGGCAACTCTTTGCTCGTTGTCAATCAAGTCCTAGCCGAATGGCAAGTAAAGGATAAAAAATTACTTCCCTATCAGAAGATTGTCTCAACTCTCGCCCATAATTTTGAAGAATTTCAGTTTTTCCATATCAAGAGGGATTTCAATCAAGTAGCTGACAGTTTAGCCAATTTGAGCTCCATTATGTCTTTCAAGAGCGGAGAATCCTATCGCTCCTTTGAAATCAGCAGACTTGATCAATTTGCCTTCATCCCAGCAGAACAGATAAACCAGGCTGAGCAAAAGAAGAAGCTCTAGTATCATGACATCAAGAATTTCATAAAAACTAGCAAATTTTCTCTAGAACTCTCGAAGAAAGAATATCGAGCAATTCAGCGCATGTCTGCTCGATATTTTATCCTTGCTAATGTCCTCTATCATCGTGGATTCAGTTATGAGTATTTCAGATGCTTAGACAAAGATGAAGCCAAAGAAGTTGTGCGAGAGGCACACAAAGGCATTTACGATGGTCATGTCGGCTACCAAACTCTTATCAAGCAAATCATCCAAGCAGGATATTATTGAAAGACTATGCAGCAAGAATGCTACCGTTTTATGAAGAAGTGTGTTCAATGCCAGATACACACACCTTCTATTCATGCGCCAACAACATATTTGCAGTCTGTCGTATCTCCATGGTCGTTCTCTATGTGGGCCTTTGATGTCGTAGGCCCCATCACCCCTTCTGCTTCAAATGGATGTGAACACCCCAAACTTTTCAAAAAATCTAAAAAATTCCCTTTTTGCTCGTGGCCCCATTTTTTGAATAATTGAGTCAGTTTTAAAACAAAATTCCAGTTTATTTCTCAGATTTACTAGAATCTAAATCAATTTTCTATGTTTGACTCAATTTCGGATCTGAATCAAATTTGAGCCTCGTTATCCAATTTTTAAACCAATTTTACAAAAAATACCAAAAATAATTTCTAAAAGGCTCAGACAGTCCATCTGGTGTCCGTTTGGATCCACTGGTCTGTATTTCTCAATTCGAGGTTCAAAACTCGAATATTTTCTCAAAACCTGGATCTAAACCCATTTTTCTCAAGAAATTTTAAAAGATCAAATTCTCAGAAAACCTCTCTTTTGTAAATATTTCCAAATTTTTACAAAAAATAGTTTAGAAATCCCATAGTTTTAGAGTTTTTATCTCAAAAACAAAAAATATAGAAAATGCCAAGAAAAGAAACAAAAAATAGAAAAAAGGAAAAAAATACAAAAAATGGCTTAAAACCCTTTTTTCGCAATTTGAAAAAAAAAAACCTTTTTGAAAAACCTTGTAAAAGAGCCCTTTTCTTGAAAAAATTTAAAACCTAAGGGACCCCCTTGAAGAGCCTATAACGGCCTTCTGTTACGTAAGGTCGATCATCGCCTTCTTCCATCGCTCTCTCTCTCTCGATCGATCGATCGACCCTCTCATCGATCGTATCTTCCTCTCCCGTTTATCTCCAACAACCTCCTTCCAGATTCTTCCTCCTCCCTCTATAAAAAGAGGCACACGGGAAGGGGTCATTCACCGCTTTTCACCCCTCCACCCTCCTCTTCTATCCGATTTTTTTCCCTCTTTCATGTTTTCTCTTGGTCGACTGAAGAAGGTTCGATTCCCTCTTTGAAAAGCCACTAATTGCACCCTGCTCCCTTTTGACGATCCCATTTTTTTTCTTTCTTCCTTCTGGTCCTCTCTCCTCCATTTCTCCTTCCTCTCTCTGAGGCTTCCCCTGTAAGAGCTGAAGTGTTGTCTCTCAAGGTACCTCGTCTACCGTCGTTTGAAGGAGACCAACCCCCCCTGCAACAATCAGGTGAGTAGCCATCCTTCTCTCCTCTTTTGAATTCTCTGCAAAATATTACTTCTTTGCTTAGCGTTTGAATCTCTTTCTTTCAATTTTAATTTTATTTTATTTTAATTTACAACACAAAGGATGGAATCAACCTGCATATAACAGGATTGACCCACCCTGTGCAACATGAAAGGAATCTCCCAGTTCCAAAAATTTTATGTTATGTTTTTCTTCTTTTGTTTCCTCTCCCTCTCATTATTGAATTTCAGTAAGTTATACATGACGATGCTCTCATCATCGCCTTGTGTATTACAACTTCAATGTATATATTTTTTTTTTGTTTGGATTCCCCTTTCACGACTGGTTTTCTATGTCATTTTTGTCGGCCTACATTTTATAGCAAGATGGCGATTGTTATCTTTCTTCTTTCTCTCTTTGCCTTTTCTTTTTTTTCTTCTTTTCCTTTTTTTTCTCTTATTTACTTATTTTTCTTTTCTTTTTGTCTTAAGCCCATCCAGCATTATGTTTCATCTCTTAGTTTATATTCTGTATTTTGTTTATGCATCTCGTTAATGTCTCACTTCATTATAGTCTTCTTCTTTTACTTTTAATCTTCTTGTTGGTTTTTCGATCATCCTCTGTTTCGTTTCATTTTATGATGCCAAATATGGTTTCCAATATGGTTTATTGTCTTTGTATCCTCAGTCGTCTCATTCTTATATCTGCATCACCTTGTTTCATCAATCTGATCGATGTCATATTTTCTTTTTTTTTATTTTCTTCTTCTGATTTATTGTCCTCTTTCTTTTGTTGGCTCATACTTTCGTTTACAGTAGGTGCTCAGGTGATGCTGTAATACAAACATGCATTCCTGTTACTCAAGTTTCGTTGCAAGCATGCATTTATGCTTTGCCATAGCATAAACACAAGCTCACATCCTTTGGATCTCATCACGTCACACGCATTTGCCCTTTTCTTCACAACACTTCCTCTTCATAGATTATCGTAGCTCCATTAGATGCCTGTGCATTTGCATTCTGTCATTATTCAGGTTTCCTTTTATCTCATTTGCGCTAAATAATCTCCCATGAAGAGTATTCACGATTGGGGGTTGTTCGACCCAGATTGTTGAACATCTGTCAATCTCACAGTGTGAAGAGCGACATGACTGAACCACATTCAACTCTCCATGGGCTAAAAAAACACCATGCCACCAGTAACTTTGATATTTGAGGGAAAATTACAGTCGATTTCCGAATGAGTTCTAAGATTTGTCTTGAAAAGAGGTATGATCAAATATATGCTTCAGTATGTAAGTTAGATGGGAGCACAAATTGTGGGAGGTGTATTCAAGGTTTAGAGGTGTCATATATCAAAATCTCTTTATGTAGAGCAACGAACTCATGTGGTCATGGCTTCCCTGTTATAGATGTTATGCAAATTGGTAACTGCAAATGAGCTGGACCTTTCCATCAAAGAAATCCAGAGAAAGGAACAAGGTATGACAGATGATCTTCCATAAGATTTCTTCGAACATTATGAAAATTGAAATGAGTAAGATTTTTATCGTGATGTGGGAAATTCAATCGAGAGGGGTAGGGTGGGGGGGTGGGGGGGGGGGGGGGCTGCTAATGCTTAAAAGTTAGTTTGTTGGATATTTACTGTATTTCATTGTGTCCATACTACATTCCATGCATAGGCTTCATCATCTTAAATTAAATTCATAGCCTTCCTTTCACTTTATTTTGTTTTCAGCTTTTCTTCATTCATTATATCCAACCCCTTTCTGGGGCCACAATAGCATAGCCAGATGCTTGGCCAACTTTTAGTTAAAACCTTCTAAAGGTCAAGAATTTGGAATCACTGATCCAGGCTTCACAGGATATAGAGTGAAGGGTAAATTTTCGTTGCCACTACATCTAGCATGAGCAGACTAATATTACTCTTTGTACTTGTTGTATTCTGGAGTCATTTCACTCCATGGCTGTCAAAGTAACTGAATGCACCAAGATAGTAAAGATTGTGCAGGTTCATGTTGTTGATTCAGAGTACCCTTTTGGAAACAATTGAAGTTTTTTCAAGCCACGACCTCTAAACAGGTGGAGGTTAACCTCAAAGATATCAACCAGGCCTCTCCTTGCAGAAGCATTTGCATTCAACCCTATCAAGATTCCAATGACAGTCAGACCCTGTCTTCAATCTCAACCATAATAGCTGAAAGCTGGGACATCAGTGATTCCATTTGTTGCAGCTTTTCCTGCACATCTTGCAGAAGCAGCAAAACAGGTTTTGAATTTACTTTAACTGGTTCATGCAAAGCCCTGGCAGGCAACTGCTAATCAGCTAAGGTCCGACTACAATAGTCGTTGGTGGAGTAGGCTCTGTATGAGCGTTGTTTTCTCCACAGTAGCCTTCACAACATTGCACTGTGGGACTTCCACACTATGTGCACATCCTGTATACCTGCTACAAGCTTCTATAGTAATATCACCTTCACAACCACCTATGTTTGCCTTATCCAACCTTGTATTGCATAATATCTTCTGCCCTTGGGTATGCGCAACACCATTTGCTATATCATATCCCTTGTATTCATATATCTTCCAGCCATTTTGTTACCTCAAACCCCGGTATCATGCCTTGCATTTGCATAGCACAGTCACAAGCTGCCTATCACCCCTTTATTACTCTTCACAACAACCTCCCTTGTATACTTACACCCCACTGGTAGCGACACCTATCTACAACATCCATTCCATGTATCTCCATTTACACAACATATGCTCTTCACCATCAACATCAACTCCCTACTTGTTGTCACCCTTCACAAGTTGTGCCTTCTTCATAGTCTTCAAATACACCCCCAGCACCATCTTCACCTTTTACAACAACATTGTTGACACCATCGTGCAGAAAATCATCCCTTGCCACCTCTCATTCCCCTGCTGCCATACCCTTATAACACCTCCAACCCAGCCTCACAGGCACCCTGCAACTATTTGTATATTCCAGCTTCACTCCCACCATCAACCATTCCCTGCACATCCTACCTGTTAAGTCCTCTTCACTACATTCCTTCACAAGTACAACTTTGTTGTATAACTCCACTTACCCTGCTGCATCCATTTACTCATCATATCCAGCATCTACCTCATTTGTGGCATTAGGTAACACATTAATCTCACATCTAGCCACTCTACCTGTGTGCTATCATCTCTCACAACAACATCATTGTCCTCATATAACATTTCCAGCTCCATGCATTCACTGTTACATAATCCACATCACTTGCACTTCTATGCTCCCAGCATTACCTTGCTTCCTACACTCCTACATCTAGCATTTTCATATTGTACATATCTATAAGTACATTTTTCTTTCAGCATAAGGCAATGCTTCATTCCTGCATCTTTGTATATAGATATATATCCTTCATTATAATGTGATAATGCCTCATTTCCACACCTGGTATATTTATAGATGCATTCTCTCATTAACATGGTGCATTGAATTTTCATGATTACAACGCATATATATGAACATTCCACCATCTTGCATCTTAAATACAATGTGATATTTCCTTTTTATATACATCCTTCATCTTGTGCTAACCTGAATTTTGCAGGAAACAGTTAGAAAGTGTCATTTTTTTTACTTAGGAATATTGATTTCAAATTCAGTTTAAAGGTTGTAATAGCTAGATATTAATGAGAATTTTATATTTCCAGCTTAGAATAGAATGTATGAGCATGCATATTTGCTAGAAATATTTGTTTCATACTATTTTTCTCTTTTCTTTCAAAAATTAACAAATAGTGGAACACGAATGGCACATGCACCATTCTAATAAAAGGTGATTAAAACCTAAGTTGACGATTTGCATCAATGACCATAGTCAATGTGTAAACAAAACTTAGGATTTTCATCTTTTATGGAATAACACTGGATCCACACTGGGTCTCTTTTCAAAAATCATCATATTTCTAAATATTTTTCTCTTTTATCAGAATTTAACTTAAAATTAACTCAAAATGTATATCAATGGCCATTGTCAGGATATATTGAGAGTTAATTTCATTTTAAACTCTATGAAGGCACCAAAAATGTATTTTATTCTTCACTTGAATTTAAATACGATTATTATATAATACATCTTATGACCATAGTCAAAGATGTATTATATTTTCAATCTTATTTCAATTCATTTAAAGAATGAAATATATTTTTCAAAATATTCAATTTTCAAAATTCTTTAATTCATTTCATCATTTAGGATAGAATCACATCATATTTTTAAATTATTTCAATTTTTTTTTAAAAATCAAGTGATTTTGAGACAATCCTCCAAATATCTTCTTCATTTCTCAAATTAATCTTCAATCCTTATTCATAAAATTCAAATTCATCTTCCTATTCTCAATTCTATTTTTACTCCAAAAATTCAAAAAATCAATATTTTAATTTCAAAGTTCAATTTAACTTTGAAATTCTGAATTCATCTCTAAAATTCAAAAATCAATATCCCAATTTCAAAATTCAATTTAACTTTGAAAATAAAAAATTCAAATTCCAAATCAAATTTCAGAGTTCAATTCAACTTTGAAAATTCTAAATTCATTTCCAGATTCATGTTCAAATTCAATTTAATTTCAAAGTTCAATTCAACCTTGAAGTTTCCATATTCATCACCTGATTTCAAAATTCAAGTTTCATTCTCTATCCTTCTTTCCAATTTCAAGAATCGATCTAGAATCTCTAAAATCTAATTCTAAGTCCCATCTGGATTTCCAAAAATCCAATCCTCTCTTCGAATTCCATGGAGATTTCTCAAGACCAATTCCAAAATCATTTCCTTTTTTCATCTGAAAATCCAATTCTATTTTCAAATCCCATCTAGATTCCTCAAATCCAATCCCATTTTCAATTTCCATTTGGATTTCTCAAATCCGACTCCAAATCCAATGCCATCTTGAAATCCAGATTTAGAATTCAACTCCATCTTAGATTCCAGACTCCGGATCCAATTCCATTTAGGATTCCAGATTTCGGATTCAACTCCATCTTGGATTCCAGACTTCGGATCGAATTCCTATTAGAGTTCCAGATTTCGAATCCAAATTCCATCTAGGATTCCAGATTTCAAGTCCAATTCCATTTTCAAATTCCTACTTTCAAAAACCCAATTCCAAATCCCATCTAGATTTCTTAAATCCCATCCAACTTTCATTCTGATTTCAAAATCTTAAATCTAGAATTCCACTCTATTTTCAAAGTTCCATCTCGACTTTCAATTCTAAACTCCATTTTTGAAATCCATATTCAACTTTAAATTCTTATTTTCTAAACTCCCTTCTTCAAATTCAGGTTCATCTTAATCTTTGATTATTTCAAAACTCAAGATCTATTCTGAATCTTAAGTTAGAAAATCTAACTTTTCCAAATCCATCTTCAACTTTCAAAAACTATTTCTTCATCATATTCTCAAATTTTCAGAATCACTTGGAAAATCTCAAAATTTCTAAAATATTTTTTTCAAAAGCATACATCTTTGCATTTGCATTACACAAGCATGATTCTTTGGGCATTTTAGACTTAGAATAAATTCTTAGATAATATTTAGGCAAAGCAAAAGGCATAAAATTCGATCCTTGGTTCGATTACCTCTGGTAAAGGCGCCAGGAACGGTCGAACCTCGTACCGATGAGCGAATCCCGTCTCTTCTTTTTCCTGCAAATATTTCAAAATGGAGGTGAGTAATTTTTAAAATCTCTTTAAAATTAAGGTCAAGTGAGACCTTCGCAAAGGAGTTCCTCTCTCTCTTTTTTTTTTTCTCTTCTCTCTTCTTTTCTGTCTTTTATTTTCCCTTTAAAAAGGGAAATAGAGTCTAGAAAGGGAAAAGAGGAATACAAGAGGAAAAATTTTATGATGATCACAGAAGTGGCGACCGAGATGGGATTCGTCTTCGTCCGATCGAATGTGTGCCTTTGCTTTGCTTTGATATTGTCTAAGTCTTTATTCTACAAATGTCAACTTCATTTTCATGCAAACCTTAGGAGCTTACTCTGTCCTAAGCTGACATAGAAGCATATAGGATTTAAGTATGGTTTGGTAGGACCATATTGAGGAGATTATTCCATGTTCACTTAGACTTAGGTCTGAAATACAACTCTCCTCAATTTTAGGGATTCAATGCAAACAATGTATGCCAGTGTACACTTCTCTTCATTTAAATTCTATCTCTTTAGGACTTGCATTAGAGCCATTTGATTTCTTGCATGTTGAGCATGTTGTTGAAAACATCCCTACCTATATTGTTCCGGTCTTCACGTTGCTGGGCTGTCTCACTAAACCATAATTTGGGAGAGAGTCTCACAACTGGACCACTTATTTGGGTTAACACCCCCTACCACGTACCTAAGGGCCAATGTTCGAGGTATATCGGTAGGTGTTCAAAGATGTTGGGAAGCCATTACCTTAGAATCAGAGAATTTTTTATGCCACGTACTTCGAGCTTCGGCTTGAGTATATCGACGTATCTTGATCGAAATCAGATGATCTGAACCATAGAGTTAGGATTAAGGTCCTACCAACCTTTTCAAATATTATATTTAGAGTCAGCTTCTAGGGAGTGTTGTTCTGTGCATCATTGCTTGTATAGTTTGGATTCTTTGTGGATATTATCTTGTAAATTCTATTTACTTCATATTTTCAACACCCTGGATGATGATTTCAAGAATTCTTTTATTTTCTAAAAAATTCAGGATTGTATATTTCTCATTCTTTATTCTTTCATAATTTTTTTAAAACCCTGGATGTTCTTTTAAGTCTTCCTCTATCTTTCAAAAGTACAAGCATATTTTTCTTTTTCTCTTCTGATTTTTTCAAATCTTTTGATCTTGCCTGCATTTTTTCAAAATATTCAGGTCTTGTCATCCATCTTCAAAAATATGTCTTCAAATTCTATCTTCTCATCCAAGATCTCTTTTTATTAAGAGATCTCTCCTCAAATCTTTTAATATCTCCTTCATCGTCTCTATTTTTCCTAAAAATTCCTCAAGGTCTGAACCCTTCCTTTATTCTAGAGAAAACATCAGGCTTTCCATCATGGTTCAAACAAGAGCAGGAAGGAGAGCAGCTCAGCAAGACAATGACAGTGAAGTGGAGGAAGTGAACTCTCCCAGATTGTCCCGAAGACATGATTCAGAAGAGGATGATGTCGACCCATCATGTACAAGATATTCCAAAAGATGATGGAAAACAAGTTGGGGCAGGTTCAAAGAAAACATTCTCTAAAAACAAGATCAAGAGAAAGCCAGTGAAAAAGCATGTCAGGATCAACAAGAGAAAAATCCAGTAGGACAGCACCTCTGAGAGTACAGAATCGGCAGGAGAGGATTCTGAGGAAGTGCAGTTTTTGTTCATCCCAAGACATCTTTGACATTCCAAGAAGATGGCAGAAGAGCCTGAATCAATGAACAAATCTAGAGATGGGGTCCCGATAGAAGATTCAATTCAAGCACTGACTAAGATGGTCAAGGATCTGCAAATCCGAGATAAGGGAAAGAAAGTATATACCAGACAAGACTTTGTAAACACCCCAAATTTTCACTCACCTCCCCGACATTTCCATCAAACATCACAATTCATCCCATGAGATAGCCGGAGGGCAAAATGGTCATTTTCTAAGCCTGGAACTTGCAAAAGTCTAAATTTCATCTGCAACTCTCAAAATTTCTCTATTTTAGCTCAGTTTTTCAATGTTTTATTCTTGGCAGAAGACGGAAATCTCCAAATTCTGGTTCAGGATTGCATTTCATAAGAAATGTCATTGCATATCATTGCATGAGCATTTCACATCATGTCATTTCGAGGTCCAAAACTCTTGATTTTCAAAATTCTCAATCCAGGTTTGAGTTTTAACTTTTAAAATTGATTTTGAACCCTTGGGTGTTCAAAATTATCAATTCTTCCCATTTTACCCCCAGAACTCTGAACTTCAAAAGATTTCCTCAGCAAAATGATCTTGATAGTTTTTTAAAATTTTATCAACTAGATCAGCTCCACCCAGTGATTCGTCACCCCATTCTCTCTCTTTCCACTCTCCACCACGCGCCACTCTCCTCTTCATTCATTGCCAATTGGCAATGTGGAGTCACCTTGAGGTGACGCCACATGCCCTTTTTCTCTCTCTTTCCACTCTCTCTTCTCTTCCTTGATTGCCACTTGTCAATGTAAAGCCTCAACTGGAATGGCGCCACATGTCTTCAGTCTCTTTCCTTATTCCATGCCAAGTGTCACATGTCTACCTGTGATCATCGCAAATTTTTTCCTCTCTTGGTATTCTCTCTCTTTCCTCTTCTTTTCCTTTCCAGCCTCTATTTCCTCCTTTTTGAAGGAAGAAAATAAAAGACAGAAAAGAAGAGAGAAGAGAAAAGAAAAGAAAGAAGAGAGAGAGGAAATCTTCTGCGAAGGTCTCACTTGACCTTAATTTTTTGAAAAGTATTTAAGAAAATAACTCGCCTCCATTTTGAAATATTTGCGGGAAAAATCGAGAGACGGGGCTCGCTCGTCGGTACGAGGTTCGACCGTTCCTGGCACCTTTACCAGGGGTAATCGAACCAAGGGTCGAATTTATGCCTCTTTGCTTTGCTAAAAGATTATCTAAGAATTTATTCTAAGTCTAAATGCACAAAGAATCATGCTTGTGCAATGCAAGGATGTATGTTCTTTTTGAAAAAGGATTTTGGAAATCTTCAAGTGTTTTTTTTAGATGAATCTGATGATAGAGTGAAGAAATGGCTTCTAACTTAGAACTTGAGATAGATCTTTCTAAGTCTTTGAAATAATCAGAGTTTGGGAAAATAGATCTGGACTTGGAAAGGAATGATTCTGGAGCTGAGATAAAAAGGAGAAGAAGGGAAGTTTCAAAGTCATAAATGGACTTTGAATTGGAAGTTTGAACCTGGATGAATGTTTGAAATGAAAATGAATTCTAGCTTTGAAGTTTGAAATCAGAATGAGATTTGAGAAATCGAAATAAAATTGAGAAAATAGAATTGGTTTTTGAAATTTTGGGAATCAAGATAAACTTGGATTTTAAAATCTGGAATGAAATGGAATTGGATTTGAAAGTTGGAATTGGGAATAGAATTTAATTTGAACTCTGGAATTCAAGACGGAATTTGAATCCAAAGTTTGGATCCTAAATAGAATTGAGATCCAAGATGAAATTAAATTCTTGATTTAGAATCCTAAATGGGAATTGGATCTGAAATCTGAGATTCAATGATGGAATTTGGATCTGAAGTCTGAGATCCAAGATGAAGTTGATTTCTGGAATCCTAAATGGAATTGGATCCGAAGTCCGAGATCCAAGATGAAATTGGATTCTGGATCCTAAATGCATTTTGGATCTAAAATCTGAGATCCAAGATAGAGTTGGACTCTGGATCTAAAATGGATTTTGGATCTGAAGTCTGAGATCCAAGATGGAGTTGGATTCTGGATCTTAAAATGGGATTGGGTTCTAACTGTGGATTTGGGTTCTGAAAGAACAAATGGGGCTTTTGAGGATGGATCTGGGTTTTGAGTACCCAGATTGAATTTAAAATTTAAGAAGAGTCAAATTCTGAGATTAAGAATCAATCTCAAATTTTGATTTTGATTTTGAAGATAAGAAAATAAACTTGATTTTGAATCAGAAGATAAATCAGAAACTTTAAAGTTAAATTGAACTTTGAAGTTTGAATTTTGAATTTGGAAATTAAAGTACAAAATGAATTTGAAATTCTAAAGTCAATTTGGACTTTGAAATCGAATTTTGAATCTTAAAAATGAGATAGAATTTGAATTTGAAATAGAAACTTGAAGAAAAATATCAAAAATCACTTGGATTTTTTGAAAAAGAATTTTTGAAAATATGATGCAATTCTATCCTAAATGATGAATGAATAATTTTGAAATTGGATTTGAAAATCATATTTCATTTTTTAAATGAATGTAAATAAGATTGAGGATATAATATATCTCTGACTATGGTCGTTGGATATATTATATAACAATCATATTTAAATTCAAGTGAAGAATAAAACATATTTTGGTGCTTTTATAGAGTTTAAAATGAAATTAACTCTCAATATACCCTGACTATGGCCATTGATATATATATTGAATTAATTTTAAACTAAACTCTGATAAAAGTGAAAAATATTTAAAGAAAATATGATGAATTTTGAAGGGGATCCAGTGTTATTCCATAAAAGATGAAAATCCTAAGTTTTGTTCACATCCTGACTATGGCCATTGATATAAATCATCGACTTAGGATTTGAATCACCTCTTATGAAATGGGGCACGTGCCATTCGTGTGCCCATTTGTGAAATTTTGCAATAAAGGGGAAAATGATATGAAAAACATGCAATTTCTAAGGTATATACATGCTCATACATTCTAATCTAGTACTGGAAAGATAAAAATTCTCATTATTGTCTAATTATTACAACCTTGAAACTGAAATAATAAAATCCTAATCTATGAAGGAAACCAACGTTTTATATATATTTCCTGCAAAATAGGGTTAGCACACAGACATAGAGAGAGATGGAAAATATCATTCGAATTTAGGAATGCATAGGAGTGTGCCTACTCCAATGAAGGAATGCTTATTTAAATTATGAAATACACATGTACACACCTTATGAGAAAATATATGTATGATCCCATGTGTGAAATATCTTATGCAAGTGAAAATCTACATATGAGAAAAGCATATGTGATGTCTTATACTAAATGAAAGCTTACATACTTGCCTAAGGCCAATGGAGATCTATATGAGAAAAGAGATGTGCGAGTGGTCATGCTTATGTTGATGATGGAAGACCTACATGCCCATCTTATGAGAGAATATATATGTGAGTATACATACATGCCTTCTTAAGCTAGAGATAATCCATATATATAAAGACATATGTAGGGCCTTGGGTGAGTGAGAATGCATGTAATGGGTGATAAATATTACTGTGAATGCAACAATGAGAGATTGGAAGTGAAGAAGAGATGCTACAGCAGTAGTGTGCTGGGTGTGCATGTGAAGTAATGGTGAGTGGGATTGTTATGCAGATAAAGGGGTCAAAACAACTTATTGAGTTGCTATGAACAGATAAAAGGTGCAGCAGTTCTGTGAATTCCTGCGCAACTAAAATGAATACAACAATTCCTTGAGCTTGCTGTGAAAAAGACGAGAGTTGCGGCAGTTCGGTGAACTCCTGTGCAATTATCATGATCACAGGTAGAAGCAATACATTATTCCCTTATCTTGTGAACTGCTTCAGAAATATCATCAGAATGATTCTTGCATACTCCTGAATTGATTTTACATGTATCTTCTGCAACTGTTTTAGAAGTAGCAGAAGTTTAAAGATTCAAGTGTGATGCCCTCAGCTTAGAATTTCCTAATGACCTCTTACCAGACAAGTAATCAAATTCCCTCTCATAACTAGAGAAAGGATCTTCTACTGCCAGTGAATAAATAGTGTTGTTATTGTTGCTGGTATCATGATTTCCTCGAAAACTGTGAATAGGATTACCATCTATGGCTGAGAAAATGTAATCAGCAAGGTCCTTTGTGTTTCTAACTGGATCCACAGGAAATGTGCTATTGCAGCTCATGTTTTTTGAACTTACTATCTCATGTGCTAGATAATTGGAAGTTGGTTGTACTGCTGAGACAAATGGGTAACATGTTGCACCAGGGTGAACAACTGTAGGATCTGTTGTACACGAATTATGCTGATTGAAACATTTGTTGGTGGAGACAAAATCTGAATGCGTGAATGCTCAAGCACTCACATCAAGCGAGACATTTGATGAAGATGGTTAATGATCATGCAGTGTGAAGAAACATGGATACAAGTGCAAGTTACTAATGCTAGATTACAGAAATATAGCAAATCAGATGGAGTGCTTGTGAAGAGGTGAAGCACAGTGTGGTAACAATGCAAGTTTTGCTGAGGGGAATCAAAACAGGTGGTGCGAGTTGTAAAGGGGTGTGATTTGCAGTAAGTGGCAGGTGTGTGAGGGTGTTGCAGTGGTTCAAGACCAGATTTTTCTGAATGTAGAAGAAAAATTGAAGACTGAAATATCTATTATACATCAGAAAAGGAAACTGAAACAACTTTTATATCTACACAAATACATGTAAAACATAGCATCTACATCCTAAAAAAGAAAAGAAAAAGAACAAGCAAAAGAAAAGAAGAAAAAAAAAAAGAAAATGATTGCTCCAAAAATGCTATAAAGTATATATGGTTACATAGCATATAATTGGATTGATTCATCAAGTATCTTCGGCTATTTGGATAATCATATTTTCCCTGTATTTCAAAAACACAGGGTCTAGAATCAGTCCCGATTCTAACTGAAGGTTTAGCTAAGACACAGACCACAGAGAATCATGCCTAAAGAAAAAAAAAATTCTGACCCCCAGAAAACTTACTGCTATCCATGCGAAAATAACAAAAGGAGCTATGTATCATGTTTAACTTCTGCATAGTGATAGGTCTTTGTTACTGTACCGAAAAACAGAGATGTGGATGTATATACCAGGGGGCACGATGACAATACTAGATTCATATATCAAACAAATGTGTTAAATAGATGCAAGATGATATGCGAGAATGTATTGATGCAAATGGTCAAATGTAAGCTAGCCAATGAACATAAATACCTGTATACCGAGGAAAGGAATAGGGTGCAGCGAAAGAAATATGATAATGCATTTATGATTAAATGGAATTCATATTACCTTTCTTGGGCCTGTCAGTGAAGCAACTACAGAATGAAGCTAGAAACAGAGGGGAAAGAAGATTTTAATAATTCTTCTATTTTACAGCATAACCTAATTTTCTCCTGTCCCAAGATTCCAAGGAACACTCATTATTCTTGAATGATAAACTCATGTATGGCACTATCAATGGGAAGAAAATAAAGAATGGGTCTGACGAATATGGAGAGGATTTGACCTGCGGTGACCACCATTGATGCCAATTTCCTGAAGAGTGATATTTGCAGCAAACAATTGTGACAAAATTTTTAGAAAGGGACGAGCATGCATATGGGCTAAAACAAAGAATAAATAATGAAATCAACAACAATTCAAAAGAATCCAGAGAGGTAATCAGCAAATGAAAGCAACGCATGATAAAGAAGATCAGATATGTCGTGTGATATGGCCTCCATTGCAGAACTTGCTGAAATGGAGGCAGTGATGCAATTGCATTATGTAGTATCAAGGTTGCTATTAAGCAAATCGATACTGCGAGCATGCTCTTATGGACAGTAAAATGGAGGAAAGGGAAAACAAGATCATTATGGTATGAAACCAGAGTGAATGAGGTGGGAATGGGTTGATGTGCAAGATGGATGCCAACCTGAACAAAGAAAAATTGATCTGATGATGAGAGACGCACGATTGATCATGCATATATTTTAGGGTTATTTCATATAAAAAATATGCATGATTTCATAAAAAAATGATTTAAAACCCAAATTTATGCTGGTTTTGAGTGAATGAGATAAAATGAATTAAAAATAGAAAATGCTTGAAAATTAGTGTTATTTTGCAATTTAATGAATATTTTAATGTTTGTCATTGTGAGTTCCTAAAAATAAAATAAAAATTAGAGTTAAAAATAGAGTTAGTTAGATATATTTTAAAACATAAGTTGAAATGAGGTTTATTGTAAATATTTTTTTAGAAGTAATCTTTAGATTAGAGTAGTTTAGTTAGTTTTGAGGTTTTTAGTAAATAAAAACTCTTTAAACAGTTTTTAGATTTTTTTGAAAAAATGCAACAAACCGATTCAAATCGGTTTTGCTGTTTTAAAAACCGAAAAAAGGAAAAAAACGAGTGTCTTCACCCTGTGCGCCAAAACCGATCCCCTTTCCCCGTCTGGTTTCTCTCTTTTCCCCCTTTTCCATCGTCGGATTCCCCTTTCCCATCTTTTCCCTCTCTTCTTTCCTCCTTCTTCCTCTTCTCCCTATTCTCTTCTTCCAATCCGGTGGAGGTGCTTCAGTCCGGCGGCGGCATGACGGTGGAGGCCACCTCTTCTCTTCTAATCCTTCCTCTTGTTACGGTAGGTTCTGAAATTTCTCACCTTCATCATCTTCTTCTTGCTCTTCTAATCTCTGTACGTAGTTTAGATTAGTGATTCTGAAAAGAAAAAAATGAAAAAAATGTTTGCATTAGGTTCTGATTTCATTTCATCATTTCTGATTTTCTGCATTTTCGGTTTCCTGTTCTTCATTTTTTTTCCTGCAACTTTGTTTTGAGTTTGTCAATTCCTGTTTTGTTTTTTTTATTACTGTTTTGTTCTTTCATTTTCCTGTTTATGCTTATACATTTGATCGGTTGATTTCCTGTTTTTTTTAGTTTTCCTGGTTTTTTTAGTTTTCCTGTTTTGATTTTAGTAATAATTTGTTTGTTTTCATTTCAAGCATCAATTTCTGTATGTTAATTGTTGTGTTGTTTGTTTGTTTTTAGTATCGCATTACTTGTTTTTGTTTTCTTTTCAATATTTTGTGTTCCATTTTTTTCTGTTTTGATTCATCGTAATTTTTTTCTTGCATTCACTATTGCATTTCCTGTTTTATGTTTTCCTGTTTTTCCTGTTTGTATCTTATTGTCTTGTCTTCCTGTTTTAATTTTTAGTTTAGAATTGCAATTGTATTCTCAGTATAATCTGTAGTATCGTAGTTTTAAATTCCTGTTTTACAATTCAGTTTTTGAAACCGATTCATTGTTTTCCAGTTTTCCATTTCATATTTTGTTTTTCCTGAATTTTTAGTAATTTTACAGTTTTTTTTATTGCATTAAGTTTCTGTTTTTCATGCATAAATGTCTTGCATTGCATTAAAATTCTGTTTTGTTGTTCATTTGTTAGATTTCTGTTTTTTTTTATTTTCTGAAATTCATTTTTTGATTTTTTTGTTTTTCTCAATAATGAATTCCTGTTTGTGCATTGTAACCTTCCAGTTTTGTAGCATTTAATTCCTGTTTTTTTTTTCAATTTTATTTTTCTGATTTTTTTTACAAGTTCATTTTTCTATGTTTGCTTTTGATTATTCCATTTCCTGTTTAGATAATTCCTTGTCTGCATTTCTTGTTTTGCTAATTTTTGTTAATCTTTCAGTTTTTCATTCTTGCAAAAGTTCTGCTCAGTTTTTGTGTTTCATCTGCATAAGTGTTCGTGTTTCCTTAATTAGCTTCAATTTCATTGCAATACATTACTTGCACACTTTATTTCATTGCATTTCATCATTATATATATCATCATTAGTTTAATTGTTTTTGCATTACATTGCATCTAGATTCTTGTGTTGATTACATATATTATAGTTTCTTTATATAGTTTCATCATATCTTAGATCTTTAGTCAGTTCTAGATTTACATTTTTCATAGCATACTTGTTAGTATCTTGTACTGCTTGTGTTCATTTGATTTGTGCAGGATATCACAGGAGTGGAGCTGAAGCGATTGAGTGACACGAAAGTGCAAGAGTAGAAGCTTCTTTTTACTTTTCAGTTTAGAATTAGGAATTTGATTCTGGGTTTGTAAATATTTCTTTTTACGCCCTCTGCGAAGGGTATTCATTTGTTGTAATAGATAGTTGTTTTTACTTTTCTTGAACATTTTCAATTTAATAATTCAGCAATAAAGAATAGTTTAGATTTGTGTGTTTGAATACGAAATATTCTCGTTCTCTGAGTTCGACCCGGTCTCATCCACTAGTGAGAACCGGTTTTTATTATTTAATGTCTGGTTTAAACATGTTTTACATATAAAAATCTTTTCAAAATTACAACGATTTAAAAGAAGACATCAACGATCTCTTGTGGCGATGGATATCAAACCGAGTGTTGTATTCAATGCAGGCGCGTGAACAGAATGGGTGTTAATGCATAAAATGCATCAAAGGTGGAATCGTGGGAAACGTGTTGGTCTGAGGTGCATAAGGACCATTAGAAAAGTAGAGGACTCAGTAAGCATTAACACCATGGGACATAACTTTAACGTAGATCTGAAGGTTTGTAAATCTGCCATTTAATCCAATACTAACATTGACTTAAATGAAAGCAGCTAAAAAAATTTCTGAAATCACAATACCAGCAAAAATTATAATAGAGTGGCTGACAACAAAGTAAATTTCAAATGCTAAAAGCAGAGATTATGCTGCAAACAAGAGATCCAAACTAAAAAAGATGAAGAGCTAATCGAGACTCAGCAGGGAAAATCGGGCAAGGATTCGGGTGAACCACGTAAGGTTTTTGAATCCAATAATTTGAGTACAATAATAATGAAATTGCATAATAAGTAAAACAAAAAGGCAGAAGAGATGTTGGAACGTGCTTGTTCTGTTGTTATTGCACAGAGGATGGGTTGTGATTGCTATAGGCAATCCCATCCCACCCATGGTGTGTTAATGGGAGTTTAATCAGATAAAATAAAATAAAACAACAAGAGAATTTCAGAGAAAATCAAGGAGGAAGGGGAAGCTTACTTGCTTTTGCAGGGGATCCTGAAATGGCCTCTTGTCTGTAGAGGATCTTGAAGGATAGAGAGAAGGGATGCCTTCCCTTTTGTTCTTCAGTAGGCCTGCCTCTGGTGGGGTGAAACTGGATTTTCTTCACTCGATTAGAGGGAAGGGGAATGGATGCTGGAGGGGAATTGCTGCATGGGGGTGGATCCTTCAATCAACCAAAGGAGGAGCTTCCAAGAAGAAGAAGGAAGGCGTACAATGTACGAACATATAATGGATGAACAAATAATGGATGCCTCCTCTTAAAGAAGGAATGGAAGGCTGGAGAATGGTGGATTCGTTGAAGATGAACAAAGGAGGGAGATCCAGGATGATCGAAGGTGGAGAGGAGAAGCCCGCGAGCCTGCGGCCATTACAAACTTTCCTCTCTTTAAAAAAGGAGGTCCCTTTACAATGATTTTTCAAAAAGTGGTTTTAAAGAGGAGTTTTTAGCAAAAACAAGTTTCAAAAGGGTTTTAAACTGCATATTTTCTGATTTTTTGGATTTTTGTTGTTGTTTTTCCATGTTTTTTTTTGTATTTTTAGAATAAAATCCTAAGATTTATGAGAAAATAAAGATTTAAAACTACTTTTTTTGTATTTTTGAGAAATATTTACAAAAGAGGGGTTTTCCGAGAATCCGAGGCTCTTCTTTTGAAAAATTCTTCAGAAAGCGAATTTGGACCCGAAATTTGAGGTGATATTCGAGGTTTGGACCTCAAATCAAGAAAATATAAAATAGTGGATCCAATTGGATGCCGGATAAGCTGTTTGAGCCATTCAAAAAATGTTTTTGGCATTTTATAATTTCAATTTGTAAATTGAGTAACCAAGCTCAAATTTGGACTTTAAACACTGGGTTCGGATCCAAAATTGAGTTTGAATATATCAACATGGAATTTAATCTAGACAATCTGAAGAATAACTGAAATTTAGCTTTGATTTTCTCATAAGATGGAGCCAGGGGCAAAAAGGACATTTTTATAAAATTTTAAAAAAAAATTAGGGTGTTCACAGATGCCCCTCTTTGCTACTAAGCCGGTTGAAAGCCGAGCTTAGTGGCAAAGAAAACACTCCAAATTTTGAAAAATGCCCCAGTCAGCAGATCTGAATTGGGTGTGGAAGAATTCATTTTGAAAGTATGACTTTTCAGGCTTAAAACCTTATCCTGAATGGTTTTTGGGGAGGCGAAATCCTCGAAGATGATGTGATCAAATAATAGAAATAAGGAAATTGTGATGGGACTTTGGGTGAAAATCCTGAAATGGTGGAAAATAAGAATTTCAATCAAGTCTCATGGGTGGGACAAGATACGCTTTTGGAATGATTCAGGTTTAGCCCTTAACCTGGATGGGGCAGAGATATATCAAGATGAATTGAATGAGGAAAAGAATGCATGAGGACCTTGATGGGACATTTTGGAAAATGCCTTGTGAGAGAGAGTTCAAGTAGGATCCTATTCTGGATGGATATACAAAGCATGAATTCCTCGATGGGAAGAGCCATGATGGGACTGGAAGAAAAACACCTCGTCAAAATGAGGAATCTCGTTGGAACGAGACTCAGGTTTAACCCAAACCTAAAAAGGAAGATACCTTGTGACACGAAGTTCAGGCTTAACCCTTAACCTAAAGGGGACGACCAAAAAGAATCCTTGAATGAAGAAACCATAATGGGACCTTCGGAGTTTGGATGAACAAATCCGAAAAAGGGTTTACGAAAGGTGGAAGATAGGGTTCCCTAAAGCTTTGAAAAAAGGATGATTTTGGGTGTCTCATTGCTGAAACTGAGATAGCTTTTGAAATGGATGGCCTTTCGCAGAAAGTTCAGATTTGACCGTTAACCTGAGTGGGTAACAACCATACATAATTTTTGAATGAAGAAACCGTGATGGGACAGGAAGAGATACCTTTCCTGAATGAGGCAACTCTTCTGGAAGATATAAACAACGCTAGGTTGCATCAAAATGGATATTGAATACTTATTTCATTCTTAGAATAGCTAGAAAATTTTGCCAATGAGATAAAATTATAGTTGATTCAAACGCTTGAAAATATGCACGTATGTGTGTGATCATCGCAAAAATTTTCCTCTTGTGTATTTCTCTCTCTTCCTTCTCTTTTCCTTTTCTAACCTCTATTTTCCTCTTTTTTGAGGGGAGAAAGATAAAAGACGGAAAAGAAGAGAGAAGAGAAAAGAGAGAAGAAATCTTTCGTGAAGGTCTCACTTGACCTTGATTTGAAAATATTTAGAGAAATTAACTCGCCTCCGTTTTGAAATATTTTGCGGGAAAATGGAGAGACGGGATTCGCTTGTCTGTACGAGGTTCAACTGTTCCTGGCGCCTTTACCAAGGGTAATCGAACCAAGGATCGAATTTATGCCTTTTTGCTTTGCCTAAATACTTATCTAAGAATTTATTCTAAGTCTAAATGCACAAAGAACCATGCTTATGCAATGGAAGGATGTATGCTCTTTTGAGAAAATGTTTTAAAAATTTCCAATTTTTCTGAGATGGAGTGAAGAAATGATTTCTGAATGGTTGAATCTAACTTACAACTTGAGATAAATTTAGGAAGGATATTTTGAAGTTCTAAGTCTTTTGAAATGATCAGAGTTGGGAAAATAAATCTTTGAATTTTGAAAAGAATGATTGGAACATGAGTGAAAAAAGGAATGAAGTTTCAAAGTCAGAAATGGATTTTGAATTTGGATTTTAGACTTGGATTTAGGAGAGGAAATGAATATTTAAAGTGAAATTAAATTCTAGATTTAAGGTTGGAAATCAGGATGGAATTCGGACTTAGCAATCCAAATGGAATTTAAAAATAGAAATAGATTTAAGAGGTCCAGATGGGAGTGGAATTGGATTTTGAAATCCGAAGATCAGGATAGAATTTGAATCCACAGTCTGAATCCTAAAATGGAATTTGAATCTGAAATCTGAGATCCAAGATGGAATTGGATCCAAAATTTGGAATGGAATTTGGATCTGAAATCTGAGATCCAAGATGGAATTGAATTCTGGATCCTAAATGGAATTTGGATTTGAAGTCTGAGATCGAAGATGAAATTGAATTCTGAATCCTAAAGAGAATTTGGATCTGAAGTCTGAGATCCAAGATGAAATTGGATTCTGGATCCTAGAATGAATTTGGATATGAAATCTGAGATCCAAGATGGAATTGGATTCTGGATCTAATTTGGATTTGAAATCTGAGATCCAAGATGGAATTGGATTCTAGATCCTAAAATGGGTTTTAGATCTGAAGTCTGAGATCCAAAAGTGGAGATTGCACTTGGAAATCTGGATCCAAGTTGGGATTAGGATCTAACTTTGGATTTGGATTCTGAAAGTCCAAATGGGACTTTTGAAGATGGATCTGGGTTTTGAAAACCCAGATTGAATTTAAAACTTAGAAAAAGACTTGAATTTTGAGATTCAGAATCAATCTCAAAACTTGGATTTTGAAGATAAGAAAATAAACTTGATTTTGAATTTGAAATCAGAAGATGAATCAGAGGTTTCAAAGTTAAATTGAACTTTGAAAATGGAATTTTGAGATATTAAATCGAATTTGAATTTGATTTTGAATCTTAAAAAAATGAACTTGGAATTTCAAAGTTGATTTGAATTTTTGGATTTGATTATAATTTAGAATATACAAATGAATTTCAAAGTCAAATTGGACTTCGAATTTTGAATTTTGAACTTGAAGATGAATCAAGAATTTTAAATTGAACTTTGAATTTGATTGGAGTTTTGAATATAAAATGAATTTTGAAATTTCAAAGTCAAATTGGACTTTGAAATCGGACTTCAAAAATGAGATAGAATTGATGATTTGAAATAGAAAATGGAAGAAAAGATATTCAAGACCACTTGGAAAAAAAATTTGAAAATATGATGCAGTTCTATCCTAAATGAATGAATTTAAAGAATTTGAAATTGGATTTGAAAATCTTATTTTATTCTTTTAAATGAATTAAAATAAGATTGAAGATATAATACAGCCTTGACTATGGTCATTGAATGTATTATATAATAATCTATATTTAAATTCAGGTGAAGAATAAAAATATATTTTAGTGCTTTTGTAGAGTTTAAAATAAAGTTAACTCTCAATATATCCTGACTATGGCCATTGATATATATTTTGAGTTAATTTAAAGTTAAACTCTGATAAAAGAAGAAAATATTTAAAAATATGATGATTTTAGAAAGAGATCTAGTGTGGATCTAGTGTTATTCCATAAAAGATGAAAATCCTAAGCATTGTCCACATTTTGACTATGGCCATCAATGTGGGTCATTTGTTTAGGATTTAATCACCTTCTATTAGAATGGTGCACGTGCCATTCGTGTTTCACCATTTGTGGATTTTTTTTTAGAAATAAAGGAGAAGAATGATATGAAACTAGTAATTCTATGAAAATGTATGCTCATACATTTTAATCTAAATGCAGAAAATGTAGAATTCTCATTGATGATAGAATTCTAAGTCTATAAAGGAATTTCAACAACTTCTGTATATTTCTTGTAAAGCAAAACACATGGAAGAAGAATGAGAAATATTATGTTTGGAAAGAAAAGATGCATATGATTGTACATACACAAGACAAGGGTTTAACAGAGAATTTACAACATAATGTCCAAGGATGAAGGTTATTGCTAAATGGAGAATAAGCTGAAACTTAAAATTGTTGTGAAAATCCAAGATTCACATCAGTTTGCTGAAGATTCTCAAACTCAATGACATATTTTTGGAACAAAAACAACTCATAACAGATGTATGCAAGATGGAAATTACTAGAAATGCCCGTGAAATATTGAAGTGAAGGTGTAAACATTGCTATAGATATTTATGTTAGCGCATTGGGCATGTGCCTTAATGTTGCAAGTGTAGATGAGGTAAGTTAAACGAGTGCTGCAATGCAGTGGGATTGAGGGTATGTGTTGTGAGTATGTGCATAATAAATGTCCCATTTTTTTTTTTAAACCCACAAGAAACTTTCAGATATCAGCAGACATAAGTGTAAAATGGAATTGCACATTTGATACAAGAGGGAAAGATATACCTGGAAGGGGCACAATGGTCCTCTGTCTTTGGCAAAAGAAGAAGCATATGGTTATTCACTCCACAATGCAAGTTCAGATGTCTCTCCTCAACAAGGTCAGAAGCAAAGGCCTCAAAAGAAAATTTTAAGGAATCCATCCTATAAGCGTGCTCATCAAAACACTCTGCGTCATTTACCAGTTTGGCTTCTGCAACCATAGTAGGTGGAGGAGGACATATAAGTATGTCATTGTCATCATCCAATTTATCACTCATCATAGATTGAGGTTGGCTCTGCATCGCTGATGCGACCAACTCCTCAGTTGAAGGCAAGTGGGGACTGATTATTCTCTTCACAGATTGAGGATGGATTTGCATCACTGCTCCAGCCAATTCCTCAGCTGGTAATGATAACTTTGATGACATCCTCATCAGGTTGTATGCTATCTTTCAGAAACTCATATGCATGACTGCGAACGAAACAAAAGCCCTGTGCAATGCAAATTGTGGGGTCGTTTTGAAAGTCCCAAGTATCAGGCCCAAAAGAAACATGAACCAGTCAGCAAATATGATTAGTTGCTACCAGCTGCAGCAAGTGGTTCCAATATATGATTAGACTTTGTACTGACTACCCACATTGTTAGCAGGATAACTAGATAAAAACTTTGGCTCATAGTCAAAGCCACCATTTCACTGGAGCTGCCTTATTGGCAACCAACTACATAGTGGAAGCATTGCCCTTTTTGAACAACCTTTATCATTCCCTTAGCAAACCTCTGGTTTCCCATAGGCAATTCTGCTGAGAGTCTAACCATCTACAGCTGCAAATCCACCAATTAATCACCATTTGGCTTTTTTTTTTCTAGAATTCTCCTTTTCCGTTAGCCATCTTAAGTCCCAATCTGTATAGTGCACGTGCTTCTAAGTTGTTCAGTCCATGTTCATAACGATGCTATTCATATTGACCCACTGGTTGAGGATCTCTATAAAGTGATCTTTTTAAAACTTCAAACCCTTTCATCACTTGCTTCATAGATTCATGCCGACCATGACCACCATAATCTGGTAATGACCGATGCTTCCTATTCCCATCTTGAAAAACCCTCCTGGGCTTAAAGAATAACCATTCTCAAAGCATTCCCCCCTCAAGGACAGCGATATCAAAGGCTCAGGTATATTCTACAGTGACCTTGGGGATACAACATTGCTCAATTTCACAGTATCTATTCTTCGACTATTGAATCTATTGAAGGTAGATCATGTTTGAACCCAATTGTAAACAACCCAAATTTTCACCCTTATCCAGTACTTACATTTCATACGCCATTTCATATCATTACATACATTCTGCATACCATTTCATTGCACTGCATAGTATTGCATGTCATTACATCTCATCTTCGAGATCCAACACTCCTGTTTTCAAAATATTTAATCCAGATTCGAGTTTTAAAACTTTTCTTTGAAAATCAATTTTAAAACTTGGGTTTTTAATCAACATTCTGTCATTTGCCAACCCCCAGGACCTTATATTTTGAAATGTTTTCTCAGAAAACAATTTGGATTCATTTTAAACTCAATTTTCAACTGATTTCAATTGTCAGATGAGACTCATTTAGGTGATGCCGCTTCTGGATTTCTTCATTTATCAAATTCATTAAAAATTTCAGAGTCCTAGTTGGATCAGGACTCTTTTTCTAGAGTTCCAGTCGGATCAAAACTCTACTTTTTACTACCTTTTCTACCTCTTTTGGAAAAAACCTTTCAAAATCTTTCGTTTTGGCCAAAATCCGAGAGTCCTAGTTGGATTAGGACTCTTCTTCAAGAATCCCAGTTGGATTAGGACTCTTCTTCAGAGTTCCAGTCGGACTAGGACTCTGCCTTTTGTCACTATTTTTACCTGTTTTTAACCAAATCTTTCAAAATGAGTCAAAACTCAGAGTTTTAATCAAAACAGGACACTGTTCAGAGAGTCCTAGTTGGATCAGGACTCTGATCCTGATTTCAATTTTGAGAGAATCTTTCAAAAATCTTTTCATCTATCAAAATTGTTACACTTTTATCAAGGAATTTCAAAATTCTGAGGTTTTAGCCCAGAGTCCTGATCAAAGCAGGACTCTACCCCCAGAGTCCTGATCGAATCAGGACTCTATCCAAAATTGATTTCCATACTTCATTTTCACTAGTTTTCAAAAGCTTTGCTTAAATTTCATCATTTACTTATCAGAAAACCAAAATTTCTTAGAGTTCTGATCGAATCAATACTCTTTCTCGGAGTTCTAATCAGATCAGGACTCTGAACCAAAACTTTAAATTTATCCTATTTTTAACTGTTTTTCAAAATTCTCTCATTTGTTTTCCAAGAAAATCTAAAAATCTGAGAGTCCTAGTTCAATTAGGACTCTGTCCCCAGATTCTTAGTTGAATCAGAACTCTGTTTTATTTCAATATTTGCTATTGTTTTCACTGTTTTCATAAGTCCTTTCATCTGTTTTTCAGAAAAATACCAAAAAAATCTAGAGTTTTAGTTCGATCAGGACTCTGTCCCAGAGTCCTAATCTAGTCAGGAGTCTATTTTAAAGTTTATTTTTACTTCTATTTTCATTTATTTCTATTTGTTTTAAAAAATTAGGTCATTTTATAGAGTCCAGTTAATCTAGGACTCTATTTCAGAGTTCTGTTTGAGTTAGGAGTCTAACCCTGACTGTATTTTCTGACTCGTTTCACCATTTTTGGTAAGATCTTTTCAAAAGCTCCTTCATTTGGCTTTTAAAACCCAAAAATCTCAGAGTCCTAAAAATCCAGGACTCTAACCCGGAGTTCCAATTCGCCTGAGACTCTATTTTCAAAGATTTTGAATTTTAATTATTGATTTTAACCTCTTTTCAAAGTTATTTTCAGTGTTTATTTTAAATTTCTTAAAACCTGATGTGGGCCCACTCAGTTGGTGCCATATCTAGAGGTGTTCTGACCCAGTTGGAACTCTATGCCATTTCAAAACTTTTAATTTCAAGTTTACTTTTGAAAATCTTTTGAAAATTCTCTCAATTTCAAGTTTTAAAATCGCTTTTAAAAATTCAAGTGGGGTCCACTCGAGGTGGCGCCACATTTGAAAAAGTCAGGGCTAGACTAGGGTTAGTCAGTGTCTTGGTTAGCTTTAGAAGTTTAAAAGAGTCAAAATCCATTTTTGAAAATCCATTTTGAAATTTGATTTTTAAACTATTGTTTTTAAAGGTTTTAGTTAAAACTTTAAAAACCAAATGTGAAAAAATGCCAAGTGGCACCACATTTGTAGGTCTTTAGGATTAGTTAGGAGTTCAATTCGGTGTCAATTAGAGTTAATTAGGTTAAGGGCATATAGGTAACTCCACCCCAAAATCGCCCCCCCTTAGAGACCCATAGGGGGTCGATTTTTCCATCTACCTCTAGCAATTCTTGGAGCTTATCTCTCCTCTCCAGCCTTTCCTCCATTGCTGCAACCTCAAGGTAAGAAACTTTCTTAATTTTTTGGTTTTATTTAATGCTTTTATTAGTTTAAACATGAATTTAGCTATTGGCATCATCTCCTTCATGGATTAAACCATGAATTAAACCTCAAGAACCTCAAGAACGATCCAAGAAGATGATCTAACCTGGTTTCATTGTTTTTACAGAGATTTTAATCCGTTAGAATCGATTATTGCATCGGTTTTCATGTTATTAACCAATAAAACATGTGATTTACCCTTTTAATGGGTTAAATCCATGATTTTAAAGGTAAAATCAAATTTTAGCCATGGATTCCCTGTTTTATTTTTATTTTTTACTTATTTACGTTTATTACATGTGTTTTAGCATAGAAATTAATTTCGTTTTTCTTTTTGGTATTTTTTATTATTATTTTCATTAGTTAAAGCATGATTTATTAGGTTTTATAAAATTTCTGTGTGTTTTTAGTTTAGAACAGTAAAGAGCATGTTATTTCGGATTGAAATATTCACTATTAATTTCTGATTTTTTTTATATGTGATGCATGGATGTGTAAATGAACTACTGTAAAAAAATCAGAGGTTTTGGGATTCGAGAACCCTATTAGAAAAATCGGATATCAAACCGTGATTTTAAATCTTTAAAATCGTTATTTAAATTCAAGAGGTAACTTGCTGTTATGTTATTTTTCTCATCTGATATCCGATTTGAGATCCGTAATATGCTGTGGATTTGTGTTGAGATGATCTATTTACTTTGAAAGGTTGGTAATTTTTTGCCTCTATTTAGTATTTTTCCTTTGACAGAAAGTCTGATTTTAAATTTAAAACGCGTTAGGGTTTACCAAAACCCTAATCAGACTTGTAATGACCATAGATCTCAAACCACAGATTCGATTCATGATCTGTAAAAAAAGAGTTTCATTATTTTTCTGTCTACTATTTACTGCTAAAATTTCAGTAATTTTATATTAGGTTTGCTATTTATTTCTGTATTTTCAATCCAAAGTAGCTGTTTTAAATCATGTTAGATTTGTTATATTTTATTTCAAATTGCCGGAAGAGTTTCTCCCCAACCAAAGATGTTTTTTCAAATATGTAAATAGTAAAACCTCTGTTTTTATGTCTAGTTTGCCTCTGTAAAAATTCAGAAATTTTCATGGAGGATTGACCCTTGATTTGGGTCTAATTCTGAAACTGGTTTGTGACCTATGTTAAAAATAGCATATTTTAGGGTTTTATTATAATTTTTGGATTACAATAATGTCAAAAAATTATTTTTATGATTTAAATCTGATTTTAGGGTCATAACAAGTGCAGGTACCAATTTTTTTGAATTTTGGAATTCATTTGATGCCTAAATTAGTCAAATTGCAAAACAGGGCACCCGTAGGATCCCAAAACACTGCCAAAATCACAATTTTTGTGATATTTCTTGATTTTCGTGCATAAGTGTGTGTTTTTAGGGTTTGTTCATGTCTAGAATCATATTATGGTGTTTCATATTTTATTTTGTGTTTATTTCAATCATAAACCCAAAGTTTTTATCAAAATTTATTTCAGAAAACCCTGATTTCAAGGCCATAGTCTTGCTATCAGGGGTAATTTGGTCATTTGACCTCAATTTCGAAACTCTAGACCCTAATTTTCAAGTTTTTAATCATGTCATATCATATTTGGTTTAATTTATCCTCATTTGAATTTCAAAACTTGCATTTTATAAAATATCTTTTTGTAAACCCTGGTTTCAAGGCCATAATCTTGCTATCAGGGGTATTTTGGTCATTTTGACCCCAATTTCGAATTTTCAAATCTTATTTCCATTATTTATTCAATTTTATTTCATATTTCATTAAGTTTATATAAGGGAATCATATGGAAAATGGCTTATATCTAGCAAAATCCAGTAATTTCTAGATATTACTGGATAAATCTAGAAAAGCCAACATATATTCACTAATTCATTTTTCTAGTTTTGCAAGAACATTGAAGACTTTATTTTATGTATTTAAATTCAATTAGTAATGTAAATTAAATATAAATTTTGGAATAAGAATTTCAATTTCTGCTTAGAATAGGGCTGCATTGCATATAGTTTCAACTTTGATATATAATTGCTATGTTTGTCATTCATGCATATATTTACAAATTCACCATGGTCTACACGAATGACACATGCACTAGCTCTTATGAAGTTGACAAACTTGGTGGAATTTGTATTTATGGCCATAGTCAGAATACGAATGATACCCAGATTTGTAATCTTCGTATTAGCCACATTCAGCCTACACTCTTAGGCTAACTTCAAAATGCACTGCATTTCTCAAAAATACAAAAAGGATTTTCTCAATTCCTCAAAATCAAGTCTTTCAAATCCATATTCATCTATTTCATTCATTTGCAAATTCCAATTTCAATTCGGAGAAATCGATTTCCTCAAAATTTCCTAAGTCTTATTCAAAAATCGATTTTCTCAAGACATTGATTTTCCAATGATATTTCAAGTATTTCCCAAGTTCCAAATTTGATTTTCTAAGTTATATTTTCAATTTCAAAGTTTGAATTCAAAGAAATCAAATTTTTCCAAAGTTATTTCACCTTTCTCAAAATTGATTTTCACAAAACCTCTAGATTCTTCAAAAATCGATTTTCACTTTCTCAGATACAGTATCTCAACCAAGATTCATGATTTTCCAAGTGTTATTTTTTTCAAGAATCTCCAAATATTTTCCAATCTTTGAAACCAATATCATGTTTTCAAATATGCATTTTCTGAAATCCATAGCACATGCTTGATTCTTTGTGCATTTAGGAAATAGAACATGATTTAGACAAGTTGAGCAAAGCTAAGCACACAATTGATCCTTGGTTCAATTACCTTTGGTAAAGGCGCCAGGAACGGTTGAACCTCGTACCGATAGGCGAGTCCCATTCCTCGGAATTATCCCGCATTTTAAAACGGAGGCGAGTTATTTTCAAAATCTTTTTCAAATGTCAGTTTGACTTGCAAAAGTAAAAAATTTTATGATGATAATAGGTTTGGCGACTGTGATGGGACCTGTCTTCGCCTGATCAATTGTGTGCTTGACTTAGTTCAAATTGTCAAAATCGTGTTCCATGGAATGTCAGCTTTTATTTCATGATATCATGTGAACCTAGGAGCCTAGACTCAAACCCAGCTGACATGAATTGCATATAGACTAAGTATGGTTTGGTAGGACCATATTGAGGAGGAAATTTTCATGCTCACATAGACTTAGGTCTAATACAACCCTCCTTAATCTAGGTTTGATTGAAAACAATGTTTGTTTCTTCAATATTTTTAGAATCTCTATCTCTTTAGGTTTTAGAGCCTTCTGATTTGATTGCATGTGCTCATATTTTCAAAAACCACCCCACCTATCTTTACCCGATCTTCACGTTGCTGGGCTTTCTTCCAGAACCATAGTTCGAGACAAAGCCTCACAACTGGGCCACCTATTTGGGTGAAAAACCCCCTGTCACGTACCAAGGGCCATAGTCCAACGTATATCGGCAGGTGCTCAAGGATGTTGGAAAACTTGAACCTAGAACTGGAGAAATTGATTTTATGCCACGTACATCGAGCCTTGGCTTGAGTATATAGGCATAGCATGATTGGACACAGATGATCTGAACCTTAGAGTTAGGATTAAGGTCCTACAACTATTTCAAAACTTGTGCATCTAGAGTCATCTTTTAGGGAATGCTGTATGTGCATACTTGTTTGTACAGGATGTGATTGAATGTTAGTTTCTTTTATTACATTTTTTTTTCATAAGTTTTCTAAAATACTGGATGATTTTCAAAAAACTCTAATTTTTCCATCTATTTCCATATACTATCTAAAAAACCTGTTTTATTCAAACCCTGGACGATTTTTCAAATTCCCTTTTGTTTTCCTTAAAACTCCAGGTGATTTTCCATCCTTTCGTTCTTCTGGATCTCGAATTTCCTGCTTCATTTTTATCCTGCCTGCATTCTTTTCAAAATTCCTGTATTTTTCCAAGTCTTATTCTAATCCTCCATGTTTTCTAGTCTGATGGCATCCAGTCAACTTGATTTAGTGTTTCCTGAAGGTCACATCTCCTACGAGGTTGTTATCATCGCAAAATTTTTAACTTTTTGCGAGTCAAACTGACCTTTGAAATAGTTTTTGAAAATAACTCGCCTCCGTTTTAAAATGCGGGAAAATTCCGTAGAATGGGACTCGCCTGTCGGTACGAGGTTTGACCGTTCCTGCCACCTTTAACAGGGGCAATCGAACCAAGGATCAATCTACTGCTCTGCTCTATTCAACTTATCTAAATCATATTCTAATTTCTAAATGCACAAAGAATCAGGCATGTGCTATGAATTTTCTGAAAATGCATATTTGAAAACATGATGTTTACTTCAAAGATTGGAGAATATTTGGAAAATAAACTCTTTGAAAATCATGAATCATGATTGAGATACTGTATTTGAGAAAGTGAAAATCGATTTCTGAAGAAATATAAGGATTTTGTGAAAATCGATTTTGAGAAATGTGAAATAACTTTGAAAAACTCGATTTCTTTGAATTCAAACTTTGAAATTTAAAATCTAACTTAGAAAATTGAATTTGGAACTTGGGAAATACTTGAAATATCATTGGCAAATCCATATTTTGAGAAAATCGATTTTGAATAAGACTTAGGAAATTTTGAAGAATTTGATTCCTTTGACTTGGAATTTGAATTGGAATTGGAATTGGAATTGGAAAATTCATGAAATGAATGAATATGATTTTGAGGAATTGGGAAAAACTCTTTGTATTTTTGAGAAATGCAGTGCATTTTGAAATTAGCCTAAGAGTGTAGGCTGAATGTGGCTAATGTGAAGATCATAAATCTAGATATCCTTCATATTCTGACTATGGCCATAAATACGAATTCCACCAAGTTTATAAACTTCATAAAAGCTAGTGTATGTGCCATTTGTGTAGACCATAGTGAGTTTGAATATGCATGAATCATCATCCATCACACATTAACATTATTTAAAAAAATAAACTATAAGCAATGCTGCCTAATCTATGCAGGAATTTGTAAATTCTTATTCCAAAGTTTAATTTAGTTTACATCACTATTGAAATTTAAATACATTAAAAATAAAGTCTTCAATGTATCTGCAAAACTAGAAAACTTTGTTAGTGATGATATGTTGGCTTTTCTAGATTTATCCAGCAATATCAGGAAATTGCTGGATTTTGCTAGATATAAGCCTTTTTGCCATGATTCCCTTAAATAAAAATGATGAAATATGAAATAAAATGGAATAAATAAGGAAGAGAAGATATGAAATTTCGAAATTGGGGTCAAAATGACCAAAATACCCCTAATAACAAGACTATGGCCTTGAAATTAGGGTTTTTAGAAAGATATTTTGATAAAATGCAAGTTTTGAAATTTGAATGGAATAAACTAAGCTAAATATGATGTGACATGATGGAAATTAGGGTTAGGTATTTCGAAATTGAGGTCAAATGACCAAATTGCTCCCGATAGCAAGACTATGGCCTTGAAATCAGGGTTTTCTGAAATAGATTTTGGTAAAAACTTAGGTTTTATGCACTAAATGAAATCAAATGAGCATCAAATTAAACCTAAAGTATCCTAAGATGCTTATGAACATAATAAAACCCTAAAACTACATGCTTATATACGAAAATCCAATAATATCACAAAAGATATGATTTTAACAGTGTTTTTGGAATTCTTCGGGTACCCTGTTTTGCAATTTTATTAATTCAGACATCAAATGGATTCCAAAATTCATAAAATTCAGTACCTGAACTTTTTATAACCCTAATGTCGAATTGGAATTATAAAAATAATTTTTTGACATTCAATTAATCCGAAAATTGCATTAAACACTAAAAATATGCTATTTTTGACCTAGTTCACCAACCAGTCTCAGTCCAAGACCCGAACCAGGGGTCAAATCTCCATGAAAATTTATGAAATTTTATAGAGACTGACTAAGAAGAAAAACAGAGATTTTTCAATTTACAGATTGGAAAAAGCATCTCTGGTTAGGGAGAAACCCTTTCGGCAATCTGAGTTAAAATATATCACTTTTAACAGGGATTAAAACGGATACTTCAGATTGAAAATACAGACATAAATATCCATTTTAAACAAAAATCTCTGAAATTTTAGTGGTGAATAGTAGACATAAAAATAATAATACTCACTTTTTACAGATCATGAATCGGATCTGTGGTTTGGGATTTATGACTAACACAAGTCTGATTAGGGTTTTGGTAAACCCTAACGAGTTTTCAATTTAAAAACAGATTCTTTGAAAGGGGAAAAATACTAAACTGTAATAAAAAAAACCTAAAATTTCACATCAGACAGATCTACTCAATGTGAATCCATAGCACTTTAAATATCTAAAATCGGATATAAGATGAGAGAAATATCATCACAGCAAGTTACCCTCTTGATTTTAACAACGATTTTAAAGTTTTAAAAACTCGATTTCATTTCTGATTTTCTGACAGGGCTTCCGAAGTCCAAAAACTCTGATTTTTTTACAGTAGATCAATAACATATGCATGCATCACATATAAAAAAATCAGAAATTAACAGCACATATTTCAATCTGAAACAGCATGCTCTTTTCTGTTCTAAACTAAAAAACACACAGAAATCTAAGAAACTTGAGAAAATATGCATTAACTAATGAAAACAATAAAATAAACCATAAAACAGTAAATAAAAATTATTTCTATGCTATAGAACGTAAAACAAACATGAATAAACCATGAAAATAAAATAAAAGCAGGGAATCAATGGCTGGAATTCAATATTACCTTTAAAACATAGATTTAACCCATTAAAAGGGTAAATCATGTATTTTATTGGTTAATAATGCAAAGACTAATGCTAAAATTGATTCTAATGGATTAGAATCCCTGTAAACACCATGAAACAGAGTTAGATCACTTTCTTGAACCTCTCTTGAGGTTCTTGGACTTGAATCCATGGTTTAATCCATGAAGGGGATGGCACCAATGGCTAAAATTGATTTAAAACATGAAAAAGTATTGAATAAAACTAAAAAAATATTAAAAATATTACCTTGGTGCTTGCAGCTTCAATGGAGGAAGGTGGAGATGCTGGAGAGGAGAGAGAGGCCACGAAAATTTGAGAGAAAAAGAGCCCCCTTTTGACCCCCTTTAGGTCCCCTATTTATAGTTTTTCAAAAAGTCACTTAATTAGGGTTAATTAAGAGGTTTTTCATTTTTTCAGGACTCTTTCTAATAAATCCACTAAGGGCAACGATTTTTTGTGGTTTTCTAACCCTAAATGAACTCTAATTAAACTCTAATTAAACTCTAATTAATACCTAATTAAACCCTAAAAAGTCCAAATGTGACACCACCTAATATGGACCCACATTTACTTTTTAAAACCTGAATTTAAAACCTTTAAAAACCAATGGTTTAAAAGTTAAATAAAATGAACTTTTAAAATTGATTTTGACTCCTCTAAACCCCTAACCTAACTACGACAATGACTAACCCTAGTCTAGCCCTGACTTACTCGAATATGGCGCCACCCTGAGTGGGCCCTACTTGAGTTTTTTTCAAACAGCGATTTTAAAACTTGAAATTGAAGGAGTTTTCAAAAGAGATTCAAAAGTAGACTTGAAATTAAAAGTTTTGAAATGGCACAGAGTTCCAACTGGGTCAGAATTCCTCTGGATATGGCGCCAACTGAGTGGACCCCACATCAGAGTTTTGAAAATTTGAAATAAATACTGAAAATGGCTTTGAAAAGGGGTTAAAATCAATAGTTGAAATTCAAAGATTTTTTAAAATAGAGTCTCAAGCGAACTGGACTCTGGGCTAGAGTCCTGGATTTTTAGGACTCTATGATTTTGGTTTTTAAAAGCCAAATAAAGAAATTTTTGAAAAGATTTCATCGAAAATGGTGAAACAAGTCAGAAAATACTATCAGGGTTAGACTCCTAACTCAATCAGGACTTTGAAATAGAGTCCTGGATTAACTGGACTCTACAAAATGACCTAATTTTTTAAAACAAATGAAAATAAGTGAAAAGGGAATAAAAATAGACTTCAAAACAGACTCCTGACAGGACTAGGACTCCGGGACAGAGTTCTGATCGGACTAAAACTCTAGATTTTTTTGGTATTTTCTGAAAAACAAATAAAAGAACTTGTTAAAACAGTGAAAACAATAACGAATACTGGAATAAAACAGAGTTCTGATTCAACTGAGACTCTAAGGACAAAGTCTTGATTGAACTAGGACTCTCATATTTTTGGATTTTCTGAGAAAACAAATGAGAGAATTTTGAAAAACAGGATAAAATTGAAGTTTTGGTTCAGAGTCCTGATCTGATTAGGACTTTGAGAAAGAGTCTTGATTCGATCAAAACTCTAAAAATTTTAGTTTTCTGATAAGCAATTGATGAAATTTAAGCAAAGCTTTTGAAAACCAGTGAAAATGAAGTGAGAAAATCAATTTTGGATAGAGTCCTACTTCGATCAGGACTCTAGGGTAGAGTCCTGATTTGATCAGGACTCTGAGATAAAATCTCAGAATTTTGAAATTCTTTGATAAAAGTGTAATAAATTTGATAAATGGAAAGATTTTTGAAGGATTTTCTCAAAATTGAAATCAGGATCAGAGTCCTGATCCAACTAGGACTCTCTGAACAGAGTCCTGTTTTAACTGAAACTCTGAGTTTCTGACTCATTTTGAAAGATTTTGAAAGATTTGATTGAAAATGGATAAAAATAGCTGTAAAAGATTAGAGTCCCAATCCAATTGAAACTCTGAAGAAGAGTCCTGATCCGACTGGACTCTTGAAGAAGAGTCCTGATCCAACTAGGACTCTGACATTTTGGCCAAAACAGAAGATTTTGAAAGGTTTTCTTCAAAGATAGGTAAAAAGGTAGTGAAAATTAGAGTTGTGATCCGACTAGGACTCTGGAAAAAGAGTCCTGATCCAATTAGGACTCTAAGATTTTTGAGATTTTTGAAGGAATCCAGAAGCGACACCACCTAAATGAGCCTCATCTGAGAATTACAATCAATTGAAATTGAGTTTGAAATGAATCCATATCATTTTCTAAGGAAGTATTTCAAAATATAAGGTCCTGGGGGTTAGAAAATGACATAATGTTGAATAAAAACCAAGGTTTTGAAATTGATTTTTGAAAGAAAAAGTTATAAAACTCAAATCTGGATTAAATATTTTAAAAACATGAGTGCTGGATCTCGAAAATGAGATGCAATGATATGCAATGCTATGTAGTGCAATGAAATGGTATGCCGAATGCATGCAATGATATGCAATGACACATGAAATGTAAGTACTGGATGAGGGTAAAAATTTGGGGTGTTTACAGATGCCCCTTTTTGCTACTAAGCCGGTTGTAAGCTGAGCTTAGTGGCAAAGAAAACACACCAAATTTGGATTATAAAAAATGCCCCAGTTAGATGAATCTAACTGAGTATGAAAGAATTAATCCAAGTGATGATGGTAGATATGAAATGTAGAATAAGGATAAAATTTTATTTCAAAAGAAAGTAAGATTCAGGTTTTGCCCTTAACCTGGATGGGACGGGAAATACCTCGTATGGAACGAAGCTCAGGCTTAACCCTTAACCTGACCGGGTTGAAAATGGAATACCTCATCAAAGGAGGCTCAGGTTTGTACCCTTGACCTGATTGGGCAAAAAATGGAATACCTCATCAAAAGAGGCCCAGGTTTATACCCTTAACCTGATTGGGCAGAAAATGGAATACCTCATCAAAGGAGACCCAGGTTTATACCCTTAACCTGATTGGGCAGAAAATGAAATACTTCATCAAAGGAGGCTCAGGTTTATACCCTTAACCTGATTGGGCAGAAAATGGAATACCTCATCAAAGGAGGCCCAGGTTTATACCCTTAACCTGATTGGGCAGAAAATGGAATACCTCATCAAAGGAGGCCCAGGTTTATACCCTTAACCTGATTGGGTAGAAAATGGAATACCTCATCAAAGGAGGCTCAGGTTTATACCCTTAACCTGATTGGGTAGAAAATGGAATACCTCATCAAAGGAGGCCCAAGTTTATACCCTTAACTTGATTGGGCAATGAAATACCTCATCACGTGAGGCTCAGGTTTGTACCCTTAACCTGATCGGGCAGAAAATGGAATACTTCATCAGAATGAAGCTCAGGTTTATACCCTTAACCTGATTGGGCAGAAAATGGAATACCTCATCAAATAAGGCTCAGGTTTGTACCCTTAACCTGATTGGGCAGAAAATGAAATACCTCATCAAAGGAGGCTCAGGTTTATACCCTTAACCTGATTGAGCATAAAATGGAATACCTCATCAAAGGAGGCTCAGGTTTATACCCTTAACCTGATTGGGCAGAAAATAGAATACCTCATCAAAGGAGGCCCAGGTTTATACCCTTAACCTGATTGGGCAATGAAATACCTCATCACGTGAGGCTCAGGTTTGTACCCTTAACCTGATCGGGCAGAAAATGGAATACTTCATCAGAATGAAGCTCAGGTTTATACCCTTAACCTGATTGGGCAGAAAATGGAATACCTCATCAAAAGAGGCTCAGGTTTGTACCCTTAACCTGATTGGGCAGAAAATGGAATACCTCATCAAAGGAGGCTCAGGTTTATACCCTTAACCTGATTGGTCATAAAATGGAATACCTCATCAAAGGAGGCTCAAGTTTATACCCTTAACCTGATTGGGCAGAAAATGGACAGAATCCTCGAAAGAAGACACGTGTTGGAACCTTCGGATTTCCGCACAATGAATCCGATAGGGGTTTTGCAAAAGGAAGGAAATTGGGGTCCCTAAAGTTTGAAAAGGGATTGATTTTGGGCGCCTCATTGCTGAGACTAATTAACTTTTGAAATTGCCTTTTGCTGGAATTGGTGGCTTAACCTCAAGCCGAAATTGGACTGTCTATGGTGGGACAGTGGGGACACAGGGAAGTGTGCGGATCTGAGAGCCCGTGCGCTCAGATTATACCAAAGAATGGAAGGAATCTTGAAAACTCCCGTTATCAAGTCCTAAAAGGGATAACAACTGATGTCAGGATGCGCCAAAGATGAACCTCAAGCTCTCGCCTCACGCCAGGATAGCTGGAAAATATTGTCAAAATGTTGAAAATTATTGTTGATTCAAAATAATTGAAAGTGATGCACATTGTTTTGAAGGTATTCCCTCTTTTCTACCTGAAGTATTACCTCCGACTGAGCTTAACTCTGTAGAATCAAGATTCGAATTCAAATTGCTTGCGATTGACTTTCTTTCAAGGAAGCTATCAATTTCCTTCATATGGACGGGAAAGAAAATATTCTTGATATTGCGAGAGCTATTGGTGAAAGAATATTGATAAAAGAATTTCACAAAATTAAAGAAAATTCTTGATAAATTTGGCAGTCTGATATCCTGGGATTCTTTTCTCATGATGATCTTTCTGCACTTTCTTTTTAGCAGATTAGAGCTCTCTTGAATTTTTCGGGAATTACATCATCCTTCATTTTGGAGATGTCCTGACTTGTCTCTCTCTTTTTTTTTGGAAGGGTACGTCACAAACTCCTTCATCTCAGAGATGTTCCGATCCTTCTTTTCTCTCAGAGATTATCTTGATAGTTATTGGCTGTTTGGTAGGAAATCTCTTGATGATAGCAGAAATTAAATACCTTTTAGGGTTTGTCGGTAGGCTCATCACACTCGCCTTCATCTTGACGGTGATCTGAACTTTCCCTGGAAGGATCCGTCACAAACTCCGTCATCTTGGAGATGATCCAAATCTTCTTTGGCCCTGGGGGTCGACTCGCTTAATTCGCCTTCATCTTGACGACAATTGAGAGATCCCTTTTGCAGATATTTAATTGCAGCTTAGGTGATTGAGGAGATATGAAAATTGAGTGGATTTTTCTGTATCACCCAGGATATTTCGATTGCTTTATTTTTCAAGAATGGTCTTTAGAAATGTGCCATTGACTGCGATCAATATCAATCACTTATGGCTTTGCAACAACATTGAGTTTTCTTTACTGGCCATATCGCGGATTTATTCTTCATCCTTTTGGTTGGCCAATAGAAAGATTTTGAACTTTGAATCCTTTTTCGCGAAAGCTTTGTCCTTTCGGAAGTAATACTGAGGGTATTCTGAGGTAATAATTTTGTGCAATAAAGATTTTTGAAATCAACAAATATTTAATGACAAATTGACAAAATTTTCTTGAAATCCTTTTGTGAAAGCGAGCATTTGAAGCACAACGCAGCACATCCATTACAGAAATTCTCTTCTCCTTTCCCTAAAGGAGAAGATTCAGAAATTAGAATTGGGAATTACTCCTCTCTTCCCTAAAGAGGAGGTGTTTGCAAAATGAACTTTCGAAGAGAAATTAAGCTTTCGTCAAAACTTCCTAACATTAGGCTTCTCTTATGGAAAGGGGGCCGGAATTGGTGAGGTTGGTAAATTGGTCATGAAGGAACGAGTTCATCACACTCTCCCTGAAAAGAGGGTCCTTCATGATGAAATGGCCTAGTCTGAAATTATGGGGCCACAAGGAAAGCAAGTCTTCGTCGAGTCTCTCCCTATAAAAAGGGTTCCTTATGTGAAATTTGGAATTTTGTTTTGCAAACGGTTCACAAAGACACGAGTCCCTTCAAACTCTCCCTGAAAAGGGGCTAAGTGAACGAATTGGATAGCATGCGAAAAGAGCGAGCTCCCTCGAACTCTCCCTATAAAAAGGATCTCTCGCAAGATTTTTTTTTTTTTTTTGGAATTGGGTATTGGGTGACCAAAAGGTCGAAATTTGGAAATTGAAATTTTGAAATTTGATATTTGAAATTGGAAATTGGAAATTGGAAATTGGAAATTGGAAATTGGAAATTGGAAATTGGAAATTTGGAAATTTGGAAATTGATAATTGGAAATTGGAAATTGGAAATTTGGAAATTGATAATTGGAAATTGGAAATTGGAAATTGGAAATTTGGAAATTGATAATTGGAAATTGGAAATTGGAAATTGGAAATTGGAAATTGGAAATTGGAAATTGGAAATTGGAAATTGGAAATTGGAAATTTGGAAATTGATAATTGGAAAATGGAAATTGGAAATTTGGAAATTGATAATTGGAAATTGGAAATTGGAAATTGGAAATTGGAAATTGGAAATTGGAAATTGGAAATTGGAAATTTGGAAATTTGGAAATTGATAATTGAAAATTGGAAATTGGAAATTTGGAAATTGATAATTGGAAATTGGAATTTGATGAGTGATCAACACGAGGACTGAACTCAAGAGGTCGACTAATATGATCATTCAGTGGAACACTAACATGAGTGCTTGATTTCGAAAGGATACCGGTATGCATACCGGTTTTAAAAATGTACCAGTTTGGATACGGGATTTTGGTTCAGTTCTGGTGATTGTCTTTCAATCTTGAATCGTTAGGAATTGTGATGGGATTGATAGTTGAAATCTCAATACTGACTAGATCGTTATTAATGTGATTGCATGCAAATGAATGCAAATTGATGCATATGAATGCACAAGTGCGTGAAATAAGAGATTTGTTCATCCTGCCTGCATACAGAATACTTGTAAATAAAAATAAAATTTTAAAATGCCCCAGTGTAACTGGGAAAAAGAATTTTGATCATTATTGAAGAAAATTTGGAAGAATTACAAAGAATAGGAAATTGTTCAAGTATAGAATTTTTTCAAATGTCGAGCATTGATGGGATCTGGTAATTCTATTCCATCAGTATTGATGAGCCGATATGAATTGCGAGGTAGTGCCTCTTTGACAACATAAGGACCTTCCCAATTTGGCGACCATTTGCCACCCGGGCGGTGCCTGAGATAAGCTGTTGATCTGAGCACTAGATCATTGACCCAAAATTTTCTCTCAATGACAGATTTTGCATATTGTCGGGCTATCCTCTGACGATAGGATTGAGCATGCTCTGCTGCTCTGAGCCTTCTTTCATCGAGCAAATCAAGCTGTATCAGTCGCTGTTGCTGATACTGATCAAGAGGTAATTCTAGAAGTGATGCAAATTTCAGAGCAGGTTTCTGAACATGTAGAGGCAGTACTACTTCAGTTCCGTAGACAAGTTCTGACGGAGTAGCATTCGTTGGAGTTCGAATGGTGGTTCTGTATGCCCATAATGCATCATGAATCTTTTCATGCCAGTCACGGCCCGTTTCTAAAGTTCGCTCCAGGATTCGAATCAGAATCTTGTTGGTGGCCTCTGCCTGACCATTCCCCTGAGGATAATAAGGAGCGGAAAAATGATGATGAATTCTAAATTTTGAGCAGAATGTCCTCATTCTCTCATTCTTGAAATGACTGCCATTATCCGACACAATATCATGTGGTATACCGAAACGGCAAAGGATATTCTTATGGATGAAAGAAACCACGTGTCGACCTTCTACTGTGCGTAGAGTGACTGCTTCTACCCATTTAGTAAAATATTCTGTTGCGGCAAGAAAATATTTATGACCATTGGAGGCTGAAGGAGTGATGGGGCCTACAACATCGAAGGCCCACATGGAAAATGGCCATGGCGAGACGACAGATTGCAAGTATGTCGCTGGCGCATGTATGGAAGGCACATGCATCTGACATTGAATGCACTTCTTCACAAAACGATAGCAATCTTGTTGCATAGTTTTCCAATAATATCCTGCTCGGATGTTTTGTTTGACGAGAGTCTGATAGCCAACATGACCACCACAAATGCCTTCATGTGCTTTTTGCACAACTTCTTTGGCTTCTTCTTCGTCCAAACATCTGGAATACTCAGAACTGAATCCACGACGATAAAGGACGTCGGCAAGAATAAAATATCGAGCAGACATGCGTTGAATTGCTCGCTGCTCTCTCTTTGATAATTCTGGGAGAAATTCGCCAGTTTTAATGAAATTCTTGATATCATGATACCAGAGCTTCTTCTTTTGCTCAGCCTGGTTTATCTGCTCTACTGGGACGAAAGCAGGTTGATCGAGTCTGCCAATTTCAAATGAGCGACAAGGTTCTCTACCCTTGAAAGACATGATGGATCCCAGATTGGCTAAGCTGTCTGCAACTTGATTGAAATCTCTCTTGATATGGAAAAGTTGGAATTCTTCGAATTTGTTGGCAAGAGCTGAGACAATCTTCTGGTAAGGAAGTAATTTCTGATCTTTCACTTGCCATTCGGCCACAACTTGATTGACGATTAACAAAGAATCGCCATAAGCATACACTCTTTTGACATTGAAGTCCTGTATAATTTTCAGACCTTGTATCAAAGCTTCATACTCGGCCATATTGTGAGTGCACTGAAAATCCAGTTTGAGAGAAAAGGGAATCATCTCTTTCTTTGGTGTGATTAGCAGAATTCTGATTCCTATGCCTGCCATATTCTTGGAACCGTCGAAGAATAAATTCCAAATTGGGGATTGTTGAATATTGCAGATCCGCTCATCGGGGAAATCATCCTCAGCTTTAACATCCTCTGCTAGGGGAAAATCTGCTAATTGGTCTGCAATTGCTTGGCCTTTGATAGATTGCTGAGAGACATATTCCAGGTCGTATTGCATTAATAGGACTTGCCATTTGGCGATTCGTCCGCTGAGAAATGGTTGTTCAAGAATGTACTTCAGAGGATTTAATTTAGATAGAATTTTGACTTCAGATGCTAATAGATAGTGTCTCAATTTCTGACACATCCATACCAGAGCTAAACACGTCTTCTCTATCTGAGAGTATTTCTTCTCGTAATCAATAAAGGTCTTGCTCACATAGTAAATGGCATGTTCTATCAAGCTGCCTTCTTCGTATTGCGCCAAGAATCCGCTGCAAGCAACTTGATTAACTGAAATGTATAGCAATAGGGGTTTCCCTAATTCTGGCGGCTTTAAAACAGGAGGATTGAAAAGATATTTCTTGATGCGTTCGAACGACTGCTGACACTCTGGTCCCCATTCGAACCTCACTCCTTTTCTGAGCAAATGATTGAAAGGCTCACATCTCATGGCCAAATTAGAAATGAATCGCCGAATTGATTGCATGCGTCCTTGAAGGCTATGCAATTCTTTGAGATTAGTCGGGGGCGGCATGCCAATGATAGCTTTGGCCTTAGCGGGATCCATTTCTATCCCCTTCTTGCTGACCAAGAAGCCTAGCAACTTGCCTGATTCGACTCCAAAGACACATTTTTGTGGATTGAGTCTTAGCTTGTAAAGAATGAGTCACTTGAAAACTTGATTGAGAGCTTCGATGTGATCTTCCTCTTCTTTGGATTTCACCAGAATATCATCGACATATGCATCCATAGTCTTGTGCATCTGATCATGGAAAATAACGGCCATAGCGCGCTGATAAGTTGCCCCAGCATTCTTGAGCCCAAACGGCATGACTATATAACAGAAAGTGCCCCATGGCGTAGTGAAGGATGTTTTGGATTGGTCACGAGCGGCCAATTTGATTTGATTATATCCGGAGTATCCGTCTATGAAGGAGAACATAGCATGCCCGACTGTGCTATCAACTAAGAGATCAATATTCGAGAGCGGATAGTCATCCTTCAGAGTGGCTTTATTGAGATCATGGAAGTCAATACAGATTCGCACTTTACCATTCTTCTTAGGAACTGCTACGATATTCGCTAACCAATCCGGGTAATCAATTGCTCGAATGAATCCTGCTTTAAGCAGATCCTCAAGTCCTTCCTTGACCTGTTGCTCTATTCGAGGATCCATTTTTCTCAACTTCTGCTTGACTGGTTTCGCATCAGGTTTCAGAACGAGGCGATGTTCCACCAATTTCGGATCTAAACTCTCATAAGTCCATGCGAATACTTCTTCATGTTGCTTGAGGAAATTAGTGAGCCTTTCTTTCTCTCCTGGACTCAAACCACTGCCAATCTTGAGAATTTTAGGATCGTCTTCTGATCCGATGTTGATATCCTCAGTCGGATCTTGAACTAAGGATGATGGCTCATCTTGCTTCTGAACCGATACAAATTCTGGCAGTTCTTGAAGAGCTGAATCGAACTCTGCGGATTCTTCTGACTGCTTTGCAGTCTGACTACATTCTGTTCTTATTCTGACCTGATGAATTATTGCTGATTTTGAACAGGCTTTTGGATTAAAGACGAGCTTCTTGATAGATCGGGAAGACATTCTGAAAATTGGAGGATAAATTGATTTAGGGAAATTGCTCATCATGAAATAAATTGCTTTTATTGAAAATAATTGGAAAGATAAAAGAGCAAAATGATTTCAATTTTGTGAAGATTTAATATTGAGGAGTAAAGAGACAAATGGCACCAAGATAGACAAAGGAAACTTGCCACTTTATTGAAAGATAGAATTAATCAAAATGACAATGATGAGAATGAAATGGGATATCATCCCGTCAAAAGAATAGAAAAGGAAAGACAAATGAATTCTTTTAATGCGTTCCCTTAATGAAAACAGTGCCCTTCCGAGATCTTCGGCCATTAAAGCCCAATCCGGCCCTTTTAGGGCAATGCTGAGGAATCACTGGTTCAAGACGACCATCTTCATTTTTGCCTAGGCCTTGAAAAGGCTGATAGCCGTGCTTCACTAGTAAATCAAATCCCTTTTTAGCCTTCATAAATTGGGAGAATAGAGGATGACCCTTAAGTGTGCTATAATCAATTCGTCCTCCAATCTTGAAGAATTGTGGGCCTCCCCATCGGGTCGCAGCCACTGTATGCTCGGGTTGCTCTGCCGTCTGTATTATTCCTGAATCCTCTTTGAAGCTGACCTCTTCAATACCCCTAATGCTAGGGATATCAGTAGTGAACGAGGGCCTGGGAACCATGGGTTGTGCTAGCCTCTGCTCTGGATCTTCGCCTAAGACTGTCGTGATCATACCACCTTTTGACCACTTAATGCACTGATGCAGAGTAGACAGTACTGCGTTTGTGTTGTGGATCCATGGTCTCTCGAGAAGCAGATTATAAGTGGGCGGCACATTGACCACGTGAAAGAGAATTGAATGGACCGAGTAGTCAATGAAGATCTCCAGGAAGATTTTTCCTTTCGCTGTTTGGCCATGATTGTCGAACCCATAAATGGTGATTGGATCTGGAATGTATTCTTCTTCTTTAATGCCCAAAGCTTTGACGGTCATTTCCGGACATATATTGAGGCTGCTGCCTCCATCGATCAGCACATGAGGAACTTTCATCCCTCTGGTTCGAACCACAACATACAAGGCATTGTTGTGAAATACATGAGGTTTAGGGAGATCCTCATCGGAGAATGTAACTGGAGCATTAGTCATGGCCTGATTGACTATGTGGGCCATGTCTTCCGGAGTTATGCTTGGTTTCACCTTGATTTTCTGCAACAGATTATTTAATACTTGCTGATGTTTAGCGGAAGCTTGGGTTAAGTCCAAGATTGAGACATTGGATAATGCTGTAATAGGCTTTAGAGTGGATGTCCCGCTTTTCTTTGGGGTGTACTTAATGAGATACTTAGGGAGCCATGGCATACTTCTGGCTACCTCGGGAGATACCCCGGCGGGCTTGTCAGATACTTTCAATTTGCCGAAAGCTGAAATAAGGTCCATCTTCTGGGCCTTGGACCGAGCCTGTTGCAATACCAGGACTTGATGCTGAGCTTGCATATCATTTTCAGAGCACGGCCTGATATGCTCCTGTGGTTGAAATGATTGTTCGGTGATGACTACTGTAGAATGACGAGGAAATGGCTCTTTTAGAATATCTATATTTTCATCTTCCGCACCTTCTAGTAGAAGATTTTTATCAATAAGGTCCTGAACAATATTCTTCAGAACGAAACAATTCTCAGTATTGTGCCCCACTGTTCGATGAAATTTGCAGAATTGGTCTTTGAATTTTCCCATAGGAGCGGAAGGATCGACCAGCCTGGGCAATTTGACCATCTCCTTGGTCAACAGGTACTCGAGCACAGTCTCGAGTGATTGATCTAATGGAGTGAACTTCCTCTCATAGCTCCATCCTTCGTGCTTCACTTTCTCTCGGGGTTTTGGTCCCTGCTCTAGTTGAAGCGGCTTGCTGAATTGCGGGATCGGCTTCCCTTTCTGATCATTCCTGTTTGAACCTCCTGCCCCATAACAGAAGTCTCTATTCTGTCCCTTGCGATGATTCCATTTATTATTACTGACAAAATTAGTGAAGTGAGTCTGCTTCTTTGACTCGTTTTGGCCGCTGTTCTTGGTGAAAGTGAAACCTTCGTAGAAACCATTCTCCATACTCAATTCGAGCCATTCGGCTCGTTCTGTTAACTCTATAAAGGTTCTGAATGGTGCAGTAGAGATGAGGCCTTTTAGAGGCTGCGAGAAATTGCTTAGAATTAAGGACAAAGCATGCCCTTCTGATATGGGGTCTCTCATCTTGTTGCAAGCTGACCTCCAGCGATGGATAAAATCTCGGGCCTTTTCATTTTCTCTCTGTTTCAGGCCACAGAGATGACTGAGGGTCGGGAGCGCCTCAGCATTAAAGAGGAATCGCTCGATGAACATATTCACCACCTTATCAAATTCTTTCAGCTCTATGGGGTTGATGTGCTCCGAGTACCATTTAGCTGCCGTTCCCTCCAGACTGCGAGGGAAGCAAAGGAAGAGTGCCCGATTGTCACGCTTGAATCGTGAACATTCAGCGAAAAACATGGCGAGGTGAGCCTTAGGGTCGCCAGAACCATCAAACTTGATAAATTTTCTGGAGAGATTATCCAGATTGTCGTCCCCATCTAAACCATCATAGAAGTCTTCGTTGGTGAAGACTTTCTTGCCCTTGTCGCGGGTCTGCAGATCTTTCACCATTCTCATCATATCTTTTAATTGTGACTGGGTAGGGTCGTCAACAGACTGATTTTTGGATTTGTAAGCCGACCCCTGACCCTGAGTCGACCTTTTGAATTCATATTTATTTTCACATTCCTTGTCATCATCGTCAGCTGATTCTGACTCATCAGATATTTCCTTGTGACGACTCTGCTTTTTGCTGATCTTCACATTCTTGACGGCATGACCCTTATCTTTCTGTTTGGTCTGAATTTCCTCAGTACTGGCCTCGGCTTGCTCTGCCAGCATCTTGGTCATCATTTTTTTGAACATGACGTACATTTGGGGATCGATGCCATCATCCGCCTGCTGTCCTTGATTTTTAGCTGATCGGGGGGGAATCCATTTCCTCTTCTGAAGCGACTGAGTATGCAATGCCTTCGATTGATGAGGTTTTCTTTCCGGACCTTGTATGAACCATCGAGTATCACGAGTGTTCTTTTGGATATTGCTGATGCTCTCTGCAAGGTAGAACTGATGGTTAGGCTTCTGAAGGAAGTTTGGTTGGAGGAAAATATTTATTGAGAATTTTGGTAGACAATTGAAATAATATCCCATTACTAGGGATTGAGTCATCGCTAGAGTTACGACAATTGCGCTGCTATTTTTTGCAAAATAGACAACTGGAAATATGCCTTGTTACCTAGGCGAGGTCGTCAAACCAAAGTGAAATGTAAAATAAAGGAATTTTATTGAGGGGAAAAACATGATTTTATCAATAATACACTTGACAGAGGGGAGGGGGATAGACAATTTTCCACCACTCCGGATAATCAGAAGATACACAAGGACCAGGAAAAATAGTAAGACTGACAAAGGAATCCCAGCCATGTCTGGCAGAATGGTATCCTCCGGACCACTGATCTAATGAGAGGCCGAATTCTGGCAGAACCCCTGATAGTGGACGAATCTCTACGCGCTTCTGCCTCTGAGAGAACTGCCTGACGCATCGCTCTCGATGATAGTATACGCAGAAGAATGGACCAAGTAGCCTGAACCGCTTGCCGTATGCATAAGTGTATCTAGGAGGTGATTCCTGACGATCAAAGTAGTCCCATACGACTTCTTCCTCCTGAAGGTTGTCGATCAAGAACTGGTATCGCGCAACTGGAAGAAGCTTTTCACTATCGTATCTGAATGAACTGGCTCGGGCGGGCACATGCCGGAGGAACCAAGACTGTAATGCGTAGGTGCACCCTTCGACTAGAATTGATTCTCCGAGTGTGAAACGGGTCAACCCTCGGTATAGAAAGGCGAGTGCGGCCATGGCTATCGAGAGGCGGCTGGTCTGTCGACTTCCCCACCTCCTTAAAAGCTGAACTATTCTGATATCCATATAATTCCATCCATCGGGAAAGAAAGCCAATCCCACCATGCACAGAACCATCCCATGCTGAATTCTTTCTCGAGCTATCCTGGACAACGAGCTGACTTCTATGAATATCCCATACTGTCTGTAGATTTCGAGCAGGTCCACATATTCATTTGCATCTTCTTCAATCAAAGGCCAAGAGTTGCGTCCTGTCATGCGAGCTAAGGCATCTTTAGGGTCCAGACCCTTAACATTAATCAGAAACTATTTCTCCAATGGATCTCCAGGCTGACCGGCTGGCTCGGGCAATCCCATGATTTCTGAAAATTCATCCATCAGTATTGTCATCTCGCCCCACGGGAACCAGAAGGTAGAAGTGCTCGGATTCCACCGTTCTGCTAGTGCATGGATCAAGTTGTCATTGACTGTCTGCTTTTCCACTGCGGACGCCAGTTCTAACCCACAATCGTCCAAGTGGTCTGGAAACATACGAGAGAAATTCTTGAACCATAAATAGTACCACCGGGGAAAGAAGGATCCGGTGCTGAGGACTCGATGCTCGGGAAGACTTTGTCGCACCTCGTAGGAGATGTGACCCTCAGGGAAGACTGAATCAAGCTGACTGGATGCCATCAGACTGGAAAACATGGAAAATTAGAATAAGACTTGGGAAAATACAGGAAATTTGAGGGAAATGCAGGCAGGATAAAAATAAAGTAGGAAATTCGAGATCCAGAAGACAGGAAAGATGGGAAATTACCTGGAGTTTTGAAGGAAATTAAGGGAAATTTGGAAAATCGTCCAGGGTTTGATGGAATATAAAGAAATAAATGGAAAATAAAGTATTTGGAAAATCGTCCAAGGTTTAAAACATGGACATATATTGGGGAATTTTGAGAAAATCGTCCAGTATTTTAGAAAATTGGGAAAATATGGAAAATAAAAAGGAAATAACACATTCAATCACATTCTGCATAAACAAGTATGCACATACAGCATTCCCTAAAAGCTGACTCTAGATGCACAAATTTTGAAATAGCTGTAGGACCTTAATCCTAACTCTAAGGTTCAGATCAACTGTATCCAATCCAGTTATGCCTATATACTCAAGCCAAGGCTCGATGTACGTGGCATAAAATCAATTTCTCCGGTTCTAGGTTCAAGTTTTCCAACATCCTTGAGCACCTGCCGATATACGTTGGACTATGGCCCTTGGTACGTGGCAGGGGGGTTTTCACCCAAATAGGTGGCCCAGTTGTGAGCCTCTGTCCCGAACTATGGTTCTGGAAGAGAGCCTAGCAACGTGAAGACCGGGACAATATAGGTGGGGGTGGTTTTTTGAAAACATGAGCACATGCAAGCAAATAGAAGGCTCTAAGTCCTAAAGAGATAGATTTTTGAAATATTTGAAGAAGCAAACATTGTTTTCATACAAACCTAGATTGAGGAGTGCTGTATTAGACCTAAGTCTATGTGAGCATGAATAATTCTCCTCAATATGGTCCTACCAAACCATACCTAGTCTATATGCATTCCATGTCAGCTGGGTTCAAGTCTAGGTTCCTAGGTTCACATGATATCATAAAGCAAAGCTGACATTCCATGGAAATCGATTTTGACAATTTGAACTAAGTAGAGCATTAGATTGATCACGCAAAGACAGGTCCCATCACGGTCGCCAAACCTGTTATCATCGCAAAATTTTTAACTTTTTGCGAGTCAAACTGACCTTTGAAATAATTTTTGAAAATAACTCGCCTCCGTTTTAAAATGCGGGAAAATTCCGTAGAATGGGACTCGCCTGTCGGTACGAGGTTCGACCGTTCCTGCCAACTTTAACAAGGGTAATCGAACCAAGGATCAATCTACTGCTCTGCTTTATTCAACTTATCTAAATCATATTCTAATTTCTAAATGCACAAAGAATCAGGCATGTGCTATGAATTTTCTGAAAATGCATATTTGAAAACATGATGTTTACTTCAAAGATTGGAAAATAAACTCTTTGAAAATCATGAATCATGATTGAGATACTGTATTTGAGAAAGTGAAAATCGATTTATGAAGAAATATAAGGATTTTGTGAAAATCGATTTTGAGAAATGTGAAATAACTTTGAAAAACTCGATTTCTTTGAATTCAAACTTTGAAATTGAAAATCTAACTTAGAAAATTGAATTTGGAACTTGGGAAATACTTGAAATATCATTGGCAAATCCATATTTTGAGAAAATCGATTTTGAATAAGACTTAGGAAATTTTGAAGAATTTGATTCCTTTGACTTGGAATTGGAATTGGAATTAAAAAATTCATGAAATGAATGAATATGATTTTGAGGAATTGGGAAAAACTCTTTGTATTTTTGAGAAATGCAGTGCATTTTGAAATTAGCCTAAGAGTGTAGGCTGAATGTGGCTAATGTGAAGATCATAAATCTAGATATCCTTTATATTCTGACTATGGCCATAAATACGAATTCCACCAAGTTTATAAACTTCATAAAAGCTAGTGTATGTGCCATTCGTGTAGACCATAGTGAGTTTGAATATGCATGAATCATCATCCATCACACATTAACATTATTTAAAAAAATAAACTATATGCAATGCTGCCTAATCTATGCAGGAATTTGTAAATTCTTATTCCAAAGTTTAATTTAGTTTACATCACTATTGAAATTTAAATACATGAAAAATAAAGTCTTCAATGTACCTGCAAAACTAGAAAACTTTGTTAGTGATGATATGTTGGCTTTTCTAGATTTATCCAGCAATATCAGGAAATTACTGGATTTTGCTAAATATAAGCCTTTTTGCGATGATTCCCTTAAATAAAAATGATGAAATATGAAATAAAATGGAATAAATAAGGAAGAGAAGATATGAAATTTTGAAATTGAGGTCAAAATGACCAAAATACCCCTAATAACAAGACTATGGCCTTGAAATTAGGGTTTTTAGAAAGATATTTTGATAAAATGCAAGTTTTGAAATTTGAATGGAATAAACTAAGCTAAATATGATGTGACATGATGGAAATTAGGGTTAGGGATTTCGAAATTGAGGTCAAATGACCAAATTGCCCCCGATAGCAAGACTATGGCCTTGAAATCAGGGTTTTCTGAAATAGATTTTGGTAAAAACTTAGGTTTTATGCACTAAATGAAATCAAATGAGCATCAAATTAAACCTAAAGTATCCTAAGATGCTTATGAACATAATAAAACCCTAAAACTACATGCGTATGTACGAAAATCCAATAATATCACAAAAGATATGATTTTAACAGTGTTTTTGGAATTCTTCGGGTATCCTGTTTTACAATTTTATTAATTCAGACATCAAATGGATTCCAAAATTCATAAAATTCGGTACCTGCACTTTTTATAACCCTAATGTCGAATTGGAATTATAAAAATAATTTTTTGACATTAAATTAATCCGAAAATTGCATTAAACACTAAAAATATGCTATTTTTGACCTAGTTCACCAACCAGTCTCAGTCCAAGACCCGAACCAGGGGTCAAATCTCCATGAAAATTTATGAAATTTTATAGAGACTGACTAAGAAGAAAAACAGAGATTTTTCAATTTACAGATTGGAAAAAGCATCTCTGGTTAGGGAGAAACCCTTTCGGCAATCTGAGCTAAAATATATCACTTTTAACAGGGATTAAAACGGATACTTCAGATTGAAAATACAGACATAAATAACCATCCTAAACAAAAATCTCTGAAATTTTAGTGGTGAACAGTATAGAAAAAAATAACAATACTCACTTTTTACAGATCATGAATCGGATCTGTGGTTTGGGATTTATGACTAACACAAGTCTGATTAGGGTTTTGGTAAACCCTAACGAGTTTTAAATTTAAAAACAGATTCTCTGAAAAGGAAAAAATACTAAACTGTAATACAAAAAATCCTAAAATTTCACAGCAGACAGATCTACTCAATGTGAATCCATAGCACTTTACAGATCTAAAATCGGATATAAGATGAGAGAAATATCATCACAGCAAGTTACCCTCTAGATTTTAACAACGATTTTAAAGTTTTAAAAACCCGATTTGATTTCTAATTTTTCTGACAGGGTTCCCGAAATCCAAAAACTCTGATTTTTTTACAGTAGATCAATAACATATGCATGCATCACATATAAAAAAATCAGAAATTAACAGCACATATTTCAATCTGAAACAGCATGCTCTTTTCTGTTCTAAACTAAAAAACACACAGAAATCTAAGAAACTTGAGAAAATATGCATTAACTAATGAAAACAATAAAATAAACCATAAAACAGTAAATAAAAATTATTTCTATGCTATAGAACGTAAAACAAATATGAATAACCATGAAAATAAAATAAAATCAGGGAATCAATGGCTGGAATTCAATATTACCTTTAAAACATAGATTTAACCCATTAAAAGGGTAAATCATGTATTTTACTGGTTAATAATGCAAAGACTAATGCTAAAATTGATTCTAATGGATTAGAATCCCTGTAAACACCATGAAACAGAGTTAGATCACTTTCTTGAACCTCTCTTGAGGTTCTTGGACTTGAATCCATGGTTTAATCCATGAAGGGGATGGCACCAATGGCTAAAATTGATTTAAAACATGAAAAAGTATTGAATAAAACTAAAAAAATATTAAAAATATTACCTTGGTGCTTGCCGCTGCAATGGAGGAAGGTGGAGATGCTGGAGAGGAGAGAGAGGCCACGAAAATTTGAGAGAAAAAGATCCCCCTTTTGACTCCCTTTAGGTCCCCTATTTATAGTTTTTCAAAAAGTCACTTAATTAGGGTTAATTAAGAGGTTTTTCATTTTTTCAGGACTCTTTCTAATAAATCCACTAAGGGCAACGATTTTTTGTGGTTTCCTAACCCTAAATGAACTCTAATTAAACTCTAATTAATACCTAATTAAACCCTAAAAAGTTCAAATGTGACACCACCTAGTATGGACCCACATTTGGATTTTAAAACCTGAATTTAAAACCTTTAAAAACCAATGGTTTAAAAGTTAAATAAAATGAATTTTTAAAATTGATTTTGACTCCTCTAAACCCCTAACCTAACTAGGACAATGACTAACCCTAGTCTAGCCCTGACTTACTCGAATATGGCACCACCCTGAGTGGGCCCTACTTGAGTTTTTTTCAAAAAGCGATTTTAAAACTTGAAATTGAAGGAGTTTTCAAAAGAGATTCAAAAGTAGACTTGAAATTAAAAGTTTTGAAATGGCACAGAGTTCTAACTGGGTCAGAATTCCTCTGGATATGGCGCCAACTGAGTGGACCCCACATCAGAGTTTTGAAAATTTGAAATAAATACTGAAAATGGCTTTGAAAAGGGGTTAAAATCAATAGTTGAAATTCAAAGATTTTTTAAAATAGAGTCTCAAGCGAACTGGACTCTGGGCTAGAGTCCTAGATTTTTAGGACTCTGTGATTTTGGTTTTTAAAAGCCAAATAAAGAAATTTTTGAAAAGATTTCATCGAAAATGGTGAAACAAGTCAGAAAATACTATCAGGGTTAGACTCCTAACTCAATCAGAACTCTGAAATAGAGTACTGGATTAACTGGACTCTACAAAATGACCTAATTTTTTAAAACAAATGAAAATAAGTGAAAAGGGAATAAAAACAGACTCCTGACTGGACTAGGACTCCGGGACAGAGTTCTGATCAGACTAAAACTCTAGATTTGTTTGGTATTTTCTGAAAAACAAATAAAAGAACTTGTTAAAACAGTGAAAACAATAACGAATACTGGAATAAAACTGAGTTCTGATTCAACTGAGACTCTGAGGACAAAGTCTTGATTGAACTAGGACTCTCAGATTTTTGGATTTTCTGAGAAAACAAATGAGAGAATTTTGAAAAACAGTTAAAAACAGGATAAAATTGAAGTTTTGGTTCAGAGTCCTGATCTGATTAGGACTTTGAGAAAGAGTCCTGATTCGATCAGAACTCTAAGAATTTTAGTTTTTTGATAAGCAAATGATGAAATTTAAGCAAAGCTTTTGAAAACCAGTGAAAATGAAGTGATAAAATCAATTTTGGATAGAGTCCTACTTCGATCAGGACTCTGGGGTAGAGTCCTGATTTGATCAGGACTCTGAGATAAAATCTCAGAATTTTGAAATTCTTTGATAAAAGTGTAATAGATTTGATAAATGGAAAGATTTTTGAAGGATTTTCTCAAAATTGAAATCAGGATCAGAGTCCTGATCCAACTAGGACTCTCTGAACAGAGTCCTGTTTTAACTGAAACTCTGAGTTTCTGACTCATTTTGAAAGATTTTGAAAGATTTGATTGAAAATGGATAAAAATAGCTGTAAAAGATTAGAGTCCCAATCCAATTGAAACTCTGAAGAAGAGTCCTGATCCGACTGGACTCTTGAAGAAGAGTCCTGATCCAACTAGGACTCTGACACTTTGGCCAAAACAGAAGATTTTGAAAGGTTTTCTTCAAAGATAGGTAAAAAGGTAGTGAAAATTAGAGTTGTGATCCGACTAGGACTCTGGAAAAAGAGTCCTGATCCAATTAGGACTCTAAGATTTTTGAGATTTTTGAAGGAATCCAGAAGTGACACCACCTAAATGGGCCTCATCTGAGAATTACAATCAATTGAAATTGAGTTTGAAATGAATCCAGATCGTTTTCTAAGGAAGTATTTCAAAATATAAGGTCCTGGGGGTTAGAAAATGACATAATGTTGAATAAAAACCCAGGTTTTGAAATTGATTTTTGAAAGAAAAAGTTTTAAAACTCAAATCTGGATTAAATATTTTAAAAACATGAGTGCTGGATCTCGAAAATGAGATGCAATGACATGCATTGCTATGTAATGCAATGAAATGGTATGCCGAATGCATGCAATGATATGCAATGACACATGAAATGTAAGTACTGAATGAGGGTAAAAATTTGGGGTGTTTACAGAGGTGCGACAAGGTCTTCCAGAATATTGAACTCTAAGCACTGGATCCTTCATTCCCCGGTGGTACTATTCATGGCTCAAAAACTTCTCTCGTATGTTTTCGGACCATTTGGACGATTGTGGATTGGAACTGACATTCACAGTGGGAAAGCAGACAGTCAATGGCAATTTGATCCACGCACTGGCAGAGCGGTGGAATCCGAGCACTAGTACCTTCTGGTTCCCATGGGGGGAAATGACTTTGTTGATGGACGAATTCTCGGAGATTGTGGGATTACCTGAACCAGTTGGTCAGCCTGGAGATCCATTGGAGAAGCAGTTTTTTATTAATGTCAAGGGTCTGGATCCCCAAGACGCTTTAGCTCGCATGACAGGACGCAAGTCTTGGCCCTTGATCGAGGAGAATGGAAACAAATATGTGGACCTGCTCAAAATTTACAGACAATATGGAGCATTTGTGGAAGTCAGTTCTTTATCTCGAGCAGCCCGAGAGAGAATCCAACATGCAATGGTCTTATGCACTGTGGGATTAGCTCTCTTTCCTGATGGACAGAATTACATGGATATCAAGATAGTTCAACTTCAGCGAAGGTGGGGAAGTCGACAGACCAGCCGCCTCTCTATAGCCATGGCCTTACTCGCTTTTCTATACCGAGGGTTAACCCGTTTCACACTCGAAGAATCAATTCTAGTCGAAGGGTGCACTTATGCATTGCAATCTTGGTTCCTCTGGCATGTGCCAGCCCGAGCCAGTTCCTTCAGATACAATGGTGAAAAGTTTCTCCCAGTTGCGCGATACCGGTTCTTGATCGATAACCTTCAGGAGGAAGAAGTTGTGTGGGACTACTTTGATCGTCAGGAATCACCTCCTAGATATACTTATGCATATGGCAAGCGATTCAGGCTACTTGGTGCATTCTTCTGCGCATACTACCATCCAGAGCATTGTGTTAGACAGTTCTCTCAGAGACAAAAGCACATAGAAATTCGTCTATTATCAGGGATCTTGCCGGAGTTCGATCTCACATCAAATCAGTGATCCGAAGCATACCATTCTGCCAGACATGGCTGGGATTCTTTTGTTACTCTCACTATTTTTCCTGGTCCTTGAGTGACCTCTGATTATCAGGAGTTGTGGAAAATTGTTTGATCCCCTCCCCTTTGTCAAGTTTATTATTAATAAAATCATGTCTTTTTCCTTCAATAAAATTCCCTTAAATTTCATCCTATCTTGGTTTGACGACCTCGCCTAGGTAACAAGGAATATTTTTCAGTTGTTTATTTTTGCAAAGGAATGACAACGCAATTGTCGTAATCTGAGCGACGACTCAGTCCATAGTAATGGGACATCCTTCAAATTGTCTACAAGATATTCAACAAATATTTCCTATTCAAAACCATTTTCAACAGCTAATCCTCAGTTTGCCCTGCAGAGAGCACCCGCATCCTTACATGGTTCAGAGGAGGTCCGGAAAGAAAACTGTGCCAGTCCAGATTACCAGTTCCCCGACAGTTTCAGTGCAAGAAATGGCCTCGTCATAATCTGCCGAAAATAGAAAGCAGTAAGCTAATGATGACATCGACCCACAGATGTATTCATTGTTCCAGAGAATGCTGAGTAAGTTATTGACTGAAGAAACAGGAGCTAGCTCAGGAAAAGCCCACAATAAGAAAAAGGTCAAAGGTCGAACAATGAAAAAGAATGTGAAGATCACTAGGAAGTAGAATCGTCACGAAGAAACATCTGATGAGGCAGAATCAGCAGAAGATACTGATGAGCAATATGAAACTCACCAAGCAGTTAGAAAGTCTACTCAAAGGCAGGGGTCAGCTTATAAATCTGGGAATCAGTCTGTCAATGACCCTACTCAGCTACAACTCCGAGATGTGGTTAAAATGGTCAAAGATCTTCAAGCTCGTGACAAGGGCAAAAGGGTCTTTACAAGCGAAGACTTCTATGACGGACTAGATGGGGATGATGATCTCGACAATCTCCCCAAGAAATTTATCAAATTCGATGGTTCGGGTGACCCAAAGGCACACCTCGCCCTTTTCTTTGCAGAATGTTCCAAGTTCAGGAGGAACAACCGAGCCTTATTTCTTTGTTTCCCTCGCAGTCTGGAGGGTATTGCAACAAAATGGTATTCAGAGCATATTAATCCCATAGAGCTGAAAGAGTTTGATAAAGTGGTCAATTTGTTTATTGAGCGCTTTTTATTCAACGTTGAAGCCCTCAAGACTCTCAGCCACCTCTGCAGTCTAAAGCGGAAAGAAAATGAAAAAGCCAGGGATTTTATTCATAGATGGAGATCTGCTTGTAACAAGATGCGTGATCCAATATCAGAAGGACACGCATTGTCCTTAATTCTGAGTAATTTCTCGCAACCCCTAAGGGGATTAATGTCCACCTCTCCATCAAAAACCTTCATAGAACTGACAGAACGAGCCGAATGGCTCAAGTTGAGTATAGAAAATGGCTCTTATGAGGGCTTCATGTTCAGTAAGAACAACGATCAGCAAGAATCAAAGAAGAAAACCCACTTCACATACTCTGCCAATAACAGCAAGAACCAAAATAAAGGAAATGGGAAAGATCACAGCTATGGTTTCGGAGGGTCGAATCCCAACAAAAGTGATCAGAAAGGCAAATTGATCCCTCAGTATGACAAACAACCACAGCAGATTCTTGATCAAGGGTCGAAATCTCAAGAAAAGCCAAAGCGTGAAGGGTGAAGTTATAATCGCAAATTTACTCCTCTAGATCAGTCTCTTGAAACAGTCCTAGAATATATGCTCAGCAGTGACATGATTAAACTCCCAAGGGTAGTCGATCCACCAGCAGTTATGGGTAAAATGAAAGGCCGATTCTCCAAGTTCCACCGAACAGTGGGACATGACACTGAGAACTATTTCGTTCTAAAAAATATTATACAAGAGGAGTATTTCCAGCATTCAACTGCAGTGATGAGAAAATGGAAATTCTAAATCAGCCATTTTTTCAGCATTCAACTACAGTGATATCTGATCATCCTTTTCAGCCACAAGATCACATCCAACCGTGTCCTAGCAGCGATATCGATGTACAACATCAGGTGTTAGTGTTGCATAAGGTTCATTCCAATTCTCAGAAGATGGACCTCGTTTCAGCTCTCAGTAAGCTGAAAGTTTCAAAAGAGCCTGTTGGGGTGTCTCCAGAAGTAACCAAAAGAATGTCATGGTTTCCCAAGGGCTTTATCAAACCTGTTTCAAAAAAAGAGAAAGCATAAGAAAAATAGGTCGATACAGTGCAAAGACCAATCACTGCCCTCTCTAATATCCCTATTCTGGAGTTGGCGCGTGCCTCTCCCAAGCATCAACAAGTCCTGGACGATTTATTGTGTAAAATCAAGGTCAAGTCAGGCACCACACCTGAAGACATGGCTCAGATCGTTAATCAGGCCATGACCAATGCTCCCATAACCTTCTCAGATGAGGATTTGCCCAAGCCTCACGCATTTCATAACAATGCTTTGTACATTATAGTGCGAACCCGGGGAATGACTGTACCCCATGTGCTCGTAGATGGGGGCAGTAGCCTTAACATTTGCCTCGAAATGACTGCCAAGGCTCTGGGCATAAAAGAAGAAGAATACACGCCGGATCCAATCACCATTTATGGATTTGATAATCACGGACAAACAACAAAGGGCAAAATCTTTTTGGAAATATTCATCAACTACTCTGTTCACACGGTGCTTTTCCATGTTGTCAATGTGTCGCCAACGTATAATCTTCTATTGGGAAGAACCTGGATTCACAATGTCAATGCGGTGCCATCCACCTTGCACCAGTGTATTAAGTGGTCTAAAGGTGGCATGATCACTACTGTCCTGGGGGAAGATCAAGAAGAGAGGCTGGCTCAGCCTATGATTCCTCGACCGACCTATACTACTGATATTCCTAGCATCAGGGAGAGCGAAGAAGTTATTCTTAGCGAAAGTATGGAAATGTTAAAGTTAGAGGCAACACCAGAAGCGAAGCATACTACAACAATGGTCCAATGGCAAGGGCCACATTTCTTCAAAATCGGGGGTCGTCTCGATTACAACACTTTCAAGGACCATCCTCTTTTTCCGCAGTTTGTAAGAGCCAAGAAAGGGTTCGACCTGTTACTAAAGCATGGTTATCAGCCTTTCAAAGGCTTGGGCAAGAACGAAGATGGCCGACTAGAGCCAGTGGTCCTGGACCATCATCCGCGCAGGGCAGGATTGGGGTTCATGGGCAAAGGATCTCACAAAAATACTGTCTTCATTAAGGGGATTCATTGAAAGCTTCCACCGTTTGTCTTTATCCTTTTTCATTCAGTTAATTTCTGCAGTTTATAGGGACAAGGTCCCATTTCAATTTATGTCAAATGTTATCATTTCAAATCCTCAATAAAGCTATCAATTTTCTCATCTATCTGGATCCCATCTTTCTCTTACTCCTTTGCAATTTGTCTCCAAAATTCATTGTTCTTATCCTTTTCCATTTCATGCAACTTATGCCATAATGAATGAACTTTTTCTGAAAGCTATTCCTTTTTGAAATTTCAGAATGTCTTCCCAATCAATAAGGAGATTAGTCATCAATTCGTCAATCACATCGAAACTTTCAAAGATTTATCGGGTCAGGGCAAGAGAGGAGGACAGTAAGGTCACAAAGCAGCCAGAAGAAATGGCAGAATTTGATTCGACGCTTCTAGAATTGCCAAAATTTGCAGCAATTCAGAAACAGGATGAGCCATCGACCCTAGTTTAGGATCCAACTGAAGACATCAATATTGGTTCAAAGGATAATCCTAAAATTCTCAAGATCGGCTCTTGTCTAAGCACAGATGAGAAGGAAAAGCTCATCCATTTTCTCAAGCAATATCAAGAAGTGTTCGAGTGGACTTATGAGAATATGTCAGGGTTAGATCCTAAATTGGTGGAACATCACCTCGTCTTGAAGCCTGATGCGAAACCAGTTAAGCAGAAATTAAGAAAGATGGATCCTCGAATCGAGCAGCAGGTCAAGGAAGGACATGAGGATTTGCTTAAAGCATGATTCATTCGAGCAATAGATTATCCGGATTGGTTGGCAAATATCATAGTAGTTCCCAATAAGAATGGTAAAGTTTGAATCTGTATCGACTTTCGTGATCTCAATAAGGCTACTCCTAAGGATGACTATCCGCTCTCAAATATTGATCTCTTGGTCGATAGCACGGTTGGTCATGCCATGTTCTCTTTTATGGATGGATACTCTAGATATAATCAAATCAAACTGGCCGCTCGTGACCAATCCAAAACATCCTTCACTACACCATGGGGCACTTTCTGTTACACAGTCATGTCGTTTGGGCTCAAGAATGCTGGAGCAACCTATCAACGCGCAATGGCTACCATATTCCATGACCAGATGCACAAGACCATGGATGCATACGTGGATGACATCCTAGTCAAATTCAAGGAAGAAGAAGATCATATCGATGCTTTAAGTCAGGTCTTCAAGCGACTTATTCTTTATAAGCTAAGACTCAACCCTCAGAAGTGTGTCTTCAGAGTTGGATCAGGCAAGTTATTAGGCTTCTTGGTCAGCAAAAAGGGAATAGAAATGGATCCTGCCAAAGCAAAGGCCATCATTGATATGTCACCCCCGACTACTCTTAAAGAATTGTGTAGTCTTCAGGGACGTATGCAATCAATTCGGAGATTCATATCCAATCTTGCCATGAGATGTGAGCCTTTCAATCATTTGCTTAGAAAAGGAGTGAAGTTTGAGTGGGGACCAGAATGTCAGCAATCATTTGATCGTATCAAGAAGTACCTTCTTAACCCACCTGTTCTGAAGCCACCAGAATTGGGAAAGCCTCTTTTGTTGTACGTTTCAGTTAACCAAGCCGCTTGTGGTGGATTCTTGGCACAGTACGAGGAAGGCAGTCTGATTGAGCATGCCATCTACTATGTAAGCAAGACTTTTATTGATTACGAGAAGAAGTACTCCCAGATAGAGAAGACATGTCTAGCATTGGTTTGGATGTGTCAAAAGTTAAGGCATTACTTGTTAGCATCAGAGGTCGAGATTCTTTCAAAACTTAATCCTCTCAAGTACATTCTCGAACAACCATTTCTCAGTGGACGGATTGCCAAGTGGCAAGTCCTTTTGATGCAGTATGACTTCAAATATGTTTCTCAGCAATCTATCAAAGGCCAAGTAATTGCAGACCAATTGGCAGATTTTCCTGTAGCAGAAGATGTTAAAGCTGAGGATGATTTTCCTGATGAGCGGATCTACAATGTTCAGCAGTCTCCAGTTTGGAACTTATTCTTCGATGGTTCTAAGAATATGGCCGGCATAGGAATCTGCATCTTACTGATCACACCAGAGAAAGAGATGATCCCCTTTTCTCTAAAACTAGATTTTCAATGTACCCATAATATGGTTGAGTATAAAGCTTTAATACAAGGTATGAGAATTCTGCAAGACTTCAATGTCAAGAGAGTACACGCTTTCGGTGATTCATTGCTCGTCGTCAGCCAAGTCAAAGCTAAATGGCAGGTAAAAGACCAGAAGTTGCTTCCTTATCAAAAGATTGTTCTAGCCCTCATCAATAATTTCGATGAATTTCAGCTTTTCCATATCAAAAGAGAGTTTAATCAAATAGCCGACGGTTTGGCCAGCCTAGGCTCCATTATGTCTTTCCGAAGCGGAGAATTCTGTCGTTCTTTTGAGATTGGCAGACTTGATCAACCTGCTTTCATTCAAGTAATGCAAGTTAACCAGGCGGAACAGAAAAGGAAACCTTGGTACCAAGATATTAAAGATTTTATTGAAACTAGTGAGCTTCCACTGGAATTATCAAAGAAGAAGCAAAAAGCGATTCAGCATATGTCGGCCCGTCATTTTATTCTCGGCAATGTTCTTTATCATCGTGGGTTCAATTTTGAATATTTTAGGTGCTTAGATGAAGAAGAAGCCAAAGAAGTCGTGCGAGAAGCGCATGAAGGCATTTGCGGTGGTCATGTTGGCTACCAAACCCTTGTTAAGCAAATCATTCGAGCAGGATATTATTGGAAAACCATGCAGCAAGATTGTTATTGCTTTGTAAAGAAGTGTGTTCTGTGTCAGGTGCACGCACCTTCTATTCATGCGCCAGCTACGTACTTGCAATCAGTCGTGTCTCCATGGCCATTCTCTGTGTGGGCCTTCGATGTCGTGGGACCCATCACTCGTTCCGCTTCCAATGGTTATAAATATTTTCTTGTCGCAAAAGAGTACTTCACCAAATGGATTGAAGCTGTCACTCTGCGTACGGTAGAAGGTTAACATGTGGTCTCGTTCATTCATAAGAAAATTCTTTGTCGTTTCGGTATACCGCACGACATTGTGTCAGATAATGGTACTCATTTCAAGAATGAGAGAATGAAGATCTTTTGTTCGAAATTCAGAAATCATCATCATTTTTCAGTTCCTTATTATCCCCAAGGGAACGACCAAGCAAAAGCGACGAATAAAAGTTTGATCTACATCTTGGAAAGAACCGTTGAGACGGGCCGTGATTGGCACGAGAAAATACATGATGCACTCTGGGCATATCGAACCACCATTCGAACCCCGACCAATGCAACTTCTTCAGAACTTGTTTATGGGACCAAGGTGGTGCTACCCCTTCATGTTCGAAAACCCGCTCTTAAATTTTCATCTCTTCTAGAGCTACCACTTAATCAGTATCAGCAACAGAGATTGGCACAGCTAGATCTACTCGATGAGAAAAGACTTAAAGCAGCAGAGCATGCTCAGTCTTATTATCAGAGGATAGCAAGACAATACGCCAAGTCAGTCATCGAAAGAAGATTCCAAGTTAATGACCTGGTCCTTAGATCAATGGCTCATATCAAGCATCGTCCACGTGGCAAATGGTCACCAAATTGGGAAGGACCTTACGTGATGAAAGAAGCACTACCACGTAATTCATATCGTCTGATTAATGCATACAGGGTGGAACTATTCGACCCCATTAATGCTTGACATCTGAAGAAATTCTACACCTAGAAAATCTCTATTCTATCTTTTGTATGCTTACAAAATCCTTTCAATAAATGATCAATTATTCTTCTATAATTCTCAGAATATACTGGGGCATTCTTGTTACAAAGTTGTCTTTTATTCAAAACAACCTGTGTGCAGGCATGATCTAATAAATCTCTCATTTTACACGCATGTGCACTCAGTTGCATCATTTGCATTTGCATCTGCATTCATTTTACATCAAGATTTTTCACTCATTCAGGATAAGGGATAAATCCTGAGACCCGTGGCATTTGTCCAAGTCATTGGAAGGGTGAAGATCGAAAATCCCCTACTACGATCAATCAGCAATCTTTCAAAACCCAGTGCTCGTACTAGCAAATCTTTTAAAAAATCCAGTGCTCGTACTGGTATCCTTTCAAAATTTAGTGCTCGTACTAATAGTCTTTTAAAAATCTAGTGCTCGTACTGGTAATCCTTTTAAAATCTAGTGCTTGTACTGGTAACCTTTTGAAATACAGTGCTCGTACTGGTAGCCTCTTTAAAATCCAGTGCCCGTGCTGGTAATCTTTGAAAATCCAGTGCTCGTACTGGTAACCTTGTGAAATTCAGTTTTCGTACTGGTATTCTTCAAAAATCCAGTGCTCGTACTGGTAACCTTTTCAAATCCAGTGCCCGTACTGGTAATCTTTGGAAATCCAGTGCTCGTACTGGTAACCTTTTGAAATCCAGTGCTCATACTGGTATTCTTCAAAAATTCAGTGCTCGTACTGGTAATCTTTTGAAATTCAGCGCTCGTACTGGTAGTCTTTTAAAACATCCAGTGCTCATACTGGTATCCTTCAAAAATTCAGGATTCGTACTGGTAATCCTTTAAAATCCAGTGCTCATACTGGTACTTTGTCAAAGTTTGGTCTTCATACTAGTCGCAACATAACTCTCACATTGAGGTTCATACTCAATCTTCAGATCTGCGAATCAAACGATCCTTATTAGACCTATGGGTCACTCTTTTCTATTGATCTGACCTTCGGGTCACCAATCTTGTCAAACCTCTGGTCATCCATTTTACCAAGCAAACCTTTGGGTTATCAAATCCTATCAATGTCGATCATATTTGTTTGACTTTTGAGTCGTATCATGCAATCATAGTCTTTCAAGATTTGACTTTTATGTTAGATTCGTCTGCCAGTTAGTTTAGAACCAATTATCAATCTTTTCTCTTGCGAGGTACCCTTTTTCCAGGGAGAGTTCGAGAGAGCTCGTTCTTTTCGCATGTCTTTATTGTTCGTTCGTTGAACCCCTTTTTCTAAGGAGAGTTTGAAGGGACTCGTGCTTCATGAACAATTTGCAAAACAATCTTTATTGTCATACAAGGAACCCTTTTTTCAGGGAGAGTTTCGACGGAAGCTAGTCATCCTTGTAATCCTGAATGTCTTTTGTTTGGCCACCCCCGTCGTCGAGGACCCTTTTTCCAAGGAGAGTGTGATGGACTCGTTCCTCTATGATATCCTTTCAACCTTTGTTAGCGGCCCCCTTTCCATAAGAGAAGCCTAGAAATAGGGAGTTTTGACGAAAACTTTATTTCTCTTCGAAAGTTCATTTTGCAAACACCTCCTCTTTAGGGAAAAGAGGAGTATCTTCTTTATTAGCCGTTCAGGTAAGGGTCAAGCCTAAGTCTCTCCTTTAGGGAAAGGAGAGGAGAATCTAGTCACAGATGTGTCATTTAGATCTCAAGTGATTTCTTTCACCAAGGATTTCAGAAATATTTTGCCAATTTGCCATGAAAAATAGTTGTTGATTTCAAAATCTTTATCGCATAAAATTGTACCTCAGAATACCTTTAGTATTACTTCCGAAAGGACAAAGCTTTTGCAAAAAAAGATTCAAAATTCAAAATCTTTCTATTGGCCAATCAAAAGAATGAAGAATAAATCCGCGATATGGCCGGTAAAGAAAATTCAATGTTGTTGCAAAGCCATGAGTGGTCGACATTGATCACAGTCAATGGCACACTTTTAAAGATTATTCTTGGGAAATTAAAACAGTCGAAATATCCTGGGTGATACAGAAAAATCCACTCTATCTCTTGTGATCATCGCAAAATTTTTCCTCTCGTAATATTCTCTCTCTTCCATCTCTTTTCCTTTCTAACCTCTATTTCCTCCTTTTTGAAGGGAGAAAATAAAAAGCAGAAAGAAAGAGAGAAGAGAAAAGAAAAGAAAAGAAGAGAGGAGGAACTTTTTTGCGGGGTCTCACTTGACCTTAATTTTGAAGATATTTGAAATAACTCGCCTTCGTTTTGAAATATTTGCGGGAAAACTGGGAGACGGGATTCACTCGTCGGTACGAGGTTCGACGGTTCCTGATGCCTTTAACAGGGGTAATCGAACCAAGGGTCGAATTTATGCCTTTTGGTTTGCTAAGAAATTATCTAAGAATTTATCCTAAGTCTAGATGCACAAAGAATCATGCTTGTGCGAATGCAAAGATGTATGCTCTTTTTGAAAATGATTTAAAATTTTTCAAGTATTTCTAAGATGAATCTGATAATAGAGTGAAGAAATGGTTTCTAACTTAGAACTTAAGAGTTAAAGTTCTAAGTTTTTGGAATAATAAGAGCTTTTGAAAAATAAGGAAGGATCCTGGAATTGAGATAAAAGGAGAAGGAAGGAAATTTCAAAGTCATAAATGGACTTTGAATTAGAATAGAGATGAAATGGAATTAAATTCTAACTTTGAAGTTTGAAATCAGAATAAAAATGTGGGAAATCTAGATAGAATTGAGAAATAGAATTGTTTTGAGAGTTGGAATTCAAGATGGGATTGAATTCTCGATTTAGAATTCTAAAATGGGATTTGGATTTTGAAATCTGGGATCCAAGATGGAATTGGATCTAAAATTTGAAATGGGATTTGGATCTGAAATCTGAGATCCAAGGTGAAATTGGACTCTAGATCCTAGATGGAATTTGGATCTTTAATTTGAGATCCAAGATGAGATTGGATTCTGGATCCTAAATGGATTTTGGATCTTAATTTGAGATCCAAGATGGGATTGGATTCTGGATCCTAAATGGATTTTGGATCTTAAGTTTGAGATCCAAAGTGGAATTGGAATATGGATCCTAAAATGGGAATTGGATCTGAAGTCTGAGATCCAAAAGTGGAGATGGTACTTGAAAATCTAGATCCAAGTTGGGATTATGATCTAACTTTGAATTTGGATTCTGAAAGTCCAACTGAGACTTCAGAAGATGGGTCTGGGTTTTGAAAACCCAGATTGAAGAGGTTTTAAATTTTGAGATTCAGAATCAATCTCAAATTTTGAATTTTGAAGATAAGAAAATAAACTTTGACTTTGAAACAGAAGATGACTTCAAAGTTAAATTAAACTTTAAAGTTTGGATTTTGAAAATTGAAAATTGAAATTTGAATACAAAATGATTTTGAAATTTCAAAGTCAAATTGGGCTTTGAAATTGACTTTTTGAATCTTGAAATGCGATAGAATTGAATTTGAATCTGTAAATAAGATTTGATCTAAGAAATGAAAAGAAAGAATCGCTTGGAGTTTTGAAAAAAGAATTTTGAAAATATGATGCAATTCTATCCTAAATGATGAATGAATTTAGATAACTTTGAAATTGGATTTTGAAGAGCATATCTTATTCTTTAAATAAATTAAAATAAGATTGAAAATATAATACATCCTTGACTATGGTCATTGAATGCATTATAAAATAATCTATATTTAAATTCAGGTGAAGAATAAAACATATTTTTGTGGCTTTTATAGAGTTTAAAATGAAATTAACTCTCAATATATCCTGACTATGGCCATTGATATATGTATTGAGTCAATCTTAGACTAAACCTTGATAAAAAAGGAAAGTATTTAAAGAAAATATGATGAATTTTGAAAACGATCCAGTGTGGATCCAGTGTTATTTTATAAAAGATAAAAATACTAAGTTTTGTTTACATCCTGACTATGGCCATTGATGTAAATCATCAACTTAGGATTAATTACCTTTTATGAAATGGTTCACGTGCCATTCGTGTTTCACCATTGTGAGATTTCGAGAAATAAAGGTAAAAAGCATGAAAATAAGAAATTTATGATATTTATAATGCTCATTCATTCTATCTAAAACAGGAAATGTAAATTTTCATTAAGATCTAATTATTACAATACATGAAATTGATTTTACAACTCCCAATGATGATCTTTTTCATATATTCCCTACAAGAAGAGAATTGGCACAAAATAAAGCTGATTGGGAACGTTATAATTTTAATACAAATGCTTATATTTACTCTGAGTGAAGAATATATACATAATATTCAAATGTCATGCTTGAACTACTGGGAAAATGTGCATGTAATATCTATGGGTTATATAAAAGGAAGGGGCATATGCATGCGTGCCTAGAGATGATGATGAGATGATAGAAGCTTTAGCCTTCCTCAGGCTGATGTAGGGAAAAAGGGACCACAACATGTTGGGTTCGGTTGATGAGAGGTCTAGGCAGTCCCAGGTGAAGGGGGCCTAGTGTGAGCTTGGTGCTGAGGACAGTAAGAGGGTAAGGAGGTATATTACAGGAGCTGATGTGATATAACAAATGAATGAATGCCTATAAGGTGATAGCACTTGGGTATAGCAAATAACAATGAAGGGTAAAGGCAGGATATGGGAGAATCAATGGGTTGTAGGTATAAGGGTATGCTTGAGGCTAATGTAATAGGTGAACAAATGGCTAGTGGGTGATGGGAAAAACTAGCATTATGTTGCAGTTATGCAATGGAGATAACACGATGTGCTATGTAGCACATGAGGACAGCCGTGAAGGGTTGCATGAGTTCTATAGATGACAATAACTAGTTGTATCAGTAGGTGTATAAGGTATACAGGAAATGATGTTATTAAGAGAGATATTGTTGGTGTTATGACTGGGGATGGAAGGGAGCTGGATAGGTAGACAATAAGTAGATGGAATGCAACAGGTGTTGTAGATTATGGAAATGTTTTGGCAAAGCTGGAAACATAAAGCAAGTTACAAAATATGGCTGTATGTCTATGGAGGTGGAGTGAAAGTGTTAATGATAGGTGCTGACAAGTGACAATGGTGAATAGTGTGATTTGCAACAATGGAAGAAGTTGAAAGATGGTGTTTGGATGACAAAAGTGGCATGAGTGCAAGTAGGCGAGCGGGCATGGGATAGTGAGAGCTGGGTGAAGTATGTATTTACAGCAAACGTTGCAGTTGGGGTATGCACATGTGACTAATGTGTATAGGAGTGTTGGAGATAAAGATATGCAAAGGATCAACAGTGGGCTGAAGGTATGGATTGTACTAAGGGTGTGAATGTGGGATGTATGCTGGGTGGTTTGTTATGACAATGTTGTGTGGTGGAGCATTGCACAGTGTTAGTGTGAAGATACAACAGTAAATGGAGGTATATGCTGAATGTGATGTGAAAGTGCAGGAGAGCACAGGAACTTCAATTACTAGTTAACTTCAAATGCCCCATTCGATCGAATGGGGGGGGGGGGGGGGGGGGGAGGGGGGGTCTAGTTGATCAACCCCTCAACATGTTCAACCGATCAGCCAGTAAGCTGATCTTTAAGGTAATCGATTAGTGATAAACATTCAACCTAAAAGATCTCAATTTAAGAAGAAAGGATTCAACTTGTGGATTGAAATAGACCATCATAGTTAGCTGTATATGGTCTGATTTTCAGTATTGCCCCCTTATCTTGATCGGGGAAATAAGATTTGCGAAGAACTGACGAGAAAAGATAGAAATTTATGAAAGATTTGTCTAAAAAGAAGAATCAAGAAAATTTATGAAAATCATCTTTGTAAAAGAATTCTCACAGGTAGCATTATTGCTTCTATGAGTGGTCTCAGGATTTATCCCTTATCCTGAATGGGAAAGAAATAAAATCTTGGCAAGATTTGGTAAAAGGCTTGATAAAGAATCAAAAGAATCAGCAAAGCTTGAAAAATTGATAAAGAAAAAGATTTGGCAGAGATTAATGAAGCTTTAAAAGAGGAAGAAAGACATTCAGGACTATCCCTTGTTTTGAAGAAATAAGGATCTCGTAGGATGAGGTTTCAGGTTTATCCCTTAACCTGAAGGGGAAGAAAAGAAAGAAGAGAAAGAAAAAGAAATACCTCATGGGAAAGAGGCATCAAGTTTATCCCTTAACCTGAAAGGGTAAATTTTTGAAATAAGAATTGACAAGAAGATTTAATAAAAATGGATGAATAAAATTTAATAAATTTTTGATAAAGATGAATAAAACTAATAATACTGAAAGAAAATTTGATAAATGAAAAATTTGATAAAAGTTGAGGAGAAGAGTTTATTTGATCCTGTCTGCATGTGGGATCTTTAAAATGAGAAAATCATTTTTGGAAAGAAAGATTAACTGCGAGAGCTGATCTTTGAAAGGGGATCATTCATGAGAGATCATCATGAGGGTTAATTTTTTGAAGCAATGATTTGAAAAACCAATTTTTAGAAAATATGATCAACACAAGGGTTGATCTTTGAATGTGATGGCTTGAAAACCCAATTTTGGAAAATATGATCAACACAAGGGTTGATCTTTGAATACAATGATTCAAAATCAATTTTTTAGAAAATATGATCGACACAAGGGTTGATCTTTGAAATGCAAAGGTTCGAAAACCAATTTTTAGAAAATATGATCAATACGAGGGTTGATCTTTGAATGCCATGTTTCGAAATCATTTTTTTAGAAAACATGATCAACACGAGGGTTGATCTTTGAATGTAATGTTTCGAAATCAATTTTTTTTAGAAAATATGATCAACACGAGGGTTGATATTTGAATGTAATGTTTCGAAATCAATTTTTTTTAGAAAATATGATCAACACAAGGGTTGATCTTTGAATGCAATGGTTCGAAAACCAATTTTTAGAAAATATGATCAACACAAGGGTTGATCTTTGAATGCAATGGTTCAAAAACCAATTTTTAGAAAATATTATCAACACAAGGGTTGATCTTTGAAATGCAATGTTTTGAAATCAATTTTTTTAGAAAATATGATCAACACAAGGGTTGATCTTTGAATGCAATGGTTCAAAAACCAATTTTTAGAAAATATGATCAACACAAGGGTTGATCTTTGAATGTAATGGTTTGAAACCAATTTTTAGAAAATATGATCAATACAAGGGTTGATCTTTGAATATAATGTTTGAAAACCTATTTTCTTGAAAAAGATGATCAACACGAGGGTTGATCTTTGAAAAAGGTTGGACTAAAGTATGAAAATTTTTTATGATTTTTGAAAGACCCTCATAGGTAATATCATTTCTCTCATGAATGATGTCAGGATTGTCCCGCATTTTTGAAAAGAATAGGAATCTGATAGCAAAAGAATATTTTGAAGTGTAAATGAAAATTTAAAAAGATGCCCCAATATTGCGAAAATAAATAAGAATTGAACCTTAAAGATAGGGATGGAAATTGACATTTCATTTATAAGCAAAAATTGATAGCAAAGACTGAAATATTTACAGGTATTTTTGACCAAAAGGTCGCAAAAGACTCGGGCTGACTTGCCCTTATAGGATGGTTGGTAAAGAAAATGGAAGATAGCAGAAAAAGACTCTAGTATCATTGGCCTTTTGAATGATCTGAAAAAGGTTATGTCAGAACGGTGGGCTGCTCTTCAGTTTTCTCTTCTATCAGAAGGTGTTTATCGATGCAGTCCTGAACGATATTTTTCAGGACGAAGCAGTGCTCTCTGTCGTGCCCCACTGCTCGGTGATACTTGCAGAATTGTTCCTTGAAGTTGCCCAAGACTACTGAAGGATCGACAGCTTTTGGCAGACGAATCATATTCTTTGTGAGCATATATTCCAGAACCTCATCGAGTGTCTGCTACAAAGGGGTAAATTCGCGATCAGGACCCCAATCCTTGCACTTTGGTTTTTCCTGATTCTTTTCCTGTTGCTGAGAATTAGGTTGGGAAGGCTTATTGTTGTTGGAAGACCTTCCTTTTTGACCTCTTAATCCTTCTGAATTGCTGACATGATCATCCTTATTACCCTTGTTGTTGGATGAAGGACCAGCGGAAAGAGTGAAACATACTTTCTTCTTTGCATCTTGATTGCCCCTTGCCAGGGTGGTACCGTCATAGACTCCATTATCTATTCCCATCTCGAGCCATTCAGCTTGCTCAGTCAACTCAATAAATGACTTGGAAGGGTATGGAAAAATGAGGCTTTTCAGGGGTTGAGAGAAGTTATTGAGGATGAGTTGGAGGGCATGATCTTCTGAGATGGGGGTTCTCAACTTGTTGCAGGTATCTCTCCACCTACGAATGAAATCTATGGCCTTTTCCTTGTCATCCTGCCTCAAATTGCATAAGTGATTGAGGGTTGGCGGTGCCTCAGTATTGAACATGAATCTCTCTACAAACAGGTTGACAACTTTATCGAAATCTCGCAGCTCGACAGGGTTGATGTGCTCCGCATACGACTTAGCTGCTACGCCCTCCAAACTGTGAGGAAAGCACAAGAAGAGGGCTCGATTGTCTTCACTGAACCTGGCACATTTGGCGAAGAACATTACGAGATGGGCCTTTGGGTTGCTGGACCCATCGAACTTAATAGATTTTCGGGGGAGGTCTTCCAAGTTGTTGTCCCCATCTAAACCGAGGTAGAAGTCTTGTCTGGTATATACCCTCTTTCCCTTATCTCGAATCTGCAGATCTTTGACCATCTTAGTCAATACTTGAACTGAATCTTCTGTCAAGACCCCATCTTTAGGTTTGTTGACTGATTCAGGTTCTTCTGCCACTTTCTTGGGCTGTCGCAGATGTTTTGGGATGAACATAAATTGTTCTTCCTCGGAATCCTCTTCTGTTGATTTTCTGCCCTCAGATGTGTTGTCCTGCTGGACCCTCTTCTTGTTAATCCTGACATGCTTCTTTACTGGCTTTCTCTTGGTCTTGCTCTTAGTGGATGTCTTCCTTGAACTTGCCCCAGCTTGCTCGGACATCATTTTTGCCATCATCTTTTGAAAGATCTTATACATTGTCGGGTCAACATCATCTTCCTCTGAATTATGTTTTCGGGACAATCTGGAAGAGTTTATTTCTTCTACTTTGTTGTCATTGTGCCGCTGAGCCGCCCTTCTTCCCGCTCTCATTTGAACCATGATGAAATGTTGACGTTTTCTGAAGAAATAAATGAAGGGTTCAGGACAAAGAATTTTTTTAAAGGAAGAGGGATAGTGAAAGAAAATTTTTAAAAGATCTCTCGATGACAAGGATTTTATATGGAGAAGATAGAATGTACGAAGAAGAGTATTTTGAAGATGAATGACAAGACCTTGACTATTTTGAAAAATTGCAGGCAGGATAAAAAAATTTAAATAAATCAGAAGAAAAAGAAAGAAATATGCCTGGACTTTTTGAAAGATAGAAAGACTGAAAAGACATGTCCAGGTTTTTAAGAAATGAAAGAATAAAGAAATGAGAAATATACAATCCCGGATTTTAGAAAAATAAAAGAATTTTTATAAAATACATATCTAGGGTTTTGAAAAATAAGAAATTTTTAAGATAATATCTATAAAAGAATTAATTTATACAAGCAATAATGCACAAAATAGCACTCCCTAGAAGCTGACTCTAAATGCAATAATTTGAAATGGCTCGTAGGACCTTAAACCTAACTCTAAGGTTCAGATCATCTGATTTCAATCAAGATACGCCGATATACTCAAGCCGAAGCACGAAGTACGTGGCATAGAAATATTTCTCCGGTACTAAGGTAATGGCTTTCCAACATCCTTGAGCACCTACCGATATACCTCGGACTATGGCCCTTAGGTACGTGGTAGGGGGTGCGAACCCAAATAAGTGGTCCAGTTGTGAGGCTCTCTCCCGGACTATAGTTCAGTGAGACAACCCAGCAACGTGAAGACCGGGACAATGAATAGGTAGGGATGTTTTTTAAAACATGTTCAGCATGTAAAAAATTAGAAGGCTCTAATGCAAGTCCTAAAGAGATAGATTTAAAATGAAAGGAAGTATACACTTGCATACATTGTTTTGCATTCAATCCGTAGAATTGAGGAGAGTTGTATTTCAGACCTAAGTCTAATGTGAGCATGGAATAATCTCCTCAATATGGTCCTACCAAACCATACTTAAATCCTATATGCAATGATGTCAGCTTAGGACAGAGTCTAGGCTCCTAAGGTTTGCATAGAAGTGAAGCTGACATTTTGAAGATTAAAGACTTAGATAATATTAAAGCAAAGCAAAAGGCAAAAATTCGACCAGACGGAGACGAGTCCCATCACGGTCGCCAAACCTCTGATCATCGCAAAATTTTTCCTCGTAATATTCTCTTTCTTCCTTCTCTTTTCCTTTCTAACCTCTATTTCCTCCTTTTTGAAGGGAGAAAATAAAAGGCAGAAAGAAAGAGAGAAGAGAAAAGAAAAGAAAAGAAGAGAGGAGGAACTCTTTTGCGGGGTCTCACTTGACCTTAATTTTGAAGATATTTGAAATAACTCGCCTCTGTTTTGAAATATTTGTGCGAAAACTGGGAGACGGGATTCGCTCGTCGGTACGAGGTTCGATCGTTCCTGACGCCTTTAACAGAGGTAATCGAATCAAGGGTCGAATTTATGTCTTTTGCTTTGCTAAGAAATTATCTAAGAATTTATCCTAAGTCTAGATGCACAAAGAATCATGTTTGTGCGAATGCAAAGATATATGCTCTTTTTTAAAATGATTTGAAATTTTTCAAGTATTTCTAAGATGAATCTGATAATAGAGTGAAGAAATGGTTTCTAACTTAGAACTTAAGAGTTAAAGTTCTAAGTTTTTGTAATAATCAGAGCTTTTGAAAAATAAGGAAGGATCCTGGAATTGAGATAAAAGGAGAAGGAAGGAAATTTCAAAGTCATAAATGGACTTTGAATTAGAATAGAGATGAAATGAAATTGAATTCTAACTTTGAAGTTTGAAATCAGAATAAAAATGTGGGAAATCTAGATAGAATTGAGAAATAGAATTGTTTTGAGAGCTGGAATTCAAGATGGGATTGAATTCTGGATTTAGAATTCTAAAATGGGATTTGGATTTTGAAATCTGGGATCTAAGATGAAATTGGATCTGAAATTTGAAATGGGATTTGGATCTGAAATCTGAGATCCAAGGTGGAATTGGACTCTGGATCCTAGATGGAATTTGGATCTGTAATTTGAGATCCAAGATGGGATTGGATTCTGGATCCTAAATGGATTTTGGATCTTAATTTGAGATCCAAGATGGGATTGGATTCTGGATCCTAAATGTATTTTGGATCTTAAGTCTGAGATCCAAAGTGGAATTGGAATCTGGATCCTAAAATGGGGATTGGATCTGAAGTCTGAGATCCAAAAGTGGAGATGGTACTTGAAAATCTAGATCCAAGTTGGGATTATGATCTAACTTTGAATTTGGATTCTGAAAGTCCAACTGAGACTTCAGAAGATGGGTCTGGGTTTTGAAAACCCAGATTGAAGAGGTTTTAAATTTTGAGATTCAGAATCAATCTCAAATTTTGAATTTTGAAGATAAGAAAATAAACTTTGACTTTGAAACAGAAGATGACTTCAAAGTTAAATTAAACTTTAAAGTTTGGATTTTGAAAATTGAAAATTGAAATTTGAATACAAAATGATTTTGAAATTTCAAAGTCAAATTGGGCTTTGAAATTGACTTTTTGAATCTTGAAATGTGATAGAATTGAATTTGAATCTGTAAATAAGATTTGATCTAAGAAATGAAGAGAAACAATCGCTTGGAATTTTGAAAAAGGAATTTTGAAAATATGATGCAATTCTATCCTAAATGATGAATGAATTTAGATAACTTTGAAATTGGATTTTGAAGAGCATATCTTATTCTTTAAATAAATTAAAATAAGATTGAAAATATAATACATCCTTGACTATGGTCATTGAATGTATTATAAAATAATCTATATTTAAATTCAGGTGAAGAATAAAACATATTTTTGTGGCTTTTATAGAGTTTAAAATGAAATTAACTCTCAATATATCCTGACTATGGCCATTGATATATGTATTCAGTCAATTTTAGACTAAACCCTGATAAAAGAGGAAAGTATTTAAAGAAAATATGATGAATTTTGAAAACGATCCAGTGTTATTTTATAAAAGATAAAAATACTAAGTTTTGTTTACATCCTGACTATGGCCATTGATGTAAATCATTAACTTAGGATTAATTACCTTTTATGAAATGGTGCACGTGCCATTCGTGTTTCACCATTGTGAGATTTCGGGAAATGAAGGTAAAAAGCATGAAAATAAGAAATTTATGATATTTATAATGCTCATTCATTCTATCTAAAACAGGAAATGTAAATTTTCATTATCATCTAACTATTACAATACAAGAAATTAAATTTACAACTCCAAATGATGATCTTTTTCATATATTCCCTGCAAGAAGAGAATTAGCACAAAGTAAAGCTAATTGGGGACGTTATAATTTTAATACAAATGCTTATATTTACTCTGAGTGAAGAATATATACATAATATTCAAATGTCATGCTTGAACTACTGGGAAAATGTGCATGTAATATCTATGGCTTATATAAAAGGAAGGGGCATATGCATGCGTGCCTAGAGGTGATGATGAGATGATAGAAGCTTCAGCCTTCCTGGGGCTGATGTAGGGAAAAAGGGACCACAACAAGTTGGGTTCGGTTGATGAGAGGTCTAGGCAGTCCCAGGTGAAGGGGGCCTAGTGTGAGCTTGGTGCTGAGGACAGTAAGAGGGTAAGGAGGTATATTACAGGAGCTGATGAGATATAACTAATGAATGAATGCCTATAAGGTGATAGCACCTGCGTATAGCAAATAACAATGAAGGGTAAAGGCAGGATATGGGAGAATCAATGGGCTGTAGGTATAAGGGTATGTTTGAGGCTAATGTAATAGGTGAACAAATGGCTAGTGGGTGATGGGAAAAACTAGCATTATGTTGCAGTTATGCAATGGAGATAACACGATGTGCTATGTAGCAAATGAGGACAGCCGTGAAGGCTTGCATGAGTGCTACAGATGACAATAACTAGTTGTATCAGTAGGTGTATTAGGTATACAGGAAATGATGTTATGAAGAGAGATACTGTTGGTGTTATGACTGGGGATGGAAGGGAGCTAGATAGGTAGACAATAAGTAGATGGAATGCTACAGGTGTTGTAGATTATGGAAATGTTTTGGCAAAGCTAGAAACATAAAGCAAGTTACGAAATATGGCTGTATGTCTATGGAGGTGGACTATGGAGGTGGAGTGAAAGTGTTAATGATAGGTGCTGACAAGTGACAATGGTGAATAGTGTGATTTGCAACAATGGAAGAAGTTGAAAGATGGTGTTTGGATGACGAAAGTGGCATGAGTGCAAGTAGGCGAGTGGGCATGGGATAGTGAGAGCTGGGTGAAGTATGTATTTACAGCAAACGTTGCAGTTGGGGTATGCACAGGTGACTAATGTGCATAGGAGTGTAGGAGATAAAGATATGCAAAGGATCAACAGTGGGCTGAAGGTATGGCTTGTACTAAGGGTGTGAATGTGGGATGTATGATGGGTGGTTTGTTATGCCAATGTTGTGTGGTGGAGCATTGCACAGTGTTAGTGTGAATATATAACAGTAAATGGAGGTATATGCTGAATGTGATGTGAAAGTGCAGGAGAGCATAGAAACTTCAATTACCAGTTAACTTCAAATGCCCCATTCGATCAAATGGGGGGGGGGGGGGTCTAGTTGATCAACCCCTCAACCTGTTCAACTGATCATCCAGTAAGCTGATCTTTAAGGTAATCGATTAGTGATAAACATTCATCAATGTTGAGGTGACCGGCCTGTCATTGGAGCAAGACTCCATGGAAGATAGCCATAGTGAGAGGTGTTAAAAATTGACTAGATTGTCTCATAAAGAAGCTCAAAAAAAAAAAAAATCAGTAACCATAACCTGTTACTACTATCTGTAAAATTTGAGCTAAACAAACAGACTGTAGCAACATGTGGACAATATACATATTGCTTTTTTTTTTTACACAAAATTTTGCATCCTGAAAAATGTTCAAAGATTCATCAGAATTCTATATCAGAAAAATGTTTGAAACTGTTCAAAGATTCTATATTTTAAACTAATAGGTGCACCCCAATCAGGAAATTAACCACTGTAAGTCCATTATTCATCAGAATTCAATTCTCTTTTCCCAAATGAAAGAGGAGAGAGAGAGAGAAAAAAAAAGTAGGAAATAAAAATAAGCAATAAAAGTCATAATGCGATTCTGAAGCATGGATTCTTTATGCATTTAAACACCCTCTCTTCTGCATCTACACGAACATGTGGCCTTACATCCCTAACGATCCCTTTATCCTTGCTACTTTCCATACCAATGTGGATAATCCAAAGGTCCTACTAGGTTGTTTTATATCTCTCACCACTAGAAGTCACAATTTTCTTACAACACAGGCCAAACTCACCCTCTTTTCCATAAAGAACACCTTGTGGATCTAATTCCACATTTCTGTTAAGACATGAAGTCGATGCCTGGAAGCTATCTTGTTGGGGATACTTCATGCATACATAATGAATTACGATACAGACAACCATTCAGACAAGAAATGATGGTGCTAGGGGAAGGATGCCATGAAACACTAAGGAACACAAGAAATATCATTAACAGGAAAGTATATTGAATAAAATGGACAATAGCTAACCGGGTATTATCAAAGCTGGAGATGAAATTACAAACGAATAATCAAACGTAAATACTAAAATAAGAAAAAAATGAACAAGGGGTGAATATATTACAGTTTCAATAGACTATGGTGATCATAGTTATTTTAAATGATTCCCATTACCGATGGCCCTACCTGAGGTTAATAATAGAGTTAAAGATAGAAAGAAGTGGCCATTTTCATGAAACCACATGACGCTGAAAAAAAAGAAGGAATTCTAAGTGTCATAATATCCAAAAACGTGATTGATACAGGAGGTGTTCTCACGATAAGACAAACATGATCAACCGAACAGGGTACCTTACGACAGATATTGCAATCTGTGAAGGACTGATGTTCAGTCGTTTGGGGCTTAGTTTAAATGCACATGCCATGGCATGTGGAGTTGGGATGATGAAACGAAGATAAGTGAAGAGATGGAATATTAATGAAACTCAAAACATGACTCAGAAAAGAAAAAGGGGAAGAAGTAACAATCAAGAGTCAGACTGAGGGTCATGCGCTAATCTGAAGCGAGAGAAAGAAAAATATGGGAATAGCATCATCCCCTTGATATTACCAGCATACAGGTCGATCTTGTTATACACAGATCGATCCTGTGTATGGGCTTTAATCAACGAAAATCAGAAAACAAAGTGAAAGAAAAAGGCAATAAGAGAAAAAGAAAACGAAAACAAAAAGAAAATAATAGGAGATTCGGGAAAAAGCCAAAGGGGAAGAACGATGGTTACCGAAACTCTATTAGAGCAACAAATTTTATATACAAAAAAAAAATCAAAAGGGAGAAACTATTATTGGAATTGGATATTCCCTTCACTGTGGCAGTAAATGGATTGACACTGCTATATGCAGGTCGATTCCATTCTTTCTATCTTATAATGAAAAAAAAAGGGAGAATGCAATCGTGACAAAAGAGTGTTGTGAATAAGGGAAAGACAAATGTTTATGGGAAGTGAAAGGGGAAAAGAGGACGATGATCTACTTACCTGCAATCGGATTTCCTTCAGTTGGTGAGGAAGGAGACCAAGGAAAGGAGGATATTGTTCACCGTGTAGAGGCTTTAGCTTCAGCTGGATTTATCTTCAGAATCTTGAGACAGAATTAGAAGAGAGCGGAGAAGGAGGAAGAAACGATGTAGGGGCGAAAATGGGTATCGATAGTGGATTGAAAGGGGAAGATCTGAAGATCGATTAGCAGAGAACGCGATGATAATGGGTTTTAGTGGATGCTGAGCCCTTCTCCTTTACCCCTCTTTTAAAGAAGGGGAAGAAGCTTCAGGAGCTCGTTCGTTGAAGATGGATGGTGTGAAGAAGATGGGTCGGTTTGAGATCTGCGATGGAGAGAGGAGAGGAGGGAAGCGCGAAAGGAGTCCGTTGGAAATCTTCCCTTTTTCCAAAAAGAGGTTTCCTTTTTAGGAAATTTTTGTAAAATGGTTAAAAAGTGAGGTTTTTAGAAAAATCAACTTAAAAAGTTTCAAAACCCTTTATTTTCTTCGTAGTTTTCCAATTTTTTTGGTTTTTGTGTTTATTTTTCATTTTTTTGTATCTTTTGGAATAAAATCCTAAAGTCTTACGGAAAAACAAAGATTAAAACTAAATTTTTTTGTATTTTTGTAAAATATTTACACAAGGGGTTTTTTCTGAGAACTCAAGGCGATTTTTGAGAAAATTTCTTCAGAAAACGGATTTATATCCGGATTTTTAAGAAATATTCAAGGTTTACAACCTCGAACTGAGAAATATAGGATTGGGGATCCAACAGAGTGCCAGATGAATTGCCCGAGCCATTTAGAACCATTTTGTTTTTGGTATTTTTGTACTTTTAATTTGGAAATTGGACAACGAGGCTCAAATTTGTATTTAAAACACTGGGTTCAGATTCGGAATTGAATTTTGAGTATATCAATATGGAATTCATTCCGAAAATCTGAAGAATGACTGAAATTTAGCTTTAAAATCGCTTTTATTTTCTCAGAAGATGGAGTCAGGGGCAAAAAAGTCCTTTTTACAAACCTTTGAAAAATTTGGGGTGTTCACATCTCCATATCTCCTTAATCACCTAAGCTGCAATTAAATATCTGCAAAGGGATCTCTCAATTGTCGTCAAGATGAAGGCGAATTAAGCGAGTAGACCCTCGGGGCCAAAGAAGATTTGGATCATCTCCAAGATGATGGAGTTTGTGACGGATCCTTCCAGTGAAAGTCCAAAGCATTGTCGAGATGAAGGCATATGCAATGAACCTCCCGACAATCCCTAAAAGGTATTTAATTTCTGCTATCACCAAGAGATTTTCAACCAAAGAGCCAATAACCGTCAATATAATCCCTGAGAGAAAAGAAGGATCTGAACATCTCTGATATGAAGGAGTTTGTGACGTACCCTTCCAAAAAAAGAGAGAGAAAAGTCAGGACATCTCCAAAATGAAGGATGATGTAATTCCCAAAAAATCCAAGAGAGCTCCAATTCTGCTAAAAAGAGAGTGCAGAAAGATCATCATGAGAAAAGAATCCCAGGATATCAGACTGCCGAATCTATCAAGAATCTCCTTTAATTTTGTGAAATTCTTTTATCAATATTCTTTCACCAATAGCTCTCGCAATATCAAGAATACATTCTTTTCCATCCATATCAAGGAAATTGATAGCTTCCTTGAAAGAAAGTCAATGGCAATGATATTTGAATTCGAATCTTGATTCTATGGAGTTAAGTCCAGTTAGAGGTAATACTTCAGGTAGACAAGAGGGAATATTTTTCATATATATATGTGCTTATCATTCTTGAATTAACTACAATCTTTATCTTATTGGCAATCTTTTCAAGTTATCCTGACATGAAGAGAGAACTTGATGTCTATTTTGATGTATCCAGGCATTGTTGTTATCCCTTTTAGGATCGGATGATGGGAGTTGTCCAAGATCCTTCCCTTATTGTTTTAATATGTGTGCCTGGGCTCTTAGATTCACACACTTTCCTGTGCTCCCCACTGTCCCAACATAGACAGTTCCCATTCAGGTTAAGGGTTAAATCTGAATTTTTTCTGTAAAAGGTCATCTGTTTTAAAAGCCATCTAGTTCTAGTTATGAGATGTCCAAGATCAATCCCTTTTCAAGCTTTAGGGAACCCCCTTTCTTCCTTTTGTGAACCCCTCTCGGATTTATTATGCAAAATTCGAAGGTCCCATCATGGTTTCTTCATTTCAGGATTTTGTTTATCGTCCCCTTTCAGGTTAAGGGTTAAGCTTGAGCCTCGTTTTTTCACGAGGTATTGTCCCCTTTCAGGTTAAGGGTTAAGCCTGAACCTCATTTTTCCATGAGGTATCGTCCCCTTTCTGGTTAAGGGTTAAGCCTGAGCCTCATTTTTTCACGAAGTATCGTCCCCTTTCATGTTAAGGGTTAAGCCTGAACCTCGTTTTTCCACGAGGTATCGTCCCCTTTCAGGTTAAGGGTTAAGCCTGAGCCTCATTTTTCCACGAGGTATAGTCCCTTTTCAGGTTAAGGGTTAAATCTGAACCTCATTTTTCCATGAAGTATTTTGTTTTTCGTCCCATCCAGGTCAAGGGATAAGCCTGAGCCTCATTTCGATGAGGTGAATCTTCTTCTTTGTTCTCTATTCCCTATCTATCATCATCATCTGAATTAATTCTTTCACACCCAGCGAGATTTTTCTAACTAGGGCATTTTATAGCCCAAATTTGGTGTGTTTTCTTTGCCACTAAGCTCGGCCTTATACCGGCTTAGTAGCAAAGAGGGGCATCTGTAAACACCCCAAATTTTCACCCTTATCCAGTACTTACATTTCATACGTCATTCCATATCATTGCATACATTCTGCATACCATTTCATTGCACTGCATAGTATTGCATGTCATTACATCTCATTTTCGAGATTCAGCACTCCTGTTTTCAAAATATTTAAAACAGATTCGAGTTTTAAAACTTTTCTTTCAAAATCAATTTTAAAACCTACGTTTTTAATCAACATTCTGTCATTTGCCAACCCCCAGGACCTTATATTTTGAAATGTTTTCTCAAAAAACAATCTGGATTCGTTTTAAACTCAATTTTCAACTGATTTCAATTTTCAGATGAGACTCATTTAGGTGATGTCGCTTTTGGATTTCTTCATTTATCAAATTCTTTAAAAATTTTAGAGTCCTAGTTGGATCAGGACTCTTTTTTCAGTGTCCCAGTCGGATCAGAACTCTACTTTTTACTACTTTTTCTACCTCTTTTGGAAAAAACCTTTCAAAATCTTCTGTTTTGGCCAAAATTCTAGAGTCCTAGTTGGATTAGGACTCTTCTTCAAGAATCTCAGTCGGATTAGGACTCTTCTTCAGAGTTCCAGTCGGACTAGGACTCTGTCTTTTGTCACTATTTTTACCTGTTTTTAACCAAATCTTTCAAAATGAGTCAAAACTCAGAGTTTTAGTCAAAACAGGACTCTGTTCAGAGATTCCTAGTTGGATCAGGACTCTGATCCTGATTTCAATTTTGAGAGAATCTTTCAAAAATCTTTTCATTTATCAAAACTGTTACACTTTTATCAAGGAATTTCAAAATTCTGAGGTTTTAGCCCAGAGTCCTGATCAAAGCAGGACTCTACCCCCAGAGCTATGATCGAATCAGGACTCTATCCAAAATTGATTTTCATACTTCATTTTCACTGGTTTTCAAAAGCTTTGCTTAAATTTCATCATTTACTTATCAGAAAACCAAAATTTCATAAAGTTCTGATCGAATCAGGACTCTTTCTCAGAGTTCTAATCAGATCAGGACTCTGAACCAAAACTTCAATTTTATCCTGTTTTTAACTGTTTTTCAAAATTCTCTCATTTGTTTTCCCAGAAAATCTAAAAATCTGAGAGTCCTAGTTCAATTAAGACTCTGTCCCCAAATTCTCAGTTGAATCAGAATTCTGTTTTATTTCAATATTTGCTATTGTTTTCACTGTTTTCACAAGTCCTTTCATCTGTTTTTCAGAAAAAATACCCAAAAAAATCTAGAGTTTTAGTCCGATCAGGACTCTATCCCAGAGTCCTAATCTAGTCAAAAGTCTGTTTTAAAGTTCATTTTTACTTCCATTTTCATTTATCTCCATTTGTTTTCAAAAATTAGGTCATTTTATAGAGTCCAGTTAATCCAGGACTCTATTTCAGAGTTCTGATTGAGTTAGGAGTCTAACCCTGACTGTATTTTCTGACTTGTTTCACCATTTTTGGTAAGATCTTTTCAAAAGCTCCTTCATTTGGCTTTTAAAACCCAAAAATCTCAGAGTCATAAAAATCTAGGACTCTAACCCGGAATTCCAGTTCGCCTGAGACTATTTTCAAAGATTTTGAATTTTAATTATTGATTTTAACCTCTTTTCAAAGTTATTTTCAGTGTTTATTTTAAATTTCTTAAAACCTGATGTGGGCCCACTCAGTTGGCGCCATATCCAGAGGTGTTCTGACCCAGTTGAAACTCTATGCCATTTCAAAACTTTTAATTTCAAGTTTACTTTTGAAAATCTTTTGAAAATTCTCTCAATTTCAAGTTTTAAAATCGTTTTTGAAAATTCAAGTGGGGTCCACTCGAGGTGGCACCACATTTGAGAAAGTCAGGGCTAGACTAGAGTTAGTCAGTTTCTTGGTTAGCTTTAGAAGTTTAAAAGAGTCAAAATCCATTTTTGAAAATCCATTTTGAAATTTGATTTTTAAACTATTGTTTTTAAAGGTTTTAGTTAAAACTTTAAAAACCAAATGTGAAAAAATGCCAAGTGGCACCACATTTGGAGGTCTTTAGGATTAGTTAGAAGTTCAATTAGGTGTCAATTAGAGTTAATTAGGTCAAGGGCATATAGGTAACTCCACCTCAAAATCGCCCCCCCCCCCCCCCTTACAGAGTCCAAAAATTTCAAAATTGTCAATTTTCAAAACCTAAAAAAATTCTATAAATAGAGACCCATAGGGGGTCGATTTTTCCAGCTACCTCTTTAGCAATTCTTGGAGCTTCTCTCTCCTCTCCAGATTTTCCTCCATTGCTGCAACCTCAAGGTAAGAAACTTTCTTAATTTTTTGGTTTTATTTAATGCTTTTATTAGTTTAAACATGAATTTAGCCATTGGCATCATCACCTTCATGGATTAAACCATGGATTCAACCTCAAAAACCTTAAGAACGATACAAGAAGATGATCTAACCTGGTTTCACTATTTTTACAGAGATTCTAATCCGTTAGAATCGATTATTGCATCGATTTTCATGTTATTAACCAATAAAACATGTGATCTACCCTTTTAATGGGTTAAAGTCATGATTTTAAAGGTAAAATCAAATTCCAGCCTTGGATTCCCTGTTTTTATTTTTATTTTTACTTATTTACATTTATTACATGTGTTTTAGCATAAAAAATAATTTTGTTTTGCTGTTTGGTATTTTTTATTATTATTTTTATTAGTTAAAGCATGATTTATTAGGTTTTATCAAATTTCTGTGTGTTTTTAGTTTAGAATAGTAAAGAGCATGTTATTTCGGATTGAAATATTCACTGTTAATTTATGATTTTTTTATATGTGATGTATGGATGTGTAAATGAACTACTGTAAAAAAATCAAAGGTTTTGGGGTTCAGAAACCCTGTCAGAAAAATCGTATATCAAACCGTGATTTTAAATCTTTAAAATCATTATTTAAATTCAAGAGGTAACTTGCTGTTATGTTATTTTTATGATCTGATATCCGATTTAATATCCGTAAAATGATGTGGATTCATGTTAAGATAATCTATTTACTGCAAAATTTTGGTAATTTTTTGCCTTAGTTTAGTATTTTTCCTTTGACAGAAAGTCTGATTTTAAATTTAAAACTCGTTAGGGTTTACCAAAACCCTAAGCAGACTTGTAATGACCATAGATGTCAAACCACAGATCCGATTCATGATCTGTAAAAAACGAGTTTCATTATTTTTCTGTCTAATGTTCACTGCTAAAATTTCAGAAATGTTTGATTAGATTTGCTATTTATTTCTGTATTTTCAATACGAAGTAGCTGTTTTAAACCCTGTTAGATTTGTTATATTTTAGTTCAGATTGCCGGAAAGGTTTCTCCCCAACCAAAGATGCTTTTTCCGATATGTAAAAGGAAAAGCCTTTGTTTTTATGTCTAGTTTTCCTTTATAAAAATTCAGAAATTTTAATGGAAGATTGACCCCTGATTCGGGTCTAACTCTGAAACTGGTTTGTGACCTAGGTTAAAAATAGCATATTTTAAAGTTTTAATATAATTTTTGGACTAAAATAATGTCAAAAAATTATTTTTATGATTTCAATATAATTTTAGGGTCATAACAAGTGTAGGTTTCAATTTTTATGAATTTTGGAATCCGTTTGATGCCTGAATTAATCAAATTGCTGCAAAACAGGGCACCCGTAGGATCCCGAAACACTGCCAAAATCACAAAATTTGTGATATTTCTTGATTTTCATGCATAAGTGTGTTTTTTTAGGGCTTTTTCATGTCTAGAATCATATCAGGGTGTTTCATGTTTGATTTTGTGTTTATTTCAATCATAAACCCAAAGTTTTTATCAAAATTTATTTCAAAAACCCTAATTTCAAGGCTATAGTCTTGCTATCAGGGGTAATTTGGTCATTTGACCTCAATTTCGAAACTCTAAACCCTATTTTCAAGTTTTTAATCATGTCATATCATATTTGGTTTAATTTATCCTCATTTGAATTTCAAAACTTGCATTTTACAAAATATCTTTCTGAAAACCCTGGTTTCAAGGCCATAGTATTGCTATCAGTGGTATTTTGGTCATTTTGATCCCAATTTCGAATTTCCAAATCTTATTTTTATTATTTATTCAATTTTATTTCATATTTCATTAAGTTTATATAAGGTAATTGTATGGAAAATGGCTTATATCTAGCAAAATCCAGTAATTTCTAGATATTACTAGATAAATCTAGAAAAGCCAACATATATTCACTAATTCATTTTTCTAGTTTTGCAGGGACATTGAAGACTTTATTTTATGTATTTAAATTCAATTAGTAATGTAAATTAAATGTAAATTTTGGAATAAGAATTTCAATTTCTGCTTAGAATGGGGCTGCATTGCATATAGTTTCAACTTTGATATATAATTGCTATGTTTGTCATTCATGCATATATTTACAAATTCACCATGGTCTACACAAATGGCATGTGCACTAGCTCTTATGGAGTTGACAAACTTGGTGGAATTTGTATTTATGGCCATAGTCAGAATACGAATGATACCCAGATTTGTAATCTTCGTATTAGCCACATTCAGCCTACACTCTTAGGCTAACTTCAAAATGCACTGCATTTCTCAAAAATACAAAAAGGATTTTCTAAATTCCTCAAAATCAAGTCTTTCAAATCCATATTCATCTATTTCATTCATTTGCAAATTCCAATTTCAATTCGGAGAAATCGATTTCCTCAAAATTTCCTAAGTCTTATTCAAAAATCGATTTTCTCAAGACATTGATTTTCCAATGATATTTCAAGTATTTCCCAAGTTCCAAATTCGATTTTCTAAGTTATATTTTCAATTTCAAAGTTTGAATTCAAAGAAATCAAATTTTTCCAAAGTTATTTCACCTTTCTCAAAATCGATTTTCAGAAAACCTCTAGATTCTTCAAAAATCGATTTTTACTTTCTCAGATACAGTATCTCAACCATGATTCACGATTTTCTAAGTGTTATTTTTTTCAAGAATCTCCAAATATTTTCCAATCTTTGAAGCAAACATCATGTTTTCAAATATGCATTTTCTGAAATCCATAGCACATGCTTTATTCTTTGTGCATTTAGGAAATAGAACATGATTTAGGCAAGTTGAGCAAAGCTAAGCACACAATTGATCCTTGGTTCAATTACCTCTGGTAAAGGTGCCAGGAACGGTTGAACCTCGTACCGACAGGCGAGTCCCATTCCTCGGAATTATCATGCATTTTAAAACGGAGGCGAGTTATTTTCAAAATCTTTTTCAAAGGTTAGTTTGACTTGCAAAAGTAAAAAATTTTGCGATGATAACACCAATGTGACAAAGGTTAAATTCAGCATCAATGACAAATCTGAGCCTTGTTGACAGTACCCCATGCATGAGTCACAAAAATAACTACAAGGGATTATGAAACAGAATTAAGTACCAATCAATTCCTGCATTTCAAAACTTGGGTCAGATTTTGCTATTTGGAAACAATTAATTGAAAAGGATATAACAGATGCTGTTGCAGGAAATAAAACAGGAATAAGGTCTTCTCTCTCTCTTTTTTTTTAGACTTTCTTAAGCAAAGCCTGAAAATATAATTGAAGGCTATCCTAGATTTACGCCCATTTTTGTAGCATTTGTCCATAATTTCACTCTTGGGACTCATGATTTCACTATCAGTATCATGACTTCTCCTCTAGATCTGAACTCCATGCATATTAGCACTTGGCCTTTTTTCCTTTTAGTCATCTTCTCTGGATCTGCCTCCTGCAATTTAATTCTCTCGTGACCTTCTGGTCAAACTCCGTGGTTGATCACGTTCTTGCCCTAAAGAATTTGTATCATGGTTCATTCACCCATGATGTTATCTATCAGAATTTCTGTGGAACAAAACTACTAGTTCATCCTAGATGAACTCTATCAGCTCATATGTCAGATTCTATTAACCATTTCAGAGATGCTCTGCTACAACTTCTGGATTTCACGACCAGATTTAGGTGCATAGTATTATAGAAAGAAGGCTCCTGTACCAGCCATGCCAACCATAATTTCATTTAAGACCTAATCTAGCAAAATATGATCGAGGTTTCTTAAAATTATCTGCCGGTCTCTCTGGGTCTACGGTGCCCTTTGACTTTAACATTGCAGAAGATACTGAAGAGGGCTGATTTCAATCCGACGGACTTCAAGTTTCTATTATAATCAGAAGCTCTGGTTATGAGCCCACAAGACACCCGATTTTAGCTCCCTATGAAAGACAATCCAATGTGAGGATATATCTAAATCCAAACAGAGAGATTTGATACCAAGAATAAACAATAAACCATGTAATAATCAAACTACTTAACAAAGATGTAGATTAATTGATTGAATTCACTAGTATGATCTGAACACAGGAAATGATAACTGCAGAGATCCAGAATCAATTTCATGGCAAATATAGATTAAATCTGTATCATTGGTGAGTATCTGCAAGAGCCTTTCCTTGGGGAATGACCATCCACCATCCTCAAGAGGTAGAATCACACCTTATGATGGGCATACCATGGTTCAAGCATATGACGTTGATTGGAATCTGATCTACATTGCTGAGATACTGAAATCTTACTTCAATTGGAGACACAGGGGAGGGAGGGATTGCTGTAACTGATAACCAATGCTAGATAGAGAAGGCAAACACGCATAACAAAGGCATGGTACTAACACTACTAAAAGCTCCCAGTATAGAATATGCATGGGATGAGCAACACAATAACAGAACAAAGTGTAAGAAATAAGATAGGATACATTGAAGCATAGTACTGGAAGTTGACAAGTGATAACAGGTGCAGCCATACGAAGCTATGTAGGTGAGGTTGTAGCAGGGGGTGATTAGTGGGAAATAAAGACGCAGGTAAAATATTGAATGTATGATGCTGTGAAAATGGCATGATGATTAGGGATGTGCAGATACTATATTCAATCATTGTGGAGTGCCTGCAGTGAATATGCAAATGCTATATAGTACAGGAAAGTGAATGTCACAGACACGGTGTTGTGTGAATGACTGCAAAGTAACAAAGCTATTCAAATTCTTCAGATAATTTCACACCTAATCTAATAACTCTGACAAGACCATCACCTTTGTACTTAGCTAATTGATTCTTTGATTTCATCGTCACATGCAGAACAAACAAGGAATGATCAATTCTTATTAGAGCTCAAAGACTCAGATTCTTACCATTTCCCAAACGTGATGTGTAGATGCCGACCAATATGCTGAAACCAACATACCCAAAGTGCTTACCATCTCAATAAAGTACAGAGGGTCAAAATGTATGATAAACCATATAGCATCCAAATCAAATATAATATGATGACGAAATGATGCTGATGGAGACAACATCAGAAACTAATACAACAATGAAACTACGCTAATGAATAGAGGTGATATAAACAACACAGAAAATAAGCATAACTCTGAATACAGCAGGAGCTGGAGAAAACCGCAACGAATCGATGTTCAACTAAGGGATTCATTTGTTACGTAGTATATAAAACTAAGATACGATAATGATGAAGAAAATAAAACTTAATGCACAGATAATACTGATTCAGTCTATTGAGTTCAAATGAGCCTTATGGAACCAATAACAGATCAAAGACTGGTGACGCCATGCTAACTCAGAACATGGTGGTGGAAACCAAACCTATGTGAAGAGAAGATTAAAAAAAATGCAAACCCACTGGCATAGACAGTGGATTTCGGGTATTCAAATAAATCTGATATAACCTGGAATATAAAACCAAAACGAAAATGCCGATAATAACACTCACGTGCGAGGATAATGAAGAAAGGAATGGGGGGGGGGGGGGGGTCAAAACAGGGAATCAAAACAAAATTAAAATTGAAAAATCAAGCAAGAATCGGAGCAACTGGAAATAAAACGGGAATTAAGGTAAAAAAAAAGAGGAACAGATCGTAACACAAATAGAAATTGAAATGAAAACAGAAAAAAAAGGAGAAAGAAAAAAAAGTTTTGTTGGAACACATTTGTTCCTTTTAATCTTGCATATTTATACAGATTGATACTTGCTATATGCAAGATCGATACTGTATGAATGCTTTAACGGGGATAATTAACTAGAAACAATAAAGGAAATAAGGAGATCAAAATTACAAGAAAGAAAAAAAAGAGGGAAAACTCTTACTGGTTGCTTGAAATTTCCATAACCGGATAGACTTTCTTCCGTCGATGAGGAAGAAGGTCAGAGAAGTAAGAAGAAAAGGAAGAAGAAGTAGTAAAGGGAAAAGGAATCGTGATTCTGCAAGAGTAGACAGAGAATCAGAGGGTGGCTGCATGAGGACGAGGGGTGCGGGGGTGAAGACGATGCCCTAAACCCTCTTCTGCGGCTTCTTTTTATAATGAAGGTTTGCTAGAAATTTTTTCATTCGGGTCCCTCTTATTTTCAAGATTTTTTTACAAAGAGGGAGGGTCCTTTACACATTTTGCTAAAAAAGTGTTTTCATAAAACTTGATTTTCAAAGGGTGTTTTCAAAAGATTATTTTTGTGTTCTTCTTTTTCTATTTTCTTATTTTTTTGTTTTTTTTTTTACATTTTCTATATATTTTTTTGTATTTTTTAAGACAAAAACTCTAAAAACTAAGGAATTTAAACTAATTTTGCAAAATTTCAAAATATTTACAAAAGAAGGGTTTTTCTGAAAAATCAGGGTTATCTTGGGGAAGTTTCTTCAGCAAATGGGTTTGAATCCAGGTTTTGAGAAAATGTTCAAGTGTTGAAACTCGAATCGAGAAATACAATGTGATGGATCCAAACGGATGTCGAATGGACTGTCCGAGATATTTAAAAACCATTTTTGGTATTTTCTGTAATTTTCATTTAAAAGTTGGACAACGAGGCTCAGATTTGGATCTTGACAATGGATCCGGATCCGAAATCGAGTCAGATATATGGATTTAATTTCAGTAAAACTTGAGAAATAAAATAGAAAAAGTGACTCAATTGCTCAGAAAATGAAATCAGGGCAAAAAGGAAATATTTAAAAGATTTTGAAAATTTTGGAGTGTTTACAGATGCCCCTCTTTGCTACTAAGCCGGTAAAAAGAAGAGCTTAGTGGCAAAGATAACACTCCAAGTTTTGAAAATGCCGCAGTCAACAGATCTGAACTGGGTGTGGAAGAATTTATTTGAAAAGACATGGTTTTAGACTTAATACCTTATCCTGAATGGCTTTGGGGAGACAAAATCCTCAGAAATGATATGAATGAATGATAGAAATGAGAAAATCGTGATGGGACTTTGGGTGAAGATTCCGAAAAGATGAAAGATAAGAATTTTGATCAAGTCTCATGGGTGAAACAAGATCAGCTTTTTAGAATGACTCAGGTTTAGCCCTTAACCTGGATGGGGCAAAGATATCTCAAAATAACCTGAATGGGGAAATGAATATATGATGACCTTGATGGGACATTTTTTAGAAAATGCCTTATGAGATTAAGCTCAAGTGGAAATCCTATCCTGGATGGATATACAAAGTATGGGTTCCTCGATGGGAAGAACCATGATGGGACTTGGAAGGAGACACCTCGTCAAAATGAGAAACCTTGTCAGAATGAGACTCAAGTTTAACCCAAACCTAAAAAAGGAAAAATACCTCGAGGGGCGAGGTTCAGGCTTAAACCTTATCCTGCAGGGGATGACCAAATGGAATCCTCAGACAAAAAAACCATGATGGGACCTTTAGAGTTTGGACGAACAAATCCGAAAGGAGTTTGGGAAAGGAGGAAGATGATGGGGTTCCCTAAAGCTTGGAAAAGGGATGATCTTGGGCGCCTCATTGCTGAGACTAAAAATAGCTTTTGACAATAACAAACCTTTTGTAGAAAGTTCAGGTTTTGATCCTTAACCTGAGTGGGAACTACCATACAGAATTCTCAAATGGAGAAAACGTGATGGGACAGGAGAGATACTTCAACTGAATGAGGCAACTCTTCTGGGAGATATAAACAACACTAGGTTGCATCAAAATGGATATTGAATATTTATTTCATTCTTGGAATAGCCAGAAAATTTTGCCAATAAGATAAAATTGTAGTTGATTCAAACGTTTAAAGATGTGCACGTATGTGCAAAAGATATTCCCTCTTTTACCTGGAGTATTTCCTCCAACGAGGTTAACTCATCGGTCTTAAGAATCAAATTCAAAATTTTAGCGTTGATGACTTTCTTCAAGGAAGCTATCCATTTCCCTGATATGAAAAGAGAAGGAAATATTCTTAATTTTATAAAAGCAAGTAATGAAAAGATATTGATAAAAGAATTTTGCATGAGAAAAGATGACTTCTGACGATTTTGGCAGTTTGATATCTGGGTGTTTTCCCACGATGATCTTTTTGCACTCTTTTTGAGTCATTGAACTTTTTCGGGCTTCTACATCTTCCTTTATTTGAAGATGTCTTGACTTTTCTCTCTTTTTCAGGGAAGGGTACGTCACAAACTCCTTAATCTCGGAGATGTTCTGATCCTTCTTTTATCTCAGAAATTCTATTGATGTTATTGGCTCAAAAGGGTCTTTAGATGATAGCTGAAATCAAATATCTTTTTAGGGTTTGTCGGTAGGTTCATCACACTCGCCTTCATCTCGACGGTGATCTGAACTTTCCTTGAAAGGATTCGTCACAAACTCCTTCATCTCGGAGATGATCCAAATCTTCTTTGGCCCCGGGGGTCTAGCTCGCCTATTCGTCTTCATCTTGACGATAGTTGAGAGATCCCTTTTGCGGATATTTGATTGCAGCTTTTAAATGGTCGAGAAGATATGGGTTGAGTGGATTCTTTTATAGCTCAAGATATTTCGACTGCCTGATTGCCAGATAGCTGTCTTTAAACATGCGCCATAGCCATGATCAATATCAATTCGCTTCTGGCTTTTCAATATCATTGAATATTTCTTTAGCTAATCATATCGAAGATATTTCTTTCATCCTTTTGGTTGATCAACAGGAAAAAGATTTGAATTTTATCCCTTTTTCATAAAGAGTTTCACCTTTTTGGGAAAAAATACTAGAGGTAATCTGAGGTGATTCTTTTGTGCAATAAGAATATTAGAATCAACACATGTTTTTAGCAAATTGGCAAAGTTTTCGAGAATTCTTTGTGAAATAATCACTCAATATAGATTTTGATGAGACCTTGAGCTGAATCTATGATTTTGGAGATTTTGACTAGTAAAATTGGGACCTTTTATTTAACGACCAACGAAGGAGCTGGGACTTTTGATTTAATGACTGGTGACAAACTGGGACCTTTTATTTAACGACCAGCGAAGGAGCTGGAACCTTTGATTTAACGACCAGTGAAAACTGGGACCTTTCATTTAATGACCAGCGAAGGAGCTAGAACCTTTTATTTAATGACCAGTAAAAACTGGGACCTTTCATTTAACGACCAGTGAAAACTGGGACATTTCATTTAACGACCAGTGAAGGAGCTGGAACCTTTCATTTAACGACCAGTGAAAACTGGGACATTTCATTTAACGACCAGCGAAGGAGTTGGAACCTTTCATTTAATGACCAGTGAAAACTGGGACATTTCATTTAACGACTAGCGAAGGAGCTGGGACCTTTCATTTAACGACCAGCGAAGTAGCTGGGACATTTCATTTAACGACCAGCGAAGGAGCTGGGACCTTTCATTTAACGACCAACAAAGTAGCTGAGACATTTCATTTAACGACCAGCGAAGTGGCTGGGACCTTTCATTTAACGACAAGCGAAGTAGATGGGACATTTCATTTAACGACCAACGAAGGAGCTGGGACCTTTCATTTAATGACCAGCGAAGTAGCTGGGATATTTCATTTAACGACCAACGAAGTAGCTGGGACATTTCATTTAACGACCAACGAAGTAGCTGAGACATTTCATTTAACGACTAGCGAAGTAGCTGGGACATTTCATTTAATGACCAGCGAAGTAGCTGGGACTTTTCATTTAATGACCAGTGGAAACTGGGACCTTTCATTTAACGACCAGCGAAATTGCTGGGACTTTTCATTTAATGACCAGTGGAAACTGAGACCTTTCATTTAACGACCAGCGAAGTAGCTGGGACTTTTCATTTAACGACCAGTGAAGTAGCTTGGACATTTCATTTAACTACCAGCGAAGTAGGTGGGACATTTCCTTTAACGACCAGCGAAGTAGCTGGGACATTTCATTTAACGATCAACGAAGTAGCTGGGACATTTCATTTAACGACCAGCGAATTAGCTGAGACTTTTCATTTAATGACCAGTGGAAACTGAGACCTTTCATTTAACGACCAGCGAAGTAGCTGGGACATTTCATTTAACGACCAGCGAAGTAGCTGGGACCTTTCATTTAACGACCAACGAAGTAGTTGGGACATTTCATTTAACGACCAGCGAAGTAGCTGGGACCTTTCATTTAACGACCAGCGAAGTAGCTGGGACATTTCATTTAACGACCAGCGAAGTAGCTGGGACATTTCATTTAACGACCAGCGAAGTAGTTAGGACATTTCATTTAACGACCAACGAAGTAGCTGGGACTTTTCATTTAATGACCAGTAGAAACTGGGACCTTTCATTTAACGACCAACGAAGTAGCTGGGACTTTTCATTTAACGACCAGCGAAGTAGCTGTGACATTTCATTTAACGACCAACGAAGTAGCTGAGACTTTGAAATTCCACTAGAGGGGGGGGGGGGGGAGGTGAATAGTGAAATATGAAATAGATCGATAAATTAAAAGATAAATGCAATAAGGCACAACACATAAAACACAAGATTTATAGTGGTTCGGTCGAGTCACTGACATACATCCAGTCCCCAAGCAAAACACTTGAGTTTTTCCACTATAACATCCGAGTTACCGGATAAATAGTACAACACCCTCTTCCTCAGAGGTCTTCTTCTCTCAACAGAGAAGGGGAACACCCGCTTCCACAGAGGTCTTCTTCTCTCAACAGAGAAGGACAACACCCTCTTCCATAGAGGTCTTCTTCTCTCAACAGAGAAGGACAACACCCTCTTCCACAGAGGTCTACTTCTTTCAACAAAGAAGGAACACAATGAATAATTGAAAGTTACAATACTTCCTATAGAACCTTGAGAATGATATGAATGCACGAATGAAGGATTCTCAGAATGTTCTGTTCTTTTCACTCAGACAATACTCTTTGTCAAAGAGCTATTCTTGACTTTTTCTTTTTCTTTTTCTAGGCTCTCTTTTTCAAATATCGAATACGAATTTTTCTCGTTGTAAGCTCACATGTCCATGTCTTAACAACTATTTTGTTTGTGTTTATATAGCTTTCAAACAATAGTCGTTGTCTTTTTGAAATGATAGTCTTTTTGGGATGTGAGATGTCAAGTCATTTCAAAAATCACTTTATGGATATTCGAAAAAGTCTTCTTTCTACAAAAGTAGTATTTTGGGTACACTAGTCCTTGTAGTATTTTATGTATGATATATTTTATGTAAAAAGTCTATTTCTCATAATAAATGACTTATAGTACATTGAACGTTGGATTATAAACCATCATGTAGTTTTGTCTTTCTTCAAATTAATGATTTATAGTACTTTAGTATTTTATTTAGAAATCATCACTTCTTTACTTAAATGGGTGTAAGTACAATAAATGCTTTGAGTCCTTTATTTTGTAAATAGTCATATCTAAAAAGTACTTTATGATGTGCTACTTAATGTCTACAGAGAGAATGAAGACTTTAAGCAAGTCGACATTCTTGAGTGGGGTTAAGATAGTCATTTCTAAAAAAGTTTTTTGAGGTGGTAGTTAATGTTTTACAGAAAGAATGATTACTTTAAGTAAGTCGACATTCTTGAGTTGTATAAAGTGACTAAAGTCTTTTCTAAACATATTATATTATTAGTTTTCTTTGTTTAGTTCAACTAGCCGATTTTTATGTTTGTCTTTTTCCTTACATACTTGAAATCAATACTTTTTATTTCTTTTCAAGTTGTCTTATACATGATAGAAGGTACAATTAATGCTTTTGAAATTATAAGCTATGATATCTTGTCAAAATACATTTTCTCATAAAAGTTTGTAAGAAGGTACAATGATTGGTTTTCAAAAAGGTGCTCTTTGAAAATATCGTATACTTTTATGAAACATAGCTTTTGTGAATAAGTGACTTGTATGATAAAGTATGTAATATGCAATATGCATGCTTCTGAAGGTCCTGTTACATATGACTCTAAAGAAGAAAAAAATCTTCATCTTGAAGTAGCCGATTCCTTTAGATGATCTTTAAGAATGAATGGCCCATCACGCTTTTTCTTCAAGGAGTATCATTGCACCAATGTTGTACTTGAGAAGGAGGTCTCCATCTATTTAGGTGAGATATCCTTGCATCAAATACTCGTTAAATACATGACAAAACATATCCAGTCATAATGTAACATTTTTCATGAAGACATATTATCATATCATATTAAATCAAATATAACAGTGTATCATATTGTGTGTCATCAAAATATAGTTCCTCAACATTCTCCCCCTTTTTGATGATGACAAAATATGATCCCCCTGTCAAAAAGCCATTATGCGTAGTAACAATATTATCATAAAGATGCATAAAAAATAGAAAGTATCAGAGTAATTCTCCAAAATTGGAGACAGGTTTTTCTCCCCCTTTGTCATGGACAAAAAGGAGGGGATCATAGTAAATAAAGTTATTACAGACCAAATGAAGAAAAATAAAGTTCAATTCGAAGGTGGGGGTGATTGGTGTGTTCGGAGGAGTGCGTCTTGATCCTGCTTGATGGTTTGTAAGGACTGCTGCATCGATGCTTGATTCTGTAGTAGAAGATTCTGTGTTTGTTGGACATTCATGATTGCAGAGAAGTAATCAAATTCGGATGTTGGATCTGCTTCATCAGAGCCGTCATTTGCAGTGTGCAGGGACCTTGTATTGAAGGAGGTAGCATTAAGAATCTGTGAGGGATAGATGATGACTTCATTTTGAAGTGGGACCTTAAAATATTTTAAAATGGGAGTTATTAAGCACCCAAAAAGAAGACGCTGGAATTTTTGAAAGTGAGCAAAGTTGTTGAAGATAATGTTGGACCAGTTTATTGGAGAAGAACAAGAAATTGCGTAGAGGAGGAGAGCGATTTTTCTTGGCACAAATCCCTTTCGTGGAAGCCTGAGACAGATATTGTGGAAAAGAATTTATGCTAGCAGTTGAGCATGAGGTTTGAGATTGCTCATGTGCCAAGGAAGATGTGTTATTCGGTTTGAGAGAAGCACTTTTTGAACTACTGAACGGTCCAGTGGTACTATGTTGGCCAGATCTAAGCCAATGGAGGGAAGGTTTAGAATGTGTCCTAAGGAAGAAGCATCGAAAAGAATGATGCATCCTCAGACCTTGCTAGTGATGGTAGTTTTGTCATGATCAGTTGAAAGATTTGTGTAAAATAATCGGACAAGTTCAGGATAGTAGGCAGCTTGGGATGAGGATCCTAGTAGGTGTTTAAATTCAGTGAGAGAGCTTTCAAGATCAAATGATGAGAAGTCTTCGTTGTGAACTAAGCTACCTTCATGAATGGGAAGTGAACAAATGTAGTGGTAGTGGTGAAAAAGATCAGGATATCTTAGATCGGCAACGGTGATCACGTTGTTGGAGGAGGAAGCCATTGCAAGTACTCTTGATCGAATAGAGACTTAGAAAGAAGAACTTGGAGAGAGTGATAGTTTGTATGAAGATAAAGAAATTCGAGTGGAATGATGAGGGATAAACCAATTCATTAAATAGCGAGAAGAAAATTATTTTAGTTGAGTGAGTGACATTTGAAAAGAATAACTTTTAGATTTTAGTTGAATGAAGAAATTTGTGAGTTGTAACTTAAGGGGCTTGTGAATGATAGATCAAATCAAATTTTGGAAGATAGTGTATTATATTAGCATGAATTACAAGAAGAACATAATTTCTCAAATAATTTTTCTATATAGGAAAATATTACTATGAGAGAGTTTATCGAATTGTGAGACGTGTCATACTTTGAGTATGGAGTGCCCATTAGACTTGATGTGTGATGGATGAATAAAGTAGGATAAAGTCACGCAGGTGTATGATCTATGGATTTTAAAGATTTTTATGTGAGGATTGTTATAAAGTGAGATAAATAATGGCCAAATAAAAACAAACAACTTTTTATATAATGTTTTTACTTTATGTGAATCCATTCTAAATATGTGAAGAATGAGTTTGGAAGAAGACAAAAGAAATATAATGATTTCTTCAATAGGAAGTATTTTTATGGATATGCGTGGAAGGAGTGAGAGTGGACATAAAGTGAAGGTGGTGTCATATACGGATTTTTGAGTAGGATATAAAAGGACAATAATCAATGAATGACATAAAGTAATGATTGACAAGATTTAATGGTTTTAATGAAACTCGATTGGAGGGAGTGCATAGTTTAAAAAAAATCAGTTAATTCAAAATATGGAAAGGAGTCAAGGTCACAGATGGAGGCTCAAATCGGATGAGATAGAGAGAGAGGAAAAGATGGTACTAATAGTACTCATGAGAATAACATATAATAGTAAAAAAAATTAAGGACAAGTTGTCGAGAATGAGTTCTTATAATAATTTTTCATAAAAAGTGTGAAAAACGATAGGACAAAAGTAGATTGTACTTGAGATATGATATAAAAGATGACATAAAGCATTAAATAGTAAAATTGTACGTGAAATATTAAAGAACTTAACTTTGAAAAAGGTGGTGAATGGGATGATGACAAAAAAATTGTAAGAAAAAACAAACACTCGATTATGACTCAAGTTTGAAAAACAAGATTTTTCATAAAGTGGTTTTACCGGTTTTACTTGTTATTCTTTGGTTAAGATAAATTTTGTCAAGTGTAGATTATATTTTGTGAAGGTGAACTCGAGTAGATTAATCTTTCTAAATTTTAATTAGTCATATGAATTTGATTTTATAAATCACTTAATTTACATATCCCTAATTCTCTCCTAATTCTTATAAAGTCTTCATTTTTTAAAGGTTTAGTGAAAATGTCTGCTAATTGTTTATTAGTGGGTATAAATTCCAGTTTGATTATATTGTTTAGAACTTGTTCTCTTAAAAAGTGGTGTCTAATCTGAATGTGTTTAGTTCGAGAGTGTAAAATAAGATTTTTAGAGAAATTTATAGCACTGGTGTTATCACATAAAATAGTTGTATTTTTGAATTTTAAACCAAAATCTTTCAAAGTTTGTTTCATCCAGATGACCTGTGTACATGCTAGGCTAACAGCTATGTATTTAGCTTCAGTAGTTGATAGTGATACACAATTTTGTTTCTTACTGAACCATGAAACTAGTGAGTACCCTAGCATATGACATGTTCCGCTTGTGCTTTTTCTGTCAGATTTACTTCCATCAAAGTCAGCATCACCGTAGGAGATTAAATCAAATGTGGATGATTTTGAATAAAATAATCCAAAATCAACTGTGTCTTTTAGATATCTCATTATTCTTTTTACAGCTTTAAGATGTGATTCTTTTGAATTTGACTGAAATCTAGCTCATAGGCAAACACTGAACATGATATCTGGACGGCTAGCAGTTAAATAGAGTAGTGATCCTATCATTCTTCGGTATAACTTTGTATCCACAACCTTACCATCTTCATCTTTGTCCAAAACAGTAGTTGTGCTCACAAGAGTATTCTTTGAAGTAGTTGAGTTCATGTTGAACCTCTTCAGAAGTTCATGAGCATACTTAGATTGATTGATGAAAATTCCATCCTTGGTTTGCTTAATATGCAGTCCAAGAAAGTAGGTGAGTTCTCCCATCATACTCATTTCAAATTCTTTCTGCATGAACTTAGAAAAATCTTCACAGAGAGTGTTGTTAGTAGATCCAAAAATGATATCATCCACATAAATTTGAACGATTAGGGTATGATTATTCACTATTTTCACAAATAGAGTAGAGTCTGCTTTGCCTATAGAAAAATCAGTTTTTAATAAAAAGGTTTTGAGTCTGTCATACCAAGCATGAGGTGTTTGTTTTAATCCATATAAGGCACGTTTTAGTTTGAAAACAAGATCTGGAAATTGTTCATTTTCAAAGCCTGGAGGTTGTTTTACGTATACTTCTTCATTTATAAAACCATTTAGAAATGCACTTTTAACATCCATTTGATATAGTTTGAAATCCATATAGCTTGCATATGCTAAAAACATTCTAATAGATTCAAGTCTAGCAACAGGAGCAAATGTTTCATCAAAATCAATACCTTCTTCCTGGTTGTATCCTTGAGCTACTAGTCTTGCTTTGTTTCTTACAACATTACCTGTTTCATCTAGCTTGTTTCTGAAGATCCATCTTGTCCCAATGATCTGATGATCCTTTGGTCTTGGTACGAGATCCCAAACATTGTTTCTTTGGAATTGATTCAGTTCTTCAGTCATGGCTAGCTTCCAGAACTCATCGATGATGGCTTTATCAATCTTTTTTGGTTCAAGTTGAGAAATGAATGCCATGTTTTCAATCCGTTTCAGCTGAGCTCTAGTTTGAACCGCCTTGGTTAGGTCTCCCAAAATCTGCTTTTGAGGATGATCTCTGTAAATGTTCTTTGAAGATCATCTTCATTGAGTTTAGCTGTGTTGTCTAAGAATAAATCTGTACTTTCAACATCATCATCGTTAGTCTGCTTAAGAACAGATTGATCAATAGATTCACAAAAACTGACATGCATAGATTCTTCAATAGTATTTGAACTATGCCTCTTTCCCATGAGGTATTCTTTTTTTCTTTTTCTCCTTTTTCAGGTTAAGGGATAAACCTAAACCTCAGTCTTTGAGGTATTTTCTTTTACCATTTCAGGTTAAGATAAACCTGAACCTCGTTTATCAAGGCATTTCTCCTTCTTCCTTCAGGATAAGAGATAATCCTGAAGTCTTTTATCATCAAATTTTCCACAAATGTTTACCATTTTTTCACCAGACTTTCGTCAGTCTTTATCAATTTTTATTCTTTGTCAATTTTTGTCAATTTTTGTCAATTTTATTGATTCTTTATCAATTTTTATCATTTTTTTTTATGCTTTGTCAAACTTTTCTTAATTAACCTTGATCACTTTTTTTCAATTTATTTCCCTTTTCCTCCTCAGAATAAGGGATAATCCTGAAAACCCCGACAATCATTCTCACTTCAATTTTCAAATGTCTTGAAGATGCCGGTCTCCTCTTCTGACTCTTGGTCAGAAAAGCCAGAGCTCGTGCGGGTACAATTTCAAAATTCAGTACTCATACTGAGGCATTTCTTGAAAAACCCAGTGCTCGCACTGATACATCTAGCGCTCGTGCTAGTGTTTGGCTGACCGATCAGTTAGCCCCTCAGGTTCAGTCTTCGCACTAACCATTCGTCAAAAATCAAAGCTCTAAATCCAACGTTGACCTTCGGGTTATTCAAACCTTAATTTCAAGACCTTTAGGTTACAATCTTTTCTCAATTTTCCTTAATTTCTGTCGATCTTTCATTAATTTTTATCCCTTCTCATCAACTCTCCTTTGAGATTCGAGTTTCGACTCAAACTTCTAACTTTTTCCTTGAGATTCGAGCCCTGACTTGAACTTTCTAGCTTTCCTTTGAAAATTTGAGTTTTTAACTCGAGTCTTATTTCCTTCAAAATCTAAAACTTTCCAGTTTTCCTTTAAGATTCGAGCTCTGACTCAAACTTTCCTGCTGTCCTTCGAAGATTTGAGTTTTTAACTCGAGTTTTCTTTCCTTCAAAATCTGAACTTCTCAGTTTTCCTTTAAAGATTTGAGCCCCAACTCGAACAAACCAGTTTTCCTTTGAATATTTGAGTTTCGACTCGAATTTTCTTTCCTTCAAAAATCTGAATTAGTCTAGTTTTCCTTTGAAAATTTGGGTTTTAACCCAAATTTTCTCTCCTTAGAAACCAAACTTCCTAGCTTTCCTTCGAAGGCTCGAGTTTCGACTCGAATCTTCCAGCTTTCCTTGTAAAAACCTGAGTCTTGATTTCGTTGGTCTTTCAAAACCAGATTTTTGAGTTAGGCTTACCTTCAAAATCCAGTTTTATGCCAAGCTTGCCTTCAGAACTTTAAATTTATATTTACCTTCAGAATTCAGTCTCGTGTTGGATTTTTTTCTAGAATCCCACTGATGTGGCAAAACTTGATGTTAAGCAAGATTTTCGTCATCAAGGATTTCAGGAATATCTTGCCAAATTGCCATAAGATAGTTGTTGATCTCAAGCTTTTATTACATAAAGAATTTCCTCAAATATCCTTAGTGTTCCTTCCAAAAGGGTGAAGCTTTTGTAAAGAAAGACTCAAACTTCAAATTTTCTGTTGGTCAATCAAGAAAATGAAGGAAAAATCTTCGATGTGACTGGCAAAGGAAAATTTAATGACGTTGAAAAGACATAAGTGAGCTTATACTGATCATAACTATGGCACATTCGTAAAAATTATTCTTTGGCAGTAAGACAGTAGAAATATCCTGGGCAGTAAAAAAAAGAGAACCTACCCAATCCATATCTCCTCAGTCATTTGAGCTGCAATCAAATATTCACAAAAGGGATCTCTCAATTGTCGTCAAGATGAAGACGAATAGGCAAGTTAGATCTCCGAAACCAAAGAAGATTTAGATCATCTCCGAGATGAAGGAGTTTGTGAAGGATCCTTCCAGGGAAAGTTTAGATCACCGTCGAGATAAAGGCAAGTGTGATGAACCTACCGACAAACCCTAAAAGATATTTGAATTCTGCTATCATCTAAAAAACCTTTTACAACTAGCATCATCAAGCCTAATTCCTGAGAAAGAAAAAGAAGGATCAGATCATCTCCAAGATGAAGGAGTTTGTGACGTACCCTTCCCTGAAAAAGAGAGAAAAGTCAGGACATCTCCAAATGAAGGATGATGTAAAAAGCCCAAGAAATCTCCATGACTCAAAAGAGTGCGAAAAGATCATCATGGGAAAATGCCCAGAATATCAAACTACCCAAACTGTTAAGAATCTTCTTTATCTATGTGAAATTCTTCTATCAATAGTTTTTCATTCAATTGCTTTTATGAAACTAAGAATATTTCTCTCTTTTCATATCAAGGAAATTGATAGCTTCCTTGAAGAAAACCAACAAACAATAATTTGACTTTGATTCTGGACTGTATAGAGTTAACCCAGTTGGGGGTAATACTCTAGGTAGAAGAGGAAACATCTTTCAAAAGTGCTCACCTTCAATTACCTTGAAACAACTACAACTTTTATCACTTTGGCAATATTTTCCTGCTTTCCTGATAAGAAATAATAACTTGATGTCTGTTTTGATACATCTTGGTGTTGCCTTTTTCTTCTTTCGCATAGTCGAAAGAGTTGCCTTCCCCTCTTTCATAAGAGTTGCCTTCTCCGTCTTTCGCTTTGATCGAAAGATTCACCTTCTCCTTGCCAAAAGGATTGCCTTCTCCGTCTTTCGCTTTGATCGAAAGACTCACCTTCTCCTTTCTAAAAGGATTGCCTTATTCATCTTTTGCTTTGATCGAAAGATTTGCCATCTCCTTGCTAAAAGGATTGCCATCCTCATATTTCACTTTTGCCTTCTCCTTGCTAAAAGGATTGTCATCTTCATATTTCACTTTTGCCTTCTCCTTGCTAAAAGGATTGCCATCTTCGTATTTCACTTTTGCCTTCTCCTTGCTAAAACGATTGCCATCTTCATATTTCACTTTTGCCTTCTCCTTGCTAAAAGGGTTACCATCTTCATATTTCGTTTTCACCTTCTCCTTTCCAAAAGGATTGCCTTCCTCATCCTTCACATTGTCAAAAGATTTGCCTTTCTCCTTTCCAAAAGGATCGCCATGTTCATCTTTCGCCTTGTCGAGAGATTTGTCTCCTTGATAAAAGGATTGCCTTATTCATCTTTCACACCATCGAAAGATTCGCCTCCTGTTACCTTATTCATTGTTCATTTTGTCGAAAGAATTGTCTCACATTTCCTTATTTTCCATCTCTCACATTCCCAGAAGAGTTGCCTCATTAAGTTGAAGTATCTCTCCTGTCCCATCACGGTTTCTCCATTTGAGAATTCTGTATGGTCGTTCCCACTCAAGATAAGGGTTAAACATGAACTTTCTGCAAAAGGTCTGTTATTGTCAAAAGCTATTTTCAGTCTCAGCAATGAGGCGCCCAAGAACAACCCCTTTTCAAGCTTTAGGGAACCCCATCTTCCACCTTTTGCAAAACCCCTTTCGGATTTGTTCGTCCAAACTCCGAAGGTCCCATCATGGTTTCTTCGTTCGAGTATTTCATTTGGTCGTCCCCTTCAGGTTAAGGGTTAAGCCTGAACCTCGCCCCTCGAGATATCTTCCTTTTTTAAGTTTGGGATAAACCTGAGTCTCGTTTCGACGAGATTCCTCATTTCTAACGAGGTATTTCCTTCCAGTCCCATCATGGTTCTTCCCATCGAGGAATCCATGCTCCATACATCCATTCAGGAAAGGATCATACTTGAGCTTCATCTCGTAAGGCATTTTCCAAAAATGTCCCATTGAGATCCACTCATATTTCTTCCCCTATTAAGGTTATCTTGAGACATCTTAGTCCCATCCAGGTTAAGGGCTAAACCTGAGTCATTCCAAAAGGCTGATCTTGTCTCATCCATGAAACTTGATCAAAATTCTTATCTTTCATCATTTCGGGATCTTCGCCCAAAGTCCTGTCACAATTTTCTCATTTCTATTATTCAGTCGTATCATTTTCGAGGATTTCTTCTCTCCAAAGCCATTCAGGATAAGGTCTTAAGCCTGAAAAGCATGTCTTTCAAAAAAAAATTCTTCTGCACCCAGTTCAGATCTGCTGACTGGGGCATTTTCAAAATTTGGAGTGTTATCTTTACCACTAAGCTCGGCTTTCAACCGGCTTAGTAGCAAAGAGGGGCATCTGTGAACACCCCAAATTTTTCAAAATCTTTTAAATATTCCCTTTTTGCCCCTGATTTCATTTTTTGAGCAATTGAGTCGCTTTTAAATCTAAATTCCAGTTTTACTAAAATTAAACTTATTTTTATATGTCTGACTTGATTTCGGATCCGGATCCATTATCCAGATCCAAATCTGAGTCTCGTTGTCCAACTTTTAAATTAAAATTATAGAAAAAGCCAAAAATAGTTTTTAAATAGCTCGGACAGTCCATCCGGCATCCGTTTGGATCCATCGCGTTGTATTTCTCGATTCAAGTTTTAAAAACTCGAACATTTTCTCAAAACTTGGGTCCAAACCCATTCTTCTAAAGAATTTTCCCCAAATTGGCCTGAAATTCTCGGAAAAACACTTTTGTAAATATTCCTCAGAAAAATACAAAAAATTAGTGTTTAATCTTTGTTTTCTTGTAAAATCTTAGATTTTATTTCCAAAAATGCAAAAAAATCAAAAGAAATCAGAAAAACTATGCGAGGAACAAGTGGTTTTTAAACCTCTTTAAATTGGTTTTTTCTAAAAAATGCTTTTAAAGCCACTTTTTGAAAAATGCTTTTTTAGAGGCCTTCATTTTGGAAAAATTAGAAAGATGCAACGGCTCCCTCCCATTCCCACCATTGATCTTCAGCAAACCTCCCTGGGGTCTCCCTCAACCTTTCATCTTCAACCAAATCCCCCTCTCTCAAACTCTCCTTTTGATCTTTAAAAGGGGAGCACGCAGGAGGGAGAGGCCATCCATTCTTCATCTCTCCACTTTATCCATTTTCCACGATTCATCTCTCGCAGCCAAGCTCCCCTCTCATCCAGGCCCTTTGCAGAGTTACAGGTAAGTATCCGATCTTCCTCCTCTTCCTCCCTTCTTTTCCTGTATTTCTTCTTCTTCTTCTTTACATTCCCTTTTTTTATTCCCTTCTTCTGATTTCCATAGCATCGGCTTCATGCCTTTGCCACATTAAGGCCAAATATGTAAGGTTGATCTACCTATAACAGCATCAACCTACATTTGGCAACATAATATCGATCCTTTCTTCCCTCTTGATGACTGTTCTTCTCTTTTGCTACAGAGTTTATTATTTTTCTTTTTTTTTCGTTAGGTCTGATTTCTAGCATATTTTTTTATTCACGTTTGATTTATCGAGGGGATATTTTCTTCCTGAACTATGGTCCAGCGCCATCTCTTCTCATCTCTTTGTCACCTAATATTTCTTGATTTTATTGGCTTCACAGGTTGCAGTATTTGATTTAGGTTTCTTATTTGATATGATTCACGTTCCTTGTTTTGCTACATTGTCTTTTTGTTCATTTTTTTTTTAGCAGCATCATCGGTCGTGCTGTGCACTCTCTGATTTTACTTGGTTACCTCATCGATTTAGAAAGAGATGGATACCAGGGTACGTTCATGTATCCTTCCTAACAATGTGCCTAAATGACAAAATGAGTGATTCACAAATCCTCTCTATGCACGTGAATGAATGAATCAGAGAAATTTATTCTCCAGAGGAAATATACTCATTCAGATTTGGGCAGATCTCGATATCTTTGATGCAAACTGTGGTGCAGATGACTAATGATGAGCCTTTTTTTTTCTTTCTCTGATTAGTTATTCATCTCTGCAGCATAGTGTGTTTAGAGTTTCTGAACATCATACATTGAGATTATACTTCTTTTTATCATGAATTCCATTATGAATAGGCTCAAAATCATTTCATTTTTTTTTTATTTCCCGTTACGTGCATGTAAACACCCCAAATTTTCACTCACCTTCTTGACATCGCCCTCAATCATGATATTTCAGTTCTTCAGAAGCAATGAAGGGCAAAATGGTCATTTTCCAAGATTGAACCTTGCAGAAAGTCCTAAATTTCATTCTTGAGCTTCAAAATTTCTATATTTAGGTTCAGAGACATCTTCAAATTGAAAAATTTCAAATCCTTTTTCTGGAGAAGAAGTTAGAATTTCCAAGTCCAAGCTCAGAGTGACATTTCATAGAACATGTCTTTGCATAGCATTGCATCATTTCACTGCATAGCATGTCAGTTTGAGATCCAGAACTCCTCATTTTCAAAATTGTCCATCCAGATTTGATTTTTAAACTTTTTCAAATTGATTTTTAAAAAACCCTAGGTATTCAAAATTACCAAATTTTCCCATTTTACCCCCAGGACTTTGAATTACAAAAATTTTCTCAAGAAAACAATCTGGATATTTGGATATTGATTTTAAAGATTTTATCTCAAAACTGTTTTTGCAAAAGATTTTAAATCTCTTTACAAATTTTGTTTTTACATTTATCCATATTTTTGCCCTGAAAACCCAATTTTTCCAAATTCTTGAAAAACAAATAAAGTTTTATCTCGTATCTTCAAATAAATGGAGCGGGACCCGCCTTTGAACTAGCATCATACTAAGACACTCAGGTGAGGTGTTTATTCTCAAGCGGGACCCACCCGAAGTCCAGACCAATTTGCAAATTTTCTTTTTTATTTTTCTCAATATTATTCAGTGGGCCCACACACATGTGGCACCTCAATTGAAAATAAAAGAAGTTGCCAACACAAAATAAAGTTTTATTTTCAAAAGAATTTTAAAGATGGCTGAGGTGGCATCTCCCATTTATTATTATCATTAATTTTTTTTTTATGATATCACTATTCATTTTTTTTAGAAACAGTTTTTAAAAATGCTTAGTTATCTAAGACTTAGGTCAACAAACCCAAAATGATTTAAAAAAAAAAAAACCTAAGATTTTGTCCAGCCTCTAAAACGGCGAGTTTTCAAAATTCAGTTACAAAAACTTTGAAAAGTTTTCAAAAAAAAATTTTGTAACGGAAGGGAGGGCTGCGTTTTTTTTTAAAAGAGGGGAAAGATTTTAAAAAGGGGGGCAGGATTCACGAAAGGGGGAAATGAATTGGAGATTTTCGGTTTTTGCAGAGCCTTCCATTACCAGCACCACTTTCCTTCCCCACCAGGAAAAGATCAAGCCACCACAGGACCTCCAGCCACAGCAGGAAGCCAACGCTTGCCTTCTTCAGTCCCAGCCGTATGGGAGGAGCCGATTGAATTGGAGGCATTTTTGAGTTTGCATCTTTTTCAGCCCCAGCCAGTTGCTGTTCAGATCTTCCTTCAGCCTTCAGCCCAACCAGCAGACATTTCAATGATTCCTGCATCCCCACTTCGATTATTCAGCTCCAGCCAACGTTTGCCCCTGTTCTTCAACCCATCCACACCAACAGGACCTCCAGCCAAACTGCTGCTCCCCATCTTCATGCAATCCAGTAGAAATCCAGCGGATCCCTCTTCCTCTTCAACCCCGCAGTAGAAGCCACCCGGTTGCTGCCTATTCTTTGAGTCCAGCAGCAGAGTGCCCAACACAAAAGGGGTTTGCGTTTTCTTTGAAAAGGCTGCGTTTTCCTTGGAGAAGTCCCACCTCTGACGGCTGTTTTCCTTCTCCATTAACAACTTCTGTTGAACCAAGGTAAAGATCAGTAATCTCTCTCTCTCTCTCTCTATATATATATATATATATATAGCAGTGGGGACCTTTCTTTAGTTTGTTATTCTTGTATCCTATTTTTACTGTTCCTCTAGATAGCTGATCATGCATATAATTTAGGGTTTATTAACATTTAAATATGCATGATTTTATGAAATAATGTTTCAAAAACCCAATTTTATGTTAGTTTTTGAGTAAATGTGCTAAAATGATTTAAAAAGAGAAAATGCTTGAAAATTAGTGTTATTTTGCAATTCAATGAATATTTTAATGTTTGTCATTGTGAGTTCCTAAAAATAAAAATAAAAATTAGAGTTGAGAATCTAGTTAGTTAGTTTTAAAAATAAAAAAATAAAAAAATTATAAAATAAGTTGAAATGAGGTTTAGTGTAAATATTTTTAAGAAGTAGTCTTTAGTTTAGTTGAGTTTTGAGGTTTTTAGCAAATAAAATTCTGTAAAACAGTTTTAAGATTTTTTGAGAATAATAAAACAAACTCGGTTTCACGGTTTGAGTGTTTTGAAAATAAATCTGTTGCAAACCGGTTGAACCGGTTTGGAATTTTTTTTTTTAAATTGAAAAAACAAACAGTAGCAAACCGGTTCAAACCGGTTTGCTTGATGTTAAAAACCCAACGGAGGGGAAAATTTTCCCCGTCTTCATCCTTTGCGCCAGAGCCCTCTTCTCCTAACCCCTCTTTTCCCTCCACCTTGTTTCCTTACCTCCTTCTTCTCCTTCTCCCTTGATTTTCTCTTCTTCCCTGTTTCCGGTGGAGGTGCTTCTTCAACGGCGATGGCGTTGACGGTGGAGGCCAGCTTCTTTCCCCAAGCCCCTCAGGTTCAAGGTGAGTGCTGAGTCTACTTCTTCTTCTTCTTCTTTCTGAATTTTAATTTTCATAATGTTTGAATTTTAATGTGGAAAAGATAAAAAAAGGAAAGACAAAAAATAATATCTGCAAAAGATTTTCGGTGATCAACAGAGATCTGCCGGAACATTTGTTCTGAGGAATAATTGTAGTAAATGCTTGCATTAATTCTTGATCAAAAATCTTGATCGGAATCTGCTGAAGGAATTTCTGTATATTGATTATCTGAATCAATATCAGAAGTAGATGAATTGAGTTCAAAATTCTGTTGATCGTATTAATTGAAATCTGATTTCCGGCAAATGAAGTCCAGCTTGAATGAGTTTTCCGGTGCTTGTTTATTTGAGTGTGAACGATTAGATGTCTGGATCAAATATCTCCAAGTGATTCCTGATTTACATTGTTGATCTTCAAATGGAGAATATCGGATTACTGATCAAAGTAATTCCAGTAATCGGCTGAATCTCTGCCGGAATCCACTCTGCTTTGCCGGAATTTTTTTTTCTCTTCACGGTGAAAATCTGTTTCACCGTGGAATGGTTGGATTGTTTGATTTCTGGATTGAATAGATGATTTCAAACGATTGATTATCGGTAACATCGGGCTATTCATTTCTGTGAAACCCAATGTCTGATTTGGTTCATAGAAGATGCTTTTTCATCCGCCGGAATTCATGTGATTGAGGTCCGAATCTGCTCCAATCTGCTAGAGTAGCACCTCAAAGTTGATCGTCACTTCATAGTCACAGTATAATGGCATTCTGGTGTGTTCTACAACAGAAGTTGGTTGTGTTGTAAACACCCCAAATTTTCACTCACCTCCCCTACATCTCCACCAAACATCATCATTCAACCTCTGAAATCGTCGAAGGGCAAAATGGTCATTTTCTGAGCCCGGACCTTGCAAAAGTCCAAATTTCATCTGAAACTCTCAATTTTCTCTATTTTTATCTCAGATATTCAAGATTTTACTCCTGACAGGAGACGGACATCTCCAGAGTCTTGGTTCAAGGTTGCATTGCATAAGACATGACATTGCATATCATTGCAAGAGCATTTCAAATCACTGCATTGCAAAGCATGTCATTTCGAGGTCCAGAACTCTTGATTTCAAAATTTTCAATCCAGATTAGAATTTCAACTCTTTTCAAAATCGATTTCAAAACCCTGGGTCTTCAAAATTATCAATTTTTCCCATTTTACCCCCAGGACTCTGAATTTCAAAATATTTCCTCAGGAAAACCATCTGGATAGTTTTTAATATGGATTTCAGTCACTTCACCTCAGATTTGGCCTTTTTTGACAATTTCAAATATCTTTCTTTTACAAAATCGCCCTACAAGGGCCAACTCTTTCCAAAATTCCTGTTTTGCCCATTAGTCCAGATTTTATGAAAATTCCAAAAAAGAAGTTGTTGTTTTATCCTTATTTCAATAAAGAAGCAATGTGGGACCCACACTGAGGTGGTGTCACACAAGCTTTCCTTTCGAAAATTTAAATTTCGAAAAACCCAAAAATATAGGAGCCTTGTCCCTTGGATTGGTGCCACTTGTCTTTTCTCTCTCCTCCCATTTACATGCCATGTGTCAGCATAGGGTTCACCTAGAGTCGGTGTCACATGTCACCCTCCCTCTTCTGCCAAGTGTCAGTGTGGGGCTACCTTAAGAAGCCGCCACATGTCTGCCATGTGTCAGTATCCATCCTGCGCCATGTGTCATTTCAAAGACTACCAGAAGATGCCAAGTGTCATAGGTTGTCCTGTCTAGAAAAAGTGGAGTTTGTCTCCTCTGAGGTGGCGCCACTTGAAGTGTGTCTCCTGCAGGGGACACGTGTCAACCCCTCTTTCCTTCTAGAAAAGTAGCCTGACACATGTCTCTTCCTACTTTTCTCAGAAAAGTAGGAGACATGTGTCACTCCTAAATCCCTACAGAAAAGGTAGGCTTGTCTCCTCTGAGGTGGCGCCATCTGGAGTGTCTCCTGCAGAGGACACATGTCAAGCCCTCATTTCCTCAGAAAAAGGCAAGTGCCATGTGTCATTTTCGGCTTTCTTCAGAAAAGCTAGAATTCAAATATTCAAAAATCCCCATAGGTGGCGAAAATCAAGAACTCCTACCTTTTTCATCCTGTCTGAGATGGCGCCACATGGCTTGGCCCACCTTCTCTCCCCTCTGCCACGTGTCATTCTCTGCTTCTTTCAGAAAAAGTAGAGGACACATGTCTTCTCCCTACCTCTTTCAAAAAAGTAGGAGACACATGTCACTCCTTGCCTTCTTCATTAAAAGCAAACCATTTAAAATTCAAACAAGGCATTAGGTGGCGAAAATCCAGAGCTCTGATTTTTCCAGATGGCCTATGAGGGCGCCACATGTCCCTTCCCTCCTTCTCATCCCTCTGCCACGTGTCATTCTCTGCTTCTTTCAGAAAAGAAGGTGACACATGTCTCCTTCTCACTCCTTCAGAAAAAGTAGAGGACACATGTCCTCTCCCTACTTTTTTTAGAAAAGTAGGAGACACATGTCACTGCCCTCTTTTTCCTCCCTCTTGCCACATGGCATTGTAGGAGCCACCCTGAGGTGGCGCCACATGTCCATCCTCCATTCCTCCAGGGCCAACCTCCATTTGAAATTCGAATCCCCCATGAGGTGGCGCCATCTGAAGAACCCCCTCCAGCAGGCTGACACTTGGAACCATCCTGGACTGCCACATGTCCAGATCTCCTTTCACCAGAAAAAGCAAAATTCAAATTCCTCTGAGGTGGCGCCTTCTGAGCCCACTGCTCTGACCTTCTGACATGTGTCAAACACCTTTGAGGTGGCACCATTCCAGGACTCCACTTGGCTCCATTTTCATTTTTTTTTTTTTTAATAAAGGTAGCCCACCATGAGGTGGCGCCACCTGAAGACTCCCTACAAAAAGTGAATTTGAAATTCAAACTCCAAGAGAGCACCCTCTGAGGTGGCGCCTCCTGGGAGTTCCCTGCAGAGAGAATCAAGCAAACTTTTGAAAAATTCCAAATTCCCCCTGCTGAGGTGTCTCACCCACAAAATTTCCATTTTTTTATTTTTTTCAAAAAATCAAAATAGCCTTTTGAGGTGGCGCCACCTGAGAGCTCCCTGCAGAAGACAATTTCGAATTTCAAACCCTTCAGATGACACCCCCTGAGATGGCGCCACATGGAGGGCTCAGATCCAGCCTGTTTGAATTTCAAAATTTTTCAGAAAAGTTATAAAAACAAGGGTTCACGCCCAGCCTAAGGGGATCATTTTTTTAGCTCTGGTGAACTTAGAAAATCCGACCTAGCCTTCCTAACATCTGATTTTGAACCTTGGAAATCGTGCCCCCTTTGGCGCATTGAAGAAGGTGGAGTAAAGTTCGTGCCGTGGCCAATCCGATTCAAATAGAGCTCGATTTTGGTGGACCATCCGAAGCTCGGAGCGAAGGACGAAGAAAGCTCGTGATAGCTCCCCTTTCAAGAGCTCCTACGCTGCGTAACGAAGCAAGGTGCACTTCTTTTCCCCTTGATGTGATTCTATAATCCGAATCGGGAGTCGTTTGAAGAAAGAGCTCATCCGAGGGATGGATTGAGCTATTCTCATAAAACGACATATATCAAATGTTTAATTATGCTTCCTTGATGATTTTTAACATGCATGTAGTTAGTTAGATTTAATTTGCATTTTATTTCATTCATTTAGCACATTTCATGAATTAATTAGGATTAATTTAGCATTTATTTCAATTCTGCTTATTTTCAGTAGGTCTCTGTTTTTGTCAGTCAGTCCACACGTCATTTCATGCATTTATTTTTTATTAAAAATCCCAAAAAAATCACGGAATGCGACCTTAGGTGTCCCTGAAATTTTGCCAAAAATTCGGAGGCATTTGAATTTGTTTACTGTGGTAAACATTCAAAATGCCAAGTCGGTTTTTGTTACCCGGGATGCGTTTTGAAAATCATTTGCCGACTTGTAAAATCAAGATATCCCTCATGGGAGATCCGATTTTAGATCCGAAAGATGTTCTGAACTCGGGAGAATGTCTAGTTTTTAATATGATGTTTTCAGATTTTTCTGATTTTTTTTTTATGTCTGACAAAAATCCGAGAGTTCGGGACACGTGTTAGAGCCTAATTTGGGCCTCTAAGATCTTGGATCGACTTAGGGCTATGGTTTATCTTTGTGTGTTGCTCCAAATCCAAAACTGTAAAAAGTGAAAGTGGTGTCCGAGATGTTCTCTGTTTTAATATGAAAGCCTGTAATTTTTAGAACAGTGTTGACCCCTGCTTCGGATTTTTCTTGTCAGCCCCCTGTTTTGCTACATTTGTCTGTTCTGTTAGTTTAGGCAGAAATAGTTATATTTTGTATCTGTGTTTCTGTTGATCAAATGCCAAAGTAATAAACATGAAAGTTGTTCATGTAGGTGTCTTGCATAACTCTGATTAATTTCATAAATTTTCATGGCCGTTTTGTATTTATTTAGCATTTTTTATCAGATTAGTGTGATTTTTACCTCTGTCAGAACTAAATCTCTGTTATTGAACTCACCATGGCTCAAATCCTGAGGCTGTAAAAACCAAAAATGTTCCATTTCGGGTCTTTTAGCAGTCTGCAAAATATCAGAAGTTTTCATGGTGTAAATCTTGCATTATCATATTAGGCATTGCATTTGGTTCGGATCCATAGGCAAAATCCATCATTTTTAGGACTTTCCTTGAATTTTAGCATTTAAATCATATCATTTCGTAATTTTTAGCATTCTAGGTTGTTTATCAGAGTGTTTAGATGCTTCATACCGAATTTGGTGCAATTTGGAATCTATTTGAGGTTCGGATCATCCGTAATACCAAAACAGGGTCCCGCAGGACCCGGATCCAAGCAAAAATCATTATTTTTGATAAATTGCAAAATACCAAATTCTGATTTTACAGTCTTAATGTGTCTAGCAGCATGTCATCATATCTCTTACTGCATTTTATCATCATTTGATTCAATTTGAACTTCAAAATCTCAATTTTACCAAGTTTTCCTTCAAAGAACCCTGATTTTAAAGGTGTAACTTTAATTTTAGGGGTATTTTGGTCATTTTAACCTCAATTCCGAATTTCAAATTGTTTTCTACTGAATTTCTAGCATTTTCATCATTTCAAAATATCAAGGAAGCATGAGAATAGGGTTTATATCCAATTAATTCCAATAATTTCATAATATTATTGAAAAATCTTGGAAAAACCCACATATTTGAGCTAACCTTATTTCAAGTTTGGCAGAGACATTCAAAAGAAGGAGCTGAAGTCTGCAAATTTCTTTTATTTCCTTTATTTAGTGATGTAATAATGTAAATTTTGGAATAAGAGAGTTAATTTCCTGCTTAGACTAGGATGCATATCATATAGTTTGAATTTATGCAAATATCCTGCTTATGTGATGCATACATCTTATTTCAAAAGCACTATGGATGTTCACGAATGGCACGTGCACCAACTCTTAGGGAGTTGACGGACTCGGTGGGATCCATATTTACGGCCCTAGTCGGAATATGGACGAGACCCAGATCCGTCATCTTTCTACTAGTCACATTGAGCCTACACTCTTAGGCTATCTTAAAATGCACATCATATTTCTGAAGTTTTCAAAATCATGTGCATCAAATCAACTAAGTTCTGAACATATTCATGGCCACAGTCAGAATATGTAAAGGATTTATTTGGACTTAATGCACATTTTCCAACCAATTCCTCAGAAAATCTTCTCAAAGTGCATTCATTCACTCATGTCATTTGCATCATGAAATCATTGATTTTCTCAAGATTTTCTCAAGAAAACTTCATTCTCAAGAAATCGATTTCTCAAGAAATTCTAAGGATTTTTCAAAATCGGTTTTCCAAAGACAAGTTTCTCCACAGTTTTCCCTGGAAAATGATATTTTCTTAAGAGATTCAAAAGAGTTTTCCAATCTTTCTCCAAGATCCAAAATCGATTTCCAAGTATTTCAAAAGGTAAAATTCCCAGGATTTCGATTCCCCAAGTTTTGAATTTTCTTCTCCAATGAGTTTTCCTATAAATCTTCCATCATTTTCCTAAGAAAACTCTCAAAGTCCAAGTTTTCCTAAGAAGTGTTTCCCTTTTCAAAAGGCTCATCTTTTCTCAAGAATCACTCCCATTTTCCTAGGATTTTCAACTATTCCTGATTTTATCACATCTTTATAAGCTTTCTCATGTTTTCAAAAACCCTTTTTATATGAGTTTCCTGAGAAATTGAACTCTTTCCTGAGAGATTCTTTTTAACTCCAAATATTTTCCAAGCATACATCATGTTTTTCCAAGATGCATTTTACAAAATTCTCATAGCACATGCCTGAATTCTTTGTGCATTTAGGATAGAACATAATTTCGATGATCTTACTAAGTCAAGCACAATTTTGGTCCTTGGTTCGATTACCCTTGTTAAAGGCGGCAGGAACGGTCGAACCTCGTACCGACAGGTCGAGCCCCATCCCATGGATTTTCCCGTAATTTTCAAAACGGAGGCGAGTATTTCAAAACAATTTCCAAAATCCGGTAAAGTTTGAAGCGCGAAAGCGTTTCCTCTTTTTCTCTTCCGCAAGGAAGAGAAGACGAGGGAAAAATTTCGCGACGATAACAGGTTTGGCGACCGTGATGGGACCTGTCCTCGTCTGATCAAAGTAATGCTTGACTTAGCTCAATTATCAAAATTATGTTCACAAAATGTCAGCTCTTTTACTTTCAATATCATGTGAGCCTAGGAGCCTAGATTCTGACCTAGCTGACATTGATTGCATATAGCTTAGGCATGGTTTGGTAGGACCATATTGAGGAGAAATTTTCATGCTCACATAGACTTAGGTCTAAATACAACTCTCCTCAATTTAGGATCTGAATGCAAACAATATATGCTTCTTCAAAGTTTTCAAAAGTCTATCTCTCTAGGATTTAGAGCCCTCTATTTCTTGCATGTGATCATTTTTTCAAAACCTCAATTACCTATCATTACCCGGTCTTCACGTTGCTGGGCTCTCTTCCAGAACCATAGTTCGGGACAGAGCCTCACAACTGGGCCAACTATTTGGGTTAACACCCCCCTACCACGTACCGCGGGCCACAGTCCGAAGTATATCGGTAGGCGCTCAAGGATGTTGGAAAACCTTACCTTAGAACCGGAGTTGAAATTCTATGCCACGTACCTCGGATTTCGATTCGGGTATATCGGCATAACGGGATTGGACAAAGATGATCTGAACTTAGAGTTAGGATTAGGGTCCTACAGCTGTTTTCAAAATGATGCATCTAGAGTCAGCCTTTTAGGGAGTGCTGAATGTGCATAAATGTTTGTGCAGGATGTGATTGTATGTATGATTTTCTCAATTCTTTATATTTCCCAATTTTTTTTTTAACTCATTATGTCTTTTTCAAAATATCCCTATTTTCCACACGATCTTTTTCTCAAACCCTGGATGATTTTTTTCAAATATCCATTTCTTTCAAAACTCCAGGCGATTTTACATTCTACCATTCTACTGGATCTCGAATTTCTAGCTGCATTTTTATCCTGCCTGCAAAATTTTTTCAAAATTTCTCACATTTTCCTAAGTCTCATTCTGAGTCTTTCTCTGTTTTCAGTTCGATGGCATCTAGTCAAATCGATCCTATCTTTCCTGAAGGTCACATCTCCTTCGAGGTGCGACAAGGTCGTCCTGAACATCGAGCCCTTAGCACCAGAACTTTCATTCCCCGGTGGTATTATTCTTGGCTAAAGAGCTTTTCCCGAATGTTCCCGGACCATTTGAGCGAGTGCGGATTGGAGCTGGCATCAGCAGTCGGAAAACAGACCATCAATGGCAACCTGATCCATGCAATGGCGGAGCGATGGAATCCTCGAACTTGTACCTTCTGGTTCCCATGGGGAGAAATGACCATTTTAATGGATGAATTTTCAGAAATCATGGGGTTGCCAGAACCAGCCGGTCGACCAAGCGACCCATTAGAGCATCAATTCCTTATCAATGTCAAGGGTTTGGACCCCCGAGACTCCTTAGCTCGTATGACAGGCCGCCGATCTTGGCCTCTGATCCAGTTAGAAGGAAATGAATATGTTGACCTACTTGAGTTGTACCGCCAGTACGGGACCTTCGTCGAAGTCAGCTCGCTATCAAGAACAGCCAAAGAAAAGATTCAGAATGCAGTGGTTCTATGCACTGTAGGACTGTCCCTTTTCCCAGATGGACAGAACTACATGGACATCAGGATAATCCAACTTATAAGAAGATGGGGAAGTCGGCAAACCAATCGCCTCTCCATAGCCATGGCAGCGCTCGCCTTCTTATATCGTGGTTTGACCCGATTCTCACTTGGAGAGTCCATTTTAGTTGAAGGATGCATCTACGCACTTCAGTCCTGGTTTTTCCAACATGTTCCAGCCCGAGCAAGCTCTTTCAGATACAATGGTCAAGAACTTCTTCCAGTGGCGCAGTATCGGTCTATGATCAACAACATTCAAGAAGATGACGTTGTTTGGGACTATTTTGATCGGCAAATATCTCCTCCCAGATATACCTACGCTTATGGCAAATGGTTCAAGTTGCTAGGACCATTCTTCTGCACTTATTATTAACCAGAGAGATGTGTTCGGCAGTTCTCCCAGAGGCAGCAGTATGTCGAAGCCCGACTGTTATCAGGAGTTATGGCAGAGTTCGATCTCACCTCCACACAATGGTCCGGGGCATATCATTCTGCCCGCTACAGCTGAGATTCTTTTGTCTCTCTTAAAATCTTTCCAGGTCCTAGAGTATCTGCCGACTATCATGAATGGTGGCAAATTGTTTGTCCCCCACCTCTTTGTCAAGATCAATAAAGTCATGTTTTCCCCATTTCAATAAAATTTTCTTTCTCTTGTGGTTTGACGACCTCGCCTAGGTAACAAGGCATATTTTCGTTGTTTATTTCTTTTGCAGAAGGAATGACAACACAATTGTCGTGATTCCCATGACGACTCAGTCCCTAGTAATGGGACATCTTTTCCAAATTGTCTACCATATTTTCAGCAAATATTTCTTCCAAAAGCTAATTCTCTCATAATCTAATCAGGTCTTTTGCCCTGCAGAGAGCATCCATACCATTTGATGGTTGAGACAAGATCAGGCAAAAGAACCACGGCATCCCAGTACTCGTCAGCCTCGGAAGAAGAAATGGGTTCCCCTCGATCCGAGAAGAGTCAAGAGCAGCAACAAGAAGACGATGACATAGACCCTCAAATGTATGCCATGTTCAGAAAAATGATGAATAAGATGATGAATGAGCAGCCCGGGACCAGCTCAGAAAGGAATCCATTCAAAGAAAAGTTCCATGGTCGCAGGGGTAAGAAGGCTCCCAAGAAACAGATCCAACCAGAAGAGATTTCAGATGAATCAGATTCAACTGAAAACACAGATGAAGAATATGAGGTGCCTCCGGCATTTCAGAAGCGTGGCCAAAGTAAAAGCCACAGATCAAAGAGCAGAGATAAAGAAGAGCCTTTGCAAGCGCAATTCAAGGAAATGGCCCGAGTTGTCAAGGATCTGCAAGCCCGCGATAAGGGCAAGAAAGTCTTCACCAGTGAGGACTTCTATGATGGCTTAGAAGGGGATGATGATCTGGAGAATCTCCCCCGTAAATTCATCAAATTCGATGGTTCTGGCGACCCAAAAGCTCATCTCGCCACTTTCTTTGCTGAATGCTCTCGGTTTAGAAGGGATAACCGAGCATTGTTTCTATGCTTCCCCCGCAGCTTGGAAGGAGTTGCCGCCAAGTGGTATGCTGAGCATATCAACCCCATCGAGCTCAAGGAGTTCGATAAAGTTGTAAATCTCTTTATTGAACGCTTCTTGTTCAACATAGAAGCACTGCCTACATTAAGTCATCTCTGCAACTTAAGGCAGAACGAGAATGAAAAAGCACGGGACTTCATTCACAGATGGAGATCAGCCTATAACAAGATGAGAGATCCTATCTCGGAAAGGCATGCATTGTCCTTAATCCTCAACAATTTCTCGCAGCCGTTAAGAGGATTAATCTCCACAGCGCCGTCCAGGACCTTCATTGAGCTGACTGAACGAGCCGAATGGCTCGAGCTGAGTGTGGAAAATGGAGTCTATGAAGGCTTCACCTTTTTCAAGAACAACTCCCATGGTGAGCAGAAAAAGAAAGCTCACTTCACTTATTCTGTCAACAACAACAACAAAGGCCGAAATCAGCACAAAGGGCAGAAGAAAGATTACTGCTACAGCTCAGGCAGTTCGAACCACAAAGATCAGAAAGCAAAGCCTGCTCCTCAGTTCAGCAAGCCTCCTCAGCAGGATCAAGAACCGAAGTTGCGCGAGAAAGCCAAACATGAAGGATGGAGTTACGACAGAAAGTTTACTCCTCTTGACCAATCACTCGAGGATGTGCTCGAGTACATGCTATCGAAAGAGATGGTCAAATTGCCCAGATTGGCCGATCCCCCTGTGCCCATGGGGAAATGGAAAGATCAGTTCTGCAAGTTCCACAGGACAGTGGGACACAACACCGAGAACTGCTTTGTTCTCAAAAATATCGTACAAGATCTCATTGAAAAGAATCTATTGATAGAAGGAGAAGAAGAAGAGAAAATGGACATTCTCAACCACCCCTTCCCTTCGCACACCACAGCAGTAGTGTCTGCACAACCCTTTCTACCGCATGAACATATCAAGCCATGTTCTGCGCAAGATCTCCAAGTTTAGCATCAGGTGACGGTGCTACGACAAGCAGCTCCAGATTCCAAGAAGATGGACTTAATTTCAACATTCGGTAAAATGAAAGTTGCAGAAGCACCTGTGAAGTCAGTTCCCAAATCAAAGAGAACTCCTGACTTCTTCAAGCAAATCGTTAGACCAAGGCCAGAGAATTCAAGTCAGAAGCCTCTGACTGCTTTATCCAATGTCTCCATCCTTGACTTGGCCAAGAATTCTAGCAAGCACCGACAAGTACTGGATGATCTGCTCAGGAAAATCAAAGTTAAGCCCAGTACCACTCCTGAAGACATGGCACAGATCGTGAATTCCGCCATGACCAATGCACTAATCACCTTCTCAGATGAGGACCTTCCAAAGCCTCATTCCTTTCATAATAATGCCTTGTATATTGTCGTTCGAGTCAGAGGAATGACGGTACCGCATGTGCTGGTCGATGGAGGCAGTAGCCTCAACATATGTCCTGAAATGACCGCAAAGGCATTAGGGATCAAGGATGAAGAATATATTCCAGATCCCATCACTATCTATGGGTTTGACAATCCTGGTCAAACGGCCAAGGGCAAGATATTTCTGGAAGTGTTTATTAACTATTCAGTGCATTCAGTGCTTTTCCATGTGGTTAATGTGCCACCAACCTACAACTTGCTACTCGGTAGGACGTGGATTCACAATGCTAATGCAGTGCCTTCTACCCTCCATCAATGTGTGAAGTGGTCCAAAGGTGGAATGATTACCACAATACTGGGAGAAGACCCAGAAGAAAGGCTCCCGCAGCCCATGATTCCTCGGCCATCATTCAATGCAGATATTCCCAGCATCAGGGAAAGTGAAGAGATCAATCTCGGGGAGAATCGAGAAATACTTCAGGCACCATCAGAGCCATCTTTGCACACAGTAGCCATGACACGATGGAAAGGTCCTCAATTTTTCAAGGTTGGAGGTCGAATCGACTATAACACCATTAAGGATCATCCCTTGTTTCCTCAATTCATGAAGTCAAGAAAGGGATTTGATTTACTCCTGAAGCATGGCTATCAACCCTTCAAGGGACTCGGCAGAAACGAAGATGGCCGCATCGAGCCAATGATCCAGAAACATCGTCCCCACAGAGCAGGACTAGGGTTTGCCGGCAGAAGCTCATCAAAGAAGACTGTTTTTGTCAAAGGGGCACAATGAAGACCATTTGTCATTTTCTTTCTATTCTTTTCCAAATAAATGTCTCATTTTACCAATGTCATTGATCAATTCAATCAATAAAATTTCAAGTTTCTTTGTCTATCCGGATGCCATCTACTCCCTTTTTGTCTGTCTCATCATTTTATAATTCAGTGCCATTTTATATATGGTTCTCTTCAAATGATTGCTTGCCTTACTATAGGCCAATTTGTCTGAACCAAATTTCTTCTCCAAAATTTCAGAATGACTTCTTGGACAATCAAGAAGCTCGTTCTCAATCCCAAGGCCTTTTAGAAGTCGACAACAATTCACAGAATCAAAGCAAGCACCGGAAATGATAAGATTGCAAAGCAGTCTGATGATCGTGCAGAATATGATCAGTCTCTTCAGGAATTACCGGAGTTCGCCGCAGTTCAGAAGCAGGACGAACCATCTCCTCTAGTACAAGATCCAACTGAAGGTGTCAATATCGGTTCAGAGGAAGATCCAAAAACCTTCCAGATCGGAACCAGTCTGAGTTCAGAAGAAAAGAAAAGGCTTACAGATTTTCTCAAGCGGCATGAAGAAGTGTTCGCATGGACATATGAAGACATGCCGGGCTTAGACCCCAAATTAGTCGAACACCGACTCGTCTTGAAGCCGGATGCTAAGCCAGTCAAGCAGAAGCTGAGAAAAATGGATCCCAGAATAGAACAACAAGTCAAGGAAGGACTTGAAGATTTGCTCAGAGCAGGATTTATTCGAGCTATTGACTACCCGGATTGGTTAGCCAATATCGTCGTCGTCCCAAAGAAAAGCGGCAAAGTGAGGATTTGCATAGACTTCAGAGACCTCAATAAGGCAACTCCGAAGGATGACTATCCACTTCCAAGCATCGATCTTCTAGTCGATAGCACGGCAGGACATGCCATGTTCTCTTTCATGGACGGATATTCCGGCTACAATCGGATTAAGTTGGCCGCCCGCGACCAATCAAAAACTTCTTTTACTACGCCTTGGGGCACTTTCTGCTATACGGTTATGCCTTTTGGGCTCAAGAATGCTGGAGCAACGTATCAACGGGCAATGGCTGTCATCTTTCATGATCAGATGCGCAAAATCATGGATGCGTATGTTGATGATATTCTTGTGAAATCTAAAGAGAAAGAAGATCACCTCGAAGCACTTGATCAAGTCTTTAAAAGACTTATTCTTTACAAGTTAAGGCTTAACCCGCAAAAGTGTGTCTTTGGAGTCGAATCAGGCAAACTGTTGGGTTTTCTGGTCAGTAAAAAGGGAATTGAAGTCGACCCGGCCAAAGCAAAGGCTATCATTGATATGCCTCCCCCGAAGAATCTCGAAGAACTGCGTAGCCTTCAAGGACGTATGCAGTCAATCCGACGATTCATTTCCAATTTGGCGATGAGATGTGAGCCCTTCAACCACTTACTCAGAAAAGGAGTTAAGTTCGAATGGGGGCCAGAATGTCAGCAATCGTTCGATCGAATCAAGAAGTATCTTCTTAATCCTCCCATCCTGAAGCCACCAGAATTGGGAAAACCTCTTTTGCTATACATCTCAGTCAATCAAGTCGCATGCGGCGGATTCTTGGCACAATATAAAGAAGGCAGCCTGATAGAACACGCCATTTATTACGTGAGTAAGACTTTCATAGATTATGAAAAGAGATACTCTCAAATAGAGAAGACCTGCCTAGCTCTGGTATGGATGTGTCAGAAGCTAAGACACTACCTGCTAGCATCTGAAGTCAAAATTTTGTCCAAACTCAATCCCCTCAAGTATATTTTAGAGCAGCCTTTCCTCAGCGGACGAGTCGCAAAATGGCAAGTCTTACTGATGCAGTATGACTTAGAATATGTCTCGCAGCAATCAATCAAAGGCCAAGCAATTGCAGATCAATTGGCGGATTTTCCCCTGGCCGAAGAAGTGAAAGCCGAAGATGACTTCCCTGATGAGCAAATTTGCAATATCCAGCAATTTCCAGTCTGGAATTTATTTTTCGATGGTTCCAAGAACATGGCCGGAATAGGCATCGGAATTTTATTAATCACTCCAGAAAAAGAGATGATTCCGTTTTCCCTCAAGTTAGATTTTTAATGTACTCACAACATGGCTGAATATGAAGCCCTGATTCAAGGTCTAAGGATTCTACTAGACTTTAATGTCAAGAGAGTACATGCCTACGGTGACTCACTACTCGTTGTCAATCAAGTTCGAGCCGAATGGCAGGTCAAAGATCAGAAGTTATTTCCCTATCAGAAAATTGTTTCAGCTCTCGTCAGCAAGTTTGAAGAATTCCAGCTCTTCCATGTCAAGAGAGATTTTAATCAAGTGGCCGATAGTCTAGCCAGTTTAGGCTCCATTATGACATTCAAGAATGGAGAATCTTGTCGCTCTTTTGAAATTGGCAGACTTGACCAACCTGCTTTCCTTCCATCGGAGCAGGTAAACCAGGCTGAGCAAAAGAAGAAGCCTTGGTATTACAACATCAAAACTTTCATAGAAACTGGCGAGTTTCCTCCAGAACTCTCAAAGAAAGAGCAGCGAGCAATCCAGCGTATGTCTACTCGATATTTCATTTTGGCCAATGTCCTCTATCGTCGTGGATTTAGCTCAGAGTATTCCAGATGTTTAGATGAAGACGAAGCCAGAGAAGTCGTGCGAGAAGCACATGAAGGCATTTATGGTGGCCACGTTGGCTACCAAACCCTTGTCAAGCAAATCATAAGAGCAGGTTACTACTGGAAGACTATGCAACAAGATTGTTATCATTATGTGAAGAAGTGTGTGCAATGTCAGATACACGCACCTTCCATCCATGCTCCGGCAACATATCTACAATCCGTTGTTTCTCCATGGCCGTTCTCCATGTGGGCCTTCGATGTCGTAGGTCCCATCACTCCTTCAGCTTCAAATGGCCACAAATATTTCCTTGCCGCAACAGAATACTTCACCAAGTGGGTAGAAGCCATCACTCTTCGCACAGTAGAAGGCCGACATGTGGTCTCTTTTATTCACAAGAACATCCATTGCCGTTTCGGCATCCCGCATGACATTGTGTCAGACAATGGCAGTCATTTCAAGAATGAAAAGATGAAGACATTTTGCTCAAAATTCAAGATCTATCACCATTTTTCCGCTCCATATTATCCTCAAGGGAATGGTCAGGCAGAGGCCACCAACAAGATTTTAATTCGTATCTTGGAGCGAACTGTGGAAACAGGCCGTGACTGGCATGAGAAGATCCACGATGCACTATGGGCCTATCGAACCACCATTTGTACACCAATGAATGCTACCCCATCAGAACTGGTCTATAGGACAGAAGTAGTATTGCCGCTACATGTTCAGAAGCCGGCTTTGAAATTTGCTTCACTTCTGCAATTACCTCTTGATCAATACCAGCAGCAGCGACTAGTGCAGCTAGACTTACTCGACGAGAGATGGCTAAAAGCAGCATAGCATGCTCAATCCTATCGCCAGAGAGTAGCCAGGCAATATGCGAAATCTATCATCGAAAGAAGATTCAAAGTCAATGATTTAGTACTTCGATCCACAGCTTATCTCAAGCATCGTCCCGGCGGCAAATGGTCGCCAAATTGGGAAGGTCCCTATGTTGTCAAAGAAGCATTACCCCGCAACTCATATCGACTCATCAATACCGATGGGGTAGAATTGCCAGATCCTATCAATGCTCGACACTTGAAAAAGTTTTATACTTGAAACATTTATCCTTCTCTTGTAATCCTTCCTGTTCTTTCAAATAATGATCCAACTTTCTTTCCCGGTTACACTGGGCATTTTAAAATTTTGTTCTATATGCAGGCAGGATAAACAAATTTCTCATTTCATGCACATGTGCATTCATATGCATCAATTCATATTCATTTGCATTCAATTGCATTAACAACAATCTGGTCAGTATTGGGATTTCAACAAACAGTCCCATCACGATTCCTAATGATTCAAAATCGAAAGGTCATCACCAATACTGAACCAAAACCCAGCGCTCGAACTGGTATTATTTCAAAATCCAGTACTCAAACTGGCACATTTTCAAAATCCCAATTTTTCAGAAAACCGAGTTCCGACTCGGGTTTTTTATTCAAATCATGTTCTTTTGTTGATCCGGGTTCCGACTCGTGATCTCATTACCTCGTTCAAGCTCAGATTCGAGCTCTTCATTTTTCTCTATTGATCCGAGTTCCGACTCGTGATCTCATTATTTTATTTGAGCTCAGATGCGAGCTCTTCATTCTCTTTTGTCGATTCGGGTTCCGACTCGTGATCTCTCTATTCATTTGAGCTCAGATACGAGCTCTTCGTTTTCTTTTGTTGATCCGGGTTCCGACTCGTGATCTCTGTTTTTTTTATTCGAGCTCTGACTCGAACTCACCATTCTCCTTTGATTGATTCAAGCCATTTCGATCCTCAGGGTCTGTCAATTGCTCAAATTTGATATTTTGCTCTCCAAATTCCAATTTAAATCTTCAAATCAAGCAATTCTCCAATTTCGACCTTCGGGTCACCCATTTTCCAATTCTCAATTTCAATTTCCAATTTTCGATCAATTGCCAAATTTTTGACCTTTGGGTCAATCAATTTTCAATTCTCGACCTTCGGGTCAATCAATTTCCAATTCTCAATTCCAATTTCCAATTTCCAATTTCCAATTTCCAATTTCCAATTTCCAATTTCCAATTTCCAATTTCGACCTTCGGGTCAATCAATTTCCCAATTTCGACCTTTAGGTCACTCAATTCTCAAATTCGACCTTCGGGTCACACAATTTCGAACTTTAGGTCAACCATTTCTCAATTTCGACCTTTTTGGTCAAATCAATTCTCAATTTCGACCATCAGGTCATCCAATTTCGACCTTCGGGTCATTCAATTTTCAGCAACCAATTTTCCAATTTTCAATTTCGACCTTCGGGTTAATCAATCTCAATATCCAATTTCAATCATTTTCTCTTGCGAGAGACCCTTTTTAGGGAGAGCACGAGGGAGCTCGTTCTTTTCGCATGCTATCCAATTCGTTCACTTAGCCCCTTTTTAGGGAGAGTTTGAAGGGACTCGCGTCTTTGTGAACCGTTTGCAAAACAATTTCCAATTTCACACAAGAAACCCTTTCAAAGGGAGAGGCTCGACGGAGACTCGCTTTTCTTGTGACACCCCAATTTCATACTAGGCCATTTTCGTCATGAAAGACCCTCTTTGCAGGGAGAGTGTGATGAACTTGTTCCTTTCATGACCCAATTTTCAGACCTCACTATTATCGGCCCCCTTTCCATAAGAGAAGCTTAATATTAGGGAGCTTTGACGAAAGCTCAATTTTTCTTCGAAAGTTCGTTTTGCAAACACCTCCTCTTTAGGGAAGAGAGGAGTATTTCCCATTTCCCATTCAGGTAAGGGCTAAGCCTGAGTCTCTCTTTTTGGGGAAAAAGAGAGGAGAATTTTCGTCACGGATGCATTGAGCCGGATTTCAAATACTCACTTTCACTAAGGATTTCAAGAAAATTTTGTCAATTTGTCAAATTATTTGCTGATTTCAGAATCTTTATTGCACTAGTCAGTTTACCTTCAGCATTACTTCCAAAAGAGTGAAGCTTCTGCGAAAAGAGATTCAAACTTTAAATTCTTTCTATTGGCTAACCAAAAGGATGAAGGATAAATCCTTGATATGGCCAAAAAAAAGAAGATTCAATGTTATTGAAAATTCGTAGATGATCGATATTGATCGCAGTCAATGACGCATCTTTAAAGACTATTCTTGTAAAATGAGGCATTGGAAATATCCTGAGCGCTGGAAAAAGAGATAATTCATCCAAGCCATGTCTCCTCAAAATCACCTAAGCCGGAATTAAATATCCGCAAAAGGGATCTCTCACCTGTCGTCAAGATGAAGGCGAATTAGGCGAGTAGACCCCCGGGGCCAAAGAAGATTCGAAACATCTCCAAGATGACGGAGTTTGTGACGGATCCTTCCAGGGAAAGTCCAAAGCACTGTCGAGATGAAGGCAGATGTGATGAACCTCTCGACAATCCCTAAAAGATATTTAATTTCAGCTATCGCCCAAAGATCTCTGAACCCATCATCCAAGAAGGATCGAAACATCTCCAAGTTGAAGGAGTTTGTGACGTACCCTTCCAAAAGAGAGCAAGAGAGGAAAAAGAAAGAGAGAAAAAGTAAGAATATCTCCAAAATAAAGGAGAATGTAGAAAAAAAAAAAAAACCCAGAGAGCCAAAAAGAGTGCAGAAAGAGTATCATGAGAGAAGCCCTCAGGATATCAAACTGCCAGATCTATCAAGAATCCTCTTTAATCTTGTGAAATTCTATTATCAATACTCTTTCGTCAATTGCTTTCATGATATCAAATTCTCTTTCCTGCTCATATCAAGGAAATTGATAACTTCCTTGAAGAAGGTCAATTGCAAACAATTTGGGTTTCCAATTTCGATTCAACGAAGTGAACCTTGTTTGGAGGTAATGCTTTGGGCAGAAAAGAAAGAATATCTTTGCAGCCATGTGCAACATTTTCAAAAACTTGGAATCAACAACAAAATTCTCAATATTTTGACAATATTTTCTAGCTATCCTGACGTGAAGTGAGAGCTTGATATCCGTCTTTGATACATCCAGACACCAATTTTAAATCCCTCTTAAGGACTTGATTCCTTCCCTTCTTTGAGAGCATGAACTCTCAGATTTGCACACTTCCCTGTGTCCCCACCGTCCCACCATAGACAGTCCCATTTCGGTTCGAGGTCAAACCACCAATCATTTCCCGCAAAAGGCAATTTCAAAAGCTGATTTTAGTCTCAACAATGAGACGCCCAAGATCAATCCCTTTTCAAGCTTTAGGGACCCCATTTTCCTTCCTTTTGCAAAAAACCCTGTCGGATTTACTGTATAAAATCCAAAGGTTCCATCATGGTCTCTTCCTTCGAGGATTCCATTTCATTTTCCGCCCGATCAGGATAAGGGTATAAACCTGAGCCTCAATCAAAGAGGTATTTCATTTTCAGCCCGATCAGGATAAGGGTATAAACCTGAGCCTCATCCAAAGAGGTATTTCATTTTCCGTCCGATCAGGATAAGGGTACAAACCTGAGCCTCATCCAAAGAGGTATTTCATTTTCCACCCGATCAGAATAAGGGTACAAACCTGAGCCTCAATCAAAGAGGTATTTCATTTTCAGCCCGATCAGGATAAGGGTATAAACCTGAGCCTCATCCAAAGAGGTATTTCATTTTTCGCCTGATCAGGATAAGGGTACAAACCTGAGCCTCATCCAAAGAGGTATTTCATTTTTTTCCGCCCGATCAGGATAAGGGTACAAACCTGAGCCTCATCCAAAGAGGTATTTCATTTTCCACCCGATCAGGATAAGGGTATAAACCTGAGCCTCAATCAAAGAGGTATTCCATTTTCCACCCGATCAGGATAAGGGTACAAACCTGAGCCTCAACCAAAGAGGTATTTCATCTTCCACCCGATCAGGTTAAGGGTACAAACCTGAATCTCATTTCAATGAGATATTTCATTCCCCAATCAGGTCAAGGGTTCAAACCTGAGCTTAGTTCCATGCGAGATAATTTTGTCCCATCTAGGTCAAGGGCATAAACCTGAACTTCGCTCTCATAGAGCAAATCTTTCCTCTTCGCTTCATATCTACCATCTTCCTCGGGCTAATTTGTTCACACCCAGTCAGATCCTTCTAAGTGGGGCATTTTTTTATGTATAGCCCAAATTTGGTGTGTTTTTCTTTGCCACTAAGCTCGGCCATGAGTCGGCTTAGTAGCAAAGAGGGGCATCTGTAAACACCCCAAATTTTCACTCACCTCCCCTACATCTCTACCAAACATCATCATTCAACCTCTGAAATCGTCGAAGGGCAAAATGGTCATTTTCTGAGCCCGGACCTTGCAAAAGTCCAAGTTTCATCTGAAACTCTCAATTTTCTCTATTTTTATCTCAGATATTCAAGATTTTACTCCTGACAGGAGACGGACATCTCCAGAGTCTTGGTTCAAGGTTGCATTGCATAAGACATGACATTGCATATCATTGCAAGAGCATTTCAAATCACTGCATTGCAAAGCATGTCATTTCGAGGTCCAGAACTCTTGATTTCAAAATTTTCAATCCAGATTAGAATTTCAACTCTTTTCAAAATCGATTTCAAAACCCTGGGTCTTCAAAATTATCATTTTTTCCCATTTTACCCCCAGGACTCTGAATTTCAAAATATTTCCTCAGGAAAACCATCTGGATAGTTTTTAATATGGATTTCAGTCACTTCACCTCAGATTTGGCCCTTTTTGACAATTTCAAATATCTTTCTTTTACAAAATCGCCCTACAAGGGCCAACTCTTTCCAAAATTCCTGTTTTGCCCATTAGTCCAGATTTTATGAAAATTCCAAAAAAGTTGTTGTTTTATCCTTATTTCAATAAAGAGGCAATGTGGGACCCACACTGAGGTGGTGTCACACAAGCTTTCCTTTCGAAAATTTGAATTTCGAAAAACCCAAAAATATAGGAGCCTTGTCCCTTGGATTGGTGCCACTTGTCTTTTCTCTCTCCTCCCATTTACATGCCATGTGTCAGCATAGGGTTCACCTAGAGTCGGTGCCACATGTCACCCTCCCTCTTCTGCCAAGTGTCAGTGTGGGGCTACCTTAAGAAGCCGCCACATGTCTGCCATGTGTCAGTATCCATCCTGCGCCATGTGTCATTTCAAAGACTACCAGAAGATGCCAAGTGTCATAGGTTGTCCTGTCTAGAAAAAGTGGAGTTTGTCTCCTCTGAGGTGGCGCCACTTGAAGTGTGTCTCCTGCAGGGGACACGTGTCAACCCCTCCTTCCTTCTAGAAAAGTAGCCTGACACATGTCTCTTCCTACTTTTCTCAGAAAAGTAGGAGACATGTGTCACTCCTAAATCCCTACAGAAAAGGTAGGCTTGTCTCCTCTGAGGTGGCGCCATCTGGAGTGTCTCCTGCAGAGGACACATGTCAAGCCCTCATTTCCTCAGAAAAAGGCAAGTGCCATGTGTCATTTTCGGCTTTCTTCAGAAAAGCTAGAATTCAAATATTCAAAAATCCCCATAGGTGGCGAAAATCAAGAACTCCTACCTTTTTCATCCTGTCTGAGATGGCGCCACATGGCTTGGCCCACCTTCTCTCCCCTCTGCCACGTGTCATTCTCTGCTTCTTTCAGAAAAAGTAGAGGACACATGTCTTCTCCCTACCTCTTTCAAAAAAGTAGGAGACACATGTCACTCCTTGCCTTCTTCAGAAAAAGCAAACCATTTAAAATTCAAACAAGGCATTAGGTGGCAAAAATCCGGAGCTCTGATTTTTCCAGATGGACTATGAGGGCGCCACATGTCCCTTCCCTTCTTCTCATCCCTCTGCCACGTGTCATTCTCTGCTTCTTTCAGAAAAGAAGGTGACACATGTCTCCTTCTCACTCCTTCAGAAAAAGTAGAGGACACATGTCCTCTCCCTACTTTTTTTAGAAAAGTAGGAGACACATGTCACTGCCCTCTTTTTCCTCCCTCTTGCCACATGGCATTGTAGGAGCCACCCTGAGGTGGTGCCACATGTCCATCCTCCATTCCTCCAGGGCCAACCTCCATTTGAAATTCGAATCCCCCATGAGGTGGCGCCATCTGAAGAACCCCCTCCAGCAGGCTGACACTTGGAACCATCCTGGACTGCCACATGTCCAGATCTCCTTTCACCAGAAAAAGCAAAATTCAAATTCCTCTGAGGTGGCGCCTTCTGAGCCCACTGCTCTGACCTTCTGACATGTGTCAAACACCTTTGAGGTGGCACCATTCCAGGACTCCACTTGGCTCCATTTTCATTTTTTTTTTTTTTAATAAAGGTAGCCCACCATGAGGTGGCGCCACCTGAAGACTCCCTACAAAAAGTGAATTTGAAATTCAAACTCCAAGAGAGCACCCTCTGAGGTGGCGCCTCCTGGGAGTTCCCTGCAGAGAGAATCAAGCAAACTTTTGAAAAATTCCAAATTCCCCCTGCAGAGGTGTCTCACCCACAAAATTTCCATTTTTTTATTTTTTTCAAAAAATCAAAATAGCCTTTTGAGGTGGCGCCACCTGAGAGCTCCCTGCAGAAGACAATTTCGAATTTCAAACCCCTCAGATGACACCCCCTGAGATGGCGCCACATGGAGGGCTCAGATCCAGCCTGTTTGAATTTCAAAATTTTTCAGAAAAGTTATAAAAACAAGGGTTCACGCCCAGCCTAAGGGGATCATTTTTTTAGCTCTGGTGAACTTAGAAAATCCGACCTAGCCTTCCTAACATCTGATTTTGAACCTTGGAAATCGTGCCCCCTTTGGCGCATTGAAGAAGGTGGAGTAAAGTTCGTGCCGTGGCCAATCCGATTCAAATAGAGCTCGATTTTGGTGGACCATCCGAAGCTCGGAGCGAAGGACGAAGGAAGCTCGTGATAGCTCCCCTTTCAAGAGCTCCTACACTGCGTAACGAAGCAAGGTGCACTTCTTTTCCCCTTGATGTGATTCTATAATCCGAATCGGGAGTCGTTTGAAGAAAGAGCTCATCCGAGGGATGGATTGAGCTATTCTCATAAAACGACATATATCAAATGTTTAATTATGCTTCCTTGATGATTTTTAACATGCATGTAGTTAGTTAGATTTAATTTGCATTTTATTTCATTCATTTAGCACATTTCATGAATTAATTAGGATTAATTTAGCATTTATTTCAATTCTGCTTATTTTCAGTAGGTCTCTGTTTTTGTCAGTCAGTCCACACGTCATTTCATGCATTTATTTTTTATTAAAAATCCCAAAAAAATCACGGAATGCAACCTTAGGTGTCCCTGAAATTTTGCCAAAAATTCGGAGGCATTTGAATTTGTTTACTGTGGTAAACATTCAAAATGCCAAGTCGGTTTTTGTTACCCGGGATGCGTTTTGAAAATCATTTGCCGACTTGTAAAATCAAGATATCCCTCATGGGAGATCCGATTTTAGATCCGAAAGATGTTCTGAACTCGGGAGAATGTCTAGTTTTTAATATGATGTTTTCAGATTTTTCTTATTTTTTTTTTATGTCTGACAAAAATCCGAGAGTTCGGGACACGTGTTAGAGCCTAATTTGGGCCTCTGAGATCTTGGATCGACTTAGGGCTATGGTTTATCTTTGTGTGTTGCTCCAAATCCAAAACTGTAAAAAGTGAAAGTGGTGTCCGAGATGTCCTCTGTTTTAATATGAAAGCCTGTAATTTTTAGAACAGTGTTGACCCCTGCTTCGGATTTTTCTTGTCAGCCCCTTGTTTTGCTACATTTGTCTGTTCTGTTAGTTTAGGCAGAAATAGTTATATTTTGTATCTGTGTTTTTGTTGATCAAATGCCAAAGTCATAAACATGAAAGTTGTTCATGTAGGTGTCTTGCATAACTCTGATTAATTTCATAAATTTTCATGGCCGTTTTTTATTTCTTTAGCATTTTTTATCAGATTAGTGTGATTTTTACCTCTATCAGAACTAAATCTCTGTTATTGAACTCACCATGGCTCAAATCCCGAGGCTGTAAAAACCAAAAATGTTCCATTTCGGGTCTTTTAGCAGTCTGCAAAATATCAGAAGTTTTCATGGTGTAAATTTTGCATTATCATATTAGGCATTGCATTTGGTTCGGATCCATAGGCAAAATCCATCATTTTTAGGACTTTCCTTGAATTCTAGCATTTAAATCATATCATTTCGTGATTTTTAGCATTCTAGGTTGTTTATCAGAGTGTTTAGATGCTTCATACCGAATTTGGTGCAATTTAGAATCTATTTGAGGTTCGGATCATCCATAATACCAAAACAGGGTCCCGCAGGACCCGGATCCAAGCGAAAAACAAGCGAAAATCGTTATTTTTGATAAATTGCAAAATACCAAATTCTGATTTTACAGTCTTAATGTGTCTAGCAGCATGTCATCATATCTCTTACTGCATTTTATCATCATTTGATTCAATTTGAACTTCAAAATCTCAATTTTACCAAGTTTTCCTTCAAAGAACCCTGATTTTAAAGGTGTAACTTTAATTTTAGGGGTATTTTGGTCATTTTAACCTCAATTCCGAATTTCAAATTGTTTTCTACTGAATTTCTAGCATTTTCATCATTTCAAAATATCAAGGAAGCATGAGAATAGGGTTTATATCCAATTAAGTCCAATAATTTCATAATATTATTGGAAAATCTTGGAAAAACCCACATATTTGAGCTAACCTTATTTCAAGTTTGGCAGAGACATTCAAAAGAAGGAGATGAAGTCTGCAAATTTCTTTTATTTCCTTTATTTAGTGATGTAATAATGTAAATTTTGGAATAAGAGAGTTAATTTCCTGCTTAGACTAGGATGCATATCATATAGTTTGAATTTATGCAAATATCCTGCTTATGTGATGCATACATCTTATTTCAAAAGCACTATGGATGTTCATGAATGGCACGTGCACCAACTCTTAGGGAGTTGACGGACTCGGTCGGATCCATATTTACGGCCCTAGTCGGAATATGGACGAGACCCAGATCCGTCATCTTTCTACTAGTCACATTGAGCCTACACTCTTAGGCTATCTTAAAATGCACATCATATTTCTGAAGTTTTCAAAATCATGTGCATCAAATCAACTAAGTTCTGAACATATTCATGGCCACAGTCAGAATATGTAAAGGATTTATTTGGACTTAATGCACATTTTCCAACCAATTCCTCAGAAAATCTTCTCAAAGTGCATTCATTCACTCATGTCATTTGCATCATGAAATCATTGATTTTCTCAAGATTTTCTCAAGAAAACTTCATTCTCAAGAAATCGATTTCTCAAGAAATTCTAAGGATTTTTCAAAATCGGTTTTCCAAAGACAAGTTTCTCCACAGTTTTCCCTGGAAAATGATATTTTCTTAAGAGATTCAAAAGAGTTTTCCAATCTTTCTCCAAGATCCAAAATCGATTTCCAAGTATTTCAAAAGGTAAAATTCCCAGGATTTCGATTCCCCAAGTTTTGAATTTCCTTCTCCAATGAGTTTTCCTATAAATCTTCCATCATTTTCCTAAGAAAACTCTCAAAGTCCAAGTTTTCCTAAGAAGTGTTTCCCTTTTCAAAAGGTTCATCTTTTCTCAAGAATCACTCCCATTTTCCCAAGATTTTCAACTATTCCTGATTTTATCACATCTTTATAAGCTTTCTCATGTTTTCAAAAACCCTTTTTATATGAGTTTCCTGAGAAATTGAACTCTTTCCTGAGAGATTCTTTTCAACTCCAAATATTTTCCAAGCATACATCATGTTTTTCCAAGATGCATTTTACAAAATTCTCATAGCACATGCCTGAATTCTTTGTGCATTTAGGATAGAACATAATTTCGATGATCTTACTAAGTCAAGCACTATTTTGGTCCTTGGTTTGATTACCCCTGTTAAAGGCGGCAGGAACGGTCGAACCTCGTACCGACAGGTCGAGCCCCATCCCATGGATTTTCCCGCAATTTTCAAAACGGAGGCGAGTATTTCAAAACAATTTCCAAAATCCGGTCAAGTTTGAAGCGTGAAAGCGTTTCCTCTTTTTCTCTTCCGCAAGGAAGAGAAGACGAGGGAAAAATTTCGCGACGATAACATGTGTGAAGGATTATCATTGCATTTGATTGATTTTCATCAGTTTTTGGAAAGAATTTGATCATTCGGATATCGGTTATGTTGTGGATCAGTTAAACCGAATACATGGATCCAGTTAAGTGCTGAACTAATATTTCTATCAATGTTACTATTTTCTGGAATAAATGGGATTTCTGGTGTGATTTTCAGTTGATTGAGTCAATGTAATTCATTGATTGTTGATCTTTAACAACTGCGGTTACTGATTTTCACTGATTTGTATTGTTTTGAGTAGTAATTTTAGATGTTAGTTAGGTAACTAGTTAAGCTGTTAGTTAATTGAAATAATTACCATCAAATTAGTGAGTTGTAAATAGTTAGCATATAGTTACTTAGGTGTTTAGTATAAGATCATTATATTAGTGTTGGCAATTTAGATTAGTAGCATTTGATTTGTTAGCATGTGCTTGATTCAACATATTGCAAATAGACTACTTAATTGATTTGAAATAATTCAAAATTAATAGAGCTTTACTTGTCAATTAGAATTCTTTCATAATTTTTAGCATTTACTCAGTATGTTCTGTTTAGTATATTTTCTATTTCTTTCTCTTGTACTGCTCGTGTCATTTTGACTTGTGCAGGATCGCACCAAAGTGGAGTGAAAGTGATTACACGACACACGAAGTGCAAGAATAGAAGAATTTTTACTTTTTAGTTTAGATTTAGGAATTTAATTGGGTTTGTAAATATTGCACTTTACGCCCTCTGCGAAGGGTATTCATTTGTTGTAATAGTTAGTTGTTTTTACCTTTTCTGAACATTTTTACATTTCAATAATTCGGCAATAAAGAATAGTGTAGATTTGTGTACTTGAATACGAAATATTCCCGTTCCCTGAGTTCGACTCGGTCTCATCCACTAGTGAGAACCGGTTTTTATTATTTGATGTCTGATTTTCACATGTTTTTCATATAAAAATCTTTTCAAAATTACAACGATTTAAAAGAAGACATCAAATTTTTGGCGCCGTTGCCGGGGAACGGCGTAATATTAGTATTCACTTTATTGCCTAGTGTTTGTGTGTGCATTTAGGTTTAGAACCACGTATGTGCATATCTTAGAGAAGAGCTTATTTTTCTGCACAGCCCACCTACTAGGACCCCCTTAGAGGTGACTGTGTACGATTGGTACCGTACACATAGATTTTATATTTCTCATGCATAATCTCTGTTATGTGTAACTGCGTGGTGTTTGTTTAGTTTTTGTTGTTTTTAGTTCACTCGCTTTGTGGTTTGCGTGGTTTGGCCGCTTAGTGCATTAGTTAGGTAGAAAACCCAAAGTTAGGACGTGTGCTACACCGGTCTACTCCAAGGTGTACGCAATGGCTAACGATCATCAATTGATCCGTCCTTTGAGGGAGTACTTCATGCCAAATACGTATACTCCCACCTCCTGCATCACGAGACCTGATGTAGGAGCGAGCCATTTTGAGATTAAGGCCAGTGTGATTCAAATGTTACCTTCGTTTTATGGCCTTAGCAATGAAGACCCATATCGTCATCTCGACGAATTCCTTGAGATTTGCTCGACTGTGCGAATCAATAATTTTGGAGACGACGCTATGAGGTTAACTTTGTTTCCGTTCTCTCTCAAAGATAAAGCCAAGCACTGGTTAAAATCTCTTGAAACGGTTCGTATTACTACTTGGGAAGGAATGCAAAAAGAATTTTTAAAAAAATATTTCCCAATTGGTAAAACGAATCAGTTTCGTAAAGCTATAACCAGTTTTTCTCAAATTGAGGGAGAACAATTTCACGAGTCTTGGGAGAGATTGAAAGATCTTCTCCGCAAGTGTCCCCATCACCAGGTGCCTCGTTGGCAGTTGGTGCAGTATTTTTATGACGGGCTTACTGAAAAGCATCGTCAAATGGTTGATTCATCTTGTGGGGGCACTTTTATGCTCAAAAGTGAGGACGAGGCGTGGTCTCTATTTGAGACCTTGAGTGAAAACACGATGCATCATACCTTGTCTTCACGGCTCGATAGGACTACATCTCTGTTAAGTGGTCCTAAGAAAGTTGGGATTTCCGAATTTGGGTCCGAATTAGAATTGCGTACCAAGGTTGACCAATTGACTAGGAAGTTAGATCAATTCCTAGCCAATTCTTTGAGAAATCCAGTAGAAAGAGTGTGCGAGATATGTGCTAGCCCTGCACACTGTGTTGCGGATTGTCCGGCAGCGCCATTATATCCTGAATTCGTTCAGGAGAAGGTGAGTGCTGCCCAAGGTTTTGCTAAACCCATGTCCGATTCATTTACATCATCATATAACCCAGGTTGGCGAAACCAGTCTATTTCCCCATCCCATCAGCCCTCCCAGACACAGTATAGACCCAGTAACCCTTCACAAGGTTACTCGCATCCTATATTTCCACAGGTTCATTCCCAGTATTGTCTACCTTCTCCTCAGGAGCCCATTCCAAGTTCATCATTTCAAGAGAAGATGTTAGAAGCTTTTTCTGATATCAAGGCAACTCTTTGTTCCCATACGCAGTCAATAGCCAAGCTAGAAACTCAAATGGGACAGTTAGCTCAGACATTGAGTAGACAAAGTCAGGGGAACCTTCATAGTCAGTCTGTTGTCACATCCAAGGGAGAGGATTCCATGTTATTTGACTTGCAACCCACTACTTCACATCATGAGCAAGTCAAATCTGTTACATCTCTTCAGTATGGGAAGGCGTGTCACCCTACTCAGGAATCGACTCATGAACCCCATATCATTTCTACTGACGAGTCGATCTCCATGATACCTCAACAGAAGGGGCCTTACTCACAAAATACATTTTCATCATATAAAGGCCCATTTTCTCAGCCTTTAGGATCACCAATCGTTTTGAGTAAGCAAGAGGTGCAGATGCAGAAGGTGCTTGACCAAGTCAAGCCTGATCATATTCACCACTTGTCTGAAGTAGCATTCATTGATACTCGGTCGGTCCTAGACTCTCATTTCCTGACCAATCTCTCAGATGAGACTAATCTCTGTTCTTCATGTCAAAAGAGTCATGGTACTACATTTGGAGGTAGAAGGGATGGAAACACAGTGCGTAGTGTCACAGATGACACTCTTTTCTTCATAGAGCCCGGTTGAGTCTGACTTCATGTCCATTGATCTCATGGACGATGAAGGTTTTTCTAGGGATCCGTCTGGCTGGGGACGTGAAACTTAGCGCTTTATGGGAGGCAACCCATATTCTGTATAGTATTACATTTGTTGTTAGGATTTGTAGATTTTATTTGGTTTTATTTTTTGTTTTTCTATCTTTTCTATGAGTTTCATGTTTTGTCCTGTATACATTGCATTCATTACATTCATAGAACGTGTATTTTTAATTCATGTCAGGTTATTCTACTCTTTTCCCTCATTTATTTCTCTCATGTGCATTCACTGAGTTTCATTCAAGCATGGGGGAGTGCCACTGGGACAGTGTCATTCAAGCATGGGGGAGGGTGTAGAGTGCACACCTTGATATTTTTGTTTACGTTCTTGCACATGTTTACATATCTCTCATGAAAAGTAGATTTTTAAAGAAAGAGTTTGAACTTATATGAATGTTATTTCAAATCTAATGTTTTTAGAGGATTTTTTAAGCCCCCACGAAAATTTTTTCTGACATAGATCTAAAAATTATGGTTGTTTATGCGGATTTCGAAGAAATGATGATAGATACAAGTTAGAATTTATTTTGAATCATAAATATGAATATGCACAGTTCTATTTTTGAAAAACTAAGCAAATGAACAAAAGCATAGAAATGAGCTCAAAAAGTGAGAAAAAGCATGCGTTAGGTTGTTTGGATAATTTCACAATCCTTAGTAGATGGAACTTAGATGTAAGTTGAAACTTTTAATTCCATTTTCGAAAAGGAGAGTGGAAAACTTCGTATTCCTAAGTAACTGAGAACAGATACAAGTTGAAATATTTGACTCTCATGTTATAAAGGTGAATGAAGGAAGTCACTTTTATGTCTTAGTTGATATCTTTTGATATGTATTGAAAAAAGTATAGAAGATATTGACATTGCACAAGGCATAAAAGCAGACCACACGCAAGCTATATGAGAAAAATAAGTGCGCAAAAAGAAAAAAAAATGTGAAAAGAAAAAAAAGAGAGAAAAGAGCTTAAAAAGAAAGAAAAGTTCAATGCTTAGAAGTGTGATTGAGAAAACCTGTGCAGAAAACATATGAGTGAGGATAAGTAAATAATAATATGTTTTTATTGGATTTTCTAAGAATAAAACATAAATAATTGTGATTTTTTAGAAAAGTGAAAGAAATTCTTTTCTGTGGTGGTATATAAAAGACTCTAATTATATTTTGATTTTGAAATAACAGGAAATATTTGTGAAAATAAAGTCTTTGATTATCTACTGATTGTGAGGATGTGTAATATTATGCATACATGACAGAGATGTTTGTGGGTAGCATCACTGCAAACCCTCACGAGACCTTACTCGTCCACTGGGGTAACCCAGGGGTTGAAAGGGCTTGTTGCATGAGCTAAATGCAATCGTGATTCCTACGAAAGTGAGTTAGGTGATAGTTTGATTTCTTGCAATTTTTTAGTTTGCTCGAGGACTAGCAAAACATAAGCATGGGGGTATTTGATCATGCATATAATTTAGGGTTTATTAACATTTAAATATGCATGATTTTATGAAATAATGTTTCAAAAACCCAATTTTATGTTAGTTTTTGAGTAAATGTGCTAAAATGATTTAAAAAGAGAAAATGCTTGAAAATTAGTGTTATTTTGCAATTGAATGAATATTTTAATGTTTGTCATTGTGAGTTCCTAAAAATAAAAATAAAAATAAAAATTAGAGTTGAGAATCTAGTTAGTTAGTTTTAAAAATAAAAAAATAAAAAAATTATAAAATAAGTTGAAATGAGGTTTAGTGTAAATATTTTTAAGAAGTAGTCTTTAGTTTAGTTGAGTTTTGAGGTTTTTAGCAAATAAAATTCTGTAAAACAGTTTTTAGATTTTTTGAGAATAATAAAACAAACTCGGTTTCACGGTTTGAGTGTTTTGAAAATAAATCTGTTGCAAACCGGTTGAACCGGTTTGGAATTTTTTTTTTAAAATTGAAAAAACAAACAGTAGCAAACCGGTTTGCTTGATGTTAAAAACCCAACGGAGGGAAAAATTTTCCCCGTCTTCATCCTTTGCGCCAGAGCCCTCTTTTCCTAACCCCTCTTTTCCCTCCACCTTGTTTCCTTACCTCCTTCTTCTCCTTCTCCCTTGATTTTCTCTTCTTCCCTGTTTCCGGTGGAGGTGCTTCTTCAACGGCGATGGCATTGACGGTGGAGGCCAGCTTCTTTCCCCAAGCCCCTCAGGTTCACGGTGAGTGCTGAGTCTACTTCTTCTTCTTCTTCTTCTTCTTCTTCTTCTTCTTTCTGAATTTTAATTTTCATAATGTTTGAATTTTAATGTGGAAAAGATAAAAAAAGGAAAGACAAAAAATAATATCTGCAAAAGATTTCCGGTGATCAACAGAGATCTGCCGGAACATTTGTTCTGAGGAATAATTGTAGTAAATGCTTGCATTAATTCTTGATCGGAATCTGCTGAAGGAATTTCTGTATATTGATTATCTGAATCAATATCAGAAGTAGATGAATTGAGTTCAAAATTCTGTTGATCGTATTAATTGAAATCTGATTTCTGGCAAATGAAGTCCAGCTTGAATGAGTTTTCCGGTGCTTGTTTATTTGAGTGTGAACGATTAGATGTCTGGATCAAATATCTCCAAGTGATTCCTGATTTACATTGTTGATCTTCAAATGGAGAATATCGGATTACTGATCAAAGTAATTCCAGTAATCGGCTGAATCTCTGCCGGAATCCACTCTGCTTTGCCGGAATTTTTTTTTCTCTTCACGGTGAAAATCTGTTTCACCGTGGAATGGTTGGATTGTTTGATTTCTGGATTGAATAGATGATTTCAATCGATTGATTATCGGTAACATCGGGCTATTCATTTCTGTGAAAGCCAATGTCTGATTTGGTTCACAGAAGATGCTTTTTCATCCGCCGGAATTCATGTGATTGAGGTCTGAATCTGCTCCAATCTGCTAGAGTAGCACCTCAAAGTTGATCGTCACTTCATAGTCACAGTATAATGGCATTCTGGTGTGTTCTACAACAGAAGTTGGTTGTGTGAAGGATTATCATTGCATTTGATTGATTTTCATCAGTTTTTGGAAAGAATTTGATCATTCGGATATCGGTTATGTTGTGGATCAGTTAAACCGGATACATGGATCCAGTTAAGTGCTGAACTAATATTTCTATCAATGTTACTATTTTCTGGAATAAATGGGATTTCTGGTGTGATTTTCAGTTGATTGAGTCAATGTAATTCATTGATTGTTGATCTTTAACAACTGCGGTTACTGATTTTCACTGATTTGTATTGTTTTGAGTAGTAATTTTAGATGTTAGTTAGGTAACTAGTTAAGCTGTTAGTTAATTAAAATAATTACCATCAAATTAGTGAGTTGTAAATAGTTAGCATATAGTTACTTAGGTGTTTAGTATAAGATCATTATATTAGTGTTGGCAATTTAAATTAGTAGCATTTGATTTGTTAGCATGTGCTTGATTCAACATATTGCAAATAGACTACTTAATTGATTTGAAATAATTCAAAATTAATAGAGCTTTACTTGTCAATTAGAATTCTTTCATAATTTTTAGCATTTACTCAGTATGTTCTGTTTAGTATATTTTCTATTTCTTTCTCTTGTACTGCTCGTGTCATTTTGACTTGTGCAGGATCGCACCGAAGTGGAGTGAAAGTGATTACACGACACACGAAGTGCAAGAATAGAAGAATTTTTACTTTTTAGTTTAGATTTAGGAATTTAATTGGGTTTGTAAATATTGCACTTTACGCCCTCTGCGAAGGGTATTCATTTGTTGTAATAGTTAGTTGTTTTTACCTTTTCTGAACATTTTTACATTTCAATAATTCGGCAATAAAGAATAGTGTAGATTTGTGTACTTGAATACGAAATATTCCCGTTCCCTGAGTTCGACCCGGTCTCATCCACTAGTGAAAACCGGTTTTTATTATTTGATGTCTGGTTTTCACATGTTTTTCATATAAAAATCTTTTCAAAATTACAACGATTTAAAAGAAGACATCAATAGCTGCTCCATTGTCAAATTCCAGTAGGTCCTCTTTCAAGGCAATCTTTCAATGTTTTCCTTCTCTGGAAGCTGTGCTATTTCAATTGATCCCCATCAAGTGAATACAATAATTTGATCAAAACATTGGAAATGGGCATGTGCGAATCATAAGAAGGATTAGTTTGATGGTTGTATGTGACAGATATTGTGAAGTTTTCTTGGCTGGCTTCACGAATGAGAAAATGAACCAGAGAATCAGTCGCAAGACTGATGGAAAGACTAGTGTAGTAGCACCATTAATCTATAATTTATGTGGAAATTTAATGTACCAGGTATCACGAGAACTGTCTTAAACCACTGTTTGAATTTGCTATCATACAAACAATAATGCAGAATTGTTCTCATTCCGACCTTGTGAAGATTTGATTTTATAAAAAAAAAAATGAACAATGTCGAGCAATGCATTCTGTTTTGGACCACCTTCAACTCCTAGATATTGTTGGATAGTGTTTTGATCTCCATTGATTTTCAGAAACTTGGTTGTGGCAGGATGTCATACTTCATTTGGAATAACATCTCTGAACCAAATAACCATCTGTGCATTGTTTCCATGGCTATAGGCATCTGATTTAGTGTACATATGCTGAACTAATAATAATGAATATAGTAAAAACCTGCACAGAATAGTTGCTCATTGAAAGGTTGGTTACACAGGTTATTTGATAATTGGTTGTGTTGAAGGTTAATGAAGCTGGTGTTTTATTTTTTTTTTTCTGTTAAATTTTTTTAGTTAGGTTAAAATGCTGAAGCTACAGCAGTGATGCCTAAGATTTTGCAGATTAACCTGGTTGTTTACATGTGATATCAGTTTAATCCAGTTGATAATAGCTATAGCCATGAGTGCAGATCATGTTTTGGGTGACATTTAACCACTTATATCATCAAAAGTGAGTTTTTCCAGAGCAGTTTTATTTTGTGCCCCTGTTTAGAGTTGTAATTTTCAGAGTTCAAGCAAATGACAATGCTTGGTATTAGCATGACCTGTGTAGGTATTCAATTAGAAGTACAGTGTGGTAATGCCAATGGGGGCTGTAGAACTAAAGTGATAAAAAAAAAAAGTATAAAGTCAGTATAGAATTAGAAGGTGGAGCTTGTGGAAGGGCCTATAAGGCACTCAACCTGTAAACCAATTTGATCTTATGCCATAAACATGATTTTCTGCAGGAGTGCAGTCTGGATAATCGGCCATGTTCATGAATGGATATTTTTACATCCATTCATGATTTATTGACCATCTTTTATATGCTTCGTTATTGATATATAGGGAAGCTCCATACCCATTTTTGTTGAAAAATACATTATAATTTGAGAAATATGGCTGTATAAAATCCCTTACAGAAACTGTATATACATGTATTTTCTAGTTTTACCCATTATATGGAATTTCCATTAAACATATATATTTTCTCATTATATGTATATATATATCTAAGTATATGTATATCTATTGTATATCTACCTCTATGTATGCGTATATATGTATATATATACGTCTATATATATATATACATGTATACATACTTATATACATATATATATATATATCCCTTCATGTGTACTTGTTATTACATATATTTTCCTTTTCTCTTACTTTTGTAAATATATCTTCATTATCATATATCATTCATCATAAGTTCAAGTATTTCTATATTTACCTATATATCTTTGTTGTATATAGTACATATGTCCATTTCCTTGTTTATTTTGTACTAACTCTCATTTTGCAGAAAAATCTAGAAGCGGTTGATTCCTTGGCTCCATTTCAATTTTCTTTTACTTTATGTTATACAATGTAACAATCCAATGTAAACCTTGGAATAAGATTTACTTTTACTGCTTAGATTAGGCCGCATCTCATATAGTTTGATTTCAGTAATATCCTGATTCTATGGTGCATATATCTCAATTTTCAAAACCCACCGTGGATGAACACGAATGGCATGTGCACCAACTCTTAGAGAGTTGATGAACTCGGTGGAGTCCATATTTACGGCCCTAGTCGGAATATGGACGAGATCCAGATCCATCATCTCTCTACCAGTCACATTGAGCCTACACTCTTAGGCTATCTTGAAAATGCACCTCATATTTCCAATGTTTTCAAAATATTGTGAATTAACTCAAATAAGTTCTGAACATATTCATGGCCACAGTCAGAATATGTGAAGGATTTACTTTGGCTTAATCCACATTTTTCCAACAATTTTTTCAGAAAGTTTTTCAAAGAGCATTCATTCATTCAAATCCTCTGCATCATTCGTTTTTCTCATGATTTTCTCAAAAAGATTTTCACTTCATGGAATCGATTTTCTCAAGAAACTATGATGATATTCGAAGTTGGATTTTCCAAATCAAAGTTTTTCTATGATTTTCCTTAAAAAGTTATTTTCTTAAGATCCATTTTCAAAAGGAATTTTCATCTTTCTCAAAAATCAAAAAAATCGATTTTCAGAGATTTCAAGGACAAGATTCTTAAGAATTCAATTTCCTGAATTTTGAATTTCCTTCTCCAATGAGTTTTCCTACAAAATTTTCTATCATTTTCCTAAGAAAATTCTCAAAATCTAAGTTTTTCCTGACAAATGCTTTCCTTTCCAAATATTCATCTTTTCTCAAGAATTCCTTCTCTTTTCCCGAGATTCTCATTTCTTCATGATATTCCAAGTCTTTCTAAACTCTCTTAAAATTTTCCTAAGATTCCTATTTCCTCATGGTTTTCCCAATCTTTCTCAACTTTCTCAAAATTTTCCTGAGATTCTCATTTCTTCATGGTTTTCTAAGTCTTTATAAACTTTCTCAAGATTTTCTCGAGATTCTCACTTCTTCAAGATTTTCCAACTCTTTATAAACTTTCCCGAGATTTTCAAACCTTCTTCGTCTGAGTTTTCCTGAGAAATTGATTTCCATCTTTTTCCTGAGATTTTTTTTTTTCAATTCCAAATGTTTTCTAAGCATACATCATATTTTCCAATTTACATTTTCCAAAATCTCATAGCACATACCTGAATTCTTTGTGCATTTAGGATAGAACATAATTTCGATAATTTTACTGAGTCAAGCACAATTTTGGTCCTTGGTTCGATTACCCCTGTTAAAGGCGGCAGGAACGGTCAAACCTCGTACCGACAGGTCGAGCCCTATCCCGTAGATTTTCCCGCAATTTTCAAAATGGAGGCGAGTATTTAAAATAATTTCCAAAATCCGGTCAAGTTTGAATCGCGAAACCATTTCCCTCTCTCTTCCGCAAGGAAGGGAAGACGGGAAAATTTCGCGACGATAACAGGTTTGGCGACCGTGATGGGACCTGTCCTTGTCTGACCTAAATTATGCTTGACTTAGTTCAATTATCGAAATTATGTTCACAAAATGTCAGCTCTTTTACTTTCAATATCATGCGAACCTAGGAGCCTAGATTCTGACCTAGCTGACATTGATTGCATATAGACTAGGCATGGTTTGGTAGGACCAGATTGGGGAGAAATTTTCATGCTCACATAGACTTAGGTCTAAATATAACTCTCCTCAATTTTGGATCTGAATACAAACAATGTATGCTTCTTTAAAGATTTTCAAAAGCCTATCTCTCTAGGATTTAGAGCCCTCTATTTCTTGCATGTGATCATTTTTCAAAATCTCCTTACCTATCATTACTCGGTCTTCACGTTGCTGGGCTCTATTCTAGAACCCTAGTTCGGGACAGAGCCTCACAACTGGGCCAATTATTTGGGTTAACACCCCCCTACCACGTACCGCGGGCCACAGTCCGAAGTATATCGGTAGGCACTCAAGGATGTTGGAAAACCTTACCTTAGAACCAGAGTCAAAATTATATGCCACGTACCTCGAATTTCGGTTCGGGTATATCGGCATAACTGGATTGGACAAAGATGATCTGAACCTAGAGTTAGGATTAAGGTCCGACAGCTGTTTTCAAAATAATGCATCTAGAGTCAGCCTTTTAGGGAATGCTGAATGTGCATAAATGTTTGTGCAGGATGTGATTGTATGTGTGTTATTTCCTCAATTCTTTATATTTCCCAATGTTTTCCAACTTATTAGGCCTTTTTCAAATATCCTTATTTTCCACAAGATATTTTTTCTCAAACCCTGGATGATTTTCTCAAATATTCCATTTCTTTCAAAACTCCAGGTAATTTACATGCTACCTTTCTACTGGATCTTGAATTTCCAGCCACATTTTATATCCTGCCTGCAAAATTTTTTCAAAATTTCCTACATTTTCCTAAGTCTCATTCCGAGTCTTTTTCTATTTTCAGTTTAATGGCATCCAGTCAAGTCGATCCTATCTTTCCTGAAGGTCACATCTCCTACGAGGTGCGACAAGGTCGTCCTGAACACCAAGCCCTTAGCACCGGAACTTTCATTCCCCGGTGGTATTATTCCTGGCTAAAAAGCTTTTCCCGAATGTTCCTGGACCATTTGAGCGAGTGCGGATTAGAATTGGCGTCAGCAGTTGGGAAGCAGACCATCAACGGCAACCTGATCCACGCCATGGCGGAGCGATGGAATCCTCGGACATGTACCTTCTGGTTCCCGTGGGGAGAAATGACCGTTTTAATGGATGAATTTTCAGAAATCATGGGATTACCAGAACCAGCTGGTCAGCCAAGCGATCCATTAGAACATCAATTCCTAATCAATGTCAAGGGTTTGGACCTCCGAGATTCATTAGCTCGTATGACAGGCCGCCGATCCTGGCCACTGATCCAGTTGGAGGGAAATGAATATGTCGACCTGCTCGAGTTGTACCGCCAGTACGTGTTATCATCGCAAAATTTTTTTTCCCTCCCTTGCGAGAAAGAAAGGAATTTCGCGAGTCAAACTCGACCAAAGTTTTGAAAATTGTTTTGAAAATTTACTCGCCTCCGTTTTGAAAATTTGCGGGAAAATTCCATGGAATGGGATCCGCCTGTCGGTACGAGGTTCAACTGTTCCTGGCACCTTTACCAGGGGTAAACCAAGGATCAATTACATGCTTTAACTTGACTCAAATATCTAAATTATGCTCTATTTTTCCTAAAATGCACAGAGAATCAGGCTTGTGCTATGAAATTTTGAAAATAATGAAATATTTGAGAAAAAAATGATGTTTGCTTTGGAAACTTTGAAATATGCTTGAAAATTGATAGGAAAAGTGCTTGAAAATTGAATTCCTGGGAAAATCATTGAATTTCATTGGAAATCAGAAATTTGCATTGGACAGTGATTTCTCAGGAAAACTTGAACTTTGGAAAATCGATTTTGAAATTTGGAATCGCTTTTCTGAGAAAATGAATTTGAGAATCTTGAGAAAATTAGAAAATCATTGGAAAAGGATTTTTGAAATGGGAAATAGATTCTCAAGTAACTGGATTCTCAGGAAAATAGGAAATCTGAGAAAATCGATTTTTGAAAACTTGGGATTTTGAAATTTAAGAATTTTAAAACATTGAAAAATCTTAATTTGAACTTGGGAAATGCCTTGAAATCTCATTTGAAAATTTGGAATTCTGAGAAAATCCAATCCTGAGAAACTTGGAAATTTTTGGGAAAACTGATTTATCTGAAGTTGAAATTGGAAAATGAATTTGAAAATAATGCAATTTGAATGATATGAATGAATGAATATGAGTTTAAAAGAGAATTTCAATTGAGGAATTGGAAAATCCTTTTGAAACTTTGAGAAATGCAGTGCATTTTTGAAGTTAGCCTAAGTGTGTAGGCTGAATGTGGCTAATACGAAGATCATAAATCTTGGTTTTCTTCGTATTCTGACTATTGCCATAAATACGAATCCCATCGAGTTTATAAACTCCATAAGAGCTTGTGCACGTGCCATTCGTGTAAACCATAGTGAATTTGAAATAAATGCATGAATGATACATCAGATATTGAAATTTGCAGAAATTAAACTATATGCAATGCAACCCTATTCTAAGCAGAAATGTAACTCTTATTCCAAATATTACATTGATTTTTACATTGAATTGAAATAAAATAAAAAAAAACTAAATCTTCTTCTTGAATGTTCCTGCAAAACTAGAAAACAAGGTTAGCACAAAAATGTAGGTTTATCTGAATTTATCCGAAAATATTAGAAATTATCGGATATTATTCAGATATAAACCCAAATTCATACCCACTTTGATATAAACATAATAAATAATGAATAAATTTTGAAAATAAACTTGAAAATTCGAAATTGGGGTCAAAATGACCAAAATACCCCTGATGACCTGAAATCAGGGTTTTCTGAAAGAATTTTTTATAAAATTGAAAAATATGAAATGCAAATGACATTGAAATTAACCCTAATATGATTCTACATTCTCATGTACATGATAAAAACCCTAAAATGGCGAAAATATCATGAAATATCAAATTTAACCTCATTTTTGCCTGATTTTCGCTTCTGAATTTAAAGATAAATTAACACATGGAGCAAATGAACTTAAAATTAAACCAAATTTGGCATGGACACCTAAAATAACCCTAGAAACAGAATGGAGCTCGAAAATCTATTTTTTTGTATTTTAAAATATAGAAATTTAAATAAAAACCCTAAATTTTATGATTTTTGCCTAAAATGTTGATTCTAAAGGGGATTTAGGATATCAAATTTCCATAAAAATTTCCCAAATTTTATGGGGTGACAGAGGACAGTAAGTCAAGGATTTGTTCCTTTAACACTTTCTGGTTTTGACCTATGGTCGGAGCTATACCACTCCGGCAAGTCGGATCGGAATCCGGCGACTCTAGGATTTAGGGGAAACAGACAGGTTTCGGTAGAAAACATGAACAAAATGTCAGACAGATGGGAAAATGGCTGAAATTATGGGAAAATGTTTCTGACAAACAAAATAAGATTTGATCTTTTGACACCATTGGGATTCGAGTTATGGTTTGGAAAAGGTTACACTGTTATCAGAGACCTAAATCTCTGGAATTTCTGGATATTGAAATCTATCAGACAGAAATGAAAATTTCGGGAAAAACACTGAAACAGTTCCCAAAATCCCCAAATTTTTGGAAATGACAGAAAAACATGTTAGGAACAACTTTTGTGTTGAAAGTTTTTGCATACGGACTACGGATTGGGCGGACTTGGTGCATTAAGGCCTGTCTATACCCTGACAATGAAAAATCAAGATTTTCCCAGGGGTCTGGGAAATCCGATTTTTGACAGAGGTCAAAACTAATTGGAAAAACTTCAAAATTTCCAGATCATTAGTAGATTAGATTATGAATCCACTGTGATTTTTAGGGGAAAATTTGGATCTTTCATGGTAGAGATCTTGGGCCCACAAGTCTGAATCTGAGGTATCCAGAATTTCCACAGGGTTTAGAACCCAGTTCGGTTGTTAGATTTTTAAAACAAAGCCGCAGACCTCAAATCCATTCAGAATTTTTTTAGGGAATCAAATATAAACATATGCATCTACCACAAAAAATTAGGGATTTATTGATGAGGAATTTAACATGAAATAACGACTGCATAGTGTATTTGAATTAAAAAAAAAAAACTATAGATCAATAAGCCTATGTTAATGAAGCTAAAGGTATGAAACATCAAAATACCCTAAGTGCAATCTTTAAAACATGCAACCTACATCAAAATAATTACAAAACCAAAGGAAATACAGGGAGATATCATTTTTTTTTTTTTACTGTTGGATGTTGAAAGGAGGGATCCGATCCATTTATTGGATGGATCCCTTCATTCATATCACTTTTACCCTTGGGAAACCAATGTTTCCTATCCTTAAAAACCCATGTTTGAAACTTTACAACCATGTGAATCTAACTTTGATACTGGATTTACACAGAAAATAATGCAAAAAAAAAAAAATCATGAAGAGGGTTTACCTTGGAAGGAACCTTGCTAGAACCGGTTGAAGGAGTTGGAACTCGATACTGCTGCAACAAAGGAGGGGCGAAGGTGGTGGCTACGGTGGCTGTAGCACTAGCTGGAGATCTTGCAGGAAAGAGAGCACATGTTGTGGTGATCTTAAAGGTTGAAGGTGGGCTGGCGATGGTGTTGATTGAAGGGGGTGCTGCTGCTGGACATGAAAGGGGTGGCTGGAGTGGTGTTGGAGGTAGCTGCCGGCTGGTGCTCCTCTTTGGTGGCCGGAAGTGGTGGTGTTGAAGGAGTTGAGGGTGCTGTGTGCTGCAGCAATGAGAGGGAGATGCTGTGTATTGGGAACCAAGAGAGAGAGAGAGAGAGAGAGAGAGAGAGAGAGAGAGGGGTACGTGAGGTGTGAGAGAGTTTCAACCTGTCCCCTGGAAAATAGAAAGAAGGAGGTTTTAAGGGGGAGAAGAGATGAGAATAGGAAAGGAGAGTGTATGGGTTGGAAGGAGAGAGAAAATTAGAAAGAAAAAGAGAGGGAATAGGCCATGCGTGAATTCTTTTTTTTTTTTGGAAGATAGAGTGAGGTAGACATGTAATACTTAGGAAAAATGAAAATAAGACCTAGGTTTAAATGAGAAATGGACTTAAGAAGGAGAGGTCCAGCCGTGCCTTATTTTAGGTATTAGAAAGAGGTAAGGAAAGGAGGAAAGAAAGGGAAGAAGAAGAAAAACAAAAGGAAAGAAAGGAAGAAGAAAGGGAAAGAAAAAGGGAAAAAGAAAAATGAAAGAAAGAAAGAAATAGGGCTGTAGGTTTGGGCAACCACCTTGTGGGTCCCACCTCTCTAAAAAAAATAAAAATAAAAAATAAATAAAAATCAATAAAAACAAAAATAAACAAATAAAAAGAAGCATCTTTTTTTTTTTAATAAAATAGAAATGCAAATGAATGGGCCATCTCAGAGCGGGTCCAAATTCCACTTTTGAAATTCATTTTGACGATTAAAGGGGTAAAATAGTCTTTTTAAAAAATTTCCAGACGAAACGAGCTATTTTTGGCAGTTTTTGAAACGAGCTCGGATTTTGAAGTTCAATACCTCGTTGCGAAGCAAATCCAATGTAGAATTTAAAAATTTAATTTTGGAAGAAATCCATATTGTTTTTCTCGAGAAAATACTTCCAAATTTATTTTTAGCCGAAACGAGCTATTTTTGGCAATTTTTGAAATGAGCTCGGATTTTGAAGTTCAATACCCCGTTGCGAAGCAAATCCAGTGTAGAATTCAAAAATTTGAGTTTGAAATAAATCCAGATTATTTTTCTTGAGAAAATATTTCCAAATTTAGACTCTCAGAGGTAAAAATGTCAATTTTGGAAACCCGGGGTTTGAAATTGATTTCTGAAAGCTTTTGAAACTTGATCTGGTTGAAATTTATAAAACTGGAGTTCTGGACTTCGAAAATGGAATGAAATGTGATGAAATGTTATGAAATGCTGAGAAATGATATGAAATGATGAGAAATGACATGCAAAATGCAGACCCTGAATGAAGAATTTTGGATGTTAGACCCTGATTGACACTTGTACCAGTTCAAAAAGCATTAAAATTGATAAAATTTGCAAAATAGATCAAGAAATGGTTTTCGAGACTCTACTGGGTTCGAGCTGAATTAAACTGAAATGAGCTGGATTCAGCTGGGTTTTAGAGTTTCAGAACTCAAGTGAACTAACCAGACATTGACTCACTGACCTTTCTGGCTAAATTTTCAAGAAATGCTGCCATTTTTAGAGAAATAGTACGGAATGGTCACTGAAGAGAAGTGAATTACGAACCTGAACTGGCTTTGAGTTAAAACAAAGGTCAGTAATACTGAGATGAACTAAAATCAAGGCTCAAACACTAGCTCAACTGACTGAACTCGGCTCAATTTCAGCTGAAATGGACTAAAATGGGCTTCTGAACACTTAGAAATGGTTTTGAACTGAAACAGAAGCACTCGAACTCCTGGTGAGCTCAAGTTAGACTCTGGGGAGTATGACTGACTATGAATGACTGACTCAGAGACAATTGGCTTGGATTTGAGTGAGAAATGTGCTCATTTCTAAAGAAATGATCCCATTTTGGCAGGAATGGTCAGAAATGAAAATGGTCTGTTCATTGTGGACTCAAATGAATTTGAAATGACTGATATTCTAAATGTTCTGAACTGACCACTGAGCTTGGTTGACTCTAACTGACTGGGGTCCGGGATGTCCTAGGGGTAAAATGGTAATTCTCCTAATGAAAAATGGGTAAAGCGGTGATTTTCTGAAACTGACTCGGGGTTTGACTCCTATACTGACCTAACAGGGTTGGCACTGCACGAGAAGGGTTGTTTAAGAATGGCTGAGGAAAATTTGGGGTGTTTACAGTACGGGACCTTCGTTGAAGCCAGTTCGCTATCCAGGACAGCTAAAGAAAGGATTCAGAATGCAATGGTCTTGTGCACTGTAGGATTATCCCTCTTCCCAGATGGACAAAATTACATGGACATCAGAATAATCCAGCTCATGATAAGATGGGGAAGTCGGCAAACCAATCGCCTCTCCATAGCCATGGCAGCGCTCGCCTTCCTATATCGTGGTCTGACTCGATTTTCACTTGGAGAATCCATTTTAGTTGAGGGATGCATCTACACACTTCAATCCTAGTTCTTCCAACATGTTCCAACCCGAGCAAGCTCTTTCAGATACAATGGTCAAGAACTTCTTCCAGTGGCACAGTACCGGTCTATGATCAACAACATTCAAGAAGATGACGTAGTCTGGGACTATTTTGATCGGCAATTATCTCCTGCCAGATACACATACGCTTATGGCAAGAGGTTCAAGTTACTGGGACCATTCTTTTGCACTTACTACCAACCAGAGAGATGTGTTCGACAGTTCTCCCAGAGACAGCAGTACGTCGAAGCCCGATTGTTATCAGGAGTTATGGCAGAGTTTGATCTCACTTCCGCACAATGGTCTGGGGCATATCATTCTGCCCGCTACGGCTGGGATTCCTTTGTCTCTCTTAAAATCTTTCCTGGTCCTAGAGTGACTGCTGATTATCGTGAATGGTGGCAAATTGTTTGTCCTCCACCTCTTTGTCAAGATCAATAAAATCATGTTTTCTTATTTCAATAAAATTCTCTCTTTTTCTATTGTGGTTTGACGACCTCGCCTAGGTAACAAGGCATATTTTCGTTATTTGTTTCTCGTGCTAAAAGAATTGATAACACAATTGTCGTGATTCTCGCGACGACTCAGTCCCTAGTAATGGGACATCTTCTTCAAATTGTCTACCATATTTTCAATAAATATTTCTTCCAAAAGCCAATTCCTTCATAATCTAATCAGGTCTTTGCCCTGCAGAGAGCATCTGCAGCATTTGATGGTTCGAACAAGGTTAGGAAAAAGAACCACATCACCTCAGCACTCCTCAGCCTCAGAAGGAGAAATGGATCATCCCGTAAATCAAGATCAACAACAAGAGGATGATGGCATAGATCCGCAATTGTATGCCATGTTCTGAAAGATGATGAATAAAATGATGAGTGAACAAGCTGGGACTAGTGCAGAAAAAAATCAATTCAGAGAAAAGTTCCACGGGCACAAGAATAAGAAGTCTCCCAAGAAGCAGATTCAGCCAGAAGAAATCTCAGATGAATCCGAATCAACTGAAGACACTGAGGAAGAATATGAGGTGCCTCCGGCATTTCAAAAACGTGGGCGAGAACAAAGGAGGAGCCGCAAATCAAAGAATCAGGTTACAGAAGAACCCCTGCAGTCACAATTCAGGGAAATGGCCTGAGTTGTTAAGGATCTCCAAGCCCGCGACAAAGGCAAGAAAGTCTTCACCAGTGAGGATTTCTATGACGGCCTCGAAGGGGATGACGATCTCAAAAACCTTCCCCGAAAATTCATCAAGTTCGATGGTTCTTGCGATCCGAAAGCCCATCTCGCCACTTTCTTCGCAGAGTGCTCAAGATTCAAGAGAGATAAGAGAGCACTGTTCCTGTGTTTTCCTCGCAGCTTGGAAGGAGTTGCAGCTAAATGGTATGCTGAGCATATCAATCCCATCGAGCTCAAGGAGTTCGATAAAGTGGTGAATTTATTTATTGAACGCTTCTTGTTCAACACAGAAGCGCTCCCGACATTAAGTCATCTCTGCAGTCTGAGGCAGAATGAGAATGAAAAAGCACGAGATTTCATTCACAGATGGAGGTCAACCTGCAACAAAATGAGAGATCCCATATCTGAAAGGCACGCTTTGTCATTAATCCTCAACAATTTTTCTCAACCATTAAGAGGATTAATCTCTACTGCACCGTCCAGGACCTTCATTGAATTAACTAAGCGAGCAGAATGGCTCGAGCTAAGCGTAGAGAATGGAGTCTATGAAGGCTTCACTTTTTCCAAAAATAACTCCCAAGGTGAGCAGAAGAAGAAAGCTCACTTCACCTTCTCTGCCAACAACAACAACAACAATAGCCGAAATCAGTACAAAGGGCAGAAGAAATATTACTGCTACGGCACAGGCAATTCCAACAATAAAGGAGATCAGAAAACGAAGCCTGCTCCTCAATACAGCAAGCCTTCTCAGCAAGACCAAGGGCTGAAACTGCGTGAAAAAGCTAAACATGAAGGATGGAGCTATGACCGAAAATTTACCCCTCTTGATCAATCACTCGAAGATGTGCTCGAGTATATGTTGTCGAAGGAAATGGTCAAGTTACCGAGGTTGGCTGATCCCCTTGTGCCTATGGGGAAATGGAAGGATCAATTCTGCAAGTTCCACAGAACAGTGGGACACAGCACTGAGAACTGTTTCGTTCTCAAGAATATTGTGCAGGATCTTATTGATAAGAATTTATTGGTAGAAGGAGAAGAAGAAGAAAAAATGGACATTCTTAAGCAGCCTTTTCCTTCGCACAAGATCTCCAGGTTCAGCACCAGGTGTCAGTACTACGACAAGCAACTCCTGATTCTAAGAAGATGGATCTAATCTCAGCATTGGGCAAGATGAAAGTTTCTGAAGCACCTGTAAAGTCAGCCCCCAAGTCAAAGGGACTTCCTGATTTTCTCGATCAAATCATTAAGCCCAAACCGGAGAATTCAAGTCTGAAGCCTCTGACCGCTCTGTCCAATGTTTCCATTCTTGACTTGGCCAAGAGTTCCTACAAGCATCAACAAATACTGGATGATCTGCTCAAAAAGATCAAAGTTAAGCCCAGTACCACTCCTGAAGACATGGCACAAATAGTGAATTCGGCCATGACCAATGCGCCAATCACTTTCTTGGATGAGGACCTTCCAAAGCCTCATTCCTTTCACAATAATGCTCTTTACATCGTCGTTCGGGTCAGGGGAATGACAGTACCCCATGTGCTAGTAGATGGAGGCAGCAGCCTCAATATATGTCCCAAGATGATAGCAAATGCACTAGGCATTAAGGAAGAAGAATACATTCCAGATCCTATTACCATCTATGGGTTTGACAATCATGTTCAGACGGCCAAAGGAAAGATATTCCTGGAAGTATTCATTAATTATTCGGTACATTCAGTGCTTTTTCATGTTGTCAATGTGCCACCCACCTACAATCTGTTGCTCGGAAGGACGTGGATTCATAATACAAATGCAGTGCCTTCCACTTTGCATCAATGCGTAAAATGGTCCAAAGGTGGAATGATTACCACAGTGCTTGGAGAGGACCCGGAAGAAAGACTCCCACAGCCTATAATCCCTCTCTCTTCTGCAAGGAAGGGAAGACGGGAAAATTTCCCGACGATAACATGTTTGGCGACAGAGAGAATGAATTATCCATTCACTGCAGATATTCCTAGCATCAGAGAGAATGAAGAGATCAGTCTCAAAGAAAGTCAGGAAATACTCCAGGCAACGTCAGAATTATCCATGCACACTATAGCCATGACCCGATGGAGAGGTCCCAAGTTCTTCAAGATTGGAAATCGTGTCAGCTACGACACTGTCAAAGATCATCCATTGTTTCCACAATTCATGAAAGCAAGATAGGGATTTGATTTACTTCTGAAGCATGGTTATCAACCCTTTAAAGGACTGGGCAAAAATGAAGATGGTTGTGTCGAGCCAATGATCCAAAAGCATCGTCCCCACAGGGCAGGATTAGGGTTTTCCGGCAGGAGCTCACCAAAGAAGACTGTTTTTGTTAAAGGGGCACATTGAGAATCGTTGTTGCATTTCCTTTCTGTTCCTTTCAAAATAAATGTCTCAATGTCTTTTATCAAAGTCAAATCAATAAAATGTCAAGTTTCTTTGTCTATCTGGATGCCATCTGTCTCCTTTATCTCTATTTTATAACTAAATGTCATTTCATGCATAGTTCTTTTTAAATGATTGTTTGTCGTATGATGGAAGATTTTTCCTGAATCCAATTTCTTATCCAAAATTTCAGAAATGTCTTCCCGAGCAATCAAGAAACTCGTTATCAATCCAAAGGCTTTCCAGAAATCGGCAGCAATTCACCGAGTCAAAGCAAGCACAGGAGATAGCAAGGTTGCAAAGCAGTTTGATGATTATGCAGAATTTGATCCGTCTCTTCAGGAATTACCAGAGTTCGCCTCAGTTCAGAAGCAGGATGAACCATCTGCTCTAGTACAAGATCCTACTGAAGATGTCAATATCGGCTCAGAGGAAGATCCCAAGATTCTCAAGATCGGTACCAGTCTAAGTCCGGAAGAGAAAGAAAGGCTCACAAATTTTCTCAAGCGGCACGAAGAAGTGTTTGCATGGACATATGAAGATATGCCGGGCTTAGACCCAAAATTAGTCGAACATCGTCTCGTCTTGAAGCCAGATGCAAAGCCAGTTAAGCAAAAATTGAGAAAAATGGATCCCAGAATAGAACAACAAGTCAAAGAAGAACTTGAAGATCTGCTAAAAGCAGGATTTATCCGACCTATTGACTATCCAGATTGGTTAGCCAATATCGTTGTTGTCCCAAAGAAAAGTGGCAAAGTCAGGATTTGCATAGACTTCAGGGACCTCAATAAAGCGACTCCGAAGGATGACTATCCACTGCCAAGCATTGATCTTCTGATTGACAGCACAGCAGGACATGCCATGTTCTCCTTCATGGACGGATATTCCGGCTACAATCAGATTAAGTTGGCCGCCCGCGACCAATCAAAAACTTCTTTCACTACGCCTTGGGGCACTTTCTGCTATACAGTTATGCCTTTTGGGCTCAAAAATGCCGGAGCAACGTATCAATGGGCAATGGCCGTTATCTTTCATGATCAGATGCGCAAAATCATGGATGCGTATGTTGACGATATCCTCGTGAAATCTAAAGAGGGAGAAGATCACCTCGAAGCGCTTGATCAAGTCTTTAAGTGACTCATCCTTTATAAGTTAAGGCTAAACCCGCAAAAGTGTGTTTTTGGAGTCGAATCAGAAAAATTGTTGGGTTTTCTGGTCAGCAAAAAGGGAATTGAAGTTGACCCGGCCAAAGCCAAGGCTATCATTGATATGCCACCCCCGAAAAATCTCAAAGAGTTGCGTAGCCTTCAGGGACGCATGCAATTAATTCGGCGGTTTATTTCCAATTTGGCGATGAGATATGAGCCCTTCAACCACTTACTCAGAAAAGGAGTAAAGTTCGAATGGGGACCAGAATGTCAGCAATCGTTCGATCGAATCAAAAAGTATCTTCTCAATCCTCCTATCCTGAAGCCGCCAGAATTGGGAAAACCTCTTTTGTTATACATCTCAGTCAATCAAGTTGCATGCGACGGATTCTTGGCGCAGTACAAAGAAGGCAGCTTGATAGAGCACGCCATTTATTATGTGAGTAAGACTTTCATAGACTATGAAAAGAAATACTCTCACATAGAAAAGACCTGCCTAGCTCTAGTATGGATGTGTCAGAAGCTAAGACACTACCTGCTGGCATCCGAAGTCAAAATTTTGTCTAAACTCAATCCTCTCAAGTATATTTTAGAGCAGCCTTTCCTCAACGGACGAGTCACCAAATGACAAGTCTTACTGATGCAGTACGACTTAGAATATGTCTCGCAGCAATCAATCAAAGGCCAAGCAATTGCAGATCAATTGGCGGATTTTCCTCTAGCAGAAGAAGTGAAAGCCGAAGATGACTTCCCTGATGAGCAAATTTGCAATATCCAGCAATCTCCAGTCTGGAATTTATTTTTCGATGGTTCCAAAAATATCGCTGTAATAGGCATTGGGATCTTATTAATCACCCCTGAGAAAGAGATGATTTCATTTTCTCTCAAGTTAGATTTTCAATGCACTCATAATATGGCTGAATATGAGGCCCTGATTCAAGGTCTAAAAATTCTATTAGATTTCAATGTTAAGAGAGTGCATGCCTACGGCGACTCATTACTTGTTGTCAATCAAGTTCGAGCCGAATGGCAAGTCAAAGATCAGAAGCTATTTCCCTATCAGAAAATTGTTTCAGCTCTTGTCAACAAGTTTGAAGAATTCCAGTTAATCCATATCAAGAGAGATTTTAATCAAGTGGCCGATAGCCTAGCCAGTTTAGGCTCCATTATGGCATTCAGAAATGGAGAATCTTGTCGCTCTTTTGAAATTGGCAGACTTGACCAACCTGCTTTCCTTCCAGCAAAACAAGTAAACCAGGCTGAGCAAAGGAAGAAGCCTTGGTATTACAACATCAAAACTTTCATAGAAACTGGAGAATTTTCCCCAGAACTCTCGAAGAAAGAGCAGCGAGCAATCCAGCGTATGTCTACTCGATATTTCATTTTGGCCAATGTCCTCTATCGCCGTGGATTCAGTTCAGAGTATTCCAGATGTTTAGATGAAGACGAAGCCAAAGAGGTTGTGCGAGAAGCACACGAAGGTATCTGTGGTGGTCACGTTGGCTACCAAACCCTTGTCAAGCAAATCATCAGAGCAGGTTACTACTGAAAGACTATGCAACAAGACTGTTATCATTATGTGAAGAAGTGTGTGCAATGCCAGATACACGCACCTTCTATTCATGCTCCGACAACTTATTTACAGTCTGTTGTCTCTCCATGGCCATTTTCTATGTGAGCCTTCGATGTCGTAGGTCCCATCACTCATTCAGCTTCAAATGGCCATAAATACTTCCTTGCTGCAACAGAATATTTCACCAAATGGGTAGAAGCTATCACTCTTCGCACAGTAGAAGGTCGACACGTGGTCTCTTTTATTCACAAGAGCATCCTTTGTCGTTTCGGCATCCCGCATGACATCGTGTCAGATAATGGCAGTCATTTCAAGAATGAAAAAATGAAGACATTCTGCTCAAAGTTCAAGATTTATCATCATTTTTCCGCTCCGTATTATCCTCAAGGGAATGGTCAGGCAGACGCCACCAATAAAATTTTAATTCGTATCTTGAAGCGAACTGTAGAAACAGGACGTAACTGGCATGAGAAGATCCACGATGCACTATGGGCTTACCGGACCACCATTCGCACCCCAACGAATGCTACTCCATCAGAATTGGTATATGGAACAGAAGTAGTATTGCCGCTACATGTTCAAAAGCCCGCTTTGAAATTTGCTTCACTTCTGCAATTACCTCTTGATCAATACCAGCAACAGCGACTGGTACAACTAGACTTACTCGACGAGAGAAGGCTGCAAGCAGCAGAACATGCTCAATCCTATCGCCAGAGAGTAGCCAGGCAGTATGCGAAGTCTATCATCGAAAGAAGATTCAAAGTCAATGATTTAGTATTTCGATCCACAGCTTATCTCAAGCATTATACCGGCGGGAAATGGTTGCCAAATTGGGAAGGCCCATATGTCATCAAAGAAGCATTACCCCGCAACTCATATCGGCTCATCAACACCGATGGGGTAGAATTGCCGGATCCCATTAATGCTCGACACTTGAAAAAGTTCTATACTTGAAACATTTAGTCTCCTCTTGTAATCTTCCCGTTTCCTTCAAAAAATGATCCAACTTTCTTTCCCAGTTACACTGGGGCATTTTTAAAATTTTGTTCTGTATGCAGGCAGGATAAACAAATTCCTCATTTCACACACTTGTGCATTCATGTGCATCAATTCATATTCATTTGCATTCAACTGCATTAACAACAATCCAGTCAGTATTGGGATTTCAATAAACAGTCCCATCACAATTCCTAATGATTCAAAATTGGAAGGTAATCACCAATACTGAACCAAAACCCAGTGCTCGAACTGGTATTATTTTAAAATCCAATGTTTAAACTGGTAAATTTTCAAAATCCCAACTTTTCGAAAAACCGAGTTCCGACTCAGGTTTTATTCAAATCATTTTCTTCTGTTGATCCGGGTTCCGACTCGAGATCTCTTCATTCAAGCTCTGATTTGAGCTCTTCATTTTCCTTTGTTGATCCAAGTTCTGACTCGTGATCTCATTATCTTGTTTGAGCTCTGACTCGAGCTCTTCATTTCCCTTTGTTGATCCGAGTTCTGACTCGTGATCTCATTATCTTGTTTGAGCTCTGATTTGAGCTCTTCATTTTCTTTTGTTGATCCGGGTTCCGACTCGTGATCTCTATATTTTATTCGAGCTCTGACTCGAATTCATCATTCTCCTTTCTTGATCCAAGTCATTTCGATCCTCAGGGTCTGTCAATTGCTTAAATTTGATATTTTGCCCATTAATATCCAATTTAAATCTTTGGATCATGCAATTCTCCAATTTCGACCCCTAGGTCACCCAATTTCCAATTTCAATTTCAATTCCAATTCTCAATTCCAAATTCTCAATTTTGACCTCCAGGTCATTTAATTTCTAATTTTTGACCTCCGGGTCACTCAATTCTCAATTCCGACTTTCAGGTCACACAATTTCGACCTTTTGGTCTATCAATTCCCAATTTCGACTGTTAGGTCATTCAATTATCCAATTTCGACCTCCGGGTCATCCAATTTCCAAACAATCAATTTTCCAATTTCCAATTTCGACCTTTGCGTCAATCAATTTCAATATCTAATTTCAATCATTTTCTCTTGCGAAAGACCCTTTTTAGGGAGAGTTCGAGGGAGCTCATTCTTTTTGCATGTTATCCAATTCGTTCACTTAGCCCCTTTTTCAGGGAGAGTTTGAAGGGACTCGCGTCTTTGTGAACCGTTTGCAAAACAATTTCCAATTTCACACAAGGAACCCTTCTAAAGGGAGAGGCTCGACGGAGACTCGCTTTTCTTGTGACCCCCCAATTTCATACTAGGCCATTTTTTTCGTCATGAAGGACCCTCCTTGCAGGGAGAGTGTGATGGACTCGTTCCTTTCATGACCCAATTTTCAGACCTCACTATTATCGGCCCCCTTTCCATAAGAGAAGCCTAACATTAGGGAGCTTTGACGAAAGCTCAATTTCTCTTCAAAAGTCCGTTTTGCAAACACCTCCTCTTCAGGGAAGAGAGGAGTATTTTCCATTTCCCATTCAGGTAAGGGCCAAGCCTGAGTCTCTCTTTTTGGGGAAAAAGAGAGGAGAATTTTCGTCACGGATGCGTTAAGCAGGACTTCAAATACTCTCTTTCACCAAGGATTTCAAGAACATGTTGTCAATTTGTCAATCAAATTATTTGTTGATTTCAGAATTTTTATTGCATAAATATTTACCTCATTTCACCTTCAGCATTACTCCCAAGAGAGTGAAGCTTTTGCGAGAAGAGTTTCAAACTTCAAATTCTTTCTATTGGCCAACCAAAAGGATGAAGGATAAATCCTCGATATGGCAAAAAAAAAAAAAGATTCAATGTTATGAAAAAGCCTTAGATGATTGATATTGATCGCAGTTATGGCACATTTTAAAGACCATTCTTGTAAAAACGAGGCAGTGGAAATATCCTGAGCGCTAGAAAATAGAGCATTTACCCAAGCCCTGTCTCCTCAAGCTGCAATTAAATATCCGCAAAAGGGATCTCTCAATTGTCGTCAAGATGAAGGCGAATTAAGTGAGTAGACCCCCAGGGCCAAATAAGATTTGAAACATCTCCAAGATGACGGAGTTTGTGACGGATCCTTCCAGGGAAAGTTCAAAGCACTGTCGAGATGAAGGCAGATGCGATGAACCTCCCGACAATCCCCAAAAAATATTTAATTTCAGCTATCCTCCAAAGATCTCCCAGCCCAGGAGCCAATATCGTCAAAGAAGGATCGAAACATCTCCAAGTTGAAGGAGTTTGTGACGTACCCTTCCCAAAAGAGAGCAAGAGAGGAAAAAAAGAGAGGGAAAAAGTCAGAATATCTCCAAAATGAAGGAGACTGTAGCAAAAACCCAAAAGAGCCAAAAGAGGGCAGCAATATTATCATGAGAGAAGCTCCCAAGATATCAAACTGCCAAATTTATCAAGAATCCTCTTTAAATTTATGAAATTCTATTATCAATATTCTTTCATCAACTGCTTTCATAATATCAAATTCTCTTTTCTGTTCATATCAAGGAAATTGATAGCTTCCTTGAAGAAGGTCAATTGCAAGCAATTTGGATTGCAAGTCTCGATTCTACGAAGTGAACCTTGTTTGGAGGTAATGCTTTGGGTAGAAAGTAAGGAATATCTTTGCAATAATGTGCAACATCTTCAAAAACTTTGAATCAACAACATAATTCTCAATATTTTGACAATGTTTTCTAGCTATCCTGACGTGAAGTGAGAGCTCGATATCCGTCTTTGATACATCCTGACACCAATTTTAAATCCCTCTTAAGGACTTGATTCCTTCCCTTCTTTGAGAGCGTGAACTCTCAGAGTCGCACACTTCCCTGTGTTCCCACTGTCCAACCATAGACAGTCCATTTCGGTTCGAGGTCGAGCCAACATTCATTTCCTGCAAGAGGCAATTTCAAAAGTTGATTTTAGTCTCAGCAATGAGACGTCTAAGATCAACCCCTTTTCAAGCTTTAGGGACCCCATTTTCCTTTCTTTTGCAAAACCCATATCGGATTTATTGTGCAAAATCCGAAGGTTCCATCATGGTCTCTTCTTTTGAGGATTCCATTCCATTTTCCGCCCGATCAGGATAAGGGTACAAACCTGAGTCTCATTCAAAGAGGTATTCAATTTTCCACCCGATCAGGATAAGGGTACAAACCTGAGCCTCATTCAAAGAGGTATTCCATTTTCCGCCCGATCAGGATAAGGGTACAAACCTGAGCCTCATTCAAAGAGGTATTCCATTTTCCGCCCGATCAGGATAAGGGTATAAACCTGAGCCTCCTTCAATGAGGTATTCCATTTTCTGCCCGATCAGGTTAAGGGTCAAAGCCTGAGCTTCGTTCCATACGAAGCATTTCTTGTCCCATCCAGGTTAAGGGCATAAACCTGAACTTCGCTCTCACAGAGTGAGTTTCTCCTCTTCATTTCTCCATTTCATATCTACCATCTTCTTCGGGCTAACTTCTTCATACCCAGTCAGATCCTTCTAACTGGGGCATTTTTTTTATATATATAGCCCAAATTTGGTGTGTTTTCTTTGCCACTAAGCTCGACCATAAGCCGGCTTAGTAGCAAAGAGGGGCATCTGTAAACACCCCAAATTTTCACTCACCTTTTTGACATCGCCCTCAATCATCATATTTTAGTTCTTCAAAAGCAATGAAGGGCAAAATGGTCATTTTCCAAGATTGAACCTTGCAGAAAGTCCTAAATTTCATTCTTGAGCTTTAAAATTTCTATATTTAGGTTCAGAGACATCTTCAAATTGAAAAATTTCAAATCCTTTTTCTGGAGAAGAAGTTAGAATTTCCAAGTCCAAGCTCAGAGTGACATTTCATAGAACATGTCTTTGCATAGCATTGCATCATTTCACTGCATAGCATGTCACTTTGAGATCCAGAACTCCTCATTTTCAAAATTGTTCATCCAGATTTGATTTTTAAACTTTTTCAAATTAATTTTTAAAAAACCCTGGGTATTCAAAATTACCAAATTTTCCCATTTTACCCCCAGGACTTTGAATTACAAAAATTTTCTCAAGAAAACAATCTGGATATTTGGATATTGATTTTAAAGATTTTATCTCAAAACTATTTTTGCAAAAGATTTTAAATCTCTTTACAAATTTTGTTTTTACATTTATCCATATTTTTGCCCTGAAAACCCAATTTTTCCAAATTCTTGAAAAATAAATAAGGTTTTATCTCGTATCTTCAAATAAATGGAGCGGGACCCGCCTTTGAACTAGCATCATACTAAGACTCTCAGGTGAGGTGTTTATTCTCAAGCGGGACCCACCCGAAGTCCAGACCAATTTGCAAATTTTCTTTTTTATTTTTCTTAATATTATTCAGTGGGCCCACACACATGTGGCACCCCAATTGAAAATAAAAGAAGTTGCCAACACAAAATAAAGTTTTATTTTCAAAAGAATTTTAAAGATGGCTGAGGTGGCATCTCCCATTTATTATTATCATTAATTTTTTTTTATGATATCACTATTCATTTTTTTTAGAAACCGTTTTTAAAAATGCTTAGATATCTAAGACTTAGGTCAACAAACCCAAAATGATTTTTTTAAAAAAAAAAACCTAAGATTTTGTCCAGCCTCTAAAACGGCGAGTTTTCAAAATTCAGTTACAAAAACTTTGAAAAGTTTTCAAAAAAAAAATTTGTAACGGAAGGGAGGGCTGCGTTTTTTTTTTAAAAGAGGGGAAAGTTTTTAAAAAGGGGGGCAGGGCATTCACGAAGGGGGGAATTGAATTGGAGATTTTCGGTTTTTGCAGAGCCTTCCATTACCAGCACCACTTTCCTTCCCCACCAGGAAAAGATCAAGCCACCACAGGACCTCCAGCCACAGCAGGAAGCCAACGCCTGCCTTCTTTAGTCCCAGCCGTAAGGGAGGAGCCGATTGAATTGGAGGCGTTTTTGAGTTTGCATCTTCTTCAGCCCCAGCCAGTTGCTGTCCAGATCTTCCTTCAGCCTTCAGCCCAACCAGCAGACATTTCAATGATTCCTGCATCCCCACTTCGATTCTTCAGCCCCAGCCAACGTTTGCCCCTGTTCTTCAACCTATCCACACCAACAGGACCTCCAACCAAACTGTTGCTCCCCATCTTCATGCAATCCAGCAGAAATCCAGCGGATCCCTCTTCCTCTTCAGCCCCTTAGTAGAAGCCACCCGGTTGCTGCCTATTCTTTGATTCCAGCAGCAGAGTGCCCAACACAAAAGGGGTCTGCGTTTTCTTTGAAAAGGCTGTGTTTTCCTTGGAGAAGTCCCACCTCTGACAGCTATTTTCCCTCTCCATTAGCAACTTCTGTTGAACCAAGGTAAAGATCAGTAATCTCTCTCTCTCTCTCTCTCTCTCTCTCTATATATATATATATATATATAGCAGTGGGGACCTTTCTTTAGTTTGTTATTCTTGTATCCTATTTTTACTGTTCCTGTAGATAGCTGCTCCATTGTCAAATTCCAATAGGTCCTCTTTCAAGGCAATCTTTCAATGTTTTCCTTCTCTGGCAGCTGTGTTATTTCAATTGATCCCCATCAAGTGAATACAATAATTTGATCAAAACATTGGAAATGGGCATGTGCGAATCATAAGAAGGATTAGTTTGATGGTTGTATGTGACAGATATTGTGAAGTTTTCTTGGGTGGCTTCACGAATGAGAAAATGAACCAGAGAATCAGTCGCAAGACTAATGGAAAGACTAGTGCAGTAGCACCATTAATCTATAATTTATGTGGAAATTTAATGTACCAGGTATCACGAGAACTGTCTTAAATCACTGTTTGAATTTGCTATCATACAAACAATAATGCAGAATTGTTCTCATTCCGACCTTGTGAAGATTTGATTTTATAAAAAAAAAAATGAACAATGTCGAGCAATGCATTCTGTTTTGGACCACCTTCAACTCCTAGATATTGTTGGATAGTGTTTTGATCTCCATTGATTTTCAGAAACTTGGTTGTGGCAGGATGTCATACTTCATTTGGAATAACATCTCTGAACCAAATAACCATTTGTGCATTGTTTCCATGGCTATAGGCATCTGATTTAGTGTACATATGCTGAACTAATAATAATGAATATAGTAAAATCCTGCACAAAATAGTTGCTCATTGAAAGGTTGGTTACACAGGTTATTTGATATTTGGTTGTGTTGAAGGTTAATGAAGCTGGTGTTTTATTTTTTATTTTTTTGTTAAATTTTATTAGTTAGGTTAAAATGCTGAAGCTACAGCAGTGATGCCTAAGATTTTGCAGATTAACCTGGTTGTTTACAGGTGATATCAGTTTAATCTAGTTGATAATAGCTGTAGCCATGAGTGCAGATCATGTTTTGGGTGACATTTAACCACTTATATCATCAAAAGTGAGTTTTTCCAGAGCAGTTTTATTTTGTGCCCCTGTTTAGAGTTGTATTTTTCAGAGTTCAAGCAAATGACAATGCTTGGTATTAGCATGACCTGTGTAGGTATTCAATTAGAAGTACAGTGAGGTAATGCCAATGGGGGCTGTAGAACTAAAGTGATAAAAAAAAAAGTATAAAGTCAGTATAGAATTAGAAGGTGGAGCTTGTGGAAGGGCCTATAAGGCACTCAACCTGTAAACCAATTTGATCTTATGCCATAAACATGATTTTCTGCAGGAGTGCAGTCTGGATAATCGGCCATGTTCATGAATGAATATTTTTACATCCATTCATGATTTATTGACCATCTTTTATATGCTTCGTTATTGATATATAGGAAAGCTCCATACCCATTTTTGTTGAAAAATACATTATAATTTGAGAAATATGGCTGTGTAAAATCCCTTACAGAAACTGTATTTACATGTATTTTCTGGTTTTACCCATTATATGGAATTTCCATTAAACATATATATTTTCTCATTATATGTATATATATATCTAAGTATATGTATATCTATTGTATATCTACCTCTATGTATGCGTATATATGTATATATATATGTATATATATATATATACATGTATACATACTTATATACATATATATATCCCTTCATGTGTACTTGTTATTACATATATTTTCCTTTTCTCTTACTTTTGTAAATATATCTTCATTATCATATATCATTCATCATAAGTTCAAGTATTTCTATATTTACCTATATATCTTTGTTGTATATAGTATATATGTCCATTTCCTTGTTTATTTTGTACTAACTCTCATTTTGCAGGAAAATCTAGAAGAGGTTGATTCCTTGGCTCCATTTCAATTTTCTTTTACTTTATGTTATACAATGTAACAATCCAATGTAAACCTTGGAATAAGATTTACTTTTACTGCTTAGATTAGGCCGCATCTCATATAGTTTGATTTCAGTAATATCCTGATTCTAGGGTGCATATATCTCAATTTTCAAAACCCACCGTGGATGAACACGAATGGCATGTGCACCAACTCTTAGAGAGTTGATGAACTCGGTGGAGTCCATATTTACGGCCCTAGTCGGAATATGGATGAGACCCCAATCCATCATCTCTCTACCAGTCACATTGAGCCTACACTCTTAGGCTATCTTGAAAATGCACCTCATATTTCCAATGTTTTCAAAATATTGTGAATTAACTCAAATAAGTTCTGAACATATTCATGGCCACAGTCAAAATATGTGAAGGATTTACTTTGGCTTAATCCACATTTTTCCAACAAATTTTTCAGAAAGTTTTTCAAAGAGCATTCATTCATTCAAATCATTTGCATCATTCGTTTTTCTCATGATTTTCTCAAAAAGATTTTCACTTCATGGAATCGATTTTCTCAAGAATCTATGATGATATTCGAAGTTGGATTTTCCAAATCAAAGTTTTTCTATGATTTTCCTTAAAAAGTTATTTTCTTATGATCCATTTTCAAAAGGAATTTTCATCTTTCTCAAAAATAAAAAAAATCGATTTTCAGAGATTTCAAGGACAAGATTCTTAGGAATTCAATTTCCTGAATTTTGAATTTCCTTCTCCAATGAGTTTTCCTACAAAATTTTCTATCATTTTCCTAAGAAAATTCTCAAAATCTGAGTTTTTCCTGACAAATGCTTTCCTTTTCAAATATTCATCTTTTCTCAAGAATTCCTTCTCTTTTCCCGAGATTCTCATTTCTTCATGATATTCCAAGTCTTTCTAAACTCTCTTAAAATTTTCCTAATTTTCCTATTTCCTCATGGTTTTCCCAATCTTTCTCAACTTTCTCAAAATTTTCCTGAGATTCTTATTTCTTCATGGTTTTCTAAGTCTTTATAAACTTTCTCAAGATTTTCTCGAGATTCTCACTTCTTCAAGATTTTCCAACTCTTTATAAACTTTCCCGTGATTTTCAAACCTTCTTCGTCTGAGTTTTCCTGAGAAATTGATTTCCATCTTTTTCCTGAGAATTTTTTTTTTCAATTCCAAATGTTTTCTAAGCATACATCGTATTTTCCAATTTACATTTTCCAAAATCTCATAGCACATGCCTGAATTCTTTGTGCATTTAGGATATAACATAATTTCGATAATTTTACTGAGTCAAGCACAATTTTGGTCCTTGGTTCGATTACCCCTGTTAAAGGCAGCATGAACGGTCGAACTTCGTACCGACAGGTCGAGCCCCATCCCGTAGATTTTCCCGCAATTTTGAAAACGGAGGCGAGTATTTAAAATAATTTCCAAAATCCGGTCAAGTTTGAATCGCGAAACTATTTCCCTCTCTCTTCCGCAAGGAAGGGAAGACGGGAAAATTTCGCGATGATAACAATGCATTAGTCCTTCAATTCTTATGCTCTGTATCTACCATTCCTCTATTGTCTGGAATATCACAATTTTTCATTTGGTTTGCAAGATTTTAGATGACAATTGGGGATTTACATTGATTGTTTTTGTTTTATAAAAAAAAATTGAGTATAAGTCCATTTAATGGTGAGGGCTTTAGTTACATTATCTTGATTGTAAACAAAAGAATTTTGAGCATTGACGTTAGAACTGGATTTGGATTTGATTGGGCATGAATCAGCTTGAAAATATAACTTCCTGGAGACCTGGTAATATTCAGTTCAGAAAACCATGATCTCATATACAATTGTCCCTGATGTGGGTTTTGTTTCCTATTTCATTCCTCATTTGTATCTCTAGCTCTTAGTTTGTATCTGTTATATCTGTAATGTGCCTCCATCATGTGACATCCATGTGACTTGTTAAACACCTAGGGTGAAACAGTCAGATTTCTAGATCTTTCATTTTGTCACCTACCAAGCCCAATGAGGGACTTGAGAGACAAAAGGTCCCATGGTGGCCTCAGCATTTCGTGGTAATACAGCCTGTGCTACAGTTGTAATGCTAGGAATGACTTGTAAATTGCTGTGGAAAGTTGATTTTATTAATACTTGCATTAATCTATTAATAAACGGTTACTACAAGTTCAAGAAACTACAAATGTTTGGACAATTGTTAGAAAAAACAATAACGAGGCAGTTGGTGCCTCGTGAGGTGGTTTATGGAGCCCTGATCAAACAACCACTGTAAATCAAGCAATATATGCAATGCCTATATTGAAGCGTTTGTCTTTCGGTTAGGCCTCCTGGGTGGTCACACTGCTGTTTTACAATTTTGGTTTGTAGCTTGCATACCATTTTCACACACACAGGCATTGAGACACAAGCACATACTGTTGTTTTACAAAATGTATTTTGGCTTGTAAGCTTGCATACCATTTTTGTCCCTTTTTTAAAGTTGTGTCAATCCCCCTGATCTACTTTCTTTTTGTTGTCTATAAGGAAGCCTACCAGATTTGACTGAGATCATTTGTTGTTTGTTCTTTAATGGGTCCTGTAGCCTAGCATGTCCAAATTTTGCGAATGTTCTTAAAATGATTTGTTGGATTTATACAGAGTGATATGCAAGTGAGAGATAAGATTCTAATACTGCTTGGGTCATGGCAAGAAGCATTTGGTTCTCCTCAAGGAAAATATCCTCAATATTACTGGGCTTATGATGAACTAAGGATATGTACATAAAAGTTGGGCAAATGTTTGGCAATTTCAACTTTATTTTATTTCTGAAAGTTTAAGTGCATCTTGTTTGCTTTTGGAATGGACCTGTTTCATGTAAGAAATTAAGTCGTGATCTTTCCTCATTTAGATCACATGCTCGACAGTGGGAAAGATTAAGTACATTATGTATATGAGTTGCTGAACTCTTGGTGTCTGCAATTGAGGGGCCAAAGTGCATCCGTACAAATTAATATCTTAGTCCCTTGTGTGCACATTTAGAAATCCATTTGACACATTACATGGTCTAGTTTGGAAATGGCGATAAATCTATGGGTTTGCATTTCTATAAATTCATTCGCTTGGAGAAAGGTAGGGGAAGAAAAATTATGGTTCTTAGCCGCAGGAGACAGAGGATTATGCTGTATATAAGTGCATCTTGCAGGAATTAACCTATTGCCAGCAGCTCACGTAAGTCATCCCATCCACCGTGATTCACTCACACAATTCAGATGGATCTAGTATCACTGTTACCAATCTGCAAGCAAGGTAAGCTCAAATGGTGGTGGGGGGGGAATCCATTGTAAAAGGGTGAGGGCAAAGCTGATTTGTCGTAACAATAGAGTTATTTCGCTGAGGAAGATAATAGCTAGTGTAACGGTTTCAGTCAACATTATCAGGTATGTTAATTCTTAACGTTCTTCTTCTTTTGTTTTTTATTTTTTTATCCATTTTGTTTCTCACTTCCTGCAAATTCGATATCCTATCACCTTCATCCCCTTCATACCATATCTTGTTCACATAGCTTCCAGCATAATTAGTTTTTCTTTATTTACATGCCTATACCCCAGCACATGTCATTTCTCTGACATTTTCTACAAATGACAATGTTACACTGTTAATAACCTTCGCTTCTGCATGCCTTCTGTACCCACTTCAGCGGCATATGGCACTTCAACCTTTGTAAAGTACAACACTGTTATCGTCGCAAAATTTTTCTCGTCTTCCCTTCCTTGCGGAAGAGAAAGAGGAACGCTTTCGCGCTTCAAACTTGACCGGATTTTGGAATTTTGTTTTGAAATACTCGTCTCCGTTTTGAAAATTGCAGGAAAATCCCTGGGATGGGACTCGACTTGTCGGTACGAGGTTCGACCGTTCCTACCGCCTTTAACAGGGGTAATCAAACCAAGGACCAAAATTGTGCTTGACTTAGTGAAATCATCAAAATCGTGTTCTATCCTAAATGCACAGAGAATTCAGGCATGTGCTATGAGATTTTTGGAAAATCGAAGTAGGAAAAACATGATGTATGCTTAGAAAATATTTGGAGTTGAAAGATATTTCTCAGGGAAAAGGATGGAAATCTATCTCTCAGGAAACCCAGATGAAGAAGATTGGAAATCTCGGGAAAGTTTATAAAGATTTGGAAAATCATGAATGGATGAAAATCCTGAGAAAATGGAAAGAATTCTTGAAAAAAGGGTAAACATTTGAAGGGAAAATGCTTGTGAGGAAAAGCTTCAAGTTTTTTTTTTTTGAAAGCTTTCTTTGGAAAATGGTTGAGATTCATTGGAAAATTCTTTGGAGAGGGAGAATTGAAACTCGGGAAACTGAAATCCTGAGAATCTTAGCCTTAAAACACTGGGAAATCGATTTTGATCTTTGAGAAAGGTGAGAGACTCCCTTTTGAAAATCTTGAGAAAATAACCTTTTCCAAGGAAAACTGTGGAAAAACTTGACTTGGGAAAACCGACTTTTGAAAAATTCTCAGAGTTTCTTGAGAAATTGATTTCTTGAGAATGAAATTTTCTTGAGAAAATCATGAGAAAACCAATGATTTCATGATGAAAATGAATGCACTTTGAAAAGATTTTCTGGGAAATTTGTTGGAAAAATATGTATTAAGTCAAAATAAATCCTTCACATATCCTGACTGTGTCCATGAATATATTCAGACTTTAATTGATTTAATGCACAATACTTTGAAAATATTGGAAATATGATGTGCATTTTAAGATAACCTAAGAGTGTAAGCTCAATGTGACTGGTAGAGAGATGATGGATCTGGGTCTCGTCCATATTCTGACTAGGGCCGTAAATATGGATTCCACCGAGTTCATCAACTCCCTAAGAGTTGGTGCACGTGCCATTTGTGTACATCTATAGTGCTTTTGAAATAAAATGCATGAATCACATAAACAGGATATTGCAGGAATTTAAACTATATGATATGCATCCTAGTCTAAGCAGAAAATTAAATCTCTTATTCCAAAATTTACATTATTACATCACTAAATAAATGAAATAAAAAGAAATTGCAGACTTCAACTCCTTCCTTTGCATGTCCCTGCCAAACTTGAAATGGGGTTAGCTCAAATATGTGGGTTTTTCCAAGATTTTCCAATAATATTCTGAAATTATTGGACTTAGTTGGATATAAACCCTATTTTCATACTTTCTTGATATTTGAAATGATATAAATGCAAAAAATCGAGTAAGAAAGAGTTTGAAATTCGAAAATATGGTCAAAATAACCAAAATACCCCTCATATTGAGGTTATACCTTTAAAATCAGGGTTTTTTTTTAAGGAAAACTTGGTAAAATTGAGATTTTGAGATTTGAATTGAATCAAATGATGATGAAATGCAGTATGAGGCATGATGACATTCTGCTAAACACCTTAGGACTGTAAAATCAGAATTTGACATTTTTCAATTTATCCAAAATAACGAATTTCGCTTGTTTTTCGCTTGGGTCAGGGTCCTGCGGGGCCCTGTTTTGATGATATGGCTGAACCGAGCATCAAACGAATTCCAAATCACACCAAATTCGGTATGGAGTATCTACCTATTCTGATAAACAGCCTAGAATGCTAAAACTCATGAAATGACATGGTTTAGATACTAAAATTTAAAGAAAATCCTAAAATGGACGAACTTCGCCTATGGACCCGAACCAAATGCAATACTTACTATGATAATGCAAAACATTACACCATAAAAACTTCTGATATTTGGCAGACTGCTAAAGGACCTGAAATTGAACACTTTTGGTTTTTACAGCCTCGGGATTTGAACTACGGTGAGTTCGGTAAAGGGAATTTGGTTCTGACGGAGGTAAAATCGACCTAATCTAATATACAATGCTAAAACAAATAGAAAACAACCATGGAAATTTCTGATATTTAAATGAGAAACTACTGACACACACAGAAAAAACTTTCATTTTTATAATTTTGGCATTTGATCAACAGGAACAGAGATAAAAATACGACTTTTCATGCCTAAAGCAATAGAATAGACAAATATGACACAACAGAAGACTGACAAGAAAAATCCGAAACAGATATCAAAACTATTCTAAAAATCATAAGCTTTCATATGCAAACAGAGGACATCCAGAACATGACATTCACTTTTTACATACTCAAATTTGGAGCAATACCCAAAGAGAACCCATCTCCTTAAGTCGATCCAAAATCGTAGAGGCCCAAATCAGGCTCTGACACGTGTCCCGAACTATTGGATTTTTTTCAGACATAAAAAAACATCATAAAAATTGGAAAAATCAAGTTAAAAACTAAACATCCTCCCGAGTTCAGAACATCTTTCTTATTGAAAATCGGACCTCACATGAGAGAGATCTCGATTTTACAAATCGAAAATGAGTTTTTAAAACGCACCCCGGGTAACAAAACCCGACTTATCATTTTGAATGTTTACCACAGTAAACAAATTCAAATCCTTACGAATTTTTGGCACATTTCTAGGTACACCTATGGGCGCATACCGTGATTTTTTTAGAATTTTTAACGAAAAATAAATGCATGAAATGATGTGTGGACTGACTGACAAAAATAGAGAATTACTGAAACTGAGCAGAATTGAAATAAATACTGAATTAAACCTAATTAACTTATAAAACATGCTAAATTAACGAAATAAAATACAAATTAAATTTAGCTAAATGCATGAATGCTAAAAATCATCAAGGAAGCATAATTATATTTTTTTTGATATATGTCATTTTGTGAGAATAGCTCAATCCATCCCTCGGATGAGCTCTTTCTTCAAGCGACAACACACATCAAATCATGATATTATGAAATCAAGAGGAAGGGAGGTGCACCTTGCGTTTTTATGCAGCTTTGAAACTCTCGAAATGGACAGCTACCAACGGCTTCTTTCGTCCTTTGATCCGGGCTTTAGATGGTTCATGAAGATCGACCCATGCTTAGATCAAATTGGCCACGACACGAGCAAGGTTGGTGTTTCACTAAGCCCAAGGGGGGGGCGTGAATTCAGAGGAATACACTTGAGTTCTGAAGGGGATCTAGGATGAAGTTCAAAATCCAAAATTGGAGTCCCTAAACTGGGCGTGAGTCCTTGTACTTGTAGCCTTCTTTTGAAAATTTTGAATTTTAAACAGGCTCAATCAGAGCCCTCCATGTGGCGCCATCTCAGGGCATGCTATTTTGATTTTTTGAGAAAATAAAATGGGAATTTTGTGGGTGAGACACCTCAGCAGAGGAGTTTGAAAATTTTCAAAATGGTGGCTTGATTTTCTCTGCAGGAGGCTCCCAAATTGCACCACCTCAGAGGGTGTTCTCTTGGAGTTTGAAATTCAAACTTCTACTTTTCTGAAGGTTCTCCTATGGCGCCACCTCAGGGGGCTACTTTTATAAAAAAATAAAATAAATACAAAATGAAGCCAAGTGGGGTTCTGGAATGGCGCCACCTCAAAAGGGAGTTTGAGGTTTAAAGTTGGAATCAGTAGGAGCATGCCATGTGGCGCCACCTCAGAGTGGCTTTTGACACATGTCAGAAGAACAGGGCAGTGGGCTCAGAAGTTGCCACCAGAGAGGAGTTTGAATATTCGAATTTCTGCTTTTTCTGAAGGGAGCAGGGGCTGACATGTGGCGCCACCTCAGGGTGGCTCCACACTGCCATGTGGCAGGAGAACAGGAATGGAAGAAGCAGAATGCGCCACCTCAGAGGGGAGTTGTTTCTACTTTTTCTGATGCAGGGAGGTCTGGACATGTGGCAGTTCAGGATGATTCTGCTTTTGACAAGTGTCAGCTGGCTGGAGGAGTCTTCTCAAATGGCGCCACCTCAGAGGGAGATTTGAAATTCAAATGGGGTTGGCTCTGGAGGAATAGAGGGTGGATATGTGGCGCCTCCTCTGGGAGATCCTGCAGTGACATGTGGTGGTTGGGGAGAGAGGAAGAACCATGTGGCGCCACCTCAAAATAAAATAAAGGTGAGTTTATGCAGGAAAATCAGCATTTGCGCCACCTAGGCCTTGTCTGAAAATTTTTGAATGGTTGCTTTTTCTGAAGAAGGCCAAGAGTGACACATGTCTTCTACTTTTTCTGAGGGAGGCTAGAAATGACATGTGTCACCTACTTTTCTGAGAAAAGTAGGGGGAGACATGTGTCATCCTGCTTTTTCTGAAAGAAGCAGAGATTGACACGTGGCAGAGGGAAGAGAAGGAGGGCCAAGTACATGTGGCGCCATCTCAGACAAAATAGAAAAGGTGAAGTTCAGGATTTGCGCCACCTCTGGAAGGATTTGAATGTTTGAATTCTAGCTTTTTCTGAAGAGAGCAGGAAATGACATGTGGCATTTGCTTTTTCTGAGAATAGCAGAGAATGACATGTGTCAGTCTGCTTTTTCTGAGGAAATGGGAGAGTGACACGTGTCCTTTGCAGGAGACACACTTCCACTGGCGCCACCTCAGGGGAGACAAAACTTTACTTTTTCTGAACAGGACAACATATGACACTTGGCATCTCATGGTGACTTTGGAATGACACATGGCACAGGGTGAAGATGGTGGGCACTGACACGTGGCATGAAATGAAGAGGATGTCTAATGACATGTGGCGCCACCTCTAGGTGAACCCCACGCTGACACATGGCAAGGAAATGGGAGGAGAGAGAAAAAGACCCAGTGGCGCCAATCCAAGGCTCATATATTTTTGGGTTTTTCAAAATTTAGGTTTTTTTTTTCAAAAGGAAAGCCTATGTGACACCACCTTAGTGTGGGCTCCACATTGCTTCTTTATTGAAATAAAGACAAGCCAGAAAACCTCTTTTTGGAATTTTCATAAAATTTTGGACTAATTGGCAAAACATAAATTTTAAAAAGAGTTGGCCCCTGTGGGGTGATTTTGCAAAAGAATGATATTGGAAATTGCTGACAAAAGGGTTAAATTTGAGATGAAGTGGCTGAAATCCATATTTAAAACTATCCAGATCATTTTCCTAAGAAAATATTTTGAAATTCATAGTCCTGGGGGTAAAATGGGAAGAATTGATAATTTTGAAGACCCAAGGTTTTGAAATTGATTTTAAAAATAGTTGAAATTCTAATCTGGATTGAAAATTTTGAAATCAAGAGTTTTGGACCTCGAAATGACATGCTGTGCAGTGCAGTGATATGAAATGTTCATGCAATGCTATGCAAAGACATGTTTCCTGAAATGTCGCTCTGAATTCAAAATTGAAAATTCTAGCTTCTTGTCAAGAATGGGCTTTTGAGATTTTGCAGTTTGGAGATATTTCTGAGTCTAAATAGAGAGATTTTGAGACTCAAGCATGGAATTTAGGACTTTCTGGACGATCCAATCTCAAAAAATGACCATTTTGCCCTTCGGCAATCTCCGAAGAGGAGTTGTGATGTTTGGTGGAAATGTCGAGGAGGTGAGTGAAAATTTGGGGTGTTTACAGATGCCCCTCTTTGCTACTAAGCCGGCTTGTGGCCGAGCTTAGTGGCAAAGAAAAACACACCAAATTTGGGCTCTATAAAAAAATGCCCCAATAAGAAGGATCTGACTGGGTGTGAGAAAATTAGCCCGGTGATCATGGTAGATATGAAATTGAGAATGAAGAGGAAAGATTTACTCCGTGAGAGTGAAATTCAGGTTTTTGCCCTTATCCTGGATGGGACAGAAAATGCTTCGTATGGAACAAAGCTCAAGTTTGACCCTTAACCTGATTGGGGATTGAAATATCTCATAGAAATGAGACTCAGGTTTATACCCTTAACCTGATCGGGCGGAAGATGAAATACCTCTTTGAATGAGGCTCAAATTTGTACCCTTATCCTGATCGGGCGAAAAATGGAATACCTCATCAAAGGAGGCTCAGGTTTATACCCTTATCCTGATCGGGCAAGAAAATAGAATACCTCATCAAATGAGGCTCATGTTTATACCCTTATCCTGATTGGGTGGAAGATGAAATACCTCATTGAGTGAGGCTCAGGTTTATACCCTTATCCTGATCGGGCGAAAAATGGAATACCTCATCAAGTGAGGCTCTGGTTTGTACCTTTATTCTGATTGGGCGGAAAATGGAGTCCTTAAGAGGGATTTAAAATTGGTGTCTGGATGTATCAAAGACGAATATCACGCTCTCACTTCGCGTCTCGATAGCTAGAAAATATTGTCAAAATGTTGAGAATTTTGTTGTTGATCCAAAATATTTGAAAATGATGCATATTATGGCAAAAACATTCTTTCTTTTCTACCTGAAGCACTACCTCCAAACAAGATTCACTTCGTAGAATCGAGATTGGGAATCCAAATTACTTGTGATTGACCTTCTTCAAGGAAGTTATCAATTTCCTTGATATGAACAGGAAATAGAATTTGATATTATGAAAGCAATTGATGAAAAAGTATTGATAATAGAATTTCACAAGTTTAAAGAAGATTCTTGATAAATGTGGCAGTTTGATATCCTGGGAGCTTCTCTCATGATAATCTTTCTGCACTCTTTTTGGGATTTTTTGGGTTTCGGTTACATTCTCCTTTATTTTGGAGATGTCCTGACTTTTCTCTCTTTCTTTTTCCTCTCTTGCTCTCTTTTGGAAGGGTACGTCACAAACTCCTTCAACTTAGAGATGTTTCGATCCTTCTTTGATGGTATTGGCTTATGGATTAGAGATCTTTGAAGGATAGCTGAAATTAAATATCTTTTAGGGATTGTCGGTAGGTTCATTGCATCTGCCTTCATCTCGACAGTGCTTTGGACTTTCCTTAGAAGGATCCGTCACAAACTCCGTCATCTTGGAGATGTTTCAAATCTTCTTTGGCCCCGGGGGTCTACTCGCTTATTTCGCCTTCATCTTGACGACAATTGAGAGATCCCTTTTGTGGATATTTAATTGCAGCTTAGGTGATTTTGAGGAGACAGGGCTTGGATGAATTCTCTCTTTTTCTAGTGCTCAAGATATTTCCACTACCTCATCTTTACACAAGAATGGTCTTTAAAGATGTGTCATTGACTGCGATCAATATCAATCATCTATGGTCTTGCAAAAACATTGAATCTTCTTTTCTGGCCATATCGAGGATTTATCCTTTATCCTTTTTGTTGGCCAATACAAGATTTTGAATTTTGAATCTCTTTTCGCAAAAGCTTCACTCTCTTGGAAGTAATGCTAAAGGTAAACTGAGGTAAAATTTGTAAGACAAAGTTTTTAGAATCAACAAATAATTTGGTTGACAAATTGACAAAATTTTCTTGAAATCCTTGGTGAAATAGAGCACTTGAGGTCCGTCTTAACGCATCCGTGACGGAAATTATCCTCTCCTTTCCCCAAAGGAGGCGACTATCAGTTCACTGGGAACAATATCAGTTCAATTAAGAACGACCATCGGTGGGAATAATATCAGTTCAATTAAGAATGACTATCAGTTCTTTGGAACACTATCAGTTCGATGAAGAACGACTATCAGTTCACTTGGAACACTATCAGTTCAATGAAGAACAACTATCGGTTTATTTGGAACACTATCAGTTCAATGAAGAACGACTATCAGTTCACTTGGGACACTATCAGTTCAATGAAGAACGACTATCAGTTCGATGGAGAACGACTATCAGTTCGCTTGGAACACTATCAGTTCCATGAAGAACGACTACCAGTTCACTTGGGAACAATATCAGTTCGATTAAGAATGACTATCAGTTCGATGGAGAACGACTATCAGTTCGCTTGGAACATTATCAATTCAATGAAGAGCGACTATCAGTTCACTTGGGAACAATATCAGTTCGATTAAGAACGACTATCAGTTTGCTTGGAACACTATTAGTTCGATGAAGAACGACTATCAGTTCGCTTGGAACACTATCAGTTCAATGAAGAACGAGGACCATTATAGAGAGTTGAATCGCTTCTATGAATGGCTTCAGGATTATCCCCTTATCCTAAACGGGGAATGGAAATTGGATGACCTGGCGGTCGAAATTGAGAATTTTGGTAATTTAAAAATTGGAAATTGGGTGACCCGGAGGTCGAAATTGAAGAATTGAATGACCCGAGGATTTGAAATTGAAGAATTATGGAAAATGATTCAGGTTTATCCCTTAACCTGAAGGGAAAATTTTGATGCAAATTTAATGCAAATGAATATGATTGAATGCAAATTGATGCAAATGAATGCAAATGGGTGCATATACATGCAAAATGAGAGATTGGTTTATCCTGCCTGCATACAGGATGTTTGAAAACAAATTTTTAAAAGATGCCCCAGTGTAACTGGGAAGTGGGAATAAAATTTAAAGAAGGCTCTCTGCAGGGCAAAGTCTTGATTAGACTTTGAGGAAATTTTGGATTGGGAGAAAAATGATATGGTAGACAATTGAAAGAATATCACATTACTAGGGATGGAGTCGCCGCTGAAATCATGACAATTGTGTTGTCATTCTTTGCAAGAGAAATAAACAACAGAAAATGTGCCTTGTTACCTAGGCGAGGTCGTCAACCATGAGGAAAACACCATTTTGAAGGAAAGAGATATCTCTTGGAAAAACAATCCGCAAACGGATTTAGAATAAAGAAAAGGCAAGTGGGTAAACAATTTCCACCGCAATAATCAAAGTATGCACGAGGAAAAGAAGATGAAAAATTTTGCAAATAGATAAAAGAATTGAAAATCCAATGAGAGAAAACATATGATTTTGAAAAATCGCAGGCAGGATAAAAATGCAGCTGGAAATTCGAGATCCAGTATAAAGGAAGAATGAAAAATCACCTGGAGTTTTGAAAGAAATTGGATATTTGGGAAAATCTTCCAGGGTTTGAGAAAATAAAGGGAAAGGATGAGAATATGGGTATTTGAAAATATTTTAGGAAAAATGTAAGAAAATAGAAGTAATATACAAACAATCACATCCTGCACAAACATTTATGCACATACAGCACTCCCTAGAAGGCTGACTTTAAATGCATCAATTTGAAAGCAGTTGTAGGACCCTAATCCTAACTCTAGGTTCAGATCATCTTTGTCCAATCCAGTTATGCCGATATACCCGAATCGAAATCCGAGGTACGTGGCATATAATTTCAACTCTGGTTCTAAGGTAAGGTTTTCCAAATCCTTGAGCGCCTACCGATATACTTCGGACTGTGGCCCGCGGTACGTGGTAGGGAGGCGTTAACCCAAATAATTGGCCCAGTTGTGAGGCTCTGTCCCACACTAGGGTTCTGGAAGAGAGCCCAGCAACATGAAGACTGGGTAAAAGTAGGTAAGGGAGGTTTGAAAAAAATGATCACATGCAAGAAATAGATGGCTCTAAATCCTAAAGAGATAGCTTTTGAAAATCCTTGAAGAAGCATACATTGTTTGCATTCAGATCCTAAATTGAGGAGAGTTGTATTTAGACCTAAGTCTATGTGAGCATGAAAATATCTCATCAATATAGTCCTACCAAAACATGCCTATTTTATATGCAATCAATGTCAGCTAGGTCAGAATCTAGGCTCCTAGGTTCACATGATATCAGAAAGTAAAGAGCTGACATTTTGTGAACATAATTTCGATAATTGAATTAAATCAAGCACAATTTTGGTCAGACAAGGACAGGTCCCATCACGGTCGCCAAACCTGTTATCGTCGCAAAATTTTTCCCGTCTTCCCTTCCTTGCGGAAGAGAAAGAGGAATGCTTTCGCGCTTCAAACTTGACCAGATTTTGGAAATTTGTTTTAAAATACTCGCCTCCGTTTTAAAAATTGCGGGAAAATCCATGGGATGGGGCTCGACCTGTCGGTACGAGGTTCGACCGTTCCTACCACCTTTAACAGGGGTAATCGAACCAAGGACCAAAATTGTGCTTGACTTAGTGAAATCATCAAAATTGTGTTCTATCCTAAATGCATAGAGAATTCAGGCATGTGCTATGAGATTTTTGGAAAATGGAAGTAGGAAAAACATGATGTATGCTTGGAAAATATTTGGAGTTGAAAGATATTTCTCAGGGAAAAGGATGAAATCAATCTCTTGAAATTCCACTAGAGGGGCGGTGAATAGTGAAATTGTATATAGATCGATAAATTAAAAACTTAATGCAATAAAGGCACAACACATAAACACAGAATTTATACTGGTTCGGTCAAAACCATGACCTACATCCAGTCCCCAAGCAAACCACTTGAGCTTTGCACTATAACATTCGAGTCACCGGATAAATAGTACAACACCCTCATCCTCAGAGGTCTTCTTCTCTCAACAGAGAAGGACAACACCCTCTTTCACAGAGGTCTTCTTCTCTCAATAGAGAAGGACAACACCCTCTTTCACAGAGGTCTTCTTCTCTCAACAGAGAAGGGAAACACCCTCTTTCTCAGAGGTCTACTTCTTTCAACAAAGAAGGAATACAGTGAATAACAGAAAGTTACAATACTCCCTATAGAACCTTCAGAATGATATGAATGCACGAATGAAGGATTCTCAGAATGTTCTGTTCTTTTCACTCAGAAGATACTCTTTGTCAAAGAGCTATTCTTGACTTTTTCTCTTTCTTTTCTCTTTCTTTTTCTAGGCTCTCTTTCAGATATTGAATAGGAATTTTTTTTCTCGTTGTAAGCTCACATGTTCATTCCCTTGTTTGAATAGTTTATTTGAGTGTGTTTATATAGCTTAAAAAAGTAGTCGTTACCTTTTTGAAATCGTAGTCTTTTTGAGATGTGAAATGTCATGTCATTTCAAAAAACATCTTTAGAGAAATTCGAGAAAGTCTTCTTTCCATAAAAGTAAAATATAGGGTACACTAGTCATTGTAGTGTTCTAGGTAATATATATATTTTATGTAAAAAGTCTATTTCTTACAATAGTACATTGAACGTTGGATTGTAGGTTGTCATGTAGTTTTGTCTTTATCCTAATTAATGATTTGTGGTACATAAGTACTTCTTTACTTTAAATGAATGTAAGTACAATAAATGCTTAGAGATATTTATTTGTACATAGTCATATCAAGAGTTTTCTTTATGATGTGTTTTTCAATGTCCTCAGAGAGAATGAAGACTTTAAACAAGTCGACATTCTTGAGAAGGATATTAACAAGGATTTCTTACAGGAGGTATTTAATGCTATACAAAGAGAATGATGACTTCAAGTAAGTTGACATTCTATGGGTTTGTAAAAAGGTAACTAGAGTCTTTTCAACAAGTATTATATTTGTTTTTCTTTGTGTAGCCGATTTCCATGTTTTGTCTTTTTCCTACACATTTGAAATCATTTCTTTAAAAAGGTAACTAAAGTCTTTTCAACAAGTATTATATTTGTTTTTCTTTGTGTAGCCGATTTCCATGTTTTTGTCTTTTTCCTACTTTTGAAATCATTACTTTTCAAGTTATCTTGTATATGATAGAAGGTACAATTATTACTTTTTGAAATCATGAATTATATCATGTCAAAATACCTTTTCCATAAAGGTTTATAAGAAGGTACAATTATTGGTTTTCAAAAGAAAGGAGCCTTTTTGAAACTATCGTACACTTTTATGAAATATTTTTTATGAATGAGTATGTAATATGCAATATGCATGCTTCTGAAGGTTCTGTTACATATGACTCTAAAGAAGAAAAAAATCTTCAACTTGAGGTAGCCGATCTCTTTAGATGGTCTTTAGAAATGCATGGCTCAACAAGCATTTTCTTCAAGGAGTATGATTGCACCATAGTTGTACTTGAACAGGAGGTCTCCATCTTTTTGAGTGAGATATCCTTGCATCAAATACTCGTTAGATATCTGGCAAAACATATCCAGTCATAATATAACATTTTTTCAAGAAGACATATTATCATATCATATGAAATCAAATAAGACAGTGTATCATATTATGTGACATCAAAACAGAGTTTCTCAACATTCTCCCCCTTTTTGATGATGACAAAATATGCTCCCTCTGTCAAAAAGACATTATGCATAGAAATAATAATATCATAAAACTATTGAAAAAATGTTAAAGAGAGTATTTTTCTCCAATAATGGAGACAGGTTTTCTCCCCCTTTGTCATTGACAAAAAGGAAGGGATCAGAGTAAGCAGAGTTATTACAGACCAAAAAAAAATAAAGTTATTACAGTCCAAAAAAAGTGATTAAAAAAAAGTTTATTTTGAGCTGGAGGAAGGGTGAAACTTTCAGAATAATGCATCTTGGCCGAGTTGTAGTGAAGCTTGATTCTTCAGAAGGAGATCCTGGGTGTTCTGGACATTGACAAGAGCTGAGAAGATGTCAAGGTCAGAAGTTGCTGCTGGATCTGCTTCTTGAGGGCCTTCATCGTCAGAGTTTAGGTGAGAGGACTCTTCTTCATGGAGAGAGGAGTCATCGATGATATTGTTTGAGTAGTAGACGACATCTGTTGCAAGAGGAATCTGGAAGAATTCAAGAATGAGTGTGATGAAATATCCGAATGGAAGAGATTTAAAAGTACGAAAGTTGATCATGTTGTAGAAGATGACACTGGACCAGTTGATGGGAAAGGCAGAGAAGATGGCATAAAGAAGAAGGGAGACTTCATTTGCAATGAATCCCCTAGAGGGTGACTTGGGGACGAGATTGGAGGAAAGAATTTTGGACACTAATAGAGCATGAGGTTGGAGATTGCTCTCATGCCATGGAAAGTGAGTGGAGCGAGTGGAAAGGAGGATTTTCTGAAACACAGAGTGGTCGAGAGGAACAATGTTGGGAAGCTCAATACCGTAAGAAGAAATATTCAAAATGTTGCCTAACTGAGATATGTCAAAGGAGAAAAATTTTCCATGTACCATGGAAGTGATAGAGGAGTGATCATGGTCGATAGAAAGGTTGGTGTAGAAAACTTTGATAAGGTGAGGATAGATGGGCATTTGTTTTGGAGAGGCTAGAACATGAATAAGTTCAGAAAGAGAAGTTTGTAAGTCGAACGCCGGAAAGGCTTCAAGGTGAACCAAGCTGCCTGGTAGGATTGTTAAGGATTTTATGGAGTGATACGTGTGAATGAGATCCGGAAATCTCAATTCCGAAGCTTGGAGTAAGTCGGATGTGCAAGAGAAAGCCATTGCAAGAGCTTAGGAAGAACGAGCAAGAGAGAAAAACTTGGAAGGAGTAAGAGTTTGTAAGAGAATAGAGATATTTGTGGGGAATGAGATATGAATCAATCTAATAAATAGAAGGAGAAAAGTAATGGTGACAAGAAATGAATGACATTGGAAGTGAAGGATTTTTAGATTTTAGCTGAAAGAGGAAATGCGTGAGTTGGAAATAAAGAGGCTTGTGAATGACAAATCAAATCAGTTGTTGGAAGATAGTGTATTGTATGTTAAGAAGGACATAGTTTTCAAATTTTTCTATATAAAGAAAGGTTTACTATGGGAGAGTTTGTCAAAGTTTGAGATATATCATATATTGAGTAATGTGAACAATGTCATGATAGCTTTTACTTAATATAATTAGTTCTTATGGAAATGAGTGAAAGGAAATAGGACAATGAGTCATTAAAGAAGTGTACTTGAAAGATGACAAGTTAAAAGACATAAAGAAGGTGTCATGATGTATGTGTTTTTATAAGTGTTTAGAGTATACGTGAATATAGAGACATAGTTTGACCTTTTAAAAACATAAATATGAGAAATCGATAAGAAACCGAATAAAATAAAATTTTAATAGAACTCATAAGATGTTTTAGTCTTAGTAGGTGAGATTAGTTATAAGTCACTTAGTTTGCATATTCCTAAATCTCTTCGAATTCGTGTAAAGTCTTCATGTTTTAATGGTTTTAGTAAAGATGTCTGCTAACTGTTGATTAGTGGGTATGAATTCGAGTTTGATTATGTTGTTTAAGACTTGTTCTCTTAAGAAGTGGTGTCTTATTTGAATGTGCTTAGTTCGTGAGTGTAAAATAGGATTTTTAGATAGGTTTATAGCACTAGTATTATCACAGAAAATAGTTGTATTTTCAAAATTTAAACCAAAATCTTTCAAAGTTTGTTTCATCCAGATAACTTGTATACAAGCTAGGCTAGCAGCAATGTATTCAGCTTCAGTAGTTGATAAGGATACATAGTTTTGTTTCTTACTGAACCATGAAACTAGTGAGTGCCCTAGCATATGACATGTTCCACTTGTGCTTTTTTTGTCAGATTTACTTCCAGCAAAGTCAGCATCGCTGTATGAGATTAGATCAAATGTAGAGGATTTTGAATAGAATAATCCAAAATCAACTGTGTCTTTTAAATATCTCATTATTCTTTTTACAGCTTTAAGATGTGATTCTTTTGGATTTGATTGAAATCTAGCACACAAGCAAACACTGAACATAATATCTGGACGGCTAGCAGTTAAATACAGAAGTGATCCTATCATACCTCGGTATACCTTTGTATCAACAGACTTACCATCTTTATCTTTGTCCAAAACAGTGGTTGTGCTCATAGGAGTGGTTTTTGAAGCAGCTGAGTTCATGTTGAACCTCTTCAGAAGTTCACGAGCATATTTAGATTGATTGATGAAAACTTCATCCTTGGTTTGCATAATATGCAGTCCAAGAAAGTAGGTGGGTTCTCCCATCATACTCATTTCAAATTCTTTCTGCATGGACTTAGAAAATTCTTCACAGAGAGTGTTGTTAGTAGATCCAAAGATGATATCGTCCACATATATTTGAACAATTAGGGTATGATTATTCACTATTTTTACAAATAAAGTAGAGTCTGCTTTGCCTACAGAAAAACCAGTTTTTACTAAAAAGGTTTTGAGTCTGTCATACCAAGCACGAGGTGCTTGTTTTAAACCATATAAAGCACGTTTTAGTTTGAAGACATGATCTGGATATTGTTCATTTTCAAATCCTGGAGGTTGTTTTACATAAACGTCTTCATTTATAAAACCATTTAGAAAAGCACTTTTAACATCCATTTGATATAGTTTAAAATCCATATAGCTTGCATATGCTAAAAACATCCTAATAGATTCAAGTCTAGCAACAGGAGCAAATGTTTCATCAAAATCAATACCTTCCTCCTGGTTGTATCCTTGAGCTACTAGTCTTGCCTTGTTTCTTATAACATTACTTGTTTCATCTAGCTTGTTTCTGAAGATCCATCTTGTCCCAATGATCTGATGATCCTTTGGTCTTGGTACAAGATCCCAAACATCATTTCTTTGGAATTGATTCAGTTCTTCAGTCATGGCTAGCATCCAGAACTCATCGATGATGGCTTCATCAATCTTCTTCGGTTCAAGTTGAGAAATGAATGCCATGTTTGCAATCCGTTCTAGCTGAGCTCTAGTTTGAACCCCCTTTGTCAGGTCTCCCAAAATCTGCTTTTGAGGATGATCTCTGATTTCGGCAAATGTTCTTTGATGATCATCTTGATTAGACTTAGCTGTGTTATCTAAAAATAAATCTGTACTTTCAACATCATCATCATTAGTTTTCTTATGAACAAATTGATCAATAGATTCACAGAAACTAACATGCATGGATTCTTTAATAGTATTAGAACTCTTTTTGAAAACTCTGTATGTTTTACTATGACTTGAATATCCTAAAAATATGCCTTCAATAGATTTAGCATCAAATTTATCTAGGCTATCTTTTGTGTTTAGGATAAAGCATTTACATCCAAAGACTTTAAAATAGTCTATTCTTGGAGTCCTGTCATAGAATAATTCATAGGGAGTTTTATTTAATAAGGGTCTAATGAGAACTTTATTTGTTATATAGCATGCAGTATTAACAGCTTCTGCCCAAAAAGATTTAGCAAGATTATTGTGTTGGAGCATAGTTCTAGCAAATTCCTGAAGGGTTATATTCTTTCTTTCTACTACACCATTTTGAGGTGCAACTCTAGGAAAGGCAAAGTTATGAGAAATACCATGCAAGTTACAATAATTTACAAAAAGTTCATTTTCAAATTCTCCTCCATGGTCACTACGGATTTTAACAATAGAACAAGATTTTTCATTTTGTAATTTTTTACATAATGTTCAAATTGACAAAACGTATCACTTTTGTTTTTCAAAAATATTACCCAAGTAAATCGTGAGTAATCATCTACAATGACAAAAGCATATTTATTATGATTCAGACTAGCTACTCTAGAAGGACCAAAAAGATCCAGGTGGAGAAGCTCTAAAGGTCTTTTACTTGAAATGATATTTTTTGATTTGAAAGATGATTTACACAATTTTCCTAATTGACATGCATCACAAAAATAATCCTTTTTAAAAGACATTTTGGGTAACCCACGTACTAACTTATCATTAGCTAATTTAGACATGTATTTGGAGTTGACATGACCCATTCTCATGTGCCATAAATGTTGAGTGTCATTATTAGCTATAAGGCAATGTTCAGTGATGTTTTCTAGGTATAGTTCATATATATTATTTCTTCTTATACCTTTTAAGATGATATTCTCGTTGGTGTCTGCTATAAGACAAGCATCATGATTAAAGCTAATATTATAACCTGTGTCACACATTTGACTAATACTTAGAAGGTTATGTTTTAAGCCTTTAACCAGAAGAACGTTTTTGATAAGAGGTTTATCTATATTGCCAATATTACCAATACCAATTATCAAACCTTTGTTGTTATCTCCAAAGGTGATGGTTCCTCCTTCTTTATGATGAAGAACAGCAAAAAGGTCTGGATGTCCAGTCATGTGTTTTGAACATCCACTGTCTAGTATCCATCTGTTCTTCTTGTTTGGAGCCTGCAAAACATTAAGTAAAACTTCTTTTTGGTACCCAGTCGGGTCCCTTTTTGTTAGACTTTGGAACCCATATCCATTTAGATTTGGGTTTGTCTACAGCTTTAGAGGAGTTCAAGAAGTTAAAATTATAATACTCCTTTTTAGGTTCAGAAGAACCTTTCATAAAAGTGGTCTTTTGATTCATACAAGAAGGCTTGTTGAAATGAGAGTAGCCAATACCATTCTTGTAGAAAGAGATTTTTTGAGAGGATAGGAGTTTATCCAAGTTCTCTTTTCCATTAGTAAACTTGAAAACCGTTTTCATAAGGTTCTTAGTTTTACTTTTTAATTCTGAAATTTCTACTTCCAGATTTTTAGTCTTAGAGCTAGTAGAAGAGATTTCAGAAGTAATAAGAAGATTTTTCTTTTGTAACTCAGAATTTTCAATACTAGTTTTTCATTTTTCAGAGTGAGCTCTAGATTCTCAGATTTCAAATGTCTATTTTTTAGAATCGTTTTCCTTGATTCTTCAAAAAGTTCCTGAAAAGCATTTTGAAGTTCTTCAAAGGAGAAATCAAGGGATTCACTTACAGAACTTTCTGCCATGAAGCACATGTTGCTTCATCATCATTTCACTCTTTACTTGTGGATGGTTCTGAATCATCCCATTGAGCATGTAGAGCCTTTTTCTTGAAGAACTTTTTCTTTGGTTCCTCAGTCTTGGATTTTCTTTTGAGAAGAGGACAGTCACGTCTCAAGTGACCTGGCTTATTACACTGGTAGCACATAGAATCTTCCTTTGGGTCTTTTCTTTCTTTGTGCTTATTTGGGAGCCGGTTCCTTCTCATAAAGCGCGGGAATTTTCTGGTGAGTAGCGCAATCTTAGTTTCTTTTTCTGAGTCCTCATCCTCAGATAGGGTTGGAAAGGCTAGAGTTTTCTTTAAAGGTTGTTCATCTTCCCTTCTTTCCTTCATGTGGACTTCATAGGCCATAAGATTGCCTATTAAATCATCCAGGGTAAGCTTGGACAAATCTTGAGCTTCTTCAATAGCAGTAGTCTTTTTCTCCCAATCAGTTGTGAGAGATCTCAAGATTTTCTTCACCTTTTCTGTCTGAGAGTGGGTTACACCCAGAGATTTCAGATCGTTGGTGATGTTGGTGAATCTGGTGAACATCTCTGTGATGGGTTCATCTTTGTTCATTTTGAACAACTCATATTTTCTGACAAGAGATGAGATTTTGACTTCTTTCACTTTGTTGGTTCCATCATGAATAACCTCCAAAGAATGCCAAATATCATATGCAGATTCACATATAGATATTCTATTGAATTCATTCTGATCAATGGCACAATATAAGGCATTCATAGCCTTTGCATTTAGGTTTGCCATTTTCTTTTCTTCATCAGACCATAAGTTATAGTCTACGGATGGAGATGTGTATGGATGCTCAACAATTTTCCATACAGCAAAATCTATGGATTTGAGAAATATAGCCATTCTGCACTTCCAGTATCCATAGTTGGAGCCGTTGAAGAAAGAAGGACGAGATGCGTGTTGACCTTCAATATCACGAGCATAAGAGGTAGATGCCATTTGTGCTGGAAGACTTGTTATGTCGAAACCAGCAAACCTGCTATGATACCAAATGAAATTCCACTAGAGGGGGGGTGAATAGTGAAATTGTATATAGATCAATAAATTAAAAACTTAATGCAATAAAGGCACAACACATAAACACAGAATTTATACTGGTTCGATCAAAACCCTGACCTACATCCAGTCCCCAAGCAAACCACTTGAGCTTTCCACTATAACATCCGAGTCACCGGATAAATAGTACAACACCCTCTTCCTTAGAGGTCTTCTTCTCTCAACAGAGAAGGGGCACACCCTCTTCCACAAAGGTCTTCTTCTCTCAACAGAGAAGGACAACACCCTCTTTCACAGAGGTCTTCTTCTCTCAACAGAGAAGGCAACACCCTCTTTCACAGAGGTCTTTTTCTCTCAATAGAGAAGGGGAACACCTTCTTTCTCAGAGGTCTACTTCTTTTAACAAAGAAGGAATACAGTGAATAACAGAAAGTTACAATACTCCCTATAGAACCTTCAGAATGATATGAATACACGAATGAAGGATTCTCAGAATGTTCTGTTCTTTTCACTCAGAAGATACTCTTTGTCAAAGAGCTATTCTTGACTTTTTCTCTTTCTTTTCTCTTTCTTTTTCTAGGCTCTCTTTCAGATATTGAATAGGAATTTTTTTTCTCGTTGTAAGCTCACATGTCCATTCCCTTGTTTGAATAGTTTATTTGAGTGTGTTTATATATCTTAAAAAAGTAGTTGTTACCTTTTTGAAATCGTAGTCTTTTTTGAGATGTGAAATGTCATGTCATTTCAAAAAACATCTTTAGAGAAATTCGAGAAAGTCTTTTTTCCATAAAAGTAAAATATAGGGTACACTAGTCATTGTAGTGTTCTAGGTAATATATATATTTTATGTAAAAAGTCTATTTCTTACAATAGTACATTGAACGTTGGATTGTAGGTTGTCATGTAGTTTTGTCTTTATCATAATTAATGATTTGTGGTACATAAGTACTTCTTTACTTTAAATGAATGTAAGTACAATAAATGCTTAGAGATATTTATTTGTACATAGTCATATCAAGAGTTTTCTTTATGATGTGTTTTTCAATGTCCTCAGAGAGAATGAAGAATTTAAACAAGTCGACATTCTTGAGAAGGATATTAATAAGGATTTCTTACAGGAGGTATTTAATGCTATACAAAGATAATGATGACTTCAAGTAAGTCAACATTCTATGGGTTTGTAAAAAGGTAACTAGAGTCTTTTCAACAAGTATTATATTTGTTTTTCTTTGTGTAGCCGATTTCCATGTTTTGTCTTTTTCCTACACATTTGAATTCATTTCTTTAAAAAGGTAACTAAAGTCTTTTCAACAAGTATTATATTTGTTTTTCTTTGTGTAGCCGATTTCCATGTATTGTCTTTTTCCTACTTTTGAAATCATTACTTTTCAAGTTGTCTTGTATATGATAGAAGGTACAATTATTACTTTTTGAAATCATGAATTATATCATGTCAAAATACCTTTTCCATAAAGGTTTGTAAGAAGGTACAATTATTGGTTTTCAAAAGAAAGGAGCCTTTTTGAAACTATCGTACACTTTTATGAAATAGCTTTTATGAATGAGTATGTAATATGCAATATGCATGCTTCTGAAGGTTCTGTTACATATGACTCTAAAGAAGAAAAAAATCTTCAATTTGAGGTAGCCGATCTCTTTAGATGGTCTTTAGAAATGCATGGCTCAACAAGCTTTTTCTTCAAGGAGTATGATTGCACCATAGTTGTACTTGAACAGGAGGTCTCCATCTTTTTGAGTGAGATATCCTTGCATCAAATACTCGTTAGATATCTGGCAAAACATATCCAGTCATAATATAACATTTTTTCAAGAAGACATATTATCATATCATATGAAATCAAATAAGACAGTGTATCATATTATGTGACATCAAAACAGAGTTTCTCAATATCTCTCACGAAACCCAGATGAAGAAGATTGGAAATCTCGGGAAAGTTTATAAAGATTTGGAAAATCATGAATGGATGAAAATCCTGAGAAAATGGAAAGAATTCTTGAGAAAAGGGTAAACATTTGAAGGGAAAATGCTTGTCAGGAAAAGCTTCAAGTTTTTTTTTTTTGAAAGCTTTCTTTGGAAAATGGTTGAGATTCATTGGAAAATTCTTTGGAGAGGGAGAATTGAAACTCGGGAAACTGAAATCCTGAGAATCTTAGCCTTAAAACACTGGGAAATCAATTTTGATCTTTGAGAAAGGTGAGAGAGACCCTTTTGAAAATCTTGAGAAAATAACCTTTTCCAGGGAAAACTGTGGAAAAAACTTGACTTGGAAAAACCGACTTTTGAAAAATTCTCAGAGTTTCTTGAGAAATTGATTTCTTGAGAATGAAATTTTCTTGAGAAAATCATGAGAAAACCAATGATTTCATTATGCAAATGAATGCACTTTGAAAAGATTTTCTGGGAAATTTATTGGAAAAATGTGTATTAAGTCAAAATAAATCCTTCACATATCCTGACTTTGTCCATGAATATGTTCAGAGTTTAATTGACTTAATGCACAATACTTTGAAAATATTGGAAATATGATGTGCATTTTAAGATAGCCTAACAGTGTAAGGCTCAATGTGACTGGTAGAGAGATGATGGATCTGGGACTCGTCCATATTCCGACTAGGGCCGTAAATATGGATTCCACCGAGTTCATCAACTCCCTAAGAGTTGGTGCATGTGCCATTCGTGTACATCCATAGTGCTTTTGAAATAAAATGCATGAATCACATAAACAGGATATTGCAGGAATTTAAACTATATGATATGCATCCTAGTCTAAGCAGAAAATTAAATCTCTTATTCCAAAATTTACATTATTACATCACTAAATAAATGAAATAAAAAGAAATTGCAGACTTCAACTCCTTCCTTTGCATGTCCCTGCCAAACTTGAAATGGGGTTAGCTCAAATATGTGGGTTTTTCCAAGATTTTCCAATAATATTCTGAAATTATTGGACTTAGTTGGATATAAACCTTATTTTCATACTTTCTTGATATTTGAAATAATGTAAATGCAAGAAATCCAGTAAGAAAGAGTTTGAAATTCGAAAATATGGTCAAAATGACCAAAATACCCCTAATATTGAGGTTATATCTTTAAACCAATGAGATTTGAATTGAATCAAATGATGATGAAATGCAGTATGAGGCATGATGACATGCTGCTAAAAACCTTAGGACTGTAAAATCAGAATTTGACATTTTGCAATTTATCAAAAATAACGAATTTCGCTTGTTTTTCGCTTGGGTCAGGGTCCCGCGGGGCCCTGTTTTGATGATATGGCTGAACCGAGCATCAAACGAATTCCAAATCACACCAAATTCGGTATGGAGTATCTACCTATTCTGATAAACAGCCTAGAATATTAAAACTCATGAAATGACATGGTTTAGATACTAAAATTTAAAGAAAATCCTAAAATGGACGAACTTCGCCTACGGACCTGAACCAAATGCAATACTTAATATGATAATGCAAAACATTACAGCATAAAAACTTCTGATATTTTGCAGACCGCTAAAGGACCTGAAATTGAACACTTTTGGTTTTTACAGCCTCGGGATTTGAACTACGGTGAGTTCGGTAACGGGAATTTGGTTCTGATGGAGGTAAAATTGACCTAATCTAATATAAAATGATAAAACAAATAGAAAACAACCATGGAAATTTCTGATATTTAAATTAGAAACTACCGACACACACAGAAAAAACTTTCATTTTTATAGTTTTGGCATTTGATCAACAGGCACAGAGATAAAAATACGACTTTTCATGCCTAAAGCAACAAAATAGACAAATGTGACACAACAGAAGACTGACAAGAAAAATCCGAAACAGATATCAAAACTATTCTAAAAATCATAAGCTTTCAGATGAAAACAGAGGACATCCCGAACATGACATTCATTTTTTACATACTCGGATTTAAAGCAATACCCAAATAGAACCCATCTCCTTAAGTCGATCCAAAATCTCAGAGGCCCAAATTGGGCTCTAACACGTGTCCCAAATTCTTGGATTTTTTTCAGACATAAAAAACATCATAAAAATTGGATAAAATCAGGTTAAAAACTAGACGTCCTCCTAAGTTCAGAACATCTTTCGGATAGAAAATTGGACCTCATATGAGAGAGATCTCGATTTTACAAGTCAAAAATGAGTTTTTAAAACGCATCCCGGGTAACAAAACCCCACTTACCATTTTGAATGTTTACCGCAGTAAACAAATTCAAATCCTTCCGAATTTTTGGCACATTTCTAGGGAAACCTAAAGGCGCATACCATGATTTTTTTAGAATTTTTAAAGAAAAATAATTGCATGAAATGACATGTGGACTGACTGACAAAAACAGAGAATTACTGAAACTAAGTAGAATTGAAATAAATACCGAATTAAACCTAATTAACTTATAAAACATGCTAAATTAATGAAATAAAATACAAATTAAATTTAGCTAAATGCATGAATGCTAAAAATCATCAAGGAAGCATAATTATATTTTTTTGATATACGTCGTTTTGTGAGAATAGCTCAATCCATCCCTCGGATGAGCTCTTTCTTCAAGCGACAACATGCATCAAATCATGATATTATGAAATCAAGAGGAAGGGAGGTTCACCTTGCGTTTTTATGCAGCTTTGAAACTCTCGAAATGGACAGCTACCAACGGCTTCTTTCGTCCTTTGATCCGAGCTTTAGATGGTTCACGAAGATCGACCCACGCTTAGATCAAATTGGCCACGGCACGAGCAAGGTCGGTGCTTCACTGAGCCCAAGGGGGGGGGGGCGTGAATTCAGAGGAATACACTTGAGTTCTGAAGGGGATCTAGGCTGAAGTTCAAAATCCAAAATTGGAGTCCCTAAACTGGGTGTGAGTCCTTGTACTTGTAGCCTTCTTTTGAAAATTTTGAATTTCAAACAGGCTCAATTTGAGCCCTCCATGTGGCGCCATCTCAAAGCATGCTATTTTGATTTTTTGAGAAAATAAAATGGGAATTTTGTGGGTTAGACACCTCAGCAGGGGAGTTTGAAAATTTTCAAAATGGTGGCTTGATTTTCTCTGCAGGAGGCTCCCAAATTGCGCCACCTCAGGGGGTGTTCTCTTGGAGTTTGAAATTCAAACTTCTACTTTTCTGAAGGTTCTCCTATGGCGCCACCTCAGGGGGCTACTTTTATAAAAAAATAAAATAAATACAAAATGAAGCCAAGTGGGGTTCTGGAATGGCGCCACCTCAAAGGGGAGTTTGAGGTTTAAAGTTGGAATCAGTAGGAGCATGCCATGTGGCGCCACCTCAGAGTGGCTTTTGACACATGTCAGAAGAACATGGCAGTGGGCTCAGAAGTTGCCACCAGAGAGGAGTTTGAATATTCGAATTTCTGCTTTTTCTGAAGGGAGCAGGGGCTGACATGTGGCGCCACCTCAGGGTGGCTCCACACTGCCATGTGGCAGGAGAACAGGAATGGAAGAAGCAGAATGCGCCACCTCAGAGGGGAGTTGTTTCTACTTTTTCTGATGCAGGGAGGTCTGGACATGTGGCAGTTCAGGATGATTATGCTTTTGACAAGTGTCAGCTGGCAGGAGGAGTCTTCTCAAATGGCGCCACCTCAGAGGGAGATTTGAAATTCAAATGGGGTTGGCTCTGGAGGAATAGAGAGTGGATATGTGGCGCCTCCTCTGGGAGATCCTGCAGTGACATGTGGTGGTTGGGGAGAGAGGAAGAACCATGTGGCGCCACCTCAAAATAAAATAAAGGTGAGTTTATGCAGGAAAATCAGCATTTGCGCCACCTAGGCCTTGTCTGAAAATTTTTGAATGGTTGCTTTTTCTGAAGAAGGCCAAGAGTGACACATGTCTTCTACTTTTTCTGAGGGAGGCTAGAAATGACATGTGTCACCTACTTTTCTGAGAAAAGTAGGGGGAGACATGGGTCATCCTACTTTTTCTGAAAGAAGCAGAGATTGACACGTGGCAAAGGGAAGAGAAGGAGGGCCAAGTACATGTGGCGCCATCTCAGACAAAATAGAAAAGGTGAAGTTCAGGATTTGCGCCACCTCTGGAAGGATTTGAATGTTTGAATTCTAGCTTTTTCTGAAGAGAGCAGGAAATGACATGTGGCATTTGCTTTTTCTGAGAATAGCAGAGAATGACATGTGTCAGTCTGCTTTTTCTGAGGAAAGGGGAGAGTGACACGTGTCCTCTGCAGGAGACACACTTCCACTGGCGCCACCTCAAGGGAGACAAAACTTTACTTTTTCTGAACAGGACAACATATGACACTTGGCATCTCATGGTGACTTTGGAATGACACATGGCACAGGGTGAAGATGGTGGGCACTGACACGTGGCATGAAATGAAGAGGATGTCTAATGACATGTGGTGCCACCTCTAGGTGAACCCCACGCTGACACATGGCAAGGAAATGGGAGGAGAGAGAAAAAGACCCAGTGGCGCCAATCCAAGGCTCCTATATTTTTGGGTTTTTCAAAATTTAGGTTTTTTTTTTTTCAAAAGGAAAGCCTATATGACACCACCTCAGTGTGGGCCCCACATTGCTTCTTTATTGAAATAAAGACAAGCCAGAAACCCTCTTTTTGGAATTTTCATAAAATTTTGGACTAATTGGCAAAACATAATTTTTAAAAAGAGTTGGCCTCTGTGGGGTGATTTTGGAAAAGAATGATATTGGAAATTGCTGACAAAAGGGTAAAATCTGAGATGAAGTGGCTGAAATCCATATTGAAAACTATCCAGATCGTTTTCCTGAGAAAATATTTTGAAATTCAGAGTCCTGGAGGTAAAATGGGAAGAATTGATAATTTTGAAGACCCAGGGTTTTGAAATTGATTTTAAAAATAGTTGAAATTCTAATCTGGATTGAAAAATTTGAAATCAAGAGTTTTGGACCTCGAAATGACATGTTGTGCAGTGCAGTGATATGAAATGTTCATGCAATGCTATGCAAAGACGTGTTTCCTGAAATGTCGCTCTGAATTCTAAATTGGAAATTCTAGCTTCTTGTCAAGAATAGGCTTTTGAGATTTTGCAGTTTGGAGATATTTCTGAGTCTAAATAGAGAGATTTTGAGACTCAAGCATGGAATTTAGGACTTTCTGCATGGTCCAATCTCAAAAAATGACCATTTTGCCTTTCGGCAATCTCCGGGGAGGAGTTGTGATGTTTGGTGGAAATGTCTTGGAGGTGAGTGAAAATTTGAGGTGTTTACAAACACCTGTGTATATTATATGGGCATATCATCACTATCAAACCATATTTCTTTTCACCATTGTTATGCACTAGCACCCCAGCTATACCCTTGCAATATCCTCTGCTCTTCACAACATCCTGATTACCCTGCTGTCATTACAACACCTCCATTCTTATCATATTCTTTGCCACAACATATCAATCTGTTACCCATCCCCTTCTGCTTCTCTCCATTGGTATTAGCTATCCATATGTGCCCTTCACTTCCCTCACTACTTAATATCATTAGCACACATTTGTTTATTGTAGTTCACCTCAGCGCCATTTTTTCTTTTACCTGATATGCGGTTGCTTCATCTACATTTGATTTTCACACTTGCATTCGCCATGTTAACAGTGGCTTGTCACCATTTTTTTCCATATATGTCGGTACATATTAGATCTTCATTGCATATACCTAGCATGCATATACACAGTAGGCATACCTGTTTTCATCACCTTACTCTACTACATAACCTTTCTTATTTGCTTATATTATCCCTACATCAGCATCCTTGTTGTAATTCTCCATAGCACTTACAGCAGTGCCATGCACTGCTGTAGTATGCTTGTTGTCCATCTATATCCGACTCACCTACATTACCTTTACCTACTTGTAACTCCCAGTACTTCATTATCTTCTTCATCCACTGGCTGCCGTTTCTACATAGCACTGGCTCTACTTTCCAGCATATCACTTACACCTTGTTGCACAGTACCTTCATTCACCGCCTTAGCATTCACCATAGCCTATGCTGGTTTGGTTTCCTGCAACAATATCATCATAGACCCTGTGCACCCACTCTGCCACCTAACTCTCACCTACTACAGCCCCTTTTACAGCAACAACCATAACCACCTGTCCAACCCATTTCCACCACACGACAACACGACTAAATCATCTATTTTTCTGCACTACTCGTACAACCATTGTTGCATTTCCATCTCTGTCATGTTCCCTAACACTTCAGCCTACCTGCTGGCTACGCCTTCATCCCCTCCTGTCACCATCTATTCGTCATTACACAACAGCCACTTGCATCAATCATGTCCTCCCCACATACATACCTCCATCCCTGTTCACTATCAGTGCTGATACAACAACACAATCATTGTTGCAAATAGTACTGTTCACTCATATTGCAATACATCACCATCACCTACATCACATATTCACCGTGTACTATATATAGTATGGACATCTTTTCATTAATAGTGATCAATGTGCATATCACTTTTAGCATGATTTTCTTCTATATTTTTATGCCTTTGTGAGTGTTAATCTTGTTTTGCAGGATTACAAATTTCCCTTTCTTAAGTTAGATATTTTCCATCCATTCAAGAGTCATATTCATGATGTAATAGTTAGATCATCAAATGAGGATTTACATTTTCAGTTTTAGATAGAATGAATGAGCATTGTAAATTTCATGAATTCTTGGTTTTCATATCATTTTCATCTCATTTCTAAAAAATCTCACAATGGTGAAATACGAATGGCACGTGCACCATTTCGTAAGAGGTAATTAATTCTAAGTTGATGATTTACATCAATGGCCATAGTCAGGATGTGAACAAGACTTAGGATTTTCATCTTTTATGGAATAACACTGGATCCACACTGGATCCTTTTTAAAATTTATCATATTTTCTCTGAATATTTTCCTCATTTATCAGAGTTTAGCTTAAAATTGATTCAATACATATATCAATGGCCATAGTCAGGATATATTGAGAATTAATTTCATTTTAAACTCTATAAAAGCATCAAAATGTATTTTATTCTTTATTTGAATTTAGATATGATTATTATATAATACATTTAATGACCATAGTCATGAGTGTATTATATCATTAATCTTGTTTACATTTATTTAAAGAATGAAATAAGACTTTCAAATCCAATATATATATATATATATATATATATATATATATATATATATATTTCATTCATCATTTAGGATAGAATTGCATCATATTTTCAAAATTTCCTTTTCAAAAATCCAGGTGATCCTCCTTTTTTTTCAAATCTTATTTATAGATTCAAAATCTATTCTATCTCATTTTTAAGATTTAAAATTCAATTTCAAAGTCTAATTTGACTTTGAAATTTCAAATTCATTTCAAAACTTCAAAATTTCCAATCAAACTTCAAAGTTCCAATCAACTTTGAAATTCCAAATTCAAGTTTCAAATTCAAAGCCCAATTCGACTTTGAAATTCATCTGTATACTCGAAATCCAATTCTTAAATCAAATTCCAAATTCATTGTCAAGATTCAAATTCAAGTTCAAAATTCAATTTAATATCTCAAAATTCCATTTTTACAGTTCAATTTAACTTTGAAACCTCTGATTCATCTTCTGATTTCAAATTCAAAATCAAGTTGATTTTCTTATCTTCAAAATCCAAATTTTGAGATTAATTCTGAATCTCAAAATTCAAATCTTTTTCTAAGTTTTAAATTTAATCTGGGTTTTTCAAAACCCAGATCCATATCCAAAAATCCCATTTGGACTTTCAGAATTCAAATCCAAAGTTAGATCTTAATCCCAATTTGGATCCAGATTTCCAAGTACAATCTTCATTTTTGGGTCTCAGATTTCAGATCAAGAATCTAATTTCACTTTTCGGATCTCAGACTTCAGATCCAAATTCCATTTTAGGATCCAGAACCCAGTTCCACTTTGGATCTCAAACTTCAAATCCAAAATCCATCTTAGGGTCCAGAGTCCAACTCTATCTTGGATCTCAGATTTCAGATCCTAAACCCATTTTAAGATCAAAAATCCATTTTAGGATTCAGAATCCAATTCCATCTTGGATTCCAGATCTTGGATCCAATTCTATTTAGGATCCAGAATCCAATTTCATTCCCAAATCTAGATTTCAAATCTAATTCCATTTTCAGATCTCATCTGGACTTCCTAAATCCATTTCTATTTTTTTTTAAATACCATTTGGATTTCTCAAATCCATCCTGATTTCAAATCTTAAATTCAATTCCATTTCAAATTTTATCTCTTCTCCCAAATCTAAGTTCAAAGTCCATCTTATGACTTTGAAATTTTCTTTCTTTTCCCTTTTTTTCTCATCTTCAAATCATTCTTTCTAAATTCAAAGATTTATTTTTCCAGCTCTAATTATTTCAAAGACTTAGAACTTCAAATCCTTGATCTATCTCAAAGTTAGATTCAATCATCAAATTCATCTCAGAAACACTTGGAGATTTCCGAATCAATTTTCAAAAAGAGCATACATCCTTGCATTGCACAAGCATGATTCTTTGTGCATTTAGATTCAAAATAAATTCTTAGATAATATTTAGGCAAAGCAAAAAGGCATAAATTCGATCCTTGGTTCGATTACCCCTGGTAATGGCGCCAGGAATGGTCGAACCTCGTACCGACAAGCGAATCCTGTCTCTCCATTTTCTCGTAATATTTCAAAATGGAGGCGAGTAATTTTCTAAATATTTTTCAAATCAAGGTCAAGTGAGACCCCGCAAAAGAGTTATTCTCTCTCTTCTTTCCTTTCTTTTCTCTTCTCTCTTCTTCTTTTCTGTCTTTTATTTCTCCCCTCAAAAAGGAGAAATAGGGATTAGAAAGGAAAAGAGAAGGAAGAGAGAGAAAGACACAAGAGAGGAAAAATTTTGTGATGATCATAGGTTCCTCATTCCGACTAGGTGTTTTCTCCCAGTCCCATCATGGTTTTCCCCATCGTGGAATCCATACCCATCATATCCATCCAGAAAGGATCATACTTGAGCTTCATCTCACGCGACATTTTTCTCAAAAATATCCCATCAAGGCCTTCATGTATTCTTTTCCCATTTAGGTAAGGGTAGAACCTGAAATTCTTCTTGAGATATCTTCGTCCTATCCAGGTTAAGGGCTAAACTTGAGTCGTTCCAAAAGGTTTATCTCATCTCGTCTATGAGACTTGATCAAAATTCTTATTTTTACCATTTTGGGATCTTCATCCCAAAGTCCCAGTACGATTCTCTCATTTTTGTTATCCAATTATCTCATTTTCAAGGATTTCGTCCCCCCAAAGCCATTCAGGACAAGGTGTCAAGCCTGAGAATAATGTTTTTTCAAAATAATTCTTCCACACCCAGTTTAGGTTTTCTGACTGGGATATTTTTTCAAAATTTAGAGTGTTTTCTTTACCACTAAGCTTGGCTTTCAACTGGCTTAGTAGCAAAGAGGGGCATCTATGAACACCCCAAAGTTTTCAAAATTTTAGAAAAATTTCCTTTTTGCCCCTGGCCTCAATTTCTGAATAAAATGAGTCAGTTTCAAACCTAATTTCCAGTTATTTATTGGATTCTCTGGAATCCAAATCCATTTTATGTATCTGACTCTATTTTGGATCTGGATCTCGTGCCAAAATCCAAATCTGAGCCTCGTTATCCAATTTTCAAATTAAACTTACAAAAATATCAAAAATACTTTCTGAAAGGCTCAGACAGTCCATCAGGTGTCCATTTAGATCTATTGTTCTATATTCCTCGATTTGATGTTCAAAACTCGAATATTTCTTCAAAACTCATATCCAAACCCATTTTCTAAAGAAATTTCCAAAGAATAACCCCGAATTCTCATAAAACCCTTCTTTTATAAATATTTCCATTTTTTTATAAAAATAGCTTAAAATCCCTTATTTTTCTACGATTTTAAAGTTTTTATTTCAAAAACACAAAAAAATATCGAAAATATAAAGAAAAGAACAAAAAAATAAAAATAGAAAAAGAAAATATGAAAAAATAAGCCTAAAAAAACCTCTTTTTGAAAACATTCTCGTAGTTAAAAATGTAAGACCCATAAATTTTCAGTATAATTTCTGAATAAAATTCATGAGGCATTTACCGCTAAAAATAACATTTTCACTCAGAATGCGAAACAAATCAATTTCTATGAACCAATTATACTTAGGATATTCGTCGCTTTGCGAATATATGCTTAAACACTCTGGAAGTCATAACTTCCTACCTGGATGAAATCAAGAGATTTTCTTGAACCAAATTTCTTAGTTACGTCAATACAAAGGGAATTTTTTGGAAAAAAATTGTCGAAAAAATCGATATATTTGTGGGACCCGCGAGAATCTTGCTGGGACCCACAAAAATATTTCTCAAAAAATATATAGAATATTCCTAGAATATTCCCAGAATATTCCATGGAATATCCTATTTAGATAAGTTCAACTTAGAATTTTTGAAAAAGCAAAGGGGCAAAAAGGTAAAAATGAAACTTGGGGCCCAAGTTTCATTTCCTATAAATAGAGGAGCTCCCTCTCTCTCTCTCTCTAGAACCTCCCCCAGTGAGTCTAGCCCACTTGAGCTCACTTGACCTGGTCTGAGCCTATCTGATCTGGTCTTAGCCTGCCTGACCTGGTCCTAGCTCACCTTACCTAGCTCAAACCCAGTTGACTTGACTTGAACCTGGTTTGGTTTAAAGTCAAAGTAAAGGTCCTTTTTTATCCAGATTCTGGTTTGGTTTTTTGAACCTAGACTTAGCCTCCTTAGGCTAACACCGAACCTGCTGAACCCAGTTGACTTGGACCGAACCCAGTTTGGTTCAAACCACTTAGGTTGAGCAGCTTGACCTACTCTTCCTCTTTCTCAACTAGGTTGAACCCATCTGACCTAGTCTGACCTCTCAAAAGGAGGATCGAAGCCGTTGGAGCCTTCCAGAGCCGTCTCTTCCACAAATTGAAGTAAGTTCACTTCGTTGATCCATCTCTCTCAAGTATTTGCTTATTTGTATATAGCATATACTTTTTGAAGTAGTATCTGATCCTAGTTCTTGGTTGAGCCCTTTGGGACACCTCGGTGTTCAACCGCTCGTCTCGTAACTATCGTCGGATATATATGTTGAATACACAGTATATGCGTTCCAAAAAAAATAGTATCTTACCCCAGTTCTTGGTTGAGCCCTTCGGGACATTTCGGTGTTCATCTGCTCGCCTCGTAACTCTCGTTGGATGCCGAACTTTGTGTATATCATCTGGTGACTGCTATTGCGTCTTATATCACCAAAGCCTTGTAATTTACCTATGCCATCGCGTCGTATGACGCCAATGCTCCCTATTTTCTACAATTTCCAATTATGCAATTTCGATTATGCATTTACATTACGCTGTCACGTCGTATGATGTCAAGGCTCCATGCTTTCTGCAAGTTCCAATTATGCAATTCCAATTATGCGTTTACTTATGCCATCGTGTTGAATGACGTCAAGTCTCCTGCTTTCTGCAAATATATACGTAGAATATTTCGTTCGGTTACACACCCTGATATTATCATCGCAAAATTTTCCCCCCTCTCTTGCGAGAGAGAAACGAATTTCGCGGGTCAAACTCGACCAAAGTTTTGAAAATTGGTTTTTGAAAATTTACTCGCCTCCGTTTTGAAAATTTGTGAGAAAATTCAGTGGAATGGGATCGGCCTGTCGGTACGAGGTTCAACCGTTCCTGGCGCCTTTACCAGGGGTAATTGAACCAAGGATCAATTATGTGCTTTAACTTGACTCAAATATCAAAATTATGCTCTATTTTTCCTAGAATGCACAAAGAATCAAGCTTGTGCTATGAAATTTTGAAAATAATGCAAGTTTGAAAAATATGATGTTTGCTTTGGAAAATTGAATTATGCTTGGAAAAATGGTTGGAAAAGTGCTTGAAAATGAAATTCTTGGGAAAATCATTGAATTTCATTGGAAATCAGAAATTGGATTGAAAATGAATTCTTAGGAAAGCTTGAATCTTGGGAAAATCGATTTTTGAGATTTGGAATTGCTTTTTTGAGAATATGGATTTGAAAATCTTGAGAAAATCAGGAAATTCATTGGAAAATGATTTTTTGAAATGAAAAATGGATTCTCAGGAAAACTGGAAAATCTGAGAAAATCGATTTTTGAAAATTGGGGATTTTGAATTTTGAGAATTTTAAAACATTAGAAAATCTTGGTTTGAACTTAGGAAATGCTTTGAAATCTCATTTGAAAACTCAGAATTCTAAGAAAATCTAATCCTGAGAAACTTAGTAAATCCTTGAGAAAATTGTTTTTTTTTTAAATTGAAGTTGGAAAATGAATTTCAAAACAATGCAATTTGAATAATATGAATGAATGAATATGAATTTGAAAAGAGAATTTCAATTCAGGAATTGAGAAATCTTTCTGAAACTTGGAGAAATGCAGTGCATTTTTGAAGTTAGCCTAAGAGTGTAGGCTGAATGTGGCTAATACGAAAATCATAAATCTTGGTTTTCTTCGTATTCTGACTATGGCCATAAATATGAATCCTACTGAGTTTATAAACTCCAAAAGAGCTTGTGCACATGCCATTTATGTCAACCATAGTGAATTTGAAAAAATGTGCATGAATGATACATCAGATATCAGAATTTGCAGAAATTAAACTATATGCAATGCAGTCCTATTCTATGCAGGAAATGTAAATTCTTATTCTAAATTATTACATTTGATATTACATTGAATTGAAATAAAATAAGAAAATAAAATCTTGTTCTTGAATGTTCCTGCAAAACTAGAAAACAAGGTTAGCACAAAAATGTAGGTTTTTCTGAATTTATCCGAAAATATGGGAAATTATAGGATATTATTCAGATATAAACCCAAATTCATACCCCATTTGATATAAACATGATAAATAATGAATAAATTTCGAAAATAAACTTGAAAATCTGAAATTTGGGACAAAATGACCAAAATGCCCCTGATGACATTGAAATCAAGGTTTTCTGAAAGAAATTTTGGAATTTTGAAAATCAAATGAAATAAATCAAACACAATATGATAATATATGATGATATTCATTAAAATTTGAAGAATTAAAGATTGAAATTTCGAAATTTAGGTCAAAATGACCAAAATACCCCTGATAACAAGACTATGGCCTTGAAACCATGGTTTTTTGAAAGAATTTTTGCAAAAATGGAAAATGTAAAATACAAATGACATTGAAATTAACCCTAATATGATTATACATGTTTATGTACATGATAAAAAGCCTAAAATGGCAAAAATATCATAAAATATCAAATTTAACCTGATTTTCGCCTGATTTTTGCTTTTGAATTAAAGATAAACTAACACATGGAGCAAATGAACTTGGAATTAAGCCAAATTTGGAATGGATACCTAAAATAAACCTTAAAACATAATTGATCTCGAAAATCTAATTTTTTTGTATTTTTAAATATGGAAATTCAAATAAAAACCCTAAATTTTATGATTTTTGCCTAAAATGGTGATTCTAAAGGGGATTTTGGATATCAAACTTCCATAAAAAAATCCCAAATTTTATGGGGATGACATAGGAAAGTAAGGCAAATATTTGTGCCTTTTACACTTTCTGGTTTTGACCTATGGTCGGAGTTGTACCACTCGGACAAATCAGAGCAGAATCCAACGACTCTAGGATTTAGGGGAAATAGAACGGTTTTGGTAGAATTTATGGGAAAAATAGTAAACAGATGGGAAAAAGGCTGAAATTGTGTAAAACTATACCTGACAAACAGAGGAAAATTTTATCTTTTTGCATCAATGGGATTTAAGTCACGATTTGGAAAAGGGCACACTGTTATCAGAGACCCAAATCTTTGAAATTTTGGGATATTGAAATCTGTCAGACAAAAAAGAATTTTTTGAGAAAAATACTGAAACAGTTCAAAAAATCCCTAAATTTTAAGAAATGACAGTAAAACATGTTAGAAAAAACTTTTGTGTTGAAAGTTTTTGTAGACGGGCTACGGATTGAACGAGCTCGATGCATTAGAGTCTGTCTATACCCTGACGAAGGAAAATCGAGATTTTCTCATGGGTCTGAAAAATCTGATTTTTGACAGAGGTCAAAACTAATTGGAAAAACCTCAAAATCTCCATATCATTAGTAGATTCAATTATTAATCCACTATGATTTTTGGAGGATGATCTGGATCTTCCACGAGGGTGGTGTCGGAGGTTCTTGTCTGCTAAAGTAGAAATTGGAAATTCAAAAAGACAGAAAACTCGATGTAGAGTTTGATCGATTTAGAGGAGTTTCGAAACCCGGATTGATCCAAATACTTGGTAGAGAATGACAGGCAGAAAAATCTAAATACAGTGAAATTTCTAAGATTTTTTTGAAATAAAATCTTCACATGAAATCATAACTTGATTCTACATAAACATGGAAATTTATGGATTCTAAGCTAAATATTAACAAATCTATGTAATATGGTCAAAAATGAAAATAATGAAATTAATCCATAAATGATATTTAAAACATAACTACATGCAATGTGAGAATTAAATCAAAGACCAATCAAGGGGTATGAATCATTTTATTATTTGGCTTATGAAGTGAAAATCCAATCCATCGTCTAGATGGATCTTCATTCCATGGCCTCCTACACATAAACTATGAAGAATACTTGAAATGAATATCAAGAATTCATACGATAAACTAAAAGGGACCTTTGAAATTAAATTCCACTATAAAAAAAAGAAAGAAAAACCAAAGCAAAGATATGAATAAAACCTTGGATCGACAAGGGAGATGGCTGCGAGCTTGAAAGAGCTTGATCAATGGATCGTTGGTGGAAGTTGGAACCTTGGAGGATGCTGGAGCCGTGTGGATCTTGCTGCTGGGAATCAATTTGAGATGGCTGCAAAGTGTTGAAGTGGTGCTGCCAACGTGAAAGGCTGCCACAGCAAGGGCATTGGAGATGGTTTGCACCGGTGGCTGGGATGTAGCGGGTGGCTGCTGCTAGCTGGAAGTGGAGGCTATTGCTCTTGCTGTAGAGAGAATGGAAAAGGGTGCAGCCTCTTTGTTGGTTGGAGGCTGCCTTGGAGATGGTGCTGGAGAAGGGAGACACAGTGATGCTTGAGGAGGTGGCTGCCAGCTGGGTTGTCTTTCTCTTTTGCTGGAAGTTGCAGCCAAGGCTGCTGTTAAGAGGTTGGGGAGCTGTGTAATGGAAACCAAGGGAGAGAGAGAGAGAGGCGTTGAATGGCAAGCAGTCGTAGCCTTTTTCCCTTTTTTGCTAGACTTAGGGCCTAATAGCTTTATACCTAGGGTTTAATAAGATGATATAGCTTTTAGGAATAGCCATACGTAAATGGCTGGGCAAGAGGGAAAGGAAGGGAGGAAGGAAGGGAAGAAGGAAAGAAGGAAAGAAGGAAGGGAAGGAAAAGGAAAGAAGAGGGGAAGAAGGAAAAGGAAAGAAAAGGGAAGAAAGGAGAGGGAAAGAAGAAGAAGAAGGAGGAAAAAAAAAGGCCTACGTAAAAGGGTTGGAGAAGAAAGAAAAAAAGGAAGGAAAAAAACAAGAAAAAGAAAGAAAGAAAGAAAAGAAAAAGGAAGAAGAAAGAAAGAAAAGAAAGAAAGAAGGAAAAGAAGAAAGAAAGAAGGAAGGAGGAAAAGGGAAAGGAGAGGAAATAGAGAGGAAGGAGGGGCTAGGGTGGTCGACCCCCTTGTGGGTCCCACCTTAAAAAAAAATAATAATAATAATAAAATAATAAAATAAAATAAAAAAATAAAATAAAACAAACAAAAAAAATAAAGAAAAAGGTGATTTTTTTCTTCTTTTATAAATTAAAACAAGAAAATGCAAATGGATGGGCCATCTCAGAGCGGGTCCAAATTCAACTTTTGAAATTCATTTTGACGATTGGAGGGGTAAAATAGTCTCTTCAGAAAATTTCCAGACGAAATGAGCTATTTTTGGCAGTTTTTGAAACGAGCTCGGATTTTGAAGTTCAATACCTCGTTGCGAAGCAAATCTAGTTTAGAATTTGAAAATTTGATTATGAAAGAAATCCAGATTGTTTTTCTTGAGAAAATATTTCCAAATTTAGACTCCTAGGGGTAAAAATGTTAATTTTGGAAAACCCAGGATTTGAAATTGATTTCTGAAAACTTTTAAAACTCAATCTGGATTGAAATTTATAAAACTTGAGTTCTGGACTTCGAAAATGAAATGAAATGTGATGAAATGTTATGAAATGCTGAGAAATGATATGAAATAATGATAAATGACATGCAAAATGCAGACCCTGAATGAAGAATTTTGAATGTTAGACCCCGATTGATACTTGTGTCAGTTTAAAAGGTGTTAAAATTGATAAAATTTGCAAAATGGTTCAAGAAATGGTTTTTGGACTCTACTGAGTTAGAGTGACACTGAAAATCAGAGTTTGAGCTGAAATGAGTTGGATTGAGCTAGATTCTAGAGTTTTAGAACTGAACTGAACTAACCAGACACTGACTCAACTGACCTTTTCGACTAAATTTTCAAGAAAAGTTGCCATTTTTAGAGAAATGGTACAGAATGGTCAGTGGAGTGAAGTGAATTACCAACCTGAGCTGGGCTTGAGCTAAAACAAAGATCAGTAATACTGACATGAACTAAAATCGAAGCTCGAACACTAGCTCAACTGACTAAACTCAGCTCAATTTCAGCTGAAAAAGCTGAAATGGACTAAAATGGGCTCTTGGACACTTGGAAATGGTTTTGAACTAAAACTGGAGTGCTTGAACTCTTGGTGAGCTCAAGTTAGACTCTAGAGAATATGACTGACTGTGATTGACTGACTCAGAGACAATTGGTTTGGATTTGAGTGAAAAATGAGCTCATTTCTGAAGAAATGGTCCCATTTTGGCAGGAATTGTTAGAAATGAAAATGGTCTGTTTATCATGAGCTCGGGTGAGCTTAAAATGACTGATATTCTAACTGTTCTGAATTGACCACTAAGCTTGGTTGACTCCGACTGATTGAGGTCCGGGGTGACCTAGGGGTAAAATGATAATTTTCCTAATAAAAATGGGTAAAATGGTGATTTTCTGAAACAGACTCGGGGTTTGACTCCTACATTGACCTAACAGGGTTGGCATTACACGACAAGGGTTGTTTGAGAATGGATGAGGAAAATTTGGGGTGTTTACAGATGCCCCTCTTTGCTACTAAGCCGGCTTGAAGATGAGCATAGTGGCAAAGAAAAACACACCAAATTTTGGATATAAAAATGCCCCAGTTAGAAGGATCTGACTGGTTATGAAGATTAGCCCTGACGAGAATGGTCCCAAAGACTTTAAATTAGTCTATCCTTGGAGTTCTGTCATAGAACAATTCATAAGAAGTTTTATTTAATAAGGGTCTAATAAGAACTCTGTTTGATATATAGCATACAATATTAACAACTTCTACCCAAAAATATTTAGCAAGTTTATTATGTTGGAGCATAGTTCTAGCAGATTCCTGAAGGGTTCTATTCTTTCTTTCTACTACACCATTTTGAGGTGCAGCTCTAGGAAATGCAAAGTTATGAGAAATACCATGCAAGTTACAAAAATTTACAAAAAGATCATTATCAAATTCTCCTCCATGGTCACTACGAATTTTTATAATAGAACAAGACTTTTCATTTTGCAACTTTTTGCATAAAATTTCAAATTCACAAAACGTATCACTTTTTTTTTCAAAAATATTACCCAAGTAAATCTTGAGTAATCATCTACAATGACAAAAACATATTTATTATGATTAAGACTAGCTACTTTAGAAGGACCAAAAAGATCCAGGTGGAGAAGCTCTAAAGGTCTTTTACTTGAAACAATATTCTTTGAATTGAAAGTTGATTTTGACAATTTTTCTAGTTGACATGCATCACAAAAATAGTCCTTTTTAAATGTCATTTTAGGTTACCCACGCACTAAATTGTTTTTAGCTAATTTAGACATGTATTTTGAGTTGACATGACCCATTCTCATGTGCCATAAGTGTTGAGTGTCATTATTAGCCATAAGGAAATGTTCAGTAATATTTTCTAGGTATAATTCATATATATTATTTTTTCTTATACCTTTTAAAATGATATTTTCGTTGGTGTCTGCTATAAGGCATGCATCATGTTTAAAGCTAACATCATAACCTGTGTCACACATTTGACTTATACTTAAGAGGTTATGTTTTAAGCCTTTAACAAGGAGAACATCTTTGATAAGAGGTTTATTGATATTACCAATACCAATTATCAGACCTTTGTTGTTATCTCCAAAGGTGACAGTTCCTCCTTTATGATGAAGAATAGCAAAAAGATCTGGATGTCCTGTCATATGTTTTGAACATCCAATGTCTAGTATTCATCTGTTCTTCTTCTTTAGAGCCTGAAAAATATTAAGTAAAAATTCTTTGTGGTACCCAATCGGGTCCTTTTTTGTTAGACTTAGGAACCCATATCCATTTAGATTTGGGTTTGTCTATAACTTTAGAGGAGTACATAGTATGAACGTTGTAATGCTCCTGCTTAGGTTCAACAGAACCTTTGATGAAAACAGTCTTTTTATTTATACAAGAAGGTTTATTCATATGAGAATAACCAATACCATTCTTGTAAAAAGAAATTTTTTGAGAGGATAGGAGTTTATCCAGGTTCTCTTTCCCTTTAGTAAACTTGAAAACCGTTTTCATAAGGTTTTCAATTTTACTTTTTAATTCTGAAATTTCTACTTGAAGATTTATAGTCTTGGAACTAGTAGAAGGGATTTCAGAGGTAATCATGCAATTTTTTCTTTTTAACTCAGAATTTTCAATACTAAGTTTTTCATTTTTCTCAGAAAGCTCTAAATTTTCAGATTTCAAATTTCTATTTTTGAGAATCGTTTTTCTTGATTCTTCAAAAAAAAATTGAAAAGCATTTTGAAGTTCTTCGAAAGAAAAATCGAGAGATTCACTTACAGAGCTTTCTGCCATGAAGCACATGTTGGTGGTTTCTGCTTCATCATCACTTGACTCTTCACTTGTGGATGGTTCTGAATCATCCCATTGAGCATGCAAAGCCTTTTTCTTGAAGAACCTTTTCTTTGGTTCTTCGATTTTAGATTTTCTTTTTAGAAGAAGACAGTCACGTCTCATGTGACCTGGCTTATTACACTGATAGCACATGGAATCTTCCTTAGAGTCTTTTATTTCCTTGTGCTTATTTAAAAGCCGATTCTTTCTCATGAAGCGCTGGAATTTTCTGGTGAGTAGCGTAATTTCAGATTCTTTTTCTGAGTCCTCATTCTCAGAAAGAGCTGGGAAGGCTAGAGTTTTCTTTGTAGGTTGTTTCTCTTCCCTTCTTTCCTTCATATGGACTTCATAGGCCATAAGATTGCCTATTAAGTCATCCAGGGTAAGCTTGGATAAATCTTGAGCTTCTTCAATTGCTGTAGTCTTTTTCTCCCAATCAGTTGTGAGAGATCTCAAGATTTTCTTCACCTTATCTGTCTGAGAATAGGTTTCTGGTTGCACTTTTGGAGTTGATATTTTTAAAACATATTTTTCAATAAAAACAAAGGAAAATCGTCAACCAAAAATATAAAAACCGACTTTCCACCGAAGTGGCGAGTACGGGTCGAATCCACAGGGAACGGGATATTTCTGAAGTAATTTTAAAATAACACTTAATTAACATAAAAAGTTTACAATCTATGTCAATGTTTACAAGTTACATTAAATAACATTCTAACTATGAAAATAAACTACAATAGGCAGCTAAGTCTTCAGCAGGTCTCCAGGGGCATTTCTGTCTTTTCACATCAAGTGCAAACGCACATCACAATTGAATTGCATCTGTTAACCTGTTCTAACTTAACAACCTACACAATAAAAATACAAAGTCAGTAACTAAATCAATACTTAATCTAAATTACATCTATAACTAATTCTAAACTATTTCTACATTAAACTACAGTTAATTTAAATATCTAAAACTAAAATTATACTAAGTGAACGAACTAAGCTAAGAAACTCTAATTACTCTAAATACTGTTAATATACTAACTACTATGTTAGAAAACAGTAGAACTACACGAAATCAGACAAATAGTTAAAAGACTGTTTTGTCTCTAAAGAAGGCAAAAATGGATTCTGACAGCTTTTCGCAAAACGACTGTTTGAGGGGTCAAACAAATTCCAAATTTGGTAAAATCACTTCTATTCTGTAAAAGACAGATCCAAAAAGCTGACACACTTTACAAAAGTGAAACATACGTTCTGGATCTCCAGAACAAAGCGTTTCAAAATCAGGATAATTTGGGAAATCGCTGGACCCGAAATTTCAAAATTAGAAAAAGCTGTTTTCATAATACGCTTAAAAACCAGACCAAATCAACTCGGATCGAGCTGAAATTTGGTCTTCAGACAGTTAACATATAGATAAAGTGAATAGAAATTTTTTTTTTATGAAATTCGAGAAAAATCCACATACGATGACTAGTGCACGATCGGGTAAAAATTAGGGTTTTGGTTCAGTGCACTATTCATCCCTTTGAATCCACAATTGACATTTGGACATTGAACCACGTACAAAAACAGTCCTAACTGAACCTAACCTACTGTTAAACTACATCAAACAATAACAATTAAACTAAGTTATAAAATCTAAGAAATAACCTAACCTAAACTCACTAATACTCTAAATAAGATACCTAAATAAATATAAACTCTAACTAGACATAATATATAACATCTAATATCACTAACTAAATTAACTATTTATTCTAATATTAATTCTAACTTACTAAAACAACTACTAACTTACGATTAGTCTATCTAGCTAAGATTACTTACTAACTAAATTAAACACTAACTATGTTAACTAACTATCTAGGGTTATTTTACTAACTAAGGTTAGGGATTTAACTAAGGCTAGGGTTAGTAATTAACTATGGTTTAACTGTGGTTAGACTAACTACTTAAGTCTAGTAACTAACTAAGATTAGGTATTTAACTAGAGTTATTCTAACTAGCACTAATTACTAACTAGGGTTAGTACCTATTTTAGGTCAACTAGGGTTATCTATCTAAGATACGGTTAACTATGGTCTACTAAGGTAGTTAATGGGTCGGTTAGAATAACTAAGGTCGGTTAGGGTTAAGAGGGTGTAACTAGGGTTCTAACTATGATTGATATGGGTCGGTTAGGGTTAGTGACTACTATCTAAGGTTAATCTACTTAGGACTAACTATTAACTAAGGTTAATTAGGATTCACTGGGGTTAGCTCAGGTAGATAGGTTTAACTAAGGTTTGACTAGGGTTTACTATGGTGGACAAGGGTCGGATGGGATAAGGTAGGGTTAACTAAGATTCTAACTAGGGTACGGTTGGGGTGACTAACTAGGTTTAGGTAAGGGTTAACTAGGGTCTAATAATTAACTAGACTAAGATTAGGGTTTAGCTAGAATCGATTAGGGTTAACTATGATTAGTTGACTCGGTTAAATGCAAACTGGGATTGGATACTAACTTAGGTTAAACTAGGGTCGGTTAAGGTTAATAGCATTAACTAACTATGGTTAGTTTTTAACTTAGGTTAGATTAGGGGGTCGGTTATGAATATGGAATTGAAATGGGTCCACGCCACCCTAGTTTGGTTAATTACTACACTAATAACTAACTAGAGTTAGAATTAACTACATAAGGTAGGGTCGACTAGGGTATTTGGGTTCTAACTAATGGGGTTAGGTTTTAATTATGGTTAGGATACATTAACTAAGGTTAATTGGTATTTCCTAAAACACTAAAGTCAATCCAAATTAACTCCTACATTAAATATAAACTAGCAATTAGAATCTACCTAATTAGACCTACACGAATTTACAAACCTAATTTAATTCAATAACTTACTCTAATTAAATACACACGATTTTCTAAAATCTAATTCTAATGCTACATTACTAATTTAATTAACACCTAATTAAGACTAAGTCAATCTAAGCAATACCAAATAGGGCTTTAAAAATAGCAATCCACGAATTTGGTATGAAACCAACTCCTCCTCTTCTTGCATTAAAGACACATTGGGAAAGCTTTTGATTTCAAAAACCGTCCAGCTAATAAAACCCACACGTTTTCCATATTTGCATTAAAAGCTATTGAACCCATTTTGAAAACCTTCCAAAATAACAAGGCACGTTTTTGGGGTTAGCTTTAAATACACATTTCGAATTTCAAATCTTTCCCCAAAACGTGTAGACATAATTAAAAGGACCTTTGGAATTCCAAACTTTGAAAATGTAACTCATTTATAGCTGGGCTAGGAAATAGAAATTTCCTTAAATGCAATCCACGAATTTGAATGAAGGTCATCTCTCCTCTTAATTGCCTTAAATACATATTGAGAAAGTATAATTTTCAAAAACCGTCCAACTAATGATTCACACGTTTTTCCATTTTGGTATTAAAAGCAAGAGCCCCTTTTTAAAATCTTCCCCAAAACGTGCCACACGATTTTTTTTTAGTTTGCTTTAAATGATAACTTAACAATTCAACTCTTGCCCTAAAAATCGTGTAGACCCTTTCAGAAAACCTAGAGAATTTGAAAAGGTTGCCTCATTGGAAAAAGATACTCATTTAAAACTTAGCTGGAAAATAGAACTTTCCCAAATTGAAATTCGTGGAATTGAAGGAGGTGTCTCATACCAAAACCGTTTTCTCAATACAATGACCACATTACCCCTTGACTAAAATCTACACGAATTTACATACCTAGACTAAAATAAAATTAATCTAACTAAATTAATATATATACAAATCAAACAAAGGGCATAAAGAGGAAACACGAAATGACTATCTAGCCTATTAAATCCTACACATAAGATTAAAACACTAAAGTAATGCTATACATTAAATTGAATTACTACATTAATACTAAATTACTTCAAACGAAAATTAAAGATTATAGCTATTCTAATGAACACATGCTTAACTTAATTATCAAAATACGTTAACCAATAATCTATGAACTGCTATCTACCAAACTTTACACTAACAATGAATTGCATACTATCTAATTTGAAGTCTATAGTAAATGAACAACTAAAAATTATAAACTAAATACTCTAAACGAAATCTAATTTATATTCTAAATTAATACACATTAAACTGGAATTGTAAAACTAAAAAAAACATGAAAACTAATCTACTATGATGTACAGAAAATCAAAACAGAAAAAACGCTAGATCAAGAACATAATGCAATCAACTTCCTAAATCTAAAATGAAAATACACCAACAACTAACATTACGACCAGATTAAATCTATTGACATCTAAACAAAAATTAATGAATCTAAACTAATCTAACAATATGCTGAACATAAAATAGAAATCACAGAAATCGAATTCTAACAAACCCCTACAATCGGCTACTAAGAACAAACCAGAAATTCTATTATCTAAATCGACTCTTATGCTAAATCGACATAACTCTACAAAGTAATTTAACTACACAACTAAGCAAAATACAGAAAACGCTACAGCTGAATGAAATGAAAACTAAACACCATATAGAATCTATCTAAATCGCTATTCACCAAAATCAATCAAATGTTCTAGAATTCAAAAACGTAAACACTATGATAAAATTTACATGAGCTACTGCTACTAAAAATGCATTTAAACCTAAATACTAATGGCAGACTAATGGAGAAAATGCAGACATATAGCAGAAATTTTAGATAACGCGCACACACCCAAAACATCATCGATGGAATGAAAATTTATTTTAAACAAAGCAACCCACCTAAACACACTACGTGCTGGCTTTTGCACGACAAAAACGCTATTCTAAGGCTGACAAAATACAGAAAAACACCCAACACATTACACACGCACATGATAGGTTTTAGCTAGAAGAGAAGGGAGAAGAAGACCTACCTCTTGGGTGATCCGACGACCGGGGGGATGAAGAAGAGCGGACTTTGCTTGACTCCATGCCACGAGGAACCTCGGTGATGCTGTCTAATCCTTTTGTTGTCTTCTTTGCAAGGATTTGCAAGTGGCAATGCTCCGGGGTTCAAGGCCGACCGACCATGGAGGAGCGGGACCTCCACCATGATGGATACACTCCAGCTGCAGCTGCAAATAAACAAAACAAAAGTTAGTTCCAACAGGGTGAGAAGAAAGACAAGATATGAAAGAAGAGAATGGAGGAAGAAAACGGCATCTCCAATGGTGTTGGCATGGCTTCCATAGCCAACCATGGATGAGGAAGAAGGTGGATGAGAGGGGTGGCTGGGTGGAAGGGGAGTTGAGCTAGAATCGTGCCCCTAGGGCACGAAAATCAAGACAAAGACAGGGCTGGAATGGGCACCCCCTCTCCCTTTTGACGTTTTGGCTTCTTTTGGCTATTTTACAAAAACAGTGTTAAAATAAAAATAATTCTTGGGTGCCTCATTTTACAGGGGGTTTTTAGAAAATGTTTTTACAAAACTTAAGTGGGCTGGAGCTGGGTTAAATCCATGTAATTTGGTCCAGATCCAAAGTCCAAATGGGCGTCTGGATCCAAATCTCTCAAATCTGATCCGATATTTGACCCGTTACACTGTAAATGCCATAATTCCTTCGTTTTAAGTCCGATTTCAATGAAATTCGAACCCAAACTCTATAATCATATTATGAACCTAAGTGTATACTTTTAACCTATAGATGATGCATTTATGCAATGAAATTGTATTAATAAAACGTGATATTTATGCATCATCAAATACCCCCATTCTAGAATAATTGCTAGTCCCTAGCAATACACTCTAACATGTAATGAAAATATGGACTACCCATTTAACATGAAGCTCTTATTAAATAAATAAATAAAATAAAATAAAACTAACTCACTTTCGTAGGAATCACGGTTGCATTTAGCACATGCAACAAGCCCTTTAAACCCCTGGGTTACCCCAGTGGACGAGTAAGGTCTCGTGAGGGTTTGCAGAGATGCTACCCACAAACATCAATATCATGCATGAATAATTTTTCAGAAATAATAGGCAATTAAGAACTTATTGTAAACAAATATTTCATGTAATCTACATTTTCAAAACAAATTCAGAAATTTCTATGCCACCATAGTAAAAATCATTTTTCTTTCACTTCTCTAAACTTGTAATTATTTATGAATTTTCTCAGAAAATCAAGTACTATCATGTTTTACTCATTTATCCTCACCTGTATATTTTCTGCACAGTATTCAATAATTATTCATAAGCAATGAATTTCTACTCATTCAGCTCATTCTTTTTCTTTTGATATTATATTTTTCACCCTTTTTCATTCTTCTAAATTGAGCACTATTTCGAATATCAAGTCTCATGACCCGTGTAACGAGCTTTAGGTCAGTGACTCCCAAGTCGGCCGGACCTTAGGTCACTAGATACAAAGTATCCCTCAGACTTAATTGCTCGAGTCACTAAACCTTCAATTCTAATAGTTACGTATAGTTTTCCTCTCATCACGTGCAATGTCTTTATCTCTTAGGCTTTCTATGCAGTCCATGTAACAAGTTTTCGAATCGATGACTCCCAAACCAGCTGGCTTTGGGGCACCAGGTGTAAAACACCCTTCAGACTCTACTTACTCGAACGACAAAGGCCACAGATGTCGACTAGATAAGAGAATGATCTCCTTCGTTATCCATTTCGTAAGAGACTCAAACATTTCAACTCGTGTATGAGTTCTACTACTTGGATTCACGAAGAAATCAACAACTAAACATAGCTCTGTTCTATTAAGCTCATTTTTCAAAAACATAATTCAATTGCTCACTTTTCTCATAAAACACACTGTGCATACTTATACTATAGTGATTCAAAACTTTATAACATGTAAATACTATCTTTTCTTTAAACTATTTCATAAACAACCACTCTATTTAAATAAGATCAGAAAAAAAAAATTCACATGGGGCTTATACATTTCTAAATTGTCAAATCACGCAGAAATACAATCATAAATGCTACAACTTATTCTTAAAAGACCTACTTTTATGAGTTTTAAGCTATCAGACATAAAGAAATTTTTTTAAAATTTGTGCATCTAAACCATCCCCCCATGCTTGAATGACACTGTCCCTAGTGGCATACAGAATAATGCAAATATGTAATGCAGATGCATACTATAGAACAATAAAATGAATAAGGAGAAAGGATTGATACAACTTGGCATACTCGACCCTCTGGAGTTGTCGATTGACTGGACTCTGCACCACCACTATGCATGTACAAATGCATAGCTTTCTGCTCATCTGGTCAATGTTCTACTCTTGAAGACTTCTTCATATCCGTTTACTTAGACTCATACATTGAAGGATCAATTGTTCATACATGTAAACAATGAAATTCAAATGAAATCAAAATAAAATTCAGAATAAAATACATGAATACTAACTATTTTATTTTAATATACATATGATACATCATACACTATAGTTAATAACATAAGAACACTAATACATAAAACGACTAGACTATGTCAGAATAATCTATCAATGCAATTAATAACATAAATCTAGATCTAAATCATTAAAACACTAAACAAAATAGTAGCTAACCTATGTTAGAATTAAACTAAGATAATCAATCTAATCTAAATCAACAAGTTAGCAATTACTCTACTTTACTCTATGTCAGAACAATCTAATTACTTTACGAAATAAAAGATACATCTACTCTAAATCAGAAAGTTAAACAACTAACTATTTTAAACTATGTTAAAGCTATCTAATTAATCTATGAAATGAAAGACAATCTAAATTAAATAACTAAGTCAATAAACACAGGAAATCACAACTATTTCTCTAAGAATCACCTATCTAATTGATCATTGAAGCATGGAATTAAGTGAATCTCAGAAAAAACAGCAAGTGAACCTATAATTATCTAACTACGTTAATTATACAAACTAAAACAATTAGAACAAACTAAACTAAACACATATATTAATAAAATGATATCTCAGAAATAATTAGAATAAATCGCCGTTTCCCGACAACGGCGCCAAAATTTGGTTGCACTTTTGGAGTTGATATTTTTAAAACATATTTTTCAATAAAAACAAAGGAAAATCGTCAACCAAAAATATAAAAACCGACTTTCCACCGAAGTGGCGAGTACGGGTCGAATCCACAGGGAACGGGATATTTCTGAAGTAATTCTAAAATAACACTTTATTAACATAAAAAGTTTACAATCTATGTCAATGTTTACAAGTTACATTAAATAACATTCTAACTATGAAAATAAACTACAATAGGCGGCTAAGTCTTTAGCAGGTCTCCAGGGGCATTTCTGTCTTTTCACATCAAGTGCAGTCGCACATCACAATTGAATTGCATCTGTTAACCCGTTCTAACTTAACAACCTACATAATAAAAACACAAAGTCAGTAACTAAATCAATACTTAATCTAAATTACATCTATAACTAATTCTAAACTATTTCTACATTAAACTACAGTTAATTTAAAAATCTAAAACTAAAATTATACTAACTAAGTGAACGAACTAAGCTAAGCAACTCTAATAACTCTAAATACTATTAATATACTAACTACTATGTTAGAAAATAGTAGAACTACACGAAATCAGACAAATAGTTAAAAGACTGTTTTGTCCCTAAAGAAGGAAAAAATGGATTCTGACAGCTCTTCGCAAAATGACTGTTTGAGGGGTCAAAAGAATTCCAAATTTGGTCAAATTACTTCTATTCTATAAAAGACAGATCCAAGAAGCTGACACATTTTACAGAAGTAAAAAATACGTTCTGGATATCCAGAACGAAGCGTTTCAAAATTAGGATAATTTGGAAAATCGCTGGACCCAAAATTTCAAAATCAGAAAAAGCTGTTTTCATAATACACTTAAAAACCAGACCAAATCAACTCGGATCGAGCTGAAATTTGGTCTGCAGACAGTTAACATGTAGATAAAATGAATAGAAAAAAAAATTTCAGGAAGCTCGAGAAAAATCCACATACGATGACTAGTGCACGATCGTGTAAAAATTAGGGTTTTGGTTCAGTGCACTATTCATCCCTTTGAATCCACAATTGACATTTGGACATTGAACCACGTACAAAAACAGTCCTAACTGAACCTAACCTACTGTTAAACTACAACAAACAATAACAATTAAACTAAGTTATAAAATCTAAGAAATAACCTAACCTAAACTCACTAATACTCTAAATAAGATACCTAAATAAATATAAACTCTAACTAGACATAATATATAACATCTAATATCACTAACTAAATTAACTATCTATTCTAATATTAATTCTAACTTACTAAAACAACTACTAACTTACGGTTAGTCTATCTAGCTAAGATTACTTACTAACTAAATTAAACACTAACTATCTAGGGTTATTTTACTAACTAAGGTTAGGGATTTAACTAAGGCTAGGGTTAGTAATTAACTACGGTTTAACTGTGGTTAGACTAACTACTTAAGTCTAGTAGCTAACTAAGATTAGGTATTTAACTAGAGTTATTCTAACTAGCACTAATTACTAACTAGGGTTAGTACCTATTTTAGGTCAACTAGGGTTATCGATCTAAGATACGGTTAACTATGGTCTACTAAGGTAGTTAATGGGTCGGTTAGGATAACTAAGGTCGGTTAGGGTTAAGAGGGTGTAACTAGGGTTCTAACTATGATTGATATGGGTCGGTTAGGGTTAGTGACTACTATCTAAGGTTAATCTACTTAGGACTAACTATTAACTAAGGTTAATTAGGATTCACTGGGGTTAGCTCAGGTAGATAGGTTTAACTAAGGTTTGACTAGGGTTTACTATGGTGGACAAGGGTCGGATGGGATAAGGTAGGGTTAACTAAGATTCTAACTAGGGTACGGTTGGGGTGACTAACTAAGTTTAGGTAAGGGTTAACTAGGGTCTAATAATTAACTAGACTAAGATTAGGGTTTAGCTAGAATCGATTAGGGTTAACTATGGTTAGTTGACTCGGTTAAATGCTAACTGGGATTGGATACTAACTTAGGTTAAACTAGGGTCGGTTAAGGTTAATAGCATTAACTAACTATGGTTAGTTTTTAACTTAGGTTAGATTAGGGGGTCGGTTATGAATATGGAATTGAAATGGATCCACGCCACCCTAGTTGGGTTAATTACTACACTAATAACTAACTAGAGTTAGAATAAACTACTCAAGGTAGGGTCGACTAGGGTATTTGGGTTCTAACTAATGGAGTTAGGTTTTAATTATGGTTAGGATACATTAACTAAGGTTAATTGGTATTTCCTAAAACACTAAAGTCAATCCAAATTAACTCCTACATTAAATATAAACTAGCAATTAGAATCTACCTAATTAGACCTACACGAATTTACAAACCTAATTTAATTCAATAACTTACTCTAATTAAATACACACGATTTTCTAAAATCTAATTCTAATGCTACATTACTAATTTAATTAACACCTAATTAAGACTAAGTCAATCTAAGCAATACTAAATAGGGCTTTAAAAATAACAATCCACGAATTTGGTATGAAACCAACTCCTCCTCTTCTTGCATTAAAGACACATTGGGAAAGCTTTTGATTTCAAAAACCGTCCAGCTAATAAAACCCACACGTTTTTCCATATTTGCATTAAAAGCTATTGAACCCATTTTGAAAACCTTCCAAAATAACAAGGCACGTTTTTGGGGTTAGCTTTAAATACACATTTCGAATTTCAAATCTTTCCCCAAAACGTGTAGACATAATTAGAAGGACCTTTGGAATTCCAAACTTTGAAAATGTAACTCATTTATAGCTGGGCTAGGAAATAGAAATTTCCTTAAATGCAATCCACGAATTTGAATGAAGGTCATCTCTCATCTTAATTGCCTTAAATGCATATTGAGAAAGTGTAATTTTCAAAAACCGTCCAACTAATGATTCACACGTTTTTCCATTTTGGTATTAAAAGCAAGAGCCCCTTTTTAAAATCTTCCCCAAAATGTGCCACACGATTTTTTTTGAGTTTGCTTTAAATGATAACTTAACAATTCAACTCTTGCCCTAAAAATCGTGTAGACCCTTTTAGAAAACCTAGGGAATTTGAAAAGGTTGCCTCATTGGAAAAAGATACTCATTTAAAACTTAGCTGGAAAATAGAACTTTCCCAAATTGAAATTCGTGGAATTGAAGGAGGTGTCTCATACCAAAACCGTTTTCTCAATACAATGACCACATTACCCCTTGACTAAAATCTACACGAATTTACATACCTAGACTAAAATAAAATTAATCTAACTAAATTAATATATATACAAATCAAACAAAGGGCATAAAGAGGAAACACGAAATGACTATCTTGCCTATTAAATCCTACACATAAGATTAAAACACTAAAGTAATGCTATACATTAAATTGAATTACTACATTAATACTAAATTACTTCAAACGAAAATTAAAGATTATAGCTATTCTAATGAACACATGCTTAACTTAATTATCAAAATACGTTAACCAATAATCTATGAACTGCTATCTACCAAACTTTACACTAACAATGAATTGCATACTATCTAATTTGAAGTCTATAGTAAATGAACAACTAAAAATTATAAACTAAATACTCTAAACAAAATCTAATTTATATTCTAAATTAATACACATTAAACTGGAATTGTAAAACTAAAAAAAACATGAAAACTAATCTACTATGATGTACAAAAAATCAAAACAGAAAAAATGCTAGATCAAGAACATAATGCAATCAACTTCCTAAATCTAAAATGAAAATACACCAACAACTAACATTACGACCAGATTAAATCTATTGACATCTAAACAAAAATTAATGAATATAAACTAATCTAACAATATGCTGAACATAAAATAGAAATCACAGAAATCGAATTCTAACAAACCCCTACAATCGGCTACTAAGAACAAACCAGAAATTCCTTTATCTAAATCGACTCTTATGCTAAATCGACATAACTCTACAAAGTAATTTAACTACATGGTTGATATTTTTGAAATGATATTTTTAAAACAATTATTTGCAATAAAACTTTGGAAAAATCGTCAACCAAAAGTATAAAAACCGACTTTCCACAAAGTGGTAAGTACGGGTCGAATCCTCAGGGAATAGGAATTAATCAAGATATTTCTGTAAAATTTAATTTATTAATTGAAAATATCAATCTACACTTACAAGGTTAGTACAACTACAATTAATCACTAAAATGAAAATGAAAAAGCAACTAAGTCTTCTGCTCCACGCCAAGGGTATTTCCGTCTTTTCACCAATTATTCACTCTTCGCATGTGGACAATAACCCTGGATAATGATTTTGCTTTTTACCCTAAAATGCAGAAAAATACAAAATTAGTATTCTATTCTAACAATGAAAACGATAAATAAAACTAAGTCTAATTTCACGAAATTAATAAAACAAATGCTAATTATCAGAGAATAATTAAATAAAATACTAACTAATGCTAAAATTAGCTAAATTAATTCTACTAATGATGTATGATGATTATGCAGCTCCTCAAATGCAGAAACTACTGAAAACAAGCCAAAAATGCTGAAACTAAGGAAATTACAAAAATGCCCCTAACTAGTGTAAAATAGATTTCTGACAGGTTCTCGAAAAACCACTGTTTGACAGGGCAAATGAGATCCGATTTTCCCGAAACTTGTCCTGTTCTGTAACTGACAAAAAAATCTAACAGTTTTTACAAAATGAAAAAACAATATCTGGAACTCCAGATATAAGCGTTTCAAATCTGGGAAAAATCAGGATATCGAAAGTCCTGTAATTTAAAAACCAGAAAAAGCGGTTTTCGCAAAACGCTTAAAAATCAAACCAAATCAACTCCGAAAGAGCTGAAATTTGGTCTACAGTTAGAAAACACGTTGATAAAGTGAATAAAACAAAAATTTGCTAAAAACTCAGAAATTTTGTACATAAAATAATGACAGTGCGATGGGACAAAAATCAGGTTTTTCTTTGAGTGCACTATTCACTAAATGAATCTATTTAAACACTACAAAATGCGAATTAAACCTAATGCAATCTAAATGACACTAAAGGATAGACTATATGATGATAGTTAATGCAATGATGCTAAATGACACAAAAATGAAATAGACTATGCAATTTATGACTAATGCTACGATAGAATAATGATGCAAATGCAACTAAGCTACTCAAGGAAATGTAATCCGAATTAACTATGTTAAATACTAAATAACTATGAGTCAACTAAGCACAATGCACAAATCACACACACGAAACAAATACAATTTACGCACACACACTTCTACACTATACTAAATCAAATACTAAACTAATTAACCTCAAATCAAAATAAATAACATCTAAATGAAATTAAATCCACTAAAGAGCCAAGGCTGCGGGTTTAGGATAGGGTTAGGGTTAGGTTGACTCAACTAGGCTCGGTTTTGACTTGGCTAAGTTCGGGTTGGATTAGACACACGACACACCTAACTAAGTCAACTAGGTTGACTAGGTTAGGTTAGGTTAGGTTTCAATAGGTAGGTTCGGTTGACTCAACCTAGATTAGGTTTGACTTGGACTAAGGTTGACTCAACCTAGACTCGGTCTTGACTCACCCTGAGTTGGACTAAGACTTGACTAGGGTTAGGTCTTGGTCTATGACTTGACCTAGAGTTGACTCGAGTAGGCTCGGTTGACTTAGGTAAACTCGGGTTGGCTTAGGTGGGCGCGGTTTGGGTTTGGTTGGGTGAGATAGGCTCGGACTAAGATTAGGTTTAACTAAGACTAGGTTGGACTAGGTTTAGGGTTGACTTAGTCAACTAGGTTCGGTTGACTCGACCTAGGTTTGATTTGGATTAGGTTAGGCTAGGTTAGTTAGACTCGGTTGACCTAAGCTTAAGTTAGGTTTGACTTGACCAGACTCAAGTGGGTTTAGACTAGGGTTTGACTTACTTAACTAGGTCGACTAAATTAGTCCCTTAGTAATTATACTAAATTTAATTCAAAGCTAATGATTTTAATGTAGAAGGTTGGGAAAATAAAGTAATAATTATCAATGCTCACACTTTGAAATGATTTGGATTCTCAAAAATCGCCCCACTTAATGAGGGAATTACAGTCCTTAATTATATTTAAAGGCCCACTTTGGAAAACGAAAAGTCCAACTTAGAAAATCCCACGATTTCTACTTTCCAAGATTGAAGTAATTGATATTTATTTCTTTCTGAAAATCGTGGAACCTAAATTGGAAAATTAATTGAATTTCAAAAACACTTTCCAAAGCCAATGAGTAACTCCTTTTTTAATGCACACTCAAAATTTAATGCTCCTTTGAATGCTCCACACGACTTTTGAAGAAACTACTCTTTCCAAAAAAATTCAAATTTAATTACTTTAATTACCTTCCTTCTCAAAAATCGCCAACCCTAATGGTACTACTTTCGAAACTAATGTAATTAAAACTACCTAGGGAATAAAAGGAATTAAATAGAAAAACAATTTTCTAGGATTAAATGTTACCCTAATTCCCAAAACTTACTTAATTGACCCCTAAAAACGGCTAAGGCAATAAACCCTAATACATTGAACCTAGACACCTTCCTAACCTACCTAATTGCAATTAATACTTTCTAAAAAATTGACCTAGATCTCAATTGGAACTCTAATGGCTGCCCTCCTTGGGGAAGAAGAAGACTAAAAAAAATACAAACTAAAAAAAAAACGATTAAACTAAATACCAAACAATTTGATAAACTAAATTAAAATATGATAAAAAGAACTCCTAATTACACAAATGCAAACATGAACAGCACTATGCTGGAATTCATTAAAAACATAAAGAAAATAAAACTCGATTTTTTTTGTAATTTTTTTTTCAATAGACACAAAACACAAAATAATTAAAACAATTATTTAGAACAATCCTAAAATAATGAGATGGACTAACACAATTTTATGCTGCTGTTAACATACAAAACACACAACAAACCACACGACTTACCAACCTAAACACACACATTTAACGAAAATGCAAAGATCGGCTAGAATAAATCTAGTCGATGTTTTTTCTTTTTTAAAAATGAAAGCAAAACAAGACACAATCAAATCCCACGAATAAAATGAATCAAAATGAAATTTTATAATTGGATTTTCAGTAGAACAGAACCAAGAACACGCCTATGATAGATTTGAAGAATCGGCTAGATGAAGATCTAGCCAATTTTATCGATTTGATTGGAAAATCAAAAAAAAAAGATTCAAATAAATCAATCAAACAAATAAACATAAGCTAACGTTCTGGTCTATGCACGGGCTCTATTCTAAGGTTGAATCGAAAAGAAAAATACGAAACACACAAAAAAATAAGAAAATAAAATCACACACAATTTCGGTTTTAGCTAGAAGAGAAGGAAGAAGAAGACCTACCTCTTGGAAGATCCGACGACCGGGGGGATGAAGAAGAGCGAACCGTGGCTTGATCTTGACGTCCCAAACAGTTCGAGAATGCTGGACTTCACCAAAAAAACAGCACCTTTGCAGCTGCTACACGTTGGAGATCCACCGAAGATGGAGTATGCGTCGATTCTCGATCGGAGGGTATAGAAAACCGGATGGAGGTAGGGCCGGCTCACCTTGTTGGTGTGTTTTGCACTCCCACACAAGGTTAGTAGTCTCCACCTCTGCTACACCTGCAAAAACACAGCAAAATGGTGAAAACACAGCAAGGAAAAAGGAAGAAATGGAGAGAAATCACAAGAGAGGTCGAAATATGCTTGGAAACCAAGCATGAATCGATCTTCAATGGCCAAAACTTGGGAGAATGGAGGGGAAGGAGATGCTGGAGCTAGAGGCACTGCAGAGGGCATCCAAACAAAGCCAAAGACGCCTAGGGTTTGCTAGAATATTTTATTTATACTTTTGATAGTTTTCAGAAACACTGTTATAAAAAAAATATTTTCTATGCGCCTCTTTCTGGGGGGTTTTCTGCAAAACATTTTGAAATGGATATGGATAGGCGTGTGGGTTGGGTTTTGGGCTTTCTAAGGGTTGATCCAAAGTCCAAATACCCTAATTGGGTCGGATATGGATCTGATCCACCTCGAAATCCATGCCCAAACACTGAAATAGCCATAACTTTCTCATTTTAACTCTGATTTTTCTGAAATTCGAACCATAACCCCTTACTATCAAAATGCATCTAAACATGGGTTTAAAACCTTAAACTTGTTACAAAATGCATGAAAAACTTATTAACATGATGTGCATTTCATGCATCATCAAATACCCCCATGCTTGAATGTTTGTTAGTCCCTTAACAAACCTTAATTATGCTATGCAACAGAGACAATAAATGCTAGATATGAATGTATAAAAACTAACTCACTTTCGTAGGAATCACGGTTGCATTTAGCATATGCAACAAGCCCTTTAAACCCCTGGCTTACACCAGTGGACGAGTAAGGTCTCGTGAGGGTTTGCAGAGATGCTACCCACAAACATCAATGAAATGCGAGGATGATTTTTCAAAAATATTAGGCTCTTAAGAATGCAGTTGGAACAAATATTTCATGTAATTGACCTTTCTCAAAACAAGTTTAAAAATCTCATGCCACCACAGTAAAAATTCTTTTTCCTTCACTTTTCTAAAATTGTAGCTATTTCATGATTTTTCTCAGAAAGTAAAGTATTTTCATGTTTTACTCATTTATTCTCACTTGTATATTTTCTGCACAGTAATACACATATATGCCTAAGCAATGAAAATTTTCTCATTCAGCACATTATCTTTCTTTTTTTTTTTCTTTCTTTCATTTTTCACCCTTTTTCAAATTTGTTCTCTTGAGCATTCTTCTCACATGAGCACTATTTCGAATAGTCAGTTTTCGTGACCCGTGTAGCGAGCTTTGGGTCAGTGACTCCCAGGCTGGCCGACCTTAGGGCACTAGATACAAAGTATCCCTCAGACTTAATTGCTCGAGTCACTAGACCTTCTATTCTAATAGTTTACGTATAGTCTTCCTCTCGTCATGTGCAATGTCTCTATCTCTTAGGCTTTCTATGCAGTTCATGTAACAAGCTTTCGAACTGGTGGCTCCCAAACCAGCTGGCTTTGGGGCACCAGGTGTAAAACACCCTCAGATTCTACTTACTCTAACTACAAAGGCCACAGATATCAACTGGATAAGAGGATGATTTCCTTCGTTATCCTTTTCGTTAAGAGACTCAAACACTTCATCTCGTGTCTGAGTTCTACTACTAGGATTCACGAAGACATCAACAACTAAACGTAGCTCTATTCTTTTTAACTCATTTTTCAAACACATTTTTTCATTGCTTATTTCTTTTCATAAAATATACTGTGCATACTTATACTAAAGTGATTCAAAATTTTCTAACAATCAAATACTATCTTTTCTTTGAATTTTCTCATAAATAACTACTCTATTTGACTCAGTTCAGGGAAAAAATTTTCATGGGGCTTAAAAATTTATAAACTGTTAGATTGTGCCAAAAACAATCATATATGCTACAACTTGTTCTCAAATGCCTACTTTAATTACCAGTCATAAAAAAAAATTAAATTTTTGTGTGCATGCATCTAAACCACCAATCTAAACCACCCCCCATGCTTGAATGACACTGTCCCTAGTGGCATACAAAATAAGTAAAATGTAATGCAAATGCACACTAAAAGACACTAACAAAAATATGGGAGAAAGCATAGATACAACCTGATTTGCTCTGAGCTTCTGAATTTGAATTTCATTTGATCTTTGAATTCTTTGAAAGCTCTGCTCTGTACCTGGTAGCTGATACACTAAATGTTAGATTCATCCTGCATAGATCAAAAACAAATGTCAGCACCATTGAGATAAAATACTGAATAAAGAAAGTACTGAAATGAAAAACAAACTAATGTACATATGATACATCCCTCTGGTCGAATCCTCATGCCTTCGTGAGATGCACTATCTCACACTCACCATCCTGCAAGGAATCTGAAATAAAGGGCTTCAGTCTTTGCCCATTTACCTTGAATGTACCTTGGGTCATAGGATCGAATAATGTCACTGCTCCATGGAGAAATACTTCTTTCACAATGTAAGGACCTGTCCATCTCGATCTCAACTTCCCTGGGAATAAATGCAAGCGAGAATTGTATAACCACACTTTCTGCTCTGGCTCAAACACTTTCCTGGCAATATGCTTATCATGAAATACTTTCGTGCGAGCTTTGTATAATTTGGCATTCTCATACGCATCATTCCTGAGTTCCTCTAATTCTAAGAGTTGCAGTGCTCTCTCTTTGCCAGTCTGGGTAAGGTCAAAATTCAATTTCTTGATAGCCCAATACGCTCTATGCTCTAGCTCGACAAGAAGATGGCATGCTTTTCCGAATACAAGGCGATACGGGGACATGCCAATGGGAGTCTTAAATGCAGTTCTATATGCCCAAAGTGCATCATCTAAGCGTTGGGACCAATACTTGCGGTCCGGGCGAACTGTCTTTTCTAAAATTCGCTTAATATCCCTATTGGACACTTCAACTTGTCCACTAGTCTGCGGATGATATGGAGTGGTGAATCTATGATTGACAGAATATCTTCTCAGTAGAGAAGCTATCTGTACATTTCTATAATGCTTGCCACCATCACTAATCATCGCACGTGGCACACCAAAATGACTGCAAATGTTGTGCTTAATGAACTTAAGCACTACTCTATGATCATTGGTCTTGGTTGCCACAGTGTCGACTCACTTGGACACATAATCAACCGCCACCAGAATGTATAAATTTCCGCATGAAGGCGGAAATGGTCCTATGAAATCAATGCCCCAAACATAAAAAATCTTGACTATCAAAATTAAAAGCAAGGGAATCATGTCCCTCTTGGACATGTTCCCAATCTGCTGGCATCAAAGACATCGCCTACAGAACTCATGAGCATCCTTGTGGAGTGTGGGCCAATAAAATCCTGACTGCAAGACCTTTGCAGCCGTCTTCCTACTGCTAAAATTCCCTCCACAGGCTAATGAATGAGAAAAATTCAGAATAGACTGGTACTCCTCCTCCGGAACACATCTCCTAATGATCTGGTCTGCACAGTATCTGAACAACTCTGGTTCATCCCAATAATAGTGCCTCACCTGAGATAGGAATCTCTCACGCTCATTCTTGTTCCAATGCTCAGGTATCTGCCTCGAAACCAGATAGTTCACAATATCTGCAAACCAGGGTAACTGCGATGTCCTAACTGTCATGATCTGCTCGTCAGGGAAAGAATCACTGATCGGCCTCTGATCCTGCATGGTCTCTACGATCAGTCTGGAAAGATGGTCTGCTACTACATTCTCGCTTCCCTTCTTATCTTGAATCTCGAGATCAAACTCCTATAGTAGTAGAACCCAATGGATCAATCTCGGTTTGGTGTCTTTTTTATTCAAAAGATATTTCAATGCCGCATGGTCAGAATAGAGAACCACCTTCGAACCGAGTAAATAGGACCTAAACTTATCCAATGCGAAAACTACCGCAAGTAGCTCCTTCTCTGTCGTAGTATAATTCATCTGAGCATCAGACAGAGTTCTACTAGCATAGTAGATCACATAGGGCTTCCTATCAATGCGTTGTCCTAAAATAGCCCCCATAGCATAATCAGATGCATCACACATAATCTCAAATGGGAGAGTCCAATCCGGAGGTCTCAAAATGGGCGCAGTAATCAAGGCCTCTTTGAGAATCTCAAAGGCCTTCATACAACCCTCACCGAAAACAAAGGGCTGGTCTTTCTCTAATAAAGTGCAAAGCGGTCGAGAGATTTTACTGAAATCTTTTATGAACCGCCTATAAAAGCCCGCATGCCCTAAAAATGACTGAATTTGCCTCACAGAGGTGGGTGGAGTCAAACGGGAAATGGATTCCACCTGCGCTCTATCAACCTCAATGCCTCGCTTGGACACAATGTGTCCAAGCACAATCCCCTCCTGGACCATAAAATGGCTCTTTTCCCAACTCAGGACGAGATTTGTCTCCGCACACCTACTCAGTACTCGAGTAAGTTTTTGGAGGCAATCTTCAAAAGAAGAGCAATAAACTGAAAAGTCGTCCATAAAAACTTACATCACATCATCTATCATGTTCGAGAAGATAGCAAGCATGCACCTTTGAAAAGTGGCTGGGGCATTGCAGAGCCCGAACGGCATACGTCTAAACACGAAGGTGCCATAAGGACATGTAAACGTAGTCTTCTCCTGGTCGTCAGGATGGACAGCTACCTGATTGTATCCTGAATATTCATCTAGAAAGCAGTAGTAGCTCTGTCCTGCGAGTCTCTTTAAGATCTGATCAATGAATGGCAATAGGAAATGATCTTTCCTAGTTGCCACATTCAGCTTCCGATAATCGATACAAACTCGCCATCTTGTGGTGGTTCTCATCGGAATTCTCTCACCCTTCTCGTTCTCAACCACAGTGAGTCCTGACTTCTTCGGCACAACCTGAATCAGACTGACCCACTGGCTATCAGAAATAGGGTAAATGATTCCGGCATCCAACCACTTCACCACCTCATTCTTCACCACTTCCTTCATGTTGGGATTTAGCCTTCTCTGCATATCTCTAACTGGCTTGACTTCCTCATTACAATGAATTCTATGCATGCAAAATGAATGATCAATCCCCTTCAGATCAGCAACTCCCCAACCAATCGCTGCCTTGTGCTCTCGAAGAATAGTCAACAATCTATGCTCCTGCTCCTCAGTGAGTAGGGACGAGATGATCACAGGCAGAGTCTCATTGTCTCCGAGATAAGCATACTTGAGTGAATCCGGTAAGGGTTTCAACTCGAGTTTCAGAGGTGACTCAATCGAGGATTTGGCGGGGGTCTCCGCAAGTGGTGGGAGAATCTCAATGATGGCTCCCCAAGGTGGTCTCTCTGACGACACTCTAGACACATCTACACTATCTACACCACTATTCTTCTCTATATGGTACAAATCTAAAGAATCTTCAGTAATATACAACTCGAGCTGCTCCTCCACTAACTCATGTGCAATATCTACATGAAAGCAGTCCATGTCTCCCGCTGGTCCCATCGCGGCATTGAAAATATTCAGCTTGACCTTCCGATTACCGAATGAGAGATACATGGCTCCGGTCCTACAGTTGATGCACGTATTGGCAGTCGCCAAGAATGGTCTGCCTAAAATAATCAGAGTCTGGTGCTGGCTGTCTACTCCTTCCATATCAAGAATAATGAAATCGACTGGGAAATAAAAATCATCCACTTTAACTAGCACGTCCTCCAAGACACCTCTCGATACCTTGACAGAACGATCTGCCAGCTGCAGTGTAATAGGAGTCGATCTCATCTCTCCTAGCCCGAAAGAATCAAAGAAATACCCAGGCAGAATGTTCACACTTGTTCCAAGATCGAGCAATGCGCGTTCTATTCGGATGTTCCCTATAGTACAAGCAATGATAGGGGCTCCAGGGTCCTTGAGCTTTGATGGTGTCTGATGCTGAAGTACTGAACTCACCTGCTCAGTCAGATGGACCCTGTTAGGAACTCTCTCTCTAGATTTACGCTTCTGCGTACATAGCTCCTTCAGGAATTTGGCATATGCCGGCACCTGCTGAATCGCATCGAGCAAAGGTAAGTTGATCTGCACATGCTTGAATATGTCGAGCATGTCCTGGATCTTCGCACCTTGCTTCCCTCTATATCCAGGAGACTCTAATGCTTTGGGATAGGGTGGTGGGGGAATATACTCTGCTGGCTCCTCCTTTTTGTGAGAAGGCTCACTCCTATCCTTCTTCTGCACTGAAGATGAAGATGATGATGATGAAGGTAATGATGGGGATGGGGATGATAATGATGGCTGAGCCGACGTAGGTGTAACAATGGTCTCTGGCTCCTCTATCTACTCTCTCTCTCTGCTCTCGACGTGATACTCACGTCCACTCCTCAGGGCCATAACAGATTTGGCCTGCTGTTGTGTCTCAGTATGAAACAGGCCTCCAGTCATCTGGTCCTTGCCCTTCGGGTTCATGACAGCTTGACTCGGCAATGTACCCTCGGGTCTCCTACTAATAGCCTCAACTAACTGTCCCATTTGCGACTCTAACTTCGCAATGGACTGCGTATGTGAGCTCAATATCTGGATACACTTCTCGAAGGCGTTCTGATTAGAGGTTTTCACCTCTTGGAATGCCTGGAGAAGTCTCTCCTCAAAAGATGTTTGCGGGGCAGACTCCTGCTGAATCGGGGGAGGGACTGAAGAAGAAAAAGACTGAGAATAGCTCGGTCTTTGGAATGGCTGAGTAAAAGATGGTTGCCGATCTGGCTGAGAGGATGTAGGCATCTGCATGGAAGACTGTGAATTCTTCCATGAAAAATTGTGATGGTTACGCCAACCCGGATTATATGTCGATGAAAATGGGTTATTCGGCGGTCTGACGTAACCCTGAGCTGCCTGAACTTGTTCTTGAACAAATTCAGGGTATTGAAATGCCGAAGGGAACTCAGCGATATCGTGTGCCGGACTGGCACAAAGAGTACACACCTGATGTGTAGTGGCCGGTCCTGAGAGAAGCTGGTCCAGCTTCTGAGCAATCATATCTACCTTGCACTATAGTGCAGTAGATGGACCAATCTCTAGAACACCAACTTTCTTCTGAATGCTGGGTGTGGCTCTCTCCGAATGAGAACTCGAAGCATGGTGGAGGGAATTCTCGGGCAATGCATCAAATAACCTCCATGCTTCATCCTCTCTCTTCAGCATGAATGTCCCTCCACATGAAGAGTCGATCATCTGACGATTCTTGTCAGACAATCCATCGTAGAAGCTTTGCACCAGTTGCCATTTCGGCACTTGATGATGGGGACATTTCCTGAGGAGATCCTTCATTCTCTCCCATGTCTCATGAAAGCGCTCACCATCTATCTCTGAAAAGCTAGTGATGGCTCTACGATATTGGTTCGTACGACCAATGGGAAAGTATTTCCGAAGAAACTCCTGTTGCAATTGATCCCAGGACTCTATTTCTACAGAATCTAAGGACTTTAGCCAATACTTGGCTTTGTCCTTCAATGAAAAAGGAAATAGAGTCAACCTCAAAGCATCATCATCGAAATTCTGTATCTTTACAGTAGAACAGATTTCGAGGAATTCATCTAAATGTCGGTAGGGATCTTCATGACTAAGGCCATAAAAAGATTGGAGCATCTGAATAATGCTGGCCTTAATCTCATAATGTGGCGCTCCTACATCGGGTCTCCGAATGTAGGATGCCTAAACATAATATGTGGGAATGAAGTATTCCTGCAGAGGACGTGGATGAACTGGGGGTGGAGGTGGAGGATCCATGTCAGCCATTGTTGTCGAACTTCGATGAGAATGTAAAATTCTCTCTGGGTTGTCAACAAATGGGTGTAATGGGGTTCCTAAACCTCGTCGCCCCTGCATACACTGGTACTAATACCAGCTGTAAGCAAACAACCTAAATCTAAATCTAAACTAACACAAGTACTAAAATGTAAATAAAACAAATAACAGTACTAAGAAACAGATATGCTATCTATCTATGTCAGAATTCTATAACTAAATAAATAAATAACAAAGTAAACTATTCTAAAATACTGAAACAAATAAATACAGGAAATCACAAACTAAGTTTTTCTAAAACTCACCTGTCTAATCGCTCCTTGCAGAATGAAAATTAAGTGAATCCTCGAAAGAACAGTATGTGAATCCTATATTTACTAACTATGTTAATCCTATATTCACTTACTAATCCTACTAACTAAAAAGAAAACAACTAATTAACTAACTAAAACAAATTAATAAATCAAACTCTAAGAAATAAAGTAATTAATTTGCCATTCCCCAGCAACTGCGCCAAAATTTGGTTGATATTTTGAAATGATATTTTTAAAATAATTATTTGCAATAAAACTTTGGAAAAATCGTCAACCAAAAGTATAAAAACCGACTTTCCACAAAGTGGTAAGTACGGGTCGAATCCTCAGGGTACAGGAATTAATCAAGATATTTCTGTAAAATTTAATTTATTAATTGCAAATATCAATCTACACTTACAAGGTTAGTACAACTACAATTAATCACTAAAATGAAAATGAAAAAGCAACTAAGTCTTCTGCTCCACGCCAAGGGTATTTCCGTATTTTCACCAATTATTCACTCTTCGCATGTGGACAATAACCCTAGATAATGATTATGCTTTTTACCCTAAAATGCAGAAAAATACAAAATTAGTATTCTATTCTAACAATGAAAACGATAAACAAAACTAAGTCTAATTTCACAAAATTAATAAAACAAATGCTAATTATCAGAGAATAATTAAATAAAATACTAACTAATGCTAAAATTAGCTAAATTAATTCTACTAATGCTGTATGATGATTATGCAGCTCCTCAAATGCAGAAACTACTGAAAACAAGCCGAAAATGCCGAAACTAAGGAAATTACAAAAATGCCCCTAACTAGTGTAAAATAGATTTCTGATAGGTTCTCGGAAAACCACTGTTTGACAAAGCAAACGAGGTTCGATTTTCCCAAAACTTGTCCTGTTCTGTAACTGACAGATTAAAAAATCTAACAGTTTTTACAGAATGAAAAAACAATATCTGGAACTCCAGATATAAGCGTTTCAAATCTGGGAAAAATCAGGATATCGAAAGTCCTGTAATTTAAAAACCAGAAAAAGCGGTTTTCACAAAACGCTTAAAAATCAAACCAAATCAACTCCGAAAGAGCTGAAATTTGGTCTACAGTCAGAAAACAAGTTGATAAAGTGAATAGAACAAAAAATTGCTAAAAACTCAGAATTTTTGCACATATAATAACGACAGTGCGATGGGACAAAAATCAGGTTTTTCTTTGAGTGCACTATTCACTAAATGAATCTATTTAAACACTACAAAAATGCAAATTAAACCTAATGCAATCTAAATGACACTAAAGAACAGACTATATAATGATAGTTAATGCAATGATGCTAAATGACACAAAAATGAAATACACTATGCAATTTATGACTAATGCTACGATATAATAATGATGCAAATGCAACTAAGCTACTCAAGGAAATGTAATCCGAATTAACTATGTGAAATACTAAATAACTACGAGTCAACTAAGCACAATGCACAAATCACACACACAAAACAAATACAATTTACGCACACACACTTCTACACTATACTAAATCAAATACTAAACTAATTAACCTCAAATCAAAATAAATAACATCTAAATGAAATTAAATCCACTAAAAAGCCAAGGCTGCGGGTTTAGGATAGGGTTAGGGTTAGGTTGACTCGGTTGACTCAACTAGGCTCGGTTTTGACTTGGCTAAGTTCGGGTTGGATTAGACACACGGCACACCTAACTAAGTCAACTAGGTTGACTAGGTTAGGTTAGATTTCAATAGGTAGGTTCGGTTGACTCAACCTAGATTTGACCTAGATTAGGTTTGACTTGGACTAAGGTTGACTCGACCTAGACTCGGTCTTGACTCACCCTAGGTTGGACTAAGACTTGACTAGGGTTAGGTCTTGGTCTATGACTTGACCTAGAGTTGACTCGAGTAGGCTCGGTTGACTTAGGTAAACTCGGGTTGGCTTAGGTGGGCGCGGTTTGGGTTAGGTTGGGTGAGATAGGCTCGGACTAAGATTAGGTTTAACTAAGACTAGGTTGGACTCGGTTTAGGGTTGACTTAGTCAACTAGGTTCGGTTGACTCGACCTAGGTTTGATTTGGATTAGGTTAGGCTAGGTTAGTTAGACTCGGTTGACCTAAGCTTAAGTTAGGTTTGACTTGACTAGACTCAAGTGGGTTTAGACTAGGGTTTGACTTACTTAACTAGGTCGACTAAATTAGTCCCTTAGTAATTATACTAAATTTAATTCAAAGCTAATGATTTTAATGTAGAAGGTTGGGAAAATAAAGTAATAATTATCAATGCTCACACTTTGAAATGATTTGGATTCTCAAAAATTGCCCCACTTAATGAGGGAATTACAGTCCTTAATTATATTTAAAGGCCCACTTTGGAAAACGAAAAGTCCAACTTAGAAAATCCCACGATTTCTACTTTCCAAGATTGAAGTAATTGATATTTATTTCTTTCTGAAAATCGTGGAACCTAAATTGGAAAATTAATTGAATTTCAAAAACACTTTTCAAAGCCAATGAGTAACTCCTTTTTTAATGCACACTCAAAATTTAATGCTCCTTTGAATGCTCCACACGATTTTTGAAGAAACTACTCTATAAACACCCTAAATTTTCACCCTCATCCAATACTTACATTTCATGTGTCATTGCATATCATTGCATGCATTCGGCATACCATTTCATTGCATTGCATAGCATCGCATGTCATCCCATCTCATTTTCGAGATCCAGCACTCCTGTTTTTAAAATATTCAATCCAGGTTCGGGTTTTTAAAAGTTTTCTTTCAAAAACAATTTTAAAACCTGGGTCTTTATTCAACATTCTGTCATTTTCTAACCCCCAGGACCTTATATTTTGAAATACTTCCTTAGAAAACGATCTGGATTCAATTCAAACTCAATTTCAATTGATTTTAATTCTCAGATAAGGCCCATTTAGGTGGTGTCGCTTCTGGATTCCTTCACTTATCAAAAATCTCAAAAATCTTAGAGTCCTAGTTGGATCAGGACTCTTTTTCCAGAGTCTTAGTCGGATCAAAACTCTACTTTTCACTACCTTTTTACCTGTCTTTGAAGAAAACCTTTCAAAATCTGCTGTTTTGGCCAAAATTTCAGAGTCCTGGTTGGATCAGAACTCTTCTTCAAGAGTCTAGTCGGATCAGGACTCTTCCTCAGAGTTTCAATTGGATTGAGACTCTAATCTTTTACAGCTATTTTTATCCATTCTCAATCAAATCTTTCAAAATATTTCAAAATGAGTCAGAAACTCAGAGTTTTAGTCAAAATAGGACTCTGTTCAGAGAGTCCTAGTTGGATCAGGACTCTGATCCTGATTTCAATTTTGAGAAAATCTTTCAGAAATCTTTCAATCTACCAAAACTATTACACTTTTATCAAAGAATTTCAAAATTCTGAGGTTTTATCTCAAAGTCCGGATCAAATCAGGACTCTACCCCAGAGTCCTGATCCAAGTAGGACTCTATCCAAAATTGATTTTCTCACTTCATTTTCACTAGTTTTCAAAAAGCTTTGCTTAAATTTCATCATTTGCTTATTAGAAAACCAAAATTCTTAGAGTTCTGATCGAATCAGGACTCTTTCTCAGAGTCCTAATCAGATCAGGACTCTGAACCAAAACTTCAATTTTATCCTGCTTTAACTGTTTTTCAAAATCCTCCCATTTGTTTTCTCAAGAAAATCCAAAAATCTGAGAGTCCTAGTTCAATCAGGACTCTGTCCTCAGAGTCTCAGTTGAATCAGAACTCTATTTTATTCCAATATTTATTATTGTTTTCACTGTTTTAACAAGTTCTTTCAACTGTTTTTCAGAAAATACCAAAAAAAAGCTAGAGTTTCAGTCCGATCAGAACTCTGTCCCAGAGTCCTAGTCCAGTCAGGAGTCTGTTTGAAGTCTGTTTTTATTCCATTTTCATTTATTTCCATTTGTTTTCAAAATTTAGGTCATTTTACAGAGTCCAGTTAGTTCAAGACTCTATTTTAGAGGTTGGTCGAGTTAGGAGTCTACCCCTGGCTGTGTTTTTCTGACTTATTTCATCATTTCTTGATAAAATATTTTGAAAATTCTTTCATTTGGCTTTTAAAATCTAAAATCTCAGAGTCCTAAGAGTTCAGGATTCTAACCCGGAGTTCCAGCTCGCTTGAGACCCTATTTTCAAAAACCTTGAATTTCAAATATTGATTTTAACCTTTTTTTAAAGCCATTTTCAGTATTTATTTCAAATTTTCAAAACTCTGATGTGGGGTCCACTCAGTTGGCGCCATATCCAGAGGAGTTCGGACCCAGTTGGAACTCTGTGCCATTTCAAAACTTTTAATTTCAAGTCTACTTTTGAATCTCTTTTGAAAACTCCTTCAATTTCAAGTTTTAAAATCGCTTTTAAAAAAAAAACTCAAGTAGGGCCCACTCGGGGTGGCGCCATATTCGAGTAAGTCAGGGCTAGACTAGGGTTAGTCGGTGTCTTGGTTAGTGTTAGAGGTTTAGAAGAGTCAAACCTCTTTTGAAAAAAATCATTTTGAAAGTTAGTTTTTAAAACTAGTGTTTTTAAAGGTTTTTAAAAGATGTTTTAAAAACCCAAATGTGAAAATGCCAAGTGGCATCACATTTGGGGATTTTCTAGGATAGTCTAGGGGTTAATTAGGCATTAGAGTAGATAATCTAGGCTAGGGGTAGGATAGTCTTTTCACCCCAAAATCGCCCCGCCCTTTAGAGTCCAATTTTCTTAAAAAACTTGATTTTTAAAACCTAAAAAAATCTTTATAAAAGGGAGCATAGGGGGGGATGATTTTTAGGATTCATCCTTGAGGTTTCTTGGAGCTTCTCTCTCCTCTCCATCCCTTCCTCCATTGCTGCAACTCCAAGGTAAATTTTCTCCACCTTTTCTTATTTTATTTAATGCTTTTTAATGATTCAAACCTAGATCTAGGCTTGGACACACCTCCTTATGAAGATCCAACCATGGTTTCACCTCAAGAACCATCAAGAACGGTCCAAGAAGATGATCTAACTCTATTTTTTATGTTTTAAAGGGATTCTAATCCATTAGAATCAATTTTAGCATTAGTCTTTGCATTATTAACCAATAAAATACATGATTTACCCTTTTAATGGGTTAAATCTATGTTTTAAAGGTAATATTGAATTTCAGCCATTGATTCCCTGCTTTTATTTTATTTTCATGGTTTATTCATGTTTGTTTTACATTCTATAGCATAGAAATAATTTTTATTTAGTGTTTTATGGTTTATTTTATTGTTTTCATTAGTTAATGCATATTTTCTCAAGTTTCTTAGATTTCTGTGTGTTTTTTTAGTTTAGAACAGAAAAGAGCATGCTGTTTCGGATTGAAATATGTGTTGTTAATTTCTGATTTTTTATATGTGATGCATGCATATGTGATTGATCTACTGTAAAACAATCAGAGATTTTGGACTTCGGGAACCCTGTCAAAAAAATCAGACATCAAGTCGGGGTTTTAAAACTTTAAAATCGTTGTTAAAATCAAGAGGGTACTTGCTGTGATGATATTTTTCTCATCCTATATCCGATTTTAGATCTATAAATTGCTATGGCTTCATGTTTATTAGATCTATCTACTGTGAAATTTTCAGAATTTTTTACTACTGTTTATTATTTTTCCTCTGTCAGAAACTCTGATTTTTAATTTAAAACTCGTTAGGGTTTACCAAAACCCTAATCAGACTTGTGTTATTCGTAAATCCCAAAATACAGATTCGATTCATGATCTGTAAAAAGTGAGTATTATTATTTTTCTGTCAACTATTCACTGTTAAAATCTAAGATATTTTGGAATAGTATTGATATTTATCCCGAAATTTGTAATCTGTAGTGTCTGTTTTAACTCATGTTTGGTTTGCAATATTCAGGCTCGGATTGCTGGTAGAGGATCTCCTTGATCCTAAGTTCTTTTTCAGATCTGTAAACAAGAAAAGTTTTGTTTTTATGTCTATTTGGTCTCTGTCAAAAATCATAAATTTTCATGGAGGTTTGACTCCTGGTTCGGGTCTTGGACTGAGACTGGTTGGTGAGCTAGGTCAAAAATAGCATATTTTTAGGGTTTAATGCAATTTTCGGATTAATGTAATGCCAAAAAAATATTTTTCTAATTCTAATTTGATATTAGGGTTATAACAAGTGCAGGTACCAATTTTGAGGATTTTTAGAATTCGTTTGATGCTTGAATGGCTTGAATTGCAAAACAGGGTACCCGAAGAATTCCAAAACACTGCAAAAAATCACAAAATTTGTGATATTCTTGGATTTTCGTGTATAAGCATATATTTTTAGGGTTTAATCATATTCATAATCATATTAGGATGCTTTAGGTTTAATTTGATGCTCATTTGATTTCATTTAGTGCATAAAACCTAAGTTTTTACCAAAATATTTTCTAAAAACCCTGATTTCAAGGCCATAGTCTTGCTATCAGGGGTAATTTGGTCATTTGAACTCAATTTCGAAATTCCTAACCCTAATTTTCATATTTTTAATTATGTCATAGCATATTTAGTTTGATTTATTTTTATTTATATTTCAAAACTTGCATTTACCAAATATCTTTCTGAAAACCCTAATTTCAAGGCCATAGTCTTGTTATTAGGGGTATTTTGGTCATTTTGACCCCAATTTCGAAATTTTATATCTTATCTTCCTTATTTATTCAATCTTATTTCATATTTTATCAATTTTTATTTAAGGGAATCATGAAAAAGGCTTATATCTAGCAAAATCCAGCAATTTCCTGATATTGCTGGATAAATCTAGAAAAGCCAACATATCATCACTAACAAAGTTTTCTAGTTTTGCAGGTACATTGAAGACTTTATTTTTCATGTATTTAAATTTCAATAGTGATGTAAACTAAATTAAACTTTGGAATAAGAATTTACATTTCCTGCTTAGCTTAGGCAGCATTGCATATAGTTTATTTTTTTAAATAATGTTAATGTGTGATGGATGATGATTCATGCATATTCAAACTCACTATGGTCTACATGAATGGCACATGCACTAGCTTTTATGAAGTTTATAAACTTGGTGGAATTCGTATTTATGGCCATAGTCAGAATATGAATGATACCCAGATTTATGATCTTCACATTAGCCACATTCAGCCTACACTCTTAGGCTAACTTCAAAAATGCACTGCATTTCTCAAAAATACAAAAAAAGAATTTTCTCAATTCCTCAAATCCATATTCATTCATTTCATGCATTTGCCAATGCCAATTCAAATTTCAATTCAAAGAAGTTTATTTTTCTCAAAAATTTCCTAAGTCTTATTCAAAAATAGATTTTCTCAAAATATTGATTTGCCAATGATATTTCCCAAGTTCCAAATTCGATTTTTCTAAGTTATATTTTCAATTTCAAAGTTTGAATTCAAAGAAATCAAGTTTTTCAAAGTTATTTCACATTTTCACAAAATCTCAAGATTTCTTCAAAAACCGATTTTTACTTTTCTCAGAAGTACATTTCAAATCCCAATTCACGATTTTCCATGTGACATCTATTCTAAGTGTTTCAGTTATTCAAAGCAAACATCATGTTTTCAAATGTGCATTTTCAGAAAATTCATAGCACATGCCTAATTCTATGTGCATTTAGAAATTAGAATATGATTTAGACAAGTTGAATAGAGCAGAGCAGTAGATTGATCCTTGGTTCGATTACCCCTGTTAAAGGTGGCAGGAACAGTCGAACCTCGTACCGACAGGCGAGCCCCATTCTATGAAATTTTCCTGCATTTTAAAACGGAGGCGAGTTATTTTCAAAAACTTTTCAAAGGTCAGTTTGACTCACAAAAAGTTAAAAATTTTGCGATGATAACAGGTTTGACGACCGAGATGGGACCTGTCTTTGCCTGATCAATCTAATGCTCTACTTAGTTCAAATTGTCAAAATCGATTTCCATGGAATGTCAGCTTTGCTTTATGATATCATGTGAACCTAGGAGCCTAGACTTGAACCCAGCTGACATGGAATGCATATAGACTAGGTATGGTTTGGTAGGACCATATTGAGGAGAATTATTCATGCTCACATAGACTTAGGTCTAATACAACACTCCTCAATTTAGGAATTGTATGAAAACAATGTTTGCTTCTTCAAATATTTCAAAATTCTATCTCTTTAGGACATAGAGCCCTCTGTTTTCTTGCATGTGCTCATATTTCAAAAATCACCCTACCTATATTGTCCCGGTCTTCGCATTGCTGGGCTCTCTTCCAGAACCATAGTTTGGGACAGAGCCTCACAACTGGGCCACCTATTTGGGTGAAAACCCCCCTGCCACGTACCAAGGGCCATAGTCCAACGTATATCGGCAAGTGCTCAAGGATGTTGGAAAACTTGAACCTAGAACCGAAGAAATTGATTTTATGCCACGTACATCGAGCCTTGGCTTGAGTATATAGGCATAACTGGATTGGATACAGTTGATTTGAACCTTAGAGTTAGGATTAAGGTCCTACAGCTATTTCAAAATTTGTGCATCTAGAGTCAGCTTTTAGGGAATGCTGTATGTGCATACTTGTTTATGCAGAATATGATTGAATGTGTTATTTCCTTTTTATTTTCCATATTTTCCCAATTTTCTAAAATACTGGACGATTTTCTCAAAATTCCCCAATCTATGTCCATGTACTGTCCATGTTTTAAACCTTGGACGATTTTCCAAATACTTCATTTTCCATTTATTTCTTCATATTTCATCAAACCCTGGACGATTTTCCAAATTTCCCTTAATTTCCTTCAAAACTCCAGGTGATTTCCCATCTTTCCTGTCTTCTGGATCTCGAATTTCCTACTTTATTTTTATCCTGCCTGCATTTCCCTCAAATTTCCTGTATTTTCCCAAGTCTTATTCTAATTTTCCATGTTTTCCAGTCTGATGGCATCCAGTCAGCTTGATTCAGTCTTCCCTGAGGGTCACATCTCCTACGAGGTGCGACAAAGTCTTCCCGAGCATCGAGTTCTCAGCACCGGATCCTTCTTTCCCCGGTGGTACTATTTATGGTTCAAGAATTTCTCTCGTATGTTTCTGGACCACTTGAACAATTGTGGGTTAGAACTGGCGTCCGCAGTGGGAAAGCAGACAGTCAACGACAACTTGATCCATGCACTAGCAGAACGGTGGAATCCGAGCACTTCTACCTTCTGGTTCCCGTGGGGCGAGATGACAATACTGATGGATGAATTTTCAGAAATCATGGGATTGCCTGAGCCAGCCGGTCAGCCTGGAGATCCATTGGAGAAACAGTTTTTGATTAATGTCAAGGGTCTGGACCCTAAAGATGCCTTAGCTCACATGACGGGACGCAAGTCTTGGCCTTTGATTGAAGAAGATGGAAATGAATATGTGGACCTGCTCGAAATCTACAGACAGTATGGGATATTCATAGAAGTCAGCTCGTTGTCCAAGACAGCTCGAGAAAGAATTCAGCATGCGATGGTTCTGTGCACGGTGGGATTGGCTTTCTTTCCCAATGGACGGAATTATATGGATATCAGAATAGTTCAGCTTTTAAGGAGGTGGGGAAGTCGACAGACCAGCCGCCTCTCGATAGCCATGGCCGCACTCGCCTTTCTATACCGAGGGTTGACCCGTTTCACACTCGGAGAGTCGATCCTAGTCGAAGGGTGCACCTATGCCTTGCAGTCTTGGTTCCTCCGGCATGTGCCAGTCCGAGCCAGTTCATTCAGATACAATGGAAAAAAGCTTTTGCCAGTTGCGCGATACCGGTTCTTGATCGACAACCTTCAGGAGGAAGAAGTCGTATGGGATGACTTTGATCGTCAGGAAGCGCCTCCCAGATATACCTACGCTTATGGCAAGCGGTTCAGGCTACTTGGCCCGTTCTTCTGCGCATACTATCATCCAGAGCGGTGCGTCAGGCAGTTCTCTCAAAGGCAGAAGCGCGTAGAGATTCGTCCACTAGCAGGGGTTCTGCCAGAATTCGACCTCGCATCAGATCACTAGTCTGGAGCATACCATTCTGCCAGACATGGCTGGGATTCCTTTGTCAATCTTACTATTTTTCCCGGCCCTTGTGTATCTTCTGATTATCCGGAGTGGTGGAAAATTGTTTGTCCCCCTCCCCTCTGTCAAGTGTATTATTGATAAAATCATGTTTTCAATAAAATTCCTTTATTTTATATCTCATCCTGGTTTGACGACCTCGCCTAGGTAACAAGGCATACTTCCAATTGTCTATTTTGCAAAGAATAAACAATGCAATTGTCGTAATTCCGGCAACAACTCAATCCCTAGTAATGGATATTATTTCAATTGTCTATCCAAAATTCTCAACAAATATTTTTCTCCAATCAAATTTCCTTCGAAGAGCCTAACCATCAATTCTACCTTGCAGAGAGCACCAACAACATTCGAAAGAACACTCGTGATACTCGATGGTTCATACAAGGTCCGAAAAGAAAACCCTATCAGTCGAAGGCGTCGCATACTGAGCCGCTTCGGAAGAGGAAATGGACTCCCCTCGATCAGCTAAAAATCAGGGACAGCAAGTTGAGGATGACATTGATTCTCAAATGTATGTTATGTTCAAGAAAATGATGACCAGGATGCTGGCAGAGCAAGCTGAAACCAACACTGAGCAGAAGGATAAGGGTCATGCCGCCAAGAATGTGAAAAGTATCAAAAGGCAGAATCGCCATGAGGAAGTATCTGATGAGACAGAATCAGCTGACGACACTGACAAGGAATATGAAACTAAGCATGAATTCAAAAGGTCGACTCAGGGGCAGGGGTCGGCTTACAAATCCAAAAATCAGTCTGTTGATGACCCTACTCAGTCGCAACTAAAAGATATTATGAAAATGGTCAAAGATCTGCAGGCCCGCGACAAGGGCAAGAAAGTCTTCACCAGCGAAGACTTCTATGATGGCTTGGATGGGAACGACAATCTGGATAATCTCCCCAGAAAATTTATCAAGTTTGATGGTTTTGGCGACCCTAAGACTCATCTCGCCATGTTCTTCGCTGAATGCTCTAGATTCAAGCGAGATAATCGGGCACTCTTCCTTTGTTTTCCTCGCAGTTTGGAGGGAACATCAGCCAAGTGGTATTCAGAGCATGTCAACCCAATTGAGCTGAAAGAATTCGATAAGGTGGTGAACATGTTCATCGAGCGATTCCTCTTTAATGCCGAGGCGTTCCCGACCCTCAGTCATCTCTGCGGCCTAAAACAGAGAGAAAATGAAAAAGCTAGAGACTTCATCCACCGCTGAAGGTCAGCTTGTAATAAAATGAGAGATCCCATATCAGAGGGGCACGCTTTGTCCCTAATTCTGAGTAACTTCTCGCAACCACTGAAAGGCCTCATCTCCACCGCACCGTCCAGAACCTTTATTGAATTAACAAAGCGAGCTGAGTGGCTCGAATTGAGTATGGAGAATGGCTTCTATGAAGGTTTCACTTTCACCAAGAACAACGGCCAGAACGAGTCAAAGAAGAAGACTCATTTCACTAATTCTGTCAGTAATAATAAATGGAATCATCGCAAGGGACAGAATAGAGACTTCTGTTATGGGGTAGGAGGTTCAAACAGGAATGATCAGAAAGGGAAGCCGATCCCGCAATTCAGCAAGCCGCTAGAGCAGGGACCAAAACCCTGAGAGAAAGTGAAGCATGAAGGATGGAGCTATGACAGGAAATTCACTCCATTAGATCAATCACTCGAGACTGTGCTCGAGTACATGTTGACCAAGGAGATGGTCAAGTTGCCAAGGCTGGCCGATCCTCTCGTTCCTATGGAAAAATTCAAAGGCCAATTCTGCAAGTTCCACAGAACAGTGGGGCACAATACCGAGAATTGCTTCGTTCTCAAGAACATAGTTCAAGATCTTATTGACAAGAATCTTCTGATAGAAGGTGCCGAAGACGAGAATATAGATATTTTGAAAGAGCCATTTCCTCGTCATTCTACAGTAGTCATCACCAAACAGTCATTTCAACCACAAGAGCATATCAGGCCGTGCTCTGAAAAGGATATGCAAGCTCAGCATCGGGTCCTGGTATTGCAACAGGCTCAATCCAAGGCTCAGAAGATGGATCTCATCTCAGCCTTTGGCAAGATGAAAGTGTCTGACAAGCCGCTGGGGTATCTCCTGAGGTAGCCAGAAGAATGCCATGGCTCCCTAAACATTTCGTTAAGTCCGCCCCCAAGAAAAGTGAGACATCTGCACCAAAGCCAATCACAACATTATCCAATGTTTCAATTTTGGATTTAACCCAGACCTCTGCCAAGCATCAGCAGGTGTTGAGCGATCTATTGCAGAAAATCAAGGTGAAACCGAGCATAACTCCAGAAGATATGGCCCACATAGTCAATCAGGCCATGACTAATGCTCCAGTTACTTTCTCCGATGAGGATCTCCCTAAGCCTCATGTGTTCCATAACAATGCTCTGTATGTTGTGGTTCGAACCAGAGGGATGATTGTTCCTCACGTGCTGATAGACGGAGGCAGCAGCCTCAACATATGCCCGGAAATGACCGCCAAAGCTTTGGGCATAAAAGAAGAAGAGTACATCCCGGATCCGATCACCATTTATGGGTTCGACAATCATGGCCAAACAGCGAAAGGAAAAATCTTCCTGGAAATCTTTATTGACTACTCGGTCCATTCAATTCTTTTTCACGTGGTCAATGTGCCGCCCACCTATAATCTGCTTCTCGGGAGACCATGGATTCACAACACAAACGCAGTACCGTCTACCCTGCACCAGTGCATCAAGTGGTCAAAAGGTGGTATGATCACGACAGTCTTGGGCGAGGATCCGGAGCAGAGGCTTGCACAGCCCATGATTCTCAGACCCTCTTTCACTACTGATATCCCTAGCATTAGAGGGATTGAAGAGGTCAGCTTTAAAGAGAATTCGGGAATAATACAGATGACAGAGCAACCCGAGCATACGGTGGCTACGACCCGATGGGGAGGTCCACAGTTCTTCAAGATTAGAGGACGAATTGATTACAGCACACTTAAGGGTCATCCTCTATTCTCGCAATTTATGAAGGCTAAAAAGGGATTTGATTTACTAGTAAAGCACGACTACCAGCCTTTCCAAGGCTTAGGAAAAAATGAAGATGGTCGTCTTGAACCAGTGATTCCTCAGCACTGCCCTAATAGGGCCGGATTGGGCTTTAATGGCCGAAGATCTCAGAATGGCACTATTTTCGTTAAGGGAACGCATTAGAAGAATTCATTCATCTTTCCTTTTCTATTCTTTTGTCGGGATGATATCCCATTTCATTCCCATCATTGTCATTTTGATTAACTCTATCTTTCAATAAAGTTGCAAGTTTCCTTTGTTTATCTTGGTGCCATTTGTCTCTTTACTTCTCATTATCAAATCTTTGCAAAATTGTCATTACTTTGATCTCTTATTTTTTTAATTATCTTCTCAATAAAATCAATTTGTTTTATGATGAGCGATTTCCCTGAATCAATTTACTCTCCAATTTTCAGAATGTCTTCCCGGTCTATCAAGAAGCTCGTCCTTAATCCAAAAGCATGTTTAAAGTCAGCAGTAATTCATCAGGTCAAAATAAAAGCAGAATGCAGTCAGACTACAAAGCAGTCAGAAGAATCCGTAGAGTTTGATTCAGTTCTTCAAGAATTACCAGAATTTGCATCAGTTCAGAAACAAGATGAGCCATCATCCTTAGTTCCGGATCCGACCGAGGACATCAATATCGGATCAGAAGATGATCCTAGAATTCTCAAGATTGGCAGCGGTTTGAGTCTAGGAGAGAAAGAAAGGCTCACTAATTTTCTCAAGCAGCATGAAGAAGTATTCACATGGACTTATGAGGATATGCCAGGTTTAGATCCTAAATTGGTGGAACATCGCCTCGTTCTGAAACCTGATGCGAAACCAGTTAAACAGAAGTTAAGGAAAATGGATCCTCAAATTGAGCAACAGGTCAAGGAAGGACTTGAAGATCTGCTTAAAGCAGGATTCATTCGAGCAATAGACTATCCGGATTGGTTGGCGAACATCGTAGCAGTTCCCAAGAAGAATGGTAAAGTTCGAATCTGTATTGAATTTCGCGATCTCAATAAAGCTACTTCGAAGGATGACTATCCACTCCCAAATATTGACCTCCTAGTTGATAGCACGGCTGGGCATGCCATGTTCTCCTTCATGGACAGATACTCCGGATATAATCAAATCAAGTTAGCCGCTCGTGACCAATCCAAAACATCCTTCACTACGCCATGGGGCACTTTCTGTTATACAGTCATGCCGTTTGGGCTCAAGAATGCTGGGGCAACCTATCAGCGTGCTATGGCTGTTATTTTCCATGATCAGATGCATAAAATCACGGATGCATATGTTGATGATATTCTGGTAAAATCCAAAGAAGAGGAAGATCACATCGAAGCTCTCAATCAAGTTTTCAAGCGGCTCATTCTTTACAAGCTAAGACTCAACCCACAAAAATGTGTTTTTGGAGTCGAATCTGGCAAGTTGCTAGGCTTCTTAGTCAGCAAGAAGGGGATAGAGATGGATCCCGCTAAGGCCAAGGCTATCATTGGCATGCCGTCTCCGACTAATCTCAAAGAATTGCGTAGCCTTCAGGGACGCATGCAATCAATTCGGCGATTTATATCCAATTTGGCCATGAGATGTGAGCCTTTCAATCATTTGCTCAGAAAAGGAGTGAGGTTCGAATGGGGACCAGAGTGTCAGCAGTTGTTCGAACGCATCAAAAAGTATCTTCTTAATCCGCCCGTTCTAAAACCACCAGAATTGGGAAATCCCCTATTGCTATATATTTCAGTTAATCAAGTTGCTTGCAGCGGATTCTTGGCACAATACGAAGAAGGCAGTTTGATAGAACACACCATTTATTATGTGAGCAAGACCTTTATTGATTATGAGAAGAAATACTCTCAGTTAGAGAAGACATGTCTAGCTCTGGTATGGATGTGTCAGAAATTGAGACACTATCTGTTGGCATCTGAAGTCAAAATTCTATCTAAATTAAATCCTCTCAAGTACATTCTTGAACAGCCATTTCTCAGCAGACGAATTGCCAAATGGCAAGTCCTATTGATGCAATATGATCTGGAGTATGTCTCCCAACAATCTATCAAAGGCCAAGCAATCGCAGATCAATTGGCAGATTTTCCTCTAGCAGAGGAAGTTAAAGTCGAGGATGATTTCCCCGATGAGCGGATCTGCAATATTCAACAATCCTTAATTTGGAATTTATTCTTCGACGGTTCCAAGAATATGGCAGGCATAGGAATCGGAATTCTGCTAATTACACCAGAGAAGAAGATGATCCCCTTTTCTCTCAAACTGGATTTTCAGTGCACTCACAATATGGCCGAGTATGAAGCTTTGATACATGGTCTGAAAATTCTACAGGATTTTAATGTCAGAAGAGTGCATGCTTATGGCAATTCTTTGCTCGTCGTCAATCAAGTCCTAGCCGAATGGCAAGTGAAAGATCAGAAATTACTTTCTTACCAGAAAATTGTCTCAGCTCTTGCCAACAGGTTCGAAGAATTCCAACTTTTCCATATCAAAAGAGACTTCAATCTAGTTGCAGACAGCTTAGCCAATCTAGGATCCATCATGTCTTTCAAGGGTGGAGAATCTTGTTGCTCATTTGAAATTGGCAGACTTAATCAACCCGCTTTCGTCCCAGTAGAGCAGATAAACCAGGCTGAGCAAAAGAAGAAGCCCAGGTATCATGATATCAAAAATTTCATTAAAACTGGTGAATTTCCTCCAGAACTCTCAAAGAAAGAGCAGCGAGCAATTCAGCGCATGTCTGCTTGATATTTCATTCTTGCCGACGTCCTCTATCATCGTGGATTCAGTTCTGAATATTCCAGATGTTTGGACGAAGAAGAGGCCAGAGAAGTTGTGCAAGAAGCACACGAAGGCATTTGCGGTGGTCATGTTGGCTATCAGACTCTCATCAAACAAATCATCCGAGCAGGATATTACTGAAGAACCATGCAACAAGATTGCTATCGTTTTATGAAGAAGTGTGTTCAATGCCAGATACATGCACCTTCCATTCATGCGCCGGCGACATACTTGCAATCTGTCGTCTCGCCATGGTCATTTTCTATGTGGGCTTTCGATGTTGTAGGCCCCATCACTCCTTCAGCTTCTAATGGTCATAAATATTTCCTTGCCGCAACAGAATATTTTACTAAGTGGGTAGAAGCAGTCACTCTACACACAGTAGAGGGCCGACACGTGGTTTCTTTCATTCACAAGAATATCCTTTGCCGTTTCGGTATACCGCATGATATTGTGTCCGACAATGGCAGTCATTTCAAGAATGAGAGAATGAGAACATTCTGCTTAAAGTTCAGAATTCATCATCATTTTTCCGCTCCTTATTATCCTCAAGGAAATGGTCAAGCAGAGGCCACCAATAAAATTCTGATTAGAATCCTGGAGCGAACCTTGGAAACAGGCCGTGACTGGCATGAAAAGATTCATGATGCATTGTGGGCATATAGAACCACCATTTGAACTCCAACTAATGCTACTCCGTCAGAACTTGTCTATGGAACAGAAGTAGTACTGCCTCTACATGTTCAGAAACCTGCTCTGAAATTTGCATCACTTCTAGAATTACCTCTTGATCAATATCAGCAACAACGACTAGTACAACTTGATTTGCTAGATGAGAAAAGGCTCAAAGCAGCAGAGCACGCTCAATCATATCGTCAAAGGATAGCCAGACAATATGCAAAATCTGTCATCGAAAGAAAGTTTCAAGTCAATGATCTAGTGCTCAGATCAACGACTTATCTCAAACACCGCTCAGGTGGCAAGTGGTCACCCAATTGGGAAGGTCCTTATGTTGTCAAAGAGGCATTGCCTCGTAACTCCTATCGTCTCATCAATGCCGATGGAGTGGAATTACCTGATCCTATCAATGCCCGACATTTGAAAAAATTCTATACTTAAATCATGCCCTATTCTTTGTAATTCCTTCAAAATTTTCTTCAAATAATGAACAATATTCTCTTTTCCCAGTTACACTGGGGCATTTTTAATTTTTTAGTTTATCTACAAATACCCTGTATGTAGGCAGGATTAAACAAATCTCTCATGTGCACCCATTTACATTCATTTGCGTTTGCATTCATTTGCATTCATCTGCATTGATTTGCATTTGCATCGAACTACCCATTCAGGATAAGGGATAAATCCTGAGGCCCCGACAGTTGTCCAAGTTGTCGTAAGGGTGAAGACTGAAAAATCTTCCATCAAAATCAATTAGTAATTCTTCAGAATCCAGTGTTCGTGCTGGTAAACTTTCAAAACCCAGTGCTCGTACTAGTAACCATTTAAAACCCAATGCTCGTACTGGTAACCATTTAAAATCCAGTGCTCGTACTGGTAATCTTTCAAAATCCAGTGCTCATATTGGTAATTTTCTAAAATCCAGCGCTCGTACTGGTAATCTTCCGAAACCCGGTATTCGTACTCGTAATTTTTCAAAACATAATGCTTGTATTGGCATGTTTTCAAAATCCGGTGTTTACACTAGTACACTTTAAAATTCAGTGTCCACTGATTCAGTTTTCCTTCGGGATTCGAGTTCCGACTCGAATTTCCTTTCCTTAATTTGATCTAGTTTTCCTCAAGAATTCGAGTTCCGACTCGAATTTCTTTTCCTTCTGACCGGTTTAGTTTTCCTTTGGGATTCGAGTTCCGACTCGAATCTTCTTTCCTTCTAGTTGATCTAGTTTTCCTTCGGAATTCGAGTTCCGACTCGAATTTCTTTTCCTTCCAACCGGTCTAGTTTTCCTCCAGAATTCGAGTTCCGACTCGAATTTCTTCTCCTTCCAAATTGATCTACCTTTCCTTCAGGATTCAAGTTCCGACTCGAATTTCTTTTCCTTCCATAATGGACCTGGTTTTCCTTCGAAGATTCGGGTTCTGACTCAAGTTTTCTTTTCCTTCAGAGTTGGTCTAGAAAATCCAAGTTCCGACTTGAATTTTATTTCAAATCCAATTCGCTTAGCTTTCCTTTACAAGTTTGAACTTCTACTTAAACTATCCTGCGAGTTGGTCTAGAAGATCCGAGTTCCGACTCGAATTGTTTTTCAAAATCCAATTCATCTAGTTTTCCTTGAAGAATTGAATTCCGATTCGAATCTTCCCTCAAAAACCCAGTTTAGCACCTGGTTCATTCAAAGCTCACAAGTTGGAATCATTCCTTCTTAAGCTATGATCCTTAGGTTGAATTCCTATGGAATTGATAGTTCGTAGGTCAAACCCCTGCGGGACCAATGTCGTTCTCAATTGAACCAATGTCGTTCTTAGGCTAAATCCCTATTGAACCCATGTCGTTCACAGTGAACCAATGTTGTTCTCAATTGAACAAATGTCGTTCTTAGGCTGAATCCCTATTGAACCCATGTCGTTCCCAGTGAACCAATGTTGTTCTCAATTGAACCAATGTCGTTCTTAGGCTGAATCCCTATTGAACCCATGTTGTTCCCAGTGAACCAATGTTGTTCTTAATTGAACCAATGTCGTTCTCAATTGAACCAATGTCGTTCTTAGGCTGAATCCCTATAGAACCCATGTCATTCTCAGTAAACCAATTCACAATTTCGACCATCGGGTCAATCAATTTCCAATTTTCAATTATCAATTTCCAAATTTCCAATTTCCAATTTCCAATTTCCAATTTCCAATTTCCAATTTCCAATTTCCAATTTCCAATTTCCAATTTCCAATTTCCAATTTCCAATTTCCAATTATCAATTTCCAATTTCCAATTTCCAATTTCCAATTTCCAATTTCCAATTTCCAATTTCCAATTTCCAATTTCCAATTTCCAATTTCCAATTTCCAATTTCAAAATTCCAATTTCCAAAATTTGACCCTTTTGAGTCACCCAATACCCAATTTCAATTATTTTCTCTTGTGAGAGACCCTTTTTATAGGGAGAGTTCGAGGGAGCTCGCTCTTTTTGCATGCTATCCAATTCGTTCACTTAGCCCCTTTTCAGGGAGAGTTTGAAGGGACTCGTGTCTTTGTGAAACGTTTGTAAAACAAAATTCCAAATTTCACACAAGGAACCCTTTTTATAGGGAGAGACTCGACGGAGACTTGCTTTCCTTGTGGCCCCATAATTTCAGACTAGGCCATTTCATCATGAAGGACCCTCTTTTCAGGGAGAGTGTGATGAACTCGTTTCTTCATGACGAATTTACCAACCTCACCAATTCCGGCCCCCTTTCTATAAGAGAAGCCTAATGTTAGGAAGTTTTGACGAAAGCTTAATTTCTCTTAGAAAGTTTGTTTTGCAAACACCTCCTCTTCAAGGAAGAGAGGAGTAATTCCTAATTCTAATTTCTGAATCTTCTCCTTTGGGGAAAGGAGAAGAGAATTTTTGTCATGGATGTGTTGCGTTGTGCTTCAAATGCTCACATCACAAAAGGATTTCAAGAAAATTTTGCCAATTTGTCATTAAATATTTGTTGATTTCAAAAATCTTTATTGCACAAAATTATTACTTCAGAATACCTCCACTATTACTTCCGAAAGGGCAATGCTTTCACGAAAAAGGATTCAAAGTTCAAAATCTTTTTATTGGCCAATCAAAAGGATGAAGAATAAATCCGCGATATGGCCAACAAAGAGAATTCAATGTTGTTGCAAAGCCATGAGTGATTGATATTGATCGCAGTCAATGGCACATTTTTAAAGACCATTCTTGAAAAATAAAGCAGTCGAAATATCCTGGGTGATACAGAAAAATCCACTCAATTTTCATATCTCCTCAATCACCTAAGCTGCAATTAAATATCTGCAAAAGGGATCTCTCAATTGTCGTCAAGATGATGGCGAATTAAGCGAGTTGACCCCCGGGGCCAAAGAAGATTTGGATCATCTCCAAGATGACGGAGTTTGTGACGGATCCTTCCAGGGAAAGTTCAGATCACCGTCGAGATGAAGGCGAGTGTGATGAGCCTACTGACAAACCCTAAAAGATATTTGATTTCAGCTATCATCAAGAGATTCCCAACCAATGAGCCAATAACTATCAAGATAATCCCTGAGAGAAAAGAAGGATCAAAACATCTCTGAGATGAAGGAGTTTGTGACGTACCCTTCCCAAGAAAAAAAGAGAGAAAAGTCAGGACATCTCTAAAATGAAGGATGATGTAATTCCCGAAAAATCCAAGAGAGCTCCAATCTACTAAAAAGAGAGTGCAGAAAGATCATCATGAGAAAAGAATCCCAGGATATCAGACTTCCATAAATTTCTTAAACCCTGGACATTCTTTTAAATTCTTTCCCTTATCTCTCAAAAGTCCAGGCGTATTCTTCTTCTTCTGATTTATTTAAATTCTTCTGATCCTGCCTGCAATTTTTTCAAAAATATTCAGGGTCTTGTCATCTTCAGAAATACTCTTCCTCGTATATTCCATCTTCTTCATATAAAATCCTTTTTATCGAGAGATCTCTTTAAAATCCTCTTTCATTATCTCTTTTTCCTTTCAAAATTTCTTTGATCTGAACCTTTCATTTATTTCGCCAGAAAACACCATCAGTTCCAATCATGGTTCAAACGAGAGCAGAGAGAAGGGCAGCTCAACAGCGTGATAACAGCGAAGTGGAAGAGATGAACTCTTCCAGATTGTCTCGAAAACATGATTCAGATGAGGATGATGTCGACCCGGCGATGTATAAAATCTTTCAAAAGATGATGGCAAAAATGATGTCTGAGCAAGCTGGGGCAGGTTCAAAGAAAACATCCTCTAAAAACAAGGTCAAAAGGAAGCCAGTGAAGAAGCATGTCAGGATCGGCAAGAAGAAGGTTCAGCAAGACAGCACCTCTGAAGGTACAGAGTCAGAAGATGAGGATTCCGAGGAAGAACAGTTTGTGTTCGTCCCGAAACCTCTGCGACAAGTCAAGAAGGTGGCAGAGGAACCTGAATCAGTCAACAAGCCTAAAGATGGAGTCCCGGCGGAAGACTCAGTTCAAATATTGACGAAGATGGTCAAATACCTACAGATCCGAGATAAGGGAAAGAGGGTATATACCAGACAGGACTTCTACCTTGGTTTAGATGGGGACAGTAGCTTGGAAGATCTCCCCCAAAAATTTATTAAGTTCGATGGGTCCAGCAACCCAAAGGCCCATCTCGCAATGTTCTTTGCCGATTGTGCCAGATTCAGTGAAGACAATAGGGCCCTCTTCTTGTGCTTTCCTCGCAGCTTAGAAGGCGTAGCCGCAAAATGGTACGCAGAGCATATCAACCCTGTCGAACTGCAAAATTTTGATAAAGTTGTTAATCTGTTCGTGGAAAGATTCATGTTCAACACTGAAGCACTTTCGACCCTCAATCACCTGTATAACCTGAAACAAGGAGATAAGGAAAAAGTTGTAGACTTCATTCGGAGGTGGAGAGATACCTGCAACAAGATGAGAACCCCCATTTCAGAGGAGCACGCACTCCAAGTTATCCTGAACAATTTTTTTCAACCTCTTAGAAGCCTCATCTCCACTTACCCATCAAAATCATTCATAGAGCTTATCGAACGAGCTGAGTGGCTCGAGATGGGGATGGACAATGGGAACTATGAAGGCATCACTCTCATCAAGGGCGGCCAAGACCTCAAAAAGAAGGTGAATTATACATTCTCGGCTAATTCTGGGGGCAGTGGCAACAAAGATAGCAAGACCAAACAGATGGGTCAGCAAAAGGAAACCTTCAAGCAGAATGACAAGCCAGTTCTTGCCAAGCAGAAGGAAAAGATAAAACGTGAAGGTTGGGGTTATGACCGTCAATTCTCTGCTCTTGAACAGTCCCTTGAGCAAATTCTGGAGTATATGTTGAGCAAAGATATGATTAAACTCCCGAGAGTTGCTGATCCTCCGGTCTCCCTGGGAAAATGGAAGGACAAATTCTGCAAGTTCCACCGGGCAGTGGGGCACGACACCGAGCACTGCTTCGTCCTAAAGAACATCATCCAGGATTGCATTGATAAAAAACTTCTGATAGAGGATGAAGAAGAAGAGCAGCCCGCCGTCCTAACAAAGCCTTTCCCAGATCACTCAAATAACTGATGATATCAAAGTTCTCTCTTGCTTTCTTCCTTTTGTTTTTTCCCGTCATCTTGTAGGAGCAAGTCTGCCCTGTCTTTTGTGATCTTTTTGGTCACGTGCTTGTAAATAGTCAAGTTCTTGTTTTCAGTAGTTACTTATAAATGAAATATCAATTTCCTTCATACCTTTATGTTCAATTCTTACTTCTTTCGCCATATTGGGGCATCTTTTGTTAAAAAATTACATTTACACTTCAAAATATTCTTTTGCCGTTAAAATCCTGTTCTTCTCCACAATGCGAGACAAAATTTTGACGTTGTTCATGAGAGAAATGATATTACCTATGAGAGTTTTTCCAAAAAACATGAAATTTTGAAAGTCTTCATTATGACGACCAAAAAGTTCAAATACTCTTTGGTCCAACCTTTGTCAAAATCAACCCCCGAGTTGATCATGTTTTCAAAAATAAAGTTTTCGAACCATTGCATTAAAAGGTCAACCCTTGTGTTGGTCTTATCTTCCAAGATTGATTCCGAAACATTTATACCTAAAGATCAACCCTTGTGTTGGTCTTGTCTTCCAAAATGGGTTTCAAATCATTTATGTTTAAAAGATCAACCCTTGTGTTGGTCTTATCTTCCAAAGATTGGTTTCGAAAACATTGCATTCAAAGTTCAACCCTCGTGTTGATCATATCTTTTTACAAATTGATTTTGAATTGGTTTTTAAATCATTGCTTCGAAAAATTAACCCTCATGATGATCTCTCGTGAATGATCCCCCTTCAAAGATCAGCTCTCGCAGTTAATCCTCTTTTCAAAAAATGATTTCCTCGTATTCTTCTCCTACTTCTTAAAAGATCCCACATGCAGGCAGGATCAAACAAAATTCTTTTTTTTTTCAATCAACTCTTTCTTTTTATTATTTGTTTGGCGATTTTATCAGTCTTATCAAATTTTTTTTTTTTTTATTAATTTTGTCAATTTTATTGATCCTTCATTGATTTTGTTAAAATTTTCTCGTCAAATTCTTATTTTCAAAAATTACCCTTTCAGGTTAAGGGATAAACCTGATGCCTCTTTCCCATGAGGTATTCTTTTTTTTCCTTCTTCTTTTCCCACTCAGGTTAAGGGATAAACCTGAATTTCCCACTCAAGTTAAGGGATAAACCTGAATTTCCCTCTCAGGTTAAGGGATAAACCTGAACCTCGTCCCGCGAGGTTCTTCTTCCTTCAGGATCAGGGATAATCCTGAAGTCTTTCATCATCTTCCAAGTATCTTTAATTTTCTACCAAGCTTCGCCATTCTTTTAGATCTTTGTCAATCTTTGTCAATTTTTTATTACTGATTCTTTATCAATTTTATTGATTCTTTTTCATTTGTTATCAATTCTTTTAATTCTTTATCAACCATTTATTAAATTTTGTTAAATTTGTCAATTTTATTCCTTCATTCCCTTTCAGGTTAAGGGATAAACCTGAATCATCTTCCATTCTCATCAAATCCTAATTTTCTTTTTATCTTTCCCTTCTAAAGATTCGGGTTCCGACTCGAGTCTTCCTCCTATCTTTTCGTTTGAAGTTTCGAGTTCCGACTCGGGCTTCCCTTTGGTTCTGATTGAACCAATTGTTTTCTTTTATCTTTTGTCTTTTTAAAGATTCGGGTTTCGACTCGGGTCTTCCTTTTATCTTTTCTTTTGAGGTTTCGAGTTCCGACTCGGGCTTCCCTTTGGTTCTGATTGGACCAATCGTTTCCTTTTATCTTTTATCCTTTCCTTTTAAAGATTCAGGTTCCGACTCGAGTCTTCCCTTTCATCTTTCCTTTTGAAGTTCCGAGTTCCGACTCGGACTTCCTTTTTAATCCAATCCTCGCGTTGGAAATCCATCATTTCTATAGAAAACCGAGTTTCAACTCGGGTTTTCCTTCTATTATTTTTCGTTCGAAGTTTCGAGTTCCGACTCGGACTTCCTTTTTAATCCAATCCTCGCATTGGAAATCCATCATTTTAAGAAAACCGAATTTCAACTTGGGGTTTTCATCTATTATTTTTCATTCGAAGTTTCGAGTTCCGACTCAGACTTCCTTTTGAATCCAATCCTCGCATTGGAAAATCAATCATTTCTTTAGAAAACCGAGTTTCAGCTCGGGTTTTTCCTTCTATTATTTTCCGTTTGAAGTCCCGAGTTCCGACTCGGACTTCCTTTTGAATCCAATCCTCGCATTGGAAAACAATTATCTCTTTAGAAATTTAAGTTTTTAAAACTCAATTTTCTCTTTCATCTTTTATCTTGAAAATCTGGGTTCCAACTCGGGTTTTCCCCTTTTATATATTTCATCTCCTTGAATATCCAAATTGAGTTTTATTCTCTTTAAAATCCCTTCATTATCGTTCAGGAACCATTCATAGAAGCAGCGCAACCTTTTATAATGGCCCTTCCAAATCCAGTCTAACACTGGTCCTTCATCAAAATCCTTCATAAAATCCAATTCTCACATTGGTCCTTCCAAATCCAGTCTAACACTGGTCCTTCATCAAAATCCTTCATAAAATCCAATTCTCACATTGGTCCTTCCAAATCCAGTCTAACACTGGTCCTTCATCAGAATCCTTCACCAAATCCAATTCTCGTATTGGTCCTTTAAAATTCCAGTTTTACACTGGTCCTTCAAAATCCCAATGTTTACATTGGTCCTTCCAAAATTCCAATGTTTTTACATTGGTCCTTCCAAAAATTCCAATTTTCACAAATTGGTGCTTCAAAATTCCAATGTTTACATTGGTCCTTCCGAAAATTCCAATTTTCTCGAATTGGTCCTTCCAAAATTCCAATGTTTAAATTGGTCCTTCAAAATTCCAATTTCCACAAATTGGTCCTTCCAAAATTCCAATTCCATGAATTGGTCCTTCCAAAATTCCAATGTTTACATTGGCCCTTCAAAATTCCAATTTTCACAAATTGGTCCTTCAAAATTTCAGTTTTACACTGGTCCTTCAAAATCTCAATCAGTCCTCCAAAAATTCCAATGTGTATATTGGTCCTTCAAAATTCCAATTAGCACTGGACCTTACCAAAATCTTCCTTTACCAAAATCTTCCTTTATCAAAATCCTTCTCAAATTCCAGTTTAGCGCTGGTCCCTTGCCAAAGTCTTTTTATCAAAAGTTCCTTTACCAAATTCTCCTACAAGATTCTTCACCAAAATTCTTTACTTAACCTCGTTCTTTAAGTTGGTCTCGTAAAATCCAGTTTTATCGATCAAAATTGCCAAAAAATAAAAAATGTTCAGCCCAAGGTCCTATCAAAATCTATATTGAGTGATTATTTCACAAGGATCCTCGAAAACTCTGCCAATTTGCTAAAAATATGTCTTGATTCCAATATTTTACTGCACAAAAAGAATCACCTCGAATTACCTCTAGTATTCTTTTCAAAAGGGTGAAGCTTTTTGCGAAAAGGAGTGAAAATTCAAATCTTCTCTCTGTTGGTCAACCAAGAGGATGCAAGAAAGATCCTTGGTATGATTAGCAAAAGAAATATTCAATGATGTTGAAAAGCTAGAAACCGAATCGATGTTGATCATAGCTATGACGCATGTTTTAAGTCAACTTTCTGGCAATCAGGCAGTGGAAATATCATGAGCGTTAAAAAGAATTCACTCAATCCATATCTTCTCATTCATTCATTCAAGTTTCAATCAAATATCCACAAAAGGGATCTCTCAATTGTCGTCAAGATGAAGGCGAATTAAGCGAGTAGACCCCCGGGGCCAAAGAAGATTTGAAACATCTCCAAGATGACGGAGTTTGTGACGGATCCTTCCAGGGAAAGTTCAGATCACCGTCGAGATGAAGGCGAGTGTGATGAACCTACCGACAAACCCTAAAAGATATTTGATTGCTGCTATCATCAAGAGATTTTTAACCAATGAGCCAATATAATCCCTGAGGAAAAGAAGGATCGAAGCATCTCCAAGATGACGGAGTTTGCGACGTACCCTTCCCCTGAAAAAGAGAGAAAAGTCAGGAAACATCCAAATGAAGAATGATGTAATAAACTTTCCCTGAAACCCAAGAAAGCTCAATGCCCTTAAGAGAGTGCCAAAAGATCGTTATGGGAAAAGCCTCAGGATATCAGACTGCCAAAGTTGTCAGGAATCATCTTTTCTTATGCGAAATCCTTTAATCAATGTCTTTTCACTACTTGCTTTTATGAAACTAAGAGTATTTATTCTCTACTCATATCAAGGAAATGGATAACTTCCTTGAAGAAGCTCAACAGCTTTAAAATTTGAATCTAACTTTAGAATCAAAGGAGTTAACCTCATTTTGGAGGAAATACTCTAGGTGAAAAAAGGGAATATCTTTCGCACATACATGCACACTTTCAAGCGTTTGAATCAATTACAAATTCATCCTATTGGCAAAATTTTCTAGTTATCAAAAAATGAGATAAATGCTCAATATCCATTTTGATACAACCTAGCGTTGTTTGTACATTCTTTAAACGAGAATTGCCTCATTCTGGTGAGGTATTTCTCCCAGTCCCATCATGGTCTTCCCCCATCAAGGAGTCCATACTTTGTATATCCATTCAAATAAAGAATTATACTTGAACCTCGTCTCATGAGGTATTTTTCAAAAAAATGTCTCATCCAGGTTAAGGGCTAAGCCTGTGTCTTTTCAAAAATCCTTATCTTTGTCTCAACCTTGAAACTTCTTCAAAATTTCTCCTTTTATCATTTCGGGATCTTTATCTCAAAGTCCCATCACGATTTTCTCGTTTTCTCCTATCCAAATTATTTTCATTCTCGAAGATTTCGTTCTCTTCTCAAAACCCTTTCAGAATAAGGTGCAAAACCTGAAAAATAAAGCTTTTAAAGCCAATTCTTCCATACCCAGTTTAGACCATTTGACTGGGGCATTTTTAAAGAAAATTTGGCGTGTCTTCTTTGCCGCTAAGCTCGGCTTATAACCGGCTTAGCAGCAAAGAGGGGCATCTGTGAACACCCCAAATTTTCCAAAAAATCCAAAAATGACCTTTTTGCCCCTGACCTCCGTCTTCGGAATAACCGGGTAAATTTTTAACCAAAAAAACTCCATTCATTCCTTGAATTCGTTAGAATTCGGACCCAGAGTCTTAGCTCTGACCCAACTTTGATCCAAATCGGATCCGATCCCCTCTTTGAGAAAAATTTCAAAAATAAAAACCCGAATTCTCATAAAACTCTCTTTTGTAAATATTTTTGCAAAAAATACAAAAAAATCAGTTTTTAATCTTTATTTCTCGCAAACCTTAGGATTTTATTCTAAAAAAAAAAAATACAAAAAAATTGAAAAATAAAACAAAAACCAAAAAAAAAATGGAAAATTTCAAAGAAAAATGAATGAGTTTAAACTGTTTAAAGTCCATTTTTGCTAAAAAAATCATTTTTAAACCATTTTTTTATAAAATTTTTGTTAAGGGAGCCTCTTTTCGGAAAAACCAAAAAAAAAAGTTTACAAATGAACCCTAATCGCCCCCCCTCTCGTTCACGCTCGAAACCCTCATCGCCCGGCCGCCTTCTCCCTCTCTCGGCTCAGCCTTCACAGACCTTCTCCGGAACTTTCCATGGCCAGGTGCAATCTCTAACACCGAAACCCTTAACCACAAGCAGCCATCTCCCGAACTCCTTCGCGAAGCTTCCGCCGAACACTCCCCTGTGCGAGCTCTCTCTCCTCCGTCCATCTGCAACAAACCTCCATCTCTTCATCTTCAGCCTCTCATCCCCCAACCGAAACCTCCCTCTTCCCCTTTAAAAGAGACACACCGGGAACCCTAAATCCCATCCATCTTCACCCCGACACCCCTCTTCCTCTCTGCATCCATTTTTCAATCCAGCTTCACCCCTTCATCGCTTCACGCATCTTCTGCTTCCCCTTTTTATAAGTAAAGATTCTTTGGTGAAAATTCTGAATTCAATAGACCATCACATTTTAACTATATGTGGTCTGCTTTCAGGATTTATCCCCTTATCCTGGATGGGGAAGAAAAGGAAAGAAATACCTCGTCAGTAGGAGGCATCAGATTTATCTCTTATCTTGAAAGGATAAAGAAGGAATTATAAAAAGAATAATCCTGAAGCTTGAAATTTGGGATGGATTAGTTCGAAGGCTGGATTTTGGAAGAAGATCCCACCCGGCAGTTGGGGTTTTTGAAAAAGAAGAGAGTCCGACTTGGAACTCGTGTGTTTAAAAAGGAAGATGGAATATATAAAGGGGAGAACCCGAGTCAAAACCGGGATGTTCAAGATAAAAAGATAAGAGAGAAATTTTGAGTTGGAAAACTCGAATTCTCAAGGCAGCGATTGGTCCCAACATGAGTATTGGATCTAAAAGGAAGTCCTAGTCGGAACTCGGAACTTCAAATGAAAGAATAAAAGGAAAAGCCCGAGTGGAAACTCAGATCTTCAAAACAAAGGATAAAAGAAAATTTTTGAGTTTAAAAAATTCAAAATTTCGACGCAACGATTGGTTCCAACACGAGCATTGGATCCAAAAGGAAGTCTGAGTCGGAACTCGGAACTTCAAACGACAGAAATAAAGGGAAAAGCCCGAGTGGGAACTCAAATCTTCAAAACAAAAGATAAAAGAGATTTTTTATTTGAAAAATTTGAAATTTCGATGCAACGATTGGTTCCAACGTGAGCATTGGATCCAAAAGGAAGTCCTAGTCGGAACTCAGAACTTCAAACAAAATAATAGAGGAAAAACCCGAGCTGGAACTCGGATCTTCAAAATAAAAGATAAAAGAGAAACCTGAGTTTGAAAACTTAATTTTCTGAAGAAATGATTGGTTCCAACACGAGCATTGGATCAAAAAAGATAAGCCCGAATCGAAACTCGTGTTTTTGACAGAAAGTTTTAATCAAAAGATTGAATTTTGAAAATTTGCCAGTGTGAGGACCGGATCTAGGATTGAGAATAACCATTTTGAGGACTGAATTATTTGTATGTGATCTGATTGTCAGGATTGTCCCCTTATCTTGATTTGGGGAAGAAATAAAATTTGAGAAGAACTGACGAGAAGAGATAGAAATTGATGGAAGATTTGACAAAAGAGAAGAATCAAGGAAATTTTATGGAAATTATCTTTATAACAGAATTCTCACAGGTAGCATTGTTGCTCCTATGAGTGGTTTTAGGATTATCCCTTATCCTGAATGGGAAAAATAATAAAAAGAATACCTCATTGAAAGGAGGCATCAGGTTTATCCCTTAACCTGAAAGGGTATTTTTAAAGATAAAGGTAGATAAAAAATAAGATTGATGAAAAATTGTTAACACTTGACAAATACTGACAATAATTTGATAAAAACTTGATTAAATTGAGAAAATAAACCATATGAATGAAATTTATTAAAGATTACAAGATCACTTGAAAATTAGTAGAACTTGAGGAAAGAATTTTGTCTAATCCTGCCTGCATATAATGAAGGAAGATGATTATAGATCAAAAATAAAATGCCCCAGTATTATGGAGAAAATGCGAGAATTGATAAAAGATCATTGTTTTATTGAAAATGGCTCTTTGGATAGTACAAGAGGCTTTAAAATGAACATTTCAGGTATAAAACTTCTTTAAATGCAGAGCATTGATAGAATCTGACATTTCCACCCCATTTGTGTTGATCAGACAATATGAATTGCGAGGAAGTGCTTCCTTAACCACATAGGGGCCTTCCCAATTGGGTGACCACTTGCCCCGTGGTCGATGCTTGAGATGAGTTGTCGATCTGAGCACCAAATCGTTAACTCAGAATTTTCTCTCAATGACGGTCTTGGCATAGTGTCTAGCTATCCTCTGTCGATAAGCTTGAGCATGCTCTGCTGTCTTGAGCCTTTTTTCATCTAGTAGATCCAGTTGTACCAATCTCTGCTGCTGATATTGATTAAGTGGCAATTCTATAAGGGAAGAAAATTTGAGAGTGGGCTTCTGGACATGGAGAGGTAACACCACTTCAGTTCCGTAAACAAGTTCTGAAGGAGTGGCATTGGTTGGAGTCTGAATGGTGGTTCGGTACGCCCAAAGTGCATAATGAATTTTCTCATGCCAATCTCGACCTGTCCTCACAGTCCTTTCCAAAATGCGAATCAAAATTTTATTGGTAGTCACTGCTTGGCCGCTCCCTTGAGGATAGTAGGGAGCTGAGAAATGGTGGCAAATTTTGAATTTAGAACAAAATGTTTTCACCCTCTCATTTTTGAAATGGCTTTTATTGTCAGAAATAATGTCATGTGTTATGCCAAAGCGGCAAAAAATGTTCTTGTGAATGAAAGAAACCACATGGCAGCCTTCTATTGTGCGCAGAGTGACAACTTCAACCCACTTTGTGAAATACTCTATAGCGGCTAGAAAATATTTATGGCCGTTGGAAGCAAAAGGGGTAATTGGGCCTATGACGTCGAACGCCCACATAGAAAATGGCCAAGGAGAAACAACTAATTGCAAATACGTGGCCGGCGCATGAATAGAAGGTGCATGCATCTGGCACTTGACGCACTTCTTCACAAATCTATGACAGTCCTATTGCATGGTATTCCAGTAGTACCCTGCTCGGATGATCTGTTTGACAAGAGTCTGATAGCCAACATGACCACCACAGATTCCTTCATGTGCCTCTTGGATAATTTTCATAGCTTCTTCTTTGTCTAAGCATCTTGCATACTCAGAACTGAACCCACGTCGGTAGAGGATATTGGCGAGAATGAAATAACGAGTAGACATACACTGAATTGCATGTTGCTCCCTTTTTGGCATTTCTGGTGGAAATTCACCAGTCTTAATGAAATTTTTGATATTTTGATACCAAGGCTTCTCCTTCTGATTGACTTGGTTTACTTGCATGGTTGAAATGAAAGCAGGTTGCTCAAGTCTGCCAATTTCGAAAGAACGACATGATTCGCTGCCCTTGAAGGATAAAATGGAGCCTAGGCTGGCTAAGCCTTCAGCTATCTGATTGTGCTCTCTTCTGATGTGATTGAGCTGAAATTCTTCAAAGCTGTCCACAAGAGCTAGGACGATCTTCTGATAGGGAATCAATTTGGAATCTTTCACCTGTCATTCAGTGTTAACTTGACTGACAACAAGTAATGAATCGCCAAAGGCATGCACTCTCTTGACATTGAAACTTTGCAGAATTTTGAGGCCTTGTATTAGAGCTTCATACTCGGCCATATTATGAGTGCATTGAAAACCAAGCTTGAGAGAATAAGGGATCATTTCTTTTTCTGGAGTGATTAACAAAACTCCAATCCCTATGCCAGACATATTTTTAGAGTCATCGAAGAACAAGTTCCAAACTGGAGACTGTTCGATATTGTAGATGTGCTCATCAGGAAAATCATCCTCTGCTTTAATTTCTTCTGTCAAAGGAAAATCTGCCAACTGATCTGCGATTGCTTGGCCTTTAATTGACTTTTGAGAAATATACTCTAAGTCATATTGCATCAGAAAGACTTTCCACTTCGCAATCTGTCCAGTGAGAAATGGTTGTTCCAAAATGTATCTGAGAGAATTAAGCTTTGATAGGAATTTGATTTCAGATGCCAACAAGTAATGTCTCAATTTCTGGCACATCCAAACCAGAGCTAGACAAGTCTTCTCCATCTGAGAATACTTCTTCTCATAGTCAATGAAAGTTTTGCTCACGTAGTAGATGGTATGCTCTATTAGGCTGCCTTCTTCATACTGTGCGAGGAATCCACCACAGGCATTTTGATTGACGAAAATGTACAATAAGAGAGGCTTTCCCAATTTTGGCGGCTTCAAAACTGGTAGATTAAGGAGATACTGCTTGATGCGCTTAAACGAGAGTTGGCATTCTGATCCCCATTCAAATTTAACTCCTTTTCTTAGCAAATGATTGAAAGGTTCACATCTCATAGCCAAATTGGAGATGAATCTGCGAATAGACTGAATACGCCCTTGAAGGCTTCGCAGTTCCCTGAGGTTAGTTGGAGGCGGCATATCAATAATTGCCTTTGCTTTGGCTGGATCCACCTCTATTCCTTTCTTGCTGATAATGAAACCGAGCAATTCGTCGGACTCTACTCCAAAAACACATTTCTGAGGATTAAGTCTCAACTTATAAAGTATGAGTCTTTCAAAAACTTGACCAAGAGCATCAAGGTGATCCTCTTCTTCTTTAGACTTGACCAGAATGTCATCCACATATGCATCCATATTTTTGTGCATCTGGTCATGAAAAATAACAGGCATTGCTCTTTGGTAGGTTGCCCCGGCATTTTTGAGCCCAAACGACATTACTGTGTAGCAAAAGGTTCCCCATGGTGTAGTAAATGAAGTCTTTGACTGATCATGAATGGCCAGCTTGATCTGATTATAGCCTGAATATCCATCCATGAAAGAAAACATGGCATGACCCGCTGTGCTATCGATCAACAGATCAATGTTGGGAAGTGGATAATCATCCTTCGGGGTAGCCTTGTTGAGATCCCGGAAATCAATGCAGATCCAAACTTTTTCGTTCTTTTTAGGAACTGCCACGATATTTGCCAACCAATCGGGGTAATTTATGGCTCGGATGAAGCCTGCTTTTAACAAATCTTCAAGTCCTTCCTTGACTTGCTGCTCAACTCGAGGGTCTAACTTCCTCAATTTCTGCTTGATTGGTCTGTAATCTGGTTTCAACTTGAGTCGATGCTCAACCAGTTTGGGATCTAATCCTGGCATATCTTCATAAGTTCAGGCAAATACTTCTTGATGTTGCTTAAGGAATTGGATGAGTCTCGCTTTTTCAACTGTATTTAGACCCGAACTGATTTTGAGGATTTTCGGATCATCTTCCGAACCAATGTTGATATCTTGTAAAAACCCCAAATTTTTCAAAGTTTTATAAAAATGACCCTTTTGCCCCTAACTCCGTTTTCTGAGAAAATCAAAGCAATTTCAAAGCTAAACTTCAGTCATTCTTCAGATTTTCTGAATTAAATTCCATATTAATATATTCAAATTCAATTTCGGATCCGAATCTAGTGTTTTAAATCCGTATTTCCTCAAAATCCGGATCCAAATGTATTTTCTGATGAAATTCCCCCAAAAATAGCCTTGAATTCTAAAAAAAATCACTTTTGTAAATACTTTGCGAAAATACAAAAAATAGTTTTTTATCTTTGTCTTCTCGTAAAAACTTTAGGATTTTATTCTAAAAATGTAAAAAAATGGAAAAATAACATAAAAAACCAAAAAATTAGGAAAAACTACAAGAAAAGTGAAGGATTTTTAAGCTTTTTGAAGCCATTTTGCCGAAAAACCTAATTTTTAAACCATTTTTCAAAAATTTCCTAAAAGAGGACCACCTTTATGGGAAAAGGGGAAAATTCTAACGGATCCCTTCCTGCGTTCTTCCCTCCTTTCTCCATCGTTGATCTAAAACGAACCCTTCTTCTTCACGCCTTCCATCTTCAACAGAGTAATTCCTGAAGCTTCTTCCCTGTCTTTAAAAAGGGCGTGAAGGAGAAGGGCAGAGGAGGAAGGAAACCCACCATCATCGAGCTTTTCCGGCTAAACCGATTATCAACATCCACTCTTTACCTCCCGCAGCCATCGCTTCATATCAGAGGAAGTGTTACCACCCGATCTAGCAAGCGGTAAGTGAATGATCTTCCAGCAACACGCCTTAAGGATTCATCCCTTCAACTTCAACCTCTGTTAATCTAAGGTGAGATTTCTTCCCCTTCCTTTTTATTTCCTATGTAAAATCATCGTTCCATGCTTTCTTTTCTTATGATCTTTGTATAATATCCATTATCCTCTTCTTGTTTTTTTTTTTTTTAAACTTCTATTCACTAAATGCATAATCTGCAGGCTCAATCCGTATATAACGAGATTGGCCTGCACATTGCAATATAAACGAAATGAAGGCATTCCTACATTTTTGCTTTTCTCTTACAGTTCCCCTATGAATTTCCTTTTCACGCACTTTGAATGCCTGTATATATTTGATATTCCGTCTCTTGTTTCCATCTCTTTACCTATGTGTTAAGTCTCTACGCTTATTTGATTCTCAATTTATACTAGACTCTCATTTCCCAGTTTGCATCCGTCATGGGTAATCGAGTAAACATCAAACCTGCAAGCTTTCTAGCTTCAGGTCGATGCTAATGGCTCTTTTTCATCCCCTGTATGTTTTATATTATGCATCCAATGTATTTCTTATAAATGTTGTATCATATCTTTCCTGTTTTGCAATTCCCATAGTTATTATACTGAATTATCTCTCTGATAAAATTGATTTCCCGTCTGACTTCGATGGCATCCAGATGGCATCATACTGAATCTTTCACTATCGATTTCACTGGATCCCATGTGACACAACATTTGTGTCTGAATCAAACTCATAAGATGTTAGATATCAACGTTTTCATAAAAATTCTATATCTACCAGGAAACGCCTCGTTAAGTAGTGACCCATTGGGTTTGTTGGATTCTCTTTTAAACCCTCGCTTTGCTCCCCTTTGTAAATATGGGTTGGCTCATTCTCTTTACAGACTTAAATATGCGGGTGTTTCACTTTAGCCTCAAACCCATCACCACCAGTTTTTGATCCCTTGCACCCCCGTTGAAGATTGTTAACCGATTGCCCTTTTCAAAGGCATGATTGTTTCATTTTGCGTCAATTGTTTTTTTTTTTTTTATTATTTATTACCGAGAAGGTTCGGAGTCAAGTTAATTCTATTGGTGATATAATATATACGTTCTGATGATACTAAAATCTGAGGTGATGGGTGGAGAACTGGAAAGAGAAGATGATCAGTAAAGAGGATCCCTATTCCTCAAGCCATTCAAGAATGACCAGTTAAACAAAAAGGCTGGCTCGTGAATTCCTTGTGTGTTCACCGTGATGACCCCTGGTCATCTATGAGTGTTCATATCAGCTCATTTGATCATCATATTACCCCTCCCCCTCAAATGGCACCTCTCTGCAGCCTTGTGTTTGGTGACAAATGCGTGAATGACAGTCAACTCATGATATCTTTTGCCACCAGATATCATGAGAACATTACAGTTAGGAATCATTCATGGTGGGGCTCATACCAAGGCTGTGTTCAATCGTTAAAATTAGCTTGATAGTAGGGATCATCCTGGGGATTTAATTAAGTTGTTGAAAACCGCGTGAATCAATAACCATAACCTGTCAATGAAAATCAGTTCATTAATGCTAACATCTTTCACATTTGGCCAGAGAAGCATTTACAGTAAGATGCCCAGATTCAGGATAAGCATCATATCACGTGTGGTACATCCTGTACACCCTTCTGTAATCTTGATCTAAATCCAGCAGTATTGTCTGATCAAACAAACTTAATGTCCAAATTGCATGGCCATGAGATGTTCAAGCCCTTAAGAGATGACTTATGCAACTTGGAAGGTTCACCCATGAGAAACAGGTGGTTTCACGAAGTAGGAAGGTGTTGGATCTGCTAGTCCTGTTTTCAACAATGGGGACCAAGAGAATGGAATTTCTGAAAACATGGAGGAAGGGTAAATTTTTTAGCTAATATCGTGTTCCACATTGGAGCAGACTAGCAGATGATGTATTCATTGTTTCAATAATACTGGATTTGTCACAATTCTGTGAGTATCAATCAAGTTATGAGTCCCTATAGGGTTTTCACTGCTCACTTGAATTTTCCATATACAAGATTGACTTTTTTTTTTGCAGATTTCATGATTCATGCAAAATATTTAATGCTTCACCAAGCCCTATTCCTCTAAAACATCCATTTACAATCCCCCCACCTGTAATTTAGCATCTTCTGTATTTCACGGGACATTAACATTTTCTAGGCATTCAATTATATCCGACCTGCATTAACAACAGCCCTTGTTATTCTTATTATGCCAACAGTCTTCTTCTCTTCCGCAGTTCATTTTGGAAATCCTCTTTGGTTTTAGCATGTTGTGGAGGTCTGTGTGTTGCTGATCCTCTATTTTTCAATTATGAATTTGCATTTTGATTCTTTAGGTTTTACTTGTAACTAACATCACACAACCTTGGGTTACAGCCTGAGTTGTTGTCGCTGGAAACAAACGAGCTTAAACATAATGGTATGATGTTCTACAACCTGTTACACTGTGAAAATGTTCCAAAAGGGGGGCCGATGCACTATAGAATGAGCACAGAACATTGATATGTGTTGATTAAAACAAAGGTGGTTGCCACCATTGTCCTAACCAATTTTTTTTTTTTTGCTCCAGAGATGGAAATACAATTTCCAATTAGCAAAAGCCATTTTTGCTGCAGTAGAGTTTGCTGCAGATGATTGTTTAGTTTTATTTGATAGATTTCCCCCTGCATATCCTTTGCGTTCTGTTCCTTTATAATAATCCTCTTAGCTCTAAGGTTTTAAAGAGCCCATACACTTCAATAGACGATCCTACTGGAGCCCATTCAAAAAGACATGATTCTATACTTTGAATTCCAACGTTGGTCCCAGCACAAATTCAGATCTAAGCTTGCAGAAAAAGTAATACAGGATCAAGGTTCTGGAAGATTTATTCTAAGTTTGCAGAAAAGATGCTACAGTTTTTTTTTATGACAGTTTTTTCTACCAATTGTCTGATTCATTTTAACTCACTTGTTTATAGCTGCTTACTCCATTTAGCATTTCTTCATGTGCTTAACCACTATAATATCTGTTATTAGCACAACATTCACAGCCACTATGGTCTTCTGCATGTTCATCTCCAAAATCGGCATATTATTTTCAGTCATTCCTTCATCATTAACCTAACCCAGTTGTGGTTAAATAGCCCATTGCGCAGGGGTATACTTCACCTCACCTTTTCCCATCACAAACTGCCTTCACTGCCAAAAGGGTTGTTTGCAGCAACCTGGACATGATCTGTCCCTCATCATATCTCCCTATTGTATATACCCCATATATATATATATATATATACACCTATACATAGATATATATACTTATATACATGTGAATATACATATGTACATATATATAGGTATATATATCCTTTTCACCCTTTCCATCATTCATATCTTGGTTTATGAACATTTGTTTTTAGATATCCATGTGATATATGCCATTATTCTTCTATTTTTCATATTAACCCAAATGCTTTTGCAGGAAATATGTGGAAAATATCATCATTGGGAGTTGTAAATTCAATTTTGTGTATTGTAATAGTTAGACCTTAATGAGAATTTATATTTTCTGTTTTAGATAGAATGAATGAGCATTGTAAATATCATAAAGTGCTTGTTTTCATGTATTTTTGCCTTTATTTCTCAATTTCTCACAAATGGCAACACAAATGGCACGTGCACCATTTCGTAAGAGGTAATTAATCCTAAGTTGACGATTTACATCAATGGCCATAGTCAGGATGCAAACAAGACTTAGTATTTTTATCTTTTATAAAATAACATTGGACCCACACTGGATCCCTTTTCAAAAACCATCATATTTTCTTTAAATATTTTCCTCTTTTATCAGAATTTAATCTAAAATTAATTCAATATATATACCAATGGCCATAGTCATGGTATATTGAGAGTTAATTTAATTTTAAATTCTATAAAAGCACCAAAATACGTTTGATTCTTCACTTGAATTTAAATGTGGTTATGATATAATACATTCAATGACCATAGTCAGGGATGTATTATATCTTCAACCTCATTCTTAATTCACTTAAAGAATAGAATATGCTTTTCAAATACAATTTCAAAGTTATTTAAATTCATTCATCATTTAGGATAGAACTGCATCATATTTTCAAAATTCCTTTTTCAAAAACTCCAAGTGATGTTAATATCTTCTTCAATCAATCTTCAATTCTTGTAAAATCCAATTCATCTTTTCATTTTCATTCTCAATTTCGAAGTCCAAATTGACTTTGGAATTTCAAAATTCCAATTAAATTCAAAAACTCAAAATTTCAAAGTTCAATTTAACTTTGAAATTTTTGATTCACTCTCAAAGTCAAAATCAATTTTCTTACCTTCAAATTCAAAATAAAAGTTTGAGATTTATTCTGAATCTCAAAACTTAACCCCTCTTAAATTTTAAATTCAATCTGGGTTCACAAAACCCAGATCCATCTTCAGTAGTCCCATTTGGATTTTTTCCAAAATCCAAAGTTAGTTCCTAATCCCAACTTGGATCCAGATTTCCAAGTACAAATTTCACTTTGGATCTCAGACTTAAGATCCAAAATCTATTTAGAATCTAGAATCCAATTCCACTTTGGATCTCAGACTTAAGATCCATAATCCATTTAGGATCCAGAATCCAATCCCATCTTGGATTTCATATTACAAATCCAAATTCCATTTAGGATCCAGAACCAATTTCACTTTGGATCTCAGACTTCAGATCCAAAATTCATTTTAGGATCCAGAATCCAGTTCCATATTGGATCTCAAGTCCAAATTCCATCTAGAATCCAATTCCCTCTTGGATCATAGGCTTCAGATCCAAAGTCCTTTTAGACCCAGAATTCAATTTTACCTTAGATCTCATATCCAAAATCCATCTTAGGATCCAGAATCCAACTTCACCTTGGATCTCAGACTTCAGATCCAAAATTCATTTTAGGATCCAGAATCCAGTTCCATATTGGATCTCAAGTTCAAATTTCATCTTGAATTCCAGATTTCAAAAACAACTTCTATTCTCAATTCTAATTTTTAAATCCAATTCCATTTCATTCCAGATTTCAAAATCCAAGTTTATCTTGACTCCCAAAAATTCCAAAAACCAATTCTATTTCTCAATTCTATTTTTTCCAAATCTCCTTCTGATTTCAAACTTCAAAGTTAGAATTTCATTCCATTTCATCTCTATTCGGATTCAAAGTCCATTTATGACTTTGAAATTACCTTTCTTCTTTTATCTCAAACTTCAAAATCATCTCTTTCAAAACCCAGATTTATTTTTCCAAACTCTGATTATTCCAAAAACTTAAAATTTTAAATCTTAAGTTCTAAAGTTAAAAACCATTTTTTCACTCTATTATCAGATTCATCTCAGAAATACTTGGAGATTTCCAAAATCATTTTTTAAAGAGCATACATCCTTGCATTTGCACAAGCATGATTCTTTGTGCATTTAGACTTAGAATAAATTCTTAGATAATTTCTTAGCAAAGCAAAATGCATGAATTCAACCTTTGGTTCGATTACCCCCGGTAAAGGCTCCAGGAACGGTCGAACCTCGTACCGACAAACGGATCCCGTCTCCTAGTTTTCCCGCAAATATTTCAAAACGGAGGCGAGTTATTTTCTCAAATATTTTCAAAATTAAGGTCAAGTGAGACCCCGCAAAAGAGTTCCTCTTTCTCTTCTTTTCTTTTCTTTTCTTTTCTCTTCTCTCTTCTTTTCTGTCTTTTATTTTCTCCCTTCAAAAAGGAGGAAATAAAAGGTTGGAAAGGAAAAGAGAAAGAAGAGAGAGAATATTACGAGAGAAAAAAATTTGCGATGATCACATATCCTTAGTTGGATCTTGAACCAAAGATGAAGGTTCATCCTGCTTCTGAATGTGAGCAAATTCTGGCAATTCTTGGATAGTTGAATCAAGTTCTGCTAGCTCTTTGGTCTGCTTTACTACCTGGCTGACCTCTGCTCTGTCTTTCATCTTAGGAATCCTTGCCAATTTTAAATATTTGGGATTGATAATGAATTTCTTCATTGATTCAGGAGTTATGATCCTGAAAATGCCAAGAAAGGTTTTTAAGGAAAGTATAAGCCAACAACAAGCTTTTGGTATAAAGCAAAGAACAAATGACACAAAAAAATATAAGAAAGAATGATAGATGCCCAAATATGAAGAGAAAATTGATCTTTTCATTGATTGAAAATGAGATATTTACAAGATTGACAAAAAGATGAGACTGTGTCGTCCCTACAAGATTTAACAGGAAAATAAGGACAGAAAGCAGGAAAAACTAAGGCATCATCTTCTCATTTGTTTTCTCTGACAAATATTGTTTTCTTGCTAGAAGTCTGACCGGTGAATCCCAACCCTGAATTGTCTGAATGCTGAATGGGAATGATTGGCTTCACTATACCATCTTCATTTCTTCCCATGCTCCAGAATGGCTGGTATCCATGTTTTATCAGCAGATCAAATCCTTTTCTTGCTTTGGAAAATTATGGAAATAAAGGATGATCTTTGAAGGAGGTGTAGTCGATACGTCCTCCCAACTTGAAGAAACAGGGTCCTTGCCATTGGACTACTGCTGCCATATTTTCTTCTTTCTGGACATCTTTCAGCTTCAGCATTTCTAAGTTTTCGCTGAGGTTGATTTCATCGGTTTCTCGGATGCTTGGAATATCTGCTGTGAACGTTGGACGAGGAATCATAGGTTGTGACAGCCTTTCTTCGGGATCCTCTCCCAGAATGGTGGTAATCATTCCTCCCTTGGACCATTTTATGCACTGGTGGAGGGTTGATGGAACAACATTAGCATTGTGGATCCATGTTCGTTCTAGCAGAAGATTGTAAGTTGGTGGCACATTGACGACATGGAACAGAACTGTGTGCACTGAATAGTTAATGAAGATTTCTAGAAAGATTTTTCCCTTTGCAGTCTGCCCGTGATTGTCAAAGCCATAGATTATATGAAGACATATGCAGGGCCTTGGGTGAGTGAGAATGCATGTAATGGGTGATAAATATTACTGTGAATGCAACAATGAGAGATTGGAAGTGAAGAAGAGGTGCTACAACAGTAGTGTGCTAGGTGTGCTGGTGAAGTAATGGTGAGTGGGATTGTTATGCAGATAATGGGGTCAGAACAACTTATTGAGTTGCTATGAACAAATAAAAGGTGCAACAGTTCTGTGAATTCCTGCACAACTAAAATGAATACAACAATTCCCTGAGCTTGCTGTGAAAAAGATGAGAGTTGCGGCAGTTCGGTGAACTCCTGTGCAATTATCATGATCACAGGTAGAAGCAATGCATTATTCCCTTATCTTGTGAACTCCTTCAGAAATATCATCAGAATGATTCTTGCATACTCCTAAATTGATTTTACATGTATCTTCTGCAGCTGTTTCAAAAGTAGCAGAAGTTGAAAGATTCAAGTGTGATGCCCTCAGCTCAGAATTTCCTAATGACCTCTTACCAGACAAGTAATCAAATTCCCTCTCATAACTAGAGAAAGGATCTTCTACTACCAGTGAATAAATAGTGTTGTTATTGTTGCTGGTATCATGATTTCCTCAGAAACTATGAATATGATTACCATCTATGGCTGAGAAAATGCAATCAGCAGGGTCCTTTGTGTTTCTAATTGGATCCACAGGAAATGTGCTATTGCAGCTCATGTTTTCTGAACTTATTGTCTCATGTGCTAGATAATTGGAAGTTGGTTGTACTGCTGAGACAAATGGGTAACATGTTGCACCAGGGTGAACAATTGTAGGATATGTTGTACATGAATTATGCTGATTGAAACATTTGTTGGTGGAGACAAAATCTAAATGCGTGAATGCCCAAGCACTCATAGCAAGCGAGACATTTGATGAAGATGGTTAATGATCATGCAGTGTGAAGAAACATGGATACAAGTGCAAGTTACTAATGCTAGATTACAGAAATGTAGCAAATCAGATGGAGTGCTTGTGAAGAGGTGAAGCACAATGTGGTAACAATGCAAGTTTTGCTGAGGGGAATCAAAACAGGTGGTGCGAGTTGTAAAGGGGTGTGATTTGCAGTAAGTGGCAGGTGTGTGAGGGTGCTGCAGTGGTTCAAGACCAGATTTTGCTGAATGTAGAACAAAAATTGAAGACTGAAACATCTATTATACATCAGAAAAGGAGACTGAAACAACTTCTATATCTACACAAATACATGTAAAACACAACATCTACATCCTAAAAAAAGAAGAAAAAGAACAAGCAAAAGAAAAGAAGAAAAAAAGAAGAAAATGATTGCTCAAAAAATGCTATAAAGTACATATGGTTACATAGCATATAATTGGATTGATTCATCAAATATCTTTGGCTATTTGGATAATCATATTTACCCTGTATTTCAAAAACACAGGGTCTAGAATCAGTCCCGATTCTAACTGAAGGTTTAGCTAAGACACAGACCATAGAGAATCATGCCTAAAGAAAAAAAAATTCTGACCCCCAGAAAACTTACTGCTATCCATGCGAAAATAACAAAAGGAGATCTATATCATGTTTAACTTCTGCATAGTGATAGGTTTTTGTTACTGTACCGAAAAACAGAGATGTGGATGTATATACCAGGGGGCACGATGACAATGCTAGATTCATATATCAAACAAATGTGTTGAATAGATGCAAGATGATATGCGAGAATGTATTGATGCAAATGTTCAAATGTAAGCTAGCCAATGAACATAAATACATGTATACCGAGGAAAGGAACAGGGTGCAGTGAAAGAAATATGATAATGCATTTATGATTAAATGGAATTCACATTACCTTGCTTGGGCCTGTCAGTGAAGCAACTACATAATGAAGCTAGAAACAGAGGGGAAAGAAGATTTTAATAATTCTTCTATTTTACAGCATAACCTAATGATTTTCTCCTATCCCAAGATTCCAAGGAACACTCATTATTCTTGAATGATAAACTCATGTATGGCACTATCAATGGGAAGAAAATAAAGAATGGGTCTGACGAATATGGAGAGGATTTAACCTGATGTGACCACCATTGATGCCAATTTCCTGAAGAGTGATATTTGCAGCAAACAATTGTAACAAAATTTTTAGAAAGGGGCGAGCATGCATATGGGCTAAAACAAAGAATAAATAATGAAATCAGCAACAATTCAAAAGAATCCACAGAGGTAAACAACAAATGAAAGCAACGCATGATAAAGAAGATCAGATATGTCATATGATGTGGCCTCTATTGCAGAACTTGCTAAAATGGAGGCAGTGATGCTATTGCATTATGTAGTATCAAGGCTGCTATTAAGCAGATCGATACTGTGAGCATGCTCTTATGGATAGTAAAATGGAGGAAAGGGAAAACAAGATCATTATGGTATGAAACTAGAGTGAATGAGGTGGGAATGGGTTGATGTGCAAGATGGATGCCAACCTGAACAAAGAAAAATTGATCTGATGATGAGAGACGCACGATCTCTTGTGGCGATGGATATCAAACCGGGTGTTGTATTCAATGCAGGCGCGTGAACATAATGGGTGTTAATGCATAAAATGCATCAGAGGTGGAAATGTGGGAAACATGTTGGTCTGAGGTGCATAAGGACCATTAGAAAAGTAGAGGACTCAATAAGCATTAACACCATCGGACATAACTTTAACGTAGATCTGAAGATAGAGAACTTGTAAATCTGCCATTTAATCCAATACTAACATTGACTTAAATGAAAGCAGATAAACAAATTTCTGAAATCACAATACCAATAAAAATTATAATAGAGTGGCTAACAACAAAGTAAATTTCAAATGCTAAAAGAAGAGATTATGCTGCAAACAGGAGATCCAAACTAAAAAAGATGAAGAGCTAATCGAGACTCAGCAGGGAAAATTGGGCAAGGATTCGGGTGAACCACGTAAGGTTTTTGAATCCGATAATTCGAGTACAATAATAATGAAATTGCAGAATAAGTAAAACAGAAAGGCATAAGAGATGTTGGAACGTGCTTGTTCTGTCGTTATTGCACAGGGGATGGGTTGTGATTGCTATAGGCAATCACATCCCACCCATGGTGCGTTAATGGGAGTTTAAAGAGATAAAATAAAATAAAACAACAAGAGAATTTCAGAGAAAATCAAGAAGGGGAAGCTTACTTGCTTTTGCAGGGGATCCTGAAATGGCCTCCTGTCTGTAGAGGCTCTTGAAGGATGGAGAGAAGGTGTAAACACCCCAAATTTTCACTCACCCCCCCCTGACATTTTCACCCAGCATCATCATTCATCCTTTGAGATCACTGGAGGGCAAAATGGTCAATTTTTGAGCCTGAAACCTGCAAAAGTCCAAAATTTCATCTGCAACTCTCAAAATTTCTCTATTTTAGCTCAGATGTTCAAAATTCTATTCCTGACAGGAGACGGGAATCTCCAAATCCCGGTTCAGGATTACAATTCATAAGGCATATCATTGCATAAGCATTTCATATCAATGTACTACACAACATGTCATTTCGAGGTTCAGAACTCTCGATTTCAAAATTTTCAATCCAGATTCGAATTTCAACTCTTTTTAAAATTGATTTCAAAACCCTGGGTCTTCAAAATTATCAATTCTTCCCATTTTACCCCCAGGACTCTAAATTTTAAAATAGTTTCTCAGGAAAACATTCTGGATAGCTTTCAATATGGATTTCAGCCACTTTATCTCAGATCTTCCCCTTTTGTCAGCAATTTCCAATATCATTCTTTTGCAAAATCACCCCAGAGGGGCCAAATCCTTTCAAAATGTATGTTTTGCCCATTGGTCTAGATTTTATGAAAATTCCAAAAAGGGATTTATTGTCTTGTCCTTATTTTAATAAAGAAGCAATGTGGGACCCACCCTGAGGTGGTGTCACGTAGGCTTTTCTTTTGAAAAACCTGAATTTTGAAAAAAACCCAAAAATATAGGAGCCTTGTCCCTGAATTGGCGCCACTTGTCTTTTTCTCTCTCCTCCCATTTCCCTGTCATATGTCAGCATGGGGTTCACCTAGAGGTGGCGCCACATGTCATTTTCTCTCTCTTTCCATTTCTTTGCCAAGTGTTAGTGTGGGGCCTCTATAAGATGGCACCACATGTCCACCATTTTCACCCTGTGCCATGTGTCATTCCAAGGTCACCATGAGATGCCAAGTGTCATGTGCTGCCCTGTTCAGAAAAAGTAAAGCTTGTCTCCTCTGAGGTGGCGCCATTTGAAGTGTGTCTCCTGCAGAGGACACGTGTCAATCTCTCCCTTCTTCAGAAAAAGCAGACTGACACATGTCTCTCCTTACTTTTCTCAGAAAAGTAAGTGACACATGTCACTCTTAGCTTCCTTCAGAAAAAGTAGAGGACACGTGTCACTCTTGGCCTTCTTCAGAAAAAGCAACCATTCAAAAAAAAATCAAACAAGGCCTAGGTGGCGCAAATGTTGATTTTCTTGCATAAATCCATCTTTATTTTATCTTATTTTTGAGTTGGCGCCACAGGGTTCTCCTCCTCCTTCTCTTCCTTTTTGCCACGTGTCACTGTAGGATACCCCCAGAGGTGCTGCCACATGTCCACCCTCCAGTCCTCCAGAACCAACCTCATTTGAATTTCAAATCTACCCTGAGGTGGCGCCATTTGAGAAGACTCCTCCAGCTAGCTGATACTTGTCAGAAGCAGAGCCATCCTAAACCGCCACGTGTCCAAATCCCCCTGCATCAGAAAAAGTGGAAGCAGCCATTCTCTGAGGTGGCACATCCTGCTTCCTCTGTTTCTATTCTCCTGCCACATGGCAGTGTGGAGCCACCCTGAGGTGGCGCCACATGTCAGCCTCTGCTCCCTCCAGAAAAAGCAAAAATTCAAACCTTTAAACTCCTCAGAGGTGGTGCCATTTGAGTCCACTGTTTTGTTCTTCTGACACGTGTCAGTGTGGAGCCACTCTGATGTGGCGCCACATGGCATGCTCCTATTCCTTCTAGAGTCAAACCTCAAACTCACTTTTAAGGTGGCGCCATTCCAGAACCCCCACTTGGCTTCATTTTTTTTATTTACTTTATTTTTTTAATAAAAGTAGCCACATGAAGTGGCGCCATATGAGAAGCTTCAGAAAAGCAGATTTCAAATTTCAAAACTCCCAAGCAACCCCCTATGAGGTGGCGCCATTTGAGAGACTCCTGCAGAGAAAATCAAGCTAAGTTTGAAAATTTTTAAAATCCCCTGCTGAGGTGTCTCACCCACAAAATTCTCATTTTTTATTTTTCTCAAAAATCTAAGTGGCATGCCCTGAGATGGCGCTACATGGAGGGCTCAGATTGAGCCTGTTTGAAATTCGAAAATCTCAAAAAATACTACAAATACAAGAGCCCACGCCCAGCTGAGGGGAGCTCCTTTTGATTTGACATTTTCACTTAGGGTTGCCCTACTACACGATTTTTTAAATTCTAAATTCACGCCCCCCCTTTGGGCTCAGTGGAGAGGGTGCATTGAAGCACCAACCTTGCTTGCATCACTTCCAATTCGATCTAGGCGTGGATCGATTTTCGTGAACCTTCTGAAGCTCGGATCGAAGGACGAAATAAGCCGTTTGTAGCCATTCATTTTGGGAGTTCCAAAGCTACAGGAAAATGAAAGGTGCATTTCTATTCCTATTGATTTCATTATAGTAATATCCTTGCTCGATTCGTATTGTCGTTTTGAAGAAAGAGCTCATCTGAGGGATGGACACATATCAAAATGACACATATCAAAAGATGTTTCTTATGCTTTCTTGATTAGATTTTTGCATTCCATCATGTTCATGCATTAAAATAAGTTAGATTTACGTTTTATTTTATTAAAATGGCATGTTCCATGAATTTATTTGATATTTCATGCATTCAACATCATTTATGTAATTCCCTGTTTTTGTCAGTCAGTCCACACATCATTTCATGTATTTATTTTTCGTTAAAAATGCTAAATAAATCATAGTATGTGACTTTAGGTGTCCCTAATAATATGCCAAAAATTCGGAATGATTTGAATTTGTTTCTTATAGTAAAAGTACAAAATGGTAGGTCGGGTTTTGTTACCCGGGATACATTTTGAAAATTTATCTCCAACTTGTAAAATCGAGATCCCTCTCATATGAGGTCTGATTTTCGTTCCAAAAAATGTTATGAACTCAGGATGATGTTTAGTATTTAATCGGGTTTTCTCAGATGTTTCTGAATTTTTTGACGTCTGACAAAAATCCAAGAGTTCGGGACACGTGTTAGAGCTTGATTTGAGTCTCTGAGACTCTGGATCGACTTAGGTTGATGGGTTCTCTTTGGGTATTGCTCCAAATCCGAATCTACAAAACATCAATGTCATGTTAGGGGTGTCCTCTATTTGCATCTGAAATTTTGTGATTTTTAAAATAGTCTTACTATCAGTTTCAGATTTTTTTTGTCAGTCTCTTGTTTTGTTATATTTATCTATTATGTTGATTTAGGCAAGTAATATCATAATTTTATCTCTATTCCTGTTGATCAAATGCCAAAATCATAAACATGAAAGTTGTTCCTGCATATGTCATTAGTTTTTTATTTAAATATCAGAAATTTCCATGGTCATCTGCTATTTTGTATGCAATTTTACATCAGATTAGGTTGATTTTACCTCCATCAGAACCAAGTTCCCGTTACCGAACTCACCGTAGTTTAAATCCCAGAGCTGTAAAAGCCAAAAGTGTTCAATTTTTTGTCATTTAGCAGTCGGAAAAATATCAGATGTTTCTATGGTGGGACTTTTGTATTATCACATTAAGTGTTACATTTGGTTCGGGTCTGGAGGCGAAATTCACCCATTTTCGGATTTTCTATAAATTTTCGCACCCAAACCATGTCATTTCGTGGGTTTTAGAATTCTAGGCTGTTTATCAGAATAGTAAGATGCTCCATACTGAATTTGACAGCATTTAGAATTCGTTTGATGCTCGGTTTAATCGTATCATCAAAACAGGGCCCCGTGGGACCCTGACCCAAGCGAAAAACAAGCAAAATTCATTAATTTTGATTAATGGTAGCCTGTAAAATTCTGATTTTACAGTTCTAAGGTATTTAGCAGCATGTCATCATGCCCCATACAGAATTTCATCATCATTTGGTTCAGTTCGAATTTCAAAATCTCAATTTTACCAAAGTTTCCTTAAAAAAAACCTTGATTTTAAAGGTGTAACTTCAATATTAGGGGTATTTTGGTCATTTTAACCATAATTTCGAATTTCAAACTATTTCTTACTGAATTTCTCTCATTTATATCATTTTAAATATCAAGAAAGCATGTGAATAGGGTTTTTATCCAACTAAGTCTAATAATTTCAGAATATTATTGGAAATCTTGGAAAAACCCACATATTTGAGCTAACCCCATTTCAAGTTTGGTAGGGACATTCAAAAGGAGCTGAAGTCTGCAATTTCTTTTATTTTATTTAATTAGTAATGTAATAATGTAAATTTTGGAATAAGAAATTTAATTTTCCGCTTAGACTAGGATGCATATCATATAGTTTGAATTTCTGCAATATCCTATTTATGTGATTCATGCATTTTATTTCAAAGGCACTATGGATGTACACGAATGGAACATGCACCAACTCTTAGGGAGTTGATGAACTGGGTGGAGTCCATATTTACGGCCCTAGTCGGAATATGGATGAGACCCAGATCCATCATCTCTCTACCAGTCACACTGAGCCTACACTCTTAGGCTATCTTCCAAAATTCACTGCATATTTTCAATGTTTACAAAATCTTTTAGAATTAACTAAATGAATTACAAACATATTCATGGCCATAGTCAGAATATGTGGTAATCTTACCTTAGTTCAATTCTAAAATTGCATATTTTTCTGAAAAGAAGCTTTCATAAAAAGACATTCATTCATTCAGGATAGTTCACATCATGAAATCATGTGCATCTTTGTAAAATTTTCATTCTAAGAAAGTCGATTTCTCAAGATGCTTTGAAAAGGTTTTCAAAGATGTGTTTTCCCAAGTTAAGTTTTCCCTGATTTTCCCAGAAAATATTTCTTATCTTAGAATGCACCTCCAAATTTTCAAAAGGAAATTTTCCATCCTTTTCCAGAGTCAAAATCGATTCCCAATTTCTCAAAGCTAAGATTTTCTGAACTTCAAGTTCCTGAAATTTGATTTCTTTTCTCAATAGGGTTTTCCAATGAACTTCGGTCATTTTCCTGAGAAACTTTCCAAGCTAGAGTTTTCCTAACAAACATTTTCTTGTTCATCTTTTCTCAAAGAATTACTTCTACTTTCCCAGGATTTTCAACCATTCATGATTTTCCCAAATCTTTATAAACTTTCTTGAGATTTCAAATCTTTTCATCAGAGTTTCCTGAGAGACCGATTTCCATCTTTTTCCTGAGAAATACTTTTCGACTCCAAAGCATTTTCTGAGCATACATCATGTTTCTCAACTTGCATTTTACAAAATTTCATAGCACATGCCTGAATTCTCTGTGCATTTAGGATAGAACACGATTTTGATTATTTAACTAAGTCAAGCACACTTTTGGTCCTTGGTTCGATTACCCTTGTTAAAGGCGGCAGGAACGGTCGAACCTCGTATCGACAGGTCGAGCCCCATCCTATGGATTTTCACGCTATTTTCAAAATGGAGGTGAGTATTTCAAAACAATTTTCAAAACTTTGGTCAAGTTTGACTCGCGAAAGCATTTTCCTCTCTCTCTCGCAAGGGAAGAGGGAAGAAATTTTTTGTGACGATGACAGAAGGGACGCCTTCCCTTTTGTTCTTCAGTAGGCCTTCCTCTGGTGGGGTGAAACTGGATTTTCTTCACTCGATTAGAGGGAAGAGGAATGGATGCTAGAGGGGAATTGTTGCGTGGGAGTGGATCCTTTGATCAACCAAAGGAGGAGCTTCCAAGAAGAAGAAGGAAGGCGTGGATATGAGAGACAGAGAATGGATGAACAGATAATGGATGCCTCCTCTTAAAGAAGGAATGGAAGGCTTGAGAATGGGGGATTCGTTGAAGATGAACGGAGGAGGGAGATCCAGGATGATCGAAGGTGGAGAGGAGAAGCCCGCGAGCCTGCGGCCGTTACAAACTTTCCTCTTTTTAAAAAAGGAGGTCCCTTTACAATGATTTTTCAAAAAGTGGTTTTAAAGAGGAGTTTTTAGTAAAAACAAGTTTCAAAAGGGTTTTGAATTGCATATTTTCTGATTTTTTGGATTTTTGTTGTTGTTTTTTCATGTTTTTTTTTGTATTTTTAGAATAAAATCCTAAGATTTACGAGGAAATAAAGATTTAAAACTATTTTTTTGTATTTTTGAGAAATATTTACAAAAGAGGGGTTTTCTGAGAATCCAAGGCTATTCTTTTGAAAAATTCTTCAGAAAGCGAATTTGGACTCGGAATTTGTGGTGATATTCGAGGTTTGGACCTCGAATCGAGAAAATATAAAATAGTGGATCCTAATGGCTGATAGATGAGTTGTTTGAGCCATTCAGAAAATGTTTTTGGCATTTTATAATTTCAATTTGTAAATTAAGTAACGAGGCTCAGATTTGGACTTTAAACACTAGGTTTGGATCCAAAATTGAGTTTGAATATATCAACATGGAATTCAATCCAGAAAATCTGAAGAATAACTGAAATTTAGCTTTGATTTTCTCAGAAGATGGAGCCAGGGGCAAAAAGGATATTTTTATAAAAATTAAAAAAAAAAATTGGGGTGTTCACACTACCCTCCTTATTTCTCTCTCCCTTGCCACATGACACTCTGGGGACACCCTGAGTCGCCACGTGTCCAGCTCTCCTTTCTCCAGAAAAAGTAGATTTGTCCCCCCTGAGGCGGTGCCATCTGAGGTGCTTCCTCCTGTAGATGACACATGTCAAGCTCTGCTTTCTTCAGAAAAAGCAAATGACACATGTCAAGCTCTGCTCTCTTCAGAAAAAGTAAATGACACATGTCAAGCTCTGCTTTCTTCAGAAAAAGCAAATGACACATGTCAAGCTCTGCTCTTTTCAGAAAAAGCAAATGCCACATGTCTCTCTCTACTACCTTCAGAAAAAGCAAGAATTCAAATATTCAAACTCCAGACTGAGGTGGTGCAAATCCAGAATTTTCTTCCTTAATTTTATTTTTTATTTTATTTATAAAATAACATTCTCTGAGGTGGCGCCACATGGAAGATTTCTGTAGAGAAAATCAAGCCAACTCCCCTTCAAAAAAATTTGAATTCTGCTGAGGTGTCATATCTACAAAATTTGCATTTTTATTCCAAAAATCCAAAATAGCATCCTCTGAGATGGCGCCACATGGAGGGTCCAAATTCATTCGGTTTGAGTTTCAAAATTCTTCAGAAAATCTATAAATACCCTAGCCCACGCTCAGTCAAGGGAGCTCTCTTTTTGGTTCTGCATTTTCAACTTGAGTTTTTAATTCCCGTTCTCTTCTCTGAGTCCACGCCCTCTTTGGTCCCATTTGAAACTTGATTCCTGAAGCTCCAGAAATACTGGAAGAACACAAGGTGAGTTTCCATTCTAATTGGTTCTATTGAAATAATGCTCTTGTCTCGATTTGCATATTGAATTTTCGTTTTAAAGAAAGGGTTCGTCCGAATAATGGATCGAACCATTCCCATAAAACAACATATATTAAGTATGATCATGCTTCCTTGATTATTTCCCGGCATTCATGCATTAATTAGATTTAATTCATATTATATTTCGTTAATTTAGCATATTTTAGGAATTAGTTAGATTTTTTTAGCATTTATTTCAATTCTGTTTAGTTTCTGTAATTCTTTGTTTTTGTCAATCAGTCCACTCATTATTTTATGTTTTTATTTTTCTCTAAAAATGCTAAAAAAATTATATTACGTGCCCATAGTTGTCCCTGATAATCTTAAAAAAAATCGGAATCGTTTGAGTTTATTTACTTTGTTTAAAATTCAAAATGCCAAGTCGGGTTTTATGACTCGGGAAACATTTAGAACATTGGATCACAACTTGTAAAATCAATATCTCCCTCATGGAAGATCCAATTCCCAATCCGAAAAATGCCTTGAACTCAGAATTAAGTCTATTATTTATTATTTAATAGAATGTTATCAGATTTTTATGATTTATGTTGCTGTCTGACAAAAATCAGAGAGTTTGAGACACGTGTCAGAGCTTAATTTGAACCCTTGAGACTATGGATCGACTTACATCGATTGGTTCTCTCTGAATATAGCTTCAAATCCAGATCTGTAAAAAATTAACTTTATGTTCTAAATGTTCTCTGTTCGATTCTGAAATTTTGCAATTTTGAGAACAGCTTTCATGCCAGTTTCGTATTTTTCATTTCAGTCTCCTGTTTTGGTGTTTACATCTGTTCTTCTGGTTTATGTGTGTAATATCATGTTTTTATTTCTCATCCAGTTGATCAAATGCAGAAGCCATACAAATAAAATTTGTTTATATGCATGTAAATAGCTTCCCATTTAATTTTCGAAAATTTTGGTAGTAAATTATCAATTTTTATCAATTTTCACATCAGATCCTATTGATTTTAGTCCCGTCAGAACCAAATCGCTGCTACCGAACTCACCGTAGGTAAAATCTGTTGAGAAACTATGTTTTGATGATACATGATAAATATGATATGCTTTCATGAGATATGATAAATATGATATGCTTTCATATATGAAACTGAACATGTTATATTATGACTGAATATGATGTGATATGTATTTAACGAGTATTTGATGCAAGGTTATTTCACTTAAGAAGAGTGAAGACAACTTGATCAAGTGGAACTAGTTGATGCAATCATACTACTCTAAAGAAAAAGCTTGATGGGCCATACATCCATAAAGATTATCCAAGAAGATCGGCTACTTCAAGATGAAGATTTTTTTCTTTTTTAGAGTCATATGTAACAAAACCTTCAGAAGCATGCATATTTCATATTAGACTATATGCTTTGAAATCATACAAGCCATTTATTTACAAAAAGTAAAGCTTTCATAAAAGGATACGTTATGTATATTGAAGCATTTCAAAAACACATTTTTGAAACAAATCATTGTACTTCCTACAAGCATTTATGAAAAAGACATTTTGACAAGATATAATAGCTCATGATTTCAAAAGCATTAATTGTACTTCCTACAAGCATTTATGAAAAAGACAATTTGACAAGATATAAAAGCTCATGATTTCAAAAGCATTTATGTAAGAAAAGATACATTGGTTCATAACACACAAACATTTACGTAAGAAATTTTGGTTCATAATACATAAGCATTTATGTAAGAAAAGACAAATTGTGAAAAGATGTATTGGTTCATAATACATAAGCATTTATGTATGAAAAGACAAAATGCATTGGTTCATAATACGCAAACATTTACGTAAGAAATTTTGGTTCATAATACATAAGCATTTATATAAGAAAAGACAAATTGTGAAAAGATGTATTGGTTCATAATACATAAGCATTTATGTAAGAAAAGACAAATTGTGAAAAGATATACACAAGCATTCATTTGAAAAATGATTATTTGAGAAAATGAACATTATTTTTACACACAAACATTTATTGTTGAACAAAACATTTATTTAAGAAATGACGACTTGTATTTGAAAACATTATTTAAAATACTCAAGCAATAATTGTACTTCAAAGCAATTAATTCAAGAAATGACAATTTTAATATATGTATTATTCAAAGCACTAAATGTATTTCAAAAATACTCACTCAAGAAATGACGACTTATATTTGAGAACATCATTTTTTAATAAGCATTAAATGGTACTTCAAAGCATTTACTCAGGATTTGACCATTTATTTATTTAATACTAAAATCCACACTCAAGAATGTCGACTTATACTTAAAGTCATCATTCTTTCTGTAAACATTAAATGCCACCTCAAAAAGCATTTGAGAAATGACCATTTATTTATTTAATAATAAAATCCATACTCAAGAATGTTGACTTATACTTAAAGCCATCATTCTTTCTGTAAACATTAAATGTTATCTCAAAAAGCATTTAAGAAATGACCATTTATAAATAAAGTACTCAACAAAGCAGTTATTGTACTTACATGCATTTAAGTAAAGAAGTGACGATTTGTAATAAAAATACTAATATACTACAAATCATTAAATTGAGTAAAGACAAAACTACATGATAACTTACACTCCAACGTTCAATGTACTACAAATCATTTATTATAAGAATAGACCTTTTACAAATTATATCTCATTTAAAATACAACAACGAATAGTGTACCCAAATGCTACACTTATGGAAAGAAGACTTTTCGAAAAAGCAATGTAGTACACATCTTTTTACACAAAGTTGTTTTTTAAATAACTTGACATCTCATATCTCAAAAGGACAATCATTTCAAAAAGGTAATGACTATTTTCTTGAGGCTATATATACACTAACAAAATAGTATTTCGAAGAAGACATGTGAGCTAACAAAGAGAAAAATTCTTATTCAATAGTTGAAAAAGAGAGCCGAGAAAAAGAAAGAGAAAAAGTCAAGAAAAGCTCTTTGACAAAGAGAATCATCTGTGTGAAAAGAAAAGAACATTCTGAGAATCTTCATTCGTGCATTCATATCATTCATAGCATATTTATGGCCATAGTCGAAATATGTGGTAATCTTACCTTAGTTTAATTTTAAAATTGCATATTTTTCAGAAAAGATATTTTTATAAAAAGACATTCATTCATTCAGGATAGTTTGCATCATGAAATCACCTGCACTTCTCAAACTTTTCTCAAGAAAAATTTCACTCCATGGAAATCAATTCCTCAAGAAACTCTAAAAATTTTTCAAAGTTGGATTTCCCAAATTAAGTTTTCCACGATTTTTCGTGGAAAATGTTCCTTTTTTTAAGATTCATTTTCAAAAGGAATTTCTCATCATTCTCAAGAATCAAAATCGATTTTCAAATACTTCAAGGCCAAGATTCTCAGGATTTCACTTTTCCAGAGTTTTGATTTTCCTTCTCCAAAAAGTTTTCCTATAAATTTCCAATCATTTTCCAAAGAAAGTTTTCAAGATTGAAGTTTTTCCTGACAAATAGTTCCTCTTCAAGTGTTTTCTCAAGAATTATTTCTACTTTCCCAGGATTTTCATCCATTCATGAGTTTCCCAAATCTTTATAATCTTTCTTAAGATTTTCCAATCCTTTTACCAGAGTTTTCCTAAGAGATTGATTTCCATCTTTTGTCTTAGAAATATTTCCTAACTCCAAAGCATTTTTTAAGCATACATCATGTTTTCCAACCTACATTTTACAAAATTTTATAGCACATGCCTGAATTCTCTGTGCATTTAGGATAGAACACATTTTTGATGATTTAACTAAGTCAAGCACACATTTGGTCGTTGGTTCGATTACCCTTATTAAAGGCGGCAGGAACGGTCGAACCTCGTACCGACAGGTCGAGTCCCATTCTCCGAAATATTTCCCGCTATTTTCAAAACAGAGGCGAGTATTTCAAAACAAATTTCAAAAGTTTGGTCAAGTTTGACTCGTAGGGTTGTTTCCCCTCTCTCTCGCAGGGAAGGAAAAAATTTTGCGACGATAATAGGTTTGGCGACCAAGATGGGACCTGTCCTTGTCTGATCAAAAGTGTTCTTGACTTAGTTCAATTATTAAAACTGTGTTCTCAAAATGTCAGCTCTTTTGCTTTCTGATATCATGCAAACCTAGGAGCCTAGATTCTTACCTAGCTGACATTGATTGCATATAGCTTAGGCATGGTTTGGTAGGACTATATTGAGAAGATATTTTCATGCTCAAATAGACATAGGTCTAAATACGACTCTCCTCAATTTAGGATCTGAATGCAAACAATGTATGCTCCTTCAAAAGTTTCCAAAAATCTATCTCTCTAGGACTTAGATCCCTCTATTTCTTGCATGTGATCATTTTTTCAAACCTCCCTTACCTATTTTTACCCGGTCTTCACGTTGCTGGGCTCTCTTCCAGAACCTTAGCTTGGGACAGAGCCTTACAACTGGGCCACTTATTTGGGTTAATGCCCCCCTACCACGTACTAAGGGCCACAGTCCGAAGTATATCAGTAGGCGCTCAAGGATGTTGGGAAACTTAAACTTAGATCCGAAGTTGAAATTATATGTCACATACCTCAGATTTCGGTTCGGGTATATCGGCATAACTGGATTGGACAAAGATGATCTGAGCTTAGAGTTAGGATTAGAGTCCTACAATTGCTTTTCAAAATGATGCATCTAGAGTCAGCCTTTTAGGGAATGTTGTATGTGCACAAATGTTTGTGTAGGATGTGACTGTTTGTGTTATCGTTATTCCTCTTATATTTTCCCCAAAAATATTTTTCCAAATATCCATATTCTCATCTTTTTCTTTTATTTTCTCAAACCCTGGACGATTTTCCCAAACATCTAATTTCTTTCAAAACTCCAAGTGATTTTCCATTCTTCCGTTCTACTGGATCTCAAATTTCCAACTGCATTTTATATCCTGCCTGCAAGTTTTTTTTCCATACTTTTCCTAAGTTTGATTCTGAGTCTTTCTCTATTTTCAGTCCGATGGCATCCATTCAAATCGATCCTATTTTTCCTGAAGGTCACATCTCTTACGAGGTGCGACAAGGTCGTCCTAAACATTGAGCCCTTAGCACCGAAACTTTCATTCCCTGGTGGTATTATTCATGGCTCAAAAGCTTTTCTCGCATGTTTCCGGACCATTTGAGTGAGTGCGGATTAGAATTGGGATCAACAGTCGAAAAACAGACCATCAATGACAACCTGATCCACGCAATGACAGAGCGATGGAATCCACGAACATGTACCTTCTGGGTCCTATGGGGAGAGATGATCATTTTAATGGATGAATTTTCAGAGATTATGGGATTATCGGAGCCATCCAGTCAACCAGGGGATCCGTTAGAGCATCAGTTTCTGATCAATGTTAAGGGTTTGGACCCACAAGATTCTTTAGCTCGTATGACAGGCCACCAATCTTGGCCCCTGATCCAGTTGGATGGAAATGAATACGTCAATCTGCTTGAGTTATACCATCAATACGGGACCTTCGACGAAGTCAGCTCGCTATCAAGGGCAGCTATAGAAAGAATTCAGAACGCAATGGTTTTATGCACTATAGGATTAGCTCTCTTCCCAGATAGACAAAACTACATGGATATCAGAATAATCCAGCTCATGAGAAGATGGGGAAGTCGACAGACCAACTGTCTCTCCATAACTATGGCAGCACTCGCCTTCTTGTACCGGGGTATGACTTGCTTTTCGCTCGGAGAGTCTATTCTCGTCGAAGGATGCATCTATGCACTTCAATCCTGGTTCTTTCGGCATATTCCAGCCCGAGCAAATTCTTTCAGATACAATGGCCAAGAACTCCTCACAGTGGCATAGTACCGGTCCATGATCGACAGCATTCAGGAAGATGACATCGTATGGGACTACTTTGATCGACAATTATCTCATCCCAGATACATGTATGCTTATGGAAAGCGATTCAAGTTGCTGGGACCATTCTTCTGCACTTACTACCAACCTGAGCGATGTGTTTGGTAGTTTTCCCAAAGACAGCAGTACATTGAAGCTCGGCTACTATCAGGGGCTATGGCAGAATTCGATCTCACTTTCGCACAATGGTCTGGGGCATATCATTCTGCCGGCTACGGCTGGGATTCTTTTGTTTCTCTTAAATTCTTTCCTGGTCTTAAAGTGTCTGCCGACTATCATGAATGGTGGCAAATTGTTTGTCCTCCACCTCTTTGTCAAGATCAATAAAATCATATTTTTCTCATAAAATTTTCTCTCTTTTATCATGGTTTGATGACCTCGCCTAGGTAACAAGGCACATTTTCCGTTATTCATTTCTCTTGCAAAAGGATGACAACACAATTGTCGTAATCCTTACGATGACTCAAACCCTAGTAATGGGATAATCTTTCAATGGCCTACCATATTTTCCTCAATATTTTCTTCCAAAAATCCAAAAGATTTCCTCAAAATTTGATCCTGTCTTTGCCCTGCAGAGTCCTGCAGAGAAAGAGAAAGAAAGAGAACACAAGAGAGCATCCACAGCATCTGATGGTTGAGACAAGGTTTAGAAGAAAAAGATCATCTCAACGCATTATTTACTCCTCAGCCTCAGAAGGAGAAATGTATTCACCCAGATCCGTCAGAAGTCAAGGTCAGCAGCAAGAGGACGATGGCATAGATCCGCAGATGTATGCAATATTCCAGAAGATGATAAACAAAATGATGAGCGAGCAGGCCGGAACCAGCTCAGAGAAGAATCCATTCAAGCAAAAACTCCATGGTCAGAAGGCTAAGAAATCCATAAAGACTTCCCAGAAGCCAGTTCAGCCAGAAGAAATATCAGATGAAACAGAATCAGCAGAAGACACCGATGAAGAATATGTGGTGCCCCCAACATTTCAAAAATATGGCCGGGAGCAAAGGGGAGGCCGCAAACTGAAAAGTCAGGTCACAGAAGACCCTCTGCAAGCACAGTTCAGGGAAATGGCTAGAGTTGTTAAAGATCTGCAAGCCCGCGACAAGAGCAAGAAAATCTTTACCAGTGAAGATTTCTATGATGGCCTAGAAGGGGATGAAAATATGAAGAATCTACCCCGCAAGTTCATCAAGTTTGACGGTTCTGGTGACCCGAAAGCTCATCTTGCCACATTCTTTGCAGAGTGCTCAAGATTCAAGAGAGACAACAAAGCATTATTTCTATGTTTCCCCCGCAGCTTGGAAGGAGTTGCAGCTAAATGGCATGCTGAGCATATCAATCTCATCGAGCTCAAGGAGTTCGACAAAGTTGTGAATTTGTTTATTGAACGCTTCCTGTTAAACACAGAGGCGTTCCCAACCTTAAGCCATCTTTGCAATCTAAGGCAGAATGAAAATGAAAATGAAAATGCAAGGGATTTCATTCATAGATGGAGGTCAGCTTGCAACAAAATGAGGGATCCCATATTAGAGAGGCATGCTTTATCCCTGATCCTCAACAATTTTTCGCAACCTCTGAAAGGATTAATCTCCACTGCATCATTGTAAACACCTCAAATTTTCACTCTTACCCAGTGCTTACATTTCGTGTGTCATTGCATATCATTGCATGCATTCGGCATACCATTTCATTACATTGCATAGCATTGCATGTCATTACATCTCATTTTCGAGATCCAACACTTGTTTTCAAAATATTTAATCCAGATTTGGGTTTTTAAAACTTCTTTTTCAAAATCAATTTTAAAACCTGGGTTTTTAATCAACATTATGTCATTTGCCCACCCCCAGGACCTTATATTTTGAAGTATTTTCTCAGAAAACAAACTGGATTCATTTTAAACTCAATTTCAATTGATTTCAATTCTCAGATGAGGCCCATTTAGGTGGTGTCGCTTTTGGATTCCTTTATTTATCAAAATCTCAAAAAAAAATTAGAGTCCTAGTTGGATCAAGACTCTGTATTTTAATCTTTTTGAACCTTTTTAAAACACCATTCTTATTTTAAACCAGTTATAGTCATATCCCTTGTCTATTTCTTCCGTTTTGGCCAAAATCTTAGAGTCCTTGTTGGATCAGGACTCTTTTTCCAAAGTCCTAGTCAGATCAAAACTCTACTTTTCACTATTTTTTACCTGTTTTCGGAGAAAACCTTTCAAAATCTTCTGTTTTGGACAAAATTTCAGAGTCTTAGTTGGATCAGGACTCTTCTTCAAGAGTCCAATCGAATCAGGACTCTTCTTCAGAGTTTTAATCAAATTAGGACTCTAAACGTTTACAGCTATTTTATCCATTTTCAATCAAACCTTTCAAAATCTTTCAAAATGAGTCAGAAACTCAGAATTTTAGTCAAAACAGGACTCTGTTCAGAGAGTCTTAGTTGGATCAGGACTCTGATCCTGATTTCAATTTTGAAAGAATCTATCAAAATTGTTTTCATCTATCAAAATTGTTACACTTTTATCAAAGAATTTTAAAATTCTGAGGTTTTATCCCAGAGTCCTGATCAAATCAGGACTCTACCCCAGAGACCTGATCGAATCGGGACTCTATCCGAAGTTCTTTTTCTCACTTCATTTTCACTGGTTTTCAAAAGCTTTGCTTAAATTTCATCATTTACTTATCAGAAAACCAAAATTTCTTAGAGTTCTGATTAAATCAGTACTCTTTCTTAGAGTCCTAATCAAATCAGGACTCTGAACCAAAGCTTCAATTTCATCCTGTTTTTAACTGTTTTTCAAAATTCTCTCATTTGTTTTCTCAGAAAATCCATAAATCTGAGAGTCCTAGTTCAATTAGGACTTTGTCCTCAGAGTCTTAGTTGAATCAGAACTCTATTTTATTCCAATATTTGTTATTGTTTTCACTGTTTTGACAAGCTCTTTCATCTATTTTTCAGAAAATACCAAAAAAAATCTAGAGTTTCAGTCCGATTAGGACTCTGTCCCAGAGTCCTAATCCAGTCAGGAGTTTGTTCTAGAGTCTATTTTTACTTCTATTTTCAATTATTTTCATTTGTTTTTCAAAAATTAGGTCATTTTGTAGAGTCTAGTTAATTCAGGACTCTATTTCAGAGTTCTGATCGAGTTAGGAGTCTAACCCTGACTGTGTTTTTCTGACTCGTTTCACCATTTCTGATAAAATCTTTTCAAAAACTCTTTCATTTGGCTTTTTAAAACCAAAATCATAGAGTCCTAAAAATCCAGGACTCTAACATGGAGTTTCAGTTCACTTGAGACTCTATTTTCAAAGATTTTGAATTTCAATTATTGATTTTAAACTCTTTTCAAAGATATTTTCAATGTTTATCTCAAATTTCTCAAAACCTGGTGTGGGCCCACTCAGTTGGCGCCACATCCAAAGGAGTTCTAAACCAGTTGGAACCCTATGCCATTTCAAAACTTTAAATTTCAAGCTTACTTTTGGAAATCTTTTGAAAAATCTCTCAATTTCAAGTTTTAAAATCGTTTTTTGAAAAACTCAAGTAGGGCCCACTCGGTGTGGCGCCACATTTGAGAAAGTCAAGGTTAGTCTAGACTTAGTCAGTGTCTGGGTTAGTTTTAGAAGTTTGAAATAGTCAAAATCCATTTTGAAAATCCATTTTGAAATTTGATTTTTAAACTATTGTTTTAAAGGTTTTAGTTAAAACTTTAAAAACCAAATGTGGAAAAATGCCAAGTGGCACCACATTTGGGGGTCTTTAGGATTAGTTAGGAGTTTAATTAGGTGTCAATTAGAGTTAATTAGGTCAAGGGCATATAGGTAACTCCACCCAAAAATCGCCCCCCCCCCCTTAGAGAGTCCAAAATTTTCAAAAGTGTGATTTTAAACCTAATTTTTTTATTATAAAAAGAGGCTATAGGGGGGACAATTTTTCAAGTCTCTCTCCTTTGGATTCTTGGAGCTTCTCTCTTCTCTCCAGCCCCTCCTCCATTGCTGCAACTCTAAGGTAATTAGTTCTTTGATTTTTCTTAGTTTTAATTAATGTTTTATTGATTTAAGCATGGATTTAGCCTTGGGCGCCTCTCCTTATGTAGATTCAACCATGATTTAACCCCAAGAACCATCAAGAACGGTCCAAAAAGATGATTTAACATGGTTTCACTGTTTTTACAGGGATTCTAATCCGTTAGAATCGATTATAGCATCAATCTTCATATTATTAACCAATAAAACATGTGATTTACCCTTTTAATGGTTTAAATCCATGATTTTAAAGGTAAAATCAAATTCCAGCCATGGATTCCCTGTTTTTATTTATTTTTTTTACTTAGTTATGTTTATTACATGTGTTTTAACATAGAAATCAATTTTTTTTTTACTGTTTATCATTTTTTATTATTGTTTTCATTAGTTGATGCATGCTTTATTAGATTTTATTAGATTTCTGTGTGTTTTAAGCTTAGAACAGTAAAGAGCATGCTATTTCGGATTGAAATATTCACTTTTAATTTTTGTTTTTTTTATATGTGATACATAGATGTGTAAATGAACTACTTTAAAAAAGTCAGAGGTTTTTGGATTCGGGAACCCTGTCAGAAAAATCAGACATCAAATCGTGATTTTCAATCTTTAAAATCATTATTTAAATTCAAGAGGTAACTTGCTGTTGGGTTTGTTTTCTCATTCGATATCCGATTCAAGATCCGTAAAGTGCTGTGGATTTGCGTTGCGATGATCTATCTACTGTAAATTTTTAATAATTTTTGGTTTCTGTTTAGTATTTGTCCTCTGTCAGAGAATCAGATTTCAAATTTAAAACTCGTTAGGGTTTACCAAAACCTTAATCCGACTTGTGTTGCTCATAGATCCCAAACCACATATCCGATTCATGATCTTTAAAAAAGGAGTTTTATTATTTTTCTGTCTAATATTCACTGCTAAAATTTCAAAAAAAATCAATTAAGTTTATTATTTATCTCTATATTTTCAATTCGAAGTATCTGTTTTAACCCCTGTTAGATTTGTTATATTTTAGTTCAGATTGTTGGAAAGGTTTCTCCCTAACCGGAGATGGTTTTTCCAATCTGTAAAAAGAAAAATTTCTCTTTTTCTGTCTAGTTTCTCCCTATAAAATTTCAAAAATTTTCATAGAGATTTGACCCCTGATTCGGGTCTAACATTGCAACTGGTTTGTAACTAAGGGTAAAAATAGCTTATTTTAGGGTTTTAATGCAATTTTCGAGTTAGAATATTTATAAAAATATGTTTCTGCAATTCTAATCTGATTTTAGGGTTATAACAAGTGCAGGTATCAAATTTTGTGAATTTTGGAATCCGTTTGATGCCTGAATTAATCAAATTGCAAAACAGGGTCCTGAAAGATCCAAAAACACTGCCAAAATCATGATATTTGTGATATTTCTTGATTTTTCTGTATAATTTCATGTTTTTAGGGTTTGTTCATGTTTAGAATCATGTTAGGATGTTTCATGTTTGATTTTGTATTTATTTCAATCATAAATCTCAAGTTTTTATCAAAATCTATTTCAAAAAACCCTGATTTCAAGGCCATAGTTTTGCTATCAAGGGCATTTTGGTCATTTGACCAAAATTTCAAAATCTTAAACCCTAATTTTCATGTTTTTAATCATGTCACATCATACTTAGTTCAATTTATCATTATTTGCATTTCATAAGTTGCATTTTACAAAATATCTTTCTGAAAACCCTGATTTCAAGGCCATAGTCTTGCTATCAGGGGTATTTTAGTCATTTTAACCTCAATTTCAAAATTTCAAATTCCATTTTTACATTTATTCCATCTTATTTCATATTTTATTAAGTTTATATGAGGGAATCATATGGAAAATGGCTCATATCTAGCAAAATCAAGTAATTTCTAGATATTACTGGATAAATCTAGAAAAGCCAACATATCTTCACTAACCAGTTTTTTCTAGTTTTACAAGAACATTGAAGACTTTATTTTCCTTTATTTTCAGTATTTAAATTTGATTAGTGATGTAAATTGTAATTAATTTTGGAATAAGAATTTCAATTCCTGCATAAAATAGGATGCATTGCATATAGTTTTCAACTTTGATACATAATTGCTATGCTTGTCATTCATGCATATATTTACAAATTCACCATGGTCTACACAAATGGCACGTGCACTAGCTCTTATGAAGTTGATAAACTTGGTGGAATTTGTAATTATGGCCATAGTCAGAATACGAATGATACCCAGATTTGTAATCTTCGTATTAGCCACATTCAGCCTACACTCTTAGGCTAACTTCAAAATGCACTGCATTTCTTCAAATACAAAAAGGATTTTCTCAATTCCTCAAAATAAAGTCTTTCAAATCCATGTTCATTCATTTCATTCATTTGCAAATTCCAATTTCAATTAAGAGAAATCATTTTTCTCAAAATTTCCAAGTCTTATTCTAAAATCGATTTTCTCAAAACTCTAAGTTTTCAAATGACATTTCAAGTATTTTTCAAAGTTCAAAATTCGATTTTCCAAGTTATAGCTTCAATTTCTAAGTTCTGATTCAAAGATATCAAGTTTTTTAAAGTTATTTGAAATTCCTCAGAATCGATTTTCACAAAACTTCAAGATTTCTTCAAAAATCGATTTTCACTTTCCTCAGAAATATTCCCTCACTAAGCTCATGGTTTTCCAAGTGTTATCTTTTCCAAGAATCTCCAAATATTTTCCAATATTCAAAGCAAACATCATGTTTTCAAATATGCATTTTCAGAAATCCATAGCACATGCCTGATTCTTTGTGCATTTAGGAAATAAAACATGATTTAGATAAGTTCAGCAAAGCTAAGCACACAATTGATCCTTGGTTCAATTACCTCTAGTAAAGGCGCCAGGAACGGTTGAACTTCGTACCGACAGGCGAGTCCCATTCTACGAAATTTTCCCGCATTTTAAAACAGAGGCGAGTTATTTTCAAAATCTTTTTCAAAGGTCAGTTTGACTCGCAAAAGTAAAAAATTTGTGATGATAACTGGTTTGGCGACTGTGATGGGACCTGTCTTCGCCTAATCAATTGTGTGCTTGACTTATTTCAAATTGTCAAAATCGTGTTCCATGGAATCTCAGCTTTTATTTTATGATATCATGTGAACCTAGGAGCCTAGACTTGAACCCAGCTGACATGGATCGCATGTAGACTAGGCATGGTTTGGTAGGACCATATTGAGGAGAATTATTCATGCTCACATAAACTTAGGTCTAATACAATACTCCTCAATCTAAGATTTGTATGAAAACAATGTTTGTTTCTTCAAAATTTTCAAAATCTCTATCTCTTTAGGTTTTAGAGCCTTCTGATTTGCTTGTATGTGATCATGTTTTCAAAAACCACCCCACCTACTTTTACCTGGTCTTCACGTTGCTGGGCTCTCTTCCAAAACCATAGTTTGGTACAGAGCCTCACAACTGGGCCACCTATTTGGGTGAAAACCCCCCTGCCACGTACCAAGGGCCATAGTCCAACGTATATCGGCATGTGCTCAAGGATGTTGGAAAACTTGAACCTAGAACCAGAGAAATTGATTTTATGCCACATACATCGGGCCTCGGCTCGAGTATATAGGCATAGCATGATTGGACACAGATGATCTGAGCCCTAGAGTTAGGATTAAGGTCCTAAAGCTATTTCAAAACTTGTGCATCTAGAGTCAGCTTTTAGAGAATGTTGTATGTGCATACTTGTTTGTACAAGATGTGATTGAATGTCAGTTTTTTTCATGACATTTTTCCATAAGTTTTTCCAAAAACATTGGACGATTTTCAAAAATCTCCAATTTTTCCATCTGTTTCCATATACTATCTAAAATTCCTGTTTTATTCAAACCCTGGACGATTTTTCAAATTCTCCTTTATTTTCTTCAAAACTCCAGGTGATTTCCCATCCTTTCTTTCTTCTGGATCTCGAATTTCCAGCTTCATTTTTATCCTGCCTGCAATTTTTCAAAATCCTTATATTTTCCTAAGTCTTATTCCAATTTTTCATGTTTTCCAGTCCTAATGGCATCTAGTCAACTTGATTCAGTCTTTCCTGAGGGTCACATCTCCTACGAGGTGCGACAAGGTCTTCTTGAACATCGAGTCCTTAGCACCGGATCCTTTCTTCTCTGATGATATTATTCATGACTCAAGAAACTTCTCTCGTATGTTTCTGGACCATTTGGACGATTATGGATTGGAACTGGCATCCACAGTGGGAAAGTAGACAGTTAACGGCAACTTGATCCACGCACTGGCAGATCGGTAGAATCCGAGCACTAGTACCTTCTGGTTCCCATGGGGGGAAATGACTTTATTGATGGACGAATTCTCGGAGATTATGGGATTACATAAACCAGTTGGTCAGCCTGGAGATCCACTGGAGAAACAATTTTTGATTAATGTCAAGGGTCTGGATCCCCGAGACGCTTTAGCTCGCATGACAGAACGCAAGTCTTGGCCATTAATCGAGGAGAATGGAATTGAATATGTGGACCTGCTCGAAATCTAGAGACAGTATGGGGCATTTGTAGAAGTCAGTTTCTTATCTTGAACAGCTCGAGGGAGAATCCAACATGCGATGGTCTTATGCACTGTGGGATTGACTCTCTTTTCAGATGGACAGAATTACATGGATATCAGGATAGTTCAACTTCTGCAAAGGTGGAGAAGTCGATAGACCAACCGCCTCTCTATACCTATGGCCGCACTCGCTTTTCTATACCGAGGGTTGACACATTTCACACTCGGAGAATCAATTCTAGTCGAAGGGTGCATGTATGCATTGCAATCTTGGTTCCTCCGGCATGTGCCAGCCCGAGCCAGCTCATTCAGATACAATGGTGAAAAGCTTCTTCCAGTTACTCAATACCGATTCTTGATCGATAACCTTTAGGAGGAAGAGGTCGTTTGGGACTACTTTGATCGTCAGGAATCATCTCCCAGATATACTTATGCATATGGCAAGCGATTCAGGCTACTTGGCCCATTCTTCTGCGCATACTACCATCCCGAGCGGTGTGTCAGACAGTTCTCTCAAAGACAAAAGCGCATAAAAATTCGCCCACTATCAGGGATCTTGCCAGAGTTTGATCTCACATCAGATCAGTGGTCCGGAGCATACCATTCTGCCAGACATGGCTGGGATTCTTTTGTTACTCTCACTATTTTTCCTGGTCCTCGAGTGTCCAATGATTATCAAGAGTGGTGGAAAATTGTTTGACCCCCTCCCCTTTGTCAAGTTTATTATTAATAAAATCACGTTTTTCCTTTCTTCAATAAAATTCTTTTAAATTTCATTCTATCTTGGTTTGAGGACCTCGCCTAGGTAACAAGGCATATTTTTCAGTTGTTTATTTTTTGCAAAGGAATGACAACTCAATCCCTAGTAATGGGATACTTTTTCAATTGTCTACCAAAACTCTCAGTAAATATTTTCGTCCAATCAAAATTTCTTTCAAAAGCCTAACCATCAATTTTGCCCTGCAGAGAGCGTTAGCAACCTCCAGAGAGCTTTCGTGACATTCAATGGTTCAGACAAGGTCCGGAAAGAAAACCGCACCAGTCGAACGCATGGCACACTCAATAGCTTTAGAAGAAGAGATGGGTTCCCCACATTCCACCAGAAATCAAGGGCAGCAGGTTGAGGACGACATTGATCCTCAAATGTATGCCATGTTCAAGAAAATGATGACTAAAATGCTAGCAGAGCAAGCTGAAGCCAGTACAGAGCAAACCCAAGTTAAGCAAAAGGCGAAAGGTCGGACAATAAAGGAGGTCTCAAAGGCAGCCAAGAAGTCCATTCAGTATGCTGATTCGACCGATGAAGAAGAATCAGCGAAAGATTCAAATAAGAAGTTCGAGGCTCATCAAGCATTCTGCAAAACTACTCAAGGGCAGGGGTCAGCCCATAAATTCAAAGATCAGTCTATCAGTGACTCTAACCAGCCACAATTTAAAGATGTGGTCAGAATAGTTCGGGATCTGCAGGCCCACGATAAAGGAAAGAAGGTCTTCACCAGCAAAGACTTCTATAACGGTTTGGAGGGAGACGACAATCTGGATAATCTCCCTAAGAAGTTCATCAAATTCGATGGTTCTAGTGATCCCAAGGCACACCTCGCCATGTTCTTTGTTGAATACTCCAGATTCAAGCAAGACAATTGGGCACTTTTCCTTTGTTTCCCTCGCAGTCTGGAGGGAACAACAGCTAAATGGTACTCAAAGCATGTTAACCCAATTGAACTAAAAGAGTTTGACAAGGTGGTAAACATGTTCATTGAGCGATTCCTCTTTAATGTTGAAGCACTTCCGACCCTCAGTCATCTCTGCGGCCTCAAGCAGAGAGAAAATGAAAAGGCTAGAGATTTCATTCATCACTGGAGGTCAGCTTGCAATAAGATGAGAGACCCCATATCAAAGGGGCATGCTTTGTCCTTAATTCTGAGTAATTTCTCGCAGCCTATGAAAGGCCTCATCTCCACCGCACCATCCAAAACATTTATCGAGTTAACAGAGCAAGCTGAATGGCTCGAGTTAAGTATGGAAAACCGTTTCTACGAAGGCTTCACTTTTGCTAAGAACAACAATCAGAATGAATCAAAGAAGAAGACTCATTTCACCCACTTTGCCAGAAATGATAAATGGAATCATCGTAAGGGGCAGAACGAAGATTTTTGTTATGGGGTCAAAAGTTCAAACAAGAATGATCAGAAAGAGAAGTCGATCTCGCAATTCAACAAGCCGCTTCAGTTAAAGCAGGGACCAAAACCCCAAGAGAAAGTAAAACATGAAGGATGGAGCTATGATAGGAAGTTCACTCCACTGGACCAATCACTCGAGACTGTGCTGGAGTACATGTTGACCAAAGAAATGGTCAAATTGCCTAGACTGGTCGATCCCCCTGTGCCCATGAGAAAATTCAAGGATCAATTTTGCAAATTTCACAGAACAGTGGGTCATAATACTGAGAACTGCTTCGTTCTCAAAAATATTGTTCAGGATCTCATTGACAAGAATCTTCTGGTAGAGGGTGCCAAAGATGAAAATATGGATATTTTGAAGAAACCATTTTCCCATCATTCTGCGGCAGTTATTTCTGAACAACCTTTTCAACCACAGGAGCATATCAAGCCATGCTCTAAAAAGGATATGCAAGCTCAGCATCAGGTCCTTATACTGCAGCAGGCTCAGTCCAAAGCTTAGAAGATGGATCTTATCTCAGCCTTTGGAAAAATAAAAATATTTGTCAAGCCCGCTGGGGTATCTCCCGAGGTAGCTAAAAGAATGTCGTGGTTCCCCAAATATTTTATTAAGCCCGCCCCAGAAGAAAATGAGACATCTGCACAAAAGCCGATTACAGCATTATCTAATGTCTCAATTTTGGATTTAGCCCAAGCTTCCACCAAGCATCAACAAGTATTGGATGATCTATTGCGGAAAATCAAAGTAAAACCGAGCACAACTCTTGAGGACATGGCCCAGATAGTCAATCAGGCCATGACGAATGCTCCAATTACTTTCTCAAATGAGGATCTCCCAAAGCCTCATGTATTTCACAACAATGCTCTGTATGTTGTGATTCGAACCAGAGGGATGATAGTTCCTCATGTGCTGATAGATGGAGGCAGCAGCCTCAATATATGCCCAAAAATAATAGCCAAAGCTTTAGGCATCAAAGAAGAAGAATATATCCCAGACCCGATCACCATTTATGGGTTCGATAATCATGGCCAGACCGCAAAAGGAAAAATCTTCCTAGAGATTTTCATTGATTACTCGGTCCATTTAGTTCTCTTTCATGTGGTCAATGTGCCACCTACCTATAATCTGCTCCTCGGAAGACCGTGGATCCATAACACGAACGCGGTGCCATCTACTCTGCATCATTGTATTAAATGGTCAAAAGGTGGTATAATCACAACAGTCTTGGGCGAAGATCCAGAGCAGAGGCTGGCGCAGCCCATGGTTCCCAGGCCCACTTTTACTACTGATATCCCTAGCATTAGAGGGATTGAAGAGGCCAGTTTTAAAGAAGATTCAAGAATACTACAAATGATAGAACAACCCGAGCATATAGTCGCTATGACGCGATGGGGAGGCCCACAATTCTTCAAAATTGGGGGATGAATTGACTACAACACACTCAAGGATCATCCTCTATTCTCCCAATTTATGAAGGCCAAAAGAGGATTTGATCTATTAATGAAGCATGGCTATCAGCCCTTTCAAGGCCTAGGCAAAAATGGAGATGGTCGTCTAGAACCTGTGATTCCTCAGTACCACCCTAAAGGAGCCAGATTGGGCTTTAATGGCAGAAGATCTCAGAAGGGCACTGTTTTCATCAAGGGGATACATTAAAAGAATTTGCTTGTCTTTTCATTTCTATTCCTTTTGTTGGGATGATATCCCATTTCATTTTCATCATTGTCATTTGATCAATTCAATCTTTCAATAAAGTTGCAAATTTTCTTTATTTGTCTGGATGCCTTTTGTCTCTATACTTCTTATTATCAAATCTTTGCAAAATTACCATTATTTTGCTCTTTTATCTTTCCAATTATTTTCTCAATAAAAAGTAATTTATTTTATGATGGGCGATTTTCCTGAATCAATTTATTCTCCAATTTTGAGAATGTCTTCCCGATCTATCAAGAAGCTCGTTCTTAACCCAACTGCCTTTTCAAAGCCAGCAGTGATTCGTCAGATTAAAATAAGAGCAGAAAGCAGTCAGAATACAAAGCAGTCAGAAGAACCCGTAGAGTTCGATTCAACTCTTCAAGAACTACCAGAATTTGCAGCAATTCAGAAACAAGATGAGCCATCATCCTTAGTTCAAGATCCGACTGAGGATATCAATATCGGATCAGAAGATGATCCTAAAATTCTCAAGATTGGTAGCAGCTTGAGTTCGGAAGAGAAAGAAAGACTCATCAATTTCCTCAAGCAACATAAAGAAATGTTTGCATGGACATATGAAGATATGCCAGGTCTGGATACCAAATTGGTTGAGCATCGCCTCGTTCTAAAACCAGATGTCAAGCCAGTTAAGCAGAAGCTGAGAAAGGTGGATCCCCGAGTGGAACAACAAGTTAAGGAAGGTCTGGAAGACCTACTCAAAGCAGGGTTCATTCGAACTGATGATGCATGAAATACACATCATGTTAATAGGTTTTTCATGCATTTCGTAACAAGTTTAAGGTTTTAAACCCATGTTTAGATGTATTTTTATAGTAAGGGGTTATGGTTCGAATTTCAGAAAAATCAGAGTTAAAATGAGAGAGTTATGGATATTTCACTGTTTGGGCACGGATTTCGAGGTGGATCAGATCCATATCCGACCCAATTAGGTTATTTGGACTTTGGATCAACCTTTAGAAAGCCCAAAACCCAACCCACACGCCTATCCAGATCCATTACAAAAAGTTTTGCAGAAACCCCCCCAGAAAGAGGCGCATAGAAAATATTTTTTTTATAACAGTGTTTCTGAAAATTATCAAAAGTATAAATAGTTTTTTCCAGCAAACCCTAGGCGTCTTTGGCTTTGTTTGGACGCCCCCTACAGTGCTTCTAACTCCAGCAGCTCCTTCCCCTCCATTCTCCCAAGTGTTTGCCCTTGAAGATCGGTTCATGCTTGGTTTCCAAGCATATTTCGACCTCTTTTGCGATTTCTCTCCATTTCTTTCTTTCTCCTTGCTGTATTTTCACCATTTTTCTGTACTTTTGCAGGTGTAGCAGAGGTGGAGACCATTAACCTTGTGTGGGAGTGCGAAACACACCAATAAGGTGAGCCGACCCTACCTCCATCCGGCTTTCTACACCCTCCGATCAAGAATCGATGCATACTCCATCTTTGGTGGATCTCCAACGTGTAGCAGCTGAAAAGGTGCTGTTTTTTGGTGAAGTCCAGCATTCTCGAACTGTTCGAGACTGTAAACACCCCAAATTTTCACCCTCATCCAGTGTTTGTCCATTTCATAGGTCATCACAGATTATTGCATATCATTGCATGTATTCTGCATATCATTCCATCGCATTGCATGTCATTGCATTTCATTTTCGAGATCCAGCACTCCTATTTCAAAACATTCAATCCAGATTTGAATTTTAAAGCTTTTATTTCAAAATCAATTTCAAAACCTGGGTTTTTATTCAATACTCTGTCATTTTCCAACCCCAGGACTTTATATTTCGAAATATTTTCTCAAGGAAACAATCTGGATTCATTTTAAATTCGAATTTTAATCGATTTCAATTCACAGATGAGACCCATTGAGGTGGTGTCGCTTCTGAATTCCTTTATTCATCAAATTTCTCAAAGTTTTGAAAGTTTCAGTCCGATCAGGACTCTGTCCCAGAGTCCTAATCTAGTCAGGAGTCTGTTTTGAAATCTGTTTTACTTCCATTTTCAGTCTTTTTCGATTATTGTCAAAATTTAGGAGTCTAGTTAGTTCAAAACTCTATTTCAGAGTTCGATCGAGTTAGGAGTCTAACCCTGACTGTGTTTTCTGACTTATTTCATCATTTCTTGATAAAATCTTTCAAAAATTTTTACATTTGAATTCTAAAATTTAAAATCTCAGAGTCCTAAGAGTTCAGGACTCTAACTCGGAGTTCCAGTTCGCTTGAGACCCTATTTTCAAAGATCTTGAATTTCAAATGTCGATTTTAACCCTTTTTCAAAGCCATTTTCAGTGTTTATTTCAAAATTCTTCAAAATTCGATGTGGGCCCACTCAGTTGGCACCATATCCAGAGGAGTTCTAACCTAGTTAGGACCCTATGCCATTTTAAAAATTATAACTTTGAAGTTTGTCTTTGAAAATCCTTTTGAAAACTCCTTCAATTTCAAGTTTTAAAATCGCTTTTTGAAAAACTCAAGTAGGGCCCACTCGGGGTGGTGCCATATTCGAGTCAGTCAGGGCTAGACTAGGGTTAGTTGATGTCTTGGTTAGTGTTAGAGGTTTAGAAGAATCAAAACCATTTTGAAAAGCTCATTTTTTAAAGTTAGTTTTTAAAACTAGTGTTTTTAAAGGTTTTTAAAGGTGTTTTAAAAAGCCAAATGTAGAAAATGCCAAGTGGCATTACATTTGGGGATTTTTAGGAAAGTCTAGGGGTTAATTAGGCACTAGTTTAGATAATTTAGGCTAGGGGTAGGTAGGTCTTTCCACCCAAAAATCGCCCCCCTTGTTAGAGTCCAAAAAATTCAAAATTCCCAATTTTTAAACCTAAAAAAATTCTATAAATAGTCTCCATAGGGGGGTCGATTTTTCCAACTTGCTTTCCTTGGGATTCTTGGAGCTTCTCTCTCCTCTCCAGACCTTCCTCCATTGCAGCCACCTCAAGGTAATTATGTTTAATTTTTAGCTTTTATTTCATGTTTTTAATAGTTTTAAATCAATTTTAGCCATTAATACCTCCTATTTCATGGATTCAACCATGGTTTCACCTCAAGAATCAGCAAGAACGATCCAAAAAGGTGATCTAACCCTGTTTTGGGTGATTTACATGGATTTTAATCCATTAGAATTAATTTTAATATGATTCTTTACATTATTAACCAATAAAATATATGATTTACCCTTTTAATGGGTTAAATCTATGTTTTAAAGGTGATATCAAATTCCAGCCATTGATTCCCTGTTTTTATTTTATTTTCATGGTTTATTCATGTTTGTTTTACGTTCTATAGCATAAAAATAATTTTTATTTACTGTTTTATGGTTTATTTTATTGATTTACATTAGTTAATGCATGGTTTTCCAAGTTTCTTAAATTTCTGTGTGTTTTAGGTTTAGAACAGTAAAGATAATGTTATTTCGGATTGAAGTACTCATTGTTTATTTCTGATTTTTTTATATGTGATGCATGAATGAGTTATTGAATTACTGTAGAAAAATCAGAGGTTTTGGATCTCGGAAACCCTGTCAAAAAAAATCAAACATCAAATCGGGTTTTTAAAGCTTTAAAATCGTGGTTAAAATCAAGAAGGTAACTTGCTGTTATGATATTTCTCTCATCTTATATCATATTTTAGATCTGTAAAGTGCTATGGATTTACATTGAGTAGATCTGTCTGCTGTGAAATTTTCGGATTTTTTGATCACTGTTTAGTATTTTTACCTTTTCAGAGAATCTGTTTTTAAATTTAAAACTCATTAGGGTTTACCAAAACCCTAATCAGACTTGTGTTAGTCATAAATCCCAAACCATAGATCCGATTCATGATCTGTAAAAAGTGAGTATTGCTATTTTTCTGTATACTGTTTACTATTAAAATTTCAGAGATTTTTGTTTAGGTTTCCTATTTATGTTTGTATTTTCAATCTAAAACAGTTGTTTTAATCCCTGTTAAAAGTGATATATTTTAGCTCAGATTTCCGTAAGGGTTTCTCCCTAACCGGAGATGCTTTTTACGATCTGTAAATTGGGAAATCTCTGTTTTTCTACTTAGTTAGTCTCTGTAAAATTTCATAAATTTTCATGGATATTTGACCCCTGGTTCGGGTCTTGGACTGAGACTGGTTGGTGAACTAGGTCAAAAATAGCATATTTTTAGGGTTTAATGCTATTTTCGGATTAATTTAATGTCAAAAAATTATTTTTATAATTCATTTGATGTCTGAATTAATAAAATTGCAAAACAAGGTACTCGAAGAATTCCAAAAACACTGTTAAAATCATATCTTTTGTGATATTATTGGATTTTCGTGCATAAGCATGTAGTTTTAGGGTTTTATTATGTTCATAAGCATCTTAGGATACTTTAGGTTTAATTTTGTAGTTATTTGATTTCATTTAGGTCATAAAACCTAAATTTTTACCAAAATCTATTTAAAAAAACCCTGATTTCAAGGCCATAGTCTTGCTATCGGGGGCAATTTGGTTATTTGACCTCAATTTCGAAATCCCTAACCCTAATTTTCACATATTTAAGCATGTCACATCATATTTAGCTTAGTTTATTCCATTTAAATTTCAAAACTTGCATTTTATCAAAATATCTTTCTAAAAACCCTAATTTCAAGGCCATAGTCTTGTTATTAGGGGTATTTTGGTCATTTTGACCCCAATTTCGAAATTTCATATCTTATCTTCCTTATTTATTCAATTTGATTTCATATCTTTATCATTTTTATTTAAGGGAATCAAGGAAAAGGCTTATATCTAGCAAAATCCAGTAATTTCTAGATATTACTGGATAAACCTAGAAAAGCCAACATATATTCACTAACAAGTTTTCTAGTTTTGCAGGTACATTGAAGACTTTAATTTCATGTATTTAAATTTCAATAGTGATGTAATTTGTAATTAAACTTTGGAATAAGAATTTACATTTCCTGCTTAGCTTAGGTTGCATTGCATATAGTTTATTTTTTTTAATGTCAATGTGTGATGGATGATGATTGATGCATATTCAAACTCACCATGGTCTACACGGATGACACATGCACTAGCTTTTATGAAGTTTATAAACTTGGTGGAATTTGTATTTATGACCATAGTCAGAATACGAATGATACTTAGATTTATGATCTTCACATTAGCCACATTCAACCTACACTCTTAGGCTAACTTCAAAAATGCACTGCATTTCTCAAAAATACAAAAAAGTATTTCTCAAATTCTCAAATTCATATTCATTCATTTCATGCATTTGCCAATTCCAATTCAAATTCTAAGTCAAGGAAATTGAATTCCTCAAAATCTCCTAAGTCTTATAGCAAAATCGATTTTCCCAAAAGCATTGAATTTCAAAGAATATTTCAAGTATTTCCCAAGTTCCAAATTCAAATTTTCTAAGTTAGAATTTCAATTTCAAAGTTTGAATTCAGAGAAACCAAGTCTCTCAGAATCGATTTTCACCAAATGTCAAGGATTCCTCAAAAGCAATTTTTACTTCTCTCAGAAGTACATTTCAAATCCCATTTCACGATTTTTCATGTGATATCATTTCTAAGATTTACATTTTCTAAATATTTCAATCATTCAAAGCAAACATCATGTTTTCAAATGTGCATTTTATAAAAATTCATAGCACATGCCTGATTCTATGTGCATTTAGAAATTAGAATATGATTTAGATAAGTTGAATAGAGTAGAGCAGTAGATTGATCCTTGGTTCAATTACCCCTGTTAAAGGTGGCAAGAACGGTTGAACCTCGTACCGACAGGCGAGTCCCATTCTTCGAAATAATCCCGCATTTTAAAAACGGAGGTGAGTTATTTTCAAAAACTTTTTCAAAGGTCAGTTTGACTCGCAAAAAGTTAAAAATTTTGCGATGATAACAGGTTTGACGACCGTGATGGGACCTGTCTTCGCCTGATCAATCTAATGCTCTACTTAGTTCAAAATGTCAAAATCGATTTCCATGGAATGTCAGCTTTGCTTTATGATATCATGTGAACCTAGGAGCCTAGACTTGAACCCAGCTGACATGGAATGCATATAGACTAGGTATGGTTTGGTAGGACCATATTGACGAGGAAATTTTCATGCTCACATAGACTTAGGTCTAATACAACCCTCCTCAATTTAGGAATTGTATGAAAACAATGTATGCTTCTTCAAATTTTTTCAAAATCTATCTCTATAGGACTTAGAGCCCTCTGTTTTCTTGCATGTGCTCATATTTCAAAAATCACCCTACCTATATTGTCCCGGTTTTCACGTTGCTGGGCTCTCTTCCAGAACCATAGTTCGGGACAGAGCCTCACAACTGGGCCACCTATTTGGGTGAAAACCCCCCTGCCACGTACCAAGGGCCATAGTCCAACGTATATCGGCAGGTGCTCAAGGATGTTGGAAAACTTGAACCTAGAACCGGAGAAATTGATTTTATGCCACGTACATCGAGCCTTGGCTTGAGTATATAGGCATAATTGGATTGGACACATATGATCTGAACCTTAGAGTTAGGATTAAGGTCCTACAGCCATTTCAAAAATTGTGCATCTAGAGTCAGCTTTTAGGGAATGTTGTATGTGCATACTTGTTGTGATTGAATATGTTATAGTCATTTCCTTTTATTTTCCATATTTTCCCAATTTTCTAAAATACTGGACGATTTTGTCAAAATTCCCCAATCTATGTCCATATACTGTCCATGTTTTAAACCTTGGACGATTTTCCAAATACTTCATTTTCCATTTATTTCTTCATATTTCATCAAACCCTGGACGATTTTCCAAATTTCCCTTAATTTCCTTCAAAACTCCAGGTGATTTCCCATCTTTCCTGTCTTCTGGATCTCGAATTTCCTACTTTATTTTTATCCTGCCTGCATTTCCCTCAAATTTCCTGTATTTTCCCAAGTCTTATTCCAATTTTCCATGTTTTCCAGGCTGATGGCATCCAATCAGCTTGATTCAGTCTTTCCTGAGGGTCACATCTCCTACGAGGTGCGACAAGGTCTTCCAGAACATCGAGTCCTGAGCACCGGATCCTTCTTTCCCCGGTGGTACTATTTATGGTTCAAGAATTTCTCTCGTATGTTTCCGGACCACTTGGACGATTGTGGGTTAGAACTGGCGTCCGCAGTGGGAAAGCAGACAGTCAACGACAACTTGATCCATGCACTAGCAGAACGGTGGAATCCGAGAACTTCTACCTTCTAGTTCTCGTGGGGCGAGATGACAGTACTGATGGATGAATTTTCAGAGATTATGGGATTGCCCGAGCCAGCCGGTCAGCCTGGAGATCCATTGGAGAAACAGTTTCTGATTAATGTTAAGGGTCTGGACCCTAAGGATGCCTTAGCTCGCATGACAGGACGCAAGTCTTGGCCATTGATAGAGGAGGATGGAAACGAATATGTGGACCTGCTCGAAATCTACAGACAGTATGGGACATTTGTGGAAGTCAGCTCGTTGTCCAGGACAGCTCGAGAGAGAATTCAGCACGCGATGGTTCTGTGCACGATGGGATTAGCTTTCTTTCCCGATGGACGGAATTACATGGATATCAGAATAGTTCAGCTTCTAAGGAGATGGGAAAGTCGACAGACCAGCCGCCTCTCGATAGCCATGGACGCACTCGCCTTTCTATACCGAGAGTTGACTCGTTTCGCACTCGGAGAGTCGATCCTAGTCGAAGGGTGCACCTATGCCTTGCAGTCTTGGTTCCTCCAGCATGTGCCCGCCCGAGCCAGTTCATTCAGATACAATGGTGAGAAGCTTCTTCCAGTTGCGCGATACCGGTTCTTGATCGACAAGCTTCAGGAGGAAGAAGTCGTATGGGACTACTTCGATCGTCAGGAATCACCTCCCAGATATACTTACGCTTACGGCAAGCGGTTCAGACTACTTGGCCCGTTCTTCTGCGCATACTATCATCCAGAGCGATGCGTCAGGCACTTCTCTGAGAGGCAGAAGCGCGTAGAGATTCGTCCACTATCAGGGGTTCTGCCAGAATTCGACCTCTCATCAGATCAGTGGTCCGGAGCATACCATTCTGCCAGACATGGCTGGGATTCCTTTGTTACTCTCACTATTTTTTCTGGTCCTCGTGTATCTTCTGATTATCCGGAGTGATGGAAAATTGTCTGTCCCCCTCCCCTCTGTCAAGTGTATTATTGATAAAATCATGTTTTTCCCCTCAATAAAATTCTTTTATTCTACATTTCACCTTGGTTTGACAACCTCGCCTAGGTAACAAGGCATATTTCCAGTTGTTTATTTTGCAAAGAATAGCAACGCAATTGTCGTAATTTCAGCGACGACTCAATCCCTAGTAATGGGATATTATTTCAATTGTCTACCAAAATTCTCAATAAATATTTTTGTCCAACCAAACTTCCTTCAGAACCTAACCATCAATCCTACCTTGCAGAGAGCATCAGCAATATCCAAGAGAACATTTGTGATACCCGATGGTTCATACAAGATCCGGAAAGAAAACCTCATCAATCGAAGGTGTGGCATACTCGATCGCTTTGGAAGAAGATATGGACTCCCCCCGATCAGCTAAAAATCAGGGACAGCAGGTTGAGGATGACATTGATCCTCAAATGTACGTCATGTTCAAGAAAATGATGACCAAGATGCTGGCAGAGCAAGCTGAGGCCAGTACTGGGCAAATTCAGACCAAACAGAAAGATAAGGGTCATGCCATCAAGAATGTGAAGATCAGCAAAAAGAAGAGTCGTCACGAGGAAGTATCTGATGAATCAGAATCAGCAGATGATACTGACAAGGAATGTGAAAATAAACATGAATTCAAAAGGTCGACTCAGGGCCAGGGGTCGGCTTACAAATCCAAAAATCAGTCTGTTGATGACCCTACTCAGTCACAATTAAAAGATATGATGAGAATGGTCAAAGATCTGCAGGCCCGCGACAAGGGCAAGAAAGTCTTCACCAGCGAAGACTTCTATGATGGCTTGGATGGGGACGACAATCTGGATAATCTCCCCAGAAAATTTATCAAGTTTGATGGTTCTGGCGACCGTAAAGCTCACCTCGCCATGTTTTTCGCTGAATGTTCATGATTCAAGCGTGACAATCGGGCACTCTTCCTTTGCTTTCTCTCGCAGTCTGGAGGGAACGACAACTAAATGGTACTCGGAGCACATCAACCCCATATAGCGGAAAGAATTTGATAAGGTGGTGAATATGTTCATTGAGCGCTTTCTGTTCAATGCTGAGGCACTCCCGACCCTCAGCCATCTTTGTGGCCTGAAACAGAGAAAAAATGAAAAGGCCCAAGATTTTATCCACCGCTGGAGGTCAGCTTGCAACAAGATGAGAGACCCCATATCAGAAGGGCATGCTTTGTCCTTGATTTTAAGCAATTTCTTGCAGCCCCTAAAAGGCCTCATCTCCACCGCACCATCCAGAACCTTTATAGAGTTAACAGAGCGAGCCGAATGGCTCGAATTGAGTATGGAGAATGGTTTCTATGAAGGTTTCACTTTCACCAAGAACAGCAGTCAGAATGAGTCAAAAAAGAAGACTCATTTCACTAATTCTGTCAGTAATAAACGGAATCATCGCAAGGGGCAGAATAGAGACTTCTGTTATGGGGCAGGAGGTTCAAACAAGAATGACCAGAAAGGAAAGTCGATCCCGCAATTCAGCAAGCCGCTTCAGCTAGAGCAGGGACCAAAACCCCTAGAGAAAGTGAAGCACGAAGGATGGAGCTATGAGAGGAAGTTCACTCCATTAGATCAATCACTCGAGACTGTGCTCGAGTACCTGTTGACCAAGGAGATGGTCAAATTGCCCAGGCTGGTCGATCATTCCGCTCCTATGGGAAAATTCAAAGACCATTTCTGCAAGTTTCATCGAACAGTGGGGCACAACACTGAGAATTGCTTCGTTCTGAAGAACATTGTTCAGGACCTTATTGATAAAAATCTTCTGGTAGAAGGTGCGGAAGATGAAAATATAGATATTCTAAAAGAGCCATTTCCTCGTCATTCTACAGTAGTCATCACCGAACAGTCATTTCAACCACAGGAGCATATCAGGCCATGCTCTGAAAATGATATGCAAGCTCAGCATCGGGTCCTGGTATTGCAACAGGCTCAGTCCAAGGCCCAGAAGATGGACCTTATTTCAGCCTTCGGCAAAATGAAAGTATCTGACAAGCCCGCTGGGGTATCTCTCGAGGTAGCCAGAAGTATGCCATGGCTCCCTGTAAACACCCCAAATTTTTCAAAATCTTTTAAATATTCCATTTTTGCCCCTAAATTCATTTTCTGAGCAAATGGGTCATTTCAAATCTAAATTCCAGTTCATTCCTCTAGTTTTATTGAAATTAAATTCATTTCATATGTTTAAATTGATTTTGGATCTGGATCCATTGTCCAAATCCAAATCTGAGTCTCCTTGTTCAAATTTTAAATCAAAATTATAGAAAATACCAAAAATAGCCTTTAAATAGCTCGGACAATCCATTCGACATTCGTTTGGATCCATCACATTGTATTTCTCGACTCGAGTGTCAAAACTCGAACATTTTCTCAAAACCTGGGTCAAAAACCCCTTTTTCTGAAGAAATTCTCTCGAAATGGATTAAAATTCTCAGAAAAATACTTTTGTAAATATTTCTCAAAAAAATACAAAAAAATAGTATTTAAAACTTAGTTTTCTACTACAAAAATACAAAAAAATGGAAAAAACAATACAAAAAAAAACAAAAATTGAGGGAAGCAAAGGGTTTTAAAACTTGAAAAATGGAATTTTTGCCAGAAAACCCTCCTTTTTTACCATTTTTTAGAAAAGTTCTGAAAAGGAGCCCCCCCTGGGAATTTTAGAAAATCTCCAACAACCATCTCCCGCGCATTTCTTTTCTCTCTCTCCCACCGTTGATCTCAAAACAACCCTCTCATTTTTTTACCCTCCATCTTCAACCATCGAGCTTCCCATCTTCTTTAAGAAGAGGCACCCGAGCCTCTTCTGAGGAGGAGCTTTTTCTCTGGAGGATCCCCTCTCGCATCAAGTATCTGTTGTCTCTCTTTCCCTGGGATTCCCCTCTTTTCTTTTTTTTTTATTACAAAAAAAAAAATCCAATCGGTAAACAGAGGAGCCCTCTCTTCCCAAGATTAATCGGAGCTAAACCGGTAAGTTCTTCTTTTCCTGTTCTTTCTTCAATCTGATTTCCTGCAATTTGTATATAAATTTTTTAGTTCCAATCACATTAGGCGTGTTAGTTTTAGCACATCCTGATTTTCTGTAACAACTTTAAAAATAAGATTGCAAAATCCTAATGATTGATCGAGTGGTGATGTATCGATCTTTTCGGCAAATGTCTTCTTATAAAAAAAAAAACCGGGAAAACAGATCGACTGTTTCAAATTTTCGGCTGATTGCCTACAGTTCATCAAAGACTTGATTTACAATAATCAAGTTAGGTAATTCCAATAATTGATTATGAGATTTCCAGTAGTTGAAATCTGATTTGCATAAAGAGTAATCGATCATCTGATCGTTTATTACTCATTCCCGGCAATAAAAATGTTGGAATCCGGCGATAGTATGATCACCAGATCTACTGATCTCCGATTCAAATGGAGGTTTGGATCGACTTGAACAGAGTTCTGCCGGAATTTTGTTAATATCCTACCGGATTAAAGGCCATCAGAAATTTGGAATCGGACGCCTGAAGTTTCTACAAGCTCCATCAATCTCCGGTAAGTGTTACCGGACCACTGCCAGAATCCCTTTTAACTATCGTTGCTGTTTGAATTTCCATCAAGTTTTTTTTTTGTTTTGGGAAGCAAATCGAATGACCTTCAACATCACTCAGATTTCTGATCAGTTGGAGTCTGATTAAGGCTTGAACAATTGATTATCTGCATATTGCTGGGCGGTAATTTGATCCCCGGAGAACAACTGCTTGATTGATGATCGTCGGAACTCTGGCACTTGATAGTCTGAATTTTAACTTGATATTTGAAGCCAGACTTAGGCCTCATTTCCAAATTCACTTGTTTAAAAACCTTGGATCGACCGTTTGATTGTCTGTAATTGAAGTAATACCACAACTTCAACTGATTCCTCTCTGGTATCGAGATCAACCAAGCGATAACCTGAGCGTCCGAATCAACTAATCAACCTCCAGCAGATCTCTTTATAGAATGATTCATTTTTGGATTCCTCCTGATGATCGGACCCTCAAGGTTGAAAACATTGATTACTAATAACCAGCTGTTTAAAAGATCAGTTGATAACAATCTTTGTTAAGTTTTATGGCTTGAATGACCATTGATCTCTGGCTTGAATGACCATTGATTTGTTAAGTTTTCTGGCTTGATCGAATATCATCTATTGATCTCCTGTGAGCACTGTTTTGAAAATGGATCAACTGATCCTCTGCATTAATCGATTAACTGATTCCTGAAGGTTGAATTCTTATTGTTTGTCTAAGTTCCAGCTGTTAATGCCTTGATTCAGAATTTCTTAGCTTCTGAATTCTAACTTCTACCATTGATATTGCATTTAGAACTCTTCACTAAGGTGTTCTAAGCTGTTGATTACTATTTGATGAAGTTTGTAGTCTGATTTCTGATTTATTAATTGTTGGATGCAAAATTATTGTTTGAATGATCTTTCAACTATGAAGCTGAGATGATCAACACAAATGGTTTAGGTGTTTTATATTATTCCAGATTCATCCTCTTTCATCATGAGAGAACCGATGAGGTGTTATTTAGCAATGCATATATTCTGAGTTTAATACATGTTTTTCTCTCCGTCTATACATTAAAACAGCATAATTGTTTCTTGTCCCATAACATCTACTGTAATACCAGCACAACGTCACCTGTGCCTTTCAACTTCATTTACCAGCATAGCTCTATTACCCACCTCGCAGCATTCACTGCTGCATCTATCTTCTGAAATTCACCTGCAGGAATCGATCAACAAGCCAATTTGCTGTGTTGCTCCATGGATCCACTATTACATTAAACTATTGAAATGAATAAGTTGGCTGAAGGCAAATCACTGTCAACTGATTTGCTACAGCTCTCACTTCACTCTTTGCCCCATAATCAGCTGTCACTACACTTCATTTCAATACCTCCACTATATATACATCTGCCACTCACCTACTTTATATCAATATTATATATATATATATATATATATATATAACACATTTGGCTATCCTTCCATACCTTAGATCATCCATGTCGTTTCATTAGGAGTTAAGCACAAGGTAGGTATATGAGTGTCTCATCGCTTAAATCCATGTGATATATACAATTTTCTTTTATTTTTATTTTTTATTTTAATCCAGTGTTTTGCAGAGAATACATGGAAAATATCATTACTTGGAGTTGTAAATTCAATTTTATATGTTGTAATAGTTAGATTTTAAATGAGAATTTATATTTCCAGTTTTAGATAGAATGAATGAGCATTGTAAATACCATGAATTACTTGTTTTCATGCTTTTTGCCTTTATTTCTCAAAATCTCACAATGGGAACACGAATGGCACGTGCACCATTTCGTAAGAGGTAAATCAATCCTAAGTTGATGATTTACATCAATGGCCATAGTCAGGATGTAAACAAGACTTAGGATTTTTATCTTTTACGAAATAACACTGGATCCACACTGGATCCGTTTTCAAAATTCATCATATTTTCCTTAAATATTTTTTTTCTTTTATTAGAATTTAACTTAAAATTAACTCAAAATATATACCAATGGCCATAGTCAGGGTATATTGAGAGTTAATTTCATTTTAAATTCTAGAAAAGCACCAAATGTGTTTCATTCTTCACCTGAGTTTAAATATAGATTATTATATAATACATTCAATGACCATAGTCAAGGATGTATTATATCTTCAATCTTATTTTAACTCATTTAAAGAATGGAATAGCTTTTTAAAATCCAATTTTAAAAATTTTAATTCATTCATCATTTAGGATAGAATTGCATCATATTTTTAAAATTTCTTTTTCATAAATACAAGTAATTCTTTCCTTCATTTCTCGGATCAAATCCTATTTATAAATTCGAATTCAATTCTATTTCTCAAAAGGATTCAAGAATTCAATTTCAAAGTCCCATTTGACTTTGAAACTTCAGAAACATCTTGTATTTCAAATTCCAAATTCTATCTTAAATTTAAAATCCAATTTAAACTTTGAAATTCATTTGTATATTCAAGATTCAATTTCTAAAAATCATTTTCCAAGTTCAAATTAAACTTGGAAGTTCTTGATTCATCTTCTGAATTTAACTCCAAATCCATTTTAGGATCCAGGATTCAACACTCATATTGGATCTCAGACTTCAGATCCAATTCCTCTTTAGGATCCAGAGTCCAATTCCACTTTCTAGATCTCGGACTTTAGATCCAATTCCCCTTCAGGATCCAGATTCCAATTTCACTTTGGATCTTAGACTTCAGATCCAATTCCGTGTTAGGATCCAGAATCCAACTTCACCTTGGATCTCAAATTACAAATCCAAAATCTATCCTAGGATCCGGAAACCAATTCTACTTTGGATCTCAGACTTCAGATCCAAATCCATTCTAGGATCCAGAACCCAATTCTACATTCGGATCTCAGACTTCAGATCCAAATCCACCTTAGGATCCAGAACCCAATTTTATATCAGATCTCAGATATTAAATCCATCTTTAGATCCAATTCCATTCCCAATTCCAGATTTCAAATCCAATCCCATTTTCAGATATTATCTAAACTCCCTAAATCCATTTCTATCCTGAAATACCATTTGATTATCTCGGATCCATTCCAAATTTAAAAATCTAAATTCAATTCCATCTCAAGTATTCATTTCCTTTCATAAATTCAAGTTCAAATTCAAAATCCATTTCTGACTTTGAAAATTCATTTTACTTCATTTCAAAGCTTCAAGTCATTCTTTCTCATTTATTCTTTCGATCCTGATTTACTTCAAAAACTTAAAACTCCTCTGATCTATCTCAAGTTAGATTCAATCATTTCTTCACTCTCTTATCGAATTCATCTCAGAATACTTGGAAATTTTCAAAACATCTTTGAAAAGAGCATACATCCTCGCATTGCACAAGCATGATTCTTTGTGCATTTAGAGCTAGAATAAATCCTTAGATTATATATAGGCAAAGCAAAAGGCATAGATTCGATCCTTGGTTCGATTACCCCTGGTAAAGGCACCAGGAGCGGTCGAACCTCGTACCGACGAGCGAATCCCGTCTCTCCATTTTTCCCGCAAATTTTCAAAACGGAGGCGAGTTAAATTTCTAAATATTTTTCAAATTAAGGTCAAGTGAGACCGCGCAAAAGAGTTCCTCTTCTCTCTTTCTTTCTTTTCTCTTCTTTCTTTTCTTTCTTTTTTCTCCCTTCAAAAAGGAGGAAAATAGAGGTTAGAAAAGGGAAAGAGAAGGAAAAGAGAGAAACCTATAAAGAGAGGAAAAATTTTTGCGATGATCACAGATTTGGCGACCGTGATGGGACTCATCTTCGTCCGGTTGGATCTATGCCTTTGCTTTGCTTTAATATTTTCTAAGTCTTTATTCTAACATATGTCAGCTACTTTTTTCATGCAAACCTTAGGAAGCCTAGATTTTGTCCTAAGCTGACATCATTGCATATAGGATCTAAGTATGGTTTGGTAGGACCATATTGAGGAGATTATTCCATGTTCACATTAGACTTAGGTCTTAAATACAACTCTCCTCAATTTTAAGGATTGAATGTAAACAATGTATGCAAGTGTATGCTTCTTTTCATTTAAATCTATCTCTTTAGGACTTGCATTAAAGCCTTCTGATTTTATTGCATGTTAAATCATATTTTTGAAAACATCCCTACCTATATTGTCCCGGTCTTCACGTTGCTGGGCTGTCTCATTGAACCATAGTTCGGGAGAGAGCCTCACAACTGGACCACTTATTTGGGTTCGCGCCCCCCTACCACGTACCTAAGGGCCATAGTCCGAGGTATATCGGTAGGTGCTCAAGGATGTTGGGAAGCCTTTACCTTAGAACCGGAGTAAATACTTTATATGCCACGTACTTCGAGCTTCGGCTTGAGTATATTGGCGTACCTTGATTGGAATCAGATGATATAAATCTTAGAGTTAGGATTAAGGTCCTATCAGCCATTTCAAATATTACATATAGAGTCAGCTTTAGGGAGTGTTGTTTGTGTATCCTTGCTTGTATATCTGTGATTGTATGATATATATATATATATATATATATATATATATATATATATATATATATATATATCTTCTTCCTTATATTTTCCAAAACCCTGGGTATATATTTCAAAATGTCCTCTTTATTTTTAAAAACCCAGGTGTATTTTTCTTTATCCTTTTCTTCTTCTTCCTCTAAAAATTCTTCCAAATTCTTCTGATCCTGCCTGCAAGTTCTTCAAAATTTTAAATCCTTACCATTCATTCTCAAAATTCCATTTTTCCTTTTATTTTCCTTCTGCTTTTATATTCTTGTTTATATTTTCATAAAAATCTCTTTCCGTCAAGAGATATCCTTTTCAAAATAATATTTTCTTTTCATATTTTCAGTTGGTTACTCTCCCTCGTAGAGTAAACAACGCAATTGTCACAAATTTAGTGGCGACTCAATCCCTAGTAATGGGATACAATTAAATTTTTAACCTAAATCCTTCATCTTTGTCAAAATATCTCCAAAAAGTTTCTTTGGTCTAAAAACCTTCATTTTTCCTCCACAGAGAGTTCTGATATTTCAAAAATGGTCACTACAAGAGGGGGAAAAGAAACAATTCCTCAACTCAGCGATAGTGAGGCAGAAGAGATAAGCTCTCCTAAATCAGTCAGGGGACAGAGTCAGAGCAAGAAGGATGACATCGACCCCGCTATGTATGACATGTTCCAAAAGATGATGGCAAGGATGATGTCAGAGCAAGCCGAGGCCAAGCTGAAAGAGGCAGTTCCTAAAAGAAAGCTGAGGAAGAAGCCTGTAAAGAAGCAAGTCAGAATCATCAGAAAGAAGGTGCAGCCAGACACTGCTTCTGAGGAATCAGAGTCAGTCGAGGAAGAGTCAGAAGAGGAAGAGCAGATTGTCTACAAGCAGAATCCTCCGAGACAGTCTGTAAAGATAGTTGCGGAAGAGCCCGAATCTGTCAACAAGCCCAAGTCTGGGGCTCCAGCAGAGGACCTGATGAGTAAACAGATGAAGGAGATGAATCGAGCTATTAAAGATATTCAAGCCAAGGGTAAGGGCAAGCAGACCTATACTGGCGAAGATTTTTACGATGGTCTAGATGGGGACGATAACCTAGAGAATCTTCCTCGCAAGTTTCTCAAATTCGATGGGACTGGCAACCCTAATGCCCACTTGGCCACATTTTATGCAGAGTGCAGTCGTTTCAGGAAAGATAACAGGGCTCTGTTCATCTGTTTTCCCCGCAGTTTGGAGGGTGTAGCAGCCAGATGGTATGCCGATCATGTGAATCCTATCGAACTACGAGAGTTCGATAAGGTAGTAAATCTGTTCATCGAGCGCTTCTTATTCAATACAGAAGCCTCACCTACATTAAATCATCTTTACAACTTGAAGCAAGGAGAGAATGAAAGAGCAGGTGATTTCATTCACAGGTGGAGAAGCACCTGTAATAAGATGAAGGTACCCATTCCTGAGGAACACGCATTGCAGGTGATCCTCAATAATTTCTCTCAGCCTATAAGGAGCCTCATTGCCACTTCTCCGGCGAAATCCTTCATCAAGTTAATTGAGCGAGCTGAATGGCTCGAAGCAGGAATAAAAAGCGGACTGTACGAGGGCACGCCTCTGGTCAAGAATGTCCAAGACCAAAAGAAGAAGGCGCAGTTTGCTTATTCAGTTGATGCCTCCTGCAATAATCTTGGTAGTAGCAGCAAAGGAAACAAGAACAACAGTGGCAGCGGTCCGAGAGTAGATCAAGGCAAGGGGCAGAAGGAGAGAGTGTATAAGAACAATGACAAGCCGCTTCCAATTGGCATCCAACAGAAAGGGGATCTTCAAGAGAAGCCCAAGTACATCAAGTGGGAAAAAGATCGAGTCTTCACTCCGTTGTCTAAGAGTTTAGAGGTGATTATGAATTACCTTTTGAAGCACGGGATGATCAAACTCCCTAAGGTAGCGGATCCTCCCGTAATCTTGGGAAAATTCAAATATCAATTCTGCAAGTTCCATCGAGCAACGGGGCATGACACAGAGCACTGCTTCGTCCTCAAGCACATGATACAAGACTGCATCGACAGAAGTGAGCTGATAGAGGACGAGGAAGAAAAGCAGCCAACAGTCCTGACGGAACCATTCCCGGACCACTCAAAGAATTGATAAAGCCAAAGTTTTTGTTTGCTTTCGTCTCTTTTTGTCAGTTGTCTTGTAGGGGCTAGTCAGCCCAGTCTTCTATGAGTCTTTTTCCTTTTCAAGTTCTTGTAGATATTCAGTTGTTATCAAACCCTTGCTTATCAAATGAAATGTCAATTTCCTTTATATCTTTTATATCCGCTGCTTCTTTTCTCTTTGCCATACTGGGGCATTTAAATTCCTGTTCTTTTCAGAATGCGAGACAATCCTGACATCATTCATGAGAGAAATGATATTACCTATGAGGGCTTTTTCAAAAATCATGAAATTTTAAAAAATCTTCGTTATGACCAAGGAGTTCAAATATTCCTTGGTCTAACCTTTGACAAAAAAATCAACCCTCGTGTTGATCATGTCTTCAAAAATAAGTTTTCAAACCATTATATTGAAAGATCAACCCTTGTGTTGGTCCTGTCTTCCAAAATGATTTTTTAACTTTTATATTCAAAGATCAATCCTTGTGTTGGTCTTATCTTCCAAAATGAATTTTTAACTTTTATATTCAAAGATCAATCCTTGTGTTGGTCTTATCTTCCAAAATGAATTTTTAACTTTTATATTGAAAGATCAACCCTTGTGTTGGTCTTATTTTCCAAAATAAATTTTAAACTTTTATATTCGAGGATCAATCCTTGTGTTGATCTTATCTTTCAAAATGGATTTTAAAAGATCAATCCTGGTATTGATCTTATCTTCCAAAATGGCTTTCAAATCTTTTTATTCAAAAGATCAACCCTTGCGTTGGTCTTATCCTCCAAAATTGATCTCAAAGCTTTTCAAAGATCAACCCTGGCGTTGTTCTTATCTTTTAAAATGGATTATAAATCATCATATTCAAAGATCAATCATTGCATTGATCTTATCTTCCAAAAATGGGTTTTAAATCATTATATTCAAAGATCGACCCTGTGTTGGTCTTATCTTCCAAGATTGGTTATTAAGCATTACCTCCAACGATCAACCCTTGTGTTGATCTTATTATCAATTTCGAGCTGTTATTTTTAGAAATCAGATCTATTGTTGATCTTCTTCTTCAAAATTAGGTATTCAAAACCATTGCCTTCGAAAAATAACCCTCATGATGATCTCTCAAGTTTGGTTTAAAGGATCAGATCTCGCGCTGATCATTCTTCTTGTGGTGGATTTTCTTCCCCCAAAATGATTTCTCATTTATCTTTTAAAATAAACATTTTCCTTCCAAGATCCCATATGCAGGCAGGATCAGAAAAACTCCTTTTTCTCAAATCTTGTAAATCTTCAGTTAATTTTGATATCTTTATCAGTTTCATTCATTTTATTCATATTTTTATCAAGTTTACATCAATTTTATCAAGTTTTATCAAGTTTATCAAATATTTTTTTTTTTTTCAAAATTCCATTAAATTTTATCAATTCCAATGCCCCTTTCAGGTTAAGGGATAAACCTGACCCTCGTTGTCCGAGGTGTTCCCATTCAGGATAAGGGATAATCCTGAAACCCCTTGTAGGAGCAACAACGCTACCTATAAGGATTCTTTTGTAAATACAAGTTTTTGTTAATCTTAATTGACTGTCTAGATTTATATCAATTTGCCTTCGCTAAATTTTCTTAAATTTTTCTCCCATTCAGGATAAGGGAAAATCCTGAAACCCCTTGTAGGAGCAATAACGCTACCTATGAGGATTCTTTTATAAATACAAGTTTTGTCAATCTTTGTTGATTTTTTTTTTAGATTTATATCAATTCCCCTTCATTAAATCTCTTTAAATTCTATTCTTTTTCCCATTCAGGATAAGGGAAAATCCTGAAACCCCTCGTAGGAGCAATAACGCCACCTATGAGGATTCTTTTGTAAATACAAGTTTTGCCAATCTTTGTTGATTTTTTAGATTTATATAAATTTCCCTTCATTAAATTTTTCTTAAATCCTATTCTTTTCCCATTCAGGATAAGGGATAATCCTGAGACCTCTCGTAGGGGCAGCAATGCTACCTATGAGAATTCTTTTTGCAAATACAAGTTTTTATCGATCTTTATTGATTTCTAAATTTATATCAATTTCTCTTTAAATTCTATTCTTCTTCCCATTTCAGGACAAGGGATAATTCTGAGATCACTCATAGGGGCAACCATGCTACCTGTGAGAATTCTTTTTACAAAAATAAATCAATTTTCTCAAATGTTCTACATTTTTTTTTTCTTTTTCAAAGTTCTATATCCTTTTCTCTTCTCAAAGTTTATTCTTTTTATATTCCCCGTCACATACCTGGTCCATCTAAATCATAGATTATAAATTCTAAATCTTGTCATACCCCTTCTAAATTCAAGTCTCAGGTTATCTCTTCATAAAATCTTATATTTCCCCTTCAGGTTAAGGGATAAACCTGAATCATTCTTTTTTTAAATTCTCTTCAAAATGTCTATTCTATTTCTCCTTTAGGATAAGGGATAATCCTAAAACCCCGGCCATTCTTCTTGCTTCGATCTCTAAATATTTTAAATAGGCCGATCTCCTTCCCGACTCTCAGTTGGAAAACCTAGTGCTCGCACTGGTTATTTTGCTAAAGATTTTAAATCTAAAGATCTAGTTCAGTCCTCGTACTGGTTGTCTTTCAAAAGTCTCAATCTTAAATCAGGTCGTTAAATGATTAAATGAAATGTCCCAGCTACTTCGCTGGTCGTTAAATGATTAAATGAAATGTCCCAGCTACTTCGCTGGTCGTTAAATGATTAAATGAAATGTCCCAGCTACTTCGCTGGTCGTTAAATGATTAAATGAAATGTCCCAGCTACTTCGCTGGTCGTTAAATGATTAAATGAAATGTTCCAGCTACTTCGCTTGTCGCTAAATGAAATGTTCCAGCTACTTCGCTGGTCGTTAAATAAAATGTTCCAACTCCTTCGTTGGTCGTTAAATGAAATGTCCCAGTTTTCACTAGTCATTAAATGAAAGGTTTCAGCTCCTTCGCTGGTCGTTAAATGAAAGGTTCCAGTTTTACTGATCAGAACGTCCAAAATCATAAATTGCAACTAAAGGTCGCATCAAAATCTATATTGAGTAAATATTTCACATAGAAGTCATGAAAACTTTGCCAATCTGCTAAAAATATTTGTTGATTCCAAATAAATCTTACTGCACAAAAGAATTACCTCGGATTACCTCTAGTATTTTCTTCATAAAAGGTGAAACTCTTTGCGAAAAAGAGGTAAAATTCAAATCTTTTTCCTGGTGATCAACCAAAAGGATGAAAGAAATATCCTCGGTATGATTAGTGAAATAAATATTCGATGACATTGAAAAGCCGGAAGCGAATTGATATTGATCATAGCTATGATGCATGTTTAAAGATGATTTCCTGGCAATTAGACAGTGGAAATATCCTGAGCCATAAAAGAATCCACTTAATCCATATCACCTTATCCAGTTTAAAGCTACAATCAAATATCGGCAAAAGGGATCTCTCAATTGTCGTCAAGATGAAGGCGAATTAAGCGAGTAGACCCTCGGGGCCAAAGAAGATTTGGATCATCTACCAAGATGAAGGAGTTTGTGAAGGATCCTTCCAGGGAAAGTTCAGATCACCGTCGAGATAAAGGCGAGTGTGATGGACCTACCGACAAACCCTAAATGATATTTGATTCCAGCTATCATCTAAAGACTTTTGAGCCAATATCATATATAATCCCTGAGAAAATGAAGGATCGGAACATCTTCAAGATGAAGGAGTTTGTGACGTACCCTTCCCTGAAAAAGAGAGAAAATTCAGGACATCTCCAAAATGAAGGATGATGTAAAAAGCCCGAAAAAGCCCAATAACTCAAAAAGAGTGCAAGAAGATCATCATGAGAAAACACTCAGATATCAAACTGCCTAAATTGCCAGAAATCATCTTTTCTTATGCAAAATATCTTTTATCAATGTCTTTTCACTACTTGCTTTTATGAAATTGAGAATATTTCTTCTCTTCTCATACCAAGAAAATTGATAACTTCCTTGAAGAAAATCATCAGCGCTAAAATTTTGAATTTGACTCTTAAGACCGAGAAGTTAACCTCGTTGGAGGAAATACTCTAGGTAAAAGAGGGGATATCTTTGCACATATATGCACATTTTCAAGCGTTGAAGTCAACTATAAATTTATCTTATTGGCAAAATTTTCTAGACATTCTAAAGACTGAAATAAATATTCGATATCTATTTTTGGTGCAACCTAGCGTTGTTTATATCTTCCAGGAGAGTTACCCCATTCAGTTGAAGTATCTCTCCTGTCCCATCACGGTTTCGAGAAATCCGTATGGTTGTTCCCACTCAGGTTAAGGGTCAAAAACTGTACTTCCTGCGAGAGATCATTAAATTCAAAAGTTGGTTTCAGTCTCAGCAATGAGACGCCCAAGTTCATCCCTTTTTCAAGCTTTAGGGAACCCCATTTCCTTCCTCCTTTCGCAAACCCCTGTCGGATTTGTTCGTCCAAACTCCGAAGGTCCCATCATGGTCTCTTCACTCGAGATTCCATATGGTCGTCTCCTTCAGGTTAAGGGTTAAGCCTGAACCTCGTGCATCGAGGTATCTTCCTTTTTCAGGTTTGGGTTAAACCTGAGTCTCGTTCTAAAGAAATTTCTCGTTTTGACGAGGTGTTTCCTCCCAAGTCCCATCATGACTCTTTCCATCAAGGAGTCCACGCTTTGTATATCCATCCGGAATAAAATCCTACTTGCGCTTCATCTCATGAGACGTTTTCTCAAAAATGTCCCATCAAAGTCCTCATATATTCCTTTCCCCATTCAGGTTATTTTGATATATCTTTGCCCCATCCAGGTTTAGGGCTAAAACCTGAGTCATTCCAAAAAACTGATCTTGTCTCACCCACGAGACTTGATCTAAATCCTTATCCTTCATCATTTCAGTATCATCACCCAAAGTCCCATCACGATTTCCTCATTTTCTACTCAGTCATATCACGTTCGAGGATTTTGTCTTCCAAAAGCCATCCAAGGATAAAATTTGAAAAACTATGTCTTTTAAATCAAATTCTTCCACACCCAGTTCAGATCTGCTGACTGGGGCATTTTCAAAATTTAGAGTGTTGTCTTTGCCACTAAGCTCGGCTCTCAACCGGCTTAGTAGCAAAGAGGGGCATCTGTAAACACCCCAAATTTTTCAAAATCTTTTAAATATTCCATTTTTGCCCCTAAATTCATTTTCTGAGCAAATGGGTCATTTCAAATCTAAATTCCAGTTTATTCCTCTAGTTTTATTGAAATTAAATTCATTTCATATGTTGAAATTGATTTTGGATCTGGATCCATTGTCCAAATCCAAATCTGAGTCTCCTTGTTCAAATTTTAAATCAAAATTATAGAAAATACCAAAAATAGCCTTTAAATAGCTCGGACAATCCATTCGACATCCGTTTGGATCCATCACATTGTATTTCTCGACTTGAGTGTCAAAACTCGAACATTTTCTCAAAACCTGGGTCAAAAACCCTTTTTTCTGAAGAAATTCTCTCGAAATGGATTAAAATTCTCAAAAAAATACTTTTGTAAATATTTCTCAGAAAAATACAAAAAAATAGTATTTAAAACTTAGTTTTCTTTTAAAATCTTAGTTTTCTACTACAAAAATACAAAAAAATGGAAAAAACAATACAAAAAAAAACAAAAATTGAGGGAAGCAAAGGGTTTTAAAACTTGAAAAATGGAATTTTTGCCAGAAATCCCTCCTTTTTTACCATTTTTTAGAAAAGTTCTGAAAAGGAGCCCCCCCTGGGAATTTTAGAAAATCTCCAACAACCATCTCCCGCGCATTTCTTTTCTCTCTCTCCCACCGTTGATCTCAAAACAACCCTCTCATTTTTTTACCCTCCATCTTCAACCATCGAGCTTCCCATCTTCTTTAAGAAGAGGCACCCGAGCCTCTTCTGAGGAGAAGCTTTTTCTCTGGAGGATCCCCTCTCGCATCAAGTATCTGTTGTCTCTCTTTCCCTGGGATTCCCCTCTTTTCTTTTCTTTTTATTACAAAAAAAAAAATCCAATCGGTAAACAGAGGAGCTCTCTCTTCCCAAGATTAATCGGAGCTAAACCGGTAAGTTCTTCTTTTCCTGTTCTTTCTTCAATCTGATTTCCTGCAATTTGTATATAAAATTTTTTGTTCCAATCACATTAGGCGTGTTAGTTTTAGCACATCCTGATTTTCTGTAACAACTTTAAAAATAAGATTGCAAAATCCTAAGGATTGATCGAGTGGTGATGTATCGATCTTTCCGGCAAATGTCTTCTTATAAAAAAAAAACGGGAAAACAAATCGACTGTTTCAAATTTTCGGCTGATTGCCTACAGTTCATCAAAGACTTGATTTACAATAATCAAGTTAGGTAATTCCAATAATTGATTATGAGATTTCCAGTAGTTGAAATCTGATTTGCATAAAGAGTAATCGATCATCTGATCGTTTATTACTCATTCCCGGCAATAAAAATGTTGGAATCCGGCGATAGTATGATCACCAGATCTACTGATCTCTGATTCAAATGGAGGTTTGGATCGACTTGAACAGAGTTCTGCCGGAATTTTGTTAATATCCTACCGGATTAAAGGCCATCAGAAATTTGGACTCGGACGCCTGAAGTTTCTACAAGCTCCATCAATCTCCGGTAAGTGTTACCGGACCACTGCCAGAATCCCTTTTAACTATCGTTGCTGTTTGAATTTCCATCAAGTTTTTTTTTTGTTTTGGGAAGCAAATCGAATAACCTTCAACATCACTGAGATTTCTGATCAGTTGGAGTCTGATTAAGGCTTGAACAATTGATTATCTGCATATTGCTGGGCGGTAATTTGATACCCGGAGAACAACTGCTTGATTGATGATCGTCGGAACTCTGGCACTTGATAGTCTGAATTTTAACTTGATATTTGAAGCCAGACTTAGGCCTCATTTCCAAATTCACTTGTTTAAAAACCTTGGATCGACCGTTTGATTGTCTGTAATTGAAGTAATACCACAACTTCAACTGATTCCTCTCTGGTATCGAGATCAACCAAGCGATAACCTGAGCGTCCGAATCAACTAATCAACCTCCAGCAGATCTCTTTATAGAATGATTCATTTTTGGATTCCTCCTGATGATCGGACCCTCAAGGTTGAAAACATTGATTACTAATAACCAGCTGTTTAAAAGATCAGTTGATAACAATCTTTGTTAAGTTTTATGGCTTGAACGACCATTGATCTCTGGCTTGAATGACCATTGATTTGTTAAGTTTTCTGTCTTGATCGAATATCATCTATTGATCTCCTGTGAGCACTGTTTTGAAAATGGATCAACTGATCATCTGCATTAATCGATTAACTGATTCCTGAAGGTTGAATTCTTATTGTTTGTCTAAGTTCCAGCTGTTAATGCCTTGATTCAGAATTTCTTACCTTCTGAATTCTAACTTCTACCATTGATATTGCATTTAGAACTCTTCACTAAGGTGTTCTAAGCTGTTGATTACTATTTGATGAAGTTTGTAGTCTGATTTCTGATTTATTAATTGTTGGATGCAAAATTATTGTCTGAATGATCTTTCAACTATGAAGCTGAGATGATCAACACAAATGGTTTAGGTGTTTTATATTATTCCAGATTCATCCTCTTTCATCATGAGAGAACCGATGAGGTGTTATTTAGCAATGCATATATTCTGAGTTTAATACATGTTTTTCTCTCCGTCTATACATTAAAACAGCATAATTGTTTCCTGTCCCATAACATCTACTGTAATACCAGCACAACGTCACCTGTGCCTTTCAACTTCATTTACCAGCATAGCTCTATTACCCACCTCGCAGCATTCACTGCTGCATCTATCTTCTGAAATTCACCTGCAGGAATCGATCAACAAGCCAATTTGCTGTGTTGCTCCATGGATCCACTATTACATTAAACTATTGAAATGAATAAGTTGGCTGAAGGCAAATCACTGTCAACTGATTTGCTACAGCCCTCACTTCACTCTTTGTCCCATAATCAGCTGTCACTACACTTCATTTCAATACCTCCACTATATATACATCTGCCACTCACCTACTTTATATCAATATTATATATATATATATAACACATTTGGCTATCCTTCCATACCTTAGATCATCCATGTCGTTTCATTAGGAGTTAAGCACAAGGTAGGTATATGAGTGTCTCATCGCTTAAATCCATGTGATATATACAATTTTCTTTTATTTTTATTTTTTATTTTAATCCAGTGTTTTGCAGGGAATACATGAAAAATATCATTACTTGGAGTTGTAAATTCAATTTTATATGTTGTAATAGTTAGATTTTAAATGAGAATTTATATTTCCAGTTTTAGATAGAATGAATGAGCATTGTAAATACCATGAATTACTTGTTTTCATGCTTTTTGCCTTTATTTCTCAAAATCTCACAATGGGAACACGAATGGCACGTGCACCATTTCGTAAGAGGTAAATCAATCCTAAGTTGATGATTTACATCAATGGCCATAGTCAGGATGTAAACAAGACTTAGGATTTTTATCTTTTACGAAATAACACTGGATCCACACTGGATCCGTTTTCAAAATTCATCATATTTTCCTTAAATATTTTTTTTATTTTATTAGAATTTAACTTAAAATTAACTCAAAATATATACCAATGGCCATAGTCAGGGTATATTGAGAGTTAATTTCATTTTAAATTCTAGAAAAGCACCAAATGTGTTTCATTCTTCACCTGAGTTTAAATATAGATTATTATATAATACATTCAATGACCATAGTCAAGGATGTATTATATCTTCAATCTTATTTTAACTCATTTAAAGAATGAAATAGCTTTTTAAAATCCAATTTTAAAAATTTTAATTCATTCATCATTTAGGATAGAATTGCATCATATTTTTAAAATTTCTTTTTCATAAATACAAGTAATTCTTTCCTTCATTTCTCGGATCAAATCCTATTTATAAATTCGAATTCAATTCTATTTCTCAAAAGGATTCAAGAATTCAATTTCAAAGTCCCATTTGACTTTGAAACTTCAGAAACATCTTGTATTTCAAATTCCAAATTCTATCTTAAATTTAAAATCCAATTTAAACTTTGAAATTCATTTGTATATTCAAGATTCAATTTCTAAAAATCATTTTCCAAGTTCAAATTAAACTTAGAAGTTCTTGATTCATCTTCTGAATTTAACTCCAAATCCATTTTAGGATCCAGGATTCAACACTCATATTGGATCTCAGACTTCAGATCCAATTCCTCTTTAGGATCCAGAGTCCAATTCCACTTTCTAGATCTCGGACTTTAGATCCAATTCCCCTTCAGGATCCAGATTCCAATTTCACTTTGGATCTTAGACTTCAGATCCAATTCCGTGTTAGGATCCAGAATCCAACTTCACCTTGGATCTCAAATTACAAATCCAAAATCCATCCTAGGATCCGGAAACCAATTCTACTTTGGATCTCAGACTTCAGATCCAAATCCATTCTAGGATCCAGAACCCAATTCTACATTCGGATCTCAGACTTCAGATCCAAATCCACCTTAGGATCCAGAACCCAATTTTATATCAGATCTCAGATATTAAATCCATCTTTAGATCCAATTCCATTCCCAATTCCAGATTTCAAATCCAATCCCATTTTCAGATATTATCTAAACTCCCTAAATCCATTTCTATCCTGAAATACCATTTGATTATCTCGGATCCATTCCAAATTTAAAAATCTAAATTCAATTACATCTCAAGTATTCATTTCCTTTCATAAATTCAAGTTCAAATTCAAAATCCATTTCTGACTTTGAAAATTCATTTTACTTCATTTCAAAGCTTCAAGTCATTCTTTCTCATTTATTCTTCCGATCCTGATTTACTTCAAAAACTTAAAACTCCTCTGATCTATCTCAAGTTAGATTCAATCATTTCTTCACTCCCTTATCGAATTCATCTCAGAATACTTGGAAATTTTCAAAACATCTTTGAAAAGAGCATACATCCTCGCATTACACAAGCATGATTCTTTGTGCATTTAGAGCTAGAATAAATCCTTAGATTATATATAGGCAAAGAAAAAGGCATAGATTCGATCCTTGGTTCGATTACCCCTGGTAAAGGCGCCAGGAACGGTCGAACCTCGTATCGACGAGCGAATCCCGTCTCTCCATTTTTCCCGCAAATTTTCAAAACGGAGGCGAGTTAAATTTCTAAATATTTTTCAAATTAAGGTCAAGTGAGACCGCGCAAAAGAGTTCCTCTTCTCTCTTTCTTTCTTTTCTCTTCTTTCTTTTCTTTCTTTTTTCTCCCTTCAAAAAGGAGGAAAATAGAGGTTAGAAAAGGGAAAGAGAAGGAAAAGAGAGAAACCTATAAAGAGAGGAAAAAATTTTGCGATGATCACAGATTTGGCCTAAGCATCTCATTAAGTCCACCCCAAAGAAAAGCGGGACATCCACTCTAAAGCCTATTACAACATTATCCAGTGTCTCAATTTTGGACTTAACCCAAGCTTCCGCTAAACATCAACAAGTATTAAATAATTTGTTGCAGAAAATCAAGGTGAAACCAAGCATAACTCCGGAAGACATGGCCCACATAGTCAATTAGGCCATGACTAATGCTCCAGTTACTTTCTCCGATGAGGATCTCCCTAAACCTCATGTATTTCGCAACAATGCCTTGTATGTTGTGGTTCGAACCAGAGGGATGACAGTTCCTCATGTGCTGATCGATGGAGGCAGCAGCCTCAATATATGTTCGGAAATGACCGCCAAAGCTTTGGGCATTAAAGAAGAAGAATACATTCCAGATCCAATCATCATTTATGGGTTCGACAATCATGGCCAAACAGCGAAAGAAAAAATCTTCCTGGAGATCTTCATTGACTACTCGGTCCATTCAATTCTCTTTCACGTGGTCAATGTGCCGCCCACTTATAATCTGCTTCTCGGGAGACCATGGATCCACAACACAAACGCAGTACCATCTACTCTGCATCAGTGCATCAAGTGGTCAAAAGGTGGTATGATCACGACAGTCTTAGGCGAAGATTCGGAGCAGAGGCTAGCACAGCCCATGGTTCCCAGGCCCTCTTTCACTACTGATATCCCTAGCATTAGGGGTATCGAAGAGGTCAGCTTTGAAGAGAATTCGGGAATAATACAGACGACAGAGCAACCCGAGCATACAGTGGCTGTGACCCGATGGGGAGGTCCACAATTCTTCAAGATTGGAGGACGAATTGATTACAACACACTTAAGGATCATCCTCTATTCTCCCAATTTATGAAAGCTAAAAAGGGATTTGATTTACTAGTGAAGCACGGCTACCAGCCTTTTCAAGGCCTAGGCAAAAATGAAGATGGTCGTCTTGAACCAGTGATTCCTCAGCATTGCCCTAAAAGGACCGGATTGGGCTTTAATGGCCGAAGATCTCAGAAAGTGACTGTTTTCATTAAGGGAACGCATTAGAAGAATTCATTTGTCTTTCCTTTTCTATTCTTTTGTCGGAATGATATCCCATTTCATTCTCATCATTGTCATTTTGATTAATTCTATCTTTCAATAAAGTTGCAAGTTTCCTTTGTCTATCTTGGTGCCATTTGTCTCTTTACTCCTCAATATTAAATCTTCACAAAATTAAAATCATTTTGCTCTTTTATCTTTCCAATTATTTTCAATAAAAGCAATTTATTTCATGATGAGCAATTTCCCTAAATCAATTTATCCTCCAATTTTCAGAATGTCTTCCCGATCTATCAAGAAGCTCGTCTTTAATCCAAAAGCCTGTTCGAAATCAGCAATAATTCATCAGGTCAGAATAAGAACAGAATGTAGTCAGACTGCAAAACAGTCAGAAGAATCCGCAGAGTTCGATTCAGCTCTTCAAGAACTGCCAGAATTTGCATCGGTTCAGAAGCAAGTTGAGCCATCAACCTTAGTTCAAGATCCGACTGAGGATATCAATATCGGATCAGAAGACGATCCTAGAATCCTCAAGATTGGCAGTGGTTTGAATCCAGAAGAGAAAGAAAGGCTCACTAATTTCCCCAAGCAGCATGAAGAAGTATTCGCATGGACTTATGAGGATATGCCAGGTTTAGATCCGAAATAGGTGGAACATCGCCTCGTTCTGAAGCCTGAGGCGAAACCAGTCAAGCAGAAGTTGAGAAAAATGGATCCTCGAATCGAGCAACAGGTCAAGGAAGGACTTGAGGATCTGCTTAAAGCAGGATTCATTCGAGCAATTGATTACCCGGATTGGTTGGCGAATATCGTAGCAGTTCCTAAGAAGAATGGTAAAGTGCGAATCTGTATCGACTTCCGTGATCTCAATAAAGCCACTCCAAAGGATGACTATCCGCTCCCAAACATTGATCTCCTAGTCGATAGCACAGCCGGACATGCTATGTTTTCCTTTATGGACAGATACTCCGGATATAATCAAATCAAGTTGGCCGCTCGTGACCAATCCAAAACATCCTTTACCACGCCATGGGGCACTTTCTGTTACACGGTTATGCCTTTTGGGCTCAAGAATGCTGGAGCCACTTATCAGCGCGCTATGGCTGTTATTTTCCATGATCAGATACACAAGACTATGGATGCATATGTCGATGATATTCTGGTGAAATCCAAAGAAGAGGAAGATCACATCGAAGCTCTTAATCAAGTCTTCAAGCGACTCATTCTTTACAAGCTAAGACTCAATCCACAAAAATGTGCCTTTGGAGTCGAATCAGGCAAGTTGCTAGGCTTCTTGGTCAGCAAGAAGGGGATAGAAATGGATCTCGCTAAGGCCAAAGCTATCATTGGCATGCCGCCCCCGACTAATCTCAAAGAATTGCGTAGCCTTCAAGGACACGTGCAATCAATTCGGCGATTCATTTCTAATTTGGCCATGAGATGTGAGCCTTTCGATCATTTGCTCAGAAAATGAGTGAGGTTCGAATGGGGACCAGAGTGTCAGCAGTCGTTCGAACGCATCAAGAAATATCTTCTCAATCCTCCTGTTTTAAAGCCGCCAGAATTAGGGAAACTCCTATTGCTATACATTTCAGTTAATCAAGTTGCTTGCGGCGGATTCTTGGCGCAATACGAAGAAGTCAGCTTGATAGAACATGCCATTTACTATGTGAGCAAGACCTTTATTGATTATGAGAAGAAATACTCTCAGATAGAGAAGACGTGTTTAGCTCTGGTATGGATGTGTCAGAAATTGAGACATTATCTATTGGCGTCTGAAGTCAAGATTCTATCTAAATTAAATCCTCTCAAGTACATTCTTGAACAACCATTTCTCAGCGGACGAATCGCCAAATGGCAAGTCCTATTTATGCAATACGACTTGGAATATGTCTCTCAGCAATCTATCAAAGGCCAAGCAATTGCAGACCAATTAGAGATTTTCCTCTAGTAGAGGATGTTAAAGCTGAGGATGATTTCCCCGATGAGCAGATCTGCAATATTCAACAATCCCCAATTTGGAATTTATTCTTCGACGGTTCCAAGAATATGACAGGCATAGGAATCGGAATTCTGCTAATTACACCAGAGAAGGAGATGATCCTCTTTTCTCTCAAACTGGATTTTCAGTGCACTCACAATATGGCCGAGTATGAAGCTTTGATACAAGGTCTGAAAATTCTACAGGACTTCAATGTCAAAAGAGTGCATGCTTATGGCGACTCCTTGCTCGTCGTCAATCAAGTCCTAGTTGAATGGCAAGTAAAAGATCAGAAATTACTTCCTTACCAGAAGATTGTCTCAGCTCTTGCCAACAAATTCGAAGAATTCCAACTTTTTCATATCAAGAGAGATTTCAATCAAGTTGCAGACAATTTAGCTAATCTGGGAGCCATCATGTCTTTCAGGAATGGAGAATCTTGTCGCTCATTTGAAATTGGTAGACTCGATCAACCCGCTTTCATCCCAGTAGAGCAAATAAACCAGGCTGAGCAAAAGAAGAAGCCCTGGTATCATGATATCAAGAATTTCATTAAAACTGGCGAATGTCCTCAAGAATTATCAAAGAGAGAGCAGCGAGCAATTCAACGCATGTCTGCTCGATATTTTATTCTTGCCGACGTCCTTTATCGTCGTGGATTCAGTTCTGAGTATTCCAGATGTTTGGACGAAGAAGAAGCCAAAGAAGTTGTGCAAGAAGCACATGAAGGCATTTGCGGTGGTCATGTCGGCCATCAGACTCTCGTCAAACAAATCATCCGAGAAGGATATTATTGGAGAACTATGCAACAAGATTGCTATCGTTTTGTGAAGAAGTGCGTTCAATGTCAGATGCATGCGCCTTCCATTCATGCGCCAGCGACATACTTACAATCTGTCGTCTCGCCATGGCCATTTTCCATGTGGGCTTTCGATGTTGTAGGCCCCATCACTCCTTCAGCCTCCAATGGTCATAAATATTTTCTTGCCGCAACAGAATATTTTACTAAATGGGTAGAAGCAGTCACTCTACGCACAATAGAAGGTCAACACATGGTTTCTTTCATCCATAAGAATATCCTTTGCCGTTTCGGTATACCGCATGATATTGTGTCGGATAATGGCAGTCATTTCAAGAATGAGAGAATGAGGACATTCTGCTCAAAATTCAGAATTCATCATCATTTTTCCGCTCCTTATTATCCTCAAGGGAATGGTCAGGCAGAGGCCACCAACAAGATTCTGATTCGAATCCTGGAGCGAACTTTAGAAACGGGTCGTGACTGGCATGAAAAGATTCATGATGCATTATGGGCATACAAAACCACCATTCGAACTCCAACGAATGCTACTCCGTCAGAACTTGTCTACGGAACTGAAGTAGTACTACCTCTACATGTTCAAAAACCTGCTCTGAAATTTGCATCACTTCTAGAATTACCTCTTGATTAGTATCGGCAACAACGACTGGTACAACTTGATTTGCTTGATGAAAGAAGGCTCAGAGCAGCAGAGCATGCTCAATCCTATCGCCAGAGGATAGCCCGACAATATGCAAAATCTGTCATTGAGAGAAAATTTCGAGTCAATGATCTAGTGCTCAGATCAACAGCTTATCTCAGGCACCGCCTGGGTGGCAAATGGTTGCCAAATTGGGAAGGTCCTTATGTTGTCAAAGAGGTACTACCTCGCAATTCATATCGGCTCATCAATGCTGATGGAATAGAATTGCCAGATCCCATCAATGCTCGACATTTGAAAAAATTCTATACTTGAACAATTTCCTATTCTTTGTAATTCTTCCAAATTTTCTTCAATAATGATCAAAATTCTTTTTCCCAGTTACACTGAGGCATTTTAAAATTCTGTTTTTATCTACAAATACCCTATATGCAGGCAGGATAAACAAATCTCTCATTTCACGCACTTGTGCATTCATGTGCATCAATTTGCATTCATTTGCATACAATCGCATTAATAACGATATGGTCAGTATTGAGATTTCAACTATCAATCCCATCACAATTCCTAACGATTCAAGATTGAAAGACAATCACCAGAACTGAACCAAAATCCAGTATCCAAACTGGTATATTTTTAAACCGGTATGCATACCGGTATCCTTTCAAAATCGAGCACTCGTGTTAGTGTTCCACTGAATGGTTATGTCAGTCGACCTCTTGAGTTCAGTCTTCGTGCTGATCACTCATCAAATTCCCAATTTCTAATTTCCAATTTCCAAATATCAATTTCCAAATTCCAAAATTCCAAAATTCTAATTTCCAATTTCCAAATATCAATTTCCAAATTCCAAAATTCTAATTTCCAATTTCCAAATATCAATTTCCAAATTCCAAAATTCTAATTTCCAATTTCCAAATATCAATCTCCAAAACTTCTAATTTCTAATTTCCAATTTCTAATTTCCAATTTTAGAATATCAAATTCCAAACTTCCAATTTCTAATTTCAAATATCAAAATTCCAATTTCAAAAATTCAAAATTCAAAATTCCAAATTTCGACCTTTTGGTCACTCAATACCAATTCAAAAAATTTCTCTTGCGAGAGACCCTTTGTATAGGGAGAGTTTGAGGGAGCTCGCTCTTTTCGCATGCTATCCAATTCGTTCACTTAGCCCCTTTTTAGGGAGAGTTTGAAGGGACACCCCAAATTTTCACCCTCATCCAGTGTTTGTCCATTTCATAGGTCATCACAGATTATTGCATATCATTGCATGTATTCTGCATATCATTCCATCGCATTGCATGTCATTGCATTTCATTTTCGAGATCCAGCACTCCTATTTCAAAACATTCAATCCAGATTTGAATTTTAAAGCTTTTATTTCAAAATCAATTTCAAAACCTGGGTTTTTATTCAATACTCTGTCATTTTCCAACCCCAGGACTTTATATTTCGAAATATTTTCTCAAGGAAACAATCTGGATTCATTTTAAATTCAAATTTTAATCGATTTCAATTCACAGATGAGACCCATTGAGGTGGTGTCGCTTCTGAATTCCTTTATTCATCAAATTTCTCAAAGTTTTGAAAGTTTCAGTCCGTTCAGGACTCTGTCCCAGAGTCCTAATCTAGTCAGGAGTCTGTTTTGAAATCTGTTTTACTTCCATTTTCAGTCTTTTTCGATTATTGTCAAAATTTAGGAGTCTAGTTAGTTCAAAACTCTATTTCAGAGTTCGGTCGAGTTAGGAGTCTAACCCTGACTGTGTTTTCTGACTTATTTCATCATTTCTTGATAAAATCTTTCAAAAATTTTTACATTTGAATTCTAAAATTTAAAATCTCAGAGTCCTAAGAGTTCAGGACTCTAACTCGGAGTTCCAGTTCGCTTGAGACCCTATTTTCAAAGATCTTGAATTTCAAATGTCGATTTTAACCCTTTTTCAAAGCCATTTTCAGTGTTTATTTCAAAATTCTTCAAAATTCGATGTGGGCCCACTCAGTTGGCACCATATCCAGAGGAGTTCTAACCTAGTTAGGACCCTATGCCATTTTAAAAATTATAACTTTGAAGTTTGTATTTGAAAATCCTTTTGAAAACTCCTTCAATTTCAAGTTTTAAAATCGCTTTTTGAAAAACTCAAGTAGGGCCCACTCGGGGTGGTGCCATATTCGAGTCAGTCAGGGCTAGACTAGGGTTAGTTGATGTCTTGGTTAGTGTTAGAGGTTTAGAAGAGTCAAAACCATTTTGAAAAGCTCATTTTTGAAAGTTAGTTTTTAAAACTAGTGTTTTTAAAGGTGTTTTAAAAAGCCAAATGTAGAAAATGCCAAGTGGCATTACATTTGGGGATTTTTTAGGAACGTCTAGGGGTTAATTAGGCACTAGTATAGATAATTTAGGCTAGGGGTAGGTAGGTCTTTCCACCCAAAAATCGCCCCCCCCTTGTTAGAGTCCAAAAAATTCAAAATTCCCAATTTTTAAACCTAAAAAAATTCTATAAATAGTCTCCATAGGGGGGTCGATTTTTCCAACTTGCTTTCCTTGGGATTCTTGGAGCTTCTCTCTCCTCTCTAGCCCTTCCTCCATTTCAGCCACCTCAAGGTAATTATTTTGTTTAATTTTGTAGCTTTTATTTCATGTTTTTAATAGTTTTAAATCAATTTTAGCCATTAATACCTCCTATTTCATGGATTCAACCATGGTTTCACCTCAAGAACCATCAAGAATCAGCAAGAACGATCCAAGAAGGTGATCTAACCCTGTTTTGGGTGATTTACAGGGATTTTAATCCATTAGAATTAATTTTAATATGATTCTTTACATTATTAACCAATAAAATATATGATTTACCCTTTTAATGGGTTAAATCTATGTTTTAAAGGTGATATCAAATTCCAGCCATTGATTCCCTGTTTTTATTTTATTTTCATGGTTTATTCATGCTTGTTTTACGTTTTATAGCATAGAAATAATTTTTATTTACTATTTTATGGTTTATTTTATTGATTTACATTAGTTAATGCATGGTTTTCCAAGTTTCTTAAATTTCTGTGTGTTTTAGGTTTAGAACAGTAAAGATAATGTTATTTCGGATTGAAGTACTCATTGTTTATTTCTGATTTTTTTATATGTGATGCATGCATGAGTTATTGAGTTACTGTAGAAAAATCAGAGGTTTTGGATCTCGGAAACCCTGTCAAAACAAATCAGACATCAAATCGGGTTTTTAAAGCTTTAAAATCGTGGTTAAAATCAAGAAGGTAACTTGCTGTTATGATATTTCTCTCATCTTATATCCGATTTTAGATCTGTAAAGTGCTATGGATTCACATTGAGAAGATATGTCTGCTGTGAAATTTTCGAATTTGTTGATCACTGTTTAGTATTTTTCCCCTTTCAGAGAATCTGTTTTTAAATTTAAAACTCATTAGGGTTTACCAAAACCCTAATCAGACTTGTGTTAGTCATAAATCCCAAACCACAGATCCGATTCATGATCTGTAAAAAGTGCGTATTGCTATTTTTCTGTATACTGTTTACTATTAAAATTTTAGAGATTTTTGTTTAGGTTTGCTATTTATGTTTGTATTTTCAATCTGAAACAACTGTTTTAATCCCTGTTAAAAGTGATATATTTTAGCTCAGATTGCCGGAAAGGTTTCTCCCTAACCGGAGATGCTTTTTCTGATATGTAAATTGGAAAATCTCTGTTTTTATTCTTAGTTAATCTCTGTAAAATTTCATAAATTTTCATGGAGATTTGACCCCTGGTTCGGGTCTTGGACTGAGACTAGTTGGTGAACTACGTCAAAAATAGCATATTTTTAGGGCTTAATGCAATTTTCGGATTAATTTAATGTCAAAAAATTATTTTTATAATTCCAATTCGACATTAGGGTTATAACAAGTGCAGGTACCGAATTTTATGAATTTTGGAATCCATTTGATGTCTGAATTAATAAAATTGCAAAACAAGGTACCTGAAGAATTCCAAAAACACTGTTAAAATCATATCTTTTGTGATATTATTGGATTTTCGTGCATAAGCATGTAGTTTTAGGGTTTATTATGTTCATAAGCATCTTAGGATACTTTAGGTTTAATTTTGTAGTTATTTGATTTCATTTAGGTCATAAAACCCAAATTTTTACCAAAATCTATTTCAAAAAACTCTGATTTCAAGGCCATAGTCTTGCTATCGGGGGCAATTTGGTCATTTTACCTCAATTTCGAAATCTCTAACCCTATTTTTCACATATTTAAGCATGTTACATCATATTTAGCTTAGTTTATTCCATTCAAATTTCAAAACTTGCATTTTATCAAAATATCTTTCTAAAAACCCTAATTTCAAGGCCATAGTCTTGTTATTAGGGGTATTTTGGTTATTTTGACCCCAATTTCGAAATTTCATATCTTATCTTCCTTATTTATTCAATTTGATTTCATATCTTTATCATTTTTATTTAAAGGAATCAAGGAAAAGGCTTATATCTAGCAAAATCCAGTAATTTCTAGATATTACTGGATAAACCTAGAAAAGCCAACATATATTCACTAACAAGTTTTCTAGTTTTGCAGGTACATTGAAGACTTTAATTTCATGTATTTAAATTTCAATAGTGATGTAATTTGTAATTAAACTTTGGAATAAGAATTTACATTTCCTGCTTAGCTAAGGTTGCATTGCATATAGTTTATTTTTTTAATGTCAATGTGTGATGGATGATGATTCATGCATATTCAAACTCACCATGGTCTACACGGATGGCACATGCACTATCTTTTATGAAGTTTATAAACTTGGTGGAATTTGTATTTATGGCCATAGTCAGAATACGAATGATACTTAGATTTATGATCTTCACATTAGCCACATTCAGCCTACACTCTTAGGCTAACTTCAAAAATGCACTGCATTTCTCAAAAATACAAAAAAGTATTTTTCAAATTCTCAAATTCATATTCATTCAATTCATGCATTTGCCAATTCCAATTCAAATTCTAAGTCAAGGAAATTGAATTCCTCAAAATCTCCCAAGTCTTATAGCAAAATCGATTTTCCCAAAAGCATTGAATTTCAAAGAATATTTCAAGTATTTCCCAAGTTCCAAATTCAAATTTTCTAAGTTAGAATTTCAATTTCAAAGTTTGAATTCAGAGAAACCAAGTCTCTCAGAATCGATTTTCACCAAATGTCAAGGATTCCTCAAAATCGATTTTTACTTCTCTCAGAAGTACATTTCAAATCCCATTTCACGATTTTTCATGTGATATCATTTCCAAGATTTACATTTTCTAAATATTTCAATCATTCAAAGCAAACATCATGTTTTCAAATGTGCATTTTATAAAAATTCATAGCACATGCCTGATTCATATGCATTTAGAAATTAGAATATGATTTAGATAATTTGAATAGAGCAGAGAAGTAGATTGATCCTTGGTTCAATTACCCCTATTAAAGGTGGCAGGAACGGTTGAACCTCGTACCGACAGGCGAGTCCCATTCTTCGAAATAATCCCGCATTTTAAAAACGGAGGCGAGTTATTTTCAAAAACTTTTTCAAAGGTCAGTTTGACTCGCAAAAAGTTAAAAATTTTGCGATGATAACAGGAACGTCAAGATCAAGCCACGGTTCGCTCTTATTCATCCCCCCGGTCGTCGGATCTTCCAAGAGGTAGGTCTTCTTCTTCCTTCTCTTCTAGCTAAAACCGAAATTGAGTGTTTGATTTTATTTTTTTATTTTCTGAGTGTTTCTTGTTTTCTTTTTGTTTTCAACATTAGAATAGAGTTCGTGCATAGGCCAGCATGCTAGATTAGGTTTTCTTTCATTGATTATGTATTTGATTGGTGTTTTTCCATCATTTTTCTCTAAAAATATGTAAATCGTCTAGAGGTTTTTCTAGCCGATTTGGGTTTTTTTTTGTTTCCAACGTGTTCTTGGGTCTGTTCTACTGAAAATCAAATTATAAAATTTCATTTGATTCATTTTATTCGTGGGATTTGATTGTGTTTTGTTTGCTTTCATTTTTGAAAAAAGAAAAAAAAATCGGCTAGAGGTAGTCTAGCCGATCTTTGCATTTTCGTTAAAAGTGTGTTTAGGTTAGTAAGTCGTGTGGTTTGCTATGTGTTTTGTATGTTAACAGCAACATAAACTTGTGTTAGTTCATTTCATTATTTTAGGATTGTTCTAAATAATTGTGTTAATCATTTTGTGCTTTTGTGTTTTGGGTTTGGTGTTTATTGAAAAAAATTACAAAGATCAAGTTTTCTTTTCTTTATGTTTTTAATTAATTCCAGCATAGTGCTGTTCTTGTTAGCATTTGTGTAATTAGGAGTTCTTTTTATTATATTTTAATTTAGTTTTATCAAAATAGTGATTACTTAGTTTAATCGTTTTTTGTACTTTATATTTTTATTTTTGTTGGTCTTCTTCTTCCCCAAGGTGGGGCGGCAGCCATTAGAGCTCAATTCGAACTCTAGGCTATTTTTGATAATTAGTAATTGCAATTAGGTAGGTTTAATTAGGTTGTCTAGGTTCAATGTATTAGGGTTTAGTGCATTAGCCGTTTTTAGAGGTCATTTAAGTAAGCTTTGGGAATTAGGGTAGTATTTAATTATAGGAAATCGTGTTTTTCAATTAGGTCTTTTCATTACCTAGGTAGGGTTTAAATTCTTTAATTTATAAAGTCTTAAATTAGAGTTGGCGAGTTTTAGGAAGGAGGTCAATTAATGCATTGAAGTTGGGAAAAGTTTTTTTGGAAAGAGTAAGTTTTAAAAATCGTGTGGGGTATTTAAAGAAGGAATTAAGTCTTGATTGCTTTTTAATAGGGAGTTACGAATTGAGCTTTGAAAAGAGATTTTGAAAATCAATTGGATTTCTAAAGTGGGTGTGTATGGTTTCAAGAAAGAATTAATTGCATTTAATTTCTTGTTTGGAAAGCCAAAATCATGTATCTATCTAGGGTGGACGGTTTGACTTCTCCAAAAAGGAATTAATATCAATTAAAGACTATCACTCACCTTGGGTTTGGAAATTGCATTGATCCAAGTTTCCAAATTGGATTTAAAAGTTAATTAAGGTTGCAACTCCCCATTAGAAGGACGATTTTTGGACTTCTCCATTTCCAAAATTATCTTTGAATCTTTATTGGGTGCCTATCCTTCTAACCGTCCCTAGTGAGTTAGCATAATTTAGAATTAACTAACATAGTTAATTCCCTTGACTAAGCATGGGTCAACCGAGTCAAACCCTAGTCGAAACCACCTTGAGTCTAGTCAAAATCGAGTCTACCTAACCTAGTCAAAACCGATCCTAGTCTAAGTCAAAGCATAGACCAAACCTAGGTCGAGTCAACCCTAGCCCAAGTCAAAACCCTAGGTCAAGCCTAGTTGAGTCAAACCTAATCCCTACTTAACCCAACTCGAGCTTAGTCAACCCAAAATCAAACCCAGTTAGTCTAAGCCAAGTCAAAGACCAAGACCTAACCCTAGTCAAGTCTTAGTCAAACCTAACCTAAGTTTAGGTTAACCGAGTCTACCTAACCTAATCCAAGTCAAGCCTAGTCGAGTCAACCTTATTCCGAGCCTATCTCACCCAACCTAACCCAAACCGAGCCCACCTAACCCAAACCAACCTTAGTTGACTAAGTCAACCCTAAACCAAGTCCAACCTAGTCTTAATAAACCTAACCAAGTCAAGACCTAACCCTAGTCGAGTCTTAGTTCAACCCATGGTGAGTCAAGACCGAACCTAGTCCGAGTCAACCTTAGCCAAGTTAACCCAACCTTAGCTAAGTCAAAACCGATTCCACCTAAGTCAACCGAGCCTAGTCGAGTCCAACCTAGTCTTAATAAACCTAACCAAGTCAAGACCTAACCCTAGTCGAGTCTTAGTTCAACCCATGGTGAGTCAAGACCGAACCTAGTCTGAGTCAACCTTAGCCAAGTTAACCCAACCTTAGCTAAGTCAAAACCGATTCCACCTAAGTCAACCGAGCCTAGTCGAGTTGACCCTAGTCCTAGTCAACCCCGTGTCTTATTGTTCCCTATTATTCCCATTCTTTTTTTAGATTTAATTCATAGTGATTTTAGATTAGCTAGTATAGTTATTGATTTAATTGTTTTAGTTAAAATTTACATTTGTTGATTTGATGTGTGCTTGTTAGTTTGTCGTTTTTTAATAATTTAGTTAGAATAGTGTAGTTAGTTTATATTTGGTGCAGCACTTAGTCATATAGTTAATTGCATGATTTAGTGTTTTAGTTGTAATTGCATTATTCTTTCATTTAGCTTATAGTCATAAAACGCATGTCATACTTCATTTAGAGTTCATTTAGCTTCATCATAGTTAATATCAGCATATAATCAGTCATATAGGATTAATTAAGTCTGCATTGCATTTAGATTATATTCTTAGTGTGTAAAATAGTTTCATAGAGTGAATAGTGCATTGAAAGAAAATACTGATTTTTGCTGCATCGCACTGTCGTAATTTCATAGGAAAAAATTTTGAGTTTTTAGCAAATTTTTGTTCTATTCACTTTATTGACGTGTTATCTGACTCCAGACCAAATTTCAGCTCTTTCGGAGTTGATTTGGTCTGATTTTTAAGCGTTTTGCGAAAACTGCTTTTTCTGGTTTTTAAATTACAGGACTTTCGATATCCTGATTTTTCCCAGATTTGAAACGCTTATATCTGGAGTTACAGATATTGTTTTTTCATTCTGTAAAAACTGTCAGATTGTTTAATCTGTTAGTTGCAGAACACAACAAATTTCTGGAAAATCGGACCTCGTTTGACCTGTCAAACAGTAGTTTTCTGATAACCTATCAGAAATCTATTTTACACTAGTTAGGGGCATTTTCGTAAATTCCATAGTTTCGGTATTTTAGACCTGTTTTCAGTAGTTTCTGCATTTTAAGAGTTGCATAATCATCATACAGCATTATTAGAATTAGTTTAGTTAATTTTAGAATTAGTTTAGTATTTTATTTAATTATTGTTTGATAAGTAGCATTATTTTATTAATTTCGTAAAATTAGACTTAGTTTTATTTATATTTTTCATTCTTAGATTAAAAATACTAACTTGGTATTTCCTTCATTTTTAGGTTGAAAAGCATCTTTAGTTTCCAGGGTTATTGTCCAAGTGCGAAGAGCGAATAATTGGCGAAAAGACGAAAATACCCTTGGCATGGAGCAGAAGACTTAGTTGCTTTTTTTTCATTTCCATTTTAGTGATAAATTGTAGTTGTATTAGCTCTATAATTTTAGATTGACATTTGGAATTAATAAATTAAATTTTAAGAAATACTCTGATTATTTCCTGTTCCCTGAGGATTCGACCCGTACTTACCACTTTGTGGAAAGTCGGTTTTTATACTTTTGGTTGACGATTTTCCAAAGTTTTATTGAAAATAATTGTTTTAAAAAGATCATTTCAAAATATCAACCAAATTTTGGCTCCGTTGCCGGGGAACGGCGAATTAATTACTGTATTTCTTAGAGTTTGATTTATTAATTTGTTTTAGTTAGTTAATTAGTTGTTTTCTTTTTAGTTAGTAGGATTAGTAAGTGAATATAGGATTAACATAGTTAGTGAATATAGGATCCACGTACTTTTCTTTCTAGGATTCACTTAATTATCATTCTGCAAGGAGCGATTAGACAGGTGGGTTTTAGAAAAACTTAGTTTGTGATTTCCTGTATTTATTTGTTTCAGTTTTTTAGAATAGTTTACTTTGTTATTTCTTTATTTAGTTATAGCATTCTGACATAGCTAGATAGCATATATGTTTCTTAGTACTGTTATTTATTTTATTTACATTTTAGTACTTGTGTTAGTTTAGATTTAGGTCGTTTGCTTGCATCTGGTCTTAGTACCAGTGTATGCAGGGGCGACGAGGTTTAGGAACCCCATTACACCCATTTGTGGACAACCCAAAGAGAATTTTACATTCTCATCGAAGTTCGACCACAATGGCTGACATGGATCCTCCACCTCCACCCCCAGCTCATCCACGTCCTCTGCGGGAATACTTCATTCCCACAGATTATGTTCAGGCATCCTGCATTCGGAGACCCGAAGTAGGAGCGCCTCATTATGAGATTAAGGCCAACATTATTCAGATGCTCCCATCTTTTTATGGCCTTAGTCACGAGGATCCCTACCGCCATTTAGATGAATTCCTCGAAATCTGTTCTACGGTAAAGATACAAAATTTTGATGATGATGCCTTGCGGTTGACTCTATTCCCTTTTTCATTGAAGGACAAAGCCAAGTATTGGCTAAAGTCCTTAGATTCTGTAGAAATAGAGTCTTGGGAGAAGTTACAACAGGAGTTTCTTCGGAAATACTTTCCCATTGGTCGTACGAACCAGTATCGTCGAGCCATCACTAGTTTTGCAGAACTAGATGGTGAGCACTTTCATGAGACATGGGAGAGGATGAAGGATCTCCTCAGGAAATGTCCCCATCATCAGGTGCTGAAATGGCAACTGGTGCAGAGCTTCTATGATGGATTGTCTGACAAGAATCGTCAGATGATCGACTCTTCATGCGGAGGGACATTCATGCTGAAGAGCGAGGACGAAGCATGGAGGTTATTTGATACATTGGCTGAGAATTCCCTTCACCATGCTTCGAGCTCTCATTCGGATAGAGCCACACCCAACATTCAGAAGAAAGCTGGTGTTCTTGAGATTGGTTTATCTACTGCACTACAGTGCAAGGTAGACATGATTGCTCAGAAGCTGGACCAGCTTCTCTCAGGACCATCCACTACACAGCAGGTGTGTACTCTTTGTGCCAGTCCGGCACACGATATCACTGAGTGCCCTTCGGCAGCTCAGTATTCTGAATTTGTTTAAGAACAAGTTCAGGCAGCTCAGGGTTACGTCAGCCCGCCGAATAACCCATTCTCATCGACATATAATCCGGGTTGGCGTAACCATCCCAATTTTTCATGGAAGAATCCACAGTCTTCCATGCAGATGCCTACATCCTCTCAGCCAGTTCGGCAACCATCTTTTACTCAGCCATTCCAAAGACCGAGCTATTCTCAGCCTTCTTCTTCTTCAGTCACTCCCCCGATTCAGCAGGAGTCTGCTCCGCAGACATCTTTTGAGGAGAGACTTCTCCAGGCATTTCAAGAGGTAAAAACCTCTAATCAGAACGCCTTCGAGAAGTGTAGCCAGATATTGAGCTCACATACGCAGTCTATTGCGAAGTTAGAGTCGCAAATGGGACAGTTAGCTGAGGCTATTAGTAGGAGACCCGAGGGTACATTGCCGAGTCAGGCTGTCATGAACCCGAAGGTCAAGGACCAGATGATTGGAGGCCTGTTTCATACTGAGACATAGCAGCAGGCCAAATCTGTTATGGCCTTGAGGAGTGGACGTGAGTATCACGTCGAGAGCAGAGAGCGAGAGAGTAGAGAGAGGATAGAGGAGCCAGAGATCATTGTTTCACCTACATCGGTTCAGCCATCATCATCAGCCCCATCTCCATCATCATCTTCATTATCTTCATCATCATCATCTTCATCTTCAGTGCAGAAGAAGGATAGGAGTGAAACTTCTCACAAAGAGAAGAAACCACCCGAGTATATTCCCCCACCACCCTATCCCAAAGCATTAGAGTCTCCTGGATATAGAGGGAAGCAAGGTGCGAAGATCCAGGACATGCTTGACATATTCAAGCATGTGCAGATCAACCTACCTTTGCTTGATGTGATTCAGCAGGTGCCAGCATATGCCAAATTCCTAAAGGAACTATGTACGCAGAAGCGGAAATCTAGAGAGAGAGTTCCTAACAGGGTCCATCTTACTCAGCAGGTGAGTTCTGTACTTCAGCATCAGACACCACCAAAGCTCAAGGACCCTGGAGCCCCGATCATTGCTTGTACCATAGGGAACATCCGGATAGAACACGCATTGCTCGATCTTGGAGCAAGCGTAAATATTCTGCCCGGGTATTTCTTTGATTCTTTCGGGCTAGGAGAGATGAGATCGACTCCTATTACACTGTAGCTGGCAGATCGTTCTGTCAAGGTACCAAGAGGTGTCTTGGAGAACGTGCTAGTTAAGGTGGACGACTTTTATTTTCCAGTCGATTTCATTATTCTGGATATGGAAGGAGTGGATAGCCAACACCAAACTCCGATAATTTTGGGCAGACCATTCTTGGCGACTGCCAATGCGTGCATCAATTGTAGGATCGGAGCCATGGACCTCTCGTTCGGCAATAGGAAAGTCAAGCTGAATATTTTCAATGCCGCGATGGGTCCAGCAGGAGACATGGACTGCTTTCATGTAGACATTGCGCAGGAATTATTGGAAGACCAGCTCGAGTTGTATATTACTGAGGATTCTTTAGATTTGTACCATATAGAAAAGAATAGTGGTGTAGATAGTGTAGATGTGTCTAGAGTGTCGTCAGAGAGACCACCTTGGGGAAACATCATTGAGACTCTCCCACCGCTTGCGGAGACCCCCGCCAAATCCTCAATCGAGTCACCTCTGAAACTCGAGTTGAAACCTTTACCGGATTCACTCAAGTATGCTTATCTCGGAGATGATAAGACTCTGTCTGTGATCATCTCATCCCTGCTCACCAAGGAGCAGGAGCAGAGATTGTTGACTATTCTTCGAGAGCACAAGGCAGCGATTGGTTGGGGAGTTGCTGATCTGAAGGGGATTGATCCTTCATTCTGCATGCATAGAATTCATTGTAATGAGGAAGTCAAGCCAGTTAGAGATATGTAGAGAAGGCTAAATCCCAACATGAAGGAAGTGGTGAAGAATGAGGTGGTGAAGTGGTTGGATGCCAGAATCATTTACCCTATTTCTGATAGCCAGTGGGTCAGTCCGATTCAGGTTGTGCCGAAGAAGTCAGGACTCACTGTGGTTGAGAACGAGAAGGGTGAGAGAATTCCGATGAGGACCACTACAGGATGGCGAGTCTGTATCGATTATCGGAAGCTAAATGTGGCAACTAGGAAAGATCATTTCCCATTGCCATTCATTGATCAGATCTTAGAGAGACTCGCAGGACAGAGCTACTACTGTTTTTAGATGGATATTCAGGATACAATAAGGTAGTTGTCCATCCTGACGACCAAGAGAAGACTACGTTTACATGTCCTTATGGCACCTTCGCGTTTAGACGTATGTCGTTCGGGCTCTGCAATGCCCCAGCCACTTTTCAGAGGTGCATGCTTGCTATTTTCTCGGACATGATAGATGATGTGATGGAAGTTTTCATGGACGAATTTTCAGTGTATGGCTCTTCTTTTGAAGATTGCCTCCAAAAACTTACTCGAGTATTAAGTAGGTGTGCGGAGACAAATCTTGTCCTTAGTTGGGAAAAGAGCCATTTTATGGTCCAGGAGGGGATTGTGCTAGGACACATTGTGTCCAAGCGTGGCATTGAGGTTGACAGAGCGAAGGTGGAATCCATTTCCCGTTTGACTCCACCCACCTCTGTGAGGCAGATTCGGTCATTCTTAGGGCATGCGGGATTTTATAGGCGGTTCATAAAAGATTTCAGTAAAATCTCACAACCGCTATGTACTTTATTGGAGAAAGATCAACCCTTTGTTTTCGGTGAGGATTGTATGAAGGCCTTTGACATTCTCAAAGAGGCCTTGATTACTGCACCTATTTTGAGACCTCCGGATTGGACTCTCCCATTTGAGATTATGTGCGATGCATCCGATTATGCTATGGGGGCTATTTTAGGACAACGCATTGATAGGAAACCCTATGTGATCTACTACGCTAGTAGAACTCTGTCTGATGCTCAGATGAATTATACTACGACAGAGAAGGAGCTACTTGCGGTAGTTTTTGCATTGGACAAATTTAGGTCTTATTTACTCGGTTCAAAGGTGGTTGTCTATTCTGACCATGCGGCATTGAAATATCTGTTGAATAAGAAAGACACCAAACCGAGGTTGATTCATTGGGTTCTACTACTACAAGAGTTTGATCTCGAGATTCGAGATAAGAAGGGAAGCGAGAATGTAGTAGCAGACCATCTTTCCAGACTGATCGTGGAGACCACGCAGGATCAGAGGCCGATCAGTGATTCTTTCTTCGACGAGCAGATCATGACAGTTAGGACATCGCAGTTGCCCTGGTTTGCAGATATTGTGAACTATCTGGTTTTGAGGCAGATACCTGAGCATTGGAACAAGAATGAGCGTGAGAGATTCCTATCTCAGGTGAGGCACTATTATTGGGATGAACCAGAGTTGTTCAAATACTGTGCAGATCAGATCATTAGGAGATGTGTTCCGGAGGAGGAGTACCAGTCCATTCTTAATTTTTCCCATTCATTAGCCTGTGGAGGGAATTTTAGCAGTAGGAAGACGACTGCAAAGGTTTTGCAGTCAGGATTTTATTGGCCCACACTCCACAGGGATGCTCATGAGTTCTGTAGGCGATGCCTTCGATGTCAGCAGATTGGGAACATGTCCAAGAGGGACATGATGCCCTTACTTCCGATTTTGATAGTCGAGATTTTTGATGTGTGGGGCATTGATTTCATGGGACCATTTCCGCCTTCATTCGGAAATTTATACATTCTGGTGGCGGTTGATTATGTGTCCAAATGGTTCGAGGCTGTGGCAACCAAGACCAATGATCATAGAGTAGTGCTTAAGTTCATTAAGCATAATATTTTCAGTCGTTTTGGTATGCCACGTGCGATGATTAGCGATGGTGGCAAGCATTTTAGGAATGTACAGATAGCTTCTCTTCTGAGAAGATATTCTGTCAATCATAGATTCACCACGCCGTATCATCCGCAGACTAGTGGACAGGTTGAAGTGTCCAATAGGGAGATTAAGCGAATTTTAGAAAAGACAGTTCGCCCGGACCGCAAGGATTGGTCCCAACACTTAGATGATGCACTTTGGGCATATAGAACTGTATTCAAGACTCCCATTGGCATGTCCCCGTATCGCCTTGTATTCGGGAAAGCATGCCATCTTCCTGTCGAGGTAGAGAATAGAGCGTATTGGGCTATCAAGAAATTGAATTTTGACCTCACCCAGGCTGGCAAAGAGAGAGCACTGCAGCTCTCAGAATTAGAGGAACTCAGGAATGATGCGTATGAGAATGCCAAATTATACAAAGCTCGCACGAAAGCATTTCATGATAAGCATATTGCCAGGAAAGTGTTTGAGCTAGAGCAGAAAGTGTGGTTATACAATTCTCGCTTGCATTTATTCCCAGGGAAGTTGAGATCGAGATGGACAGGTCCTTACATTGTGAAAGAAGTATTTCCACATGGAGCAGTGACATTATTCGATCCTATGACCCAAGGTACATTCAAGGTAAATGGGCAAAGACTGAAGCCCTTCATTTCAGATGCCTTGCAGGATGGTGAGTGTGAGATAGTGCATCTCACAAAGGCATGAGGACTCGACCAGAGGGATGTATCATATGTACATTAGTTTGTTTTTCATTTCAGTATTTTGTTGTATTCAGTATTTCATTTCATATGTGCTAACATTTGTTTTGATGTATGCAGGATGAATCTAACACTTAGTGTATCAGTTACCAGGTACAGAGAAGAGCTTTTAAAGAATTCAAAGATCAGATGAAAGTCAACTTTAGAAGCTCAAAGCAAATCAGGTTGTATCTATCCTTTCTCCCATATTTTTGTTAGTGTCTTTTAGTGTGCATTTGCATTACATTTTTATTTATTTTGTATGCCACTAGGGACAGTGTCATTCAAGCATGGGGGGATGGTTTAGATGCATGCACACAAAAATGTCAAATTTTTTTTTCTGACTGGTAATTAAAGTAGGCATTTGAGAACAAGTTGTAGTATATATGATTGTTTTTGGCATAATCTAACAATTTATAAATTTTTAAGCCCCATAAAAAATTTTTTTTCTCTGAATTGATTCAAATAGAGTAGTTATTTATGAGAAAATTCAAAGAAAAGATAGTATTTGATTGTTAGAAAATTTTGAATCACTTTAGTATAAGTATGCACAGTATGCTTTGTGAAAGAAATAAGCAATGGAAAGATGTTTTTGAAAAATGAGTTTAAAAGAATAGAGCTACGTTTAGTTGTTGATGTCTTCGTGAATCCTAGTAGTGGAACTCAGACACGAGATGAAGTGTTTGAGTCTCTTAACGAAAAGGAATGAAGGAGATCATCTTCTTGTCTAGTTGATATCTGTGGCCTTTGTAGTTCAAGTAAGTAGAATCTGAAGGGTGTTTTACACCTGGTGCCCCAAAGCCAGCTGGTTTGGGAGCCACCGATTCGAAAGCTTGTTACATGGACTGCATAGAAAGCCTAAGAGATAGAGACATTGCACATGATGAGAGGAAGACTATACGTAAACTACTAAAATAGAAGGTCTAGTGACTCGAGCAATTAAGTCTGAGGAATACTTTGTATCTAGTGCCCTAAGGTTGGCCAGCCTAGGAGTCACTGACCCAAAGCTTGCTACACGCGTCACGAAAACTGACAATTCGAAATAGTGCTCATGTGAGAAGAATGCTCAAGAGAACAAATTTGAAAAAGGGTGAAAAATAAAAGAAAGAAAAAAGATAATGTGCGAAATGAGAAAATTTTCATTGCTTAGGCATATATGTGTATTACTGTGCAAAAGATATACAAGTGAGAATAAATGAGTAAAACATGAGAATACTTGACTTTCTGAGAAAAATCATAAATTAGCTACAATATTAGAAAAGTGAAGAAAAAAAGAATTTTTACTGTGGTGGCATGAGATTTTTAAACTTGTTTTAAGAATGTCAATTACATGAAATATTTGTTCCAACTGCATTCTTAAGAGCCTCATATTTTTGAAAAAATTATCCTTGCATTTCATTGATGTTTGTGGGTAGCATCTCTGCAAACCCTCACGAGACCTTACTCGTCCACTAGTGTAAGCTAGGGGTTTAAAAGGCTTGTTGCATATGCTAAATGCAACCGTGATTCCTACGAAAGTGAGTGAGTATTATGCATTCATGCTTAACATTTCTTGTCTTCGTTGCATAGTATAATTAGGGTTTGTTAAGGGACTAACAAACATTCAAGCATGGGGGTATTTGATGATGCATGAAATGCACATCATGTTAATAGGTTTTTCATGCATTTCGTAACAAGTTTAAGGTTTTAAACCCATGTTTAGATGTATTTTGATAGTAAGGGGTTATGGTTCGAATTTCAGAAAAATCGGAGTTAAAATGAGAGAGTTATGGCTATTTCAGTGTTTGGGCACGGATTTCGAGGTGGATCGGATCCATATGCGACCCAATTAGGTTATTTGGACTTTGGATCAACCCTTAGAAAACCCAAAACCCAACCCACACGCCTATCCAGATCCATTACAAAAAGTTTTGCAGAAAACCCCCCAGAAAGAGGCGTATAGAAAATATTTTTTTTATAACAGTGTTTCTGAAAATTATCAAAAGCATAAATAGTTTTTTCCAGCAAACCCTAGGCGTCTTTGGCTTTGTTTGGACGCCCTCTACAGTGCTTCTAACTCCAGCAGCTCCTTCCCCTCCATTCTCCCAAGTGTTTGCCATTGAAGATCGGTTCATGCTTGGTTTCCAAGTATATTTCGACCTCTTTTACGATTTCTCTCCATTTCTTTCTTTCTCCTTGCTGTATTTTCACCATTTTTCTGTACTTTTGCAGGTGTAGCAGAGGTGGAGACCATTAACCTTGTGTGGGAGTGCGAAACACACCAACAAGGTGAGCCGGCCCTACCTCCATCCGGCTTTCTACACCCTCCGATCGAGAATCGGCGCATACTCCATCTTCGGTGGATCTCCAACGTGTAGCAGCTGCAAAGGTGTTGTTTTTTGGTGAAGTCCAGCATTCTCGAACAGTTCGGGACGTCAAGATCAAGACACGGTCCGCTCTTCTTCATCCCCCCGGTCGTCGGATCTTCCAAGAGGTAGGTCTTCTTCTTCCTTCTCTTCTAGCTAAAACCGAAATTGAGTGTTTGATTTTATTTTTTTATTTTCTGAGTGTTTCTTGTTTTCTTTTTGTTTTCAACCTTAGAATAGAGTTCGTGCATAGGCCAGCACGCTAGATTAGGTTTTCTTTCATTGATTATGTATTTGATTGGTGTTTTTCCATCATTTTTCTCTAAAAATATGTAAATCGGCTAGAGGTTTTTCTAGCCGATTTGGGTTTTTTTTGTTTCCAACGTGTTCTTGGGTCTGTTCTATTGAAAATCAAATTATAAAATTTCATTTTGATTCATTTTATTCGTGGTATTTGATTGTGTCTTGTTTGCTTTCATTTTTGAAAAAAGAAAAAAAATCGGCTAGAGGTATTCTAGCCGATCTTTGCATTTTCGTTAAAAGTGTGTTTAGGTTGGTAAGTCGTGTGGTTTGCTGTGTGTTTTGTATGTTAACAGCAACATAAACTTGTGTTAGTTCATTTCATTATTTTAGGATTGTTCTAAATAATTGTGTTAATCATTTTGTGCTTTTGTGTTTTGGGTTTGGTGTTTATTGAAAAAAATTACAAAGATCAAGTTTTCTTTTCTTTATGTTTTTAATTAATTCCAGCATAGTGTTGTTCTTGTTAGCATTTGTGTAATTAGGAGTTCTTTTTATTATATTTTAATTTAGTTTTATCAAAATAGTGATTACTTAGTTTAATCGTTTTTTGTACTTTATATTTTTATTTTTGTTGGTCTTCTTCTTCCCCAAGGTGGGGCGGCAGCCATTAGAGCTCAATTCGAACTCTAGGCTATTTTTGATAATTAGTAATTGCAATTAGGTAGGTTTAATTAGGTTGTCTAGGTTCAATGTATTAGGGTTTAGTGCATTAGTCGTTTTTAGAGGTCATTTAAGTAAGCTTTGGGAATTAGGGTAGTATTTAATTATAGGAAATCGTGTTTTTCAATTAGGTCTTTTCATTACCTAGGTAGGGTTTAAATTCTTTAATTTATAAAGTCTTAAATTAGAGTTGGCGAGTTTTAGGAAGGAGGTCAATTAATGCATTGAAGTTGGGAAAAGTTTTTTTGGAAAGAGTAAGTTTTAAAAATCGTGTGGGGTATTTAAAGAAGGAATTAAGTCTTGATTGCTTTTTAATAGGGAGTTATGAATTGAGCTTTGAAAAGAGATTTTGAAAATCAATTGGATTTCCAAAGTGGGTGTGTATGGTTTCAAGAAAGAATTAATTGCATTTAATTTCTTGTTTGGAAAGCCAAAATCGTGTATCTATCTAGGGTGGACGGTTTGACTTCTCCAAAAAGGAATTAATATCAATTAAAAATTATCACTCACCTTGGGTTTGGAAATTGCATTGATCCAAGTTTCCAAATTGGATTTAAAAGTTAATTAAGGTTGCAACTCCCCATTAGAAGGATGATTTTTGGACTTCTCCATTTCCAAAATTATCTTTGAATCTTTATTGGGTGCCTATCCTTCTAACCGTCCCTAGTGAGTTAGCATAATTTAGAATTAACTAACATAGTTAATTTCCTTGACTAAGCATGGGTCAACCGAGTCAAACCCTAGTCGAAACCACCTTGAGTCTAGTCAAAACCGAGTCTACCTAACCTAGTCAAAACCGATCCTAGTCTAAGTCAAAGCATAGACCAAACCTAGGTCGAGTCAACCCTAGCCCAAGTCAAAACCCTAGGTCAAGCCTAGTTGAGTCAAACCTAATCCCTACTTAACCCAACTCGAGCTTAGTCAACCCAAAATCAAACCCAATTAGTCTAAGTCAAGTCAAAGACCAAGACCTAACCCTAGTCAAGTCTTAGTCAAACCTAACCTAAGTTTAGGTTAACCGAGTCTACCTAACCTAATCCAAGTCAAGCCTAGTCGAGTCAACCTTATTCCGAGCCTATCTCACCCAACCTAACCCAAACCGAGCCCACCTAACCCAAACCAACCTTAGTTGACTAAGTCAACCCTAAACCGAGTCCAACCTAGTCTTAATAAACCTAACCAAGTCAAGACCTAACCCTAGTCGAGTCTTAGTTCAACCCATGGTGAGTCAAGACCGAACCTAGTCCGAGTCAACCTTAGCCAAGTTAACCCAACCTTAGCTAAGTCAAAACCGATTCCACCTAAGTCAACCGAGCCTAGTCGAGTCCAACCTAGTCTTAATAAACCTAACCAAGTCAAGACCTAACCCTAGTCGAGTCTTAGTTCAACCCATGGTGAGTCAAGACCGAACCTAGTCTGAGTCAACCTTAGCCAAGTTAACCCAACCTTAGCTAAGTCAAAACCGATTCCACCTAAGTCAACCGAGCCTAGTCGAGTTGACCCTAGTCCTAGTCAACCCCGTGTCTTATTGTTCCCTATTATTCCCATTCTTTTTTTAGATTTAATTCATAGTGATTTTAGATTAGCTAGTATAGTTATTGATTTAATTGTTTTAGTTAAAATTTACATTTGTTGATTTGATGTGTGCTTATTAGTTTGTCGTTTGTTAATAATTTAGTTAGAATAGTGTAGTTAGTTTATATTTGGTGTAGCACTTAGTCATATAGTTAATTGCATGATTTAGTGTTTTAGTTGTAATTGCATTATTCTTTCATTTAGCTTATAGTCATAAAACGCATGTCATACTTCATTTAGCTTCATCATAGTTAATATCAACATATAATCAGTCATATAGGATTAATTAAGTCTGCATTGCATTTAGATTATATTCTTAGTGTGTAAAATAGCTTCATAGAGTGAATAGTGCATTGAAAGAAAATACTGATTTTTGCTGCATCGCACTGTCGTAATTTCATAGGCAAAAATTTTGAGTTTTTAGCAAATTTTTGTTCTATTCATTTTATTGACGTGTTATCTGACTGCAGACCAAATTTCAGCTCTTTCAGAGTTGATTTAGTCTGATTTTTAAGCGTTTTGCGAAAACTGCTTTTTCTGGTTTTTAAATTACAGGACTTTCGATATCCTGATTTTGCCCAGATTTGAAACGCTTATATCTGGAGTTCCAGATATTGTTTTTTCATTCTGTAAATACTGTCAGATTTTTTAATCTATCACTTGCAGAACAAAACAAATTGCAGGAAAATCGGACCTCGTTTTCTTTATCAAACAGTGGTTTTCCGATAACCTGTCAGAAATCTATTTTACACTAGTTAGGGGCATTTTCGTAAATTCCATAGTTTCGGCATTTTAGACCTGTTTTCAGTAATTTCTGCATTTTAGGAGCTGCATAATCATCATACAACATTATTAGAATTAGTTTAGTTAATTTTAGAATTAGTTTAGTATTTTATTTAATTATTGTTTGATAAGTAGCATTATTTTATTAATTTCGTAAAATTAGACTTAGTTTTATTTATATTTTTCATTCTTAGATTAAAAATACTAACTTGGTATTTCCTTCATTTTTAGGTTGAAAAGCATCTTTAGTTTCCAGGGTTATTGTCCAAGTGCGAAGAGCGAATAATTGGCGAAAAGACGGAAATACCCTTGGCGTGGAGCAGAAGACTTAGTTGCTTTTTTTTCATTTTCATTTTAGTGATAAATTGTAGTTGTATTAGCTTTATAATTGTAGATTGACATTTGGAATTAATAAATTAAATTTTAAGAAATACTCTGATTATTTCCTGTTCCCTGAGGATTCGAGTCGTACTTACCACTTTGTGGAAAGTCGGTTTTTATACTTTTGGTTGACGATTTTCCAAAGTTTTATTGAAAATAATTGTTTTAAAAAGTTCATTTCAAAATATCAACCACGAACCATTGACTATTCAGATTGACTAGCAAATATTGTCGTTGTTCCCAATAAGAATGGCAAAGTTCGAATTTGCATTGACTTCAGAGATTTAAATAAAGCGACTCCGAAGGATGATTATCCGCTTCCTAATATTGATCTTTTGATTGACAGCACGGCGGGCCACGCCATGTTCTCTTTTATGGACGGATATTCCGGATATAATCAGATTAAGTTGGCCACTCGCAATCTGTCCAAGATATCTTTCAATACCCCTTGGGGCACTTTTTGTTATACAGTCATGCCATTTGGGCTTAAAAATGTTGGAGCCACCTATCAGCGTGCTATGACTGTTATTTTCCATGATCAGATACACAAAATCATGGACGCATATGTCGATGATATTCTGGTAAAGTCCAAAGAAGAAGAAGATCACGTCGAAGCTCTCAATCAAGTTTTCAAGCGGCTCATTCTTTACAAGCTAAGACTCAATCCACAAAAATGTGTCTTCAGAATCAAATCTGGCAAGTTGTTAGGCTTTCTAGTCAGCAAAAAGGGGATAGAAGTGAATCCCGCTAAGGCAAAGGCTACCATTGGCATGCCGCCCTTGACCAATCTCAAAGAATTGCGTAGCCTTCAAGGACGCATGCAATCAATTCGGTAATTCATATCCAATTTGGCCATGAGATGTGAATCGTTCAATCATTTGCTCAGAAAAGGAGTGAAGTTCGAATGGGGACCAGAGTGTCAGCAATCGTTCGAACGCATAAAGAAATATTTGCTCAACCCTCCTGTTTTAAAACCGCCAGAATTGGGGAAACCCCTACTGCTATACATTTCAGTCAATCAAGTTGCTTGCGGCGGATTCTTGGCACAATACGAAGAAGGCAGTCTGATAGAGCATGCCATTTACTATGTGAGCAAAAACCTTCATTGATTATGAGAAGAAATACTCTCAAATAGAGAAGATATGTCTAGCTCTGGTTTGGAAGTGTCAGAAATTGAGACTCTATCTGTTGGCATCTGAAGTCAAGATTCTATCCAAATTAAATCCTCTCAAGTACATTCTAGAGCAACCATTCCTCAGTGGACGGATTGCTAAATGGCAAAGTCTGTTAATGCAATATGATCTGGAGTATGTCTCTCAGCAATCTATCAAAGGCCAAGCAATTGTAGATCAATTGGCAAATTTTCCTCTAGCAGAGGATATTAAAGCCGATGATGATTTTCCCGATAAGCGGATCTGCAATATTCAACAATATCCAATTTGGAATTTAATGTTCGACGGTTCTAAGAATATGGCAGGCATAGGAATTGGAATTCTGCTAATCACACCAGAGAAGGAGATGATCCCCTTTTCTCTCAAGCTGGATTTTCAGTGCACTCACAATATGGCCGAGTATGAAGCTTTGATACAGGGTCTGAAAATTCTACAGGACTTCAATGTCAAAAGAGTGCATGCTTATGGCGATTCTTTACTCGTCGTAAATCAAGTCCTAGCTGAATGACAAGTGAAGGATCAGAAATTACTTCCTTATCAGAAGATCGTCTCAGCTCTTGTCGACAAATTCGAAGAATTCCAACTTTTCCATATCAAGAGAGACTTCAATCAAGTTGCAGACAGTTTAGCTAATCTGGGATCCATCATGTCTTTCAAGATGGAGAATCTTGTCGCTCCTTTGAAATTGGTAGACTTGATCAACCTGCTTTCGTCCCAGTAGAGCAGATAAACCAGACTGAGCAAAAGAAGAAGCTCTGGTATCATGACATCAAGAACTTCATTAAAACTGGCGAATTTCCTCTGGAACTCTCAAAGAAAAAGCAGCGAGCAATTCAGCGCATGTCTGCTCGATATTTTATTCTTGCTGATGTCCTCTATCGTCGTGGACTCAGTTCTGAATATTCCAGATGTTTGGACAAAGAAGAAGCCAAAGAAGTTGTGTAGGAAGTACATGAAGGCATTTGCGGTGGTCATGTTGGCTACCAAACTCTTGTCAAACAAATCATCCGAGCAGGATATTACTAGAGGACCATGCAACAAGATTGCTATCGTTTTGTGAAGAAGTGTGTTCAATGCCAGATGCATGCACCTTCTATTCATGCGCCGGCGACATACTTGCAATATGTCGTCTCACCATGGCCATTTTTCATGTGGACTTTTGATGTCGTAGGACCCATTACTCCTTCTGCCTCAAATGGTCACAAGTATTTTCTTGCCGCAACAGAATACTTTATTAAATGGGTAGAAGCAATCACTCTACGCGCAGTAGAAGGTCGACACGCAGTCTCATTCATCCACAAGAATATCTTATGTCGTTTCGGCATACCGCATGATATTGTGTCAGATAATGGCAGTCATTTCAAGAATGAGAGGATGAGGACATTTTGCTCAAAGTTCAGAATCCATCATCATTTTTTCGTTCCTTATTATCCTCAAGGGAATGGTCAAGCAGAGGCCACCAATAAGATTCTGATTCGAATCCTAGAGCGAACCTTGGAAACAGGCCGTGACTGGCATGAAAAGATTCATGATGCGTTGTGGGCGTATAGAACCACCATTCGAACTCCAACTAATGCTACTCCATTAGAACTTGTCTACGGAATTGAAGTAGTACTACCTCTACATGTTCAGAAACCTGCTCTGAAATTTGCATCACTTCTAGAATTACCTCTTGATCAGTATCAGCAACAGCGGCTAGTACAACTTGATTTGCTAGATGAAAGAAGACTCAGAGCAGCAGAGCACGCTCAATCATATCGTCGAAGGATAGCCAAACAATATGCAAAATTTGTCATTGAAAGAAAGTTTCGAGTCAATGATCTAGTGCTCAGATCAACGGCTTATCTCAAACACCGCCCGGGTGACAAGTGGTCACCCAATTGGGAATGTCCCTATGTTGTCAAAGAGGCATTACCTCGTAACTCATATCGGCTCATCAATGCCAACGGAGTGGAATTACCAGATCCCATCAATGCTCGACATTTAAAAAAATTCTATACTTAAATCATGTATTATCTTTTGTAATTCCTCCAAAATTTTCTTCGAATAATGATCAAATTCTCTTTTCCCAGTTATACTGGTGCATTTTAAAATTTTGTTTTTATTTATAAATACCCTATATGCAGGCAGAATAAACAAATCTCCTATTTTACACGCATGAGCACTCAATTATATTATATTCATATCCGCATACATTTGCATTCATCGACGTCGGTATTCAATTGGTAGACTTCTGCATCAAATTCAATACCCATTTAGGATAAGGGATAATCCTGATACCCCGACCAGCATTCTCATTACAATTCCCAAATACTTTAAGAGCATAGGTCTCTTTCAAAATTTCAAGTATCAATTTAAAAACAAGGTATGTTTTCAAAATCCAGAGCTCGAGCTGGTATATCTTCACAACCCGGTATTCATACTGGTATTCCTTCAAAATTGAGCACTTGCGTTAATGTCTCATTGGTTGGCCGTGTCAGTCAACCTCTTGGGTTCAGTTTTCGTACTGATCATTCATCAAAATTCAAAGTTCCGATTACCAATTTCAGCCTTCAGGCCATCCAAATTTCCAATTTCGACCTTTGGGTCTATCAATACCAATTTCGGCCTTCGGGCTATCCAATTTCCAATTGCGACCTTCAGGTCAATCAAGTTCCAATTTCCAATTTCAAATTTCTAAATTCAAAATTCCAATTTCCAATTTTTTAATTTCCAATTTCCAATTTCAAATTTTCAATTTTTCAATTTCCAATTTCGACCCTTTTTGGTCACTCAATGCTGATTTCAATCATTTCTCTTGCGAGAGACCCTTTCCACAGGGAGAGTTTGAGGGAGCTCGTTCTTTTCGCATGCTATCATTTGTTCACTTAGCTCCTTTTTAGGGAGAGTTTGAAGGGACTCGTGTCTTTGTGAACCGTTTGCAAAACAAAATTCCAATTTCATACAAGGAACCCTTAATTCAGGGAGAACTTCGATGGAAGTTCGCTTTCCTTGTGATCACAATTTCATACTAGGCCATTTCATCATGAAGGACCCTCCTTTCAAGGAGAGTGTGATGAACTCGTTCCTTCATGACCAATTCACAGACCTCACCATTACCGGGCCCCCTTTCCATAAGAGAAGCCTAAGTTTTGACGAAAGCTTAATTTCTCTTCGAAAGTTTATTTTGCAAACACCTCCTCTTCAGGGAAGAGAGGAGTAATTCCTATTTCCAATTTCTGAATCTTCTCCTTTGGGGAAAGGAGAAGAAAATTGCTATCATGGATGAGTTGCGCTGTGCTTCAAATGCTCGCTTTCACAAAGGATTTCAAGAATATTTTATCAATTTGTCGTTAAATATTTGTTGAGTTCAAAATCTTTATTACAAAAAAATTATTACTTCGGAATACCCCAGTATTACTTCCGAAAGGACAAAGCTTTCGCGAAAAAGGATTCAAAATTCAAAATCTTTCTATTGGTCAACCAAAAGGATGCATAATAAATCCTCGATATGGCCAGCGAAGGAAATTCAATGTTGTCGCGGAGCCATGAGTGATCGATATTGATCGCAGTCAATGACACATTTTTAAAAGATCATTCTTGGAAAATAAAGCAATCAAAATATTCTGAGTGACACAGAAAAATCCATACAATCTCCATATCTCCTCAAATCACCTAAGCTGCAATTAAATATCTGCAAAAGGGATCTCTCAACTGTCATCAAGATGAAGGCAAATTAGGCGAGTAGACCCCCGGGGCCAAAGAAGATTTGAATCATCTCCAAGATGATGAAGTTTGTGACGGATCCTTCCAGGGAAAGTTCAGAGCACCGTCAAGATGAAGGCGACTGCGATGAGCCTCTCGACAAACCCTAAAAGATATTTAATTTTTGCTATCACCAAGAGATTTTCAACCCATGAGCCAATAACCGTCAATATAATTCCTGAGACAAAGAAGGATCAGAACATCTCCAAGATGAAGGATTTTGTGATGTACCCTTCTAAAAAGAGAGAAAAAGCTAGGACATCTCCAAAATGAAGGATGATGTAATGAATTCCCCAAAAAGCCAAAAGATCCAATTCTGTCGAAAAAAAAAGAGTACAGGCAGAAAGACCATTCTGAGAAAAGAATCCCAGGATATCAGACTGCCGAATTTATCAAGAATCTTCTTTAATTTTGTGAAATTCTATTATCAATATTCTTTCACCAATGATTTTCGCAATATCAAGAATACTTTCTTTTTTGTTCATATCAAGGAAATTGATAGCTTCCTTGAAAGAAAGCCAATCGCAAACAATTTGAATTCGAATCTTGATTCTACAGAGTTAAGCCCAGTTGGAGGTAATACTTCAGGTAGAAAAGAGGTAATATTTTCAAAAACTATGTGCATCATTTTCAATTATTTCGAATCAATAATAATTTTCAACATTTTGACAATATTTTCTAGCTATCCTGACGTGAAGCGAGAGCTTGAGGTTCATCTTTGGCGCATCCTGACATCAGTTGTTATCCCTTTTAGGACTTGATAACGAGAGTTTTCAATATTCCTACCCTTCTGTTGGTATAATCTGAGCGCATGGGCTCTCAGATTCGCACACTTCCCTGTATCCCCACTGTCCCACCATAGACAGTTCAATTTCTGCTTGAGGTTAAGCCACCAATCATTTTCTCGCAAAAGGCCACCAATTTCAAAAGTTATTTAGTCTCAGCAATGAGGCGCCCAAAATCAAACCTCTTTTCAAGCTTTAGGGACCCCAATTTCATCCTTTTGCAAAACCCCTATCGGATTTATTGTGCAAAATTCGAAGGTTCCATCATGATCTCTTCTTTTGAGGATTTCGTTTCAATTTCCGCTCGATCAGGATAAGGGTATAAACTTGAGCCTCATTTGATGAGGTATTTCATTTTCCGCCCAATCAGGATAAGGGTACAAACCTGATCTTTCTCTTAGGAGGTATTTCATTTCCCGGTCAGGATAAGGGGTTAAACCTGAGCCTCATTTAGATGAGGTATTTCATTTCCCGATTAGGTTAAGGGTCAAACCTGAGCTTCGTTTCTACACGAGGTATTTCCCGTCCCATCCAGGATAAAAGAAAAACTTGAACTTCAATCTCGCAGAATGAATATTTCTTCTTTATTCTCCGTCCCATACCTACCATGATCATCATCTGAATTAATTCTTTCACACCCGGTCAGATTCTCCTAACTGAGGTATTTTTATGGCTCAAATTTGGTGTGTTTTTCTTTGCCACTAAGCTCGGCTTACAACCGGCTTATTAGCAAAGAGGGGCATCTGTAAACACCCCAAATTTTCACTCTTACCCAGTGCTTACATTTCGTGTGTCATTGCATGCATTCGGCATACCATTTCATTACATTGCATGGCATTGCATGTCATTACATCTCATTTTCGAGATCCAACACTCTTGTTTTCAAAATATTTAATCCAGATTTGGGTTTTTAAAACTTCTCTTTCAAAATCAATTTTAAAACCTGGGTTTTTAATCAACATTATGTCATTTGCCAACCCTCAGGACCTTATATTTTGAAGTATTTTCTCAGAAAACAATTTAGATTCATTTCAAACTCAATTTCAATTGATTTCAATTCTCAGATGAGGCCCATTTAGGTGGTGTCGCTTCTGGTATCCTTTATTTATCAAAATCTCAAAAAAAATTTAGAGTCCTAGTTGGATCAGGACTCTGTATTTTCATCTTTTTGAACCTATTTAAAACACCAATCTTATTTTAAACCAGTTATAGTCATATCCCTTGTCCATTTCCTCCGTTTTGGCCAAAATTTTAGAGTCGTAGTTGGATCAGGACTCTTTTTCCAGAGTCCTAGTCCGATCAAAACTCTACTTTTCACTATCTTTTTACCTGTTTTCGGAGAAAACCTTTCAAAATCTTCTATTTTGGCCAAAATTTCAGAGTCTTAGTTGGATCAGGACTCTTCTTCAAGAGTCCAGTCGGATCAGGACTCTTTTTCAGAGTTTTAATCGGATTAGGACTCTAAACCTTTACAGCTATTTTATCCATTTTCAATCAAACCTTTCAAAATCTTTCAAAATGAGTCAGAAACTCAGAATTTTAGTCAAAACAGGACTCTGTTCAGAGAGTCCTAGTTGGATCAGGACTTTGATCCTGATTTCAATTTTGAGAGAATCTTTCAAAATTCTTTCCATGTATCAAAACTTTTACACTTTTATCAAAGAATTTCAAAATTCTGAGGTTTTATCCCAGAGTCCTGATCAACTCAGGACTCTACCCCAGAGTCCTGATCGAATCAGGACTCTATCCGAAGTTCATTTTCTCACTTCATTTTCACTGGTTTTCAAAAGCTTTGCTTAAATTTCATCATTTACTTATCAGAAAACCAAAATTTCTTAGAGTTCTGATCGAATCAGTACTCTTTCTTAGAGTCCTAATCAGATCAGGACTCTAAACCAAAGCTTCAATTTCATCCTGTTTTTAACTGTTTTTCAAAATTCTCTTATTTGTTTTCTCAGAAAATCCAAAAATCTGAGAGTCCTAGTTCAATTAGGACTATGTCCTTAGAGTCTCAGTTGAATCAGAACTCTGTTTTATTCCAATATTTGTTATTATTTTCACTATTTTGACAAGCTCTTTCATCTGTTTTTCAGAAAATACCAAAAAAAATCTAGAGTTTCAGTCCGATCAGGACTCTGTCCCAGAGTCCTAATCCAGTCAAAAGTCTGTTTTAGAGTCTATTTTTACTTCTATTTTTATTTATTTTCATTTGTTTTTCAAAAATTAGGTCATTTTGTAGAGTCCAGTTAATTCAGGACTCTATTTCAGAGTTCTGATCGAGTTAGAAGTCTAACCCTGACTGTGTTTTTCTGACTCGTTTCACCATTTCTGATAAAATCTTTTCAAAAACTCCTTCATTTGGCTTTTTAAAACCAAAATCACAGAGTCCTAAAACTCCAGGACTCTAACCCGGAGTTCCAGTTCACTTGAGACTCTATTTTCAAAGATTTTGAATTTCAATTATTGATTTTAACCTCTTTCTAAAGATATTTTCAATGTTTATCTCAAATTTCTCAAAACCTGGTGTGGGCCCACTCAGTTGGCGCCACATCCAGAGGAGTTCTAACCCAATTGAAACCCTATGCCATTTCAAAACTTTTAATTTCAATCTTACTTTTGGAAATCTTTTGAAAATTCTCTCAATTTCAAGTTTTAAAATCGTTTTTTGAAAAACTCAAGTAGGGCCCACTCGGGGTGGCGCCACATTTGAGAAAGTCAAGGTTAGTCTAGGCTTAGTCAGTGTCTGGGTTAGTTTTAGAAGTTTGAAATAGTCAAAATCCATTTTGAAATTTGATTTTAAACTATTGTTTTAAAGGTTTTAGTTAAAACTTTAAAAACCAAATGTGGAAAAATGCCAAGTGGCACCACATTTGGGGGTCTTTAGGATTAGTTAGGAGTTTAATTAGGTGTCAATTAGAGTTAATTAGGTCAAGGGCATATAGGTAAGTCCACCCAAAAATCGCCCCCCCCCCCCCCCCCCCCCTTAGAGAGTCCAATTTTTTCAAAAGTGTGATTTTAAACCTAATTTTTTTATTATAAAAAGAGGCTATAGGGGGGACGATTTTTCAAGTCTCTCTCCTTTGGATTCTTGGAGCTTATCTCTCCTCTCCAGCCCCTACTCCATTGCTGCAACTCCAAGGTAATTAGTTCTTTGATTTTTCTTAGTTTTAATTAATGTTTTATTGATTTAAGCATGGATTTAGCCTTGGGCGCCCCTCCTTATGTGGATTCAACCATGATTCAACCCCAAGAACCATCAAGAACGGTCCAAAAAGATGATCTAACATAGTTTCACTGTTTTTACAGGGATTCTAATCCATTAGAATCAATTATAGCATCAATCTTCATATTATTAACCAATAAAACATGTGATTTACCCTTTTAATGGGTTAAATCCATGATTTTAAAGGTAAAATCAAATTTCAGCCATGGATTCCCTGTTTTTATTTATTTTTTTTACTTAGTTATGTTTATTACATGTGTTTTAACATAGAAATCAATTTTGTTTTACTGTTTACCATTTTTTATTATTGTTTTCATTAGTTAATGCATGCTTTATTAGATTTTATTAGATTTCTGTGTGTTTTAAGCTTAGAACAGTAAAGAGCATGCTATTTCAGATTGAAATATTCACTGTTAATTTTTGTTTTTTTTATATGTGATACATGGATGTGTAAATAAACTACTTTAAAAAAGTCAGAGGTTTTCGGATTCGAGAACTCTGTCAGAAAAATCAGACATCAAATCGTGATTTTCAATCTTTAAAATCATTATTTAAATTCAAGAGGTAACTTGCTGTTGGGTTTGTTTTCTCATACGGTATCCGATTCGAGATACGTAAAATGTTGTGGATTTGTGTTGCGATGATCTATCTACTGTGAAATTTTGATAATTTTTTGTTTCTGTTTAGTATTTGTACTTTGTCAGAGAATCAAATTTCAAATTTAAAACTCGTTAGGGTTTACCAAAACCCTAATCCGACTTGTGTTGCTCATAGATCCCAAACCACATATCCGATTCATGATTTGTAAAAAATGAGTTTTATTATTTTTTTGTCTAATGTTCAGTGCTAAAATTTCAAAAATTTTTGATTAAGTTTACTATTTATCATTGTATTTTCAATTCAAAGTATCTGTTTTAACCCCTGTTAGATTTGTTATATTTTAGTTCAAATTGTCGGAAGGGTTTCTCCCTAACCGGGAATGATTTTTCCGATCTGTAAATGGATTTTTTTTTGTCTAGTTGCTTCCTGTAAAATTTCAGAAATTTTCATGGAGATTTGACCCCTGATTCGGGTCTAACATTGCAACTGGTCTGTAACTAAGGGTAAAAATAGCTTATTTTAGGGTTTTAATGCAATTTTCGAGTTGGAATGATTATAAAAATATGTTTCTACAATTCCAATCTAATTTTAGGGTCATAACAAGTGCAGGTACTAAATTTTATGAATTTTGGAATCCGTTTGATGCCTGAATTAATCAAATTGCAAAACAGGGTCCCTGAAAGATCCAAAATCATGATATTTGTGATATTTCTTGATTTTCGTGTATAATTTCATGTTTTTAGGGTTTTTTCATGTTTAGAATCATGTTAGGATGTTTCATGTTTGATTTTGTGTTTATTTCAATCATAAATCTCAAGTTTTTATCAAAATCTATTTCAGAAAACCTTGATTTCAAGGTCATAGTCTTGCTATCAGGGGCATTTTGGTCATTTGACCTAATTTTCGAAATCCTAAACCCTAATTTTCATGTTTTTAATCATGTCACATCATACTTTGTTCAATTTATCATTATTTGGATTTTAAAAATTGCATTTTACAAAATATATTTCTAAAAACCCTAATTTCAAGGCCATTGTCTTGCTATTAGGGGTATTTTAGTCATTTTAACCCAATTTCAAATTTTTAAATTCCATTTTCACATGTATTCCATCTTATTTCATATTTTATTAAGTTTATATAAGGGAATCATATGGAAAATGACTTATATCTAGCATAATCCAGTAATTTCTAGATATTGTTGGATAAATCTAGAAAAGCCAACATATCTTCACTAACCAGTTTTTTTCTAGTTTTATAGGAACATTGAAAACTTTATTTTTCTTTATTTCCTGTATTTAAATTTGATTAGTGATGTAAATTGTAATTAATTTTGGAATAAGAATTTCAATTCCTGCATAAAATAGGATGTATTGCATATAGTTTTCAACTTTGATATATAATTGCTATGCTTGTCATTCATGCATATATTTACAAATTCACCATGGTCTACACGAATGGCACGTGCACTAGCTCTTATGGAGTTGACAAACTTGGTGGAATTTGTATTTATGGCCATAGTCAGAATACGAATGATACCCATATTTGTAATCTTCGTATTAGCCACATTCAGCCTACACTCTTAGGCTAACTTCAAAATACACTGCATTTCTCAAAATACAAAACTGATTTTCTCAATTCCTCAAAATCAAGTCTTTCAAATCCATGTTCATTCATTTTATTCATTTGCAAATTCCAATTTCAATTTAGAGAAATCAATTTTCTCAAAATTTCCAAGTCTTATTCTAAAATCGATTTTCTCAAAACTCTAAGTTTTCAAATGACATTTCAAGTATTTTTTAAAGTTCAAAATTCGATCTTCCAAGTTATAGCTTCAATTTCCAAGTTCTGATTCAAAGAGATCAAGTTTTTCAAAGTTATTTGAAATTCCTCAGAATTGATTTTCACAAAACTTCAAGATTTCTTCAAAAATCGATTTTCACTTTCCTCAGAAATATTCCCTCACTAAGCTCATGTTTTTCCAAGTGTTATCTTTTCCAAGAAACTCCAAATATTTTTCAATATTCAAAGCGAACATCATGTTTTCAAATATGCATTTTCAGAAATCCATAGCACATGCCTGATTCTTTGTGCATTTAGGAAATAGAACATGATTTAGATAAGTTCAACAGAGTTAAGCACACAATTGATCCTTGGTTCAATTACCTCTGGTAAAGGCACCAGGAATGGTTGAACTTCATACCGACAGGCGAGTCCCATTCTACGGAATTTTTCCGCATTTTAAAATGGAGGCGAGTTATTTTCAAAATCTTTTTCAAAGGTTAGTTTGACTCGCAAAAGTAAACATTTTGCGATGATAACAACCACCCAAGACTTTTATTGAACTGACCGAATGAGCCGAATGTCTATGAGGGCTTCACATTTTCCAAGAATAACCCTCAAGGTGAGCATAAAAAGAAAACTCACTTCACCTACTCTGCCAACCACAACAGCAAGAACAATCGTTATAAAGGACAGAAGAAAGATTACTGCTATGGCACAGGCAATGCAAACAACAAAAGTGATCAGAAAGGGAAGCCTGCTCCTCAATACAACAAGCCCCTTCAGCAAGATCAAGGGCCGAAACTGCGTGAAACGACTAAACATGAAGGATGGAGCTACAACAGAACATTCACTTCTCTCGACCAATCGCTCGAAGATGTGCTCGAGTATATGCTGTCGAAGAAAATGATCAAGTTGCCAAGACTGGCCGATCCCCCCTGTGCCTATGGGAAAGTGGAAAGACCAATTCTGCAAGTTTCACAGGAGAGTGGGACACAACACTGAGAACTGCTTCATTCTCAAGAATATTGTGCAAGACTACATTGACAAGAATCTTTTGGTGGAAGGAGATAAAGAAGAAAAAATGGACATTCTCAATCAGCCATTTCCTCCGCACACCACAACAGTGATACCTGAACAGCCATTTCTACCTTAAGAACACATCAAGTTGTGTTCCCTTCAAGATTTCCAAGTTCAGCATCAGGTGTTAGTGCTGCGACAAGCAACTCCAGCCACTAAGAAGATGGATATAATTTTAGCACTTGGCAAGCTGAAAGTAGCTGAGGAACCTATAAGGGCATCCCCTCAGAAATTAAAAGAAATTCCTGAATTCCTTAATCAGTTCATCAAGCCCATGCCGGAAAATGGTGAAATTTTAACTCAAAAGCCACTGACTGCTTTGTCCAATGTTTCAATTTTGGACTTAGCCAAGAGTTCCTGCAAGCACCAACAAGTACTGGACGATTTGCTTAGAAAAATTAAAGTCAAACCTAGTACCACGCCTGAGAACATGGCTCAGATTGTGAATTCAGTCATGACAAATGCGCCAATCACCTTCTCGAATGAGGACCTTCCAAAGCCTCACTCCTTCCATAATAATGCCCTGTACATCGTCGTACGAGTAAGAGGAATGAAAGTACCCCATGTATTGGTTGATGGAGGCAGCAGCCTCAACATATGTCCCGAGATGACAGCAAAGGTGTTAGGCATCAAAGAGGAAGAATATATTTCAGACCCTATCACCATATATGGATTTGACAACCATGGTCAAACGGATAAAGGCAAGATATTCCTGGAAGTGTTTATCAATTATTCAGTGCACTCTGTCCTTTTTCATGTGGTCAATGTGCCACCCACCTACAATCTGCTGCTCAAAAGGACGTGGATTCATAATACAAATGCAGTACATTCCACCCTTCATCAATGCGTAAAATGGTCCAAATGTGAAATGATTACAACAGTACTAGGAGAAGACCCAGAAGAAAGGCTCCCGCAGCCCATGATCCCTCGACCAACCTTCACAGCAGATATCCCTAGCATCAGGGAAAGTGAAGAAATCAATCTCGGAGAAAATCTAGAAATACTTCAGACATCAGAGTTATCTCTACACACTGTAGCCATGACTCGATGGAGAGGTCCTAAATTCTTTAAGATTGGAGGTCGGATCAACTACAACACTCTAAAAAATAATCCGTTGTTTCCGCAGTTCATGAAAGCAAGAAATGGATTTGATTTACTTCTGAAGCATGGTTATCAACCCTTTAAAGGATTGGGCAAAAATGAAGACGGTCGCATCGAACTAGTGATTCAAAAGCATCATCCCCACAGAGCAGGACTAGGGTTCTCCGGCGAAGACTCACAAAAGAAGATTGTTTTTGTTAAGGGGAAACATTAAGAAACGTTTTCCGTATTTTCTTTCTATTCTTTCCAAAATAAATGTCTCAATGTATTTGATCAATTCAAAATCAATAAAATTTCAAGTTTCTTTGTCTATTTGGATGTCATCTGTTTCCTTTCTCTCTATCTCCTAATTTTATAATTCCAATGTCATTTTATTCATGACTCTTTTCAAATGCTATTTGTATTATGATGGGCGATTTTACCTGAATCAAATTTCTTATCCAAAATTTCAGAATGTCTTCCCGAGCAATCAAGAAACTCGTTCTCAATCCAAAGGCTTTCCATAAATCGACAACGATTCACCGAGTTAAAGCGAGCACATAAGACGGGGGAATTGCAAAGCAGCCAAATGAATACGCGGAATTCGATCAGTCTCTTCAGGAGTTACCTGAGTTCGCCTCAGTTCAGAAACAGGATGAACCATCAGCTATAGTTCAAGACCCGGCTGGAGATGTCAATATAGGTTCGGGAGACAACCCCAAGATTCTCAAGATCGGAACCAGTCTGAGTCCGGAAGAGAAGGAAAGGCTCACTAACTGATGTCTATTTTGAAATTGTTGTAATTTTGAAAAGATTTTTATATGTAAAACATGTGAAAACCAGACATCAAATAATAAAAACCGGTTCTCACTAGTGGATGAGACAGGGTCGAACTCAGGGAACGAGAATATTTCATATTCAAACACGTAAATCTAAACTAATCTTTATTGCCGTATTATTAAAATGTGAAATGTTCAAGAAAGGTAAAAACAACTAACTATTACAACAAATGAATACCCTTCGCAGAGGGCGTAAAATGCAATATTTACAAACCCAATTAAATTCCTAATTCTAAATTGAAAAGTAAAAATCTTCTATTCTTGCACTTTGTGTCACGTATGTGCTTCAACTCCACTCCTGTGCTATCCTGCATGAATCAAATGAACACGAGCAGTACAAGATACTAACAGGTATGCTATGCACAATGTAAATCTAAAAATGAATTAATATCTAGAATATGATAAAACTATGTAAAGCACTTATACTATATGTAAACAACTAAGTAAACAACTAATGTAATGAAATTTGTAATGCTATTGCAATGATAGAAAATGTAATAACAGGTAATAACAGAAATGGAATACACAAATAAAAGAATAGAGCACGCAAGAAATTTGATCAAGAACCAAAAATTACAAGAACAATTACAAGAAACGATTAAGACAGAAATGCTGCAAAAATTTTATAAAGGAAATAGATTGTAAGAATCAGAACTACAGTAAAACAGAAAAAAACAAAGAATTGCTAAAAAATGAATAGTAAACAACAAGAAATTACAATTACAAATGACAGGGAATCAATGAATGGATATGAAAAACAGGAAATTCATATGAATGAAGAACATGAAATCGGAATGTAAAAAAAAAACAAGAACAACTGAATAAAGAAAACTAAAAAAAACAAAGAATGAACAGAAAATTAGAGGAATGTATAATAGAAAATGCAGAAAAATGAGTTGCAAGATAAAAACATATGCAGATAAAAAAAAATTATGCTAAATCAAAACGATGCAGGAAATGGAGAATAAAAAAATGAGGAATAAGAAAACAGAAAATTGCAATAAACTGAAATCAAACAGGAAATTCGATGAAATGACATCACAATCTGATGCAAATGAACAAGAAATTACACAGAAATGACAAAATAACGCAGAAATAAAAATCTGAAGCATATTTTTTTCCGTTTTTCTTTTCTTTCTTTCTTTTTTTTCTTTTTGGATTAAATCGATCATTCCTATGCTAAAAAATACAAAATACAGAGAATGAATTACAAAGTGGGAAATAAGAAGGTGAAGAAGAGAATGAGAAGAAGAAGAAGAAGATGATGATGAAGAACTTATTGTGAACTGTAGCTGGAAGGGTTAGGAAAGAAGTGGCCTCCACCACGTACGTCGTTGCCCGACTGAGATGCCTCCACCGACGAGAGGATTAGAGAAAGAGAGAGAAGGGGAAGAAGGAGGGAAGAATGGCCAGTGGTGGAGAAGGGAGGAAAGAGAGGGAAAAGAGGGGGAAGAGGAAGAGTTCTGGCGCACAGAGTGAGACACCTATTTTTTTTCATCTGTGCGTTTTAAAAACCATAAATCGGTTTGAACCGGTTTGTTACAAATTGTTTTTCAGTTTTTTTTTTTAGTTTTTAGTTTTTAGTTTTCAAAAGATAGCAAACCGTGTAAACCAGTTTGCTTTATTTTCAGTTTTTCAAAACCCAAACCGTGTAAACCGGTTTTTTTTATTTATTTATTTTTCAAAAATCTAAAAAAAAAACTATTTAAAGAGTTTTTATTTGCTAAAAACCTCAAAACCTCATTTGATTATTTTTTTCTAAAAAATATAACTATTCTAATCTATATATTTAATCATTTTTTTTCTTCTTTTCTATGAAGAAAACCAAAATTATTTTTTAACGAAATTGCAAAATAAAGCTAATTTTTCAAGCATTTCCTATTTTAATTCATTTTAGCTTATTCACTCAAAACCAGCATAAAATTGGGTTTTAAATCAATTTTTTATGAAATCATGCATATTTTTGATATGAAATAACCCTAAAATATATGCATGATCAAATACCCCCATGCTTATGTTTTGCTAGTCCTCGAGCAAACTAGAAAAATGCAAGAAATCAAACTATCACCTAACTCACTTTCGTAGGAATCACAGTTGCATTTAGCTCATGCAACAAGCCCTTTCAACCCCTGAGTTACCCCAGTGGACGAGTAAGGTCTCGTGAGGGTTTGCAGTGATGCTACCCACAAACATCTCTGTCATGTATGCAAAATATTACACATCCTCATAAGCAGTAGATAATCAAAGACTTTATTTTCACCAATATTTCCTGTTATTTCAAAATCACAATATAATTAGAATCTTTTATATACCACCACAGAAAAAGAATTTCTTTCACTTTTCTAAATATCACAATTATTTATGTTTTATTCTTGGAAAATCCAATAAAAACAAGTTATTATTTACTTATCCTCACTCATATGTTTTCTACATAGGTTTTCTCAATCACACTTCTAAGCACTGAACTTTTCTTTCTTTTTAAGCTCTTTTCTCTCTTTTTTTTCTTTTCACGTTTTTTCTTTTTGCGCACTTATTCTTCTCTTATAGCTTGCGTGTGGTCTGCTTTTATGCCTTGTGCAATGTCAATATCTTCTATACTTTTTCAATACATACCAAAAGATATCAACTAAGACATAAAAGTGACTTCCTTCATTCACCTTTATAACGTGAGAGTCAAACATTTCAACTTGTATCTGTTCTCAGCTACTTAGGATCATGAAGTTTTCCACTCTCCTTTTCGAAATGGAATTAAAAGTTTTAACTTACATCTAAGTTCCATCTACTAAGGATTATGAAATTATCCAAACAACCTAACGCATGCTCTTTTTCACTTTTTGAGCTCATTTTTACGCTTTTGTTCATTTGCTTAGTTTTTCAAAAATACAATTGTGCATATTCATATTTATGATTCAAAATAAACTCTAACATGTATTTATCATCATTTCTTCGAAATTCGCATAAACAATCATAATGTTTAGATCTATGTCAGAAAAAAAAATCATGGGGCTTAAAAATCCTCTAAAAACATCAGATTTGAAATAACATTCATATAAGTTCAAACTCTTTCTTTAAAAACCTACTTTTCATGAGAGATGTGTAAACATGTGCAAGAACATAAACAGAAATATCAAGGTGTGCAAACTACACCCTCCCCATGCTTGAATGACACTGTCCCAGTGGCACTCCCCCATGCTTATATGAAACCAAGTGAATGTACATGAGAGGAAATAAATGAGGGAAAAGAGTAGAATAACCTGACATGAATTAAAAATACACGTTCTATGAATGGAATGAATGCAATGTATACATGACAAAACATGAAACTCATAAAAAGAGATAGAAAATAAAAAATAAAACCAAATAAAATCTACAAATCCTAAAAAAAATGTAATATTGTACAAAATATGGGTTGCCTTCCATAAAGCGCTAAGTTTCACGTCCCCAGCCAGACGGATGCCTGGAAAAACCTTTATCGTCCATGAGATCAATGGACATGAAGTCAGGCTCAATCGGGCTCTATGAAGAAAAGAGTGTCATCTGTGACACTGCGCATTGTGTTTCCATCCCGTCTACCTCTAAATGTAGGATTATGACTCTCTCGACATGAAGAAAGGAAATTAGTCTCATCTAAGAGACTGGTCAAGAAATGAGAGTCTAGGACCGACCAACTATCAATGAATGCAACTTCAGACAAGTGGTGAATATGATCTGGCTTGAATTGGTCAAGCACCTTCTGCATCTGTACCTCTTGCTTACTAAAAGAAATCAGTGATCCTAAAAGCTGAGAGAATGGGGCTTTATGAAATGATGATAATGCATGTTGTGGGTCAGGCCCCTTCTGCTGAGGTATCTTGGAGATCGACTCGTCAGTAGACATGATATGGGGCTCATGAGTCGATTCCTGAATGAAATGATACGCCTTCCCGCTCTGAAGGGATGTAACATATTTGACTTGCTCATGATATGAAGCAGTGGGTTGCAAGTCAAATGACATGGGCTCCTCTCCATTGGATGTAACAATAGACTGACTATGAAGGTTTCCCTAGCTTTGTCTACTCAATGTCTGAGCTAACTGTCCCATTTGAGTGTCTAGCTTGGCTATTGACTGCGTATGGGAGCAAAGAGTGGCCTTGATATCAGAAAAGGCTTCTAACATCTTCTCCTGAAATGATGAACTTGGAATGGGCTCCTGAAGAAAAGGTAGACTAAATTGGGGATGAACCTGTGGAAAAATGGGATGCAAGTAACCTTGTGAAGGGTTACTGTGTCTATATTGTGTCTGGGAGGGCTGATGGGATGGGGAAATGGACTGGTTTCGCCAACCTAGATTATATGATGGTGTAAATGAATCATGCTCGGTCCTAGCGAAACCTTGGGCAACATTCACCTGCTCCTTAATAAATTCAGGATATAACGGAGCTGCCGGACAATCTAAAACACAATGTGCAGGGCTAGCACATAGCTCGCACACTCTTCCTACTGGATTGGTACGCAATTCTAACTCGGACCCAACTTTGGAAATCCCAACTTTCCTAGGACCATTAGACAGAGATGTAGTCCTATTGAGCCGTGAAGACAAGGTATCATGCATTGTGTTTTCACTCAAAGTCTCGAATAGAGACCACGCCTCGTCCTCACTCTTGAGCATAAAAGTGCCCCCACAAGACGAATCAACCATCTGACGGTGCTTCTCAGTAATCTCGTCATAGAAATAGTGCACCAACTACCAACGAGGCACCAGGTGATGGGGACACTTGCGAAGATCTTTCAATCTCTCCCAAGACTCGTGAAACTGTTCTCCCTCAATTTGAGAAAAACTGGTTATAGCTTTACGAAACTGATTCGTTTTACCAATTGGGAAGTACTTTTTGAGGAATTCGGGTTGCATTCCTTCCCAAGTAGCAATACGAACCGTCTCAAGAGATTTTAGCCAGTGCTTGACTTTATCTTTGAGAGAGAATGGAAACAAAGTCAACCTCATAGCGTCATCTCCAAAGTTATTGATTCGCACTGTCGAGCAAATCTCAAGGAATTCATCGAGATGACGATATGGGTCCTCATTGCTAAGGCCATAAAACGAAGGTAGCATTTGAATCACACTGGCCTTAATCTCAAAATGGCTCGCTCCTACATCAGGTCTCGTGATGCAGGAGGCGAAAGTATACGTATTTGGCATGAAGTACTCCATCAAAAGACGGATCAAATGATGATCGTCAGCCATTGCGTACACCTTGGAGTAGACCGGTGTAGCACACGTCCTAACTTTGGATTTTCTACCTAACTAACGCACTAAGCGGCCAAACCACGCAAACCACAAAGCAAGTAAACTAAAAACAACAAAAACTAAACAAACACCACGCAATTACACATAACAGAGATTATGCAAAGAAATATGAAATCTATGTGTACAGTACCAATCATACACAGTCACCTCTAAGGGAATCCTAGTAGGTGTGCTGTGCAGAAAAGTAAGCTTGTCTCTAAGATATGCACATACGTGGTTCTAAACCTAAATGCAAGCAAACACTAGGCAATAAAGTGAATACTAATATTACGCCGTTCCCCGACAACGTCGCCAAAAATTTGATGTCTATTTTGAAATCGTTGTAATTTTGAAAAGATTTTTATATGTAAAACATGTGAAAACCAGACATCAAATAATAAAAAACGGTTTTCACTAGTGAATGAGATCGGGTTGAACTCACGGAACGGGAATATTTTGTATTCAAACATGTAAATCTAAACTAATCTTTATTGCCGTATTATTAAAATGTAAAATGTTCAAGAAAGGTAAAAACAACTAACTATTACAACAAATGAATACCCTTTGCAAAGGGCGTAAAATGCAATATTTACAAACCCAATTAAATTCCTAATTCTAAATTGAAAAGTAAAAATCTTCTATTCTTGCACTTTATGTCACGTATGTGCTTCAGCTCCACTCTTGTGCTATCCTGCACGAATCAAATGAACACGAGCAGTACAAGATACTAACATGTATGCTATGCATAATGTAAATCTAAAAATGAATTAAGATCTAGAATATGATAAAACTATGTAAAGCACTTATACTATATGTAAACAACTAAGTAAACAACTAATGTAATGAAATTTGTAATGCTATTGCAATGATAGAAAATGTAATAACAGGAATGGAATACACAAATAAAAGAATAGAGCACGCAAGAAATCTGATCAAGAACCAAAAATTACAAGAACAATTATAAGAAATGATTAAGACAGAAAAGCTGCAAAAATTTCATAAAGGAAATAGATTGTAAGAATCAGAACTACAGTAAAATAGAAAAAAACAAAGAATTGCTGAAAAATGAATAGTAAACAACAAGAAATTACAATTACAAATGAGAGGGAATCAATGAATGAATATGAAAAATAGGAAATTCATATGAATGAAGAATATGAAATCGGAATGTAAAAAAAAAACAAGAACAACTGAATAAAGAAAACTAAAAAAACAAAGAATGAACAGAAAATTAGAGGAATGTATAACAGAAAATGCAGAAAAATGAGTTGCAAGATCAAAACATATGCAGATAAAAAAAATTTATGCTAAATCAAAACGATGCAGGAAATTGAGAATAAAAAAATGAGGAATAAGAAAACAAGAAATTGCAATAAACTGAAATCAAACAGGAAATTCGATGAAATGACATCACAATCTGATGCAAATGAACAAGAAATTACACAGAAATGAAATCAAACAGGAATGACAAAATAACGCAGAAATCAAAATCTGAAGCATATTTTTTTTTCCGTTTTTCTTTTCTTTCTTTCTTTGTTTTCTTTTTGGATTAAATCAATCATTCCTATGCTACAAAATACAAAATACAGAGAATGAATTACAGAGTGGGAAATAAGAAGGTGAAGAAGAGAATGAGAAGAAGAAGAAGATGATGATGAAGAAGAACTTATTGTGAACTGTAGCTGGAAGGGTTAGGAAAGAAGTGGCCTCCACCACGTATGTCGTTGCTCGACTGAGACGCCTCCACCGGTGAGAGGATTAGAGAAAGAGGGAGAAGGGGAAGAAGGAGGGAAGAATGGCCGGTGGTGGAGAAGGGGGGAAAGAGAGGGAAAAGAGGGGGAAGAGGAAGAGTTTTGGCACACAGAGTAAGACGCCTATTTTTTTTCATCCGTGGGTTTTAAAAACTAGAAACCGGTTTGTTACAAAATTGTTTTTCAGTTTTTTTTTTAGTTTTTAGTTTTCAAAAGATAGCAAACCGTGTAAACCGGTTTGCTTTATTTTCAGTTTTTCAAAACCCAAACCGTTTTAACAGGTTTGTTTTATTTATTTATTTTCAAAAATCTAAAAAAAAAACTATTTAAAGAGTTTTTTTTTGCTGAAAACCTCATTTGATTATTTTTTTCTAAAAAATATAACTATTCTAATTTATATATTTAATACTTTTTCTTCTTCTTTTCTATAAAGAAAACCAAAATTATTTTATTAACTAAATTGCAAAATAAAGCTACTTTTTCAAGCATTTTCTAATTTTAATTCATTTTAGCTCATTCACTCAAAACCAGCATAAAATTGGGTTTTAAATCATTTTTTTTATGAAATCATGCATATTTTTTATATGAAATAACCCTAAAATATATGCATGATCACTAACTTTCTTAGACAACATGAAGAAGTGTTCACATGGACATATGAAGATATGCCGTGCCTAGATCCCAAATTAGTCGAACACTGCCTCATTTTAAAGCCAGATGCTAAGCCAGTCAAGCAGAAGCTGAGAAAAATGGATCCCAGAATAGAACAAGTCAAAGAAGGACTCGAAGACTTGATCAAAGCAGGACTCATTCGAACTATTGACTACCTGGATTGGTTAGCCAATATTGTTGTTGTTCCAAAGAAAAATGGCAAAGTGAGGATTTGCATAGATTTCAGAGACCTCAATAAAGCAACTCCTAAGGATGATTATCTGCTTCCAAATATCGATCTTTTGATCGACAGCACAGCAGGATATGCCATGTTCTCTTTTATGGATGGATATTCTGGCTATAACCAGATTAAGTTGGCCGCCCGCGACCAATCAAAAACTTCCTTCACTATGCCTTGGGGCACTTTTTGTTATACTGTTATCCTTTCGGGCTCAAGAATGCTGGAGCAACATATCAACGAGCAATGAACGTCATTTTTCACGATCAGATGCACAAAATCATGGATGCATATGTTAATGATATCCTCGTGAAATCCAAAGAGGAAGAGGATCACATCGAAGCTCTTGATCAAGTGTTTAATCGACTCATTCTTTATAAGTTAAGACTTAACCCCCAAAAGTGTGTTTTTGGAGTTGAATCAGGCAAACTGTTGGGTTTCCTGGTCAGCAAAAGGGGGATTGAAGTTGACCCAGCCAAAGCAAAGGTTATCATTGATATGCCACCCCCAGCAAATATCAAAGAATTGCGTAGTCTTCAGGGACGTATGCAATCAATCCGGTGATTTATTTCCAATTTGGCAATGAGATGCGAGCCTTTCAATCACTTACTTAGAAAAGGAGTGGAGTTTGAATGGGGACTAAAATGTCAGCAATCATTTGATCGTATCAAGAAGTATCTTCTCAATCCTCCCATTCTGAAGCCGCCAGAGTTGGAAAACCCCCTTTTGTTATACATCTCAGTCAATCAAGTCGCATGCGGCGGATTCTTGGCGCAATACAAAGAAGGCAGCTTGATAGAGCACGCCATTTATTATGTAAGACTTTCATAGACTATGAAAAGAAATACTCAAATAAAGAAGACTTGCCTAGCTCTGGTATGGATGTGTCAGAAGTTAAGACACTATCTGCTAGCATCTGAAGTCAAAATCTTGTCCAAACTCAATCCTCTCAATTACATTCTAAAACAACCTTTTCTCAGCGAACGGATCGCCAAATGGCAAGTCTTACTGATGCAGTATGACTTAGAATATGTCTCCCAGCAATCAATCAAAGGTCAAGCAATTGCAAATCAATTGGCAGATTTTCCTTTAGCAGAAGAAGTGAAAGTCGAAGATGACTTCCTTGATGAGCAAATATGCAATATCCAGTAATCTCCAATCTGGAATTTATTTTTCGACGGTTCCAAAAACATGGCTGGAATAGGCATTGAGATCTTATTAATTACTCCTGAGAAAGAGATGATTCCCTTTCCTCTTAAGCTCGATTTCTCATGCACCCATAACATGGCCGAATATGAAACTCTAATTCAAGGTCTAAAGATTCTACTAGATTTCAAGGTCAAGAGAGTGCATGCTTACAATGACTCATTACTCATTGTCAATCAAGTCTAAGCCAAATGACAAGTCAAGGATCAAAAGCTATTTCCTTATCAGAAAATTGTTTCAGCTCTTGTCATCAAGTTTGAAGAATTTCAGCTCTTCCATATCAAAAGAGATTTTAATCAAGTGGCAGATAGCTTAGCCATCCTAGGCTCCATTATGGCATTAAAAAATGGAGAATCTTGTTGCTCTTTTGAATTTGGCAGACTTGACCAACCTGCCTTCATTTCAACGAAACAAATAAACTAGGTTGAGCAAAAGAAGAAGCCTTGGTATTACAATATCAAAAACTTCATAGAAACCAACGAATTTTCTCCAGAACTCTCAAAGAAAGAGCAGCGAGCAATTCAGCGCATGTCTACTCGATATTTCATTCTGGCCAATGTCCTTTATCATTGTGGATTCAGTTCAAAGTATTCTAGATGCTTAGACGAAGACAAAGCCAAAGAAGTTGTGCGAGAAGCATACGAAGGCATTTGTGGTGGCCACGTCGGCTACCAAACCCTTGTCAAGCAAATCATTAGAGCCGGTTATTATTGGCAGACTATGCAGCAAGACTGTTATCGTTTCATGAAGAAGTGTATCCAATGTCAGATACATGCACCTTCTATTCATGCTCTAGCAACATATTTGCAATCTGTTGTTTCTCCATGGCCGTTCTCTATGTGGGCCTTTGATGTCGTAGGTCCCATCACTCCCTCTGCTTCAAATGGACATAAATACTTCATTGCCGCAACAAAATATTTCACCAAATTGGTAGAAGCTATCACCCTCCGCACAATAGAAGGACGACATGTGGTCTCTTTTATTCACAAGAGCATCCATTGTCATTTCAGCATCCCACATGATATCGTGTCGGATAATGGCAGTCATTTCAAGAATGAAAGAATGAGGACCTTATGCTCGATGTTCAAAATCCATCATCATTTTCCCGCTCCCTACTACCCTCAAGGGAACGGTCAGGCAGAAGCTACCAACAAGATCTCAATTCGTATCATGGAGCGAACTGTAGAAACAGGTTGTGACTGGCATGAGAAGATCCACGATGCATTATGGGCCTACTGAACCACCATTCGCACTCCAACAAATGCTACTCCATCAGAGCTGGTCTATGGAACAAAAGTAGTATTGCCTCTGCATGTTCAGAAGTCCGCTTTGAAATTCGTGTCACTTCTAGAATTACCTCTTGATCAATACCAGCGACTGGTACAACTAGACTTGCTCGACGAAGGCTAAAAGCAGCAGAGCATGATCAATCCTATCGCTAGAGAATAACCAGACAGTACGCAAAGTCTGTCATCGAAAGGAGATTCAAAGTCAATGATCTAGTACTTCGATCCACAACTTATCTCAAGCACCATCCCGGCAGGAAGTGGTCGCCAAATTGGGAAGGTCCCTATGTCATCAAAGAAGCATTACCCCGCAACTCATATCAGCTCATTAATGCCGATGGGGCAGAATTACCTGATCCCATTAATGCTCGACACTTGAAAAAGTTCTATACTTGAAGCATCTATTCTTCCTTTGTAATCTTCCTATTTCCTTCAATAAGGATCAAACTTTCTTTTCCCAGTTACACTGAGCATTTTTAAAAATTTTGTTCCGTATGCAGGCAGGATCAAATAAAATCTCTCATCTTTCATCTACACTTCATTTGCATTTCATTCACATGTGCATTTCAGTTGCATTAATTATGCAGCCAATTCATTTCTCATTCAGGACAAGGGATAAATCCTAAGACTATGAATGATTTCTCATCCTAATCATCAATCGCTAACTTCAAGTTTATAATCTCTGTTGATTTTTCCTCAAAATTCTTTAGATAGAATCTTCTTTCCAAAATCCAGTCCCCGCACTGGCAATTTGCAAAATTTTGATCCTCTAATCGAGTGTTCCTCTAAAGATCTGAATTCCAATTAAGACTTCTTTTTCTTTCAAACCCAACTCTCAGGTTGGTCCATTTTTCTTTTAGAAATTTGAGTTCCGACTCGAGTTTTCCTTTAAATTATTTTTTCTTTGAAGATCTGAGTTTTGAGTCTGGTTTTCCTTTAAATTATTTTTCCTTTGAAGATCTGAGTTCCGACTCGGGTTTTTCTTTAAATTATTTTTCCTTTGAAGATCCGAGTTCCGACTCGAGTTTTCTTCTAAATTATTTTTCCTTTGAAGATCCAAGTTCCGACTCGGGTTTTCCTTTAAATTATTTTTCCTTTCAAGATTCGAGTTCTGACTCAGGTTTTCCTTTAAATTATTTTTCCTTTGCAGATCCGAGTTTCGACTCGGGTTTTCCTTCAAATTATTTTTTCTTTGAATATCCGAATTCCGACTCGGGTTTTTTGTTAAAATTATTTTTCCTTTAAAGATCCGAGTTCCGACTCGGGTTTTCCTTTAATTTTTTTTTCCTTTGAAGATCCGAGTTTCGACTTGGGTTTTCCTTTAAATTATTTTTCCTTTAAAGATCCGAGTTCTGACTCCGGTTTTTTGTTAAAATTAATTTTCCTTTGAAGATCCGAGTTCCGACTCGGGTTTTCCTTTAAATTATTTTTCCTTTGAAGATCTGAGTTCCGACTCGAGTTTTCCATTAAATTATTTTTCCTTTGAAGATCCGAGTTCCGACTCGGGTTTTTCTTTAAATTATTTTTTCTTTAAAGATCCGAGTTCCGACTCGGGTTTTCCTTTAAGTTATTTTTCCTTTGAAGATTCTAGTTCTGACTCGAGTCTTTCCTTCAAATTATTTTTCTTTTGAAGATCCCAGTTCTGACTCGGGTTTTCCTTTAAATTATTTTTCCTTTGAAGATCCAAGTTTCGACTCGGGTTTTCCTTTAAATTATTTTTCCTTTGAAGATCTGAGTTAGGACTCGGGTTTTTCTTCAAATTATTTTTCCTTTAAAGATCCGAGTTCTGACTCGGGTTTTCCTTTAAAGATCCGAGTTCCGACTCGAGTTTTCCTTTAAATTATTTTTCTTTTGAACATCCGAGTTCCGACTCGGGTTTTCTGTCAAAATTATTTTTCTTTTGAAGATTTGAGTTCCAACACGGGTTTTCCTTCAAATTATTTTCCTTTAAAAAAAACGGAGTTCCGACTCAGGTTTTTCCTTTAAATTATTTTTCCTTTGAAGATCCGAGTTCCGACTCTGGTTTTCTGTCAAAATTATTTTTTCTTTTGAAGATCCGAGTTCCGACTCGGGTTTTCCTTTAAATTATTTTAACTTTGAAGATCCGAGTTCCGACTCAGGTTTTCCTTTAAATTATTTTCCTTTGAAGATCCGAGTTCCGACTGGGGTTTTCTGTCAAAATTATTTTTCTTTTGAAGATTCGAGTTTCGACTCAGGTTTTCCTTAAAATTATTTTTCCTTTAAAGATCCGAGTTCCGACTCAGGTTTTCCTTTAAATTATTTTTTCTTTGAAGATCCTAGTTCCGACTCGGGTCTTTTCTCAAATTATCTTTCCTTTGTTGATCTGAGTTTCGACTAGAGATTTCTTTACTTTGTTCGAGCTCTAACTCGAGCTCTCTATTCTCCTTTGTTGATCCGAGTTCCAACTCGAGATCTCTTTACTATATTCAAGCTCTAACTTGAGCTCTTTATTCTCCTTTGTTGATCCGGGTTCTGACTTGTGATCTATTGACTATATTCGAGCTCTGACTTGAGCTCTCTATTCTCCTTTGTTGATCCGGGTTTCGACTCGTGATCTCTTTACTATATTCGAGCTCTGACTTGAGCTCTCTATTCTCCTTTGTTGATCCGGGTTCTGACTCGTGATCTCTTTACTTTATTCCAGCTCTGACTCGAGCTCTCTATTCTCTTTTGTTGATCCGGGTTCCGACTTGTGATCTCTTTTCTTTATTCAAGCTCTGACTCGAGCTCTCTATTCTCCTTTGTTGATCTGGGTTCCGACTCATGATATTTTTACTTTATTCGAGCTCTGACTCGAGCTCTTTATTCTCCTTTGTTGATCCAAGTCACTTCGATCTTCAGGGTCAGTCAATTTCTCAAATTTGACCTTTTGTCCACCAATTTCCAATTTAAATCTTTGGATCATTCAATTCTTTAATTTCAACCCTCGGGTCATTCAATTTTCAATTTCGACCTCCGGGTCTCCCAATTTCCAACAATCAATTTCCCAATTTCCAATTTTGACCTTTGGGTCAATCAATCCCAATTTCCAACAATCAATTTCCCAATTTTTAATTTTGACCTCCAGGTCATTCAATTTCCAATTTCGACCTTCGGGTCACTCAATTCTCAATTTTGACCTCTGGGTCACTCAACTTCAACCTTTGGGTCAACCAATTCTCAATTTCGACCGTTAGGTTATCCAATTTTAAAACCTTCGGGTTACCAAGTCTATTTCAATCATTTTTGACCTGCGGGTCACCTTTGCCAATCATGGTCGTATTCATTTCGCCTATTGGCCCAATATCCAAATTTCAATCATTTTCTCTTGAGAGAGGCCCTTTTAGGTAGAGTTCGAGGGAGCTCATTTTTTTTGCATGCTATCCAATTCGTTCACTTAGCCCCTTTTCAGGGAGAGTTTGAAGGGACTCGTGTCTTTGTGAATCGTTTGCAAAACAATTTCCAATTTCACACAAGGAACCCTTTTAAAGGGAGAGGCTCGATAGAGACTCGCTTTTCTTGTGGGCCCCCAATTTTCCTACTAGGCCATTGCATCATGGAGGACCCTTTTTTCAGGGAGAGTGTGATGGACTCGTTCCTTCATGACCAAATTTACCGACCTCACTACTATCGGGCCCCTTTCCATAAGAGAAGCCTAATATTAGGGAACTTTGACAAAAGCTCAATTTCTCTTCGAAAGTTCGTTTTGCAAACACCTCCTCTTCAGGGAAGAGAGGAGTAATTCCTATTTCCCATTCAGGTAAGGGCTAAGCCTGAGTCTTCTCTTTTGGGGAAAGAAGAGGATAATTTTTGTCACGGATGCGTTAAGCCAGACTTCAAATGCTCTCTTTCACCAAGAATTTCAAGAACATTTTGTCAAATTTGTTAATCAATTACTTGTTGATTTCAAAATCTTTATTGCGCAAATCTTTACCTCAGAATATCTTCAGCATTACTTCTAAAAGGGAAAAGCTTTTGCGAAGAAGGATTCAAAATTCAAATTCTTTCTATTGGCCAACCAAAAGGATGAAAGATAAGTCCTCGATATGGCCAAAAAGGAAAATTCAATGTTATTGCAAAGCCATGAGTGATTGATATTGATCACAGTTATGGCACATCTTTAAAGACCATTCTTGCAAAAATGAGGCAGTAGAAATATCCTGAGCGCTAGGAAAAAAGAGAATTCACCCAAGCCATGTCTCCTCAAATCGCCTAAGCTGCAATTAAATATCTGCAAAAGGGATCTCTCAATTGTCATCAAGATGAAGATGAATTATGCAAGTTAGTCCCCCGAGGCCAAAGAAGATTCAGATCATCTCCAAGATGAAAGAGTTTATGACGAATCCTTCTAGGGAAAGTCCAAAGCACTGTCAAGTTGAAGGCAGATGTGATGAACCTCCCGACAATCCCTAAAAGATATTTAATTTTCGCTATCATCCAGAAATCTCCAACCCATGAGCCAACATCATCAACAGAACCCCTGAGGCAGAGAAGGATCAAAACATCTCCAAGTTGAAGGAGTTTGTGACGTACCCTTCCAAAAAAGAGAAAGATAGGAAAAAAAAAGAGAGAAAAAGTCAGGACATGAAGGATGATGTAACCGAAACCCAAGAGAGCCCAAAAGATTGCAGGAAGATTATCATGAGAGAAGCTCCCAAGATATCAAACTGCCAAATCTATCAAGAATCTTCTTTAAATTTGTGAAATTCTATTATCAATATTCTTTCATCAATTGCTTTCATAATATTAAATTCTCTCTTTCCTGTTCATATCAAGGAAATTGATAGCTTCCTTGAAGAAGGTCAATCGCAAGCAATTTGAATTCCAAATCTTGATTCTATGAAGTCAAATCCGTTTGGAGGTAATACTGCGGGTAGAAAAGAAGGAATACTTTCGCAACAATGTGCCTCATTTTCAACTATCTTGAGTCAACAATAAAATGTTCAACATCTTGAAAATATTTTCTAGCTACCCTGACGTGAAATGAGAGCTTGAAGTTCATCTTTGGTGCATCCTGACACCATTTTAATCCCTCTTTAGGACTTGATTACTGAAGTTTTCAAGATTCCTTCCCTTCTGGTATAATCTGAGTGCCCGACTCTTAGATTTGCACACTTCCCTGTGTCCCCACTGTCCCGCCGTAGATAGTTCAATTTCAGTTCGAGGTCGAACCCCCAATCACTTTATCACAAAAGGCAATTTCAAAAGCTGATTTAGTCTCAGAAATGAGGCGCCCAAGATCAACCCCTTTTCAAGCTTTAGGGACCCCATTTTCCTTCCTTTTGCAAAAACCCCTGTCGGATTTATTATGCAAAATTTGAAGGTTCCATCATGGTCTCTTCCTTCGAGGAGTCCATTCATTTTCGGCCCAATCAGGATAAGGGTACAAACTTAAGCTTCATTTGATGAGGTATTTCATTTTCCGCGCAATCAGGATAAGGGTACAAACCTGAGCCTCTTTTGATGAAGTATTTCATTTCCGCCCAATCAGGATAAGGGTACAAACCTGAGCCTCCTTTGATGAGGTATTTCATTTTCCGCTCAATCAGGATAAGGGTACAAACCTAAGCCTCCTTTGATGAGGTATTTCATTTCTGTCCAATCAGGATAAGGGTACAAACCTGAGCCTCATTTAATGAGGTATTTCATTTTTCGCCCGATCAGGTTAAGGGTATAAACCTGAGCCTCATTTTGATGAGGTATTTTATTTTTTGCCCGATCAGGTTAAGGGTATAAGCCTTAGGCTCATTTTGATGAGGTATTTCATTCCCCAATCAGGTTAAGGGTTAAAACCTGAGCTTTGTTCCATACGAGGTATTTCCGTCCCATCCAGGATAAGGGCAAAACCCGAACTTCACTCTCGCATAATGAATCTTTCTTCTTCACTCTCCATTTCATATCTACCATCTTCACCAGGCTAATATCTCTATACTCAGTACGATCCTTCCAACTGGGGCATTTTTTTATATAGCCCAAATTTGGTGTGTTTTTCTTTGCCACTAAGCTCGACCACAAGCCGACTTAGTAACAAAGAGGGGCATCTGTAAACACCCCAAATTTTCACTCACCTCCCTGACATTTCCATCAAACATCACAATTCATCCTTTGAGATAGCTGAAGAGCAAAATGGTCATTTTCTGATCCTGAAACTTGCAAAAGTCCAAATTTCATCTGCAACTCTCAAAATTTCTCTATTTTAGCTTAGTTTTTCAAAGTTTTATTCTTGACAGGAGACGGGAATCTCCAAATCCTGGTTCAGGATTGCATTTCATAAGACATGTCATTGCATATCATCGCATGAGCATTTCACATCATGTCATTTCGAGGTCTAGAACTCTTGATTTTCAAAATTCTCAATCCAGGTTTGAGTTTTAACTTTTAAAATTGATTTCGAACCCCTGGGTCTTCAAAATTATCAATTCTTCCCATTTTACCCCCAGGACTCTGTACCTCAAAAGATTTCCTCAGCAAAATGATCGGGATAGTTTTCAAAATTTTATCAACTAGATCTGCTCCACCCAGAGATTCGTCACCCCATTCTCTCTCTTTCCACTCTCCACCACGCACCACTCTCCTCTTCATTCATTGCCAATTGGCAATGTGGAGTCACCCTGAGGTGACGTCACATTCCCTTTTTCTCTCTCTTTCCACTCTCCACCATGCACCACTCTCTCTCCTCTTCCTTGATTGCCACTTGTCAATGTGAAGCCTCCACTGGAATGGCGCCGCATGTCTTTAGTCTCTTTCCTTATTCCATGCCAAGTGTCACATATCTACCCTCCTCATTTCTCTCTCCCTTGCCACATCACACTCTGGGGCCACCCTGAGTCACCATGTGTGCAGCTCTCCTTTCTCCAGAAAAAGTAGATTTGTCCCCCCTGAGGTGACGCCATCTGAGGTGCTTCCTTCTGCAGCTGACACATGTCAAGCTTTGCTCTCTTCAGAAAAAGCAAATGACACATGTCAAGCTCTGCTCTCTTCAGAAAAAGCAAATGACACATGTCAAGCTCTGCTTTCTTCAGAAAAATCAAATGACACATGTCAAGCTCTGCTCTTTTCAGAAAAAGCAAATGCCACATGTCTCTCTCTGCTCCCTTCAGAAAAAGCAAGAATTCAAATATTCAAACTCCAGACTGAGGTGGCGCAAATCCAGATTTTTCTTAATTTTATTTTTTATTTGATTTACAAAATAACATCCTCTGAGGTGGCGCCACATGGGAGATTCCTGCAGAGAAAATCAAGCCAACTCTCCTTCAAAAAATCTTGAATTCTGCTGAGGTGTCATATCTACAAAATTTGCATTTTTATTCCAAAAATCCAAAATAGCATCCTCTGAGATGGCGCCACATGAAGGGTTAAGATTCATTCTGTTTGAATTTCAAAATTCTTCAGAAAAACTATAAATACCCTAGCCCACGCCCAGTCAAGGGAGCTCTCTTTTTGGTTCTGCATTTTCAACTTGAGTTTTTAATTCCTGTTCTCTTCTATGAGTACACACCCTCTTTGGTACCATTTGAAACTTGACTCCTGAAGCTCCAGAAATACCAGAAGAACATAAGGCGAGTTTCCATTCTAATTGGTGCTATTGAAATAATGCTCCTGTCTTGATTTGCATATTGAATTTTCGTTTTAAAGAAAGGGTTCGTCCGAATGATGGATCGAACCATTCCCATAAAACGACATATATTAAGTATGATCATGCTTCCTTGATTATTTCCCGGCATTCATGCATTAATTAGATTTAATTCATATTTTATTTCGTTAATTTAGCATATTTTAGGAATTAGTTAGATTTTTTTAGCATTTATTTCAATTCTGTTTAGTTTCTGTAATTCTTTTTTTTTGTCAGTCAGTCCACTCATTATTTTATGTTTTTATTTTTCTCTAAAAATACCAAAAAAATAATATTACGTGCCCATGGCTGTTCCTGATAATTTGCAAAAAAATCGGAATCGTTTGAGTTTATTTACTCTTTTCAAAATTCAAAATGCCAAGTCAGGTTTTATGACCCGGGAAACGTTTAGAACATTGGATCACAACTTGTAAAATCGAGATCTCCCTCATGGAAGATCCGATTCTAGATCCTAAAAATGACCTGAACTCGGGATTAAGTCTATTATTTAATAGAATTTTATCAAATTTTTCTGATTTTTGTTGCTATCTGACAAAAATCTGAGAGTTTGGGACACGTGTTAGAGCTTAATTTGAACCCTTGAGACTATGGATCGACTTACATCGATTGGTTCTCTCTGAATATAGCTTCAACTCCAGAGCTGTAAAAAGTTAACTTTATGTTCTAAATGTTCTATGTTCGATTTTGGAATTTTACAATTTTGCAATTTTTAGAACAGCCTTCATGCCAGTTTCGTATTTTTTATTTCAGTCTCCTGTTTTGGTGTTTACATATGTTTTTCTGGTTTATGTGTGTAATATCATGTTTTTATTTCTCATCCAGTTGATCAAATGCCAAAGACATACAAATGAAATTTGTTTATATGCATGTAAATAGTTCTCCATTTAATTTTTGGAAACTTTGGTGGTCAATTATTAATTGTTATCGATTTTCACCTCAGATCCTAATGATTTTAGTCCCGTTAGAACCAAATCTCTGCTACCGAACTCACCGTAGGTCAAATCCCAAGGCTGTAAAATCCAAAAATGTTCATTTTCATGTCCTTTAGTAGCCTTCAAAATATCAGACATTTCTATGGTGGATTTTTGCATTATTGCATTAAATACTATGTTTGGTTCGTACCCGTATGCAAAATTTTTCTTTGAAATTTTGCATCTAGGCCATGTCATTTCATGCATTTTATCATTCTATGTTGTTTCTAAGGGTAGAGGGATGCTCTCTACCGAATTTGGCATGATTTGAAAACTATTTGATAATCGGTTTAACCGTATCATCAAATTGGGGTTCCCGTAGGACCTTGATCCGAGCAAAAAACAAGCAAAATTCGTTATTTTGGCCAAGTTTCAAACATCAATTCTGATTTTTACAGTTATAATATGTTTAGAAGCTTATCATCATGTCTCATCATGCATTTCATCATCATTTGGTTTAATTCAAATTTTAAAATCTCAAATTTTACCAAAATTCCTTCAAAAAAACCCTGATTTTAAAGATATAACCTCAATATTAGGGGTATTTTGATCATTTTGACCACAATTCCGAATTTCAAAACATGTATTGCTTGATTTTATTGCATTTTCATCATTTCAAATATCAAAGAAGTATGAAAATCGGGTTTATATCCAACTCAATCCAATAATCTCAGTATATTATTGGAAACCTTGGAAAAACCCACATATTTGAGCTAACCCCATTTCAAGCTTGGCATTGACATTCAATGGAAGGAGATGAAGTCTGCAATTGTCTTTCTTTCATTTTATTTAGTGATGTAATAATATAAACTTTGGAATAAGAGATTTACTTTTTTGCTTAGATTAGGATGCATATCATATAGTTTGAATTTCTGCAATATCCTGATTATGTGATTCATGCATCTTATTTCAAAAATCACTATGGATGTACACAAATGGCATGTGCATCAACTCTTAGAGAGTTGATGAACTCGGTGGAGTCCATATTTACGGCCCTAGTCGGAATATGGACGAGACCCAGATTCAACATCTTTCTACTAGTCACACCGAGCCTACACTCTTAGGCTATCCTCCAAAAATTCATTGCATATCTTTAAACTTTACAAAATATTTTAGAATTAACTAAGTAAGTTACAAGCATATTTAAGGCCATAGTCGGAATATGTGGTAATCTTACCTTAGTTTAATTTTAAAATTGCATATTTTTCAGAAAAGATACTTTTATAAAAAGACATTCATTTATTCAGGATAGTTTGCATCATGAAATTACCTGCACTTATCAAACTTTTCTCAAGAAAAATTTCACTCCATGGAAATCGATTCCTCAAGAAACTCTGAAAATTTTTCAAAGTTGGATTTCCCAAATTAAGTTTTCCACGATTTTCCTTGGAAAATGTTCCTTCTTTTTAAGATTCATTTTTTAAAGGAATTTCTCATCATTCTCAAGAATCAAAATCGTTTTTCAAATACTTCAAGGCCAAGATTCTCAGGGTTTCACATTTTCAGAGTTTTGATTTTCCTTCTCCAAAAAGTTTTCCTATAAATTTCCAATCATTTTCCAAAGAAAGTTTTCAAGATTGAAGTTTTCCCTGACAAATAGTTCCTCTTCAAGTGTTTTCTCAAGAATTATTTCTACTTTCCCAGGATTTTCATCCATTCATGAGTTTCCCAAATCTTTATAAACTTTCTTAAGATTTTCCAATCCTTTTACCAGAGTTTTCCTAAAAGATTGATTTCCATCTTTTGTCTTAGAAATATTTCCCAACTCCAAAGCATTTTCTAAGCATACATCATGTTTTACAACATACATTTTACAAAAATTTATAGCACATGCCTGAATTCTCTGTGCATTTAGGATAGAACACGTTTTTGATGATTTAACTAAGTCAAGCACACATTTGGCCCTTGGTTCGATTACCTCTGTTAAAGGTGGCAGGAACGGTCGAACCTCTTACCGACAGGTTGAGTCCTATTCTCCGGAATATTTCCTGACATTTTCAAAACGGAGGCGAGTATTTCAAAACAATTTTCAAAACTCTGGTCAAGTTTGACTCGCAGGGTCGTTTCCCCTTTCTCCTGCAGGGAAAAGAAAAATTTTGCGACGATAACAGACTTCTACCTCGGTCTAGATAGAGACAACAACTTGGAAGACCTCCCCAGAAAATTCATTAAATTTGATGGATCCGACAACCCAAAAGCTCATCTTGCAATGTTTTTCGCAAAGTGTGCCAGATTCAGTGAAGACAACTGTGCTCTTTTCTTGTGCTTTCTGTGCAGTCTCGAAGGCATAGCGGCTAAGTGGTACACAGAACACATCAACCCCGTTGAGCTGCGAGATTTTGACAAAATTGTTAATCTGTTTGTGGAGCGATTCATGTTCAATACTGAGGCACTGCCCACCCTTAATCATTTGTACAATCTGAAACATGATGACAAGGAAAAGGCCATAGATTTCATTTGCAGATGGAGAGACACATGCAACAAAATGAGAATCCCCATCTCAGAGGAGCATGCACTCTAGGTCATCTTGAATAATTTCTCTCAACTTCTCAGGAGCCTTATTTCTACCTACCCATCAAAATCGTTCATCGAACTCATTGAACAAGCTGAATGGCTCGAGATGGGAATGGATAACAGAGTCTATGACGGTATCACCCTAGCAAGGAGCAGTCAAGATGCGAAGAAGAAAGCCCATTTCACTCTTTCTGCTATTTTCTCATCCGACAACAAGGGTAACAAGAATGATCATGGCAACAATTTAGAAGGATTCAGATGTCAAAAAGGGAAGTTTTTCTACAATAATAAGCCTTCCCAATCTAATCCTCACCAGCGGGAAAAAGATCAGAAAAAACCAAAGCGCAAGGACTGGAGTCCTGACCGCGAGTTCACCCCTTTCGAACAGACACTCGAGGAGGTTCTGGAATATATGCTCACAAAAAGTATGATCAGTCTGCCAAAAGTTGTCGATCCTCCAGTAATCTTGGGCAAGTTCAAAGAATAGTTCTACAAGTTTCACCAAGCAGTAGGGCATGACACAACGCACTACTTCGTTATCAAAAATATCATCCAGGACTACATCAATAAAAACCTTCTGATAGAGGACAAAGACGAAGACCAACCCTCCGTTCTGACCATGCCTTTCCCAGATCACTCAAAAAACTGATGATGCTAGAATCTTTCTGCTTTTCTCCATTTCTTTTATCAGCCATATTGTAAGGGCAAGTCAACCTGAGTCTTTTGTGACCTTTTGGTCTAGATGCTTGTAAATATTTCAGTCTTTGTTATCAATTTTGCTTATAAATGAAATGTCAATCTCCTTCATATCTTTTGGTATTCAATTCTTATTTCTTTCGCCATATTGGGGCATCTTTTATTGTTAAAATTACATTTACACTTCAAAAATCTTCTTTGCCATCAAATTCTTATTCTTTTCAGGATGAGCGACAATCCTGATATCATCCACAAGAGAAATGAAATTACTTATGAGGGTTTTTCAAAATCATGAAATTTTCTGCAAAATCTTCGTCATGATCACCAAAAGTTCAAAATTTTGGTCCAATCTTTTTCAAAATCAATCATCGTGTTGATCTTCCTTTTCAAAATCGGTTTTGAAACATTGTCTTTCAAAAATCAACCCTCATGTTGATCTCTCTCCAAAATAAACCCTCGTGTTGATTCTTCTTCAAAAATCAGCTCTTGTGTTGATCAACCTTGCAATTGATCCTCTTTCTAAAAATGATTTTCTCATAAACATTCTTATCTCACTTTAAAGATCCCACGTGCAGGCAGGATCAAGCAAAATTTTTTTCCTCAATTTTTATCAATTCTTTTCATTTGTCAATATTTATCAGTCTCATTGATTTTTATTCATCTTTATCAATTTTATCAAATTTATTTTTCATTAATTTTATTAATTTTTCTTGTCAATTCTTATGTAAAATTACCCTTTCAGGTTAAGGGATAAACCTGATGCCTCTTTCTCATGAGGTATTCCTTTCTTCCTTTCTCACTCAGGTTAAGGGACAAACCTGAATCTTCCCACTCAGGTTAAGGGATAAACCTGAATCTTCCTGCTCAGGTTAAGGGATAAACCTAAACCTCATCCTGCGAGGTCCTTTTTTCTTCAGGATAAGGGATAATCCTGAAGTCTTTCATTATTCTTCAATCGTTATCAATTTTTCGGCAATTTTTACCAATTTTCATCAGATCTTTGTCAATTCTTTATAAAAAAAATTATTCTTCATTAATTTTTATCAATTTTATTTATTCTTTATCAATCTTTATCAATTTCGATTCTTTATTAACTTTTTATCAATTTTGCTAATTTTGTCAATTTTATTCTTTTTTCATTCAGAATATGGGATAATTCCGAAACCCCTCATAGGAGCAATAATGCTACCTATGAGAATTCTTTTGTAAAACAAATTTTCATCAATTTTTCTCGATTTTATAAATTTCTGTCAATTTTTATTCTTTTTAAAATTTCCTCAAAATTCTGTTCTTTTCTCATTCAAGATAAGGGATAATCCTGAGACCACTCATAGGATCAACAATGCTAACTGTGAGAATTCTTTTACAAGACAATTTTCATCAATTTTCTATTCATTTTCATCAAATTTTTCATCGATTTCTATCTATTTTCATCAATTCTTCTTGAATTTTATTCTTTCCCCGTTCAGGATAAGGAGTTAATCTTGAAAATCAAGCCACATACAACTAACTATGATGGTTGATCATGCATATAATTCAGGGTTATTTTATATCAAAAATATGCATGATTTTATAAAATAATGTTTCAAAAACCCAATTTTATGTTAGTTTTCGAGTAAATGTGATAAAATGATTTAAAAATAGAAAATGCATGAAAAATAGTTTTATTTTACATTTTTATACATATTTTAGTTTTTGTTATATTCATAGTAGTTTAGTTTTAGTTTTCAGTTAAAAATAAAATAAAAAATAGAGAAAATAGTTTTTAAAATCATTTTAAATGTTTGTTTTTTAGAAAAAAAAAATTTATATATAAATATAAATAGTTAGAATAGTTTTTTTTAGTTTCTTTTTAAATAAGTTTTGATTTTTAATTTTTGAACATTTTCTAATAAACTAGTTTTCATAGTTTTTTTTTAAATTGAAAAAAAAAATATAATAAACAAAACCGGCTTGAACCGGTTTGCAGTTTAAAAAAAAAAAAAAAAAATCTGTTTCAAACCGGTTCCAGCCGGTTTGAACTCTTTTAAAACCCCCAAAAAATGTAAAAATCGGGGTCTTCTTCTGTACGCATTTCCCTCTTTCCTAACCCCTCCCCTCCACCTCATTCTTCTCTTCTTCTTCTCCTTCTCGTTTCAGGTGGAGGTGCCTTCAATCCGGAGATGGTGTACAGGAGGAGGCCGACTCTTTCCTAACCCTTCTAAGGTTCACGGTGAGTTTACAGAACTTCTTTTTCTTCTTCAGAACTTCTTCTTCTTCTTCTTCTTCTTCTTCAGAACTTCTTCTTCTTCTTCTTCTTCTTCTTCATCTTCTTCAGATCTTTTTCTTGTTGCTGCTATAATTTTAAAACCAAAATAAAAAGAGAAAAAATGAAAAATAGAAAAAAAATAGATCTGCCGGAATCCCCTGCATTAGCCCAGCCTGCTGGAGTTTGATTGACCGATTGCTGGAGTTTGATTGAACGATTGTTGGAGTTTGATTGACCGGATGCCTGAATCAATTCACGGATTGGCAGAAATGTTTTAATATCTCTTTTAATTGCAGATTAATGAAATATGTTTCGATTAAATGTGAGAATAACTAGATCATCTACTATTTGATGTTTTTCGGTGACTGAATATGAGAATCCGATCTACTGACCGATCGAATGCTTAATGTTGATCGATTGAATGACTAGATCGAATCCAGTTGGTTAAAATGTTGTTGAAGCAATGATCTAACTGAAGATCATTGGAATGCCAATCGATTGAATGCCAATGATCGGAGTATCTGAATTTGGATCGGCTGCTTATAGATCTCCGGTAAGTGTGGTTTCATTAATTTCTTGTGAATATTCTGGTTTCATTAATTTCTTGTGAATTTTGTTTGACAGCTGATTAGTTGATCTGTGGCATCAATCAGATGCTTTGTTCTTGAATATTTGATGTTAGTTTCTGAAGATGTTAGTTTCTGAGAAATCAATCGGATGGTTTCTGAAGGCCTAATTTCTAAAGATGATTAGTTTCTTTGTAAGAGTATTTGATCAAATGAATACGTTTCTTTCTAAGCATTGATTTTTGAACTCTTTCTAAAATACTAATCTCTTGACTGACCGACTGATCGGAATATTGATTGACCATCTGATTACTGAGAAGTATTTGAATGTTGATTTCGGTCTGATTTCCAACATATTATCTGTTTGCTCCATGAATATTATTGTTGATCATATGTTACTAGGTAATTAGTAACTGCATTTACTTAGTATTTGAAGTTAGGTTCAATTAGTGGATTTGAAATAATTAGCAGTGGTAATTGTTTCATAATTAGATTAGTTCGCTAATTAGCAGTTAGTATTACTTAGTTAAGAAAATATTGTTAGTTTTTGATATTACAATTAGTCTTAAAATTTCTTAATGAATTGTCATTTCAGTATTAACATTTAGTTAGTTAATTTTTGTTTTTCTTTCGTGTACTGCTCGTGTTCATTGAATTTGTGCAGGATAGCACAGGAGTGGATCAGAAGTGATTACATGACACGAAGTACGAAGATAGAAGATTTTTACTTTTCAGTTTAGAATTAGGAATTTAATGTTGGGTTTGTAAATATTGCACTTTACGCCCTCTGCGAAGGGTATTCATTTGTTGTAATAGTTAGTTGTTTTTACTTTTCTTGAACATTTTACATTTCAATAATTCGGCAATAAAGAATAGTTTAGACTTGTGTGTTTGAATACAACATATTCCCGTTCCCTGAGTTCGACCCGGTCTCATCCACTAGTGAGAACCGGTTTTTATTCTTTGATGTCTGGTTTTCACATGTTTTACATTTAAAAATCTTTTCAAAATTACAACGATTTAAAAGAAGACATCAATGGGCTATCTCAATCCACAAGTGGAACTCTTCTTTCTTAAATTGTGATCTTTAGGTTGAACTCCTATGAAATCGATAGTTCGTAGGTTGAACCTCTGTCAAACCAATATGGCTCGCAGGTTGAATCGCTTCTTGAAGCAAAATTCCTTCTCAACCCAGTTGATCTTTAGGTTAAACTCCTACTGATCCGCAGTCCTTAGGTTGAACCCCTTTAGGACCATTCCTTCAGTCGATCTTTAGGTTGAACTTCTACTGATCCGTGATCTTTAGGTTGAACTCCTACTGATCCACAGTCCTTAGGTTGAACACCTTTAGGACCATTCCTTCAGTCAATCTTTAGGTTGAACCCCTACTGATCCGCAATCTTTAGGTTGAACCCCTATGGATCTGCAATCCTCAAATTGAACCCCTTTAGGACCATTCCTTCAGTCGATCTTTAGATTGAACCCCTACTGATCCACAATCTTTAGGTTGAACTCCTACTGATCCGCAATCCTCAGGTTGAACCCCTTTAGCTTTAGTCCATCTTTAGGTTGAACCCCTACTGATCCACAATCTTTAGGTTGAACTCCTACTGATCCGCAATCCTTAGGTTGAACCCCTTTAGGACCATTCCTTCAGTCGATCTTTAGGTTGAATTCCTACTGATCCGCAATCTTTAGGTTAAACTCCTACTGATCCGCAATCCTTAGGTTGAACCCCTTTAGGACCATTCCTTCAGTCGATCTTTAAGTTGAACCCCTACTGATCCACAATCTTTAGGTTGAACCCCTATGGATCCGCAATTCTTAGGTTAAACCCCTTTAGGACCATTCTTTCAGTCGATCTTTAGGTTGAACTCCTACTGATCCACGATCTTTAGGTTGAATTCCTATTGATCAAGGCCCTTAGGTTGAACTCCTTTTGGACCAATTTTTCTTCAAAAAATCGATCTTTAGGTTGAATTCCTACAGATCAAGGCTCTTAAGTTGAACTCCTTTTGGACCAATTTTCCTTCAAAAAATCGATCTTTAGGTTGAATTCCTACTGATCAAGGCCCTTAGGTTGAACTCCTCCTGGACCAACTTCCCTTCAAAAAGTTGATCTTTAGGTTAAATTCCTACTGATCAAGGCCCTTAGGTTGAATTCCTTTTGGACCAATTTTCCTTTAAAAAGTCAATCTTTAGGTTGAATTCCTACTTATCAAGGCCCTTAGGTTGAACTCCTTTTGGACCAATTTTTATCCCTTCATTGCAGGAGAGAGGGGAAAACGTTTCCGCGAGTCAAACTTGACCAAAGTTTTGAAATACTCACCTCCGTTTTGAAAATAGCGGGAAAATTCTGAAGAATGGGAGTCGACCTGTCGGTACGAGGTTCGACCGTTCCTGCCGCCTTTAATAGGGGTAATCGAACCAAAGACCAAATGTGTGCTTGACTTGGTTGAATTATCAAAATAATGTTCTATCCTAAATGCACAGAGAATTCAGGCATGTGCTATGAAATTTTGTAAAATGCAAGTTGGAAAACATGATGTATGCTTGGACAACATTTTGGAGTTGGAAAAGTCTTTCTCAGGCAAAAGATGGAAATCAATCTCTCAGGAAACTCTGATGAAAAGATTTGAAATCTCAAGAAAGTTTTTAAAGATTTGGGAAAATCATGGAGGGATGAGAATCTTGGGAACATGGAAAGAATTCTTGAGAAAAGATAAACACTTGAAAGAGAAAATATTTGTCAGGAAAACTCCGACTTTGAAAATTTTCTTTGGAAAATGATTGAAATTTATTAGAAAACTCTTTAGAGAAGGGAAATCAAAACTCAGGAAATTGAAATCCTGAGAATCTTAGCCTTGAAATATTTGAAAATCGATTGATTCTTGAGAATGATGAAAGACTCCTTTTGAAAATGAATCTTAAGGAAAGAACATTTTCCAAGGAAAATCGTGGAAAACTCAATTTGGGAAATCTAACTTTGAAAATTTTTAGAGTTTCTTGAGAAATCGATTGCCTTAGGATGAAATTTTTCTTGAGAAAAAGCTAGAGAAAGGCAGGTGATTTCATGATGCAAATGAGTTGAATGGATGAATGTCTTTTTGAGAAAACATCTTTTCAGGAAAATATGCAATTTTAAAATTAAACTAAAGTAATATCACCACATATTCTGACTATGCCCGTAAATATGCTTGTAATTTACTTAGCTTATTCTAAAATATTTTGTAATCATTGAAGACATGCAGTGAATTTTGGAAGATAGCCTAAGAGTGTAGGCTCGGTGTGACTAGTAGAAAGATGCTGAATCTGGGTCTCGTCCATATTTCGACTAGGACCGTAAATATGGACTCCACCGAGTTCATCAACTCCCTAAGAGTTGGTGCACGTGCCATTTGTGTTCATCCACAGTGATTTTGAAATAAAATGCATGAATCACATAATCAGGATATTATAGAAATTCAAACTATATGACATGCATCCTAATCTAAGCAGAAAAGCAAATATTATTCCAATTAGATTATTACATTTCTGACATAAAGCAAAGTAAAAAAAAATGGAACCAAGGAATCAGCATCTTCCAGATTTTCCCTGCAAATGAGAATTGGCACAAAGAATACAATATACAGAGAAGGGAAGTTCCCACACTAATGGCAAGGTGTCAGTAATTATGCTTGAATTGTAGTAGAGTCACACAATTTAATGAAGATGTAATGTCTAGAATATGAACGGAACACATATGGAGTATCTAAATGCCATACTTAAGCTAAATGAGGAATCTATGCATATATGTGCCTAAATGCTTATGAAAATGCCTAGATGTAATGTTTAGACTAAATGAGAAATGCAAGCGTATATATATGTCTAGATACTTAGATTCATATTAAATGAAATACACATATGGAAATGAATTTAAGGGAATATACAAAAAATGCAATTATCTAAATGTAGTATATAGGCTAAATGATGAATACATATACCTGAATATTGGGCATAAGCTTTAAATGATGAAAATGCATATACAGGAAATAATAATATACAGATAATATGCAAAGGGGTGTTACTAGTCATACCTTTGACTGATAAATATGCTGGAACCTCGTGCCTATAGGTAACATATGACTGCTCATTAGCTGAAGGATTTAGTTCCCGGATATCCATGCATTTAGCAGTATAAAACCTGATGTCTAAGTCAATGGGGAATATATTCTACTGAATGAGAAGCTACAGCTAAATACAACGATGATTCTTTACCTACTGTACAGTCGTGACATCATTTTTTTACAAATCAAAATAATCAATGCATCACAAAAGGCAAGGGCTACAGAAAGATGAGTGAACAAACTACACAAGCAGTGCTCTGAGGATGCATTCAACTTTGTCAAACAGCTCACACATGTATTAAATATTGACAAAGAACCAATACACGCACATGAACAGTTCAAACATAGTACTGTAAAAAAAAAAAACTGGTTTTGTCAAAAGTATCTATCATTCGAACAAGTAAACAAATCAATAATCATGATCAATTAGAACCAGACAGCTGGAGACATGCCATTTCCAAGTTTAATATTTTTGCATAACAAATGTTACAGTTTTTTAATCTTGACAGGAATATCGACCAGTAACATGAAATAGTGTGGGCACTTTGTTGGCCTTGAGCGAATATCCAATATAAAGAATATAATAGCCGATTATGCATGTTACCTCAACAAAGGAAAACTTTATTCAAAAGTTGCACATTCAGTTGATCAAACAAAAAAAAAGAAACTTTTAAATTAACCATAAACCAATGCCAAAGCATCATGATAAAAGGAAAGAAAATGGGGCCTTATTTACCCATAATACCAGAATAAAGCACAATATGAAGATTTACACAGGCTCACATCCACACAAGTTCGCCAATTATCAGTGAATAAGAAAATCAAATTGCTAGATGCTAAAAACAAATAGTTGTAGAGAATGGGCTGTGTAATAAAGTGAAACGCACGCAGTGGAAGAACCTAAGATGCAAAGACAAGTGAACCTAAATAACAGAAAATAACACAAATACTTGTGATCATCGCAAAATTTTTCCTCTCTTGTGGTCTCTCTCTCTTCCTTCTCTTTTTCCTTTCTGACCTCTATTTTCCACCTTTTTGAAGGGAGTAAAATGAAAAAGTCACACAAGAACAGAGAAGACAAACTCTTTTGTGGGGTCTCACTTGACCTTGATTTGAAAATATTTAAGAAAATAACTCGCCTTCGTTTTGAAATATTACGGGAAAATGGAGAGACGGGATTCTTTCATCGGTACGAGGTTCAACCGTTCCTGGTGCCTTTACCAGGGGTAATCGAACCAAGGATCGAATTTATGCCTTTTTGTTTTGCCTAAATATTATCTAAGAATTTATCCTAAGTCTAAATGCACAAAGAATCATGCTTGTGCAATGCAAGGATGTATGCTCTTTTCAAAAAAATGGTTTTTGGAAATCCCCAAGTGTTCTGAGATGAACTTGATGATTGAATCTAACTTAGAACTTGAGATAGATCAGGGATTTGAAGTTCTAAGTTTTTGAAATAATCAGAGCTGAAAAAAAAATCTTTGAATTTGGAAAGAATGATTTGAAGATGAGAGAAAAGGGAAAATGAAGGAAATTTCAAAGTCAGAAGATGGACTTTGAACTTAGATTTAGGAGAAGAGATAAAATTTGAAATGGAATTGAATTTAAGATTTAAAATCATGATGGATTTGAGAAATCCAAATGGTATTTAAAAATAAAAATGAATTTAGGAAGTTCAGATGAGATCTGAAAATGGAATTGGATTTGAAATCTAGAATTGGGAATGGAATTGGATTCTGGATCCTAAATAGAATTGGATCCAAGATTTGGAATCCAAGATGGAATTGGATTCTGAATCCTAAAATGGATTTTGGATCTTAAAATGGATTTAGGATCTAAAATCTGAGATCCAAGATAGAGTTGGACTCTGGACCCTAAGATGAATTTTGCATCTGAAGTCTGAGATCCAAAGTGAAACTAGGTTCTGGATCCTAAAATGGAATTTGGATATGAAGTCTGAGATCCAAAAGTGGAATTGGATTCTGGATCCTAAAATGGAATTGGATCTGAAATCTGAGATCCAAAAGTGGAATTGGATTCTGGATCCTAAAATGGAATTGGATCTGAAATCTGAGACCCAAAGTGGAAGTTGAATTCTGGATCCTAAATGGATTATGGATCTGAAACCTGAGATCCAAAAATGGAGATTATACTTGGAAATCTGGATCCAAATTGGGATTAAGATCTAACTTTGGATTTTGATTTTGAAAGTCCAAATGGGACTTTGAAGATGGATCTGGGTTTTTGAAAACCCAGATTAAATTTAGAACTTAGAAAAAGACTTTGAATTTTGAGATTCAGAATCAATCTCAAAACTTGGATTTTGAAGATAAGAAAATAAACTTGATTTTTGAATTTGAAGCCAGAAGAATAAGAAACTTCAAAGTTTTTAAATTTGAACTTTGAAAATGAAATTTTGAGATATTAATATGAATTTTGAATTTGAATCTTGATAATGAATTTGGAATTTGATTTGAGAATTGAATTTTGAGTATACAAATGAATTTCAAAGTCAAATTGGACTTTGAATTTGAAGCTTGAATTTGGAATTTAGAAAAATGAATCAAGGATTTCAAAGTTAAATTAAACTTTGAAATTGGACTTGAGATATTGATTTGATTTTGAATTTTGAAAATTAATTGGGAATTTCAAAGTTGATTTGAACTTTGAAGTTTGATTTATATGAGAATTTTTTAAGTTTTGAAATGAATTTTGAAATTTTAAAGTCAAATTGGACTTTGAAATTGAATTTTTAATCTTTAAAATGAGATAGAATTGAATTTGAATCTATTTAATAGAATTGATTTAAGAAATGAAAAAAGATACTCAAAATCACTTGGAGTTTTTGAAAAAAAAAATTGAAAATATGATGCAATTCTATCCTAAATGATGAATGAATTTAAATGATTTTTGAAATTGGGTTTGAAAACCATACTTCATTCTTTAAATGAATGTAAATAAGATTAATGATATAATACATTCCTGACTATGGTCATTGAATGTATTATACAATAATCACATTTAAATTCAAGTGAAGAATAAAACACAGTTTTGGTGCTTTTATAGAGTTTAAAATGAAATTAACTCTCAATATACCCTGACTATGGCCATTGGTATATATATTAAATTAATTTTTAAATTAAACTCTGATAAAAGAGGAAAATATTTAAAGAAAATATGATGAATTTTGAAAAAGATTCAGTGTGGATCCAATGTTGTTTTATAAAAGATAATAATCCTAAGTTTTGTTTACATCCTGACAATGGCCATTGATGTAAATCATCAACTTAGGATTAATTACCTCTTACGAAATGGTGCATGTGCCATTCGTGTTCCCATTTGTGTAATTTTTGAAAATAAAAGAGGAAAATGTCATGAATCAAGCAATTCTTGAAGACATGCACATACTCATGCATTCTAATCTAAGTTAAAAATGGAAATTTCTCATCGATCTAGCTATCACTTCATTTAATGGAATTGGAGTTACTTTAATAGCACTCTTTACATATCTCCTGCAAAAGTAAATTTTGGCATAAAGTAGAGAAATGCATCTGGAAAGGAAATAACATTCTATCAATATAATGAAATATTACATGTCTAAAGAAAATACACATGAGAGGCCTAAAGCTAAATGTATATATATGAGGGAATGGATCTATCGAGATGTACATGAAAATGTATATGAAGAAATATGCCTAAAGACACAGATAGATATATATATATATATATATATATATATATATATATATATATATATATATATATATATATATATATATATATATATATATATATGCATACATATATAGATGGATACATACCTATATATACATATATATATATACTTATATATATGTATTCATAAGAAAAGGAGAGGGGACTTTCACCGTTGTGTAAGATCAGTGAATTGGATTTGTGGGTTTTAGTGAGATGTTGGACCTATATACCACTGAACTTACACAGACCTAGTAAAAATATGGCAGGTATAGGTTTTAGCAAGTCTAACTTGCAATTGGCATACAAGAGGCAATGTATGAATCGGGTACAGGAGATAGACAAACATGAACAGTGCCATTTGCAGGTGGTGACTGCAAATGGCTGTAATAGATGTAGCTAATGACATGACTATGCAAGTGGAATGCTATAATGGTGATCATGAAGGTGTAAGATGCAGAAAAAAAATGTAAATACGTAAGTAGGTGCAGTATGGGATGGGAACCAGAATAGGGTGGTGCTACAAGGGTGCAGCTGGGGTAAATGCTAAAGGGGCCTCACTAATGAATTTTTGGGTTGGAGAGGTAACCTACAGTAGTGCATAACAGATGGGTTGCAGCCTATTGCGGTTCTAGGCTCACTGTACAATCCTAGGATAATAGCAAGTTCTAGCACCAAAAAATCTTCTCACTAGACATCGCTTATCATTACTTTGAGAATTTCTCCAGGCAAAATTTATAAGCTAATAAGGAACATGTAAAATACATTCTCTGTTGACACAACATAATTACCAACATCTTCATCTCATCGATTTTGCTGATTTCACTTCAAATCTGACAAAAAGGTCCGAATTTTGGACACCATCGGCACAAAAGCCCTTTATCGTCTTTTACCTCCAGTAAAAAAAAAAGCTATGATCCAATTGATATAATGTAATGGATTGCAAAAGCCATCAGTTTCACGCACAAGCCAATGAGGGACTTCAAAAGCAACACCACTAGCATTCTTTGGTTTATCCATATGCATCAGAAAGTAGGGCATGAAGTGATTTCTCTTTCTCAGCTTCTTTTATTTTGTTTTTTTTAACTAAACAGTTTACAATAGGAACTATAACCAACCCATTTAACTCGGGTCAGTGTTCAAAATCCATTCCTGGTATTTCGCTAGTCAAAGTCAAAGACAAAAATTTCAATGCAAGCTGAGACAAGTGAAAAGGACATATAGAAACATGAGGTTGAACCAAAGGGCTTTTACATGGAAAAAAAAGTACACTTGAAAAGTTTCTTAGAAGTCATCTTTTATCTGAAAACAATGAAATAGGTGAGAGACATTAACAAAAATATCTCCATATATCATGTCACTTGCAAATGCTCAGTAAAACTATATAATGAAAAGGTAACAGACAAGCATGGCTTCACCCTACAGGTGTTCTATAAAGACGCAAATATATAATGAAAAGGTAACAGACAAGCATAGGATAAAATAGAAAAACCAATAACCAATTGCTCTAACTAGATTGAATGTCAAAGCTACTCTGGGAAAAAATTTATGAACCTAAGTGTTAGACTCACAGGTTTTAAATGAGAGCAAATCAAAAGGATACTACTAACAGGGAAATTTATATCATGCGACACCAAGCAACAATCTCCTGAAAACTGCATACCTGCTATTTGATACAGTTTAATGCATGAACATCAAGAATGCTGGATTCTCTTTATACTTTTAAAATTCATGATAACTGATCATCAAAGTTAAACCATGATTTCTTGAGTTTAAAGAATTCACTTTCACTAAGTCAAGAATACCTGGCTTTGTGGTATAAGGATGAAAATGTACATGAACATGTTATAGCCTAGAAATACGACATTGCAATTATTACAAGAATTAGATAGCTTTACTCACCTTTAGAATGCAGAGATGATAACTTGCAAGGCTAGATTTGAAGCCCGCCACTCAAGTAGCAGTACTGTTGTAACCTCATCTACTGATATCCAAATCAATTGGGCTGCAGATCCAGACTCTACTTTCCATTTTTTTTATGCACTCTGATCACCAACAGACCTTAATAACAATGCTCTGCTATCGTGCAATCTTCTCACCACCGATGGCAGGAGACTTCAACATCGAGTTTCTGAATTTGTGTTAGGATTTTTTTTTCTTTAGACCCTTGCGGGGATAAAAGGGAAACAAAGACATCCTTGAGTCTTCCATGCTATAACTCAGCACTCAAAGTTGGGGAGTGAGTAATAAGTTGATCCGTCACCATTCAACTTGAGAACAAGATCAGTTCCAGGACCTTTCCTAAAAAAATAAACTTGTTTGTTACAATGGGATGAGAAGGTTGGGGAACCGATATAGGTACAGATGCAGATATTAAAGATCAATCTACAAAATGACTTATGGAATGCAATATCTAATACAACATCTATATGACAAAGGCATAAAGGGTATGTATCATGCAGAGATGGTTTTATAGTAGATTCAAGTAATGGGAAAAAGAAAGAAATCAAACAGAAGGTTTGAAATAAAATATAGGCAGTATGATGCAGCAAAAGTGAGTTACAACTAAAATAAAAAAAGAGTAAATGAGTGATTCTCACCTGATTGCAATAGCTTGACCCTTATAGAAAAGCTAACCAAATTGATAATGTATATTATGATGAATTGATTCCAAGTAATGTGCACCACCTGTTATCAACTTTTGATATATACCCATTGTTACGAAGCATAGGAATCAGCAAATACGGAGCATCAGTCCTGCAGAGTGTAACATATAGCCAATACACCTAAACATTAACTTGCCCCTGTTAACCCACTATTAACAGACCAAACTATCTAATGATAGCCGTATTACCAACATGGATAACATGCGAATGCTTTGAATCCTGTTTACTCTCTAATCACGTAGGACCACAAGATTTTTTGATATATATATATTGACACCACAACATTTCTTTGATCGACCAAAGATTTATCTTATTAGAAACGGACAACAAATCTTTTCCTCTAGTTTTATCAGATCAGTAGTAGGATAGCAAAAAAAAGAGTTATTGCAGTCTGTTCTGACTACTGTATCAATTATTTTTGCAGGGACACGAAAGGGTGTTTCATCTTCCCTTGATATCCCTCCTGAATATAGGGCGTGGTTTAACCTTCACTGTCAAATAAGCGGAGATGACAAGAGATATACCTGCAAGAGCAAACCACTTAAAAAGACACAAAATATTCTATGAACTATCAAATTGGAGTAACATTTATGAGAGACCAAGTTCGCAATGTAAAAGCACAAAGGGCACCGAACCATGGTGAGAGCCAACTTCCTTCTTACCCAGAGTTGATATGCTAGTGAAGATGTGAGTATGGCGATATATCTAGACTTCTATGTTTCACACATTCTCATTATCATACACTCTTTGATCACCAAAGCCATAAACTACCTTGGTACAATTGGGCATAGGTGAGTTGGAATTCATCTGTTTTGAAAAGAACAAGACAATCGTGGATTATGCAGATATGCCTGGACCAAAAATTTCTCGTAGAGAGGCTCACCCATCATGCCTAACCTCACCATTGCTGCTGGCAAATGACTGAACATTGGGATGTATTTCTAGTTTGAACTTAATTGATTCCTTATCTCACAAACTGGAAATAGATGGCATCCGATGAATATAAACAGAAAGCATCATATGAAATTTAGTGAAAACAAAATAAATCTGAAGATAAAAGAAGCTATAATATTACACAGAATGGGGATTCAGTGCTAATGAAACAAGAAGAAAAGGAAAATATAAACTAAAAACTAAAATGCAGAATAAGAGTCAGAACAAACATTAAGGGGTTCGAAACTATAAGCAAGAAATAATGCGTATCGAACGACTAATCCTAAAAGTTGAAAATCAAATGTAAACGAACATTCAAAACTTATGAAAATTAGAAAGATTCAGAGGTAAATAGCAAGAGAGAAGAAAAAAAAGAAAAGAAAAGAAAAGAAAAGAAAAGAAAAGAAAAAAAAGGAGAGACGAATATCGGAGCCAATGTGTTCTGTTGTTATTGCCAAACACAGACTGAAGCTGCTATATGCAGATTGGTGCTGTGTACGAGGCTTGCAGCTTAACTAATGGAGGACATTTCAAAACTAAAAAAAAAACAAGATGAAACGAGGAGAAGATCTGATAACGACAGAGAAAATAGGGAAAAAGAAAAGGAAAGAGTAAAGAAATTTACTCACGGTTCGACCAATCGGGCAATATTCCTCTGGATTTTGCTTGCTGCAGGAGACAAAATTTTCTTCAGATGAATCGATTGCTGCAGGAGGTTCATTAATCCTTATTTTTGTTGACTGAAGGCAAATCGGAGAAATAAGAAGGGGAAGCAGAGGATAAAAGGATAGGATGACAGAGGAGGGTGGAGGGGTGAGACGCGGTGCCGAAAAGGGTTTCTTGAATGCCCTTTTAAGGAGGAAAAGGGAAGGTTCGGGAAGAAGGGTCGTTTGGGCATCGATGGCGGAGGAAGGGGGTTTCGGAGATGGAGGGTTTGAGAAAGAGGGTTTCGGTGGATGGAAAGTGAAGGCCGTTAGTGATGGAGGGCGGAAAAAGAGAGGGCATGGCCATGGAGGGGAGAGAGAGAGAGAGAGAGGAAGAGAGAGGCGACCCCCGACTCCTTCTCTGCGAAGGATATTCAAAGAAACCCTAAAAGAACATTTTCGCAAAAGGGGCCCTTAGTTTCAAGATTTTAAAAAAGTGGGGGAGGGGGGCATCCTTACCCGATTTTCTAAAAAGTGATTCTTCAGAAAGAGTCTTTCAAAAACTATTTTTTCTTTTCTATATTTATATATATATATATATATATATTTGTTCTTTTCTTCATTTTCTATATTTTTTTGATATTTTTGGAATAAAATCCTAAAATCTACGAGAAAACAAAGATTTAAAACTATTTTTTTTGTATTTTTTAGAAATATTTACAAAAGAGGGTTTTAAAGCTATTTTGGGGAAATTTCTTTAAAAAATAGGTTTGGACTCAAGTTTTGAGGAAATATTCGAGTTTTAAACCTTAAAACGAGGAATATAACGTGATGCATCCAAACGGATATCGGGCGAACTGTCTAAGCCTTTCAAAAGGTTATTTTGGTAATTTTGAGAATTTTAAAAAAAAAATTGGACAACGATGCTCAGATTTGCATCTTTTATCTGGATCAGGATCCGAAATTGAGTCAGATATATAAATTAAATTTAATTTCAGTAAAACCTGAGAAATAAAATGGAATTTAGATTTAAAGGTGACTCAATTACTCAGAAAATGGGGTCAGGGGCAAAAAGGAAATATTTAAAAGATTTTGAAAATTTTGGGGTGTTCATAAATGCCCCTCTTTGCTACTAAGCCGGTTGAAAAGCCGACCTTAGTGGCAAAGAAACACTCCAAATTTTGAAAAAATGTCTCAGTTTAGCAAACCTGAACTGAGTGTGGAAGAATTATTTTGAAAACATGATTTTCATGCTTAGAATCTTATCCTGAATGTCCTTGGGGAGACAAAATCCTTAAAAATGATATGATTGAGTAGAAAATGAGGAAATCGTGATGGGACTTTGAAGATCCCGAAATGATGAAAGGTAAGAATTTTGATCAAGTCTCGTGGGTGAGACAAGATTAGCTTTTTGAAAGAACTCAGGTTTAGCCCTTAACCTGGATGGGACAAGGATAGATCAAGATGATTTGGATGGGAAAAGGAATATAAGCGGACCTCGATGGGACATTCTGAGAGAAAATGCCTCGTGAGATGAAATTCAAGCATGATCCTATCCTGGATGGATATACAAAGCATGGATTCCTCGATGGGAAGAACCATGATGGGACTGGAAGAAAATATCTCGTCAAAATGAGGAACCTCTTTAGAACAAGACTCAAGTTTAACCCAAACCTGAAAAAGGGGGATAACCATACGGAATCCTCGAACGAAGAAACCATGATGGGACTGAAAGAAAATACCTCGTCAAAACGAGGAACCTCGTCAGAACGAGACTCAGGTTTAACCCAAACCTGAAAAAGGGAGATAACCATACGAAATCCTCGAACGAAGAAACCGTGATGGGACCTTCAGAGTTTGGACAAACAAATCCGAAAGGGGTTTGAAAAAGGAGGAAGAAAATGGGGTTCCCTAAAGCTTGGAAAATGGATGATCTTGGGTGTCTCATTGCTGAGACTAAATCAGCTTTTGAAATCGATGACCTCTCGCAGAAGGTACAGGTTTTGACCTTTAATCTGAGTGGGAACGACCAGACGGGATCCTCGGATGAAGAAACCATGATGGGATAGGAAGAGATACCTCTTCTGAATGAGGCAACTCTTCCTTGGAATGTGAGGGATGAAAAATAAGGAGATGTGAGACAATTCTTTCGACAAAATGAACAATGAATAAGGTAACAGAAGGCAAATCTTTCGATGGCGTGAAAGATAATAAGGCGATCCTTTTAGCAAGGAGAATGAGAATCTCTTGACAAGGCGAAAGATGGAATAAGGCGATCCTTTTAGTAAGGAGAAGGCAACTCTTTCGATCAAAGCGAAAGATGAGGGAGGGCAATCCTTTTGGAAAGGAGAAGGTGAAAATGAAGATGGTAATCCTTTTAGCAAGGAGAAGGCAAAAGTGAAATATGAAGATGGCAATCCTTTTAGCAAGGAGAAGGCAAATCTTTTGATCAAAGCAAAAGATGAATAAGGCAATCCTTTTAGAAAAGAGAAGGCGAATCTCTCGACAAAGCGAAAGACGAATAAGGCGATCCTTTTAGAAAGGAGAAGGCGAATCTTTCGATCAAAGCGAAAGACGGAGAAGGCAATCCTTTAAGCAAGGAGAAGGCGAATCTTTTGATCAAAGCAAAAGATGAATAAGGCAATCCTTTGAGAAAGGAGAAGGCGAATCTCTCGACAAAGCAAAAGACGAATAAGGCGATCCTTTTAGAAAGGAGAAGGCGAATCTTTTGATCAAAGCGAAAGACGGAGAAGGCAATCCTTTTAGCAAGGAGAAGGTGAATCTTTCGATCAAAGCGAAAGATGAATAAGGCAATCCTTTTAGAAAGGAGAAGGCGAATCTTTTGATCAAAGCGAAAGACGAAGATGGCAATCCTTTTAGCAAGGAGAAGGCGAATCTTTCGATCAAAGCGAAAGATGAATAAGGCAATCCTTTTAGAAAGGAGAAGGCAAATCTTTCGATCAAAGCGAAAGACGGAGAAGGCAATCCTTTTAGCAAGGAGAAGGCGAATCTTTCGATCAAAGCGAAAGATTAATAAAGCAATCCTTTTAGAAAGAAGAAGGCGAATCTTTCGATTAAAGCGAAAGACAGATAAGGCAATCCTTTTAGAAAGGAGAAGGCGAATCTTTCAATCAAAGCGAAAGATGAAGAAGGCAACACCAAGATGTATCAAAACGGATGTCAAGTTCTTACTTCTTATTAGGAAAGCTGGAAAATATTGCCAAATTGATAAAAATTGTAGTTGATTCAAGGTAATTGAAGGTAAGCACTTTTGAAAGATGTTCTCTCTTCCACCTAGAGTATTACTCCCAACTGAGTTAACTCTATAGAATCCATAATCAAAATCAAACTTTTGTTGGTTTTCTTCAAGGAAGCTATCAATTTCCTTGATATGAAAGGAGAGAAAACATTCTTAGCTTCATAAAAGCATTTGAATGAAAAGATATTGATAAAATAATTTCACATAGATAAAGATGATTCCTGATAGTTTGGGCAGTTTGATATCCTGGGCATTTTCCCATGATGATCTTTTTGCACTCTTTTGAGTCACGGGGCTTTCTTGGGGTTTTACATCATCCTTTATTTTGGAGATGTCCTGACTTTTCTCTCTTTTTTGGGTAAGGGTACATCACAAACTCCTTCACCTCGGAGATGCTCCGATCCTTCTTTTTCTTTCTCAGGAATTAGGCTTGATGACATTGGTTCTTGAGTTGAAATCTCTAGGTGATAGCAGAAATCAAATATCTTTTAGGGTTTTGTCGGGAGGCTCATTGCAGTCGCCTTCATCTTGACGGTGCTCAGAACGTTCCCTGGAAGGATCCGTCACAAACTCTTTCATTTTGGAGATGATTCAAATCTTCTTTGGCCCTGGAGATCTAACTCGCATATTTGCCTTCATCTTGACGACAATTGAGAGATCTCTTTTGCGGATATTTGATTGCAGCTCAAATGACTGAGGAGATATGGATTGGGTAGGTTCTTTTTTTACTGCCCAGGATATTTCCACTGTTTTACTGCCAAAGAATAATCTTTAAGAATGTGCCATGGTTATAATCAATATCTGTTCACTTATGGCTTTTCAACGTCATTGAATTTTCCTTTGCCAGTCATATCGAGGATTTTCCTTCATCCTCTTGGTTGACCAACAGAAAACTTGAAGTTTGAGCCTTTCTTCACAAAAGCTTCACCCTTTTATAAGGAATACTAAGGAGATTTAAGGAAATTCTTTATGTAATAAAAGTTTTGAGATCAACAACTATTTTATGGAAATTTGGCAAGATATTCCTGAAATCCTTGATGACGAAAACTTTGCTCAACATCCAGCTTTGCCACATCAGTGGGATTCTGGAAAAAAAATCCAACACGAGGCTGAATTCTGAAGGTAAATACAAATTTAGAGTTCTGAAGGCAAGCTTGGCATAAAACTAGATTTTGAAGGTAAGCCTAACTCAAAAGTTGATTTTGAAAGACCAACTGAATCAGGATTCGGATTCTACAAGAAAAACAGGAAAATTCAAGTCAAAACTCGAGCCTTCGAAGGAAAGCTAGGAAGTTTGGTTTCTAAGGAGAGAAAATTCAAATCGAAACCCAAATCTTCAAAGGAAAACTAGATTTAATTCAGAAAATTCGAGTCGAGACTCAAATATTCAAAGGAAAGCTGGATTGTTCGAGTCGGGGTTCGAATCTCAAAGGAAAACTGGGAAGTTCAAATTTTAAAGGAAAAGAAAACTCGAGTTAAAAACTCAAATCTTCGAAGGAAAGCAGGAAAGTTCGAGTCATGGCTCGAATCTCAAAAGGAAACTGGAATGCTTTAGATCTTGAAGGAAAGAAGACTCGAGTTAAAAACTCAAATCTTCGAAGGGAAGCTGGAAAATTCGAGTCGGGGCTCGAATCTCAAAGGAGAGTTGATGAGAAGATTTTTATGAAAGATTGACAGAAATTAAGAAAAATTGAGAAAAGATTGTAACCTGAAGGCTTGAAATTGAGATTTGAATAACCCGAAGGTCAAAATTGGATTTAAAGCTTTGATTTTTTATGAATGGTTAGTGCAAAGAACTGAACTTGAGGAGCTAACTGATCGGTCAGCCAGACACTAGCACGAGTGCTAGATGTACCAGTGCAAGTACTAGATTTTGTCAATAAATGCCCCAGTATGAGTACTGGGTTTTGAAATTGCATCCGCACGAGCTCTGGCTTTTCTGACCGAGAGTCGGAAGAGGAGATCGGCATCTTCAAGACATTTGGAAATTGAAGTGAGAATGATTGTCGGGGTTTTCAGGATTATCCCTTATCCTGAAGAGGAAGAAGGAAATAAACTTGACAGAAAGTGATAAGAGTTGATGAAGAATAAAAATTGATAAAAATTTAATAAAGAAAAGATTGAAAAAGATTAACAAAGCATCAAAAATTGATAAAAATTGATAAAGAATCAATAAAATTGACAAGGAATAAAAATTGATAAAGATTGACGAAATTCTAGTAAAAATTTGGTGGAAAATTTAATGATAAAAGACTTCAGGATCATCCTTTATCCTGAAGGAAGAAGGAGAAATGCCTCGATGAACGAGGTTCAGAAACCTGAAAGGGAAAGAGAAAATTCCTCGAAGGTTGAGGTTCAGGTTTATCCCTTAACCTGAAAAAGGGGAAAAAGGAGAAATGAATACCTCATGGGAAAGAGGCATCAGGTTTATCCCTTAACCTGAAAGGGTAAAGAATAAAATTTATAAAAAGTGGGGAAAGATCGAATAAATTTATGATAATTTTGTTTTTGAAAAGAATGCTCACAGATAGCCTTGTTGCTTCTGTGAGGGGTGTCAGGATTATCCCTTATACTGAATGGGAACACCTCGGACAACGAGGGTCAGGTTTATCCCTTAACCTGAGGGGGGTAAAGATTTGATAAAATTTAATAGAATAGAGGAAAAATTGATAAACCTTGATAAAATTGATGTAAACTTGATAAAAATATGAATAAAATGAATGAAACTGATAAAGATAACAGAATTAACTGAAAATTTATAAGATTTTGAGAAAAATGAGTTTTTTGGATCCTGCTTGCATATGAGATCTTGAAAGGAAAAAAATGTTCATTTAAAAGGTAAGTGAGAGATCTTTTTTTGGGGAGAAAAATCAACCAGGAGAAGAATGATCAGCACGAGGAATGAATCTCTGAAAGGGAATCAAACACGAGAAATCATCATGAGGGTCAATTTTTTGAAGGCAATGGTTTGGAAAACCTACTTTTTGAAAAAGAGGATCAACAACAGATCTGATTTCTAAAAATAACAGTTCGAAACTGATAATAAAATCAATACAAGGGTTGATTTTTGAATATAATGTTTTAAAACCAATCTTGGAAGATAAGACCAACACAGGGGTTGATCTTTGAATATAATGATTTGAAACCCGTTTTGGAAGACAAGACCAACACAAGGGTTGATGGTTCGAAAACCTATTTTGAAAACATGATCAACACGAGGGTTGATTTTTCAATGCAATGGTTCTAAAGCCTATTTTTGAAAACATAATCAACACGAGGGTTGATTTTTCAATGCAATGGTTCGAAATCAAATTTTTAGAAAATATGATCAACACGAGGGTTGATCTTTCAATGCAATGGTTCAAAACCTATTTTTGAAAATATGATCAACACGAGGGTTGATCTTTGACAAAAGTTGGATAAAAGAATATTTAAACTTTTTGTTTATGAAGACTTTCAAAATTCCATGATTTTTGAAAAACCCTCATAGGTAATATCATTTCTCTCGTGAATGATGTCAGGATTTGTCCCGCATTCTGAAAAGAACAGGAATTTAAATGTGGTTTAATAGAAGCCGATGAAGAGATTTTTGAAATATAGATTTTCAAAAACAAATGCCCCTATGTGGCAGAGGAAGGAAGTATTTTGATATCAAAGATATGAATGAAAATTGACATTCCATTGATGAGCAAAACTGATAACAAAGTGTTATCATCGCAAAATTCTTCCCCTCCCTTGCGAGAGAGAAACGAATTTCGCGAGTCAAACTAGACCAAAGTTTTGAAAATAGTTTTTGAAAATTAACTCACCTCCGTTTTGAAAATTTTCGGGAAAATTCCATGGAATGGGATCCGCCTGTCAGTACGAGGTTCAACCGTTCCTGGCGCCATTACCAGGGGTAATTGAACCAAGGATCAATTATGTGCTTTAACTCGACTCAAATATCTAAATTATGCTCTATTTTTCCTAGAATGCATAAAGAATCAGGCTTGTGCTATGAAATTTTGAAAATAATGCAAGTTTGAGAAAATATGATGTTTGCTTTGGAAAATTGAAATATGCTTGAAAATTGATTGAAAAAGTACTTGAAAATTGAATTCCTAGGAAAATCATTGAATTTCATTGGGAATCAGAAATTTACATTGTAAAGTGATTTCTCAAGAAAATTTGAACTTTGGAAAATCGATTTTGAAATTTGGAATTGCTTTTCTGAGAAAATGGATTTGAGAATTCTAAGAAAATCTAAGAAATTCATTAGAAAAGGATTTTTTGAAATGGAAAATAGATTCTCAAGTAACTGGATTCTCAGAAAAATAGGAAATCTGAGAAAATCGATTTTTGAAAACTTGGGATTTTGAAATTTGAGAATTTTAAAACATTGGAAAATCTTAATTTGAACCTGGGAAATGCTTTGAAATCTCATTTGAAAATTTAGAATTCTGAGAAAATCCAATCCTGAGAAACTTGGTAAATCCTTGAGAAAATTGATTTTTTTTTTTTGAAATTGAAGTTGGAAAATGAATTTGACAATAATGCAATTTGAATGATGTAAATGAATGAATATGAATTTGAAAGGGAATTTCAATTGAAGAATTGGGAAATCCTTTTAAAACTTTGAGAAATACAGTGCATTTTGAAGTTAGCCTAAGTGTGTAGGCTAAATGTGGCTGATATAAAGATCATAAATCTTGGTTTTCTTTGTATTCTGACTATGGCCATAAATACGAATCCCACCGAGTTTATAAACTCCATTAAAGCTTGTGCACGTGCCATTCGTGTAAACCATAGTGGATTTGAAATAAATGCACATGGATCATACATCAGATATTGGAATTTTGCAGAAATTAAACTATATGCAATGCAGCCCTATTCTAAGCAAAAAAATAACTCTTATTCCAAATATTACATTGATTTTTACATTGAATTAAAATAAAAGAAATAAAAGCTAAATCTTCTTCTTGAATGTTCCTGCAAAACTAGAAAACAAGGTTAGCACAGAAATGTAGGTTTATCTGAATTTATCCGAAAATATGGGAAATTATCCAATATTATTCAGATATAAACCCAAAATCATACCCCCTTTGATATAAACATGATAAATAATGAATACATTTCGAAAATAAACTTGAAAATTCAAAATTGGGGTCAAAATGACCAAAATACCCCTGATGACCTTGAAATCAAGGTTTTCTGAAATAATTTTTGTAAATTTTGGAATTTTGAAAATCAAATAAAATAAATCAAACATAATATGATGAAATATGATGATATTCATGAAAATTTATGTAATTAGAAATTGAAATTTCGAAATTATGGTCAAAATGACCAAAATACCCCTGATAAAATGACTATGGCCTTGAAACCAGGGTTTTCTGAAATAAATTTTGTAAAATTGAAAAATATGAAATGCAAATGACATTGAAATTAATCCTAATATGGTTATACATGCTCATGTACATGATAAAAACCCTAAAATGGCGAAAATATCATAAAATATCGAATTTAACCTGATTTTCGCTTGATTTTCGCTTTTGAATTTAAAGACAAACTAACACATGGAGCAAATGAACTTAGAATTAAGCTAAATTTGGCATGGACACCTAAAATATCCCTAAAACTAGAATGGAGCTCGAAAATCTAATTTTTTGTATTTTTAAGTATGGAAATTGAAGTAAAAACCCTAAATTTTGTGATTTTTGCCTAAAATGTTGATTCTAAAGGAGATTTAGGATATCAAACTTCCATAAAAATTTCCCAAATTTTATGGGGTGACATAGGACAGTAAGGTAAGGATTTTTTCCTTTTACACTTTCTAGTTTTGACCTATGGTCGGAGCTGTGCCACTCCGGCAAGTCAGATCGGAATCCGAAGACTCCAGTAAATGAAGGAAACAGACAGTTTGGAAAAGGGCACGCTGTTACCAGAGACCTAAATCTCTGAGATTTCTGGATATTGAAATCTGTTAGACAAAAATTAAAAATCCGTAAAAAATACTGAAACAGATCCAAAAATTACCAAATTTTGGGAAATAACGGGAAATTATGTTAGAAACAACTTTCATGTTGAAAATTTTTGCAGAAAGATTACAGATTGGATGGACTCGGTGCATTAGGGTCTGTCTATACCCTGATGAAGGAAAATCGAGATTTTCCCAGGGAGCTGGGAAATACGATTGTTGACAGAAATCAAAACTGTCAGGAAAATCCTCAAAATTTTCAGTTCATAAGTAGATTCAATTACGAATCCACTGTGATTTTTTTAGGGAAAATAGGATCGTCCATGGAGGCGATCTTGGGTCGACAACCCTGCTAAATGGGAATCTGGTAATTCCAGAGGGTTTAAAACCCGATCTAGAGTTTGGATTTATTAGATAAAGTTATTAAACTCAAATTGATCCGAATTTTTGCAGAGAAATGAATGATGAACCCATACATTTATCATAAAATTTTTGAAATTTATAGATGAACAAGTAAACATGAAACGAAGGTTGGACTGACGCTTAAAATCAAAACCTATAAACTAATAAGCAAATATTAAAGAAACTAATCAAAATACCTATAAAGCATTAAAATAATCTAAATATGAGGCCTATAATACGAAATTTACATGAATTTAATGATAAAACAAAAATAATCAGGGGGTACAATCTAAACTTAATTTTGGCTATGGTGATAAGGGATCCGATCCATCTATAGGAGGGATCCCATACTCCATGTAGCCTTAAGCAAGAAAGTAAGGGAAATAAAAAAAAGTAAAAAGATGAAGCTCTTACCTTGGGTTTGCTGGGATTGGCTGAAGGAAAGCGGATGTGGTGGAGATGATCCAAGGTTGAGGAAGTTGAGGCGTCAAAGGCACCAAGGTGAGGATGGCTGGAAGTCAAGAAGGAGGTGCCGGCTGGAACGTGTGATGAAGGTAGTGGCTGCACTTGAAGTTGGTTGTGGCTGGTAGCAAGGGTGTGAAGGAGGCTTGCTGGAGATCGCTATGCTGCTGTGGAGGTGAAACGAGTTGCGCCAGTTGCTGTAGCAAAAGGGAAGCACAGCTGCTATTGAGGGTGATGAAGGCTGGCTGGACCGGTGGTGAGGATGGTGGCTGGAACCCTTCTTATGGTGGCTGCTAGGTTGAAGTAGCAGTGGCTGCTGTAGAGAGGCTGGAAGAGGTGAACCGGCTGGAAGAGGTGAAGATGGTGGCTGGCTGCAAGCATGTAAGGGTGGCAATGGCTGCCTAGGCTGGTGTTCCCCTTTGGTGGTGCCAATGGTTGAAGGAGGAGCAGTGATGAAGCTGCTACTACAATGGAGAAGAAGGCTGGTTTGTGTGGTTGAAGGAGCTTTGGTGGAGCTGCTGCAATGAGGCCAAGAGAGAGAGAGATTGAATGGGCGTGAGATGAGATGGGGGCAGCCGTGAGTTTTTTCCTTCTTCTTTTTTTTTTGGTTTCTAACTTAGGTTTTTATTGCCTTTTAACCTAGGTCTTAATGACCTAATGAAAAAGGAGATCCCCCCTTTACGTGAATGGGTTGGAGGTGGGGGAAAAAGAAAGAAAGAAGGAAGGGAAGAAGGAAAAGGAAAAGAAGAGGAAGAAGAAAAGGAAGAAAAAGAAAGAAAAGGGAAAAATAAAGGAAAGAAAGAAAAGGAGGAAAAAAGGAAAAGGGAAAGAAAAATGAGGGAAAAAAATGGAAAGTGGGGCTGGAGGCTTGGGCGACCACCTTGTGGGTCCCACCTCTCTAAAACGCAAAATAAATAAAAAAAACAAAAATGAACAATTAAAAAGAAAATTGAAAGGAATAAAAGATTTTTTTTTTAATAAAACGGAAATGTAAATGAGTGGGCCATCTCAGAGCGGGTCCAAATTCCACTTTTGAATTTCATTTTGATGATTAGAGGGGTAAAACAGTCTTTTTCAGAAAATTTCCAGACGAAATGAGCTATTTTGGCAGTTTTTGAAACGAGCTCGGATTTTGAAGTTCAATACCCCATTGTGAAGCAAATCCAATGTAGAATTTAAAAATGTGATTTTGAAAGAAATCCAGATTGTTTTTCTTGAGAAAATACTTCCAAATTTATTTATAGACGAAACGAGCTATTTTTGGCAATTTTTGAAACGAGCTCGGATTTTGAAGTTCAATACCTCGTTGCGAAGCAAATCCAGTGTAGAATTCAAAAATTTGAGTTTGAAATAAATTCAGATTATTTTTCTTGAGAAAATATTTCCAAATTTAGACTCCTGGGAGTAAAAATGTCAATTTTGGAAACCCATGGTTTTGAAGTTAATTTCTGAAAGCTTTTAAAACTCGATCTGGATTGAAATTTATAAAACTGGAGTTCTGGACTTCGAAAATGAAATGAAATGTTATGAAATGCTGAGAAATGATATGAAATGATGAGAAATGACATGAAATGCTATGCGAAATGCTAACCCTGAATAAAGAATTTTGGATGTCAGACCCCGATTGACACTTGTACCAGTTTAAAAAGCATTAAAATTGATAAAATTTGCAAAATAGCTCAAGAAATGGTTTTCGGGACTCTACTGGGTCAGAGTGACACTGAAAATTGGGGTTCGAGCTGGATTGAACTGAGATGAGTTAGATTGAGCTGGGTTTTAGAGTTTCAGAACTCAAATGAACTCACTAGACACTGACTCAACTGACCTTTCCGATTGAATTTTCAAGAAAAGTTGCCATTTGTAGAGAAATGGTACGGAATGATCACTGGAGCGAAGTGAATTACGAACCTGAGCTGGGTTTGAGCTAGAACAAAGGTCAGTAATACTGATATGAACTAAAATCAAAGCTTGAACACTAGCTCAATTGACTGAACTCAACTCAATTTCAGCTGAAAGAGCTAAAATGGACTAAAATGGGCTCCTAGACACTTGGAAATGGTTTTGAACTGAAACTGGAGCGCTTGAACTTCTAGTGAGCTCAAGTTAGACTCTGGGGAACATGACTGATTGGGAATGACTGACTCGGAGACAATTGGTTTGGATTTGAGTGAGAAATGAGCTCATTTCTGAAGAAATGATCCCATTTTGGCAGGAATTGTCAGAAATGAAAATGGTCTGTTCATTGTGAGCTCAGATGAGCTTGAAATGACTGATATTTTAACTGTTCTGAACAAACCAACAAGCTTGGTTGACTCCGACTGACTGAGGTCCGGGATGACCTAGGGATAAAATGATAATTTTCCTAATGAAAATGGGTAAAGTGGTGATTTTCTGAAACTGACTCGGGGTTTGACTCCTACACTGACCTAATAGGGTTGGCACTGCTCGAGGATGGTTGTTTGAGAATGGATGTGAAAAAATTGGGGTGTTTACAGATGCCCCTCTTTGCTACTAAGTCGGCTTGAAGACTAGCTTAGTGGCAAAGAAAAACACACCAGATTTGGGCTATAAAAATGCCCCAGTTAGAAGGATCTGACTGGTTATGAAGAGATTAGCCCTGATGAAAATGGTAGATATGAAATGGAGAAGAAAGAAGAAAAAATTTTCCTCAAAAGAAGTGAGATTCAGGTTTTGCCCTTAACCTGGATGGGACAGGAAATACCTCGTGTAGAAACGAAGCTCAGGTTTAACCCTTAACCTGACTGGGAAGTGAAATACTTCATCAAAATGAGGCTCAGGATTAACCCTTAACCTGATCGGGAAATGAAATACCTCCTCAAAGGAAGCTCAGGTTTGTACCCTTATCCTGATTGGGCGAAAAATGAAATACCTCATCGAAGGAGGCTCAGGTTTGTACCCTTATCCTGATTGAGCGGAAAATGAAATACCTCATCGAAGGAGGCTCAGGTTTGTACCCTTATCCTGATTGGGCGGAAAATGAAATACCTCATCGAAGGAGGCTGAGGTTTGTACCCTTATCCTGATTGGGCGAAAAATGAACTACCTCATCAAAGGAGGCTCAGGTTTGTACCCTTATCCTGATTGGGCGGAAAATGAAATACCTCATCGAAGGAGGATCAGGTTTGTACCCTTATCCTGATTGGGCGGAAAATGAAATACCTCATCAAAGGAGGCTCAGGTTTGTACCCTTATCCTGATTGGGCAGAAAATGAAATACCTCATCAAAGGAGGCTCAGGTTTGTACCCTTATCCTGATTGGGCGGAAAATGAAATACCTCATCAAAGGAGGCTCAGGTTTGTACCCTTATCCTGATTGGGTGGAAAATGAAATACCTCATCGAAGGAGGCTTAGGTTTGTACCCTTATCCTGATTGGGCGAAAAATGAAATACTTCATCGAAGGAGGCTCAGGTTTGTACCCTTATCCTGATTGGGCGGAAAATGAATGGAATCCTTGAAGGAAGAAACCATGATGGAACCTTCGGATTTCCGCACAATGAATCCGGTAGGGGTTTTGCAAAAGGATGAAATTGGGGTCCATAAAGCTTGAAAATGATTTTGGGCGCCTCATTGCTAAGACTAAATAACTTTTGAAATTGGTGACCTTTTGCGAGAAAATTATTGGTGGCTTAACCTCAAGCCGAAATTGGACTGTCTATGGTAGGACAATGGGGACACAGGGAAGTGTGCGAATCTGAGAGCTCATGCGCTCAGATTATACCCATAGAAGATAAGGAATCTTGAAAACTCCCATTATCAAGTCCTTAAAAGGGATAACAACTGATGTTAGGATGCGCCAAAGATGAACCTCAAGCTCTCGCTTCACGCCAGGATAGCTAGAAAATATTATCAAAATGTTGAAAATTATTGTTGATTCAAAATAATTTAAAATGATGCACATTGTTTTGAAAATATTCACTCTTTTTTACCTGAAGTATTACCTTCGACTGGGCTTAACTTCATAGAATCAAGATTCGAATTCAAATTTCTTGCAATTGACTTTCTTTCAAGGAGGCTATCAATTTCCTTGATATGAATAGAAAAGAGAGTATTCTTGATATTGTGAAAGCAATTGGTGAAGGAATATCGATAATAGAATTTCACAAATTTTAAAGAAGATTCTTGACAGATTCGGCAGTCTGATATCCTGGGATTCTTTTCTCATGATGATCTTTCTGCCCACTTTTTTTTTTCTTTTTTTCCTTTTTTTGGCAGAATTAGAGCTCTCTTAGGCTTTTGGGGATTTTATTACATCATCCTTTATTTTGGAGATGTCCTAACTTTTCTCTCTTTTTTTTTGGAAGGGTACGTCACAAACTCCTTTATCTTGGAGATGTTCCGATCCTTCTTTTTCTCTCAGGGATTATATCGACGGTTATTGGCTCATTGGTTGGAAATCTCTTGATGATAGAGGAAATTAAATATCCTTTAGGGTTTGTCAGGAGGCTCATCGCAGTCGCCTTCATCTTGACGGTGCTCTAAACTTTCCCTGGAAGGATCCGTCACAAACTCCATCATCTTGGAGATGATTCAAATTGATCGTGCATATATTTTAGGGTTATTTCATATAAAAAATATGCATGATTCCATAAAAAAATGATTTAAAACCCAATTTTATGCTGGTTTTGAGTGAATGAGCTAAAATGAATTAAAATTAGAAAATGCTTGAAAAAGTAGCTTTATTTTGCAATTTAGTTAATAAAATAATTTTGGTTTTCTTTATAGAAAAGAAGAAAAAAATTTATTAAATATATAGATTAGAATAGTTATATTTTTTAGAAAAAAAATAATCAAATGAGGTTTTTAGGTTTTTAGCAAATAAAAACTCTTTAAATAGTTTTGTAGATTTTTGAAAAAAATAAATAAAACAAACCGGTTTAAACGGTTTGGGTTTTGAAAAACTGAAAATAAAGCAAACCGGTTTACACGATTTGCTATCTTTTAAAAACTAAAAACTAAAAAAAAAAAAAACTGAAAAACAATTTGTAACAAACCGGTTCAAACCGGTTTATGGTTTTTAAAACCCACGGATGAAAAAAAAATAGGCGTCTTTTCCATTTGCGCCAGAACCGTTCCTCTTTCCCCTCTTTCCCTCTCTTCCCTCTCTTTCCTCTCTTCTCACCCTCCTCCACCATAGCCGACCCCTTCCTTGCCCTTTCTTTCCCTTCTCCCTATTTCTCTATCTCTTCCAACCGGTGGTGGTGGTGGAAACTCCTCAATCCGGCGACGGCGTGGTGGTGGAGGCCGCCATTTCTCCTCTAATCCCTCTGGTACGGTAAGTTCTGTAACTTCATCTACTTCTTCATCTTCTTTTTCCTGTTCAATCATGCTGTGTTAGTTCTGAAATAAAATAAAAAAAAAAAACTGAAAAACGAAAAGAAAAAAAATCGATAGATGTTGTTTCTGATTTTGTTTTGAATCATCATCCGATCTGTTATTCTGCATTTGATTCTTTAGTTAAATAATGTTGATTAATTCATAGTTCTTTTTAATGTCTTGTTACAGCATCACATTTTCAATTTTCATTAGTTGTTTAATGCATTTTTCCTTCAATTCATGTTTTTTTACTCTGTTTTCTTTCATCGTAGAATGATTTCCTGTTTCCAGTTTAGCATTTGTGTGATTTCTTGTTGATTAATGCTTTAATTTCCTGTAATTTCCTGTTTCTTTAATTTCTTGCAATTTCTTGTTCGTTATTTTTTCTGCATTTTTTGTTGTTCCTTTAGTTTTCCTGTTTATTTGATTCACGTTATCTTTCATTTTCAGGTTGTGCACATTAAATCAATTTCCTGTTTTTCTTTCTTTTTTGTTTAATTTCTGTTTTTCAGTTATTTGTTTAGTTTTTCTGTTTTTGAATGTTTTGTTTTTGTTTTTAATTTTTTAATTTTCTGCAAATTCTGATTTCCTATAATTCCGATTTCTTCATTCTCAGTGTTATTAAATTTTTTTTCATTCATTTTACGTTTCTTTATTTCTGTTTACTGTTCTTCTTTTATCTCAATTTTTTTCTTGTTTTTCATGTATTGCACATTTTTTGTTTTCTGAAATTCTTAAGTTTCCTTTTCTTCATTTAGCACTTCCTGTTTTACAAATCTCCAAGTTCATGTTCTAGTCTTTCAGTAATTTTCTATTTTCTGTTTTTTTCTAATTTCCTGTTTTGTTTTTACCTTTAGCTTTGTTTTTTTTAGTTTTGTTTTTTTTACATTTGTCCTGTCTTCTTTTAATTCTTTTAACTACTGTTTCTGAAAATTTAATTTTCCTGTCTTTCCTATTTCAGTTTGCTTTCAATTCAGTATAAATTCATGTTTTGTTTAAGTCTCTTTTGATTTCATGTTGAGTGTAAATTCAGTTCATTTTCTTGTTTTTGTTAAGTAAGCATTAGTTATTAGTTAAGTAATTGTTAGTTAATTGTTTTCTAATTAGTTAATTGGTTAGTAGATTTAATTAGAATTAGTTTTTCAATTGTAATTAGCCAATTAGATGTCTTTTATCATTTCTTTCATGTTCTAGCTCTGGTACTGCTCGTGTTCCTTTGAATTGTGCAGGATAGCACAGAAGTGGAGTGGAAGCGATTACGTGACACGAAGTACAAAGAATAAAGTTTTTTTTTACTCTTTAGTTTAGATTTAGGAATTTAAAGTGGGTTTGTAAATATTGCACTTTACGCCCTCTGCGAAGGGTATTCATTTGTTGTAATAGCTAGTTGTGTTTACTTTTCTGAACATTTTACATTTCCATAATTCGGCAATAAAGATTAGTTTAGACTTGTGTACTTGAATACGATATATTCCCGTTCCCTGAGTTCGACCCGGTCTCATTCACTAGTGAGAACCGGTTTTTATTATTTGATGTCTGGTTTTCACATGTTTTACATTTAAAAATCTTTTCAAAATTACAACGATTGCAAAAAGACATCAAATTTTTGGCGCCGTTGCCGGGGATCGGCGTAATATTAGTATTCACTTTATTGCCTAGTGTTTGCTTTGCATTTAGGTTTAGAACCACGTATGTGCATATCTTAGAGAAGAGCTTACTTTTCTGCACAGCCCACCTATTAGGATTCCCTTAGAGGTGACTATGTACGATTGGTACTGTACACATAGATTTTATATTTCTTTGCATAATCTCTGTTATGTGTAACTGCGTGGTGTTTGTTTAGTTTTTGTTGTTTTTAGTTTACTCACTTTGTGGTTTGCGTGGTTTGGCCGCTTAGTGCGTTAGTTAGGTAGAAAACCCAAAGTTAGGACGTGAGCTACACCGGTCTACTCTAAGGTGTATGCAAGGGCGACGCTCACTTGACCCTGAGCTGGTAGAGCCGATTGAGGACCCCGAGTCCCTTATTAGGAGAGCCCAGAGATCTACAACCATGGCTGAGAATCAGCAGATTACTCGTCCCCTTAGGGAGTACTTCATGCCTAACACCTATACTCCCGCCTCCTGCATCACAAGACCTGATGTAGGAGCAAATCAGTTTGAGATTAAGGCCAGTGTAATCCAAATGTTACCCTCATTTTATGGCCTTAGCAATGAAGATCCATATCGTCATCTCGACGAATTCTTAGAGATTTGCTCTACAGTGAGAATAAACAACTTTGGAGATGATGCTATGAGGTTGACCCTGTTTCCCTTCTCTCTGAAGGATAAAGCCAAACACTGGCTGAAGGCATTAGATACAGTTAGAATTACCACATGGGAACATATGCAAAGAGAATTTTTAAAGAAATATTTCCCAATTGGTAAGACAAATCAGTATCGAAAAGCCATCACCAGTTTTACGCAAATAGAGGGGGAACTGTTTCATGAGACTTGGGAGAGGATGAAGGATCTTCTCCGCAAGTGTCCCCACCACCAGGTGCCTCGATGGCAACTGGTGCAATATTTCTATGACGGTCTTACTGAGAAGAATCGTCAAATGGTTGATGCCGCATGTGGGGGCACTTTCATGCTCAAGAGTGAGGATGAAGCGTGGTTGCTCTTTGAGACATTAAGCGAGAATTCGATGCACCACGCGACAGCTTCACGGTCTGATAGAGTTACACCTGTACATGATAGTGCTAAGAAGGCAGGTATTTTCGAAATAGGGATGAACCTTGAGTTAAGCAACAAGGTAGACCAACTATCCCAGAAATTAGATCAATTATTGTTGGGTCCCTCTCCTGCCATGCAGGTGTGTGCGTTGTGTGCAGGTACTGCACACCATGTTCTCCAATGTCCAGCTGCGCCACAGTATCCTGAGTTTGTCCAAGAGCAAGCTCAGATAGCTCAAAACTTCGCTAGGCCCGCACCCAATCCATTTGCCAATACTTACAACCCGGGCTGGCGAAACCATCCAAATTTCTCATGGCGTAACTCACAGGCTTAAGCCCCTAACCCTTCCCATAGTCAATCCAGACAAGGTGGTTATACACCTGGATTTCAAAGATCCAATGACCCTCCAGCCCAACCTGCTTATACTCAACCCCATTTTCAGGAGCTTTCATCTAGTCAATCTTTTGAGGATAAGATTTTGCAAGCTTTGAGCTCACATACCCAGTCGATTGCAAAGTTAGAAACTCAAATGGGGCAGCTCGCTGAAGCACTTAGCAGGAGAACTGAGGGAGCATTGCCTAGTCAGCCTATAGTTAACCCTAGGGGTAAAGAACCTCTGCAGAGTTTGCATATGACAGATACACATCAAGAGCAAGCTCAGGCAGTAGTAACCCTTAGAAGTGGGAAGCAGTACCATTCGAGGGAGGCTGCAGAAGAAAGAGAGAAGATAAGTAAGAAGCAACCTGTCCCTAATGTTGTACCCCAGGAAAGCGAGAAGGTTCTTCCATTTGAGCCTTCCACAACCCATATTCCTAAAGCCCCCTTTCCTGAGGCGTTAGAGAAACCGAGAGCATTAGGTAAGTCGGGAGTAAACATGCAAGAGATGCTTGAGATATTCAAGCACGTCCATATAAACCTTCCCTTACTAGATGCCATCCAGCAAGTCCCTGCATATGCAAAGTTCCTCAAAGAGCTTTGTACGCAGAAAAGGAAGTTGAGGTCCCATGCACAGAAGAAAATATATTTGACGGAGCAGATCAGTGCAGTATTGCAACACCAGACTCCACCCAAACTTAAGGACCCAGGGACCCCTATCATATCATGTGTCATAGGAAACATTACTGTTGAGCGTGCTTTGCTTGACCTTGGGGCAAGTGTTAACATTTTGCCGGGTTTCTTCTATGACAAATTTGGATTGAAAGAGATGAAATCTACACCTATGACGCTTCAATTAGCAGATAGATTGATTAAGGTCCCGAGAGGGATACTTGAAGATGTGTTAGTCAAGGTGGAGGATTGTTATTTCCCTGTCGACTTCGTGATATTAGATATGGAGGGAGTTGATAGCATCAGACAGACTCCTATTATTCTTGGTCGCCCTTTCCTAGCTACCGCCAATGCGTGCATTAATTGCCGCACTGGTGAAATGGATGTTTCATTTGGAAATAGGAAAATGAGGATGAACATTTTTTGTGCATCGATGGAGTCTGATACTGAAGAAGCTTCTTTTGAGGTTGATATCATTCAAGATATTATAGAAGCTGAACATGATTGGTTGTTGAGTGATCCACCTCAAGAGGAGATTGATGAATCATTCAAAGAGGATCGCCTTGATATGATAGATAGTGAGGCAGATAATGTCAGTGGGATTTGGCATCCTGAACCACTTCCAGAATTAGCTGAGAAGCCCGCAAAGCCATCAATAGAGAGTCCCCCAGAGTTGGAGTTGAAGCCTTTACCAGCTTCACTCAAGTATGTCTTTTTAGGAAAAGAGCAGACTCTCCCAGTTATTATTTCTGCAAACTTGACAGATTCACAGGAGCATCAGTTGTTACAGGTTTTGCATGAGCACAAGCAAGCTATTGGATGGTCTGTGGCGGATTTAAAGGGGATTGACCCCTCCTTTTGTATGCATCGGATCATTATGGATGAGGGAGCTAAACCTTCAAGAGAATCACAAAGGAGATTAAATCCTCACATGAAAGAAGTGGTGAAGAAGGAAGTAGTTAAATTGTTAGATGCTGGGATTATTTATCCTATCTCCGATAGTTAGTGGGTGAGTCCTACCCAGGTTGTTCCCAAAAAGTCTGGGCTCACTGTGGAAAAGAATGAGAAAGGAGAGAGCATTCCCATGAGGATTACTACGGGATGGCGAGTATGTATTAACTATAGGAAGTTGAACAGTGCAACTAGGAAAGATCATTTCCCGTTACCGTTCATCGACCAAATTTTAGAAAGACTTGCAGGCCAGCAATATTATTGCTTTTTAGATGGATATTCCGGATATAACCAGGTGGCCGTTCATCCCGAGGATCAGGATAAGACAACATTTACCTGTCCCTATGGTACATTTGCATATAGGAGGATGCCGTTTGGGCTTTGTAATGCCCCGGCTACATTTCAGAGATGTATGATGGCGATTTTCTCTGACATGATGGATGATGTCCTTGAGATTTTCATGGACGATTTCTCAGTTTATGGCTCTTCTTTTGATAATTGTCTCCAAAAATTATCTCGTGTACTTCAGCGCTGTAGGGAGACAAATCTAGTGTTGAGTTGGGAAAAGAGTCATTTCATGGTACAGCAGGGGATTGTTCTTGGACATATTGTGTCTGAGAAAGGTATTGAGGTCGATAAGGCAAAAGTGGAGACCATTGTCAAATTAGCTCCACCGACCTCTGTGAGGCAAGTGCGTTCATTTTTAGGGCATGCAGGTTTCTATAGACGGTTCATTAAGGATTTTAGTCAGATTTCTAGACCGTTGTGTAACCTGCTGTCGAAAGATCAGTCGTTTGTGTTTGATGATGCCTGTCTGAAGGCATTTTTAGCCCTAAAGGAAGCATTGACCACTGCTCCTATTCTCAGATCTCCTGAGTGGTCAGTGCCTTTTGAGATTATGTGTGACGCTTCAGATTATGCGGTTGGAGCTATTTTAGGACAGAAAATTGAGAAACGATCTCATGTTATTCATTATGCTAGTAGGACTCTTTCTGACACACAAATGCATTATACTACCACTGAGAAGGAGTTACTAGCCGTTGTATTTGCACTTGAGAAGTTTCGATCATATTTGTTAGGCTCCAAAGTTATCATTCACTCAGATCATGCTGCATTAAGATATTTGATGAGTAAAAAGGATGCTAAACCGCGTCTCATTCGTTGGATTCTTCTGTTACAAGAATTTGATATTGAGATTCGAGATAAGAGTGGATGTAAGAATCTTGTAGCAGATCATCTGTCTAGACTGACTATAGATTCATCTATTGATCAAGGACAGATTGTTGATTCTTTTCCGGATGAGCAGTTATTTCATGTCAAGCGTTTACCTTGGTTCGCGGATATTGTAAATTTTCTGGTTACTAGAGAGTATCCTGCGCACTGGAACCGGAATGAAAAAGATAGATTTTTTGCGCAGGTGAAACATTATTTTTGGGAGGAACCAAAATTATTTAGATCTTGCCCGGACCAGATGATTCAGAGATGTGTGCCCGAAGAAGAGTATCATTCCATTTTATCCTTTTGTCATTCTTTAGCTTGTGGAGGTCATTTTTCTAGTCGGAAGACCGCTGCAAAGGTCCTTCAGTCTGGATTTTGGTGGCCCACACTTCATAGAGATGCTCACGAATTCTGTAGGAAGTGTTTGCGATGTCAGCAAACAGGTCGCATTACCAAGCGCGACATGATGCCTCTTTTACCTATTCTGATTGTGGAAATTTTTGATGTTTGGGGCATTGATTTCATGGGTCCTTTTCCGCCATCATTTGGATTTACATATATTTTAGTGGCGGTTGATTATGTTTCAAAATGGGTCGAGGCTGTGGCCACCCGGACCAACGATCATAAAGAGGTGCTTCGGTTTATTAAGCACAACATTTTTAGTCGGTTCGGAGTTCCTAGAGCGATCATCAGTGATGGTGGGACGCATTTTCGTAATGTGCAGGTAGCTTCCTTACTTAGGAAATATTCTGTGCATCATCGGATTGCTACACCTTACCACCCACAAACCAGTGGCCAAGTTGAGGTATCTAACAGGGAGATAAAGAGGATTCTTGAAAAGACAGTCAGACCAGACCGCAAGGATTGGTCTCAGCGCCTTGATGATGCCTTGTGGGCTTATAGGACTGCTTTCAAGACCCCGATTGGTATGTCACCATTTCGATTAGTTTTCGGTAAACCTTGCCATCTTTCTGTTGAGTTAGAACATCGAGCATATTGGGCTATAAAAAAATTCAATTTCAACATGACCCAAGCTGGAGTCGAGAGAAAATTACAGTTGAGTGAGCTAGAGGAATTGCGTAATGAAGCCTATGAGAGTGCAAAGATTTACAAAGCTCGAACTAAGCATTTTCATGATCGATATATTGTTAGGAAACAGTTCGAGCCTGGGCAAAAGGTATGGCTTTATCATTCACGTCTTCATCTTTTTCCAGGTAAGTTGAAGTCAAGATGGAATGGTCCATTTGTTGTGCATAGGGTGTTTCCATATGGAGCAATAGATCTTTTTGACCCTCGTACGGGTGCTATTTTTAAAGTAAATGGGCAACGGCTGAAGCCTTATATCTCAGATATTGTGACAGGACAAGACATTGAGGATGTTGATCTTTTAGAAGTTTAGGACTCACACATGTTTGTATATATTTTAAAAATTTTGTAAATATTCATAGAAAAACAATTTTTTAAGAGTACTTTCATATAGTTCATGTGCATAATTCATAAACCATAATCATGGTAGGCATATTTTCACATTTTAGATTTCATTGAGTTTACTTTCTTTCCCTCATTGATTTTATCTCATGTGCATTCACTTAGTTTCACATAAGCATGGGGGAATGCCACTGGGACAGTGTAATTCAAGCATGGGGGAGGGTGTAGTAGCTCACCAGAATATTTTTGTCTACGTTCTTGCACATGTTTACACATCTCTCATAAAAAGTAGATTTTTAAAGAAAGAGTTTGAACTTATATGAATGTTATTTCAAATCTGATGTTTTTAGAGGATTTTTAAGCCCCACGAAATTTTTTTCTGACATAGATCTAAAAATTATGGTTGTTTATGTGGATTTCGAGGAAATGATGATAGATACATGTTAGAATTTATTTTGAGTCATAAATATGAATATGCACAGTTCTATTTTTGAAAAACTAAGCAAATGAACAAAAGCATAAAAATGAGCTCAAAAAGTGAGAAAAAGCATGCGTTAGGTTGTTTGGATAATTCCACAATCCTTAGTAGATGGAACTTAGATGTAAGTTGAAACTTTTAATTCCATTCGAAAAGGAGAGTGGAAAACTTCGTGATCCTAAGTAACTGAGAACAGATACAAGTTGAAATGTTTGATTCTCATGTTATAAAGGTGAATGAAGGAAGTCACTTTTATGTCTTAGTTGATATCTTTTGGTATGTATTGAAAAAGTATAGAAGATATTGACATTGCACAAGGCATAAAAGCAGACCACACGCAAGCTATAAGAGAAGAATAAGTGCTCCAAAAGAAAAAGCGTGAAAAAAAAAAATGAAAAAATCGAGAAAAGAGCTGAAAAAGAAAGAAAAGTTCAGTGCTTAGAAGTGTGATTGAGAAAACCTGTGCAGAAAACATATGAGTGAGGATAAGTAAATAATAATATGTTTTTATTGGATTTTCTAAGAATAAAACATAAATAACTGTGATATTTAGAAAAGTGAAAGAAATTCTTTTTCTGTGGTAGTGCATAAAAGACTCTAATTATATTTTGATTTTGAAATAATAGGAAATATTTGTGAAAATAAAGTCTTTAATTACCTACTGCTTATGAGGATGTGTAATATTATGCATACATGACAGAGATGTTTGTGGGTAGCATCACTGCAAACCCTCACGAGACCTTACTCGTCCACTGGGGTAACCCAGGGGTTGAAAGGGCTTGTTGCATGAGCTAAATGCAACCGTGATTCCTACGAAAGTGAGTTAGGTGATAGTTTGATTTCTTGCATTTTTCTAATTTGCTCGAGGACTAGCAAAACATAAGCATGGGGGTATTTGATCGTGCATATATTTTAGGGTTATTTCATATAAAAAATATGCATGATTCCATAAAAAAATGATTTAAAACCCAATTTTATGCTGGTTTTGAGTGAATGAGCTAAAATGAATTAAAATTAGAAAATGCTTGAAAAAGTAGCTTTATTTTGCAATTTAGTTAATAAAATAATTTTGGTTTTCTTTATAGAAAAGAAGAAAAAAAATTATTAAATATATAGATTAGAATAGTTATATTTTTTAGAAAAAAAATAATCAAATGAGGTTTTTAGCAAATAAAAACTCTTTAAATAGTTTTGTAGATTTTTGAAAAAAATAAATAAAACAAACCGGTTTAAACGGTTTGGGTTTTGAAAAACTGAAAATAAAGCAAACCGGTTTACACGGTTTGCTATCTTTTAAAAACTAAAAACTAAAAAAAAAAAAACTGAAAAACAATTTATAACAAACCGGTTCAAACCGGTTTATGGTTTTTAAAACCCACGGATGAAAAAAAAAATAGGCGTCTTTTCCATTTGCGCCAGAACCGTTCCTCTTTCCCCTCTTTCCCTCTCTTCCCTCTCTTTCCTCTCTTCTCACCCTCCTCCACCATAGCCGACCCCTTCCTTGCCCTTTCTTTCCCTTCTCCCTATTTCTCTATCTCTTCCAACCGGTGGTGGTGGTGGAAACTCCTCAATCCGGCGACGGCGTGGTGGTGGAGGCCGCCATTTCTCCTCTAATCCCTCTGGTACGGTAAGTTCTGCAACTTCATCTTCTTTTTCCTGTTCAATCATGTTGTGTTAGTTCTGAAATAAAATAAAAAAAAACTGAAAAACGAAAAGAAAAAAAATCGATAGATGTTGTTTCTGATTTTGTTTTGAATCATCGTCCGATCTGTTATTCTGCATTTGATTCTTTAGTTAAATAATGTTGATTAATTCATAGTTCTTTTTAATGTCTTGTTACAGCATCACATTTTCAATTTTCATTAGTTGTTTAATGCATTTTTCCTTCAATTCATGTTTTTTTACTCTGTTTTCTTTCATCGTAGAATGATTTCCTGTTTCCAGTTTAGCATTTGTGTGATTTCTTGTTGATTAATGCTTTAATTTCCTGTAATTTCCTGTTTCTTTAATTTCTTGCAATTTCTTGTTCATTATTTTTTCTGCATTTTCTGTTGTTCCTTTAGTTTTCCTGTTTATTTGATTCACGTTATCTTTCATTTTCAGGTTGTGCACATTAAATCAATTTCCTGTTTTTCTTTCTTTTTTGTTTAATTTCTGTTTTTCAGTTATTTGTTTAGTTTTTCTGTTTTTGAATGTTTTGTTTTTGTTTTTAATTTTTTAATTTTCTGCAAATTCTGATTTCCTGTAATTTCGATTTCTTTATTCTCAGTGTTATTAAATTTTTTTTCATTCATTTTACGTTTCTTTATTTCTGTTTACTGTTCTTCTTTTATCTCAATTTTTTTCCTGTTTTTCATGTATTGCACATTTTTTGTTTTCTGAAATTCTTAAGTTTCCTTTTCTTCATTTAGCACTTCCTGTTTTACAAATCTCCAAGTTCATGTTCTAGTCTTTCAGTAATTTTCTATTTTCTGTTTTTTTCTAATTTCCTGTTTTGTTTTTACCTTTAGCTTTGTTTTTTTTAGTTTTGTTTTTTTTACATTTGTCCTGTCTTCTTTTAATTCTTTTAACTACTGTTTCTGAAAATTTAATTTTCCTGTCTTTCCTATTTCAGTTTGCTTTCAATTCAGTATAAATTCATGTTTTGTTTAAGTCTCTTTTGATTTCATGTTGAGTGTAAATTCAGTTCATTTTCTTGTTTTTGTTAAGTAAGCATTAGTTATTAGTTAAGTAATTGTTAGTTAATTGTTTTCTAATTAGTTAATTGGTTAGTAGATTTAATTAGAATTAGTTTTTCAATTGTAATTAGCCAATTAGATGTCTTTTATCATTTCTTTCATGTTCTAGCTCTGGTACTGCTCGTGTTCCTTTGAATTGTGCAGGATAGCACAGGAGTGGAGTGGAAGCGATTACGTGACACGAAGTACAAAGAATAAAGTTTTTTTTTACTTTTTAGTTTAGATTTAGGAATTTAAAGTGGGTTTGTAAATATTGCACTTTACGCCCTCTGCGAAGGGTATTCATTTGTTGTAATAGCTAGTTGTGTTTACTTTTCTGAACATTTTACATTTCCATAATTCGGCAATAAAGATTAGTTTAGACTTGTGTACTTGAATACGATATATTCCCGTTCCCTGAGTTCGACCCGGTCTCATTCACTAGTGAGAACCGGTTTTTATTATTTGATGTCTGGTTTTCACATGTTTTACATTTAAAAAACTTTTCAAAATTACAACGATTGCAAAAAGACATCACAAATCTTCTTTGGCCCCGAGGGTCTACTCGCCTAATTCGCCTTCATCTTGACAACAATTGAGAGATCCCTTTTGCAGATATTTAATTGCAGCTTAGGTGATTGAGGAGATATAGGGATTTAATGGATTTTTCTGTATCACCCAGGATATTTCGACTGCTTTATTTTCCAAGAATGATCTTTAAAAATGTGCCATCGACTGCGATCAATACCGATCACTTATGGCTTTGCAACAACATTGAATTTCCTTTTGCTGGCCATATCGAGGATTTATTCTTCATCCTTTTGGTTGGCCAATAGAAAGAATTTGAATTTTGAATCCTTTTTCACGAAAGCTTTGACCTTTCGGAAATAATACTGAAGGTATTCTGAGGTATTATTTTTGTTCAATAAAAATTTTGAAATCAACAAATATTTAATGACAAATTGGCAAGATTTTCTTGAAATCCTTTGTGGAAGCGAGTATTTGAAGCACAACACAACGCATCCATGACAAAAATTTTCTTCTCCTTTCCCCAAAGGAGAAGATTCAGAAATTGGAAATAGAAATTACTCCTCTCTTCTCTGAAGAGGAGGTGTTTGCAAAACGAACTTTCGAAGAGAAATTAAGCTTTCGTCAAAACTTCCTAATATTAGGCTTCTCTTATGGAAAGGGGGCCGGTAATGGTGAGGTCAGTGAATTGGTCATGAAGGAGCGAATCCATCACACTCTCCCTGAAAAGAGGGTCCTTCACGATGAAATGGCCTAGTACAAAATTATGGTCACAAGGAAAGCGAACTTCCGTCGAAGCTCTCCCTGAACTAAGGGTTCCTTGTATGAAATTGGAATTTTGTTTTGCAAACGGTTCACATAGACACGAGTCCCTTTAAACTCTCCCTGAAAAGGGGCTAGGTGAACAAAGGATAGCATGCGAAAGGAACGAGCTCCCTCGAACTCTCCCTGTAAAAAGGGTCTCTCGCAAGAGGAAATGATTGAAATTGGTATTCGGTGACCAAAAGGGTCGAAATTGGAAATTGAAATTTGGAATTTTGAAATTTGATATTTGATATTTGAAATTGGAAATTGGAAATTGGAAATTGGAAATTGGAAATTGGAAATTGGAAATTTGGAATTTGGAATTTGGAAATTTGGAAATTGGAAATTGGAAATTGGAAATTGGAAATTGGAAATTGGAAATTGGAAATTGGAAATTGGAAATTGGAAATTGGAAATTGGAAATTGGAAATTGGAAATTGGAAATTGGAAATTGATTGACCCAAAGGTCGAAATTGGAATTGATTGACCCAAAGGTCGAATTTGAAAATTTGACAATTGGTTGACCCGGAGGTCAAAATTGGAAATTTGGAAATTGATTGACCCGAAGGTCGAAATTAGAATTTTGGAAATTGGTTGACCGAGAGGTCTGAAATTGGTAATTAGGTGGCCCAAGGGCCGAAATTGGAATTGGAAATTGAAATTTTGAATTTAGAAATTGGAAATTTTGAAATTGATTGACCCGAAGGTCGAAATTGGAAATTAGTTTATTGGGAACAACATGGGTTCAATAGGAATTCGACCTAAGAATGACACTGGTTCAATTGAGAACGACATCGGTTCACTGGGAACGACATGGATTCAATAGGAATTCAACCTACAGATCGATTTTTTGAGGATGAGACTTGTTTGAAAGGGGTTCAACCTACAAATCACATTGGTTCCGCAGGGGTTCGACCTACGAACTATCAATTCCATAGGAATTTAACCTAGGGATCACAGTCTAAGAAGTAAGGATTCGACTTATGAGTTTTGAATGGACCAGGTGCTAAACTGGGTTTTGAGGAAAGATTCGAATCAGAATTCAAATCTTCAAGAGAAAACTAAATGAATTGGGTTTTGAAAGAAAATTCAAGTCGGAACTCTAATTTTCTAGACCAATTCTAGACATTTGAATTGGATTTGAAAGAAAATTCGAGTCTGAACTCTAATTTTCTAGACCAATTCAGAAGGAAAAGAAAACTCGGGTCGGAACTCGAATCTTCGAAGGAAAACTGGATCCATTGTGAAAGGAAAAGAAATTCGAGTCGGAACTCAAATCCTGAAGGAAAAGTAGATCAATTAGAAGGAAAGAAAATTCGAGTCAGAACTCGAATCTCAAAGAAAAACTAGACTAATTAGAAGGAAAGAAAATTCAAGTTGGAACTCGAATCCCAAAGGAAAACTAGACCGGTTAGAAGGAAAGAAAATTCGAGTCGGAACTCGAATCTTCGAAGGAAAACTGGATCCATTGTAGAAGGAAAAGAAATTTGAGTCGGAACTCGAATCCTGAATGAAAAGTAGATCAATTAGAAGGAAAGAAAATTCGAGTCGGAACTCGAATCCTGAAGGAAAACTAGACCGGTTAGAAGGAAAAGAAATTCGAGTCGGAACTCGAATCCCTAAGGAAAACTTGACTAATTAAAAGGAAAGAAAAATCGAGTCGAAACTCGAATTCCGAAGGAGAACTAGACCGGTTAGACGAAAAGGAAATTCGAGTCGGAACTCGAATCTCGAAGGAAAACTAGACTAGCATAGATTAGGTTTGAAAACATTAACCAGTAAACCAGATTCAGAAAGTTTGACCAATAAAAATTGGATTTTAAAAGTCCGACCAATAACAATTAGATTTTGAAAGATGTACTGGTGTGAATACCGAATTTTGGAAATGAACCAGTATAAGTACTGAATTTTGAAAATGGATCAGTACGAATACTGTTTTTGGAAGAATTACCAGCATGAACACTGAATTTTGAAGATTTACCAGCATGAACATTGGATTTAGAAAATTTTACTAGCACGAACACTGGATTTTGAAAATCTTACCAGCACGAACACTGAATTTTTGAAAGTCTTACCAGCACGAACACTGAATTTTTGAAAATTTACCAGCATGAACACTGGGTTTTGGAAATTTACCAGCACGAACACTAGGTTTTTGAAATTTTACCAGCTCGAAGACTGGGGTTTTTTGAAATTTTACCAGCACGAACACTGGGTTTTGGAAATTTACCAGCCCGAACACTGGTTTTTAGAAATTTACCAGCACGAACATTGGATTTTTTTAAAAAAATTACCAGCATGAACACTGTTTTTTTGAAAAATTACCAGCAGGAACACTGGATTTTGAAGAATTACTAATTGATTTTGATAAAAGATTTTCAATCTTTACCCTCACGACGACTTGGACAACTGTCGGGGCCTCAGGATTTATCCCTTATCCTGAATGGGCAGTTCAGGTTTATCCCTTAACCTGAAAGGGAAACTCAGGTTTATCCCTTAACCTGAAGGGGAAGTTTGATGCAAATGCAAATTGATACACATGAATGCGAATGAATGCATGCAAATGCAAATGAATGCAAATGATGTAAATGGGTGCACATGCATGCAAAATGAGAGATTTGTGTGATCCTGCCTGCATACAGAACATTTTGAAGACAATTTTCAAAATAATGCCTCAGTGTAACTGGGAAAGAAGAATTTGACCCTTATTGAAGAAAATATATTGAGGAATTATAAAGGATGGAATAGAGAATTTAAGTATAGAATTTTTCAAATGTTGAGCAATGATGGGGCCTGATAATTCTACACCATCGACATTGATGAGCAGATATGAATTGCGGGGTAATGCTTCCTCGACAACATAAGACCCTTCTCAATTCAGCGACCATTTGCCACCCGGGCAGTGCTTGAGATAGGTCGTTGATCTGAGCACTAGATCATTGACTCAAAATTTCCTTTCAATGACAAATTTTGTATATTGTTTGGCTACCCTCTGCTGATATGATTGAGCGTGCTCTGCTACTCGAAGGCTTTTTTCATTGAGAAAATCAAGTTGTACCAGTCGCTGTTGCTGATACTGATCAAGCGATAACTCCAGCAGTGATGCAAACTTCAAGGCAGGTTTCTGAATATATAGAGGCAGTACTACTTCAGTTTCGTAGACAAGTTCTGACGGAGTAGCATTAGTTGGTGTCCGAGTGGTGGTTTTGTATGCTTACAATGCATCATGGATCTTCTCATGCCAGTCACAGCCTGTTTCCAAAGTTCGCTCCAAGATTCTAATCAGAATTTTATTGGTGGCCTCTGCCTGACCATTCCTTTGAGGATAATAGGGAGTGGAGAAACGATGCTGAATTCTGAACTTTAAGTCAAATGTCCTCATTCTCTTATTCTTGAAATGACTCTCATTGTCTGACACGATATCGTGCAGTATGTTGAAACAACAAAGGATATTCTTGTGGATGAATAAGACCATGTGTCGACCTTCTATTGTACGCAAAGTGATAGCTTCGACCCATTTAGTGAAATATTCTGTTGCGGCAAGAAAATATTTGTAGCTGTTTGAAGCAGGAGTGATGGGGCCCACAACATCAAAGGCTCACATAGAAAATAGCCATGGAGAGATGGCGATTCGCAAATATGTTGCTGGCGCATGAATAGAAGGTGCATGTATCTGGCATAGAGCACACTGCTTCACAAAATGGTAGCACTCTTGTTGCATAGTCTTCCAATAATATCATGCCCGGATGATTTGCTTGATAAGAGTTTGGTAGCCGACGTGATCACCGCAAATGCCTTAGTGTGCCTATCGCATAATTTCTTTGGCTTCTTCTTCGTCCAGACATCTGGAACACTCAGAACTGAATCCATGATGATAGAGAACATCAGCGAGAATAAAATATCCGGCAGACACGCGTCAAATCGCTCGTTACTCTTGCCAGTGATATTCTGAGAGAAGGAGACATATGTCTTCTCCTTGATGGGAGCCTTTCTAAGATTGTCTTCAACTTGCTCAGACATCATCCTAATCATCATTTTCATGAACATCTGATATGCAGTAGGATCAATGTCATCCCTATAATTCGGAATCTATCTTCTGGCAGATCTTGGAGGATCCATTTCTTCTTGCCTGCTTCTAAAATCACTGATGCACTGATGCACTGATACAGTGGTGTTTTCTTGCTTGATCTGACCTGAACCACTTGGAGATACCGATATTCTCTGCAGAATGAGATGGATGATTATATTTCGATGATGAAGATTCAGGATAGAAATGAATATAGGAAAAATATTTGATGAGAATTTGGTAGGCAATTGAAAGAACATCCCATTACTAGGGATTGGGTCACCGCTAGAGTCACGACAATTACATTGTCATTCCTTCACAAAGGAAATAAACAACTGAAAATTATGCCTTTACCTAGGCGAGGTCGTCAAACCAAAAATGAAGAATTTGAAAGATTTTTATTCATTGAAGGGAAAACATGATTGCATTAATAATAAACTTGAGAAAGAGGGGGCAAACAGACAATTTGCCACCACTATTTATGATCAGCAGAGACACGAAGACTAGAGAAAAGAGTGAGAATGATGAAAGAATCTCAGCCATATTTGGCAGAATGGTATGTTCCAGACCACTGCGCTGATACAAGGTTGAACTCTAGCATAACCCCTGATAGTAGCCGAGCTTCTATGCACTTCTGTCTCTAAGAAAATTGTCTGACGCATCACTCTAGATAGTAGTAGGTACAGGAAAATGGGCCAAGTAGCTTGAACTGCTTGCCATACGCATATGTATATTTGGGAAGAAGGCGAGCCCTTCAGTGCACAGAACCATCGCATGCTGGATTCTTTCTCAAGCTGTTCTAGATAGCGTGCTGACTTTTGTGAATTCTCCATACTGTCGGTAGATCTCGATCAGGCTCACGTACTCATTCTCATTTTCTTCAATCAGTGGCCAAGACTTACGCTCTGTCATGTGAGCCACAACATCTTTAGGGTCCAGACCCTTGACATTGATCAGAAATTGCTGCTCTAATGGATCTCCAGGCTGACCGGCTGACTCAGGCAGTCCCATAATCTCTGAAAACTCATCCATCAGTAGTGTCATCTCACCCCACGGGAACCAGAATGTGCAAGTGCGCGGATTCCACTGCTCTGCCAGTGCATGGATCAGATTACCATTAACTGTCAACTTCCCCACTGCAGATGCTAGTTCCAACCCACAGTCGCTGAAATGGTCCGGAAACATACAGAAGAAGTTTTTGAACCAAATATAGTACCACCGGGGGAAGAAGGGTCCGGTGCTGAGAGCTTGATGCTCGGGAAGACTTTGTCGCACCTCATAGGAGATGTGACCCTCAAGAAAGACAGAGTCGAACTGACTGAATGCCATTAGACTGAAAGATAAGAAGATTGGAATTAGACTTTGAAAAAATACAAGAATTTTGAAAATTGCAGGCAGGATAAAGTGAAATGCTGAAAATTTGAAGTCCAGAGGAACAAAAGAATGGAAAATAACCTGAAGTTTTGAAAAAAAGGTGGATAATTTGAAAAAATCATCCAGGATTTTTGAGAAAAAGGAGATATTTCATAAAAGATGAAAAATGAGGTATTTTAGAAAATTGTTCGGTATTTTGGAAAAATTGGGAAAAATATGAGAAAATAAGGTGAAAATGAATATCATATATTCAATTACAAACAATTATGCACATACAGCAATCCCTAAGAAGCTGACTCTAAATGCATCAATTTTGAAAGAGCTTTAGGACCCTAATCCTGACTCTAGGCTCAGATCAACTCTGTTCAATCCAGTTATGCCGATATACTCGAGTAGAGGCTCGGTGTACGTGGCATAAAAAATCATCTTCGGTTCTAGGCTTGTGTTTTCCCAACATCCTTGAGCGCCTGCCGATATACGGTTGACTATGGCCCTTGGTACGTGGCAGGGGAGCGTTAGCCCAAATAAGTGGCCCAGTTGTGAGGCTCTGTCCCGAACTATGGTTCTGGAAAAGAGCCCAGCAACGTGAAGACCGGGTAGACATAGGTGGGGTGGTTTTTGAAAATATGAGCACATGCAAGCAAACAGAGGGCTCTAAGTCCTAAAGAGAGAGAATTTTAAATTTTTTTGAAGAAGCAAACATTGTTTCCACACAAATCCTAGATTGAGGAGTGTTGTATTTTAGACCTAAGTCTAAGTGAGCATGCATAATTCTCGTCAATATGGTCCTACCAAACTATGCCTAGTCTACATGCAATCCATGTCAGCTAGGTTCAAGTCTAGGCTCCTAGGTTCACATAATATCAGAAAAAAAAGCTGACATTTTGTATAACATGATTTTGATAATTGAGCTAAGTCAAAGCACATAATTGATCAGACGAAGACAGGTCCCATCACGGTCGCCAAACCTGTTATCATCGCAAAATTCTTCCCCTCCCTTGCGAGAGAGAAACGAATTTCGCGAGTCAAACTCGACCAAAGTTTTGAAAATAGTTTTTGAAAATTAACTCGCCTCCATTTTGAAAATTTGCGGGAAAATTTCGTGAAATGGGATCCGCCTGTCAGTACGAGGTTCAACCGTTCCTGGCGCCTTTACCAGGGGTAATTGAACCAAGGATCAATTATGTGCTTTAACTCGACTCAAATATCTAAATTATGCTCTATTTTTCCTAGAATGCATAAAGAATCAGGCTTGTGCTATGAAAATTTGAAAATAATGCAAGTTTGAGAAAATATGATGTTTGCTTTGGAAAATTGAAATATGCTTGAAAATTGATTGAAAAAGTACTTGAAAATTGAATTCCTGGGAAAATCATTGAATTTCATTGGAAATCAGAAATTTGCATTGTAAAGTGATTTCTCAGGAAAATTTGAACTTTGGAAAATCGATTTTGAAATTTGGAATTGCTTTTCTGAGAAAATGGATTTAAGAATTCTAAGAAAATCTAAGAAATTCATTAGAAAAGGATTTTTTGAAATGGAAAATAGATTCTCAAGTAACTAGATTCTCAGGAAAATAGGAAATCTGAGAAAATCGATTTTTGAAAAATTGGGATTTTGAAATTTGAGAATTTTAAAACATTGGAAAATCTTAATTTGAACCTAGGAAATGATTTGAAATCTCATTTGAAAATTTAGAATTCTCAGAAAATCCAATCCTGAGAAACTTGGTAAATCCTTGAGAAAATTGATTTTTTTTTTTGAAATTGAAGTTGGAAAATGAATTTGAAAATAATGCAATTTGAATGATGTAAATGAATGAATATGAATTTGAAAGGGAATTTCAATTGAAGAATTGGGAAATCCTTTTAAAACTTTGAGAAATGCAGTGCATTTTGAAGTTAGCCTAAGTGTGTAGGCTGAATATGGTTGATATAAAGATCATAAATCTTGGTTTTCTTCGTATTCTGACTATGGCCATAAATACAAATCCCACCGAGTTTATAAACTCCATAAAAGCTTGTGCATGTGCCATTCGTGTAAACCATAGTGGATTTGAAATAAATGCACATGGATCATACATCAGATATTGGAATTTTGCAGAAATTAAACTATATGCAATGCAGTCCTATTCTAAGCAAAAAAATAACTCTTATTCCAAATATTACATTGATTTTTACATTGAATTAAAATAAAAGAAATAAAAGCTAAATCTTCTTCTTGAATGTTCCTGCAAAACTAGAAAACAAGGTTAGCACAGAAATGTAGGTTTATCTGAATTTATCCGAAAATATGGGAAATTATCCGATATTATTCAGATATAAACCCAAAATCATACCCCCTTTGATATAAACATGATAAATAATGAATAAATTTCGAAAATAAACTTGAAAATTCGAAATTGGGGTCAAAATGACCAAAATACCCCTGATGACCTTGAAATCAGGGTTTTCTGAAATAATTTTTATAAATTTTGGAATTTTGAAAATCAAATGAAATAAATCAAACATAATATGATGAAATATGATGATATTCGTGAAAATTTATGTAATTAGAAATTGAAATTTCGAAATTATGGTCAAAATGACCAAAATACCCCCGATAACAAGACTATGGCCTTGAAACCAGGGTTTTCTGAAATAAATTTTGGAAAATTGAAAAATATGAAATGCAAATGACATTGAAATTAATCCTAATATGGTTATACATGCTCATGTACATGATAAAAACCCTACAATGGCGAAAATATCATAAAATATCGAATTTAACCTGATTTTTGCTTTTGAATTTAAAGACAAACTAACACATGGAGCAAATGAACTTGGAATTAAGCCAAATTTGGCATGGACACCTAAAATATCCCTAAAAACAGAATGAAGCTCGAAAATCTAATTTTTTGTATTTTTAAGTATGGAAATTCAAGTAAAAACCCTAAATTTTGTGATTTTTGCCTAAAATGTTGATTCTAAAGGGGATTTAGGATATCAAACTTCCATAAAAATTTCCCAAATTTTATGGGGTGACAAAGGACAGTAAGGTAAGAATTGTTTCCTTTTACACTTTCTGGTTTTGACCTATGGTCGGAGCTGTGCCACTCCGGCAAGTCGGATCGGAATCCGGCGACTCCAGTAAAAGAAGGAAACAGACAGGTTTCGGTAGAACATGTGGGAAAAATAGTAAACAGATGGGAAAAAGTCTGAAATTGTGGGAAAATGTCCCTGACAAACATATAAAAATTGTGTATTTTTACAGAACTGGGATTCGGGTTACAGTTTGGAAAAGGGAGCGCTGTTATTAGAGACCTAAATCTCTGATATTTCTGGATATTGAAATCTGTTAGACAGAAATTAAAAATCCGTAAAAAATACTAAAACAGATCCAAAAATTCTCAAATTTTGGGAAATGACATGAAATTATGTTAGGAACAACTTTCATGTTGAAAGTTTTTGCAGAAAGATTATAGATTGTATGGAATCGGTGCATTAGGGTCTGTCTATACCCTGATGAAGGAAAATCGAGATTTTCCCAGAGAGCTGGGAAATACGATTTTTGACAGAAATCAAAACTGCCAGGAAAATCCTCAAATTTTTCAGATCATAAGTAGATTCAATTACAAATCCACTGTGATTTTTTTAGGGAAAATAGGATCGTCCATGAAGGCGATCTTGGGTCGACAACCCTGCTAAATGGGAATCTGATAATTCCAGAGGGTTTAAAACCCGATCTAGAGTTTGGATTTAATAGATAAAGTTATTAAACTCAAATTGATCCGAATTTTTGCAGAGAAATGAATGATGAACCCATACATCTATCATAAAATTTTTGAAATTTATAGATGAACAAGTAAACATGAAACGAAGGTTGGACTGACGCTTAAAATCAAAACCTATAAACTAATAAGCAAATATTAAAGAAACTAATCAAAATACCTATAAAGCATTAAAATAATCTAAATATGAGGCCTATAATACGAAATTTACATGAATTTAATGATAAAACAAAAATAATCAGGGGGTACAATCTAAACTTAATTTTGGCTATGGTGATAGGGGATCCGATCCATCCATAGGAGGGATCCCATACTCCATGTAGCCTTAAGCAAGAAAGTAAGGGAAATAAAAAAAAAGTAAAAAGATGAAGCTCTTACCTTGGGTTTGCTGGGATTGGCTGAAGGAAAGCGGATGTGGTGGAGATGATCCAAGGTTGAGGAAGTTGAGGCGTCAAAGGCACCAAGGTGAGGATGGCTGGAAGTCAAGAAGGAGGTGCCGGCTGGAACGTGTGATGAAGGTAGTGGCTGCACTTGAAGTTGGTTGTGGCTGGTAGCAAGGGTGTGAAGGAGGCTTGCTGGAGATTGCTATGCTGCTGTGGAGGTGAAAGGAGTTGCGCCAGTTGCTGTAGCAAAAGGGAAGCGCAACTGCTATTGAGGGTGATGAAGGCTGGCTGGACCGGTGGTGAGGATTGTGGCTGGAACCCTTCTTATGGTGGCTGCTAGGTTGAAGTAGGAGTGGCTGTTGTAGAGAGGCTGGAAGAGGTGAACCGGCTGGAAGAGGTGAAGATGGTGGCTGGCTGCAAGCATGTAAGGGTGGCAATGGCTGCCTAGGCTGGTGTTCCCCTTTGGTGGTGCCAATGGTTGAAGGAGGAGTAGTGATGAAGCTGCTACTACAATGGAGAAGAAGGCTGGTTTGTGTGGTTGAAGGAGCTTTGGTGGAGCTGCTGCAATGAGGCCAAGAGAGAGAGAGAGAGAGAGAGAGATTGAATGGGCGTGAGATGAGATGGGGGCTGCCGTGCGTTTTTTCCTTCTTTTTCTTTTTTTGGTTTCTAACTTAGGTTTTTATTGCCTTCTGACCTAGGTCTTAATGACCTAATAAAAAAGGAGATCCCCTCTTTACCTGAATGGGTTGGAGGTTGGGGAAAAAGAAAGAAAGAAGGAAGGGAAGAAGGAAAAGGGAAAGAAGAGGAAGAAGAAAAGGAAGAAAAAGAAAGAAAAGGGAAAAATAAAGGAAAGAAAGAAAAGGAGGAAAAAAGGAAAAGGGAAAGAAAAATGAGGGAAAAAAATGGAAAGTGGGGCTGGAGGCTTGGGCGACCACCTTGTGGATCCCACCTCTCTAAAACGCAAAATAAATAAAAAAAACAAAAATGAACAAATAAAAAGAAAATTGAAAGGAGTAAAAGAATTTTTTTTTAATAAAATGGAAATGTAAATGAGTGGGCCATCTCAGAGCGGGTCCAAATTCCACTTTTGAATTTCATTTTGATGATTAGAGGGGTAAAATAGTCTTTTCAGAAAATTTCCAGACGAAATGAGCTATTTTTGGCAGTTTTTGAAATGAGCTCAGATTTTGAAGTTCAATACCCCGTTGTGAAGCAAATCGAATGTGGAATTTAAAAATGTGATTTTGAAAGAAATCCAGATTGTTTTTCTCGAGAAAATACTTCCAAATTTATTTATAGACGAAACGAGCTATTTTTGGCAATTTTTGAAACGAGCTCGGATTTTGAAGTTCAATACCTCGTTGCGAAGCAAATCCAGTGTAGAATTCAAAAATTTGAGTTTGAAATAAATCCAGATTATTTTTCTTGAGAAAATATTTCCAAATTTAGACTCTTGGGGTTAAAAATGTCAATTTTGAAAACCCGAGGTTTTGAAGTTTATTTCTGAAAGCTTTTAAAACTCGATCTGGATTGAAATTTATAAAACTGGAGTTCTGGACTTCGAAAATGAAATGAAATGAAATGTGATGAAATGTTATGAAATGCTGAGAAATGATATGAAATGATGAGAAATGACATGAAATGCTATGCGAAATGCTAACCCTGAATAAAGAATTTTGGATGTCAGACCCCGATTGACACTTGTACCAGTTTAAAAAGCATTAAAATTGATAAAATTTGCAAAATAGCTCAAGAAATGGTTTTCGGGACTCTACTGGGTCAGAGTGACACTGAAAATTGGGGTTCGAGCTGGATTGAACTGCGATGAGCTAGATTGAGCTGGGTTTTAGAGTTTCAGAACTCAAATGAACTCACCAGACACTGACTCAACTGACCTTTCCGACTGAATTTTTAAAAAAAGTTGCCATTTTTAGAGAAATGATATGGAATGATCATTGGAGCGAAGTGAATTACGAACCTGAGCTGGGTTTGAGCTAGAACAAAGGTCAGTAATACTGATATAAACTAAAATCAAAGCTTGAACACTAGCTCAATTGACTGAACTCAACTCAATTTCAGCTGAAAGAGCTAAACTGGACTAAAATGGGCTCCTAGACACTTGGAAATGGTTTTGAACTGAAACTGGAGCACTTGAAGTTCTGGTGAGCTCAAGTTAGACTCTGGGGAACATGACTGATTGGGAATGACTGACTCGGAGACAATTGGTTTGGATTTGAGTGAGAAATGAGCTCATTTCTGAAGAAATGATCCCATTTTGGCAGGAATTGTCAGAAATGAAAATGGTCTGTTCATTGTGAGCTCAGATGAGCTTGAAATGACTGATATTTTAACTATTCTGAACAAACCAACAAGCTTGGTTGACTCCGACTGACTGAGGTCCGGGATGACCTAGGGGTAAAATGATAATTTTCCTAATGAAAATGGGTAAAGTGGTGATTTTCTGAAACTGACTCGGGGTTTGACTCCTACACTGACCTAATAGGTTTGGCACTGCTCGAGGATGGTTGTTTGAGAATGGATGTAAAAAATTTGGGGTGTTTACACAAAGGACTGAAATATTTACAAGTACTTTGACCAAAAGGTCACAAAAAGACTGGGCTGACTGGCCCCCTACAAGATGACTGACAAAAGGGGAAGAAAGCACGAAAATTCTGGCATGATCAATCTTCTGAGTAGTCTGGGAGAGGCTTGGTCATGACAGCTAGCTCGTCTTCCTCTTCGTCTTCAACAAAGAGACTCTTGTCGACGCAATCCTGAACAATATTTTTGAAGACAAAGCAGTGATTGGTGTCATGCCACACTGCTCGATGGAATTTGCAGAACTGATTCATTAACTTTCCCATGACTGTGGGAGGATTCGCGACTTTTGGGAGTTTAACCAATCCTTTAGCCAGCATGAATTCAAGGGCTTCTTTGAGCGTTTGCTTCAGAGGAGTGAACTTACCATCATTACCCCAACCTTCGTGTTTTATCTTTTCTTTTTGCGGAAAGTTAGACTGAGACGACTTGTCATGATGCTTGGAAGACTTTTTCCCTTGAGTCGTGTTGTGGTTCTGGCCACTCTTGCTATCATTTTTGTTTCTTCTGTTGCTGTCATGATCATCGCCAGAGGTATCAGTTGCATGAGTGAACTGCGCTTTCTTTTTCTGGTTTTGGATGTTTTTGGCCAGAGGCATGCCCTCGTAAAGCCCGCTTTCTATTCCTGCCTCGAGTCATTCGGCTCGCTCAATCAACTTGATAAAGGATTTTTCCGGAGAAGTGGCAATGAGGCTTCTTAGGGGTTGAGAGAAATTGTTGAGGATTATTTGCAATGCATGCTCCTCTGGAATGGGAACCTTCATCTTGTTGCAGGTGCTTCTCCACCTGTGGATGAATTCTCCTGCTCTTTCAGTCTCATTCTGCTTTAAGTTGTAAAGGTGATTGAGCGTAGGTGAAGCCTCAGTATTGAATAGGAAGCGCTCAATGAACAAATTTACTACCTTATCAAACTCTCGTAGTTCGATAGGATTGATGTGGTCAGCATACCACCTGGCCGCTACATGCTCTAGACTGCGGGAAAAGCAAATGAATAGAGCCTTGTTGTCTTTTCTTTAACGACAACATTCTGCATAAAAGGTGGATAAGTGAGTTTTAGGGTTGCCAGTCCCATCAAACTTGAGAAACTTGCGAGGAAGATTCTCTAGGTTATCATCCCCATCTAGGCCATCGTAAAAATCTTTGCCAGTGTATGTCTGTTTTCCCTTACTCTTGGCTTGAATGTCCTTGATTGCTCGATTCATCTCCTTCATTTGCTTGCTCATCGGGTCCTCTGTTGGAATCCCAGACTTGGGCTTGTTGACGAATTCGGGCTCTTCTGCAGCTATCTGTACGGACTGCCTTAGAGGATTTTGTTTGTAGACAATCTGTTCTTCCTCTTCTGATTCTTCCTCGACTGACTTTGATTCCTCAGAAGTAGTGTTTGACTGTACCTTCTTTCTGATGATTCTGACTTGCTTTTTTACAGGATTCTTCCTCAGTTTGCTTTTAGGAACTACCTCTTTCAGATTGGCCTCGGCTTGCTCTGACATCATCCTCGCCATCATTTTTTGGAACATTCCATACATAGCGGGGTCAATGTCATCTCCTTTGTTCTGACCCTGTCCCCTGACCAACTTAGGAGAGTTCATCCCTTCTGCCTCACTGTCACTGTGTTGAGAAACTATTTCTTTTCCAGCTCTTGTCTGAACCATTTTTGGATATCAGCGTACTCTGTAGAGGAAAGTGGAGGTTTTTAGACCAAAGAAACTTTTGGAGAAGTTTTGACAAGAGGAAGGATTAGGTTGAAATTTGTTAAAAATTGTATCCCATTACTAGGGATTGAGTCGCCACAAAATTTGTGACAATTGCGTTGTTTACTCTACGAGGGAGAGTAACCAACTAAAACACGAAAAAAATGCTTATTTTGAAAAGGATATCTCTTGACGGAAAGAGATTTTATTTATGTAAAATATAAACAAGAATATATAATCAGAAGAAAAATAAGAGAAAAAATGAAATTTGAGAATAAATGATAAAGATTTAAAATTTGAAGAACTTGCAGGCAGAATCAGAAGAACTTTGAAGAAATCAGAAGAATAAAAGGAAAATATACCTGGGTTTTAAAACAAAAGAGGAAAATTTGAATAATATATACCCAGGGTTTTTGGAGAATATAAGGAAAATATAAAATATCATACAATCACAGATATACAAGCAAGGATGCAAAACCAACACTCCCTAAAGCTGACTCTAAATGCAATATTTGAAATGGGTGATAGGACCTTAATCCTAACTCTAAGATTTAGATCATCTGATTCCAATCAAGGTATGCCGATATACTCAAGCCGAAGCTCGAAGTACGTGGCATAAAAAATATTTCTCCGGTTCTAAGGTAATGGTTTCCCAACATCCTTGAGCACCTACCGATATACCTCGGACTATGGCCCTTAGGTACGTGGTAGGGGGGCGCAAACCCAAATAAGTGGTCCAGTTGTGAGGCTCTCTCCCGAACTATGGTTCAATGAGACAACCCAGCAACGTGAAGACCGAGACAATATAGGTAGGGATGTTTTCAAAAATATGTTCAACATGCAAATTAAACCAGAAAGCTCTAATGCAAGTCCTAAAATAAATAGATTTAAATAAAAAGAAGCATACACTTGCATATATTGTTTGCATTCAATCCCTAGAATTGAGGAGACTTGTATTTCAGACCTAAATCTAATGTGAACATGGATAGTTCTCCTCAATATGGTCCTACCAAACCATACTTAAATCCTATATGTAATGATGTCAGCTTAGGACATAGTCTAGGCTCCTAAGGTTTGCATGGAAATGAAGCTGACATATGTATAGAATAAAGACTTAGAAAATATTAAAGCAAAGCAAAAATGACATAATTCGACCAGACGGAGACGAGTCCCATCAAGGTCGCCAAAACTGTGATCATTGCAAAAAAATTTCTCTCTTGTGGTCTCTCTCTCTTCCTTCTCTTTTTCCTTTCTAACCTCTATTTTCCTCCTTTTTGAAGGGAGTAAAATGAAAAAGTCAGAAAAGAAGAGAGAAGAGAAGAGAAAAGAAGAGAGAAGAAGAACTCTTTTGCGGAGTCTCACTTGACCTTGATTTGAAAATATTTAAGAAAATAACTTACCTCCATTTTGAAATATTGTGGGAAAATGGAGAGACGGGATTCGCTCGTCGGTACGAGGTTCGACCATTCCTGGCGCCTTTACCAGGGGTAATCGAACCAAGGATCAAATTTATGCCTTTTTGCTTTGCCTAAATATTATTTAAGAATTTATCCTAAGTCTAAATGCACAAAGAATCATGCTTGTGCAATGCAATGATGTATGCTCTTTTCAAAAAAATGGTTTTTGAAAATCTCCAAGTGTTCTGAGATAAACTTGATGATTGAATCTAACTTAGAACTTGAGATAGATCAAGGATTTAAAGTTCTAAGTTTTTGAAATAATCAGAGCTGGAAAATTAAATCTTTGAATTTGGAAAAAATGATTTGAAGATGAGAGAAAAGGGAAAAGGAAGGAAATTTCAAAGTCAGAAGATGGACTTTGAACTTAGATTTAGGAGAAGAGATAAAATTTGAAATGAAATTGAATTTAAGATTTGAAATCAGGATGGATTTGAGAAATCCAAATGGTATTTAAAAATAGAAATGGATTTAGGAAGTTCAGATGAGATTTAAAAATGGAATTGGATTTAAAATCTAGAATTGGGAATGAAATTGGATTCTAGATCCTAAATAGAATTGGATCCAAGACCTGGAATCCAAGATGGAATTGGATTCTGAATCCTAAAATGGATTTTGGATCTTAAAATGGATTTAGGATCTAAAATCTGAGATCCAAGATAGAGTTGGACTCTGGACCCTAAGATGGATTTTGGATCTAAAGTCTAAGATCCAAAGTGGAACTGGGTTCTGGATCCTAAAAGGGAATTTGGATCTGAAGTCTGAGATCCAAAAGTGGAATTGGATTCTGGATCCTAAAATGGAATTGGATCTGAAATCTGAGACCCAAAGTGGAAGTTGAATTCTGGATCCTAAATGGATTGTGGATCTGAAGCCTGAGATCCAAAAGTGAAGATTGTACTTGGAAATCTGGATCCAAATTGGGATTAAGATCTAACTTTGGATTTTGATTTTGAAAGTCCAAATGGGACTTTGAAGATGGATCTGGGTTTTTGAAAACCCAGATTGAATTTAGAACTTAGAAAAAGACTTTGAATTTTGAGATTCAGAATCAATCTCAAAACTTGGATTTTGAAGATAAGAAAATAAACTTGATTTTTGAATTTGAAGCCAGAAGAATAAGAAACTTCAAAGTTTTTAAAATTGAACTTTGAAAATGGAATTTTGAGATATTAAATTGAATTTTGAATTTGAATTTGAATCTTGATAATGAATTTGGAATTTGATTTGAGAATTGAATTTTGAGTATACAAATGAATTTCAAAGTCAAATTGGACTTTGAATTTGAAGCTTGAATTTGGAATTTAGAAAAATGAATCAAGGATTTCAAAGTTAAATTGAACTTTGAAATTGGACTTGAGATATTGATTTGATTTTGAATTTTGAAAATTAATTGGGAATTTCAAAGTTGATTTGAACTTTGAAGTTTGATTTATATGAGAATTTTTTAAGTTTTGAAATGAATTTTGAAATTTCAAAGTCAAATTGGACTTTGAAATTGAGTTTTTAATCTTGAAAATGAGATAGAATTGAATTTGAATCTATAGAATAGAATTGATTTGAGAAATGAAGAAAGATACTCAAAATCACTAGGAGTTTTTGAAAAGAAATTTTGAAAATATGATGCAATTCTATCCTAAATGATGAATGAATTTAAATGATTTTTAAAATTGGGTTTGAAAACCATACTTCATTCTTTAAATGAATGTAAATAAGATTAATGATATAATACATTCTTGACTATGGTCATTCAATGTATTATACAATAAACACATTTAAATTCAAGTGAAGAATAAAACACATTTTTGGTGCTTTTATAGAGTTTAAAATGAAATTAACTCTGAATATACCTTGACTATAGCCATTGGTATATATATTGAATTAATTTTTAAATTAAACTCTGATAAAAGAGGAAAATATTTAAAGAAAATATGTTGAATTTTGAAAAGGATTCAGTGTGAATCCAGTGTTGTTTTATAAAAGATAATAATCCTAAGTTTTGTTTACATCCTGACTATGGACATTGATGTAAATCATCAACTTAGGATTAATTACCTCTTACGAAATGGTGCACGTGTCATTCGTGTTCCCATTTGTGTAATTTTTGAAAATAAAAGAGGAAAATGTCATGAATCAAGCAATTCTAGAAGACATGCACATACTCATGCATTCTAATCTAAGTTAAAAATGGAAATTTCTCATCGATCTAGCTATCACTTTATTTAATGGAATTGGAGTTACCTTAATAGCACTCTTTACATATCTCCTGCAAAAGTAAATGTTGGCATAAAGTAGAGAAATGCATCTGGAAAAGAAATAACATTTTATCAATATAATGAAATATTACATGTCTAAAGAAAATACACATGAGAGGCCTAAAGTTAAATGTATATATATTAGGGAATGGATCTATCTAGATGTACATGAAAATGTATATGAAGAAATATGCCTAAAGACACATATATATATATATATACACACACATATATATATATGTATACATATAAATATATATGCATACATGTATAGATGGATACATACCTATATATATATACTTATATACATGTATTCATAAGAAAAGGAGAGGGGACTTTCACCGTTGTGTAAGATCAGTGAATTGGATTTGTGGGTTTTAGTGAGATGCTGGACCTACATACCACTGAACTTACACAGACCTAGTAAAAATATGGCAGGTACAGGGTTTTAGCAAGTCTAACTTGCAATTGGCATACAAGGGGCAATGTATGAATCAGGTACAGGAGATAGACAAACATGAATAGTGTAATAGATGTAGCTAATGACATGACTATGCAAGTGGAATGCTATAATGGTGATCATGAAGGTGTAAGATGCAGAAAAAAAATGTAAATACGTAAGTAGGTGCATTATGGGATGGGAACCAGAATAGGGTGGTGCTACAAGGGTGCAGCTGGGGTAAATGCTAAAGGGGCCTCACTAATGAATTTTTGGGCTGGAGAGGTAACCTATAGTAGTGCATAACAGATGGGTTGCAGCCTATTGCGGTTCTCGGCTCATTGTGCAATCCTAGGATAATAGCAAGTTCTAGCACCAAAAAATTCTTCTCACTATACATCACTTATCATTACTTTGAGAATTTCTCCAGGCAAAATTTATAAGCTAATAAGGAACATGTAAAATACATTCTCTGTTAACACAACATAATTACCAACATCTTCATCTCATCGATTTTGCTGATTTCACTTCAAATCTGACAAAAAGGTCCGAATTTTGGACACCATCGGCACAAAAGCCCTTTATCATCTTTTACCTCCAGTAAAAAAAGAAGAAACTATGATCCAATTGATATAATGGAATGGATTGCAAAAGCCATCAGTTTCACGCACAAGCCAATGAGGGACTTCAAAAGCAACACCACTAGCATTCTTTGGTTTATCCATATGCATCAGAAAGTAGGGCATGAAGTGATTTCTCTTTCTCAGCTTCTTTTATTTTTTTTTATTTTTAACTAAACAGTTTACAATAGGAACTATAACCAACCCATTTAACTCGGGTCAGTGTTCAAAATCCATTCCTGGTATTTCGCTAGTCAAAGACAAAGACAAAAATTTCAATGCAAGTCGAGACAAGTGAAAAGGACATATAGAAACATGAGGTTGAACCAAAGGGCTTTTACATGAAAAAAAAAATACACTTGAAAAGTTTCTTAGAAGTCATCTTTTACCTGAAAACAATGAAATAGGTGAGAGACATTAACAAAAATATCTCCATATATCATGTCACTTGCAAATGCTCAGTAAATTTATATAATGAAAAGGTAACAGACAAGCATGGCTTCACCCTACAGGTGTTCTATAAAGACACAGATATATAATGAAAAGCTAACAGACAAGCATAGGATAAAATAGAAAAACCAATAACCAATTGCTCTAACTAGATTTAATGTCAAAGCTACTCTTGGACAAAATTTATGAACCTGAGTGTTAGACTCACAGGTTTTAAATGAGAGCAAATCACAAGGATACTACTAACAGGGAAATTTATATCATGCGACACCAAGCAACAATCTCCTGAAAACTGCATACCTGCTGTTTGATACAGTTTAATGCATGAACATCAAGAATGCTGGATTCTCTTTATACTTTTAAAATTCATGATAATTGATCATCAAAGTTAAACCATGATTTCTTGAGTTTAAAGAATTCACTTTCACTAAGTCAAGAATACCTGGCTTTGTGGTATAAGGATGAAAATGTACATGAACATGTTATAGCCTAGAAATACGACATTGCAATTATTACAAGAATTAGATAGCTTTACTCACCTTTAGAATGCAGAGATGATAACTTGCAAGGCTAGATTTGAAGCCCGCCACTCAAGTAGCAGTACTGCTGTAACCTCATCTACTGATATCCAAATCAATTGGGCTGCAGATCCAGACTCTACTTTCCATTTTTTTTTATGCACTCTGATCACCAATAGACCTTAATAACAATGCTCTGCTATCGTGCAATCTTCTCACCACCGATGGCAGGAGACTTCAACATCGAGTTTCTGAATCTGTGTTAGGATTTTTTTTCTTTAGACCCTTGCGGGGATAAAAGGGAAACAAAGACATCCTTGAGTCTTCCATGCTATAACCCGACACTCAAAGTTGGGGAGTGAGTAATATGTTGATCCGTCACCAGTCAACTTGAGAACAGGATCAGTTCCTGGACCTTTCCTAAAAAAAAGAAACTTGTTTGTTACAATGGGATGAGAAGGTTGGGGAACCGATATAGGTACATATGCATATATTAAAGATCAATCTACAAAATGACTTATGGAATGCAATATCTAATACAACATCTATATGATAAAGGCATAAAGGGTATGTAACATGCAAAGATGGTTTTACAGTAGATTCAAATAATGGGAAAAAGAAAGAAAAAACAATCAGAAGGTTTGAAACAAAATATAGGCAGTATAATGCAGCAAAAGTGAGTTACAGCTAAAATAAAAAAAGAGTAAATGAGTGATTCTCACCTGATTGCAACAGCTTGACCCTTATAGAAAAGCTAACCAAATTGATAATGTATATTATGATGAATTGATTCCAAGTAATGCGCACCACCTGTTATCAACTTTTGATATATACCCATTGTTACGAAGCATAGGAATCAACAAATACGGAGCATCAGACCTGCAGAGTGTAACATATAGCCAATACACCTAAACATTAACTTGCCCCTGTTAACCCAGTATTAACAGACCAAACTATCTAATGATAGCCTTATTACCAACATGGATAACATGAAAATGCTTTGAATCCTGTTTACTCTCCAATCACGTAGGACCACAAGATTTTCTGATATATATATTTTGACACCACAACATTTCTTTGATCGACCAAAGATTTATCTTATTAGAAACAGACAACAAATCTTTTCCTCTGATTTTATCAGATCAGTAGTAGGATAGCAAAAAAAAGAGTTATTGCAGTCTGTTCTGACTATTGTATCAATTATTTTTGCAGGGACACAAAAAGGTGTTTCATCTTCCCTTGATATCCCTCCTGAATATAGGGCGTGGTTTGACCTTCACTGTCAAATAAGCGGAGATGACAAGAGATATACCTGCAAGAGCAAACCACTTAAAAAGACACAAAATATTCTATGAACTATCAATTTGGAGTAACATTTATGAGAGACCAAGTTCGCAATGTAAAAGCACAAAGGGCACCAAACCATGGTGAGAGCCAACTTCCTTCTTACCCAGAGCTGATATGCTAGTGAAGATGTGAGTATGGCGATATATCTAGACTTCTATGTTTCACACATTCTCATTATCATACACTCTTTGATCACCAAAGCCATAAACTACCTTGGTACAACTGGGCATAGGTGAGTTGGAATTCATCTGTTTTGAAAAGAACAAGACAATCATGGATTATGCAGATATGCCTAGACCAAAAATTTCTCGCAGAGAGGCTCACCCATCATACCTAACCTCACATTGCTGCTGACAAATGACTGAACATTGGGATGGATTTCTAGTTTGAACTTAATTGATTCCTTGTCTCACAAACTGGAAATAGATGGCATCCAATGAATATAAACAGAAAGCATCATATGAAATTTAGTGAAAACAAAATAAATCCAAAGATAAAAGAAGTTGTAATATAACACAGAATGGGGATTCGGTGCTAATCAAACAAGAAGAAAAGGAAAATATAAACTAAAAACTAAAATGCAGAATAAGAGTCATAACGAACATTAAGGGGTTCGAAACTATAAGCAAGAAATAATGTGTATCGGACGACTAATCGTAAAAGTTGAAAATCAAATGTAAACGAACATTCAAAACTTATGAAAATTAGAAAGATTCAGAGGTAAATAGCAAGAGAGAAGAAAAAAAGAAAAGAAAAGAAAGGAGAGACGAATGTCGGAGCCAATGTGTTCCGTTGTTATTGCCAAACACAGACTGAAGCTGGTATATGCAGATTGGTGCTGTGTACGAGGCTTGCGGCTTAACTAATGGAGGACATTTCAAAACTAAAAAAAAAAACAAGAGGAAACGAGGAGAAGATCTGATAACGACAGAGAAAATAGGGAAAAAGAAAAGGAAAGAGTAAAGAAATTTACTCACGGTTCGACCAATCGGGCGGTATTCCTCTGGATTTTGCTTGCTGCAGGAGACAAAATTTTCTTCAGATGAATCGATTGCTGCAGGGGGTTGATTAATCCTTCTTTTTGTTGACTGAAGACAAATCAGAGAAATAAGAAGGAGAAGCAGAGGATAAAAGGATAGGATGACAGAAGAGGGTGGAGGGGTGAGACGCGGTGCCAAAAAGGGTTTCTTGAGTGCCCTTTTAAGGAGGAAAAGAGAGGGTTCGAGAAGAAGGGTCGTTTGGGCATCGATGGCAAACGAAGGGGGTTTCGGAGATGGAGGGTTTGAGAAAGAGGGTTTCGGTGGATCAAGGGTGGATGGAAAGTGAAGGTCATTAGTGATGGAGGGCGGAGAAAGAGAGGGCGCGGCCATGGAGGGGAGAGAGAGAGAGGGAGAGAGAGGCGGCCCCCATCTCCTTCTCTGCGAAGGATATTCAAAGAAACCCTAAAAGAACATTTTCGCAAAAGGGGCCCTTAGTTTCAAGATTTTAACAAAGCGGGGGGGGGGGGGGGGGGGGCTTCCTTACCCGATTTTCTAAAAAGTGGTTCTTCAGAAAGAGGCTTTCAAAAACTTTTTTTTTCTATATTTATATATATATTTTTGTTCTTTCTTCATTTTCTATATTTTTTTGATATTTTTGGAATAAAATCCTAAAATCTACGAGAAAACAAAGATTTAAAACTAATTTTTTTGTATTTTTGAGAAATATTTACAAAAGAGGGTTTTTAAGGCTATTTTGGGGAAATTTCTTCAGAAAATGGGTTTGGATCCAAGTTTTGAGGAAATATTCGAGTTTTAAACCTCGAATCGAGGAATATAACGTGATGGATCCAAAAGGATACCAGACGAACTGTCTGAGCCTTTCAAAAGGTTATTTTGGTAATTTTAAGAATTAAAAAAAAAACATTGGACAACGATGCTTAGATTTGGATCTTTTATTTGGATCCGGATCCGAAATTGAGTCAGATATATAAAATGAATTTAATTTCAGTAAAACCTGAGAAATAAAATAGAATTTAGATTTAAAGGTGACTCAATTACTCAGAAAATGGGGTCAGGGGCAAAAAGGGAATATATTAAAGATTTTGAAAATTTTGGGGTGTTCACAATACCAAGACAACATGCTGATAGTGTATAGTGATGAAGTTGTTGGTTACTGTGGAATGCATGGATGGCTAATGAATATGCCTCAAATGAACTGCCAGCTACAATGGAATTCCTGCAAACTGCTTTTAGTGATCAACAGTCAAGAGCCATCTTATCATGTTGAAAGCTTCACCATACGCACATGCATCTGTTAGTAATAGTGAAAAGCCATGACAGGCTTGTCCTAGAAATACATGCATTTGGTATATGGCATAGTCCCTTGATTTCTGCAACTAAGAATCAGGAAATCGATAATATGATGATAGATGATATGAAGTGTATAAGGGTAGGCAGAGATATGACACAGTGACAATGCATATCAAGTGTGAAACTCAGATATATGTGTGGCATGGTGGACTAATCAACAAGATGGTTTGGAAAATAGATACAGGGCATGCAACGTGAGATGGAGTGTTAACAGAATGAGAATGGGTAATAAATTTAAATGTAGTGTCTTTGTTAATGACACCCTTTACTATACGATGAGTCCTATTGGACCTCGTTTAACCCATAATATGATATGCATACGCTATTGTCAAATGCATATGAACGTATAGAGACCCATAATATGCAGAAAAAGTGGAATTAATATTAAGCAGAACACATAAGGAAATGAGGACAGACATACGAAAATGAATAGGCTATCGTCAATGATACAAAAACTTTGTTCACTGCATTTTGCAGAAGATGGAAACATTAATATAAAACAAGATTTTTCCTTTTTTTTTTGTAAAAGTGATTTTCTTAAACAAGAATGCAATCAACGATACCCAATGTGAGATAACCTGGACATGAACATGAAAAACAGTGAGTTGAAGTGGAAACGTTATTCTAGAAATTTTATGATGCTGGTGAAAATCTGATAGAATCTTAGGGGAAATGACAATTTGGTCAAAACATGGTTATTCAAACGAATTGACAACACCATTGCGAGGTGTTATCGGTTCTCAATGTGTTGAAATAAACAAAGATGCAAACCACATCATTAAATGTAATGGATCTGCAGTATATAATGTGAGCATGACGCTTATTTCACCTAAAAGCGAAAGTAAAGAGTCTGTACCTTGGTTCAACAGAGGTTGAGAAGATCCCTTCCTTTTGGTTTTTTGTTGGAGGCTGGTGGAAGTAATCTGTCATCAATGGGAGAAGAAGGGAGATTAAGATGCAGAACAGACCCCCAATCGAGATCCTTTCAGAGGGTTTTGAAAAGATAGCCTGAGAATAATGGAGGAAACAGAGGTATTCAAAGAGAGGGGAAGCCGAAATCCCCAAAATCGATTCCCCCCCTTTTTGCTCCCAACGTGGTTCCCTTTTAAAGAATTTTCAGGAGGTTTTACAAAAAAATCGGTTGTTTTGAAATCTTCCAAAGTGAATTTTGAAAGCATTTGAAAATCTTCAAACAAAATTTTGAAAATTTTTGAAACTCGCCAATCTTTGAAAAGGGGATGGCTGTTTTGTTCTGAAATCTCGGTTCACTTACCTCCAGCTTAGGTAAAGTGAACCCCTTTTTGTGGCTTCATGATGGCTCCATTTGGGGGTAAATAAAAAAAGTAAAAAAAATGGGTATAGGGTTTTTTTCTTTTTCTTTTTTAAGGTGGTGCCACCTTAGCCGGGTTAAGAAAGTTTTTTTGAAATAAACATAAAAAAAAAATTGTTTTTCTTTATAGAAAATTCTAGCATGGCGCCACCTATGTGTGGGCCCACTTTCTTATTTTGTAAAATAAGGAAACAGGTTTTGTGAATTTGTGCCACCCCAGGGTGGGCTCTGTTTGAAAATGAGAGAAATACCTGAGACCTTGAGTGTGATGCCAGTTTGAGGCGGGTCTCACACCATTTATTTGAAAACAAAGAAATAACTTCTTTTTGGGATTTTTATAATACAAAATAAAATTTGGTCTGATTTCAAGAATTTGGAAGGAAAATGGTCCTTCAGGGCAAAGATATATATAAAGAAAATGCAGAGATTTTGTAAAGAAACTCAGGGTCTTTTTGCAAAAGTTTTGAAATAAAATCTTCTAAATTTAAAATGGTGTCCCCTTCTTTCCAACCGACAAAATTTGAAAATCAATATCAAAACTATCCAGATCGTTTTCCTGAGAAGACTTTTTTAATTCGGAGTCCTGGGGGTTAAGACAAGGGAAACTGACTATTTTGAAAAACCCATGGATTTGAAATCGATTTTAAAATATCTAAAACTCGAATCTGGATTGATAATTTTGAAAATCAGAAATTCTGGATCTCGCAATGGCATGCTGTGCAGTGAAATGATATGAAATTCTCATGCGATGATATGCAAAGACATGTCTCATGAAATGCCACTCTGAATCAGGAATTAAAAATTATAGCTTCTTGTCAAGAATAGGATTTTGAAAATTTGCAGTTTGAAGATGCTTCTGAGCTTAAATAGAGAAATTTTGAGACTTGGGAATGAAATTTTAGACTTTCTGCAAGGTCCAATCTCAGAAATGACCATTTTGCCCTCTGGTGATCTTGGAGAACCAAAATGTGATGATTGGTGGAGTTGTCAGGGAGGTGAGTAAAAATTTGGGGTGTTTACAGATGCCCCTCTTTGCTACTAAGCCAGCTTGTGGCCGAGCTTAGTGGCAAAGAAAACACACCAAATTTGGGCTATGTAAAAATGCCCCAGTTAGAGGGATCTGACTGGGTATAGAGATATTAGCCTAGTGAAGATGGTAGATATGAAATGGAGAACGAAGAGGAATAGATTCGCTCTGTGGCAGTAAAGTTCAAGTTTTTGCCCTTAACCTGGATGGGACAGAAAATGCTTCGCATGGGAAAAAGCTCAAGTTTGACCCTTAACCTGCTTGGGGAATGAAATACCTCATCAAAATGAGGCTCAGGTTTGTACCCTTAACCTGATCGGGCGGAAAATGGAATACCTCATCAAATGAGGCTCAGGTTTATACCCCTATCCTGATTGGGTGGAAAATGAAATACCTCATCAAATGAGGCTCAAGTTTATACCCTTATCCTGATTGGGCGAAAAGATGAAATACCTCATCAATTGAGGCTCAGGTTTGTACCCTTATCCTGATTGGGGAATGAAATACCTCGTCAAAATGAGGCTCAGGTTTGTACCCTTAACCTGATTGGGCGGAAAATGGAATACCTCATCAAAAGAGGCTCAGGTTTATACCCTTATCCTGATTGGGCGGAAAGATGAATGGCATCCTCGAAGGAAGAGACCATGATGAAACCTTCAGATTTTGCACAATAAATCCGACAGGGGTTTTGCAAAAGGAAGGAAAATGGAGTCCCTAAAGCTTGAAAAGGGATTGATCTTGGGTGCCTCATTTCTGAGACTAAATAGCTTTTGAAATTGCTTTTTGCGATAAAATGATTGGTGGTTCGACCTCGAACCGAATTGAGACTGTTTGTGGTTGGACAATGGGGACACAGGGAAGTGTGCGAATCTGAGAGCCAAGACGCTCAGATTATAAAAAGAAGGGAAGGAATTTTGAAAACTCCTGCAATCAAGTCCTAAAAGAGGGATTGAAAATGGTGTCAGGATGTATCAAAAGCGGGCATCAAGCTTTCACTTCACGTCAGGATAGCTAGAAAATATTGTCAAAATATTGAGACTTTTGTTGTTGATTCAAAATATTTGAAAATGAGGTACATTGTTGTAAAAATATTCCTTCTTTTCTACCTGAAGTATTACCTCCAAACGAGATTGACTTCATAGAATCAAGATTCTGAATTCAAATTGCTTGCGATTGACCTTCTTCTAGGAAGCCATCAATTTCCTTGATATGAACAGGAAAGAGAATTTGATATTATGAAAGCAATTGATGAAAGGATATTGATAATAGAATTTCACAAATTTAAAGAAGATTCTTGATAGATTTGTGTGAATACCCCAAATTTTTCAAAGATTTGCAAAAATGACCTTTTTGCCCCTGACTCCATCTTCTGAGAAAATCAAAGCGATTTCAAAGCTAAATTTCAGTCATTCTTAAGATTTTTGGAATGAATTCCATATTGATATACTCAAAATTCAATTCCGAATCCAAACCCAGTGTTTTAAATCCAAATCTGAGCCCCTTTGTCTGATTTCCAAATTAAAATTACAAAAATACCAAAAATGGTTCTAAATGGCTCGGGCAATTCATTAGGCACTCTGTTGAATCCCCAACCCCATATTTCTCAGTTCGAGGTTGTAAACCTCGAATATTTTCTAAAAATTCGGACATAAATCCACTTTCTGAAGAAATTTTCTCAAAAATCGTCTTAAGTTCTCAGAAAAACTCCCTTTTGTAAATATTTTTACAAAAACACAAATAAAATAGTTTTAATCTTTGGTTTCTCGTAAAACTTTAGGACTTTATTCTAAAAATGCAAAAAATGGAAAAATAACATAAAAAACCAAAAAAAATGGGAAAAATTACAAGAAAAATGAAGGATTTTTAAGCATTTTGAAACCATTTTGCCGAAAATCTCATTCTCTAACCATTTTTACAAAAATTTCTTAAAAGGAGTCCTCTTATTGGAAAAATGAGAAATTCTACAACGGTTTGCTCCCGCGCCTCCCTTCTCTCGTTCACCATCGTTCATCTTCAACAATCTCTGCATTCTCCCCCTTTGATCTTCAACAAACGGCTTCTCGAATTTTCCTTCTTCTCTTTAAAGAGGGCATCCCTCTTCTTCCTTCAGGCATCCACTAGACTCATCTTCACGCTGCAATTTTTCCTCCCACATCATCGATTTTTTTTTCTCTCCTTGGAAGACATCGAGTTTCTCGGCAGAACCCATGGCAATCCATGAACTTCATCGATGATCAACATCTCTTCATCCCAGTCATCGAGTTTTTTTTTCCTGCAAAAACCCATTACAATCCGCCATCATCGAGGATAAGAAGAAGAATCCCTCTGCAAATTATTCCCTCTGCAGTCACCCGTAAGGAATTCAGTTATCTGCAAACAAGAATTCGAACAATTCGCAACATCCAGGAGGTGCTGCTCCTCTCTTCTTAAGTTCCTACTTCAACTAAAAAATTCGTTTGATCTTTCAGACAAGAGTGGAACTTGTATCCTTTTCTCATTACTAGCATCTAACTTCTTGTCATTACATCAACAAAGTCCAGAAATAATTTAGAGGAGGGTCCATCGCTCTGCTCGGACCTGCTTACCAACTAACTGAAGAACAATCTGGTTGGAGAGAATCGGTTGAGAGTTCTACTTACCCTCATTGAGAAACTTCTGATTAAAGGCAAAATACCTTCTTTCCTTTTGTTGTTTTTGTTGCTTGTTGCTAAATAATCTTCTAGATGACTGTTTAAACATCAAGTTATTAGCTCTTAATATCCTTTCCAGTTACTGTTGGTAACTTGTTGAGTGTTGTAAGCACCATTCCAATAAGTACTTTGTTCAGTACCTGACCAGACCAATTCCACTCTGGGAATGGAATGCATTGTTGATTCAGGTGCTGCTCTGGTTTTGTCATTAAAACCAGGAAAAATTGCAATAATAAGGTCATGGATATATATTTGGAGTTTGCAGGCAATTTTCAACAGAGTAAAAAGTGAAGTTCATATCTTCATTTGTCAGAAAAAGGTTTTAAGTGGTGTTGGTTAGGGAGTTTGTGGTATACCAAATGTCTGTAAGAGGGATTGAGTTTCACACTAAGGAATCCCCACACGCCATTACGAAGTTGGCAGATGGTTCATTAGCACTAAATATATATATATATATATATATATATATAAACAAGGGTACTTGCGATGGTTTCTTACATGTCATATTTGCCACTGGTGCAAGACCAAATACAAAAAACTTGGGCCGGGAGGAAGTTGGTGTGAAAATGACAGGCAATGATGCAATTGAGTGGCATTAATGGAAGGTGGGGCATTTGCAAAAATTTGAGATTTGTATATCTTCACTGTGTATATCTTCTGCAAAAGCTTGTATGTCATCTGATTATTATGTCAAAATTCATGTGTTAGTCTAAATAGACCTTGACATTTACATTCCATTTACCCCATCCGTATACTCTATGCTTTAAACAACATATAGGCATCTGGCATCTATCTTCAATCATTCCTGTATATCACTTCACAACACAGTTGCATTCTTGGTCTCCACGAAGTGTCAGCATACTGCATTGCATTGTCTTCACTATATGTACATATACCATGTCACTTTTATTACTTTGGCTTCCAGCTCCCAGCATACACCACTCACTCTCACCTGCATCTTTACCTTGCCCATGCAATATTGCTTCATCCATATCATTAGCACCTTGTTCACTTGCGGCTGTCATTAGCTGCAACAATTTCTCCACAGCACCACATATAAAATTTACTCTCAACACACTCTGTGTTGTTACCTTTAGCCATTTTGTTTCTACACTTTCACCATAACCAGTAGGTGATCATAAGCATTCACTCGGTGGCATCTCACTGTGTATATATCCACTTTAGGCATTGACATCTCGTCATACCCTCATATTTCAAAATATCCACAGCCCCTACTGCTGTGAACCACCTACACCAGAGCCTCTACCATAGTATCCTGTTCAGTCCATGCACACACCCCTATTCAGCCAGCATGCGCTACCTTTAAGGTACTGCTGCAAAATCAGTCCTCTGCAACCCTCCTTTTGTTTTGATTTACTCACAACAGCATCATAATTGTTGTATGCCATTTATTTTTGCATAACCTTATTCACAGCATCATAAAACCGCTGCAGATGCTGTGCACCTCCACCACAACATTTCCCCTATCACCTGTAACCGATTACCTACTTACCTGTCATTTTTATACTTCATCTCACTGCGTTATTAACCCTGTGCACTCCAACTATCAACCTTACTTCCCCAGCCTTCACCATTGCTGCACATATGCCATATATATTTTTAAATGATCATTGTTGTACCCTACCAATAGCAGTGCATCTAGGAGTTGCCTCTCTCCAGCAGATTTCATTGTATTAAATATCCACTTTATTCATGTTTTGACACTATCATACATGCATACATCTTATTAGCCATATACCTGTAAATTGCCCCTTTTAAATTATCATTTTCATGGGTATGCCTGAGTGTTTTATTAGTTAGACTCAATGTGATGTAGGTTGTCTCCTATATATATATTTTTTATATGATACTAATCCTGTTTTGCAGAAAATAGGCAATGTTACCCTCCTTCTGAGATTAGAAGCCTTGTAATCATAAGTGTTGTAATAGCTAGATCTAAATGAGAAGTTACATTCCATGTTTTAGATAGAATGTATGAGCATTGCAAATATCATGAATCACTTGTTTTTCATGCATTTTGCCTTTATTTATCAAATTCTCATAAATGGCAACACGAATGGCACGTGCACCATTTCGTAAGAGGTAAATTAATCCTAAGTTGATGATTTACATCAACGGCCATAGTCGGGATGTAAACAAAACTTAGTATTTTTATCTTTTATAAAATAACACTGGATCCACACTAGATCCTTTTCAAAAACCATCATATTTTCTGTAAATATTTTTTTCTTTTATCAGAATTTAATTTAAAATTAATTCAATATACATACCAATGACCATAGTCAGGGTATATTGAGAGTTAATTTCATTTTAAATTCTATAAAAGCACCAAAAAATGTATTTTATTCTTCACTTGAATTTAAATGTGGTTACTATATAATATATTCAATGACCATAGTGAGGGATATATTATATCTTTCAACCTCATTCTTAATTCATTTAAAGAATGGAATAACTTTTCAAAATCCAATTTCAATTATTTAGATTCATTCATTTAGGATAAAATTGCATTATATTTTAAAAATTCTTTTAAAAACCCAAGTGATTTTGAACATCTTTTCTATTTCAAATTCCAATTCTATTTCAAAGTCTCATTTGACTTTGGAATTTCAAAACCATTTTATTCAAACTCCAAAATTTTAATTCAAATAAAAAATTCAATTTCAAAGTTCAATTTAAACTTTGAAATTTTTGATTCATTCTCAAAATTAAGTTCATCTTCTTATCTCCAAACTCAAAAACCACAGTTTGAGATTGATTCTGAATCTCAAAAGCTTGACCTTTTCTAAATTTTAAATTCATTCTGGGTTTTCAAAACCCAGATCCATATTCAAAAGTCCCATTTGGACTTTCAAAGCCCAAATCCAAAGTTAAATCAACTTGGATCTAGATTTTCAAGTATGAATCTCCACTTTTTTTTGATCTCAGACTTCAGATCCCAAAATCCATTCTAGGATCCAGAATCCCATTCACCTTGGATCTCAAAATTCAGATCCAATTCTATTTTTAGGATCAAGAACCAATGCTACTTTGGATCTCAGACTTCAGATCCAATTCCATTCTAGGATCCAGAACCCAATTCTACTTTGGATCTCAGACTTCAGATCAAAATCCATTCTAGGATCCAGAACCCAATTCTACTTTGGATCTCAGACTTCATATCCAAACCCATTCTAGGATCCAGAATCTAATTCCATCTTGGATCTCAGATTACAGATCCAAATTCCATGTAGGATCCAGAATCCGATTCCACTTTGAATCTCAGACTTAAGATCCAAAATCCATTCTAGGATCCAGATTTCAATTCTACTTTAGATCCAAGTTTCATTTAGGATCCAGAATTCATTTCCATTTCAGATCTCAGATTTCAGATCCGAATTCCATTCCTTCGGATCCAATTCTATCCTAGATCTCATATTTCATATCCAAATTTCCCTTAGGATCCCAAATCCAGAATTCAGTTCATCTTGAATTTCAACTCTATTTAGAGTCCAAACTTTTGATTCAAAATTCCATTCTGAACTCCAAATTTAAAAAAAAAAACAAAATTCTATCTCCGAATCTGAATTCCATTCCAAGTTTTACCTTGAATCCAAAAAAAATTAATTCTATTTCTCAATTCTATTCTGATTTCTCAAATCTTATCTCAATTTCAAGCTTTATAATTGAAATTCAAATTACATCTCTATCCTGATTCAAAGCCCTAATTCAAAATCCATTTATGACTTCGAATTTTTCTTTCTTCTTCTTTTATCTCAAACTTCAAAATCATCTCTTCCCAAATCCAGATTTATTTTTCCAAGCTCTTGATTTCTTCAAAAACTTAGAACTTTAAATCTCAAAAGTTCTAAGTTAGAAAACATTTTCTTCACTCTATCATCATTCATCTCAAAAAAGCACTTGGGAAATTTTCAAAATCCTTTTCGAAAGAGCATACATCTTTGCATTTGCACAAGCATGATTCTTTGTGCATTTAGACTTAGAATAAAATTTTAGATAATTTCTTAGCATAGCAAAATGCATGAATTCAACCCTTGGTTCGATTACCCCTGGTAAAGGCGCCAGGAACGGTCGAACCTCGTACCGACGAGCGGATCTCGTCTCCCAGTTTTCCCGCAAAAGAGTTCCTCTTCCTCTTCTTTTCTTTTCTCTTCTCTTCTCTCTTTCTTTCCGTCTTCTATTTTCTCTCTTCAAAAAGGAGGACATAGAGGTTGGAAAGGAAAAGAGAAGGAAGAGAGAGAATATTATGAGAGAAAAAAATTTGCGATGATCACAGTTTTGGCGACCGTGATGGGACACGTCTTCGTCCGGTCGAATTATGCCTTTTTTTTTTGCTTTGATATTATCTAAGTCTTTATTCTTCGAATGTCAACTTCATTTCCATGCAAACCTTAGGAGCCTAGACTCTGTCCTAAGCTGACATCATTGCATATAGGATTTAAGTATGGTTTGGTAGGACCATATTGAGGAGATTATTCCATGCTCACATTAGATCTAGGTCTGAAATACAACTCTCCTTAATTTTAGGGATTGAATGCAAAACAATGTATGCAAGTGTATGCTTCTCTTCATTTTAATCTATCTCTTTAGGACTTGCATTAGAGCCATCTGATTTCTTGCATGTTAAGCATATTTTGAAAACCTCCCTACCTATATTTGTCCTGGTCTTCACGTTGCTGGGCTATCTCACTGAACCATAGTTTGGAAGAGAGCCTCACAACTGGGCCACTTATTTGGGTTTGTGCATGTGAACACCCCAAAATTTTCAAAATCTTTTAAATATTCCCTTTTTGCCCCTAATATCATTTTTGAAGCAATTGAGTCATTTCAAATCTAAATTCAAGTTCATTTCTCTAGTTTTATTGAAATTAAATCCATTTCATATGTTTAAATTGATTTCGGATCTGGATCCATTGTCCAGATCCAAATTTGAGTCTCCTTATTCAAATTTTAAATTAAAATTATAGAAAATACCAAAAATAGTCTTTAAATAGCTCAGACAGTCCATTCGACATCCGTTTGGATCCATCACGTTGTATTTCTTGATTCGAGTTTCAAAAACTCGAACATTTTCTCAAAACTTGGGTCCAAACCCATTTTTCTAAAGAAATTTCCCCAAAATAAACCTGACTTTTCAAAAAAGCTCTGCTTTTGTAAATATTTTCAAAATTTCGTAAAAAAGTAGTAAAAAATCCTTAGTTTCTAGAATTTTGTCTTAAAAAAGTACAAAAAAATATATATTTAAGAAAAGAACAAAAAAAAATAATAAGAAATTAAAAAAAAATCCAAAAAATTTCAGAAACTATGTAATCTACCCTCTTTTTTTAAAACTTTTTTTTAAAAACCCTCTCTTGAAACCTCTTTTTGAAAAACAAAAACCATTTTTTAGGAAATTTCTGAAAAGGAGCCCCCTCTTTGCAAATTGGAGAAAATGGCAACGACCATCCTCCCGTGTGCCCTCCATCGCCTCCTCTTCCGTTGGATCTCCCTCCATCTCCAACAAATCCTCTCTCTCGAAGGCTCTTCTTCACTCTTAAAAAGAGGATCACGCAGAGGGAGCAGAGGCCGTCTCCTACCTCTCCATCCGCCATCCATTAACGCATTCTTCTTCCCCTCGATCCCCTCCTTTTCAGCAACATCAGAGGATCTTCCAAGCAAAGCAGAGAGAAGACTCTTCAGAACTTCAATAACATCCAGGTAAGTTATCATTCGACCTTCATTCTGGTTCTTTTTCGCTTTAACTTCCCCTAAATTTTCTCATTTCTAACCCCGTAAATGCACTTTCGAGGGTGCTGGGTTGCTCTTATCAACATAAGCTCCTCTCCTGTGCAATAGCAAATGGAGTAATCATGCTCCAACATTTTTTTTACTGCGAATTTTCAGACTGAGGCTGCCGGATTCCATAATCTAGCAGGGTTCACCCGAATCTCAGTCCAGATTTCCTGCTGAATCTTGCCTTCCTGTTGAGTTTTGGTAAACTTCGGACTTCCCCTTTTCTGTCGTTACTTCTGTATTGAAATTCGATTCTCTTTTCTTTTCTTTTTTTTGATCGATGTATTTCATTAAGCACCTCTCTCGTATTCACCCTGATTTTGAGAAGTATTGGATTCCTTTGTTTTATTTTTAGCCTTATATCGATGCCTTTACCTCTGTGTATCCTTGACATCAGAAGCATCAGAGCAAGGGATATGCCAAACGGTGATCCCAGATCGTGTGTGCTATGCCTTTCATTGGATCTTGATCAGATGTATATGAGCATCCCCATTGTTTTGGTCTCCATGCCTTGTAAAGATTGAGAATATGATGCGTCATATGCTCTGATCTCTGTCTCAAATGTTTATAACATTGGTGATTACATCGCTATTCTCGGTGAGGATGTATTGATGTAATTTTTGTTCAAATATGTTTTAATGGAAGTTTTCTGCTCAAATAAATATCTCACAAAATTACTGCGATTTTGCCCTCTGTCTCATCACTTTTTTTTTCTCTCTCTTTCCTACCTCTAATTTTACAGTAGAATCATAGTATACATTGATTTCACTGTAAGATCCTGGGTTATACATACCATAGAGATGCTTTATTTAGATGGTGAAGTCGAGTTAATGGCTCTCACACAATATATATCTCTGGGTTGAACTTATATCCTACACTTCTCCAATTGCGTTCATGTATTTCTAATACCGAGCGGTCACTTCAAGCATGAATCCACTCAGGATCCTGCTGCCTCAGAATGGTTTGTTGTTACTGTAACTAATTCGTTTCAGCTATTTTGGCAATTTCTGTAGCATAATGCTCCATCATATGTTAATCACAGGTTTGTGCGATATCCTATCAATGGTTGTATGTTTCCCTTAATATTTATGCTTTCAACCTGTAGCATATCTCTCTTCTTAAAGTAGTCTTTGTTTCTCTTCTTTCTTGCTCTGCAGAAAATTTTCTTACTTTACTCTTTTTTTCTCTCTTCAGGACACTAACAAGCCTTATCTCCAGGGGAATTGAGATATTGTGCCCATTTACAAATAAGGTTAAGTCCTGGGTTGTTATTTTAGCAAATTCTGCAATAGGGTTAACTTTCTTTTCTTTTTTTTCTTTTTTTTTTGGCTAATGATGGTATAAATTCAGTATGATAGGTTTTTCTCACCATCACTGAGTGCACTATTCATCATTCACAAGTCCTTCATTATTTGCTTTTCTGTTAATGTTAAAGGTTAAGACTCTTGTACGTAAGAATTTTGGGGCAGTGCCTTGAATAATTGAAATCATGTTCCAGATTATGCTTTCGTGGATTGCTTCTTTTGGGTTTAGCTGGATCTTATACAACTCCCCTCACACTCATCATTTATATCCTGTATAATGATCTCCCTATCATCACCTTCACAGCCTGAGCATTTTTACTTTCTGCGTTGCTGGAACTCTTTTTCCTATTACCTACACTTGTAGCTCCTATATCATTATCACCTTTCAACAACAACACCCTGTTGTCATGCAGTCACAACACCACTACATAATACCAACTTCGGCCACATGTCATTGGCGTCTCCCTAATCACCTATACCCATTGCTTTTCTAACATCCTTCACTGCCCTGTACACCTGCCAAACCTGAAAGGATCACAGGATAAGCCAGCAGCCCGTTGTGGAGAAGATGAAAGAGTCAATCCTTCATAAAATTTTCTCATGCATTGGCTAAACTGATATTCACTAAAGCTTTGCCACAGAGGATGTTGCTTCCCTATGGTTCCTTTGCAAACAGGAAGCCTCGTTTTGACATGCTCTTTTCAACCATATAGAGGATTCATTGCATCAAGTGGACGGATGGCTTGGAGATAGCCATATTGAAGGGCACGTTAAACCAATTATCAACAGAAATTTCACTATATGGAATAAGCTATTATTGCATGAGAGGGAGGGCCTACAGGAACCTTTGAAAAGGCAGAGTTTTCAATTTGCTCATGCTGAAATAGTTGTTCCCTTGGCAGCAACTAAATAGTGACCACACAACTTTGCTCCCCTCCTTGGTTATCATCGACAATAATGATATACCTATACTGTTACTTCCCAACTTCCAAATGCATTACATGACCGAGGTTTCCTTCCACTGCTACAGTGCCATTCACAGTAGCCACACCTTCTTTCTCAGTTACACCTTCCACTCACTACTATACGCACCTATGCATAACCCTTCGTGCACTCCTCTTTCACGACATCTCTGTCACTGCTACCATGTTCTAGCACTCATCGCCATTTTCCATCACTTACAGCTGCTCTAATACAATGCCCCAGCTGCACCTTTGCAGCATCACCTTGCATCTTCACAATCACCATTGGCTGCAAATTGTAGCATGCATAGCAGCAACTTCCTACCAGCTGTAGCTTTTCCATAAGATCCGTGGCAGGATTAACACACTGCTATGATGCATCCCTTGGCGCTACAGTAGTGCTGGGCATAGCAGCAGCATCTTTTTCAACATGATACAACAGACCAATGTTCTGCTGTGAAGGAATCGGCAAATATCAGGGTTACAAGACAGCTGGAATAATGTTGATGGTCCACGTATGAAATTGAGCAAAATTTTGCTCCCCTTTGCTAATAGGCCTAAGTCAGCATATCATTCATACCTCCACCTAAGTTCATTCACTGCATCCTAGTTGCACCCATCTTCCTGCAACTACACCAACACTTCACTATAGCATGCCCGACACAATTGTTTATATTAAGGCACCTTACAGCCCTGCCTTGCCATTGATTGTCATATTCAGCACCTCCTGCTATAAGCCAGCACCATGTTCAAAGCCAATATTTGACTCAGCAACATGTCCAACAAACTCAGCCAAGATCATCTGTGGTTTCATCCACTGGGGCATCACATCTGCCTTTTCTAAATTGCAAATAATCTCAGTGCCCATAGGTCTCAAACTCATGCATGGATTGGAAATACTGCAGAATGAACACAAGTATCTGGCTAGCTTGGATCATCTCCATGATGAGTAAATTTTGGCCTTTGTTTCTTTTAGTTTTCCAGTAACCATTTCATTATAGAATTCAATAGTGGTTGGTTCAATCAGTAGCAGTTACATTGAAGATAGCTGGCCCATATCTGTCACATGTTACAACCAATCCTCACATTCACCATTTCATCTATATATATATATATATATATATATGCATGTCCATATGTATACAAATACATATCAATTTCACCTTTTTCCACAAATTTGAACCTTAATATTTTGACATGTGAGCACTTTTGCCATTGACATCCATACAATATGTGCACTTTTCTTCCATTTTTCATATTAACCCAGTTGCTTTGCAGGAAATATATGGAAAATATCATTACTTGGAGTTGTAAATTCGATTCTATATGTTGTAATAAGTTAGATCTTAATGAGAATTTTCATTTTCAGCTTTTAGATAGAATGAATGAGCATAGCAATGTCATAAATTGCTTGTTTTCATGCATTTTTTTCTTTATTTCTCAAAATCTTACAATGGTGAAACATGAATGGCACGTGCACCATTTCGTAAGAGGTAAATTAATCCTAAGTTGATGATTTACATCAACGGCCATAGTCGGGATGTAAACAAGACTTAGGATTTTTATCTTTTATAAAATAACATTGGATCCACACTGGATCCTCTTCAAAAATCATCATATTTTCAAATATTTCCTTATTTTATTAGAGTTTAACTTAGAATTAATTCAAAATATATACCAATGGCCATAGTCAGGGTATATTGAGAGCTAATTTCATTTTAAACTCTATAAAAGCACAAAAATATGTTTCATTCTTCACCTGAATTTAAATATAGATTATTATATAATACATTCAATGACCATAGTCAAGGATGTATTATATCTTCAATCTTGTTTTAATCCATTTAAAGAATGGAATAGCTTTTCAAAATCCAATTTCAAAGATTCTTTAAATTCATTCATCATATAGGATAGAATTGCATCATATTTTCAAAATTCCAAGCGATTCTTCTTCTTCATTTCTCAGATCAAATCTTATTCAAATCCAATTCTATCTCATTTCAAGATTCAAAATGTCAATTTCAAAGTCCAATTTGACTTTGAAATTCCAAAATCATTTTTATATTCAAAACTTCAAATTTCCAAATTCAAAACAGATTTCAAAGTTCAAATTGACTTTGAAATTCCAAATTCATTTTATATTCAAAACTCCAATCAAAGTTCAATTTAACTTTGAGATTCTTGATTCATCTTCTGAATTTAACTCCAAATCCATTTTAGGATCCAGGATTAAACACTCATATTGGATCACAGACTTCAGATCCAATTCCTCCTAAGGATCCAGACTCCAATTTCACTTTGGATCTTAGACTTCAGATCCAATTTCCTTATAGGATCCAGAATCCAATTTCACCTTGGATCTCAGACTTCAGATCCAAATCCATCTTAGGATCCAGAGTTTAACTCTACATTGGATCTCAGACTTCAGATCCATTTCCATTTTAGGATCCAGAATTCGATCACATGTAGGATCTCAGACTTCAAATCCAAATCCATCTTAGAATCCAAAACCCAATTCTACATCGGATCTTAAATCCATTTTTGAGATCCAATTCCATTTTCAGATCTCATCTGAACTCCCTAAATCCATTTCTATTCTTAAATACCATTTGATCATCTCAAATCCATTCTAAACTTAAAAATCCAAATTCAATTCCATCTCAAGTATTCATTTCCTTTCCTAAATTCAAATTCAAATTCAAAATCTATTTCTTTGAAACTTCATTTCCTTTCATTTCAAAGCTTCAAGTCATTCTTTTTCATTTATTCTTCCAACTCTGATTTACTTCAAAAACTTAGAACTTCTCTGATCTATCTCAAGTTCAAACATGTCTTCACTCCATTATCAAGTTCATCTCCGGATACTTGGAAATCTTCAAAACATGCTTTTCAAAATAGCATACATCTTTGCATTGCACAAGCATGATTCTTTGTGCATTTAGAGTTAGAATAAATTCTTAGATGATATTTAGGCAAAGCAAAAGGCATAGATTTGATCCTTGGTTCGATTACCCCTGGTAAAGGCGCCAGGAACGGTCGAACCTCGTACCGACAAGCGAATCCCGTCTCTCCATTTTCCCGCAATATTTTCAAAATGGAGGCGAGTTAATTTTCTAAATATTTTCAAATCAAGGTCAAGTGAGACCGTGCAAAAGAGTTCCTCTTCTCTTTTTCTTTCTTTTCTTTTCTCTTCTCTCTCTTTTCTTTCTTTTATTCTTCTCCCTTCAAAAATGAGGAAAATAGAGGTTAGAAAAGGAAAAGAGAAGGAAGAGAGAGAAACCATAAGAGAAAAGAATTTTTTTTTGCGATGATCACAGTTTTGGCGACTGTGATGGGACCTGTCTCCATCTGATCGAATTATGCTTTCGCTTTGCTTTAATATTTTCTAAGTCTTTATTCTATAAATGTCAGCCTCATTTCCATGCAAACCTTAGGAGCCTAGACTCTGTCCTAAGCTGACATTATTGCATATAGGATCTAAGTATGGTTTCGTAGGACCATATTGAGGAGATTATATCCATGATCACATTAGATTTAGGTTGAAATACAACTCTCCTCAATTCTAGGGATTGAATGCAAAATAATATATGCAAGTGTATGCTTCTCTTTATTTAAATCTATCTCTTTAGGACTTGCATTAGAGCCTTCTGATTTTATTGCATGTTGATCATGTTTTTGAAATCATTCCTACCTATATTTGTCCCAGTCTTCACGTTGCTGGGCTGTCTCACTGAACCATAGTTCGGGAGAGAGCCTCACAACTAGACCACTTATTTGGGCTCGCGCCCCACTACCACGTACCTAAGGGCCATATTCCGAGGTATATCGGTAGGTGCTCAAGGATGTTGGGAAGCCATTACCTTAGAACCGAAGAGATATCTTATATGCCACGTACTTCGAGCTTCGGCTTGAGTATATCGGCATAACTTGATTGGAATCAGATGATCTAAATCTTAGAGTTAGGATTAAGGTCCTATCAGCCATTTCAAATATTGCATATAGAGTCAGCTTTAGGGAATGTTGTTTGCGCATCCTTGCTTGTATGTCTATGATTGAATAATATTACGTATATATATCCTCCTTATATTTTCCAAAACCCTGGGTATATATTTCAAATTTCCTCTTTTTAAAACCCAGGTGTATTATTCTTTCTCTTCTTCTTCTTCCCTAAAATTCTTCCAAATTCTTCTGATCCTGCCTGCAAGTTCTTAAAATTTTAAATCTTTACCATTCATCCTCAAAATTTCATTTATTCTCTTATTTTCTTCTGATTTTATATTCTTGTTTATATTTTCATAAAAATCTCTTTCCGTCAAGAGATATCCTTTTCAAAATAATATTTTCTTCTTCATATTTTCAGTTGGTTACTCTCCCTTGTATAGTAAACAGCGCAATTGTCACAAATTTTGTGGCGACTCGATCCCTAGTAATGGGACACAATTGTTTAGATTTCAAAACCTAAATCCTTCCTCTTGTCAAAACTTCTCCAAAAAGTTTCTCTGGTCTAAAAACCTCCTCTTTCCTCTATAGAGAGATCACTGATATCCGAAAATGGTTACGACAAGAGCGGGAAAAGAAACAGTTCCTCAACTCAGCGACAGTGAGGCGGAGGAGATAAGCTCTCCTAAATCAGTCAGGGGACAGAGTCAGAACAAAGGAGATGACATTGACCCCGCTATGTATGATATGTTCCAAAAGATGATGGCAAGGATGATGTCAGAGCAAGCCGAGGCCAAGCTGAAAGAGGCAGTTCCTAAAAGCAAGCTGAGGAAGAAGCCTGTAAAGAAGCAAGTCAGAATCATCAAAAAGAAGGTGCAGCCAGACACTGCTTCTGACGAATCAGAGTCAGTCGAGGAAGAGTCATAAGAGGAAAAGCAGATTGTCTACAAACAGAATCTTCCAAGGCAGTCCATAAAAATAGCTGCAGAAGAGCCTGAATCCGTCAACAAGCCCAAGTCTGGGGCTCCAGCAGAAGACCTGATGAGCAAGCAGATGAAGGAGATGAATCGAGCTATTAAGGATATTCAAGCCAAGAGTAAGGGCAAGCAGACCTACACCGGCGAAGATTTTTATGATGGTCTAGATGGGGATGATAACCTGGAGAATCTTCCCCGCAAGTTTCTCAAATTTGACGGGACTGGCAACCCTAAAGCCCACCTGGCCACATTTTATGCAGAGTGCAGCCGTTTCAGGAAAGATAACAGGGCTTTGTTTATCTGTTTTTCCCACAGTCTGGAGGGTGTAGCAGCCAGATGGTATGTTGATCATGTGAATCCTATCGAACTACGAGAGTTCGATAAGGTAGTAAATCTGTTCATCGAGCGCTTCTTATTCAACACTGAAGCCTCACCTACATTAAATCATCTTTACAACCTGAAGCAAGGAGAGAATGAAAGAGCAGGTGATTTCATTCACAGGTGGAGAAGCACCTGTAATAAGATGAAGGTACCCATTCCGTAGGAGCACGCATTGCAGGTGATCCTCAATAATTTCTCTCAGCCCATAAGGAGCCTCATCGCCACTTCCCCAGCGAAATCCTTCATCAAGTTGATTGAGCGAGCTGAATGGCTCGAAGCAGGAATAGAAAGCAGACTTTACGAGGGCACGCCTCTGGTCAAGAATGTCCAAGACCAGAAGAAGAAGGCGCAGTTTGCTCATTCAGTTGATACCTCCTGCAATAATCTTGGCAGCAGCAGCAAGGGAAACAAGAACAACAGTGGCAGTGGTCCGAGATTAGATCAAGGCAAGGGGCAGACGGAGAAATCCTTTAAAAACAATGATAAACCGCTTCCAATTGGCTTTCAACAAAAGGGTGATATGCAAGAGAAGCCCAAGTACATTAAGTGGGAGAAAGATCGAGTCTTCACTCCGTTATCTGAGAGTTTAGAAGTGATTATGAATTACCTTTTGAAGCACAGGATGATCCAACTCCCTAAGATCGCAGATCCTCCCGTAATGTTGGGAAAATTCAAGGACCAATTTTGCAAATACCATAGGGCAACGAGGCATGACATGGAACATTGCTTCGTCCTCAAGCATATGATACAAGACTGCATCGATAGAAGTGAGCTGATAGAGGACGAGGAAGAAAAGCAGCCAGCAGTCCTGACAGAACCATTCCCGGACCACTCGAAGAATTAATAAAGCCAAAGTTTTTTTGTTTGCTTTCGTCTCTTTTTGTCAGTTGTCTTGTAGGGGCTAGTCAGCCCAGTCTTCTATGAGTCTTTTTCTTTTTAAGTTCTTGTAAATATTCAGTTGTTATCAAACCTTTGCTTATCAAATGAAATGTCAATTTCCTTTATATCTTTTTCTTTTCCCTTCGCCATACTGGGGCATTTTAATTCATGTTCTTTTTCGAAATGCGGGACAATCCTGACATCATTCATGAGAGAAATGATATTACCTATGAGGGCTTTTCAAAAATCATGAAATTTTGAAAATCTTCGTTATGACCAAAGAGTTCAAATATTCTTTGGTCCAACCTTTGTCAAAAATCAACCCTCGTGTTGATCATATCTTCAAAAATAGGTTTTCGAACCATTGCATTGGCAAATCAACCCTCGTGTTGATCATGTTTTCCAAAATAGATTTTTTTGAACCATTGCATTTAATGATCAACCCTTGTGTTGGTCTTATCCTCCAAAAATAGGTCTCAAATCTTGTGTTGATCATATTTTCCAAAAGTGGTTTTTCAAAACCGTCACATTTAAAGATCAACCCTTGCGTTGATCTTATCTTCCAAAATGGGTTATAAATCATCATATTCAAAGATCAATCATTGCATTGGTCTTATCTTCCAAAAATGGGTTTTAAATCATTATATTCAAAGATCGACCCTGTGTTGGTCTTATCTTCCAAGATTGGTTTTTTAAGCATTACCTTCAAAGATCAACCCTTGTATTGATCTTATTATCAATTTTGAACTGTTATTTTTAGAAATCAGATCTATTGTTGACCTTCTTCTTCAAAATTAGCTATTCAAAACCATTGCCTTCGATAATTAACCCTCATGATGATCTCTCATGTTTGATTTAAAGGATCAGATCTCGCGCTGATCATTCTTCTTGTGGTGGATTTTCTTCCCCCAAAATGATTTCTCATTTATTTTTTTAATAAACATTTTCCTTCCAAGATCCCATATGCAGGTAGGATCAGAAAAACTCCTTTTTCTCAAATCTTATAAATTTTCAGTTAATTTTTGGTATTTTTAATCTGTTTCATTCATTTTATTCATATTTTATCAAGTTTACATCAATTTTATCAAGTTTAATCAAGTTTATCAAATATTTCCACAAATTCCATTAAATTTTATCAATTCTTATACCCTTTCAGGTTAAGGGATAAACCTGATGCCTCTTTCCCATGAGGTATTTCCTTTATTCTTTTACCCTTTCAGGTTAAGGGAAAAACCGGACCCTCGTTGTCCGAGGTGTACCCTTTCAGGTTAAGGGATAAACCTGACCCTCGTTGTCCGAGGTGATACCCTTTCAGGTTAAGGGATAAACCTGACCCTCGTTGTCCGAGGTGTTCCCTTTTCAGGTTAAGGGATAAACTGACCCTCGTTGTCCGAGGTGTTCCCTTTTCAGGTTAAGGGATAAACCTGACCCTCGTTGTCCGAGGTGATACCCCTTTCAGGTTAAGGGATAAACCTGACCCTCGTTGTTCGAGGTGCTCCCATTCAGGATAAGGGAAAATTCTGAGACCCCTTGTAGGAGCAACAACGCTACCTATGAGAATTCTTTTGTAAATACAAGTTTTGTTAATCTTTATTGATTTTCTAGATTTATATCAATTTGCCTTCGCTAAATTTTCTTAAATTCTATTCTTGTTCTGTAAACACACCAAATTTTTACCTTCATCCAGTGTTTGTCCATTTCATAAGTCATCACAGATCATTGCATGTCATTGCACGTATTCTGCATAGCATTGTATGACATTGCATCTCATTTTCGAGATCCAGCATTCCTATTTCAAAACATTCAATCCAGATTTGAATTTTAAAGCTTTATTTCAAAATCAATTTCAAAACCTGGGTTTTTATTCAATACTCTGTCATTTTCCAACCCCAGGACTTTGTATTTCGAAATATTTTCTCAGAAAACAATCTGGATTCCTTTCAAATTCAAACTTTAATCGATTTCAATTCACAGATGAGACCCATTTAGATGGTGTCGCTTCTGAATGCCTCTATTCATCAAATTTCTCAAATTTTTAAAAGTTTCAGTCCGATCAGGACTCTGTCTCAGAATCCTAATCCGGTCAGAAGTTTGGTTTTTAAGTCTGTTTTACTTCCATTCTCAATCTTTTTCGTTTGTTTTCGAAATTTAGGTCATTTCACAGAGTCCAGTTAGTTCAGGACTCTATTTTAGAGTTCGGTCGAGTTGGGAGTCTAACCCTGACTGTGTTTTCTGACTTATTTCATCGTTTCTTGATAAAATCTTTTGAAAATTCTTTCATTTGGCTTTTAAAATCTAAAATCTCAGAGTCCTAAGAGTTCAGGACTCTAACCCGGAGTTCCAGTTCGCTTGAGACCCAATTTTCAAAGATCTTGAATTTCAAATACTGATTTTAACCCCTTTTCAAAGCCATTTTCAGTGTTTATTTCAAAAATGTTCAAAATTCGATGTGGGCCTACTCAGTTGGCACCATATCCAGAGGAATTCTAACTCAGTTAGGACCTTATGCCATTTCAAAAATCCTAATTTTAAGTTTACTTTTGAAAATCTTTTGAAAACTCCTTCAATTTCAAGTTTTAAAATCGCTTTTTGAAAAACTCAAGTAGGGCCCACTCGGGGTGGCGCCATATTCGAGTAAGTCAGGGCTAGACTAGGGTTAGTTGATGTCTTGGTTAGTGTTAGAGGTTTATAAGAGTCAAAACCATTTTGAAAAACTCATTTTTGAAAGTTAGTTTTTAAAACTAGTGTTTTTAAAGGTTTTTAAAAGTGTTTTAAAAACCCAATGTGAGAGAATGCCAAGTGACACCACATTTAGGGGATTCTTAGGTTTAACTAGGGGTTAATTAGGAACTATTTAGGATAATTTAGACTAGGGGTAGTTAGGTAACTCCACCCCAAAATCGCCCCCCCCCCCCTTTAGAGTCCAAAATTGTCAATTTTTAAACCTAATTTTTTTATTATAAATAGAGGCATAAGGGGGGTCGATTTTCCCATCTCTCTCCTATTGAATTCTTGGAGCTTCTCTCTCCTCTCCAGCCCTTCCTCCATTGCTGCAACTCCAAGGTATGAACTTCTTCACTTTTCTTATTTTATTTAATGCTTTTTAATGCTTTAAACCTAGATTTAGGCTTGGACACCCCTCCTTATGGAAGATCAACCATGGTTTCACCTCAAGAACTATCAAGAACCAGCAAGAACAATCCAAGAAGGTGATCTAACCCTGTTTTGGATAATTTACATAGATTTTAATCCATTAGAATTGATTTTAACATGATTCTTTGCATTATTAACCAATAAAATATATGATTTACCCTTTTTAATGGGTTAAATCTATGTTTTAAAGGTGATATCAAATTCCAGCCATTGATTCCCTATTTTTAATTTATTTTCATGGTTTATTCATGTTTGTTTTACGTTCTATAGCATAGAAATAAGTTTTTTTTTTACTGTTTATGGTTTATTTTATTTATTTACATTAGTTAATGCATGGTTTTTCAAGTTTCTTAAATTTCTGTGTGTTCTAGGTTTAGAACAGTAAAGATGATGTTATTTCGGATTGAAGCACTCATTGTTTATTTCTGATTTTTTTATATGTGGTGCATGCATGAGTTATTGAGTTACTGTAGAAAAATCAGAGGTTTTGGATCTCGGGAACCCTGTCAAACAAATCAGACAACAAATCGGGTTTTTAAAGCTTTAAAATCGTGGTTAAAATCAAGAAGGTAACTTGCTGTTATGATATTTCTGTCATCTTATATCTTATTTTAGATCTGTAAAGTGCTATGGATTCAAATTGAGTAGATCTGTCTTATGCGAAATTTTCGGATTTTTTTATTACTGTTTAGTAATTTTCTCCTTTCAGAGAATCTGTTTTTAAATTTAAAACTCGTTAGGGTTTACCAAAACCCTAATCAAACTTGTGTTAGTCATAAATCCCAAACCACAGATCCGATTCATGATCTGTAAAAAGTGAGTATTGTTATTTTTTTGTCTACTGTTCACCACTAAAATTTCAGAGTTTTTTGTTTAGTATTGCTATTTATGTCTGTATTTTCAAACTGGAATAGCTGTTTTAATCCCTGTTAAGAGTGATATATTTTAGCTCAGATTGCCGGATAAGTTTCTCCCTAACCGGAGATGATTTCTCCAATCTGTAAATTGGGAAATCTCTGTTTTTCTTTCTAGTTAGTCTCTGTAAAATTTCATAAATTTCCATGGAGATTTGACCCCTAGTTCAGGTCTTGGATTGAGACTGGTTGGTGAATTAGGTCAAAAATAGCATATTTTTAGGGCTTAATGCAATTTTCGGATTAATTTAATGTCAAAAAATTATTTTTATAATTCCAATTCGATATTAGGGTTATAACAAGTGCAGGTACCAATTTTTATGGATTTTGGAATCCATTTGATGGCTGAATTAAGCAAATTGCAAAACCGGGTTCTTGAAAGATCCAAAAACACTGCTAAAATCACAGTTTTTGTGATATTGTTGGATTTTCGTGCATAAGCATATATTTTTAGGGTTTAATCATGTTCATAATCATATTAGGATGCTTTAGGTTTAATTTTGTGCTCATTTGATTTCATTTAGTGCATAAAACCTAAATTTTTACCAAAATCTCTTTCTAAAAACCTTGATTTCAAGGCCATAGTCTTGCTATCGGGGGCAATTTGGTCATTTGACCTAAATTTCGAAATCCCTAACCCTAATTTTCATATTTTTAAGCATGTCACATCATATTTAGCTTAGTTTATTACATTCAAATTTCAAAACTTGCATTTTATCAAAATATCTTTCTAAAAACCCTAATTTCAAGGCCATAGTCTTGTTATTATGGGTATTTTGGTCATTTGGACCCCAATTTCGAAATTTCATATTTTATCTTCCTTATTTATTCAATTTTATTTCATACTTTATCATTTTGATTTAAGGGAATCATGGCAAAAAGGCTTATATCTAGCAAAATCCCACAATTTCCTGATATTGTTGGATAAATCTAGAAAAGCCAACATATATTCATTAACCAAGCTTTCTAGTTTTGCAGGTACATTGAAGACTTTATTTTTCATGTATTTAAATTTCAATAGTGATGTAATTTGTAATTAAACTTTGGAATAAGAATTTACATTTCCTGCTTAGCTTAGGCAGCATTGCATATAGTGTATTTTTATAATTTTAATGTGTGATGGATGATGATTCATGCATATTTTTACAAATTCACCATGGTCTACACGAATGGCACATGCACTAGCTTCTATGAAGTTTATAAACTTGGTGAAATTTGTATTTATGGCCATAGTCAGAATACGAATGATACCCAGATTTATGATCTTCACATTAGCCACATTCAGCCCACACTCTTACGCTAACTTCAAAATGCACTGCATTTCTCAAAAATACAAAAAGTATTTCTCAATTCCTTAAATCCATATTCATTCATTTCATGCATTTGCCAATTCCAATTCGAATTCTAAGTCAAGGAAATTGAATTCCTCAAAATCTCCTAAGTCTTATAGCAAAATCGATTTTCCCAAAGACATTGAATTTCAAAGGATATTTCAAGTATTTCCCAAGTTCCAAATTCAAATTTTCTAAGTTAGAATTTCAATTTCCAAGTTTGAATTCAAAGAAACCAAGTCTCTCAGAGTCGATTTTCACCAAATGTCAAGGATTCCTCAAAATCGATTTTATTTCTTTCAGAAGTATATTTAAAATCCCAATTCACGATTTTCCAAGATTTACATTTTATATTTCAATCATTCAAAGCAAACATCATGTTTTCAAATGTGCATTTTGTTGAGAAACTCGGTTTTGATGTCACATAATATGATACACTGTCTCATTTGATTTTATATGATATGATAATATGTTCTCTTGAAATAATGTTATATTATGACTGAATATGTTTTGCCTTAAATCTAACGAGTATTTGATGCAAGGATATCTCACCCAATAAGGATGGAGACTTCCTGTTCAAGTACAACTATGGTGCAATCATACTCCTTGAAGAAAAAGCTTGATGAGTCATGCTTTCCTAAAGTTCAAATGAAGATATCGGCTACCTCAAGATGAAGATTTTTTCTTTTTTAGAGTCATATGTAACAGAACCTTCAGGATCTTGCATTTTGCATATTACATACTCATTCATACATACTATATCATAAAAGTATACGATAGTTTCAAAAAGGTTCTTTTTTGAAAACCAACAAGTGTACCTTCTTACAACCTTTTATGAAAAAGATATTTTGTCATATAATAATTGTACCTTCTTACAACCTTTTATGAAAAAGACATTTTGTCATTGTACCTTACACTATATACAAGACAACATAAAATCGGCTACATAAGAAAAACAAATAAAATATGTTTTTGAAAAGACTTTAGTTATCTTCTTTAATGAAATATTTTTTTTAGGAAGAAGACAAAAACATAAAATCGACTACATAAGAAAAACAAATAAAATATGTTTTTTAGTTATCTTCTTTTATGAAATGTTTCTTAATACAAGAAGAAGACAAAAACATAAATCGGCTACACAAAAGAAAAACAAATAAAATATGTTTTTTTAAAAGGACTATAGTTACTTTTTCTCATAACCATAGAATGTCGACTTACTTGAAGTCATCATTCTCTTTACAAAGCATTAAATGCCTTCTGTAACAAATCCTTGTTAAATATCCTTCTCAAAGAATGTCGACCTTCCTTTTGGTCCTCATTCTCTCTGGAGACTTTGAAATACACAACATAAAGAAAACACTTGACATGACTATGTACAAATAAATATCTCAAAACACTCATAATACTTACACTCATTTAAAGCAAAGAAGTACTAATGTACCTCAAATCATTAATTAGAATAAAGACAAAACTACAACCCAACGTTCAATGTACTATTGTAATAAATAGACTTTTTACATAAAATATGTATTACTTAAAAACAATACAACGACTAGTGTACCCTCTATTTTACTCTTCTGGAAAAAGGCATTCTCGATCTTCTCTAAAAGATATTTTTGAAATGACATAACATTTCACATTTCAAAAAGTTACAATTCCAAAATGTAACGACTACTTTTTAAAGGCTATATAGACACACTCAAATAAACTATTAAACAAGAGGAATGGAATAGACGTGTGAGCTTACAAAGAGAAAAAGTTCTATTCGTGATTTGAAAAGAGAGCATTGAAAAAGAAAGAGAAAAAGAAAAAGGAAGAAAAGAGAAAAAGTCAAGTCCAGCTCTTTGACAAAGAGTATCCTCTGAGTGACAAACAGAACATTCTTAGAATCCTTCATTCGTGCATTCATATCATTCTGAAGGTTCTATAGGAAGTATTGTAACTCTGTTATTCACTGTATTCCTTCTTTGTTTAAAGAAGTAGACCTCTGTGAAAGAGGGTGTTGCCCTTCTCTGTTGAGAGAAGAAGACCTCTTGGGAAGAGGGTGTGCCCCTTCTCTGTTGAGAGAAGAAGACCTCTTGGGAAGAGGGTGTTGTACTATTTATCCGGTAATTCAGATGTTATAGTGGAATCTCAAGTGGTTTGCTTGGGGACTGGATGTAGGTCTGGATATTGACCGAACCAGTATAACTTCTGTGTTTTATGTGTTGTGCCTTATTGCTTAATTATTTTATTTTATCGATCAAAATCAAATTTCACTATTCACCCCCCCCCCCCTTTAGTGGAATTTCATTTGGTATCAGAGCAGGTTTGCTGGTTTCGACGTAACAAGTCTTCCAGCACAAATGGCATCTACCTCTTATGCTCGTGATATTGAAGGTCAACACGCATCTCGTCCTCCCTTCTTCAATGGCTCCAACTATGGATATTGTAAGTGCAGAATGGCTATCTTTCTCAAATCCATAAACTTTGCTGTATGGAAAATTGTTGAGCATCCATACACATCTCCATCCGTAGACTATAACTTATGGTCTGATGAAGAAAAGAAAATGGCAAACCTAAATGCAAAGGCTATAAATGCCTTATATTGTGCCATTGATCAGAATGAATTTAACAGAATATCTATATGTGAATCTGCATATGACATTTGGCATTCTTTGGAGGTTATTCATGAAGGAACCAACAAAGTAAAAGAAGCCAAAATATCATCTCTTGTTAGAAAATATGAGTTGTTCAAAATGAACAAAGATGAACCCATCACAGAGATGTTTACCAGATTCACCAACATCACCAATGATCTGAAATCTCTGGGTGTAACATACTCCCAGACTGAAAAGGTGAAAAAAATCTTGAGATCTCTCACAACTGATTGGGAGAAAAAGACTACTGCTATTGAAGAAGCTCAAGATTTATCTAAACTTACATTGGACGACTTAATAGGCAATCTTATGGCCTATGAAGTCCACATGAAAGAAAGAAGGGAAGAAGAGCAACCAGTAAAGAAAACTCTAGCTTTCCCAGCTCTATCTGAGAATGAAGACTCAGATAAAGAATCAGAAATTGCGCTACTTACCAGAAAATTCCAGTGCTTCATGAGAAGGAACCGACTTCCAAACAGACACAAGGAAAGAAAAGATCTTAAAGAAGATCCCATGTGCTTTCAGTGTAATAAGCCCGGCCACTAAAAACGTGACTGTCCACTTCTCAAAAGAAAGTCCAAGACTGAGGAACCAAAGAAGAGGTTCTTCAAGAAAAAGGCTCTACATGCTCAATGGGATGATTCAGAACCATCCACTAGTGAAGAGTCAAGTGATGATGAAGCCGAAACTGCAAATATGTGCTTCATGGCAAACGAAAGTTCGGTAAGTGAAATATCTGATTTTTCCTTTGAAGAACTTCTAGATGCTTTTCAAGATCTATTTGAAGAATCTAGAAAATTGAGTTGCAAAAATAAAGTTTTAAAATCTGAAAATTTAAAGCTTTCTCAAGAGAATAAAAAACTCAGCAGTGAAAATTCTGAGTTGAAAAAGAAAAATCTTTTACTTATATCTGAAATTTCTTCTACTAGCTCCAAAACTAAAAATATGCAAGTAGAAATTTCAGAGCTAAAAAGTAAAACTGAGAACCTCATGAAAACGGTTTTCAAGTTTACTAAAGGTAAAGAGAACTTGGATAAACTCTTATCCTCTCAGAAGGTCTCCTTTTACAAGAATGGGATTGGCTATTCTCATTTCAAAAAACCTTCTTGTATAAATCAAAAGACCACGTTTGTGAAAAGTTCATCTGAACCTAATAAGGAGTATTATATTGATAATATTTTTAACTCCTCTAAAGAGATAGACAAACCCAAATCCAAATGTATATGGGTTCCAAAGTCTAACAAAAAAGGACCCGATTGGGTACCAAAAAGAAGATTTACTTAATGTTTTGCAGGCTCCAAAGAAGAAGAACAGATGGATACTAGATAGTTGATGTTCAAAGCACATGACAGGACATCCAGACCTTTTTGCTGTTCTTCATCATAAAGAAGGAGGAACCGTCACCTTTGGAGATAATAACAAAGGTTTGATAATTGGTATTGGAAATATTGGTAACATAGACAAACCTCTTATCAAAGACGTTCTCCTTGTTAAAGGCTTAAAACATAACCTACTAAGTATCAGTCAAATGTGTGACACAGGTTATAATGTTAGCTTTAATCATGATGCATGCCTCATAGCTGACACAAATGAAAACATCATCTTAAAAGGTATAAGAAAGAATAATATATATGAACTATACCTAGAAAACATCACAGAACATTGCCTCATAGATAATAATGACACTCAACATCTATGGCACATGAGAATGGGCCATGTCAACTCTAAATACATGTCTAAACTAGTTAAAGATAAGTTAGTACGTGGGCTACCCAACATATCTTTTAAAAAAGATTATTTTTGTGATGCATGTCAATTAGGAAAATTGTCAAAATCTTCTTTTAAATCAAAAAATGTCATTTCAAGTAAAAGACCTTTAGAGCTTCTCCACCTGGACCTCTTTGGTCCTTCTAGGGTAGCTAGCCTTAATCAAAATAGATATGCTTTTGTCATTGTAGATGATTACTCAAGATTTACTTGGGTAATATTTTTGAAAAACAAAAGTGACATGTTTTGTCAGTTTGAAATCTTATGTAAAAAATTACAAAACGAAAAATCGTGTTCTATTGTTAAAATCCGTAGTGACCATGGAGGAGAATTTGAAAATGAACTCTTTGAAAACTTTTGTAACTTGCATGGTATTTCTCATAACTTTGCCTTTCCTAGAGCTGCACCTCAAAATGGTGTAGTAGAAAGAAAGAATAGAACCCTTCAGGAATCTGCCAGGACTATGCTCCAACACAATAATCTTGCAAAATCTTTTTGGGCAGAAGCTATTAATACTGCATGCTACATAACAAATAGAGTTCTCATTAGACCCTTATTAAATAAAACTCCCTATGAACTATTCTATGACAGAACTCCAAGAATAGACTACTTCAAAGTCTTTGGATGTAAATGCTTTATCCTAAACACAAAAGATAGCCTGAATAAGTTTGATGCTAAATCTGTTGAAGGCATATTCTTAGGATATTCAAGTCATAGTAAAGCATACAGAGTTTTCAATAAGTGTCATAATACTATTGAAAAATCTATGCATGTTAGTTTTTGTGAATCTATTGATCAATCTGTTCATATACAAACTAATGATGATGATGTTGAAAGTACATATTTATTTTTAGATAACACAGCTAAGTCTAATGAAGATGATCACCAAAGAACCTTTGTTGATATTAAAGATCATCCTCAAAAGCAGATTTTGGGAGAACTAACAAAGGGGGTTCAAACTAGAGTTCAGCTAGAACGGATTGCAAACATGGCATTCATTTCTCAACTTGAACCAAAGAAGATTGATGAAGCCATCATTGATGAGTTCTGGATGCTAGCCATGACTGAAGAACTGAATCAATTCCAAAGAAATGACGTTTGGGATCTTGTACCGAGACCAAAGGATCATCCAATCATTGGGACAAGATGGATCTTCAGAAACAAGCTAGACGAAACAGGTAATGTTATAAGAAACAAGGCCAGACTAGTAGCTCAAGGATACAACCAGGAGGAAGGTATTGACTTTGATGAAACATTTAATCCTGTTGCTAGACTTGAATCTATTAGAATGCTCTTAGCATATGCAAGCTATATGGATTTCAAATTATTTCAAATGGAGGTTAAAAGTGCTTTCTTAAATGGTTTTATAAATGAAGAAGTCTATGTAAAACAACCTCCAGGATTTGAAAATGAACAATACCCAGATCATGTTTTTAAACTCAAACGTGCTTTATATGGTTTAAAACAAGCACCTCGTGCTTGGTACGAAAGACTTAAAACTTTTTTATTAAAAACTGGTTTTTCTGTTGGCAAAGCAGATTCTACACTATTTGTCAAAGTAGTGAATAATCATACCCTAATTGTTCAAATTTATGTCGACGACATCATCTTTGGATCTTCTAACAACACTCTCTGTGAAGATTTTTCTAAGTCCATGCAGAATGAATTCGAAATGAGTATGATGGGAGAACTCACCTACTTTCTTGGACTGCATATTAAGCAAACCAAGGTTGAAGTTTTCATCAATCAATCTAAGTATGCTCGTGAACTTCTAAAGAGGTTCAACATGAACTCAACTGCTTCAAAATCTACTCCTATGAGCACTACTACTGTGTTGGACAAAGATGGAGATGGTAAGACTGTTGATACAAAGGTATACCGAGGTATGATAGGATCACTTCTTTATTTAACTGCTAGCCGTCCAGATATAATGTTTAGTGTTTGCTTGTGTGCTAGATTTCAGTCAAATCCAAAAGAATCACATCTTAAAGCTGTAAAAAGAATAATGAGATACTTAAAAGACAAAGTTGATTTTGGATTATTCTATTCAAAATCCTCTACATTTGATCTAATCTCATACAACGATGCTGACTTTGCTAGAAGTAAATCTGACAGAAAAAGCACAAGTGGAACATGTCGCATGCTAGGGCACTCACTAGTATCATGGTTCAGTAAGAAACAAAACTGTGTATCATTATCAACTACTGAAGCCGAATACATTGCTGCTAGCCTAGCTTGTACTCAAGTCATCTGGATGAAACAAACTTTAAAAGATTTTGGTTTAATTTTTGAAAATACAACTATTTTCTGTGATAATACGAGTGCTATAAACCTATCCAAGAATCCTATTTTACACTCACGAACTAAGCACATTCAAATAAGACACCACTTCTTAAGAGAACAAGTCTTAAACAACATAATTAAACTAAAATTCATACCCACTAATCAACAGTTAGCAGACATATTCACTAAACCATTAAAACATGAAGACTTCACACGAATTAGAAGGGAACTAGGAATATGCAAACTAAGTGACTTATAAATTAATTACACTTAATATAATACTTCTTATAAGTCTTGTTTAAATCGTATTTTAAATTGCTTTCCTTATTATCGTTTTTAGTTAGTCAAACTAAGTTTCCATATTCACGTATTCTTATAAGACACATTCTTTATGTCATTCAAACTTGTCATCTTTTAAGTACACATCCATTATAACTCCTTGTCCTATCTCCTTTCTCTCATATCCTTAAGAACTAATTATATTAAAAGCCATCATAACAATGTTCACATCACTCTACTCCTTTATTATTTTTGTCCTTTTATAAAAACTTTTCTTACGATAAATGGTCCTACTTAGTTTATGAGAACTTATTACTCTTCATTAGTTAAAATCGAATGACTATTTAGTTCCTTTAAAGGATCTAGTTGCTATATTCTCACGTAAATTATTTTTTACTATATCATATGTTATATCATAGCCCTACAAACTATCTATTATCATCTCTTTCATATACATATTAAGCCTCCATTCTTGTCAACTCTTGTTTTAACCTAACCTTGTCGAGTTTCTTTAAGAATATAAATAATAATTCATATCAATCATAACCTCATGTCTTTCATCAACCTTTTTTTATTACTTCTTTATCCTTCACAAAAATCCATATATGTCATCTCACCTCTCTCTATGACAACTCACATTTATTACTCTTCATTCATAAATATTTTTTTGTCTCATCATCTCTCTCACCACTAGTCTAAGTCCAAATATGTCCTTCTCATATCCACGTATCCTCTTAAAAAATTACAAATATTAATCATAAAACATTTTTTTTTTAAATGTCATATCTTTCAAAGTACAACATTACATGATCACCCTATGACCTTTCTTTCCATCCGTGACCTTGTCTCTCTCTTATTGTATATCTCTCTAAAATCGAGAACCTTTATTTATTCTATCTTTACTTTATGTCATATCTAAATCAATTAAATGTTGTCCTTTATTTTCTTTCTCTCCTCTCTAGATATCCACATCATCTTTTTTTATGTCTTTAACTCTCCATTCACGAATTTAGAATCCCTTCACATAGAATAACAAGTTGTTTGTCTTGTTAGGCCATTATTCTCAAAGATCAATCATTTTGTTATTCACCATGACACCCCATACTCTATTAATGGGTTCTCTCACTAGTCGATAAACTCATCCATAGTAAAATCTATATATCTCAATAACTATGTCCTCCTCAATCTAATATAATACACTATCCTCAAACAATTATTTGATTCGTCATTCACAAGTCTCTTAACTTACTCCTCACGGATTTCCTTATGTGACTAAAATCTAAAAGTTACTCACTTCCAATGTCATTCATTTCATATCAACAATTATTTTCTTCCTTCTATTTAATCAATTGGTTCATCTCTTACCATTCCATTCGATCTTTTCTATCCTTATACAAACTTTCTCTCGGTTCTAGCTCCTTTCTCTCCTAGTGATTCATTTTCAAGACACTCGAAAATGGCTTCCTCCTCCACAAATGTGATCACCTCCGCCGATCTAAGGTATCCTGATTTGTTTCACACCTACAACTCACTCTGCTCTCGCCCCATTCATGAGGGAAAATTGATCAACTTTGACGACTTCATGTTCTTCGACTTAGACACCTATCTCCCCGAACTCAAACCTCTCATAGGATCTTCATCCTCCGTCCCTCTCACGTCCTCGATGGTACCACCTTCAATCTAAGGTCCCTGCACTTGCCCGGCTCTGATGAAGCAGATCCAATGTCCTCCTTCAATTACTTTTCTGCTATGATGGATATCGAGCAAACTCAGGATCGAATCCTTCGTAATCAAGCCCTATTGCAGCAGACTCGCAAGCGGAATCGTGCCAACCGGACACCTTCACCTTCTCCACCTTCGAGATAGACTCATTTTTTATTTTGTCTGTAATAACTTTTAAATTACTTTTTGGTCTGTAATAACTTTTTTACTCTGATCCCTCCTTTTTGTCCATGACAAAGGGGGAGAAAACCTGTCTCCATTATTGGAGAAACATTCTCTCTTTAAACATTATTTCACTTTTTTATCATATTATTATTTCTATGCATAATGTCTTTTTGACAGGGGGAGCATATTTTGTCATCATCAAAAAGGGGGAGAATGTTGAGAAACTCGGTTTTGATGTCACATAATATGATACACTGTCTCATTTGATTTTATATGATATGATAATATGTTCTCTTGAAATAATGTTATATTATGACTGAATATGTTTTGCCTTAAATCTAACGAGTATTTGATGCAAGGATATCTCACCCAATAAGGATGGAGACTTCCTGTTCAAGTACAACTATGGTGCAATCATACTCCTTCAAGAAAAAGCTTGATGAGCCATGCTTTCCTAAAGTTCAAATGAAGATATCGGCTACCTCAAGATGAAGATTTTTTCTTCTTTAGAGTCATATGTAACAGAACCTTCAGGATCTTGCATTTTGCATATTACATACTCATTCATACATACTATATCATAAAAGTATACGATAGTTTCAAAAAGGTTTTTTTCTTAAAACCAACAAGTGTACCTTCTTACAACCTTTTATGAAAAAGATATTTTGTCATATAATAATTGTACCTTCTTATAACCTTTTATGAAAAAGACATTTTGTCATTGTACCTTACACTATATACAAGACAACATAAAATCGGCTACATAAGAAAAACAAATAAAATATGTTTTTGAAAAGACTTTAGTTATCTTCTTTAATGAAATATTTTTTTTAGGAAGAAGACAAAAACATAAAATCGACTACATAAGAAAAACAAATAAAATATGTTTTTTAGTTATCTTCTTTTATGAAATGTTTCTTAATACAAGAAGAAGACAAAAACATAAATCGGCTACACAAAAGAAAAACAAATAAAATATGTTTTTTTAAAAGGACTATAGTTACTTTTTCTCATAACCATAGAATGTCGACTTACTTGAAGTCATCATTCTCTTTACAAAGCATTAAATGCCTTCTGTAACAAATCCTTGTTAAATATCCTTCTCAAAGAATGTCGACCTTCCTTTTGGTCCTCATTCTCTCTGGAGACTTTGAAATACACAACATAAAGAAAACACTTGACATGACTATGTACAAATAAATATCTCAAAACACTCATAATACTTACACTCATTTAAAGCAAAGAAGTACTAATGTACCTCAAATCATTAATTAGAATAAAGACAAAACTACAACCCAACGTTCAATGTACTATTGTAATAAATAGACTTTTTACATAAAATATGTATTACTTAAAAACAATACAACGACTAGTGTACCCTCTATTTTACTCTTCTGGAAAAAGGCATTCTCGATCTTCTCTAAAAGATATTTTTGAAATGACATAACATTTCACATTTCAAAAAGTTACAATTCCAAAATGTAACGACTACTTTTTAAAGGCTATATAGACACACTCAAATAAACTATTAAACAAGAGGAATGGAATAGACGTGTGAGCTTACAAAGAGAAAAAGTTCTATTCGTGATTTGAAAAGAGAGCATTGAAAAAGAAAGAGAAAAAGAAAAAGGAAGAAAAGAGAAAAAGTCAAGTCCAGCTCTTTGACAAAGAGTATCCTCTGAGTGACAAACAGAACATTCTTAGAATCCTTCATTCGTGCATTCATATCATTCTGAAGGTTCTATAGGAAGTATTGTAACTCTGTTATTCACTGTATTCCTTCTTTGTTTAAAGAAGTAGACCTCTGTGAAAGAGGGTGTTGCCCTTCTCTGTTGAGAGAAGAAGACCTCTTGGGAAGAGGGTGTGCCCCTTCTCTGTTGAGAGAAGAAGACCTCTTGGGAAGAGGGTGTTGTACTATTTATCCGGTAATTCAGATGTTATAGTGGAATCTCAAGTGGTTTGCTTGGGGACTGGATGTAGGTCTGGATATTGACCGAACCAGTATAACTTCTGTGTTTTATGTGTTGTGCCTTATTGCTTAATTATTTTATTTTATCGATCAAAATCAAATTTCACTATTCACCCCCCCCCCCCCCTTTAGTGGAATTTCATTTGGTATCAGAGCAGGTTTGCTGGTTTCGACGTAACAAGTCTTCCAGCACAAATGGCATCTACCTCTTATGCTCGTGATATTGAAGGTCAACACGCATCTCGTCCTCCCTTCTTCAATGGCTCCAACTATGGATATTGTAAGTGCAGAATGGCTATCTTTCTCAAATCCATAGACTTTGCTGTATGGAAAATTGTTGAGCATCCATACACATCTCCATCCGCAGACTATAACTTATGGTCTGATGAAGAAAAGAAAATGGCAAACCTAAATGCAAAGGCTATAAATGCCTTATATTGTGCCATTGATCAGAATGAATTTAACAGAATATCTATATGTGAATCTGCATATGACATTTGGCATTCTTTGGAGGTTATTCATGAAGGAACCAACAAAGTAAAAGAAGCCAAAATATCATCTCTTGTTAGAAAATATGAGTTGTTCAAAATGAACAAAGATGAACCCATCACAGAGATGTTTACCAGATTCACCAACATCACCAATGATCTGAAATCTCTGGGTGTAACATACTCCCAGACTGAAAAGGTGAAAAAAATCTTGAGATCTCTCACAACTGATTGGGAGAAAAAGACTACTGCTATTGAAGAAGCTCAAGATTTATCTAAACTTACATTGGACGACTTAAAAGGCAATCTTATGGCCTATGAAGTCCACATGAAAGAAAGAAGGGAAGAAGAGCAACCAGTAAAGAAAACTCTAGCTTTCCCAGCTCTATCTGAGAATGAAGACTCAGATAAAGAATCAGAAATTGCGCTACTTACCAGAAAATTCCAGCACTTCATGAGAAGGAACCGGCTTCCAAACAGACACAAGGAAAGAAAAGATCTTAAAGAAGATCCCATGTGCTTTCAGTGTAATAAGCCAGGCCACTTAAAACGTGACTGTCCACTTCTCAAAAGAAAGTCCAAGACTGAGGAACCAAAGAAGAGGTTCTTCAAGAAAAAGGCTCTGCGTGCTCAATGGGATGATTCAGAACCATCCACTAGTGAAGAGTCAAGTGATGATGAAGCCGAAACTGCAAATATGTGCTTCATGGTAAACGAAAGTTCGGTAAGTGAAATATCTGATTTTTCCTTTAAAGAACTTCTAGATGCTTTTCAAGATCTATTTGAAGAATCTAGAAAATTGAGTTGCAAAAATAAAGTTTTAAAATCTGAAAATTTAAAGCTTTCTCAAGAGAATAAAAAACTCAGCAGTGAAAATTCTGAGTTGAAAAAGAAAAATCTTTTACTTATATCTGAAATTTCTTCTACTAGCTCCAAAACTAAAAATATGCAAGTAGAAATTTCAGAGCTAAAAAGTAAAACTGAGAACCTCATGAAAACGGTTTTCAAGTTTACTAAAGGTAAAGAGAACTTGGATAAACTCTTATCCTCTCAGAAGGTCTCCTTTTACAAGAATGGGATTGGCTATTCTTATTTCAAAAAACCTTCTTGTATAAATCAAAAGACCACGTTTGTGAAAAGTTCATCTGAACCTAATAAGGAGTATTATATTGATAATCTTTTTAACTCCTCTAAAGAGATAGACAAACCCAAATCCAAATGGATATGGGTTCCAAAGTCTAACAAAAAAGGACCCGATTGGGTACCAAAAAGAAGATTTACTTAATGTTTTGCAGGCTCCAAAGAAGAAGAACAGATGGATACTAGATAGTGGATGTTCAAAGCACATGACAGGACATCCAGACCTTTTTGCTGTTCTTCATCATAAAGAAGGAGGAACCGTCACCTTTGGAGATAATAACAAAGGTTTGATAATTGGTATTGGAAATATTGGTAACATAGACAAACCTCTTATCAAAGACGTTCTCCTTGTTAAAGGCTTAAAACATAACCAACTAAGTATCAGTCAAATGTGTGACACAGGTTATAATGTTAGCTTTAATCATGATGCATGCCTCATAGCTGACACAAATGAAAACATCATCTTAAAAGGTATAAGAAAGAATAATATATATGAACTATACCTAGAAAACATCACAGAACATTGCCTCATAGCTAATAATGACACTCAACATCTATGGCACATGAGAATGGGCCATGTCAACTCTAAATACATGTCTAAACTAGCTAAAGATAAGTTAGTACGTGGGCTACCCAACATATCTTTTAAAAAGGATTATTTTTGTGATGCATGTCAATTAGGAAAATTGTCAAAATCTTCTTTTAAATCAAAAAATGTCATTTCAAGTAAAAGACCTTTAGAGCTTCTCCACCTGGACCTCTTTGGTCCTTCTAGGGTAGCTAGCCTTAATCAAAATAGATATGCTTTTGTCATTGTAGATGATTACTCAAGATTTACTTGGGTAATATTTTTGAAAAACAAAAGTGACACGTTTTGTCAGTTTGAAATCTTATGTAAAAAATTACAAAACGAAAAATCGTGTTCTATTGTTAAAATCCGTAGTGACCATGGAGGAGAATTTGAAAATGAACTCTTTGAAAACTTTTGTAACTTGCGTGGTATTTCTCATAACTTTGCCTTTCCTAGAGCTGCACCTCAAAATGGTGTAGTAGAAAGAAAGAATAGAACCCTTCAGGAATCTGCCAGGACTATGCTCCAACACAATAATCTTGCAAAATCTTTTTGGGCAGAAGCTATTAATACTGCATGCTACATAACAAATAGAGTTCTCATTAGACCCTTATTAAATAAAACTCCCTATGAACTATTCTATGACAGAACTCCAAGAATAGACTACTTCAAAGTCTTTGGATGTAAATGCTTTATCCTAAACACAAAAGATAGCCTGGATAAGTTTGATGCTAAATCTGTTGAAGGCATATTCTTAGGATATTCAAGTCATAGTAAAGCATACAGAGTTTTCAATAAGTGTCATAATACTATTGAAAAATCTATGCATGTTAGTTTTTGTGAATCTATTGATCAATCTGTTCATATACAAACTAATGATGATGATGTTGAAAGTACATATTTATTTTTAGATAACACAGCTAAGTCTAATGAAGATGATCACCAAAGAACCTTTGTTGATATTAAAGATCATCCTCAAAAGCAGATTTTGGGAGAACTAACAAAGGGGGTTCAAACTAGAGCTCAGCTAGAACGGATTGCAAACATGGCATTCATTTCTCAACTTGAACCAAAGAAGATTGATGAAGCCATCATTGATGAGTTCTGGATGCTAGCCATGACTGAAGAACTGAATCAATTCCAAAGAAATGACGTTTGGGATCTTGTACCGAGACCAAAGGATCATCCAATCATTGGGACAAGATGGATCTTCAGAAACAAGCTAGACGAAACAGGTAATGTTATAAGAAACAAGGCCAGACTAGTAGCTCAAGGATACAACCAGGAGGAAGGTATTGACTTTGATGAAACATTTAATCCTGTTGCTAGACTTGAATCTATTAGAATGCTCTTAGCATATGCAAGCTATATGGATTTCAAATTATTTCAAATGGAGGTTAAAAGTGCTTTCATAAATGGTTTTATAAATGAAGAAGTCTATGTAAAACAACCTCCAGGATTTGAAAATGAACAATACCCAGATCATGTTTTTAAACTCAAACGTGCTTTATATGGTTTAAAACAAGCACCTCGTGCTTGGTACGAAAGACTTAAAACTTTTTTATTAAAAACTGGTTTTTCTGTTGGCAAAGCAGATTCTACACTATTTGTCAAAGTAGTGAATAATCATACCCTAATTGTTCAAATTTATGTCGACGACATCATCTTTGGATCTTCTAACAGCACTCTCTGTGAAGATTTTTCTAAGTCCATGCAGAATGAATTCGAAATGAGTATGATGGGAGAACTCACCTACTTTCTTGGACTGCATATTAAGCAAACCAAGGTTGAAGTTTTCATCAATCAATCTAAGTATGCTCGTGAACTTCTAAAGAGGTTCAACATGAACTCAACTGCTTCAAAATCTACTCCTATGAGCACTACTACTGTGTTGGACAAAGATGGAGATGGTAAGACTGTTGATACAAAGGTATACCGAGGTATGATAGGATCACTTCTTTATTTAACTGCTAGCCGTCCAGATATAATGTTTAGTGTTTGCTTGTGTGCTAGATTTCAGTCAAATCCAAAAGAATCACATCTTAAAGCTGTAAAAAGAATAATGAGATATTTAAAAGACACAGTTGATTTTGGATTATTCTATTCAAAATCCTCTACATTTGATCTAATCTCATACAACGATGCTGACTTTGCTGGAAGTAAATCTGACAGAAAAAGCACAAGTGGAACATGTCGCATGCTAGGGCACTCACTAGTATCATGGTTCAGTAAGAAATAAAACTGTGTATCATTATCAACTACTGAAGCCGAATACATTGCTGCTAGCCTAGTTTGTACTCAAGTCATCTGGATGAAACAAACTTTAAAAGATTTTGGTTTAATTTTTGAAAATACAACTATTTTCTGTGATAATACGAGTGCTATAAACCTATCCAAGAATCCTATTTTACACTCACGAACTAAGCACATTCAAATAAGACACCACTTCTTAAGAGAACAAGTCTTAAACAACATAATTAAACTAAAATTCATACCCACTAATCAACAGTTAGCAGACATATTCACTAAACCATTAAAACATGAAGACTTCACACGAATTAGAAGGGAACTAGGAATATGCAAACTAAGTGACTTATAAATTAATTACACTTAATATAATACTTCTTATAAGTCTTGTTTAAATCGTATTTTAAATTGCTTTCCTTATTATCGTTTTTAGTTAGTCAAACTAAGTTTCCATATTCACGTATTCTTATAAGACACATTCTTTATGTCATTCAAACTTGTCATCTTTTAAGTACACATCCATTATAACTCCTTGTCCTATCTCCTTTCTCTCATATCCATAAGAACTAATTATATTAAAAGCCATCATAACAATGTTCACATCACTCTACTCCTTTATTATTTTTGTCCTTTTATAAAAACTTTTCTTACGATAAATGGTCCTACTTAGTTTATGAGAACTTATTACTCTTCATTAGTTAAAATCGAATGACTATTTAGTTCCTTTAAAGGATCTAGTTGCTATATTCTCACGTAAATTATTTTTTACTATATCATATGTTATATCATAGCCCTACAAACTATCTATTATCATCTCTTTCATATACATATTAAGCCTCCATTCTTGTCAACTCTTGTTTTAACCTAACCTTGTCGAGTTTCTTTAAGAATATAAATAATAATTCATATCAATCATAACCTCATGTCTTTCATCAACCTTTTTTTATTACTTCTTTATCCTTCACAAAAATCCATATATGTCATCTCACCTCTCTCTATGACAACTCACATTTATTACTCTTCATTCATAAATATTTTTTTGTCTCATCATCTCTCTCACCACTAGTCTAAGTCCAAATATGTCCTTCTCATATCCACGTATCCTCTTAAAAAATTACAAATATTAATCATAAAACATTTTTTTTTTAAATGTCATATCTTTCAAAGTACAACATTACATGATCACCCTATGACCTTTCTTTCCATCCGTGACCTTGTCTCTCTCTTATTGTATATCTCTCTAAAATCGAGAACCTTTATTTATTCTATCTTTACTTTATGTCATATCTAAATCAATTAAATGTTGTCCTTTATTTTCTTTCTCTCCTCTCTAGATATCCACATCATCTTTTTTTATGTCTTTAACTCTCCATTCACGAATTTAGAATCCCTTCACATAGAATAACAAGTTGTTTGTCTTGTTAGGCCATTATTCTCAAAGATCAATCATTTTGTTATTCACCATGACACCCCATACTCTATTAATGGGTTCTCTCACTAGTCGATAAACTCATCCATAGTAAAATCTATATATCTCAATAACTATGTCCTCCTCAATCTAATATAATACACTATCCTCAAACAATTATTTGATTCGTCATTCACAAGTCTCTTAACTTACTCCTCACGGATTTCCTTATGTGACTAAAATCTAAAAGTTACTCACTTCCAATGTCATTCATTTCATATCAACAATTATTTTCTTCCTTCTATTTAATCAATTGGTTCATCTCTTACCATTCCATTCGATCTTTTCTATCCTTATACAAACTTTCTCTCGGTTCTAGCTCCTTTCTCTCCTAGTGATTCATTTTCAAGACACTCGAAAATGGCTTCCTCCTCCACAAATGTGATCACCTCCGCCGATCTAAGGTATCCTGATTTGTTTCACACCTACAACTCACTCTGCTCTCGCCCCATTCATGAGAGAAAATTGATCAACTTTGACGACTTCATGTTCTTCGACTTAGACACCTATCTCCCCGAACTCAAACCTCTCATAGGATCTTCATCCTCCGTCCCTCTCACGTCCTCGATGGTACCACCTTCAATCTAAGGTCCCTGCACTTGCCCGGCTCTGATGAAGCAGATCCAATGTCCTCCTTCAATTACTTTTCTGCTATGATGGATATCGAGCAAACTCAGGATCGAATCCTTCGTAATCAAGCCCTATTGCAGCAGACTCGCAAGCGGAATCGTGCCAACCGGACACCTTCACCTTCTCCACCTTCGAGATAGACTCATTTTTTATTTTGTCTGTAATAACTTTTAAATTACTTTTTGGTCTGTAATAACTTTTTTACTCTGATCCCTCCTTTTTGTCCATGACAAAGGGGGAGAAAACCTGTCTCCATTATTGGAGAAACATTCTCTCTTTAAACATTATTTCACTTTTTTATCATATTATTATTTCTATGCATAATGTCTTTTTGACAGGGGGAGCATATTTTGTCATCATCAAAAAGGGGGAGAATGTTGAGAAACTCAGTTTTGATGTCACATAATATGATACACTGTCTCATTTGATTTTATATGATATGATAATATGTTCTCTTGAAATAATGTTATATTATGACTGAATATGTTTTGCCTTAAATCTAACGAGTATTTGATGCAAGGATATCTCACCCAATAAGGATGGAGACTTCCTGTTCAAGTACAACTATGGTGCAATCATACTCCTTCAAGAAAAAGCTTGATGAGCCATGCTTTCCTAAAGTTCAAATGAAGATATCGGCTACCTCAAGATGAAGATTTTTTCTTCTTTAGAGTCATATGTAACAGAACCTTCAGGATCTTGCATTTTGCATATTACATACTCATTCATACATACTATATCATAAAAGTATACGATAGTTTCAAAAAGGTTCTTTTCTTAAAACCAACAAGTGTACCTTTTTACAACCTTTTATGAAAAAGATATTTTGTCATATAATAATTGTACCTTCTTACAACCTTTTATGAAAAAGACATTTTGTCATTGTACCTTACACTATATACAAGACAACATAAAATCGGCTACATAAGAAAAACAAATAAAATATGTTTTTGAAAAGACTTTAGTTATCTTCTTTAATGAAATATTTTTTTTAGGAAGAAGACAAAAACATAAAATCGACTACATAAGAAAAACAAATAAAATATGTTTTTTAGTTATCTTCTTTTATGAAATGTTTCTTAATACAAGAAGAAGACAAAAACATAAATCGGCTACACAAAAGAAAAACAAATAAAATATGTTTTTTTAAAAGGACTATAGTTACTTTTTCTCATAACCATAGAATGTCGACTTACTTGAAGTCATCATTCTCTTTACAAAGCATTAAATGCCTTCTGTAACAAATCCTTGTTAAATATCCTTCTCAAAGAATGTCGACCTTCCTTTTGGTCCTCATTCTCTCTGGAGACTTTGAAATACACAACATAAAGAAAACACTTGACATGACTATGTACAAATAAATATCTCAAAACACTCATAATACTTACACTCATTTAAAGCAAAGAAGTACTAATGTACCTCAAATCATTAATTAGAATAAAGACAAAACTACAACCCAACGTTCAATGTACTATTGTAATAAATAGACTTTTTACATAAAATATGTATTACTTAAAAACAATACAACGACTAGTGTACCCTCTATTTTACTCTTCTGGAAAAAGGCATTCTCGATCTTCTCTAAAAAATATTTTTGAAATGACATAACATTTCACATTTCAAAAAGTTACAATTCCAAAATGTAACGACTACTTTTTAAAGGCTATATAGACACACTCAAATAAACTATTAAACAAGAGAAATGGAATAGACGTGTGAGCTTACAAAGAGAAAAAGTTCTATTCGTGATTTGAAAAGAGAGCCTTGAAAAAGAAAGAGAAAAAGAAAAAGGAAGAAAAGAGAAAAAGTCAAGTCCAGCTCTTTGACAAAGAGTATCCTCTGAGTGACAAACAGAACATTCTTAGAATCCTTCATTCGTGCATTCATATCATTCTGAAGGTTCTATAGGAAGTATTGTAACTTTGTTATTCACTGTATTCATTCTTTGTTTAAAGAAGTAGACCTCTGTGAAAGAGGGTGTTGCCCTTCTCTGTTGAGAGAAGAAGACCTCTTGGGAAGAGGGTGTGCCCCTTCTCTGTTGAGAGAAGAAAACCTCTTGGGAAGAGGGTGTTGTACTATTTATCCGGTAATTCGGATGTTATAGTGGAATCACAAGTGGTTTGCTTGGGGACTGGATGTAGGTCTGGATATTGACCGAACCAGTATAACTTCTGTGTTTTATGTGTTGTGCCTTATTGCTTAATTATTTTATTTTATCGATCAAAATCAAATTTCACTATTCACCCCCCCCTTTAGTGGAATTTCACATTTTTCTGAAAATTCATAGCACATGCCTGATTCTATGTGCATTTAGAAATTAGAATATGATTTAGACAATTTGAATAAAGTAGAGCATAAGATTGATCCTTGGTTCAATTACCCCTGTTAAAGGTGGCAGGAACGATTGAACCTCGTACCGACAGGCGAGTCCCATTCTTCGGAATTTTCCCGCATTTTAAAAACGGAGGCGAGTTATTTTCAAAATCTTTTTCAAAGGTCAGTTTGATTTGCAAAAGTAAAATTTTGCGATGATAACAGGTTTGGCGACCGAGATGGGACTCTGTCTTCGCCTGATCAATCTAATGCTCTACTTAGTTCAGATTGTCAAAATCGATTTCCATGGAATGTCAGCTTTGCTTTATGATATCATGTGAACCTAGGAGCCTAGACTTGAACCCAGCTGACATGGAATGCATATAGACTAGGTATGGTTTGGTAGGACCATATTGAGGAGAATTATTCATGCTCACATAGACTTAGGTCTATTACAACACTCCTCAATTTAGGAATTGTATGAAAACAATGCTTGCTTCTTCAAATATTTCAAAAATCTATCTCTTTAGGACTTAGAGCCTTCTATTTGCTTGTATGTGCTCATGTTTTTCAAAAAAACCACCCCCACCTATATTGTCCCGGTCTTCACGTTGCTGGGCTCTCTTCCAGAACCATAGTTTGGGACAGAGCCTCACAACTGGGCCACTTATTTGGGTGAAACCCCCCCTGCCACGTACCAAGGGCCATAGTCCAACGTATATCGGCAGGTGCTCAAGGATGTTGGAAAACTTGAACCTAGAATCAGAGAAATTGATTTTATGCCACGTACATTGAGCCTTGGCTCGAGTATATAGGCATAACTGGATTGGATACAGATGATCTGAACCTTAGAGTTAGGATTAAGGTCCCACAGCCATTTCAAAATTTGTGCATCTAAAGTCAACTTTTAGGGAATGCTGTATATGCATACTTGTTTATGCAGAATGTGATTGAATGTGTTATTTCCTTTTTATTTTTCATATTTTCCCAATTTTCTAAAATACTGAACGATTTTCTCAAAATTCCCCAATCCATGTCCATGTACTGTCCATGTTTTAAACCTTGGACGATTTTCCAATACTCCATTTTATGAAATATTAAAACCCTGGACGATTTTCATGAAATTCCTCTATTTTCTTCAAAACTCTAGGTGATTTCCCATCTTCCCTTTCTTCTGGATCTCGAATTTCCTGCTTTATTTTTATCCTGCCTGCATTTTTCTCAAAATTCATGTATTTTTCTCAAATCTTATTCCAATTTCCATGTCTTCCAGTCCAATGGCATCCAGTCAGCTTGATTCAGTCTTCCCTGACGGTCACATCTCCTACGAGGTGCGACAACGTCTTTCCGAACATCGAGTCCTCAGCACCGGATCCTTCTTTCCCCGGTGGTATTATTCATGGTTCAAGAACTTCTCTCGTATGTTTCCGGACCATCTGGACGAGTGTGGATTGGAACTGGCGTCCGCAGTGGGAAAGCAGACAGTCAACGACAACTTGATCCATGCACTAGCAGAGCGGTGGAATCCGAGCACTTCTACCTTCTGGTTCCCGTGGGGCGAGATGACAGTGCTGATGGATGAATTTTCAGAGATCATGGGATTGCCCGAGCCAGCCGGTCAGCCTGGAGATCCATTGGAGAAACAGTTTCTGATTAATGTTAAGGGTCTGGACCCTAAGGATGCCTTAGCCCGCATGACAGGATGCAAGTCTTGGCCTGTAATTGAAGAAGATGGAAATGAATATGTGGATCTGCTCGAAATCTATAGACAGCATGGGACATTTGTGGAAGTCAGTTCATTGTCTAGGACAGCTCGAGAGAGAATTCAGCATGCGATGGTTCTGTGCACGGTGGGATTGGCTTTCTTTCCCAACGGACGAAATTACATGGATATTAGAATAGTTCAGCTTCTAAGGAGATGGGGAAGTCGACAGACCAGCCGCTTCTCAATAGCCATGGCCGCACTCACCTTTCTATACCGAGGGTTGACTTGTTTCGCACTCGGAGAGTCGATCCTAGTCGAAGGATGCACCTATGCCTTGCAGTCTTGGTTCCTTCGGCATGTGCCAGTCCGAGCCAGTTCCTTCAGATACAATGGTGAGAAGCTCCTTCCAGTTGCACGATACCAGTTCTTGATCGACAACCTTCAGGAGAAAGAGGTCGTATGGGACTACTTTGATCGCCAAGAATCACCTCCCAGATATACTTATGCATACGACAAGCGATTCAGGCTACTTGGCCCGTTCTTCTGCGCATATTATCATCCAGAGCGGTGTGTCAGGCAATTCTCTTAGAGGCAGAAGCGCGTAGAGATTCGTCCACTAGCCGGGGTTCTGCCAGAATTCGATCTCGCATCAGATCAGTGGTCCGGAGCATACCATTCTGCCAGACATGGCTGGGATTCCTTTGTCAGTCTTACTATTTTTCCTGGTCCTCGTGTATCTTCTGATTATCTAGAGTGGTGGAAAATTGTCTGTCCCCCTCCCCTCTGTCAAGTGTATTATTGATAAAATCATGTTTTTCCTCTCAATAAAAATTCCTTTATTTTACATTGGTTTGACGACCTCGCCTAGGTAACAAGGCATATTTTCAGTTGTTTATCTTGCAAAGAATAGCAACGCAATTGTCGTAATCCCAGCGACAACTCAATCCCTAGTAATGGGATATTATTTCAATTGTCTACCAAAATTCTCAACAAATATTTTCCTCCAAACCAAATTTCCTTCAAAAGCCTAACCATCAGTTCTGCTCTGCAGAGAGCATCAGTAACATTCAGGAGAGCATTTGTGATACTCGATGGGTCAGACAAGGTCCGAAAAGAAAACCTCATCAGTTGAAGGCGTTGCATACTGTTCTCGTCGCGAAATTTTTCCCCCGTCTCCCCTTCCTTGCGGAAGAGAAAAAGAGAGAAACGCTTTCGCGCTTCAAACTTTGACCGGATTTTGGAAATTGTTTTGAAATACTCGCCTCCGTTTTTGAAAATTGCGGGAAAATCCATGGGATGGGGCTCGACCTGTCGGTACGAGGTTCGACCGTTCCTGCCGCCTTTAACAGTGGTAATCGAACCAAGGACCAAAACTATGCTTGACTTAGTTAAATTATCGAAGTTATGTTCTATCCTAAATGCACAAAGAATTCAGGCATGTGCTATGAGATTTTGGAAAATGCAAGTTGGAAAACATGATGTATGCTTAGAAAACATTTGGAGTTGGAAAGAATCTCTCAGGAAAGAGGTCAATTTCTCAGAAAACTCAGATAAAAAGGGTTTTTTGAAAACATGAGAAAGTTTATAAAGATGTGAGAAAATCAGGAATAGTTGAAAATCTTGGGAAAATGGAAGTGATTCTTGAGAAAAGATGGACTTTTTGAAAAGGGAAGCACTTCTTAGGAAAACTTGGACTTTGAGAGTTTTCTTAGGAAAATGATGGAAGATTTATAGGAAAACTCATTGGAGAAGGAAATTCAAAACTTGGGGAATCGAAATCCTGGGAATTTTACCTTTTGAAATACTTGGAAATCGATTTTGGATCTTGAAGAAAGATTGGAAAACTCTTTTGAATATCTTAAGAAAATATCATTTTCCTGGGAAAACTGTGGAAAAACTTGTCTTTGGAAAACCGATTTTGAAAAATCCTTAGAATTTCTTGAGAAATCGATTTCTTGAGAATGAAGTTTTCTTGAGAAAATCTTGAGAAAATCAATGATTTCATGATGTAAATGTCATGAGTGAATGAATGCACTTTGAAAAGATTTTCTAAGAGATTTGTTGGAAAAATATGCATTAAGTCAAGATAAATCCTTCACATATCCTGACTGTGGCCATGAATATGTTCAGAATTTAGTTGATTTGATGCACATGATTTTGAAAACTTTGGAAATATGATGTGCATTTTAAGATAGCCTAAGAGTGTAGGCTCAATGTGACTAGTAGAAAGATGATGGATCTGGGTCTCGTCCATATTCCGACTAGGGCCGTAAATATGGATCCCACCGAGTCCATCAACTCCCTAAGAGTTGGTGCACGTGCCATTCGTGAACATCCATAGTGCTTTTGAAATAAAATACATGAATCATAGAAACAGGATGTTGCATAAAATCAAACTATATGATATGCATCCTAGTCTAAGCAGGAAATTAAATCTCTTATTCCAAAATTTATTACATCACTAAATAAAGGAAATAAAAGAAATTTGCAGACTTCATCTCCTTCTTTGGAATGTCCCTGCCAAGCTTGAAATAAAGTTAGCTCAAATATGTGGGTTTTTCCAAGATTTTCCAATAATATTATGAAATTATTGGACTTAATTGGATATAAACCCTATTCTCATGCTTCCTTGATATTTGAAATGATGAAAATGCAAGAAATTCAGTGGAAAACAGTTTGAAATTCGGAATTGGGGTCAAAATGACCAAAATACCCCTAAAATTAAAGTTACACCTTTAAAATCAGGGTTTTTTGAAGGAAAACTTGGTAAAATTGGGATTTTGAAATTCAAATTGAATCAAATGATGATGAAATTCAGTAAGAGACATGATGACATGCTGCTAAACACATTAAGATTGTAAAATCAGAATTTGGTGTATTGCAATTTATCCAAAATAACGAATTTCGCTTGTTTTTCGCTTGGATCTGGGTCCTGCGGGACCCGGTTTTGGTATTATGGATGATCCGAACCTCAAATGGATTCCAAATTGCACCAAATTCGGTATGAAGCATCTAAACACTTTGATAAACAACCTAGAATGCTAAAATTCACGAAATGATATGATTTAAATGCTAAAATTTAAAGGAAGTCCTAAAAGGATGGATTTTGCCTATGGATCCGAACCAAATGCAATGCCTAATATGATAATGCAAGATTTACACCATGGAAACTTCTGATATTTTGCAGACTGCTAAAAGACCCGAAATGGAACATTTTTGGTTTTTACAGCCTCGGGATTTGAGCCATGGTGAGTTCAATAACAGGGATTTAGTTCTGACAGAGGTAAAAATCACCCTAATCTGATGTAAAATGCCAAACAAATATAAAACAGCCATGGAAATTTATGAAATTAATCAGAGCTATGAACGACACCCACATGAACAACTTTCATGTTTATGACTTCGGCATTTGATCAACAGAAACACAGAGAAAAATATAACTATTTCTGCCTAAACTAACAGACCAGACAAATGTAGCAAAACAGGGGACTGACAAGAAAAATCCGAAGCAGGGGTCAACACTGTTCTAAAAATTACAGGCTTTTAAATGAAAACAGAGGACATCTTGGACACCACTTTTACTTTTTACAGTTTCGGATTTTGAGAAACACACAAAGAGAAACCATAGCCCTAAGTCGATCCAAGATCTCAGAGGCCCAAATTAGGCTCTGACACATGTCCCGGACTCTCGGATTTTTGTCAGTCATACAAAAAATCAGAAAAATCTGAAAAAATCATATTAAAAACTAGACATTCGCCAGAGTTCAGGGCATTTTTCGGATCGAAAATCGGATCTCCCAGGAGGGAGAACTCGATTTTACAAGTCGGCAAATGTTTTTCAAAACGCATCCCGGGTTACAAAACCCGACTTACCATTTTGGATGTTTACCGCAGTAAACAAATTCAAATGGCTCCGAATTTTTGGCAAAATTTCAGGGACACATAAGGGCGCATTCCGTGTTTTTGTTGGGATTTTTAATAAAAAACAAATGCATGAAATGACGTGTGGACTGACTGACAAAAATAGAGACTTACTGAAAATAAGCAGAATTAAAAAAAAGGCTAAATTAATCCTAATTAATTCATGAAATATGCTAAATGAATGAAATAAAATGCAAATTAAACCTAGCTAACTATATGAATGTTAAAAATCATCAAGGAAGCATAACAAAACATTTTTATATATGTCGTTTTATGAGAATAGCTCAATCCATCCCTCGGATGAGCTCTTTCTTCAAACGACTCCCGATTCAAATTATAGAATCACATCAAGGGGAAAAGAAGTGCACCTTGCTTCGTTACGCAGCGTAGGAGATCTTGAAATGGGTAGCTATCACGAGCTTCCTTCGTCCTTCGCTCCGAGCTTCGGATGGTCCACCAAAATCGAGCTCTGTTGGAATCGAATTCGCCACAGCACGAGCTCTACTCCACCTTTCTTCAATGAGCCAAAGGGGGCACGATTTCCAAAGTTCAAAATCGGATTTTAGGAAGGCTAGGTCGGATTTTCCAAGTTCACCAGAGCTAAAAAATGATCTCCCATGCTGGACATGGAGCCTTGTTTTTATAGATTTTCTGAAAAAAATTTGAATTTCAAACAGGCTGGATCTGAGCCCTCCATGTGGCGCCATCTCAGGGGGTGCCATCTGAGGGGTTTGAAATTCGAATTTGTCTTCTGGAGGGAGCCCTCAGGTGGCGCCACCTCAAAAGGTGTTTTAATTTTTGAGAAAAATAAAAAAAATGGAAATTTTGTGGGTGAGACACCTCAGCAGGGGGAATTTGGAATTTTTCAAAAGTTAGCTTGATTCTCTCTGCAGGGAGCTCCCAGAAGGCGCCACCTCAGAGGGTGCTCTCTTGGAATTTGAAATTCAAACTCACCTTTTGTAGGGAGTCCTCAGGTGGCGCCACCTCATGGTGGGCTACCTTTATTAAAATTAAAATAAAAATAAAAAATGGAGCCAAGTGGAGTCCTGGAATGGTGCCACCTCAAAAGGTGTTTGACACATGTCAGAAGGACAGAGCAGTGGGCTCAGAAGGCGCCACCTCAGAGGAATTTGAATTTTGCTTTTTCTGGTGAAAGGAGATCTGGACATGTGGAGGACAAGTGTCAGCTGTCTGGAGAGGCTTTCTCAAATGGCGCCACCTAAAGGGGAAGTTTGAAATTCAAATGGAGGTTGGCCCTGGAGGAATGGAGGATGGACATGTGGCGCCACCTCAGGGTGGCTCCTACAATGCCATGTGGCAAGAGGGAGGAAAAAGAGGGCAGTGACATGTGTCTCCTACTTTTCTGAAAAAAGTAGGGAGAGGACATGTGTCCTCTACTTTTTCTGAAGGAATGAGAAGAAGACATGTGTCACCTTCTTTTCCTGAAAGAAGTAGAAGAGGACACGTGGCAGAGGGGTGAGAAGGAGGGAAAGGACATGTGGCGCCCTCATAGGCCATCTGGAAAAATCAGAGCTCTGGATTTTCGCCACCTAGTGCCCTGTTTGAATTTTAAATGGTTTGCTTTTTTCTGAAGAAGGCCAGGAGTGACATGTGTCTCCTACTTTTCTAAAAGAGGTAGGGAGAAGACATGTGTCCTCTACTTTTTCTGAAAGAAGCAGAGAATGACACGTGGCACTTGCTTTTTCTGAGGAAATGAGAGCTTGCCATGTGTCCTCTGTAGGAGACACTCCAGAGGGCGCCACCTCAGAGGAGACAAGCCTACCTTTTTTGTAAGAATTTAGGAGTGACACATGTTTCCTACTTTTCTGAGAAAAGTAGGAAGAGGACATGTGTCAGGCTACTTTTCTAGAAGGAAGGAGGGGTTGACACGTGTCCTCTGCAGGAGACACACTTCAAGTGGCGCCACCTCAGAGGAGACAAACTCCACTTTTTCTAGACAGGACAACCTATGACACTTGGCATCTCCTGGTAGTCTTTGAAATGACACATGGCGCAGTATGGATAGGGTGACACATGGCAGATAAATGGGATGACATGTGGCGGCTTCTGAAGGTAGCCCCACACTGACACGTGGCAGAAGAGGGAAGGTGACATGTGGCACCAACTCTAGGTGAACCCTATGCTGACACATGGCATGTAAATGGGAGGAGAGAGAAAGGACAAGTGGCACCAATCCAGGGGACAAGGCTCCTATATTTTTGGGTTTTTCAAAATTCAAATTTTCAAAAGGAAAGCTTGTGTGACACCACCTCAGTGTGGGTCCCACATTGCTTCTTTATTGAAATAAGGATAAAACCACAACTTCTTTTTGGAATTTTCATAAAATCTTGACTGATGGGCAAAACAGGAATTTTGGAAAGAGTTGGCCCTTGTAGGGCGATTTTGTAAAAGAAAGATATTTGAAATTGTCAAAAAGGGCCAAATCTGAGGTGAAGTGACTGAAATCCATATTAAAAACTATCCAGATGGTTTTCCTGAGGAAATATTTTGAAATTCAGAGTCCTGGGGGTAAAATGGGAAAAATTGATAATTTTGAAGACCCAGGGTTTTGAAATCAATTTTGAAAAGAGTTGAAATTCTAATCTGGATTGAAAATTTTGAAATCAAGAGTTCTGAACCTCGAAATGACATGCTGTGTAGTGCAGTGATTTGAAATGCTCATGCAATGATATGCAATGTCATGTCTTATGTAATGCAATCTTGAATCAAGACTTTGGAGATGTCTGTCTCCTGTCAGGAGTAAAATCTTGAACATCTGAGTTAAAGTTAGAGAAAATTTGAGAGCTGCAGATGAAATTTGGACTTTTGCAAGGTCCGGCTCAGAAAATGACCATTTTGCCCTCCAGCGATTTCAGAGGCTGGATGTTGATGCTTGGTGGAAATGTTGGGGAGGTGAGTGAAAATTTGGGGTGTTTACAGATGCCCCTCTTTGCTACTAAGTCGGCTCATGGCCGAGCTTAGTGGCAAAGAAAACACACCAAATTTGGGCTATACGAAAAAAATGCCCCAGTTAGAAGGATCTGACTGGGTGTGAAGAAATTAGCCCGAGGAAGATGGTAGATATGAAGCGAAGAATGGAGAGAAAAGATTCACTCTATGAGAGTGAAGTTCAGGTTTATGCCCTTAACCTGGATGGGACAGAAATACCTCGCATGGAACGAAGCTCAGGTTTGACCCTTAACCTGATGGGACAGAAATACCTCGCATGGAACAAAGCTCAGGTTTTGACCCTTGACCTGATTGGAGAATGGAATATCTCATCGAAATGAGACTCAGGTTTGTACCCTTAACCTGATCGGGCGGAAAATGAAATACCTCTTCGATCGAGGCTCAGGTTTATACCCTTATCCTGATCGGGCGGAAAATGAAATACCTCTTTGGATGGAGGCTCAGGTTTGTACCCTTATCCTGATCGGGCGGAAAATGAAATACCTCTTTGGATGGAGGCTCAGGTTTGTACCCTTATCCTGATCGGGCGGAAAATGGAATACCTCTTTGATTGAGGCTCAGGTTTGTACCCTTATCCTGATCGGGCGGAAAATGGAATACCTCTTTGATTGAGGCTCAGGTTTGTACCCTTATCCTGATCGGGCGGAAAATGAAATACCTCATCAAAGGAGGCTCAGGTTTGTACCCTTATCCTGATCGGGCGGAAAATGAAATACCTCATCGACGGAGGCTCAGGTTTGTACCCTTATCCTGATCGGGTGAAAAATGAAATACCTCTTTGAGTGAGGCTCAGGTTTGTACCCTTATCCTGATCGGGCGGAAAATGAAATACCTCTTTGAGTGAGGCTCAGGTTTGTACCCTTATCCTGATCGGGCGGAAAATGAAATACCTCATCGACGGAGGCTCAGGTTTGTACCCTTATCCTGATCGGGTGAAAAATGAAATACCTCTTTGAGTGAGGCTCAGGTTTGTACCCTTATCCTGATCGGGCGGAAAATAAAATACCTCTTTGAGTGAGGCTCAGGTTTGTACCCTTATCCTGATCGGGCGGAAAATGAAATACCTCTTTGAGTGAGGCTCAGGTTTGTACCCTTATCCTGATCGGGCGGAAAATGGAATGGAATCCTCGAAGGAAGAGACCATGATGGAACCTTTGGATTTTGCACAATAAATCCAATAGGGTTTTTGCAAAAGGAAGGAAAATGGGGTCCCTAAAGCTTGAAAAGGGATTGGTTTTGGGCGTCTCATTGCTGAGACTAAAATTAGCTTTTGAAATTGCCTTTTGCGGGAAATGATTGGTGGTTCGACCTCGAACCGAAATGGGACTGTCTATGGTGGGACAGTGGGGACACAGGGAAGTGTGCAATCTGAGAGTTCATGCTCTCAAAGAAGGGAAGGAATCAAGTCCTTAGGAGGGATTTAAAATTGGTGTCAGGATGCATCGAAGACGGATATCGAGCTCTCACTTCATGTCAGGATAGCTAGAAAATATTGTCAAAATGTTGGAAATTTTGCTGTTGATTCAAAATATTTGAAAATGTTGCACATTGTTGCAAAGATATTCCTTCTTTTCTACCTAAAGCATTATCTCCAAACAAGGTTTACTTTGTAGAATCGAGACTTGAAATCCAAATTGCTTGCAATTGACCTTCTTCAAGGAAGTTATCAATTTCCTTGATATGAGCAGGAAAGAGAATTTGATATTATGAAAGCAATTGATGAAAGAATATTGATAATAGAATTTCACAAAGTTAAAGAGGATTCTTGATAAATTTGGCAGTTTGATATCCTGGGAGCTTCTCTCTTGACAATCTTTCTGCACTCTTTTGGCTCTCTGGGTTTTTGCTACATTCTCCTTTATTTTGGAGATGTTCTGACTTTTTCTCTCTTTCTTTTTCCTCTCTTTCTCTCTTTTGGGAAGGGTACGTCACAAACTCCTTCAACTTGGAGATGTTTCGATCCTTCTTGGGCGATGGGTTTGGAGATCTTTGGATGATAGCTGAAATTAAATAGCTTTTAGGGATTGTCGAGAGGTTCATCGCATCTGCCTTCATCTCGACAGTGCTTTGGACTTTCCCTGGAAGGACCCGTCACAAACTCCGTCATCTTGGAGATGTTTCGAATCTTCTTTGGCCCCGGGGGTCTACTCGCCTAATTCGCCTTCATCTTGACGACAGGTGAGAGATCCCTTTTGCGGATATTTAATTGCAGCTTAGGTGATTCTGAGGAGACAGGGTTTGGGTGAATTCTCTCTTTTCTAGCACTCAGGATATTTCCACTGTCTTGTCCTTACAAGAATAGCCTTTAACGATGCGCCATTGACTGCGATCAATATCGATCATCTACGGCTTTTCAATAACCTTAAATCTTCTTTTCTGGCCATATCGAGGATTTATCCTTCATCCTTTTGGTTGGCCAATAGAAAGAATTTGAATTTTGAATCCCTTTTCGCAAAAGCTTCGCTCTTTTGGAAGTGATGCTGGGGGTAAACTGACTAGTGCAATAAAGATTCTGAAATCAGCAAATAATTTGACAAATTGACAAAATTTTCTTGAAATCCTTAGTGAAAGTGAGTATTTGAAATCCGGCTCAACGCATCCGTGACGAAAATTCTCCTCTCTTTTTCCCCAAAAAGAGAGACTCAGGCTTAGCCCTTACCTGAATGAGAAATGGGAAATACTCCTCTCTTCCCTAAAGAGGAGGTGTTTGCAAAACGAACTTTCGAAGAGAAATTAAGCTTTCGTCAAAGCTCCCTAATATTAGGCTTCTCTTATGGAAAGGGGCCGATAATAGTGAGGTCTGAAAATTGGGTCATGAAAGGAACGAGTCCATCACACTCTCCCTGCAATGAGGGTCTTTCATGACGAAAAATGGCCTAGTATGAAATTGGGGGGTTACAAGAAAACGAGTCTCCATCGAGCCTCTCCCTTTGAAAGGGTTCCTCGTGTGAAATTGGAAATTGTTTTGCAAACGGTTCACAAAGACGCGAGTCCCTTCAAACTCTCCCTAAAAGGGGCTAAGTGAACGAATTGGATAGCATGCGAAAAGAACGAGCTCCCTCGAACTCTCCCTAAAAAGGGTCTCTCGCAAGAGAAAATGATTGAAATTGGATATTGAGATTGATTGACCCAAAGGTCGAAATTGAAAATTGGAAAATTGGTTGCTGAAAATTGAATGACCCGAAGGTCGAAATTGGATGACCTGATGGTCGAGATTGAGAATTGATTTGACCAAAAAGGTCAAAATTGAGAATTGATTGACCAAAAGGTCGAAATTGGGTGACCCGAAGGTCGAAATTTGGAAATTGATTTGACCAAAAAGGTCAAAATTGGAAATTGGTTGACCCGCAGGTCGAGAATTGGAAATTGATTGACCCGAAGGTCGAGAATTTGGAAATTGATTGACCCGAAGGTCGAAATTGAGATTGGTAATTGAAATTGAGAATTGAAAATTGGGTGACCCAGAGGTCGAAATTGGAGAATTGCCTGACTTGAAGATTTAAATTGGAATTTGGAGAGCAAAATATCAAATTTGAGCAATTGACAGACCCTGATGATTGAAATGACTTGGATTAATCAAAGGAGAATGATGAGTTCGAGTCAGAGCTCGAATAAAATATAGAGATCACGAGTTGGAACCCGGATCAACAAAAGAAGAGCTCGAATCTGAGCTTGAATGAATAGAGAGATCTCGAGTCGGAACCCGAATCAACAAAAGAGAATGAAGAGCTCGCATCTGAGCTCAAATGAATAGAGAAATCTCGAGTCGGAACCCGGATCAACAAAAGAAAATGAAGAGCTCGAGTCAAGGCTCGAGTAACTAAAGAGATCTCGAGTCGGAACCCGGATCAACAAAAGAAAATGGAAGGCTTGAATCAGAGCTCAAATAAGATGATGAGATCACGAGTCGGAACCCGGATCAACAAAGGAAAATGAAAGACTTGAATTAGAGCTTGGATAAGATAAGGAGATCTCGAGTCGGAACCCGGATCAACAAAAGAAAATGAAGAACTCGAATCAGGGTTCGAGTAAGGTAATGAGATCACGAGTCGGAACCCGGATCAACAAAAGAGAATGACAAGCTCGAAAAGATCTCGAGTCGGAACCTGGATCAACAAAGGAAAATGATTTGTTCGAGTCAAGGCTCGAGTAAAGTAGAGAAATCACGAGTCGGAACCCGGATCAACAAAGGAAAATGAAGAAATCGAGTCGAGGCTCGAATAAAGTAGAGAGATCACGAGTCGGAACCCGGATCAACAAAGGAAAATGAAGAAATCGAGTCGAGGCTCGAATAAAGTAGAAAGATCACGAGTCGGAACCCGGATTAACAAAGGAAAATGATTTGAATAAAAACCCGAGTCGGAACTCGGTTTTCCTAAAAGTTGAAAATGTGCCAGCTTGAATACTGGATTTTTGAAATAATACCAGTTCGAGTGCTGGGTTTTGGTTCAGTATTGGCGATGATCTTTGAATCATTAGGAATTGTGATGGGACTGTTTGTTGCAATCCCAATACCGACCGGATTGTGATTAATGCAATTGAATGCAAATGAATATGAGTTGATGCATATGAATGCACATGTGCATGAAATGAGGAATTTGTTTATCCTGCCTGCATATAGAACAAAATTTTAAAATGCCCCAGTGTAACTGGGAAAGAAAGTTGGATCATTATTTGAAAGAAACAGGAAGGATTACAAGAGGAGAATAAATGTTTCAAGTATAAAACTTTTTCAAGTGTCGAGCATTAATAGGATCTGGCAATTCTACTCCATCGGCATTGATGAGCCGATATGAGTTGCGGGGTAATGCTTCTTTGACAACATAGGGACCTTCCCAATTTGGCGACCATTTGCCGCCAGGACGATGCTTGAGATAAGTTGTGGATCGAAGTACTAAATCATTGACTTTGAATTTTCTTTCGATGATAGATTTCGCATATTGCCTGGCTACTCTCTGGCGATAGGATTGAGCATGCTCTGCTGCCTTTAGCCTTCTCTCGTCGAGTAAGTCTAGCTGCACTAGTCGCTGCTGCTGGTATTGATCAAGAGGTAATTGCAGAAGTGAAGCAAATTTCAAGGCGGGTTTCTGAATATGTAGCGGCAATACTACTTCTGTCCCATAGACCAGCTCTGATGGAGTAGCATTCGTTGGTGTACGAATGGTGGTCCGATAGGCCCACAATGCATCGTGGATCTTCTCATGCCAGTCACGGCCTGTTTCCACAGTTCGCTCCAAAATACGAATTAAAATCTTGTTGGTGGCCTCTGCCTGACCATTCCCTTAAGGATAATATGGAGCGGAGAAATGATGATAGATCTTGAATTTTGAGCAGAATGTCTTCATTCTTTCATTCTTGAAATGACTGCCATTGTCTGACACAATGTCATGTGGGATGCCGAAACGGCAAAGGATGTTCTTGTGAATAAAAGAGACCACATGACGGCCTTCTACTGTGCGAAGAGTGATGGCTTCTACCCACTTGGTGAAATATTCCGTTGCGGCAAGGAAGTATTTGTGGCCATTTGAAGCTGAAGGAGTGATGGGACCTACGACATCGAAGGCCCACATGGAGAATGGCCATGGGGAGACAACAGATTGTAAATAAGTTGCCGGAGCATGAATAGAAGGTGCGTGTATCTGGCATTGCACACACTTCTTCACATAATGATAGCAGTCTTGTTGCATAGTCTTCCAGTAGTAACCTGCTCTGATGATTTGCTTGACAAGGGTTTGGTAACCGACGTGGCCACCACAAATGCCTTCATGTGCTTCTCGCACGACTTCTTTGGCTTCGTCTTCATCTAAACATTTGGAATACTCTGAACTGAATCCGCGACGATAGAGGACATTGGCCAAAATGAAGTATCGAGTAGACATACGCTGGATTGCTCGTTGCTCTTTCTTTGAGAGTTCTGGAGAAAATTCGCCAGTTTCTATGAAAGTTTTGATGTTGTAATACCAGGGCTTTTTCCTTTGCTCAGCCTGATTTACCTGTTCCGCTGGAATGAAAGCAGGTTGGTCAAGTCTGCCAATTTCAAAAGAGCGACAAGATTCTCCATTCTTGAATGCCATAATGGAGCCTAAACTGGCTAGACTATCAGCCACTTGATTGAAATCTCTCTTGATATGGAAGAGCTGGAATTCTTCAAACTTGCTGATAAGAGCTGAAACAATTTTCTGATAGGGAAATAACTTCTGATCTTTGACCTGCCATTCGGCTCGAACTTGATTGACAACAAGTAATGAGTCACCGTAGGCATGTACTCTCTTGACATTGAAGTCTGATAGAATCTTTAGACCTTGAATCAGGGCTTCATATTCAGCCATATTATGAGTACATTGAAAGTCTAATTTGAGAGAGAATGGAATCATCTCCTTCTCCGGAATGATTAATAAAATTCCGATGCCTATTCCCGCCATATTCTTAGAACCATCGAAAAATAAATTCCAGACTGGAGATTGCTGGATATTGCAAATTTGCTCATCAGGGAAGTCATCTTCGGCTTTTACTTCTTCGGCCAGGGGGAAATCCGCCAATTGATCTGCAATTGCTTGGCCTTTGATTGATTGCTGCGAGACATATTCTAAGTCATACTGCATCAGTAAGACTTGCCATTTTGCGACTCGTCCGCTGAGGAAAGGTTGCTCTAAGATGTACTTGAGAGGATTGAGTTTAGACAAGATTTTGACTTCTGATGCTAGCAGGTAGTGTCTTAGCTTCTGACACATCCATACCAGAGCTAGGCAGGTCTTCTCTATTTGAGAGTATCTCTTCTCATAATCTATGAAAGTCTTGCTCACGTAATAAATGGCGTGTTCTATCAGGCTGCCTTCTTTGTATTGCGCCAAGAATCCACCGCATGCAACTTGATTAACTGAGATGTATAATAAAAGAGGTTTTCCCAATTCTGGCGGCTTCAGGATGGGAGGATTAAGAAGATACTTCTTGATCCGATCGAACGATTGCTGACACTCTGGTCCCCATTCGAACTTAACTCCTTTTCTGAGTAAGTGGTTGAAGGGCTCACATCTCATCGCCAAGTTGGAAATGAATCGTCGGATTGACTGCATACGTCCTTGAAGGCTACGTAGTTCTTTGAGATTCTTCGGGGGAGGCATATCAATGATAGCCTTTGCTTTGGCTGGGTCAACTTCAATCCCCTTTTTGCTGACCAGAAAACCCAACAGTTTGCCTGATTCGACTCCAAAGACACACTTTTGCGGGTTAAGCCTTAACTTGTAAAGAATAAGTCTTTTAAAGACTTGATCAAGTGCTTCGAGGTGATCTTCTCCCTCTTTAGATTTCACGAGAATATCATCAACATACGCATCCATGATTTTGCGCATTTGATCGTGAAAGATAACAGCCATTGCCCGTTGATATGTTGCTCCAGCATTCTTGAGCCCAAAAGGCATAACCGTGTAGCAGAAAGTGCCCCAAGGCGTAGTAAAGGAAGTTTTTGATTGGTCGCGGGCGGCCAACTTAATCTGATTGTAGCCGGAATATCCGTCCATGAAAGAAAACATGGCGTGTCCTGCCGTGCTATCGACTAGAAGATCGATGCTTGGAAGTGGATAGTCATCCTTCGGAGTTGCCTTGTTGAGGTCTCTGAAGTCTATGCAGATCCTCACTTTGCCACTTTTCTTTGGGACAACGACGATATTGGCTAACCAATCCGGGTAGTCAATAGCTCGGATAAATCCTGCTTTGAACAGATCTTCAAGTCCTTCCTTGACTTGTTGTTCAATTCTGGGATCCATTTTTCTCAGCTTCTGCTTGACTGGCTTAGCATCCGGCTTCAAGACGAGTCGGTGTTCAACCAATTTGGGGTCTAAGCCCGGCATGTCTTCATACGTCCATGCGAACACTTCTTCATGCCGCTTGAGAAAATCTATAAGCCTTTTCTTTTCTTCTGGACTTAGACTGGTTTCGATCCGGAGAATTTTTGGATCTTCCTCTGAACCGATATTGACGCCTTCAGTTGGATCTTGTACTAGAGGAGATGGTTCGTCCTGCTTCTGAACTGCGGCGAACTCCGGTAATTCCCGAAGAGACTGATCATATTCTGCACAATCATCAGACTGCTTTGCACTCTTGTCATTTCCGGTGCTTGCTTTGATTCTGTGAATTGCTGTCGACTTTTGAGAGGCCTTGGGATTGAGAACGAGCTTCTTGATTGTCCGAGAAGTCATTCTGAAATTTTGGAGAAGAAATCTGGTTCAGACAAATTGGCCTATAGTAAGACAAGCAATCATTTGAAGAAAACCATACATAAAATGGCATTGAATAAAATGATGAGACAGACAAAAAGGGAGTAGATGGCATCCGGATAGACAAAGAAGCTTGGAATTTTATTGATTGAATGAATCAATGACATTGGTAAAATGAGACATTTATTTGGAAAAGAATAGAAAGGAAATAACAAATGGTCTTCATTGTGCCCCTTTGACAAAAACAGTCTTCCTTGATGAGCTTCCTCCGGAGAACCCCAGTCCTGCTCTGTGGAGACGATGTTTCTGAATCATTGGCTCGATGCGGCCATCTTCATTCTTGCCGAGTCCCTTGAAGGGTTGATAGCCATGCTTCAGGAGTAAGTCAAATCCCTTTCTTGACTTCATGAATTGAGGAAACAAGGGATGATCCTTAATGGTGCTGTAGTCGATTCGACCTCCAACCTTGAAGAATTGAGGACCTTTCCACTGTGTCGTGGCTACTGTGTGCAGAGATGGCTCTGATGGTGCCTGAAGTATTTCTCGATTCTCCCCGAGATTGATCTCTTCACTTTCCCTAATGCTGGGAATGTCTGCATTGAATGATGGCCGAGGAATCATGGGCTGCGGGAGCCTTTCTTCTGGGTCTTCTCCCAGTATTGTGGTTATCATTCCACCCTTTGACCATTTCACACATTGATGGAGGGTAGAAGGCACTGCATTAGCATTGTGAATCCATGTCCTTCCGAGTAGCAAGTTGTAGGTTGGTGGTACGTTAACCACATGAAAAAGGACAGAGTGCACCGAATAGTTGATAAACACCTCCAAGAATATCTTGCCCTTGGCCGTTTGACCATGATTGTCAAACCCATAGATAGTGATGGGATCTGGAATGTATTCTTCATCCTTGATCCCTAATGCCTTTGCGGTCATTTCAGGACATATGTTGAGGCTACTGCCTCCATCGACCAGCACATGCGGTACCGTCATTCCTCTGACTCGAACGACAATATACAAGGCATTATTATGAAAGGAATGAGGCTTTGGAAGGTCCTCATCTGAAAAGGTGATTGGCGCATTGGTCATGGCAGAGTTCACAATCTGTGCCATGTCTTCAGGAGTGGTAGTGGGCTTAACTTTGATTTTCCTGAGTAAATCATCCAGTACTTGCTGGTGCTTGCTAGAATTCTTGGCCAAGTCAAGGATGGAGACATTGGATAAAGCAGTCAGAGGCTTCTGACTTGACTTCTCTGACCTTGGTCTAACGATTTGCTTGAAGAAGTCAGGAGTTCCTTTTGATTTGGGAATTGACTTCACAGGTGCTTCCGCAACTTTCATTTTACCGAATGCTGAAATTAAGTTCATCTTCTTAGAATCTGGAGCTGCTTGTCGTAGCACCGTCACCTGATGTTGAACTTGGAGATCTTGCGCAGAACATGGCTTGATATGTTCATGCGGTAGAAATGGTTGTGCAGACACTACTGCTGTGGTGTGCGAAGGGAAGGGGCGGTTGAGAATGTCCATCTTCTCTTCTTCTTCTCCTTCTACCAATAGATTCTTTTCAATGAGATCTTGCACGATGTTTTTGAGAACAAAGCAGTTCTCGGTATTGTGTCCCACTGTCCTGTGGAACTTGCAGAACTGATCTTTCCATTTCCCCATGGGCACAGGAGGATTGGCCAATCTGAGCAATTTGACCATCTCTTTTGATAGCATGTACTCGAGCACGTCCTCGAGCGATTGGTCAAGGGGAGTAAACTTTCTGTCATAGCTCCATCCTTCATGTTTGGTTTTCTCGCGCAGCTTCGGCCCTTGATCCTGCTGAGGAGGCTTGCTGAACTGAGGAGCAGGCTTTGCTTTCTGATCCTTGTTGTTCGAACTGCCTGAGCTGTAGCAGTAATCTTTCTTCTGCCCTTTGTGCTGATTACGGCCTTTGCTGTTGTTGTTGGTAGAATAAGTGAAGTGAGCTTTCTTCTTCTGCTCACCATGGGAGTTGTTCTTGGAAAAGGTGAAGCCTTCATAGACTCCATTTTCCACACTCAGCTCGAGCCATTCGGCTCGTTCAGTCAGCTCAATGAAGGTCCTGGACGGCGCTGTGGAGATTAATCCTCTTAACGGCTGCGAGAAATTGTTGAGGATTAGGGACAATGCATGCCTTTCCGAGATAGGATCTCTCATATTATTACAGGCTGATCTCCATCTGTGAATGAAGTCCCGTGCTTTTTCATTCTCATTCTGCCTCAAATTGCAGAGATGACTTAATGTAGGCAGCGCTTCTGTGTTGAACAAGAAGCGTTCAATAAAGAGATTTACAACTTTATCGAACTCCTTGAGCTCGATGGGGTTGATATGCTCAGCATACCATTTGGCGGCAACTCCTTCCAAGCTGCGGGGGAAGCATAGAAACAATGCTCGGTTATCCCTTCTGAACCTCGAGCATTCTGCGAAGAAGGTGGCGAGATGAGCTTTTGGGTCGCCAGAACCATCGAACTTGATGAATTTACGAGGGAGATTCTCCAGATCGTCATCCCCTTCTAAGCCGTCATAGAAGTCCTCACTGGTGAAGACTTTCTTGCCCTTGTCGCGGGCTTGCAGATCTTTGACAATTCGGGCCATTTCTTTAAATTGCGCTTGTAAAGGCTCTTCTTTATCTCTGCTCTTGGATCTGCGGCTTTTACTCTGGCCACGCTTCTGAAATGCCGGAGGCACCTCATATTCTTCATCTGTATCTTCAGTGGAATCTGATTCATCTGAAATCTCTTCTGGCTGGATCTGCTTCTTGGGAGCCTTCTTACCCCTGTGACCATGGAACTTTTCTCTGAATGGGTTCCTTTCTGAGCTGGTCCCGGGCTGCTCACTCATCATTTTATTCATCATTTTTCTGAACATGGCATACATTTGAGGGTCTATGCCATCGTCTTCTTGCTGCTGTTCTTGACTCTTCTCGGATCGAGGGGAACCCATCTCTTCTTCCGAAGCTGACGAGTACTGGGATGCTGTGGTTCTTTTGCCTGATCTTGTCTCAACCATCAAATGATATGGATGCTCTCTGCAGGGCAAAAGACCTGATTAGATTTTGAGGGAATTAGCTTTTGGAGGAAATATTTGCTGAAAATATGGTAGACAATTTGGAAAAGATGTCCCATTACTAGGGACTGAGTCATCGTGGGAATCACGACAATTGTGTTGTCATTCCTTCTGCAAAAGAAATAAGCAACGAAAATGTGCCTTGTTACCTAGGCGAGGTCGTCAAACCACAATAGGAAGAAAGAGAATTTTATTAAAATGAGAAGAATAAGATTTTATTGATCTTGACAAAGAGGTGGGGGACAAACAATTTGCCACCATTCACGATAGTCGGCAGACACTCTAGGACCTGGAAAGATTTTGAGAGAGACAAAGGAATCCCAGCCGTAGCGGGCAGAATGATATGCCCCGGACCATTGTGCGGAAGTGAGATCAAACTCTGCCATAGCTCCTGATAACAAGCGGGCTTCGACGTACTGCTGCCTTTGAGAGAATTGCCGAACACATCTCTCTGGTTGATAATAAGTGCAGAAGAATGGTCCTAACAACTTGAACCGCTTGCCATAAGCGTAGGTATATCTGGGAGGAGATATTTGCCGATCAAAATAGTCCCAAACAACGTCATCCTCTTGAATGTTGTTGATCATAGACCGGTACTGCGCCACTGGAAGGAGTTCTTGACCATTGTATCTGAAAGAGCTTGCTCGGGCTGGAACGTGCTGGAAAAACCAGGACTGAAGTGCGTAGATGCATCCTTCAACTAAAATGGACTCTCCGAGTGAGAATCGAGTCAGACCTCGATAAAGGAAGGCGAGCGCTGCCATGGCTATGGAGAGGCGATTGGTTTGCCGACTTCCCCATCTTCTCATAAGCTGGATTATCCTGATGTCCATGTAGTTCTGTCCATCTGGGAAAAGGGACAGTCCTACAGTGCATAGAACCATTGCATTCTGAATCTTTTCTTTGGCTGTTCTTGAAAGTGAGCTGACTTCGACGAAGGTCCCGTACTGGCGGTACAATTCAAGTAGGTCAACATATTCATCTCCTTCTAACTGGATCAGGGGCCAAGATCGGCGGCCTGTCATACGAGCTAAGGAGTCTCGGGGGTCCAAACCCTTGACATTGATAAGGAATTGATGCTCTAATGGGTCGCTTGGCTGACCGGCTGGTTCTGGCAATCCCATGATTTCTGAAAATTCATCCATTAAAACAGTCATCTCTCCCCACGGGAACCAGAAGGTACACGTCCGAGGATTCCATCGCTCCGCCATTGCATGGATCAGGTTGCCATTGATGGTCTGCTTTCCGACTGCTGATGCCAGCTCTAATCCGCACGCGCTCAAATGGTCCGGGAACATTCGGGAAAAGCTCTTTAACCAGGAATAATACCACCGGGGAATGAAAGTTCCGGTGCTAAGAGCTCGATGTTCAGGACGACCTTGTCGCACCTTGAAGGAGATGTGACCTTCAGGAAATATAGGATCGACTTGACTGGATGCCATCGAACTGAAAGCAGAGAAAGACTCAGAATGAGACTTAGGAAAATGTGGAAATTTTTGAAAAAATTTTGCAGGCAGGATAAAAATGCAGCTAGAAATTCGAGATCCAGTAGAAGGATAGAATGTAAAATCTCCTGGAGTTTTGGAAGAAATTGGATATTTGAGGAAATCATCCAGGGTTTGAGAAAAACATCTTGTGGAAAATAAGGATATTTGGAAAAGACCTAATGAGTTGAAAAACATTGGGAAATATAAAGAATTGAGAAAATCATACATACAATCACATCCTGCACAAACATTTATGCACATTCAGCACTCCCTAAAAGGCTGACTCTAGATGCATCAATTTGAAAATAGCTGTAGGACCTTAATCCTAACTCTAAGTTCAGATCATCTTTGTCCAATCCAGTTATGCCGATATACCCGAACCGAAATCCGAGGTACGTGGCATAGAATTTCAACTCCGGTTCTAAGGTAAGGTTTTCCAACATCCTTGAGCGCCTACCGATATACTTCGGACTGTGGCCCGCGGTACGTGGTAGGGGGGTGTTAACCCAAATAGTTGGCCCAGTTGTGAGGCTTTGTCCCGAACTATGGTTCTGGAAGAGAGCCCAGCAACGTGAAGACCGGGTAATGATAGGTAATTGGAGGTTTTGAAAAATGATCACATGCAAGAAATAGATGGCTCTAAGTCCTAGAGAGATAGACTTTTGAAAATCTTTGAAGAAGCATACATTGTTTGCATTCAGATCCTAAATTGAGGAGAGTTGTATTTAGACCTAAGTCTATGTGAGCATGAAAATTTCTCCTCAATCTGGTCCTACCAAACCATGCCTAGTCTATATGCAGTCAATGTCAGCTAGGTCAGAATCTAGGCTCCTAGGCTCACATGATATTGAAAGTAAAGAGCTGACATTTAGTGAACATAATTTTGATAATTAAACTAAGTCAAGCATAATTTAGGTCAGACAAGGACAGGTCCCATCACGGTCGCCAAACCTGTTTTCGTCGCGAAATTTTTCCCCTGCCTTCCCTTCCTTGCGGAAGAGAAAAAGAGAGAAACGCTTTCGCGCTTCAAACTTTGACCGGATTTTGGAAATTGTTTTGAAATACTCGCCTCCGTTTTTGAAAATTGCGGGAAAATCCATGGGATGGGGCTCGACCTGTCGGTACGAGGTTCGACCGTTCCTGCCGCCTTTAACAGGGGTAATCGAACCAAGGACCAAAACTATGCTTGACTTAGTTAAATTATCGAAGTTATGTTCTATCCTAAATGCACAAAGAATTCAGGCATGTGCTATGAGATTTTGGAAAATGCAAGTTGGAAAACATGATGTATGCTTAGAAAACATTTGGAGTTGGAAAGAATCTCTCAGGAAAGAGGTCAATTTCTCAGGAAACTCAGATAAAAATGGTTTTTTGAAAACATGAGAAAGTTTATAAAGATGTGAGAAAATCAGGAATAGTTGAAAATCTTGGGAAAATGGAAGTGATTCTTGAGAAAAGATGGACTTTTTGAAAAGGGAAGCACTTCTTAGGAAAACTTGGACTTTGAGAGTTTTCTTAGGAAAATGATGGAAGATTTATAGGAAAACTCATTGGAGAAGGAAATTCAAAACTTGGGGAATCGAAATCCTGGGAATTTTACCTTTTGAAATACTTGGAAATCGATTTTGGATCTTGAAGAAAGATTGGAAAACTCTTTTGAATATCTTAAGAAAATATCATTTTCCTGGGAAAACTGTGGAAAAACTTGTCTTTGGAAAACCGATTTTGAAAAATCCTTAGAATTTCTTGAGAAATCGATTTCTTGAGAATGAAGTTTTTATGAGAAAATCTTGAGAAAATCAATGATTTCATGATGTAAATGTCATGAGTGAATGAATGCACTTTGAAAAGATTTTCTAAGAGATTTGTTGGAAAAATATGCATTAAGTCAAGATAAATCCTTCACATATCCTGACTGTGGCCATGAATATGTTCAGAATTTAGTTGATTTGATGCACATGATTTTGAAAACTTTGGAAATATGATGTGCATTTTAAGATAGCCTAAGAGTGTAGGCTCAATGTGACTAGTAGAAAGATGATGGATCTGGGTCTCGTCCATATTCCGACTAGGGCCGTAAATATGGATCCCACCGAGTCCATCAACTCCCTAAGAGTTGGTGCACGTGCCATTCGTGAACATCCATAGTGCTTTTGAAATAAAATACATGAATCATAGAAACAGGATGTTGCATAAAATCAAACTATATGATATGCATCCTAGTCTAAGCAGGAAATTAAATCTCTTATTCCAAAATTTATTACATCACTAAATAAAGGAAATAAAAGAAATTTGCAGACTTCAGCTCCTTCTTTGGAATGTCCCTGCCAAGCTTGAAATAAAGTTAGCTCAAATATGTGGGTTTTTCCAAGATTTTCCAATAATATTATGAAATTATTGGACTTAATTGGATATAAACCCTATTCTCATGCTTCCTTGATATTTGAAATGATGAAAATGCAAGAAATTCAGTGGAAAACAGTTTGAAATTCGGAATTGGGGTCAAAATGACCAAAATACCCCTAAAATTAAAGTTACACCTTTAAAATCAGGGTTTTTTGAAGGAAAACTTGGTAAAATTGGGATTTTGAAATTCAAATTGAATCAAATGATGATGAAATTCAGTAAGAGACATGATGACATGCTGCTAAACACATTAAGATTGTAAAATCAGAATTTGGTGTATTGCAATTTATCCAAAATAACGAATTTCGCTTGTTTTTCGCTTGGATCTGGGTCCTGCGGGACCCGGTTTTGGTATTATGGATGATCCGAACCTCAAATGGATTCCAAATTGCACCAAATTCGGTATGAAGCATCTAAACACTTTGATAAACAACCTAGAATGCTAAAATTCACGAAATGATATGATTTAAATGCTAAAATTTAAAGGAAGTCCTAAAAGGATGGATTTTGCCTATGGATCCGAACCAAATGCAATGCCTAATATGATAATGCACGATTTACACCATGGAAACTTCTGATATTTTGCAGACTGCTAAAAGACCCGAAATGGAACATTTTTGGTTTTTACAGCCTCGGGATTTGAGCCATGGTGAGTTCAATAACAGGGATTTAGTTCAGACAGAGGTAAAAATCACACTAATCTGATGTAAAATGCTAAAAAAATATCAAACAGCCATGGAAATTTATGAAATTAATCAGAGCTATGAACGACACCTACATGAACAACTTTCATGTATATGACTTCGGCATTTGATCAACAGAAACATAGAGAAAAATATAACTATTTCTGCCTAAACTAACAGACCAGACAAATGTAGCAAAACAGGGGACTGACAAAAAAATCCTAAGCAGGGGTCAACACTGTTCTAAAAATTACAGGCTTTTAGATGCAAACAGAGGACATCTCGGACACCACTTTTACTTTTTACAGTTTCGGATTTTGAGAAACACACAAAGAGAAACCATAGCCCTAAGTCGATCCAAGATCTCAGAGGCCCAAATTAGGCTCTGACACGTGTTCCGGACTCTCGGATTTTTGTCAGTCATAAAAAAAATCAGAAAAATCTGAAAACATCATATTAAAAACAAGACATTCTCCCGAGTTCAGGGCATTTTTCGGATCGAAAATCGGATCTCCCAAGAGGGAGAACTCGATTTTACAAGTCGGCAAATGTTTTTCAAAACGCATCCCGGGTTACAAAACCCGACTTACCATTTTAGATGTTTACCGCAGTAAACAAATTCAAATGGCTCCGAATTTTTGGCAAAATTTCAGGAACACATAAGGGCGCATTCCGTGATTTTTTTGGGATTTTTAATAAAACACAAATGCATGAAATGACGTGTGGACGGACTGACAAAAACAGAGACTTACTGAAAATAAGCAGAATTAAAAAAAAGGCTAAATTAATCCTAATTAATTCATGAAATATGCTAAATGAATGAAATAAAATGCAAATTAAACCTAGCTAACTATATGAATGTTAAAAATCATCAAGGAAGCATAACAAAACATTTTTATATATGTCGTTTTATGAGAATAGCTCAATCCATCCCTCGGATGAGCTCTTTCTTCAAACGACTCCCGATTCGAATTATAGAATCACATCAAGGGGAAAAGAAGTGCACCTTGCTTCGTTACGCAGCGTAGGAGATCTTGAAATGGGTAGCTATCACGAGCTTCCTTCGTCCTTCGCTCCGAGCTTCGGATGGTCCACCAAAATCGAGCTCTGTTGGAATCGAATTCGCCACAGCACGAGCTCTACTCCACCTTTCTTCAATGAGCCAAAGGGGGCACGATTTCCAAAGTTCAAAATCGGATTTTAGGAAGGCTAGGTCGGATTTTCCAAGTTCACCAGAGCTAAAAAATGATCTCCCATGCTGGACATGGAGCCTTGTTTTTATAGATTTTCTGAAAAAAATTTGAATTTCAAACAGGCTGGATCTGAGCCCTCCATGTGGCGCCATCTCAGGGGGTGCCATCTGAGGGGTTTGAAATTCGAATTTGTCTTCTGGAGGGAGCCCTCAGGTGGCGCCACCTCAAAAGGTGTTTTAATTTTTGATAAAAATAAAAAAAATGGAAATTTTGTGGGTGAGACACCTCAGCAGGGGGAATTTGGAATTTTTCAAAAGTTAGCTTGATTCTCTCTGCAGGGAGCTCCCAGAAGGCGCCACCTCAGAGGGTGCTCTCTTGGAATTTGAAATTCAAACTCACCTTTTGTAGGGAGTCCTCAGGTGGTGCCACCTCATGGTGGGCTACCTTTATTAAAATTAAAATAAAAATAAAAAATGGAGCCAAGTGGAGTCCTGGAATGGTGCCACCTCAAAAGGTGTTTGACACATGTCAGAAGGACAGAGCAGTGGGCTCAGAAGGCGCCACCTCAGAGGAATTTGAATTTTGCTTTTTCTGGTGAAAGGAGATCTGGACATGTGGAGGACAAGTGTCAGCTGTCTGGAGAGGCTTTCTCAAATGGCGCCACCTAAAGGGGAAGTTTGAAATTCAAATGGAGGTTGGCCCTGGAGGAATGGAGGATGGACATGTGGCGCCACCTCAGGGTGGCTCCTACAATGCCATGTGGCAAGAGGGAGGAAAAAGAGGGCAGTGACATGTGTCTCCTACTTTTCTGAAAAAAGTAGGGAGAGGACATGTGTCCTCTACTTTTTCTGAAGGAATGAGAAGAAGACATGTGTCACCTTCTTTTCCTGAAAGAAGTAGAAGAGGACACGTGGCAGAGGGGTGAGAAGGAGGGAAAGGACATGTGGCGCCCTCATAGGCCATCTGGAAAAATCAGAGCTCTGGATTTTCGCCACCTAGTGCCCTGTTTGAATTTTAAATGGTTTGCTTTTTTCTGAAGAAGGCCAGGAGTGACATGTGTCTCCTACTTTTCTAAAAGAGGTAGGGAGAAGACATGTGTCCTCTACTTTTTCTGAAAGAAGCAGAGAATGACACGTGGCACTTGCTTTTTCTGAGGAAATGAGAGCTTGCCATGTGTCCTCTGTAGGAGACACTCCAGAGGGCGCCACCTCAGAGGAGACAAGCCTACCTTTTTTGTAGGAATTTAGGAGTGACACATGTTTCCTACTTTTCTGAGAAAAGTAGGAAGAGGACATGTGTCAGGCTACTTTTCTAGAAGGAAGGAGGGGTTGACACGTGTCCTCTGCAGGAGACACACTTCAAGTGGCGCCACCTCAGAGGAGACAAACTCCACTTTTTCTAGACAGGACAACCTATGACACTTGGCATCTCCTGGTAGTCTTTGAAATGACACATGGCGCAGTATGGATAGGGTGACACATGGCAGATAAATGGGATGACATGTGGCGGCTTCTGAAGGTAGCCCCACACTGACATGTGGCAGAAGAGGGAAGGTGACATGTGGCACCAACTCTAGGTGAACCCTATGCTGACACATGGCATGTAAATGGGAGGAGAGAGAAAGGACAAGTGGCACCAATCCAGGGGACAAGGCTCCTATATTTTTGGGTTTTTCAAAATTCAAATTTTCAAAAGGAAAGCTTGTGTGACACCACCTCAGTGTGGGTCCCACATTGCTTCTTTATTGAAATAAGGATAAAACCACAACTTCTTTTTGGAATTTTCATAAAATCTTGACTGATGGGCAAAACAGGAATTTTGGAAAGAGTTGGCCCTTGTAGGGCGATTTTGTAAAAGAAAGATATTTGAAATTGTCAAAAAGGGCCAAATCTGAGGTGAAGTGACTGAAATCCATATTAAAAACTATCCAGATGGTTTTCCTGAGGAAATATTTTGAAATTCAGAGTCCTGGGGGTAAAATGGGAAAAATTGATAATTTTGAAGACCCAGGGTTTTGAAATCAATTTTGAAAAGAGTTGAAATTCTAATCTGGATTGAAAATTTTGAAATCAAGAGTTCTGAACCTCGAAATGACATGCTGTGTAGTGCAGTGATTTGAAATGCTCATGCAATGATATGCAATGTCATGTCTTATGTAATGCAATCTTGAATCAAGACTTTGGAGATGTCTGTCTCCTGTCAGGAGTAAAATCTTGAACATCTGAGTTAAAGTTAGAGAAAATTTGAGAGCTGCAGATGAAATTTGGAATTTTGCAAGGTCCGGCTCAGAAAATGACCATTTTGCCCTCCAGCGATTTCAGAGGCTGGATGTTGATGCTTGGTGGAAATGTTGGGGAGGTGAGTGAAAATTTGGGGTGTTTACACATACTCAGTCACTTCAGAAGAGGAAATGGACTCACCCCGATCAATCAGAAGTCAAGGTCAGCAAGCAGAGGATGATGTTGAACCTCAGATATATGCTATGTTCAAAGAGATGATGACCAAAATGTTGACAGAACAAGTTGAAGCTAGTTGTAGGTTGGTGGTACGTTAACCACATGAAAAAGGACAGAGTGCACCGAATAGTTGATAAACACCTCCAAGAATATCTTGCCCTTGGTCGTTTGACCATGATTGTCAAACCCATAGATAGTGATGGGATCTGGAATGTATTCTTCATCCTTGATCCCTAATGCCTTTGCGGTCATTTCAGGACATATGTTGAGGCTACTGCCTCCATCGACCAGCACATGCGGTACCGTCATTCCTCTGACTCAAACGACAATATACAAGGCATTATTATGAAAGGAATGAGGCTTTGGAAGGTCCTCATCTGAAAAGGTGATTGGCGCATTGGTCATGGCAGAGTTCACAATCTGTGCCATGTCTTCAGGAGTGGTAGTGGGATTAACTTTGATTTTCCTGAGTAAATCATCCAGTACTTGCTGGTGCTTGCTAGAATTCTTGGCCAAGTCAAGGATGGAGACATTGGATAAAGCAGTCAGAGGCTTCTGACTTGACTTCTCTGGCCTTGGTCTAACGATTTGCTTGAAGAAGTCAGGAGTTCCTTTTGATTTGGGAATTGACTTCACAGGTGCTTCCGCAACTTTCATTTTACCGAATGCTGAAATTAAGTTCATCTTCTTAGAATCTGGAGCTGCTTGTCATAGCACCGTCACCTGATGTTGAACTTGGAGATCTTGCGCAGAACATGGCTTGATATGTTCATGCGGTAGAAATGGTTGTGCAGACACTACTGCTGTGGTGTGCGAAGGGAAGGGGCGGTTGAGAATGTCCATCTTCTCTTCTTCTTCTCCTTCTACCAATAGATTCTTTTCAATGAGATCTTGCACGATGTTTTTGAGAACAAAGCAGTTCTCGGTATTGTGTCCCACTGTCCTGTGGAACTTGCAGAACTGATCTTTCCATTTCCCCATGGGCACAGGAGGATTGGCCAATCTGGGCAATTTGACCATCTCTTTTGATAGCATGTACTCGAGCACGTCCTCGAGCGATTGGTCAAGGGGAGTAAACTTTCTGTCATAGCTCCATCCTTCATGTTTGGTTTTCTCGCGCAGCTTCGGCCCTTGATCCTGCTGAGGAGGCTTGCTGAACTGAGGAGCAGGCTTTGCTTTCTGATCCTTGTTGTTCGAACTGCCTGAGCTGTAGCAGTAATCTTTCTTCTGCCCTTTGTGCTGATTACGGCCTTTGCTGTTGTTGTTGGTAGAATAAGTGAAGTGAGCTTTCTTCTTCTGCTCACCATGGGAGTTGTTCTTGGAAAAGGTGAAGCCTTCATAGACTCCATTTTCCACACTCAGCTCGAGCCATTCGGCTCGTTCAGTCAGCTCAATGAAGGTCCTGGACGGCGCTGTGGAGATTAATCCTCTTAACGGCTGCGAGAAATTGTTGAGGATTAGGGACAATGCATGCCTTTCCGAGATAGGATCTCTCATCTTATTACAGGCTGATCTCCATCTGTGAATGAAGTCCCGTGCTTTTTCATTCTCATTCTGCCTCAAATTGCAGAGATGACTTAATGTAGGCAGCGCTTCTGTGTTGAACAAGAAGCGTTCAATAAAGAGATTTACAACTTTATCGAACTCCTTGAGCTCGATGGGGTTGATATGCTCAGCATACCATTTGGCGGCAACTCCTTCCAAGCTGCGGGGGAAGCATAGAAACAATGCTCGGTTATCCCTTCTGAACCTCGAGCATTCTGCGAAGAAGGTGGCGAGATGAGCTTTTGGGTCGCCAGAACCATCGAACTTGATGAATTTACGAGGGAGATTCTCCAGATCGTCATCCCCTTCTAAGCCGTCATAGAAGTCCTCACTGGTGAAGACTTTCTTGCCCTTGTCGCGGGCTTGCAGATCTTTGACAATTCGGGCCATTTCTTTAAATTGCGCTTGTAAAGGCTCTTCTTTATCTCTGCTCTTGGATCTGCGGCTTTTACTCTGGCCACGCTTCTGAAATGCCGGAGGCACCTCATATTCTTCATCTGTATCTTCAGTGGAATCTGATTCATCTGAAATCTCTTCTGGCTGGATCTGCTTCTTGGGAGCCTTCTTACCCCTGTGACCATGGAACTTTTCTCTGAATGGGTTCCTTTCTGAGCTGGTCCCGGGCTGCTCACTCATCATTTTATTCATCATTTTTCTGAACATGGCATACATTTGAGGGTCTATGCCATCGTCTTCTTGCTGCTGTTCTTGACTCTTCTCGGATCGAGGGGAACCCATCTCTTCTTCCGAAGCTGACGAGTACTGGGATGCTGTGGTTCTTTTGCCTGATCTTGTCTCAACCATCAAATGATATGGATGCTCTCTGCAGGGCAAAAGACCTGATTAGATTTTGAGGGAATTAGCTTTGGAGGAAATATTTGCTGAAAATATGGTAGACAATTTGGAAAAGATGTCCCATTACTAGGGACTGAGTCATCGTGGGAATCACGACAATTGTGTTGTCATTCCTTCTGCAAAAGAAATAAGCAACGAAAATGTGCCTTGTTACCTAGGCGAGGTCGTCAAACCACAATAGGAAGAAAGAGAATTTTATTAAAATGAGAAGAATAAGATTTTATTGATCTTGACAAAGAGGTGGGGGACAAACAATTTGCCACCATTCACGATAGTCGGCAGACACTCTAGGACCTGGAAAGATTTTGAGAGAGACAAAGGAATCCCAGCCGTAGCGGGCAGAATGATATGCCCCGGACCATTGTGCGGAAGTGAGATCAAACTCTGCCATAGCTCCTGATAACAAGCGGGCTTCGACGTACTGCTGCCTTTGAGAGAATTGTCGAACACATCTCTCTGGTTGATAATAAGTGCAGAAGAATGGTCCTAACAACTTGAACCGCTTGCCATAAGCGTAGGTATATCTGGGAGGAGATATTTGCCGATCAAAATAGTCCCAAACAACGTCATCCTCTTGAATGTTGTTGATCATAGACCGGTACTGCGCCACTGGAAGGAGTTCTTGACCATTGTATCTGAAAGAGCTTGCTCGGGCTGGAACGTGCTGGAAAAACCAGGACTGAAGTGCGTAGATGCATCCTTCAACTAAAATGGACTCTCCGAGTGAGAATCGAGTCAGACCTCGATAAAGGAAGGCGAGCGCTGCCATGGCTATGGAGAGGCGATTGGTTTGCCGACTTCCCCATCTTCTCATAAGCTGGATTATCCTGATGTCCATGTAGTTCTGTCCATCTGGGAAAAGGGACAGTCCTACAGTGCATAGAACCATTGCATTCTGAATCTTTTCTTTGGCTGTTCTTGAAAGTGAGCTGACTTCGACGAAGGTCCCGTACTGGCGGTACAATTCAAGTAGGTCAACATATTCATCTCCTTCTAACTGGATCAGGGGCCAAGATCGGCGGCCTGTCATACGAGCTAAGGAGTCTCGGGGGTCCAAACCCTTGACATTGATAAGGAATTGATGCTCTAATGGGTCGCTTGGCTGACCGGCTGGTTCTGGCAATCCCATGATTTCTGAAAATTCATCCATTAAAACAGTCATCTCTCCCCACGGGAACCAGAAGGTACACGTCCGAGGATTCCATCGCTCCGCCATTGCATGGATCAGGTTGCCATTGATGGTCTGCTTTCCGACTGCTGATGCCAGCTCTAATCCGCACGCGCTCAAATGGTCCGGGAACATTCGGGAAAAGCTCTTTAACCAGGAATAATACCACCGGGGAATGAAAGTTCCGGTGCTAAGAGCTCGATGTTCAGGACGACCTTGTCGCACCTTGAAGGAGATGTGACCTTCAGGAAATATAGGATCGACTTGACTGGATGCCATCGAACTGAAAGCAGAGAAAGACTCAGAATGAGACTTAGGAAAATGTGGAAATTTTTGAAAAAATTTTGCAGGCAGGATAAAAATGCAGCTAGAAATTCGAGATCCAGTAGAAGGATAGAATGTAAAATCTCCTGGAGTTTTGGAAGAAATTGGATATTTGAGGAAATCATCCAGGGTTTGAGAAAAACATCTTGTGGAAAATAAGGATATTTGGAAAAGACCTAATGAGTTGAAAAACATTGGGAAATATAAAGAATTGAGAAAATCATACATACAATCACATCCTGCACAAACATTTATGCACATTCAGCACTCCCTAAAAGGCTGACTCTAGATGCATCAATTTGAAAATAGCTGTAGGACCTTAATCCTAACTCTAAGTTCAGATCATCTTTGTCCAATCCAGTTATGCCGATATACCCGAACCGAAATCCGAGGTACGTGGCATAGAATTTCAACTCCGGTTCTAAGGTAAGGTTTTCCAACATCCTTGAGCGCCTACCGATATACTTCGGACTGTGGCCCGCGGTACGTGGTAGGGGGGTGTTAACCCAAATAGTTGGCCCAGTTGTGAGGCTTTGTCCCGAACTATGGTTCTGGAAGAGAGCCCAGCAACGTGAAGACCGGGTAATGATAGGTAATTGGAGGTTTTGAAAAATGATCACATGCAAGAAATAGATGGCTCTAAGTCCTAGAGAGATAGACTTTTGAAAATCTTTGAAGAAGCATACATTGTTTGCATTCAGATCCTAAATTGAGGAGAGTTGTATTTAGACCTAAGTCTATGTGAGCATGAAAATTTCTCCTCAATCTGGTCCTACCAAACCATGCCTAGTCTATATGCAGTCAATGTCAGCTAGGTCAGAATCTAGGCTCCTAGGCTCACATGATATTGAAAGTAAAGAGCTGACATTTAGTGAACATAATTTTGATAATTAAACTAAGTCAAGCATAATTTAGGTCAGACAAGGACAGGTCCCATCACGGTCGCCAAACCTGTTTTCGTCGCGAAATTTTTCCCCTGCCTTCCCTTCCTTGCGGAAGAGAAAAAGAGAGAAACGCTTTCGCGCTTCAAACTTTGACCGGATTTTGGAAATTGTTTTGAAATACTCGCCTCCGTTTTTGAAAATTGCGGGAAAATCCATGGGATGGGGCTCGACCTGTCGGTACGAGGTTCGACCGTTCCTGCCGCCTTTAACAGGGGTAATCGAACCAAGGACCAAAACTATGCTTGACTTAGTTAAATTATCGAAGTTATGTTCTATCCTAAATGCACAAAGAATTCAGGCATGTGCTATGAGATTTTGGAAAATGCAAGTTGGAAAACATGATGTATGCTTAGAAAACATTTGGAGTTGGAAAGAATCTCTCAGGAAAGAGGTCAATTTCTCAGGAAACTCAGATAAAAAGGGTTTTTTGAAAACATGAGAAAGTTTATAAAGATGTGAGAAAATCAGGAATAGTTGAAAATCTTGGGAAAATGGAAGTGATTCTTGAGAAAAGATGGACTTTTTGAAAAGGGAAGCACTTCTTAGGAAAACTTGGACTTTGAGAGTTTTCTTAGGAAAATGATGGAAGATTTATAGGAAAACTCATTGGAGAAGGAAATTCAAAACTTGGGGAATCGAAATCCTGGGAATTTTACCTTTTGAAATACTTGGAAATCGATTTTGGATCTTGAAGAAAGATTGGAAAACTCTTTTGAATATCTTAAGAAAATATCATTTTCCTGGGAAAACTGTGGAAAAACTTGTCTTTGGAAAACCGATTTTGAAAAATCCTTAGAATTTCTTGAGAAATCGATTTCTTGAGAATGAAGTTTTCTTGAGAAAATCTTGAGAAAATCAATGATTTCATGATGTAAATGTCATGAGTGAATGAATGCACTTTGAAAAGATTTTCTAAGAGATTTGTTGGAAAAATATGCATTAAGTCAAGATAAATCCTTCACATATCCTGACTGTGGCCATGAATATGTTCAGAATTTAGTTGATTTGATGCACATGATTTTGAAAACTTTGGAAATATGATGTGCATTTTAAGATAGCCTAAGAGTGTAGGCTCAATGTGACTAGTAGAAAGATGATGGATCTGGGTCTCGTCCATATTCCAACTAGGGCCGTAAATATGGATCCCACCGAGTCCATCAACTCCCTAAGAGTTGGTGCACGTGCCATTCGTGAACATCCATAGTGCTTTTGAAATAAAATACATGAATCATAGAAACAGGATGTTGCATAAAATCAAACTATATGATATGCATCCTAGTCTAAGCAGGAAATTAAATCTCTTATTCCAAAATTTATTACATCACTAAATAAAGGAAATAAAAGAAATTTGCAGACTTCAGCTCCTTCTTTGGAATGTCCCTGCCAAGCTTGAAATAAAGTTAGCTCAAATATGTGGGTTTTTCCAAGATTTTCCAATAATATTATGAAATTATTGGACTTAATTGGATATAAACCCTATTCTCATGCTTCCTTGATATTTGAAATGATGAAAATGCAAGAAATTCAGTGGAAAACAGTTTGAAATTCGGAATTGGGGTCAAAATGACCAAAATACCCCTAAAATTAAAGTTACACCTTTAAAATCAGGGTTTTTTGAAGGAAAACTTGGTAAAATTGGGATTTTGAAATTCAAATTGAATCAAATGATGATGAAATTCAGTAAGAGACATGATGACATGCTGCTAAACACATTAAGATTGTAAAATCAGAATTTGGTGTATTGCAATTTATCCAAAATAACGAATTTCGCTTGTTTTTCGCTTGGATCTGGGTCCTGCGGGACCCGGTTTTGGTATTATGGATGATCCGAACCTCAAATGGATTCCAAATTGCACCAAATTCGGTATGAAGCATCTAAACACTTTGATAAACAACCTAGAATGCTAAAATTCACGAAATGATATGATTTAAATGCTAAAATTTAAAGGAAGTCCTAAAAGGATGGATTTTGCCTATGGATCCGAACCAAATGCAATGCCTAATATGATAATGCAAGATTTACACCATGGAAACTTCTGATATTTTGCAGACTGCTAAAAGACCCGAAATGGAACATTTTTGGTTTTTACAGCCTCGGGATTTGAGCCATGGTGAGTTCAATAACAGGGATTTAGTTATGACAGAGGTAAAAATCACCCTAATCTGATGTAAAATGCCAAACAAATATAAAACAGCCATGGAAATTTATGAAATTAATCAGAGCTATGAACGACACCTACATGAACAACTTTCATGTATATGACTTCGGCATTTGATCAACAGAAACACAGAGAAAAATATAACTATTTCTGCCTAAACTAACAGACCAGACAAATGTAGCAAAACAGGGGACTGACAAAAAAATCCGAAGCAGGGGTCAACACTGTTCTAAAAATTACAGGCTTTTAGATGCAAACAGAGGACATCTCGGACACCACTTTTACTTTTTACAGTTTCGGATTTTGAGAAACACACAAAGAGAAACCATAGCCCTAAGTCGATCCAAGATCTCAGAGGCCCAAATTAGGCTCTGACACGTGTTCCGGACTCTCGGATTTTTTTCAGTCATAAAAAAAATCAGAAAAATCTGAAAAAATCATATTAAAAACTAGACATTCTCCCGAGTTCAGAGCATTTTTCGGATCGAAAATCGGATCTCCCAGGAGGGGGAACTCGATTTTACAAGTCGGAAAATGTTTTTCAAAACGCATCCCGGGTTACAAAACCCGACTTACCATTTTGGATGTTTACCGCAGTAAACAAATTCAAATGGCTCCGAATTTTTGGCAAAATTTCAGGGACACATAAGGGCGCATTCCGTGATTTTTTTGGGATTTTTAATAAAACACAAATGCATGAAATGACGTGTGGACGGACTGACAAAAACAGAGACTTACTGAAAATAAGCAGAATTAAAAAAAAGGCTAAATTAATCCTAATTAATTCATGAAATATGCTAAATGAATGAAATAAAATGCAAATTAAACCTAGCTAACTATATGAATGTTAAAAATCATCAAGGAAGCATAACAAAACATTTTTATATATGTCGTTTTATGAGAATAGCTCAATCCATCCCTCGGATGAGCTCTTTCTTCAAACGACTCCCGATTCGAATTATAGAATCACATCAAGGGGAAAAGAAGTGCACCTTGCTTCGTTACGCAGCGTAGGAGATCTTGAAATGGGTAGCTATCACGAGCTTCCTTCGTCCTTCGCTCCGAGCTTCGGATGGTCCACCAAAATCGAGCTCTGTTGGAATCGAATTCGCCACAGCACGAGCTCTACTCCACCTTTCTTCAATGAGCCAAAGGGGGCACGATTTCCAAAGTTCAAAATCGGATTTTAGGAAGGCTAGGTCGGATTTTCCAAGTTCACCAGAGCTAAAAAATGATCTCCCATGCTGGACATGGAGCCTTGTTTTTATAGATTTTCTGAAAAAAATTTGAATTTCAAACAGGCTGGATCTGAGCCCTCCATGTGGCGCCATCTCAGGGGGTGCCATCTGAGGGGTTTGAAATTCGAATTTGTCTTCTGGAGGGAGCCCTCAGGTGGCGCCACCTCAAAAGGTGTTTTAATTTTTGAGAAAAATAAAAAAAATGGAAATTTTGTGGGTGAGACACCTCAGCAGGGGGAATTTGGAATTTTTCAAAAGTTAGCTTGATTCTCTCTGCAGGGAGCTCCCAGAAGGCGCCACCTCAGAGGGTGCTCTCTTGGAATTTGAAATTCAAACTCACCTTTTGTAGGGAGTCCTCAGGTGGTGCCACCTCATGGTGGGCTACCTTTATTAAAATTAAAATAAAAATAAAAAATGGAGCCAAGTGGAGTCCTGGAATGGTGCCACCTCAAAAGGTGTTTGACACATGTCAGAAGGACAGAGCAGTGGGCTCAGAAGGCGCCACCTCAGAGGAATTTGAATTTTGCTTTTTCTGGTGAAAGGAGATCTGGACATGTGGAGGACAAGTGTCAGCTGTCTGGAGAGGCTTTCTCAAATGGCGCCACCTAAAGGGGAAGTTTGAAATTCAAATGGAGGTTGGCCCTGGAGGAATGGAGGATGGACATGTGGCGCCACCTCAGGGTGGCTCCTACAATGCCATGTGGCAAGAGGGAGGAAAAAGAGGGCAGTGACATGTGTCTCCTACTTTTCTGAAAAAAGTAGGGAGAGGACATGTGTCCTCTACTTTTTCTGAAGGAATGAGAAGAAGACATGTGTCACCTTCTTTTCCTGAAAGAAGTAGAAGAGGACACGTGGCAGAGGGGTGAGAAGGAGGGAAAGGACATGTGGCGCCCTCATAGGCCATCTGGAAAAATCAGAGCTCTGGATTTTCGCCACCTAGTGCCCTGTTTGAATTTTAAATGGTTTGCTTTTTTCTGAAGAAGGCCAGGAGTGACATGTGTCTCCTACTTTTCTAAAAGAGGTAGGGAGAAGACATGTGTCCTCTACTTTTTCTGAAAGAAGCAGAGAATGACACGTGGCACTTGCTTTTTCTGAGGAAATGAGAGCTTGCCATGTGTCCTCTGTAGGAGACACTCCAGAGGGCGCCACCTCAGAGGAGACAAGCCTACCTTTTTTGTAGGAATTTAGGAGTGACACATGTTTCCTACTTTTCTGAGAAAAGTAGGAAGAGGACATGTGTCAGGCTACTTTTCTAGAAGGAAGGAGGGGTTGACACGTGTCCTCTGCAGGAGACACACTTCAAGTGGCGCCACCTCAGAGGAGACAAACTCCACTTTTTCTAGACAGGACAACCTATGACACTTGGCATCTCCTGGTAGTCTTTGAAATGACACATGGCGCAGTATGGATAGGGTGACACATGGCAGATAAATGGGATGACATGTGGCGGCTTCTGAAGGTAGCCCCACACTGACATGTGGCAGAAGAGGGAAGGTGACATGTGGCACCAACTCTAGGTGAACCCTATGCTGACACATGGCATGTAAATGGGAGGAGAGAGAAAGGACAAGTGGCACCAATCCAGGGGACAAGGCTCCTATATTTTTGGGTTTTTCAAAATTCAAATTTTCAAAAGGAAAGCTTGTGTGACACCACCTCAGTGTGGGTCCCACATTGCTTCTTTATTGAAATAAGGATAAAACCACAACTTCTTTTTGGAATTTTCATAAAATCTTGACTGATGGGCAAAACAGGAATTTTGGAAAGAGTTGGCCCTTGTAGGGCGATTTTGTAAAAGAAAGATATTTGAAATTGTCAAAAAGGGCCAAATCTGAGGTGAAGTGACTGAAATCCATATTAAAAACTATCCAGATGGTTTTCCTGAGGAAATATTTTGAAATTCAGAGTCCTGGGGGTAAAATGGGAAAAATTGATAATTTTGAAGACCCAGGGTTTTGAAATCAATTTTGAAAAGAGTTGAAATTCTAATCTGGATTGAAAATTTTGAAATCAAGAGTTCTGAACCTCGAAATGACATGCTGTGTAGTGCAGTGATTTGAAATGCTCATGCAATGATATGCAATGTCATGTCTTATGTAATGCAATCTTGAATCAAGACTTTGGAGATGTCTGTCTCCTGTCAGGAGTAAAATCTTGAACATCTGAGTTAAAGTTAGAGAAAATTTGAGAGCTGCAGATGAAATTTGGACTTTTGCAAGGTCCGGCTCAGAAAATGACCATTTTGCCCTCCAGCGATTTCAGAGGCTGGATGTTGATGCTTGGTGGAAATGTTGGGGAGGTGAGTGAAAATTTGGGGTGTTTACACATACTCAGTCACTTCAGAAGAGGAAATGGACTCACCCCGATCAGTCAGAAGTCAAGGTCAGCAAGCAGAGGATGATGTTGAACCTCAGATATATGCTATGTTCAAAGAGATGATGACCAAAATGTTGACAGAACAAGTTGAAGCTAGTACATAAAAGATCCAGGTCAAGCAGAGGGCAAAAGGCCGGTCAGCCAAGAAAGTTTTAAAACTATCCAAGAAATATATCCAACACAAGGATACATCTGATGAGTCAGAATCAGTAGGCGGCACTGATAAAGAGTATGAAGTCTGACAAGCACTTCAAAGATCCCCTCATAGGCAAGGGACAACCTATAAAGGGAAAAATCAAGCAATGGATGATCCGTTCCAAATACAGCTGAAGGAAATGGCAAAGAAGATTAAAGATTTGCAAGCCCGCGACAAGGGCAAGAAGGTCTTCAGGAGCAAAGATTTCTACAAGAGCATCACTCCCGTCAGGAATAATCAAGATTCAAAAAAGACAAATTCTGTTAAGGCCCACCGCGAGGGGTGCAAGGATAACAAGGGCAATCATACAAGTCAGAAAGAGAAATCTTTAAAGCAGAGTGAAAAATTGAGTCAACAGAAAGAGAAGAAAAAGCATGACGGTTGGGGTTACGATCGCGAATTCACTCCTCTAGATCAGCCCCTCGAAGAGGTCCTTGAATACATGCTGAGCAAAGGAATGGTTAAGCTTCCAAGAATTGCTAATCCTCTGGTCGCCCTAGGAAAATGGAAAGACCGCTTCTGCAAATTCCACCAAACAACGGGGCACGATATTGAACATTGTTTCGTCTTTAAAAATATCGTCCAAGATCATATCGACAAGAATCTCTTCATTGAAAATGAGAAAGAGTACTGGTCAACTGTCTTATCCAAGTCTCAGCAAAAATCAAGTACTCGACAAGAGATGCAGCGTGATGATCCAAACCAGGACCACAAGATGGCCCCGTTAGATCAAATACTCGAGAGTTTCTTGGAATACATGCACACAAAAGATACAGTCGGGTCTCTGAAGGCTCACTCCACATTTTCTACCAATTCTACCAGAAGTAGCAATGGACAAAACAAAAGAGAGGTAGAAAAAATCATACTGGAGGCTCAGAAAATCCAAACTCAGAGAAAAATGACCTCGCAAGTCGGAAGGATAAAATGGACAAGCGAGATGACAAGTCTTCCTCAAGTGTCCAATTCGAATTAAAATTCCAAGGAAAACCAAAGCATGATGGTTGGGGGTACGATCGCAATTTTACTCCCTTAGAACAGCCACTGGAGCAAGTTCTGGAATACATGATAGCCAAAGGGAAGGTTAGACTCCCCAAGATAGCAAATCCTCTTGTGATCATGGGAAGGTTTAAAGATCAGTTCTGCAAATTTCATCGGGCAATGGGTCACGATACCGAGCATTGTTTTGTCCTTAAAAATATTATCCAAGACATCATTGACAAGAATATTCTCGTTGGAGATGAAAAGGAGGACCATTCATCCTGACCATGTTTCTCCCCAATCATTCAAAAAATTGATAACACTAGCACTTTCCTAATTTCTCATCTTGCTTTTATTATTTCAAAGGGATGATGTAATCTCGTCTGTCTTTCCTCTATTTGTTACCTTTCCTTCAATACATCAATAAAGTTGTCAGTTTTTCTCGCAAGCTCGGTGCCATTTTTTTATTCTCCTCGGCAAAATGTTCTTTTATGAGGAATGACCTCTTCAGAGTCTCTTCTGAATCAATCAAAAGCCAATTGTCGTGTCACCTTCAGAGAGCGCTCCTCGAACATCAATCATTTATCCTTTTATTCAAATTCTTCTTTCCCAGTTACACTGGGGCATTTTTAAAATTTTCATTTTATCTTCAAAACTTTCTGTATGTAGGCAGGATCAAGCAAATCTCTCATTTTGCACGCATGTGCACCCATTTACATTCATTTGCATTTGCATGCATTCATTTGCATTCATCCGCATCGATTTGCATTTGCATCGAATTACCCATTCAGGATAAGGGATAAATCCTGAGACCCCGACAGTTGTCCGAGTCATCGTGAGGGTGAAGACTGAAAATTTTCCATCAAAGTCAATTAGTAATTCTCCTAAATCCAGTTTTCGCTGGTCGAACTTCCTAAATCCGGTTTTTACTGGTCGAACTTCCTAAATCCGGTTTTTACTGGTCGAACTTCCTAAATCCGGTTTTTACTGGTCGAACTTCTTGAATCCAGTTTTCGCTGGTCGAACTTCTTAAATCCAGTTTTCACTGGTCGAACTTCCTGAATCCAGTTTTCACTGGTCGAACTTCCTGAATCTGTTTTTACTGGCCGAACTTTCTAAATTCAGTATTCACTGGTCAGACTTTTTCAAAGCCCAACATTCGTGCGGGTACTTTTTTTTTTAAATCTAGTGCTCATGCTGGTATCCTTTCAAAATCCAGTGCTCGTACTGGTAGCCTTTTAAAGTCCAGTGCTCGAACTGGTATCCTTTAAAAATCCAGTGCTCGTACTGGTAATCTTTCAAAATCCAGTGCTCGTACTGGTAACCTTCCAAAATCCAGCGCTCGTACTGGTAACCTTTTAAAACCCAGTGCCCGTACTGGTAATCTTTTAAAACCCAGTGCTCGTACTGGTAATCTTTTAAAACCCAGTGCTCGTACTGGTAATCTTTTAAAACCCAGTGCTCGTACTGGTAACCTTTTAAAACCCAGTGCTCATATTGGTACTCTTCCAAAATCTGATGCTCGTACTAGTTGAACTAGTCCCAAATGTCATCTTTATACTTATCAACTTTTCTTTCCTTTAAATGTCTTGAATTGGTCTAGAAGAGTCGAGTTCCGATTCGAATCTTCTTCCAAATCCAATTCAGAATTGGTCTAGAAAATCCAAGTTTCGACTTGAATTTTCTTACAAATCCAATTCGTATAATTTTCTTTCCTCTAGATTCTAGAATTGGTCTAGAAGAGTCGAGTTCCGATTCGAATCTTCTTCCAAATCCAATTCAGAATTGGTCTAGAAAATCCAAGTTCCGACTTGAATTTTCTTACAAATCCAATTCGTATAATTTTCTTTCCTCTAGATTCTAGAATTGGTCTAGAAGAGTCGAGTTCCGATTCGAATCTTCTTCCAAATCCAATTCAGAATTGGTCTAGAAAATCCAAGTTCCGACTTGAATTTTCTTACAAATCCAATTCGTATAATTTTCTTTCCTCTAGATTCTAGAATTGGTCTAGAAGAGTCGAGTTCCGATTCGAATCTTCTTCCAAATCCAATTCAGAATTGGTCTAGAAAATCCAAGTTTCGACTTGAATTTTCTTACAAATCCAATTCGTATAATTTTCTTTCCTCTAGATTCTAGAATTGGTCTAGAAGAGTCGAGTTCTGATTCGAATCTTCTTCCAAATCCAATTCAGAATTGGTCTAGAAAATCCAAGTCCCGACTTGAATTTTCTTACAAATCCAATTCGTATAATTTTCTTTTCTCTAGATTCTAGAATTGGTCTAGAAGAGTCGAGTTCCGATTCGAATCTTCTTCCAAATCCAATTCAGAATTGGTCTAGAAAATCAGAGTTCCGACTCAAATTTTCTTTCAAATCCAATTCGCTTGGCTTTCCTTTACAAGTTTGAACTTCTACTCAAACTATCCTGCGAGTTGGTCTAGAAGATCCGAGTTCCGACTCGAATTGTCTTTCAAAAATCCAATTCATCTAGTTTTCCTTGAAGAGTTGAATTCCGATTCGAATCTTCCCTCAAAAACCCAGTTTAGCACCTGGTCCATTCAAAGCTCACAAGTTGGAATCATTCCTTCTTAAGCTATGATCCTTAAGTTGAATTCCTATGGAATTGATAATTCGTAGGTCGAACCCCTGCGAAACCAATGTCGTTCTTAATTGAACCAATGTCGTTCTTAGGCTGAATCCCCATCAAACCCATGTCATTCCCAATTTCGACCCTTTTGGGTCACCCAATACCAATTTCAATCATCTTCTCTTGCGAGGGACCCTTTTTCTAGGGAGAGTTCGAGAGAGCTCATTCTTTTTCACATGTCTTTATTGTACGTTTGTTGAACCCCTTTTCTAGGGAGAGTTTGAAGGGACTCATGATTCGCGAACAGTTTGCAAAACAATCTTTATTGTCACACAAGGAACCCTTTTTCCAGGGAGAGTTTTGACGGAAGTTCGTCCTCCTTGTAACCCTAAATGTCTTTTGTTAGGCCACCCCCGTCGTCGAGGACCCTTTTTTCAGGGAGAGTGTGATGGACTCGTTCCTCTATGATATCCTTTCAATCTTTGTTAGCGGCCCCCTTTCCATAAGAGAAGCCTAGAAATAGGGAGTTTTGACGAAAACTCTATTTCTCTTCGAAAGTTCGTTTTGCAAACACCTCCTCTTCAGGGAAGAGTGAAGTATCTTTTGTTACCCGTTCAGGTAAGGGTTAAGCCTGAGTCTCTCCTTTGGGGAAAGGAGAGAAGAATCTAGCCACGGATGTGTCATTTAGATCTCAAGTGATTTCTTTCACCAAGGATTTTAGGAATATTTTGCCAATTTGCCATAAAAAATAGTTGTTGATTTCAAAATCTTTATCGCATAAAATTGTACCTCAGAATACCTTCAGTATTACTTCCGAAGTGACAAAGCTTTTGTGAAAAAGGATTCAAAATTCAAAATCTTTCTATTGGCCAACCAAAAGGATGAAGAATAAATCTGCGATATGGCCAGCAAAGAAAATTCAATGTTGTTGCAAAGCCAGAAGTGATTGATATTGATCGCAGTCAATGGCACATTTTTAAAGACCATTCTTGAAAAATAAAACAGTCGAAATATTCTGGGTGATACAGAAAAATCCACTCAATCTCCATGTTCCCTCAATCACCTAAGCTGCAATTAAATATCTGCAAAAGGGATCTCTCAACTGTCGTCAAGATGAAGGCGAATTAGACGAGTCGACCCTCGGGGCCAAAGAAGATTTGGATCATCTCCAAGATGACGGAGTTTGTGACGGATCCTTCTAGGGAAAGTCCAGATCACCGTCGAGATGAAGGCGAGTGTGATGGACCTCTCGACAATCCCTAAAAGGTATTTAATTTCCGCTATCATCAAGAGACTTCCAACCAATGAGCCAATAACCGTCAATATAATCCCTGAGAGAAAAGAAGGATCGGAACATCTCTGAGATGAAGGAGTTTGTGACGTACCCTTCCAAAAAAATAAAGAGAGAAAAAGCTAGGACATCTCCAAAATGAAGGATGATGTAATTCTCGAAAAATCCAAGAGAGCTCCAATTCTGTCAAAAAAAAAAAAAGAGTGCAGAAAGATCATCATGAGAAAAGAATCCCAGGATATCAGACTGCCGAATCTATCAAGAATCTTCTTTAATTTTGTGAAATTCTTTTATCAATATCCTTTCGCTAATAGCTCTCGCAATATCAAGAATACATTCTTTTTCATCCATATCAATGAAATTGATAGCCTCCTTGAAGGAAAGTCAATTGCAAGTAATTTGAATTTGAATCTTGATTCTACGGAGTTAAGCTCAGTCGGAGGTAATACTTCAGGTGGAAAAGAGGGAATATTTTTCATATATATGTGCTTATCATTCTTGAATTAACTACAATTTTTTATCTTATTGGCAATCTTTTAAGTTATCCTGACATGAAGTGAGAACTTGATGTTTATTTTGATGTATCCAGGCGTTGTTGTTATCCCTTTTAGGATCGGATGATGGGAGTTGTCCAAGATCCTTCCCTTCTTGTTTTGATATGAGTGCCTGGGCTCTCAGATTCGCACACTTCCCTGTGCTCCCCACTGTCCCATCATAGACAGTTCCCATTCAGGTTAAGGGTTAAACCTGAATTTTCCGCAAAAGGTCATCTGTCTTAAAAGCCATTCAGTCTTAGCAATGAAACGTCCAAGATCAATCCCTTTTCAAGCTTTAGGGAACCCCCTTTCTTCCTTTTGCAAAACCCTCTCGGATTTATTGTGCAGAATTCGAAGGTCCATCATGGTTTCTTCATTTGAGGATTCCGTATATCGTCCCCTTTCAGGTTAAGGGTTAAGCCTGAGCCTCGTTTTTCCATGAGGTATCGTCCCCTTTCAGGTTAAGGGTTAAGCCTGAGCCTCGTTTTTCCACGAGGTATCGTCCCCTTTCAGGTTAAGGGTTAAGCCTGAGCCTCGTTTTTCCATGAGGTATCGTCCCCTTTCAGGTTAAGGGTTAAGCCTGAGCCTCGTTCCATACGAGGTATTTCCTGTCCCATTCAGGTTAAGGGCAAAACCTGAATCTCACTTCTTTTCGAAGTAAAATTTTCTCCTTATTCTTCATTTCATATCTATCATCATCCTTTGAACTAATTCTTTCATACCCAGTCAGATTCATCTAACTGGGGCATTTTTATAGTCCACATTTGGTATGTTTTCTTTGCCACTAAGCTCGGCTTTCAACCGGCTTAGCAGCAAAGAGGGGCATCTGTAAACACACCAAATTTTTACCTTCATCCAGTGTTTGTCCATTTCATAAGTCATCACAGATCATTGCATGTCATTGCACGTATTTTGCATAGCATTGTATGACATTGCATCTCATTTTCGAGATCCAGCACTCCTATTTCAAAACATTCAATCCAGATTTGAATTTTAAAGCTTTATTTCAAAATCAATTTCAAAACCTGGGTTTTTATTCAATACTCTGTCATTTTCCAACCCCAGGACTTTGTATTTCGAAATATTTTCTCAGAAAACAATCTGGATTCCTTTCAAATTCAAACTTTAATTGATTTCAATTCACAGATGAGACCCATTTAGATGGTGTCACTTCTGAATGCCTCTATTCATCAAATTTCTCAAATTTTTGAAAGTTTCAGTCCGATCAGGACTCTGTCTCATAGTCCTAATCCAGTCAGAAGTTTGGTTTTTAAGTCTGTTTTACTTCCATTCTCAATCTTTTTCGTTTGTTTTCGAAATTTAGGTCATTTCACAGAGTCCAGTTAGTTCAGGACTCTATTTTAGAGTTTGGTCGAGTTGGGAGTCTAACCCTGACTGTGTTTTCTGACTTATTTCATCATTTCTTGATAAAATCTTTTGAAAATTCTTTCATTTGGCTTTTAAAATCTAAAATCTCGGAGTCCTAAGAGTTCAGGACTCTAACCTGGAGTTCCAGTTCGCTTGAGACCCTATTTTCAAAGATCTTGAATTTCAAATACTGATTTTAACCCCTTTTCAAAGCCATTTTCAGTGTTTATTTCAAAAATGTTCAAAATTCGATGTAGGCCTACTCAGTTGGCACCATATCTAGAGGAATTCTAACTCAGTTAGGACCTTATGCCATTTTAAAAATCCTAATTTTAAGTTTACTTTTGAAAATCTTTTGAAAACTCCTTCAATTTCAAGTTTTAAAATCGCTTTTTGAAAAACTCAAGTAGGGCCCACTCGGGGTGGCGCCATATTCGAGTAAGTCAGGGCTAGACTAGGGTTAGTTGATGTCTTGGTTAGTGTTAGAGGTTTAGAAGAGTCAAAACCATTTTGAAAAACTCATTTTTGAAAGTTAGTTTTTAAAACTAGTGTTTTTAAAGGTTTTTAAAAGTGTTTTAAAAACCCAATGTGAGAGAATGCCAAGTGGCACCACATTTGGGGGATTCTTAGGTTTAACTAGGGGTTAATTAGGAACTATTTAGGATAATTTAGACTAGGGGTAGTTAGGTAACTCCACCCCAAAATCGCCCCCCCCCCCCTTTAGAGTCCAAAATTTTCAAAATTGTCAATTTTTAAACCTAATTTTTTTATTATAAATAGAGGCATAAGGGGGGTCGATTTTCCCATCTCTCTCCTATTGGATTCTTGGAGCTTCTCTCTCCTCTCCAGCCCTTCCTCCATTGCTGCAACTCCAAGGTATGAACTTCTTCACTTTTCTTATTTTATTTAATGCTTTAAACCTAGATTTAGGCTTGGACACCCCTCCTTATGGAAGATCAACCATGGTTTCACCTCAAGAACTATCAAGAACCAGCAAGAACAATCCAAGAAGGTGATCTAACCCTGTTTTGGATAATTTACAGAGATTTTAATCCATTAGAATTGATTTTAACATGATTCTTTGCATTATTAACTAATAAAATATATGATTTACCCTTTTTAATGGGTTAAATCTATGTTTTAAAGGTGATATCAAATTCCAGCCATTGATTCCCTGTTTTTAATTTATTTTCATGGTTTATTCATGTTTGTTTTACGTTCTATAGCATAGAAATAAGTTTTTTTTTTACTGTTTATGGTTTATTTTATTTATTTACATTAGTTAATGCATGGTTTTTCAAGTTTCTTAAATTTCTGTGTGTTCTAGGTTTAGAACAGTAAAGATGATGTTATTTCGGATTGAAGAACTCATTGTTTATTTCTGATTTTTTTATATGTGGTGCATGCATACGTTATTGAGTTACTGTAGAAAAATCAGAGGTTTTGAATCTCGGGAACCCTGTCAAAAAAATCAGACATCAAATCGGGTTTTTAAAGCTTTAAAATCGTGGTTAAAATCAAGAAGGTAACTTGCTGTTTTGATATTTCTGTCATCTTATATCCGATTCTAGATCTGTAAAGTGCTATGGATTCAAATTGAGTAGATCTGTCTTATGTGAAATTTTAGGATTTTTTGATTACTGTTTAGTATTTTTCCCCTTTCAGAGAATCTGTTTTTAAATTTAAAACTCGTTAGGGTTTACCAAAACCCTAATCAGACTTGTGTTAGTCATAAATCCCAAACCACAGATCCGATTCATGATCTGTAAAAAGTGAGTATTATTATTTTTCTGTCTACTATTCACCACTAAAATTTCAGAGTTTTTTGTTTAGGATTGCTATTTATATTTGTATTTTCAAACTGAAATAGCTGTTTTAATCCCTGTTAAGAGTGATATATTTTAGCTCAGATTGCCGGATAGGTTTCTCCCTAACCGGAGATGATTTATCCAATCTGTAAATTGGGAAATCTCTGTTTTTATTTCTAGTTAGTCTCTGTAAAATTTCATAAATTTCCATGGAGATTTGACCCCTAGTTCAGGTCTTGGATTGAGACTGGTTGGTGAATTAGGTCAAAAATAGCATATTTTTAGGGCTTAATGCAATTTTCGGATTAATTTAATGTCAAAAAATTATTTTTATAATTCCAATTCGATATTAGAGTTATAACAAGTGCATGAACCAATTTTTATGGATTTTTGAATCCATTTGATGGCTGAATTAAGCAAATTGCAAAACCGGGTTCCTGAAAGATCCAAAAACACTGCTAAAATCACAGTTTTTGTGATATTGTTGGATTTTCGTGCATAAGCATATATTTTTAGGGTTTAATCATGTTCATAATCATATTAGGATGCTTTAGGTTTAATTTTGTGCTCATTTGATTTCATTTAGTGCATAAAACCTAAATTTTTACCAAAATCTCTTTCTAGAAACCCTGATTTCAAGGCCATAGTCTTGCTATCGGGGGCAATTTGGTCATTTGACCTAAATTTCGAAATCCTTAACCCTATATTTCATATTTTTAAGCATGTCACATCATATTTAACTTAGTTTATTACATTCAAATTTCAAAACTTGCATTTTATCAAAATATCTTTCTAAAAACCCTAATTTCAAGGCCATAGTCTTGTTATTAGGGGTATTTTGGTCATTTGGACCCCAATTTCGAAATTTCATATTTTATCTTCCTTATTTATTCAATTTTATTTCATACTTTATCATTTTGATTTAAGGGAATCATGGCAAAAAGGCTTATATCTAGCAAAATCCCACAATTTCTTGATATTGTTGGATAAATCTAGAAAAGCCAACATATATTCATTAACCAAGCTTTCTAGTTTTGCAGGTACATTGAAGACTTTATTTTTCATGTATTTAAATTTCAATAGTGATGTAATTTGTAATTAAACTTTGGAATAAGAATTTACATTTCCTTCTTAGCTTAGGCAGCATTGCATATAGTGTATTTTTATAATTTTAATGTGTGATGGATGATGATTCATGCATATTTTTACAAATTCACCATGGTCTACACGAATGGCACATGCACTAGCTTCTATGAAGTTTATAAACTTGGTGGAATTTGTATTTATGGCCATAGTTAGAATACGAATGATACCCAGATTTATGATCTTCACATTAGCCACATTCAGCCTACACTCTTAGGCTAACTTCAAAATGCACTGCATTTCTCAAAAATACAAAAAGTATTTCTCAATTCCTTAAATCCATTTTCATTCATTTCATGCATTTGCCAATTCCAATTCGAATTCTAAGTCAAGGAAATTGAATTCCTCAAAATCTCCTAAGTCTTATAGCAAAATCGATTTTCCCAAAGACATTGAATTTCAAAGGATATTTCAAGTATTTCCCATGTTCCAAATTCAAATTTTCTAAGTTAGAATTTCAATTTCCAAGTTTGAATTCAGAGAAACCAAGTCTCTCAGAGTCGATTTTCACCAAATGTCAAGGATTCCTCAAAATCGATTTTATTTCTTTCAGAAGTATATTTAAAATCCCAATTCACGATTTTCCAAGATTTACATTTTATATTTCAATCATTCAAAGCAAACATCATGTTTTCAAATGTGCATTTTTCTGAAAATTCATAGCACATGCCTGATTCTATGTGCATTTAGAAATTAGAATATGATTTAGACAATTTGAATAAAGTAGAGCATAAGATTGATCCTTGGTTCAATTACCCCTGTTAAAGGTGGCAGGAACGGTTGAACCTCGTACCGACAGGCGAGTCCCATTCTTCAGAATTTTCCCGCATTTTAAAAATGGAGGCGAGTTATTTTCAAAATCTTTTTCAAAGGTCAGTTTGATTTGCAAAAGTAAAATTTTGCGATGATAACATGTTCCCATTCAGGATAAAGGATAACCCTGAAACCCCTCGTAGGAGCAATAACGCTACCTATGAGGATTCTTTTGTAAATACAAGTTTTGTCAATCTTTGTTGATTTTCTAGATTTATATCAATTTCCCTTCATTAAATCTCTTTAAATTCTATTTTTTCCCCATTCAGGATAAGGGATAATCCTGAGATCACTCATAGGGGCAACCATGCTACTTGTGAGAATTCTTTTTACAAAAATAAAATCAAATTTTCCTCAAATGTTCTACATTTTTTTCAAAGTTCTATATCCTTTTGTCTTCTCAAAGTTTATTCTTTTTTCCCCGTCACATACCTGGTCCATCTAAATCATAGATCATAAATTCTAAATCTTGTCATATCCCTTCTAAATTCAAGTCTCAGGTTATCTCTTCATAAAATCTTCTATTTCCCCTTCAGGTTAAGGGATAAACCTGAATCATTCTTTTTCTAAAAATTCTCTTCAAAAATGTCTATTCTATTTTCCCTTCAGGATAAGGGATAATCCTGAAACCCCGGTCATTCTTCTTGCTTCGATCTCTAAATATCTTAAATAGATCGATCTCCTTCCTGACTCTCAATTGAAAAACCTAGTGTTCGCGCTAGCTATTTTGCTAAATTTTCAAAATCTAAAGATCAAGTTCAGTCACAAAACTCAGTCCTCATACTGGTTGCCTTCAAAAGTTTCGAACTTAAATCAGGTAATTAAATGTCCCAGCTACTTCGCTGGTCGTTAAATGATTAAATGAAATGTCCCAGCTACTTCGTTGGTCGTTAAATGATTAAATGAAATGTCTCAGCTACTTCGCTGGTCGTTAAATGATTAAATGAAATGTCCCAGCTACTTCGTTGGTGTAAACACCCCAAATTTTCACTCTTATTCAGTGCTTACATTTCATGTGTCATTGCACATCATTGCATGCATTCGGCATGTCATTTCATTGCATTGCATAGCATTGCATGTCATTGCATTTCATTTTCGAGATCCAGCACTCCTGTTTTCAAAATATTCAATCCAGATTTGAGTTTTAAAGCTCTTCTTTCAAAAATCAATTTTAAAACCTGGGTTTTTAATCAACATTATGTCATTTGCCAACCCCCAGGACCTTATATTTTGAAGTCTTTTCTCAGAAAACAATCTGGATTCATTTCAAACTCAATTTCAATTGATTTCAATTCTCAAATGAGGCCCATTTAAGTGGTGTCGCTTCTGGATTCCTTCATTTATCAAAAATCACAAAAATTTTAGAGTCCTAGTTGGATCAGGACTCTGTATTTTCATTTGTTTGAATCTTTTTGAACATTTTTAAAACTCCATTTTGATTTTAAACCAGTTATGGTCATATCCCTTGTCCATTTCCTCCATTTTGGCCAAAATCGTAGAGTCCTAGTTGGATCAGGACTCTTTTTTCAAAGTCCAGTCGGATCAGAACTCTACTTTTTACTACCTTTTTTACCTATCTTTGAAGAAAACCTTTCAAAATCTTCTGTTTTGGCCAAAATTTCAGAGTCCTAGTTGGATCAGGACTCTTCTTCAAGAGTCCAGTCGGATCAGGACTCTTCTTCAGAGTTTCAATTGGATTGGGACTCTAATCTTTTACAACTATTTTTTATCCATTTTCAATCAAATCTTTCAAAATATTTAAAAATGAGTCAGAAACTCAGAATTTCAGTCAAAGCAGGACTTTGTTCAGAGAGTCCTAGTTGGATCAGGACTCTGATCCTGATTTTAATCTTTCAGAAATCTTTCAATCTACCAAAACTATTACACTTTTATCAAAGAATTTCAAAATTCTGAGATTTTATCTCAGAGTCCTGATCAAATCAGGACTCTACCCCAGAGTCCTGATCGAAGTAGGACTCTATCCAAAATTGATGTTCTCGCTTCATTTTCACTGGTTTTCAAAAGCTTTGCCCAAGTTTCATCATTTGCTCATCAGAAAACCAAAATTCTTAGAGTTCTGATCGAATCAGGACTCTTTCTTAGAGTCTTAATCAGATCAGGACTCTGAACCAAAATTCAATTTCATCATGTTTTCACTTGTTTTTCAAAATTCTCTCATTTGTTTTCTCAGAAAATCCAAAAATTAAAAGTCCTAGTTCAATCAGGACTCTGTCCTTAGAGTCTCAGTTGAATCAGAACTCTCTTTTATTTCAATATTCGTTATTGTTTTCACTGTTTTGACAAGTTCTTTTATTTGTTTTTCAGAAAATACCAAAAAAATCTAGAGTTTCAGTCTAATCAGGACTCTGTCCCAGAGTCCTAATCTAGTCAGGAGTCTGTTTTGAAGTCTGTTTTTATTCCATTTTCATTTATTTTCAAAAATTAGGTCATTTTACACAGTCCAGTTAGTTTAGGACTCTATTTCAAAGTTCGGTCGAGTTAGGAGTCTAACCGTGACTGTGTTCTTTCAACTCATTTCACCATTCTCTGATAAAATCTTTCAAAAACCTTTCATTTGGATTTTTAAAATCTAAAATCTCAGAGTCCTAAGAGTTCAGGACTCTAGCTCGGAGTTCCAGTTTGCTTGAGACCCTATTTTCAAAAATCTTGAATTCCAAATATTGATTTTAACCCCTATTCAAAGCTATTTTCAGTGTTTATCTCAAAATTTCCAAAACTCGATGTGGGCCCACTCAGTTGGCACCATGTCCAGAGAAGTTCTAACCCAGTTAGAACCCTATGCAATTTCAAAACTTTTAATTTCAAGATTGCTTTTGAAAATCCTTTTGAAAATGCTTTCAATTTCAGGTTTTAAAATCGCTTTTTGAAAAACTCAAGTAGGGCCCACTCGGGGTGGCGCCATATTCGAGTAAGTCAGGGCTAGACTAGGGTTAGTCATTGTCCTAGTTAGGTTAGGGGTTTAGAGGAGTCAAAATCAATTTTAAAAAACTATTTTATTTAAGTTTTAAACCATTGGTTTTTAAAGGTTTTAAATTCAGGTTTTAAAAACCAAATGTGGGTCCATACTAGGTGGTGTTACATTTGGACTTTTAGGGTTTAATTAGGTGTTAATTAGGGTTTAGTTAGAGTTCATTTAGGGTTAGGAAACCATAAAAAATCATCCTCCCTTGGTGGTTTTAGATAGAGTTTGAAAAAGTCAAAGTTAGGTATTAATTCTTCCTAATTACATGGGTTTTGGAAATCTATAAATAGGGGACCTAAAGGGGGGCCAAAAGGGAGCTCTTTTTCTCTCAAATTTTCGTGGCCTCTCTCTCCTCTCTATCACCTCCACCTTCCTCCATTGCAGCTGCAGCCCCAAGGTGAGTTTATTTAATATTATTTTATTATTATTTTATTAGTTTTTATGATTTTTCAATAGATTTCACCATGGAAACTCTTGTGTTCATGGATTTAACCATGGATTTCATCCAAGAACCCCAAAATCGACCCAAAAAGATGATCTAACTCAGTTTGAGGGTGATTTCCAGGATTCTAATCCATTAGAATCGATGAGAGGTACGTTTTCATGTTCTTAACCGACGAAATGTGAGATTTACCTGTTAAATCGGTTAAATCCATGATTTCAAAGGTGAAAGCAAATTCCAGCCATGGATTCCCTGTATTTTATTTTTTTATTTGCTTATTCATGTTTATTACACGTTTTCCAGCATAGAAATAATTTTTATTTTATTGTTTTATGGTTTATTTTATTGTTTTTCATTAGTTAATGCATATTTTCTCAAGTTTCTTAGATTTCTGTGTGTTTTTAGTTTAGAACAGAAAAGAGCATGCTGTTTCAAATTAAAATATGTGTTGTTTATTTCTGATTTTTTTATATGTGATGCATGCACATGGGATTGATCTACTGTAAAAAAATCAGAGATTTTGGACTTCGGAAACTCTGTTAGAAAAATCAGACATCAAATCGGGTTTTTAAAACTTTAAAATCGTTGTTAAAATCAAGAGGGTAACTTGCTGTGGTGATATTTTTCTTATCTTATATCCGATTTTAGATATGTAAAGTGCCATGGATTTACATTGATTAGATCTGTCTACTGTGAAATTTTTAGAATTTTTTATTACTGTTTAGTATTTTTCCTATGTCAGAGACTTTGATTTTCAATTTAAAACTCGTTAGGGTTTACCAAAATCCTAAATAGACTTGTGTTATTCATAAATCCCAAACCACAGATCCGATTCATGATCTGTAAAAAGTGAGTATTGTTAATTTTCTGTATACTGTTTACTGCTAAAATATCAGATATTTTAGATCAGTATTTCTATTTATTTTAAAATTATCAATTGAAAGTATCTGTTTTAGCCCTTATTAGATTTGTTAGATTTTAGTTCAGATTGCCGGAAGGGTTTCTCCCTAACCGGAGATGATTTTTCCGATCTGTAAATTGGTAAATCCCTGTTTTTTTTCTTAGTTAGTCTCTGTAAAATTTCATAAATTTTCATGGACTTTTGACCCCTGGTTCGGGTCTTGGACTGAAACTGGTTGATAAATTAGGTCAAAAATAGCATATTTTTAGGGTTTGATGCAATTTTCGGGTTAATTTAATGTCAAAAAATTATTTTTATAATTCTAAGTCAAAACTAGGGTTATAACAAGTGCAGGTACCAATTTTTATGGATTTTGGAATCCATTTGATGTCTGAATTAATAAAATTGCAAAACAGGATACTTGAAAGATCCAAAAACACTGTTAAAATCATATTTTTTGTGATATTATTGGATTTTCGTATATAAGCATATATTTTTAGGGTTGAATCATATTCATAATGATATTAGGATACTTTAGGTTAAATTTGATGTTCATTTGATTTCATTTAGTGCATAAAACCTAAGTTTTACCAAAATATTTTCTAAAAACCCTGATTTCAATGCCATAGTCTAGCTATAGGGGGCAATTTGGTCCTTTGACCTAAATTTCGAAATCCCTAACCCTAATTTTCATATTTTTAATCATGTCACATCATATCTAGTTTGATTTATTCTCATTTGAATTTCAAAACTTGCATTTTACCAAATATCTTTCTGAAAACCCTAATTTCAAGGCCGTAGTCTTGTTATTAGGGATATTTTGGTCATTTTGACCCCAATTTCGAAATTCCATATCTTATATTCATTATTTGTTCAATTTGATTTCATATCTTTATCATTTTTATTTAAGGGAATCATGGAAAAGGCTTATATCTAGCAAAATCCAGTAATTTCTAGATATTACTGGATAAACCTAGAAAAGCCAACATATATTCACTAACAAGTTTTCTAGTTTTGCAGGTACATTGAAGACTTTATTTTTTCATGTATTTAAATTTCAATAGTGATGTAATTTGTAATTAAACTTTGGAATAAGAATTTACATTTCCTGCTTAGCTTAGGTTGCATTGCATATAGTTTATTTTTATAATTTCAATGTGTGATGGATGATGATTCATGCATATTCAAACTCACCATGGTCTACACGAATGGCACATGCACTAGCTTTTATGAAGTTTATAAACTTGGTGGAATTTGTATTTATGGCCATAGTCAGAATACGAATGATACTTAGATTTATGATCTTCACATTAGCCACATTCAGCCTACACTCTTAGGCTAACTTCAAAATGCACTGCATTTCTCAAAATACAAAAAAGTATTTCTCAAATTCTCAAATTCATATTCATTCATTTCATGCATTTGCCAATTCAAATTCCAAGTCAAGGAAATTGAATTCCTCAAAATCCCTTAAGTCTTATAGCAAAATCGATTTTCCCAAAAGCATTGAATTTCAAAGAATATTTCAAGTGTTTCTCAAGTTCATAAACTCAATTTTCCAAGTTATGCAATCAATTTCAAAGTTTGAAGTTAGAGAAATCAAAATCTTTCTAAGTCTTATTCAAAAATCAATTTTCTCAAAATATGGATTTGCCAATGATATTTCAAGTATTTCCCAAGTTCCAAATTCAAATTTTCTAAGTTAGAATTTCAATTTCCAAGTTTGAATTCAGAGAAACCAAGTCTCTCAGAATCGATTTTTACCAAATGTCAAGGATTCCTCAAAATTGATTTTTACTTCTCTCAGAAGTGTATTTCAAATCCCAATTCACGATTTTCCATGTGATATCTATTCTAAATATTTCAATCATTCAAAGCAAACATCATGTTTTCAAAATGTGCATTTTCTGAAAATTCATAGCACATGCCTGATTCTATGTGCATTTAGAAATTAGAATATGATTTAGACAAGTTGAATAGAGTAGAGCATAAGATTGATCCTTGGTTCAATTACCCCTGTTAAAGGTGGCAGGAACGGTTGAACCTCGTACCGACAGGCGAGTCCCATTCTATGGAATTTTCCCGCATTTTAAAACGGAGGCGAATTATTTTCAAAATCTTTTTCAAAGGTCAGTTTGACTCGCAAAAGTTTAAAAAAAATTGCGATGATAACAGGTTTGGCGACCGAGATGGGACCTGTCTTTGCCTGATCAATCTAATGCTCTACTTAGTTCAAATTGTCAAAATCGATTTCCATGGAATGTCAGCTTTGCTTTATGATATCATGTGAACCTAGGAGCCTAGACTTGAACCCAGCTGACATGGAATGCATATAGACTAGGTATGATTTGGTAGGACCATATTGAGGAGAATTATTCATGCTCACATAGACTTAGGTCTAATACAACACTCCTCAATTTAAGAATTGTATGAAAACAATGTTTGCTTCTTCAAATATTTTAAAATTCTGTCTCTTTAGGACTTAGAGCCCTCTGTTTTCTTGCATGTGCTCATATTTCAAAAATCACCCTACCTATATTGTCCCGGTCTTCACGTTGCTGGGCTCTCTTCCAGAACCATAGTTCGGGACAGAGCCTCACAACTGGGCCACCTATTTGGGTGAAAACCCCCCTGCCACGTACCAAGGGCCATAGTCCAACGTATATCGGCAGGTGCTCAAGGATGTTGGAAAACTTGAACCTAGAACCGGAGAAATTGATTTTATGCCACGTACATCGAGCCTTGGCTTGAGTATATAGGCATAACTGGATTGGATACAGTTGATCTGAACCTTAGAGTTAGGATTAAGGTCCTACAGTGTAAACACCCCAAATTTTCACCCTCATCCAGTGTTTGTCCATTTCATAGGTCATCACAGATTATTGCATATCATTGCATGTATTCTGCATATCATTCCATCGCATTGCATAGCATTGCATGTCATTGCATTTCATTTTCGAGATCCAGCACTCCTATTTCAAAACATTCAATCCAGATTTGAATTTTAAAGCTTTTATTTCAAAATCAATTTCAAAACCTGGGTTTTTATTCAATACTCTGTCATTTTCCAACCCCAGGACTTTATATTTCGAAATATTTTCTCAAGGAAACAATCTGGATTCATTTCAAATTCAAATTTTAATCGATTTCAATTCATAGATGAGACCCATTGAGGTGGTGTCGCTTCTGAATTCCTTTATTCATCAAATTTCTCAAAGTTTTGAAAGTTTCAGTCCGATCAGGACTCTGTCCCAGAGTCCTAATCCAGTCAAGAGTCTGTTTTGAAATCTGTTTTACTTCCATTTTCAGTCTTTTTCGATTATTATCAAAATTTAGGTCATTTTACAAAGTCTAGTTAGTTCAAAACTCTATTTTAGAGTTCGGTCGAGTTAGGAGTCTAACCCTGACTGTGTTTTCTGACTTATTTCATCATTTCTTGGTAAAATCTTTCAAAAATTTTTACATTTGAATTCTAAAATTTAAAATCTCAGAGTCCTAAGAGTTCAGGACTCTAACTCGGAGTTCCAGTTCGCTTGAGACCCTATTTTCAAAGATCTTGAATTTCAAATGTCGATTTTAACCCTTTTTCAAAGCCATTTTCAGTGTTTATTCAAAATTCGATGTGGGCCCACTCAGTTGGCACCATATTCAGAGGAGTTCTAACCTAGTTAGGACCCTATGCCATTTTAAAAATTATAACTTTGAAGTTTGTCTTTGAAAATCCTTTTGAAAACTCCTTCAATTTCAAGTTTTAAAATCGCTTTTTGAAAAACTCAAGTAGGGCCCACTCGATGTGGTGCCATATTCGAGTCAGTCAGGGCTAGACTAGGGTTAGTTGATGTCTTGGTTAGTGTTATAGGTTTAGAAGAGTCAAAACCATTTTGAAAAACTCATTTTTGAAAGTTAGTTTTTAAAACTAGTATTTTTAAAGGTTTTTAAAGGTGTTTTAAAAAGCCAAATGTAGAAAATGCCAAGTGGCATTACATTTGGGGATTTTTTAGGAAAGTATAGGGGTTAATTAGGCACTAGTTTAGATAATTTAGGCTAGGGGTAGTTAGGTCTTTCCACCCAAAAATCGCCCCCCCTTGTTAGAGTCCAAAAAATTCAAAATTCCCAATTTTTAAACCTAAAAAAAATTCTATAAATAGTCTCCATAGGGGGGTCGATTTTTCCAACTTGCTTTCCTTGGGATTCTTGGAGCTTCTCTCTCCTCTCCAGCCCTTCCTCCATTGCAGCCACCTCAAGGTAATTATTTTTTTTAATTTTTAGCTTTTATTTCATGTTTTTAATAGTTTTAAATCAATTTTAGCCATTAATACCTCCTATTTCATGGATTCAACCATGGTTTCACCTCAAGAATCAGCAAGAACGATCCAAGAAGGTGATCTAACCCTATTTTGGGTGATTTACAGGGATTTTAATCCCTTAGAATTAATTTTAATATGATTCTTTACATTATTAACCAATAAAATATATGATTTACCCTTTTAATGGGTTAAATCTATGTTTTAAAGGTGATATCAAATTCCAGCCATTGATTCCCTATTTTTATTTTATTTTCATGGTTTATTCATGTTTGTTTTACGTTCTATAGCATAAAAATAATTTTTATTTACTGTTTTATGGTTTATTTTATTGATTTACATTAGTTAATGCATGGTTTTCTAAGTTTCTTAAATTTCTGTGTGTTTTAGGTTTAGAACAGTAAAGATAATGTTATTTCAGATTGAAGTACTCATTGTTTATTTCTGATTTTTTTATATGTGATGCATGCATGAGTTATTGAGTTACTGTAGAAAAATCAAAGGTTTTGGATCTTGGAAACCCTGTCAAAAAAATCAGACATCAAATCGGGTTTTTAAAGCTTTAAAATCGTGGTTAAAATCAAGAAGGTAACTTGCTGTTATGATATTTCTCTCATCTTCTATCCGATTTTAGATCTGTAAAGTGCTATGAATTCACATTGAGTAGATCTGTCTGCTGTGAAATGTTCGGATTTTTTTATCACTGTTTAGTATTTTTCCCCTTTCAGAGAATCTGTTTTTAAATTTAAAACTCATTAGGGTTTACCAAAACCCTAATCAGACTTGTGTTAGTCATAAATCCCAAACCACAGATCCGATTCATGATTTGTAAAAAATGAGTATTGCTATTTTTCTGTCTACTGTTTACTATTAAAATTTCAGAGATTTTTGTTTAGGTTTGCTATTTATGTTTGTATTTTCAATCTGAAACAGCTGTTTTAATCCCTGTTAAAAGTGATATATTTTAGCTCAGATTGCCGGATAGGTTTCTCCCTAACCGAAGATGATTTTACCAATCTGTAAATTGGGAAATCTTTGTTTTTCATCTTAGTTAATCTTTGTAAAATTTCATAAGTTTTCATGGAGATTTGACCCCTGGTTAGGGTCTTGGACTGAGACTGGTTGGTGAACTATGTCAAAAATAGCATATTTTTAGGGTTTAATGCAATTTTCGGATTAATTTAATGTCAAAAAATTATTTTTATAATTCCAATTCGACATTAGTGTTATAACTAGTGCAGGTACCTAATTTGATGAAATTTGGAATTCATTTGATGTCTAAATTAATAAAATTGCAAAACAAGGTACCCGAAGAATTCCAAAAACACTGTTAAAATCATATCTTTTGTGATATTATTGGATTTTCGTGCATAAGCATGTAGCTTTAGGGTTTTATTATGTTCATAAGCATCTTAGGATACTTTAGGTTTAATTTTGTAGTTATTTGATTTCATTTAGGTCATAAAATCCAAATTTTTACCAAAATCTATTTCAAAAAACCCTGATTTCAAGGCCATAGTCTTGCTATCAGGGGCAATTTGGTCATTTGACCTCAATTTCAAAATCCCTAACCCTAATTTTCACATATTTAAGCATGTCACATCATATTTAGCTTAGTTTATTCCATTCAAATTTCAAAACTTGCATTTTATCAAAATATCTTTCTGAAAACCCTAATTTCAAGGCCATAGTCTTGTTATTAGGGGTATTTTGGTCATTTTGACCCCAATTTCGAAATTTCATATCTTCTCTTCCTTATTTATTCCATTTTATTTCATACTTTATCATTTTGATTTAAGGGAATCATGGCAAAAAGGCTTATATCTAGCAAAATCCAACAATTTCCTGATATTGCTGGATAAATCTAGAAAAGACAACATATATTCACTAACAAGTTTTCTAGTTTTGCAGGTACATTGAAGACTTTAATTTCATGTATTTAAATTTCAATAGTGATGTAATTTGTAATTAAACTTTGGAATAAGAATTTACATTTCCTGCTTAGCTTAGGTTGTATTGCATATAGTTTATTTTTTTTAATGTCAATGTGTGATGGATGATGATTCATGCATATTCAAACTCACCATGGTCTACACGGATGGCACATGCACTAGCTTTTATGAAGTTTATAAACTTGGTGGAATTTGTATTTATGGCCATAGTCAGAATACGAATGATACTTAGATTTATGATCTTCACATTAGCCACATTCAGCCTACACTCTTAGGCTAACTTCAAAAATGCACTGCATTTCTCAAAAATACAAAAAAGTATTTCTCAAATTCTCAAATTCATATTCATTCATTTCATGCATTTGCCAATTCCAATTCAAATTCTAAGTCAAGGAAATTGAATTCCTCAAAATCTCCTAAGTCTTATAGCAAAATCGATTTTCCCAAAAGCATTGAATTTCAAAGAATATTTCAAGTATTTCCCAAGTTCCAAATTCAAATTTTCTAAGTTAGAATTTCAATTTCAAAGTTTGAATTCAGAGAAACCAAGTCTCTCAGAATCGATTTTCACCAAATGTCAAGGATTCCTCAAAATCGATTTTTTACTTCTCTCAGAAGTACATTTCAAATCCCATTTCACGATTTTTCATGTGATATCATTTCCAAGATTTACATTTTCTAAATATTTCAATCATTCAAAGCAAACATCATGTTTTCAAATGTGCATTTTATAAAAATTCATAGCACATGCCTGATTCTATGTGCATTTAGAAATTAGAATATGATTTAGACAAGTTGAATAGAGTAGAGCATAAGATTGATCCTTGGTTCAATTACCCCTGTTAAAGGTGGCAGGAACAGTTGAACCTCGTACCGACAGGCGAGTCCCATTCTACGGAATTTTCTCGCATTTTAAAAAACGAAGGCGAGTTATTTTCAAAATCTTTTTCAAAGGTCAGTTTGATTTGCAAAAGTTAAAAATTTTGCGATGATAACATACAGCTATTTCAAAATTTGTGCATCTAGAGTCAGCTTTTAGGGAATGTTGTATGTGCATACTTGTTTATGCAGAATGTGATTGAATGTGTTATAGATATCAGAATAGTTCAGCCTCTAAGGAGATGGGAAAGTCGACAGACCAGCCACCTCTCCATAGCCATGGTCGCACTCGCTTTTCTATACCGAGGGTTGACCCGTTTCACACTCGGAGAATCAATTCTAGTCGAAGGGTGCACCTACGCATTACAATCTTGGTTCCTCCGGCATGTGCCTGCTCGAGCCAGTTCATTCAGATATAATGGTGAAAAGCCTCTTCCGGTTACTCGATATCGGTTCTTGATCGATAATCTTCAGGAGGAAGAGGTCGTATGGGACTACTTTGATCGTCAGGAATCACCTCCTAGATACACTTATGCATACGGCAAGCGGTTCAGGCTACTTGGTCCATTCTTCTGCGCATACTATCATCCAGAGCGGTGTGTCAGGCAGTTCTCTGAGAGGCAGAAGCGCGTAGAGATTCGTCCACTAGCAGGGGTTCTGCCAGAATTCGACCTCGCATCAGATCAATGGTCCGGAGCATACCATTCTGCCAGACATGGCTGGGATTCCTTTATTACTCTCACTATTTTTCCTGGTCCTCGTGTATCTTCTGATTATCCGGAGTGGTGGAAAATTGTCTGTCCCCCTCCCCTCTGTCAAGTGTATTATTGATAAAATCATGTTTTTCGCTTCAATAAAATTCTTTTATTCTACATTTCACCTTGGTTTGACGACCTCGCCTAGGTAACAAGGCATATTTCCAGTTGTTTATTTTACAAAGAATAGCAACGCAATTGTCGTAATTCCAGCGACGACTCAATCCCTAGTAATGGGATATTATTTCAATTGTCTACCAAAATTCTCAATAAATATTTTTCTCCAACCAAACTTCCTTCAGAACCTAACCATCAATCCTACCTCAAGAGAGCATTAGCAATATCCAAGAGAACATTTGTGATACCCGATGGTTCATACAAGATCCGGAAAGAAAACCTCATCAATCGAAGGTGTGGCATACTCGATCGCTTCGGAAGAAGAGATGGACTCCCCCGATCAGCTAAAAATCAGGGACAATAGGTTGAGGATGACATTGATCCTCAAATGTACGTCATGTTCATGAAAATGATGACCAAGATGCTGGCAGAGCAAGCTGAGGCCAGTACTAAGCAAATTCAGACCAAACAGAAAGATAAGGGTCATGCCGTCAAGAATGTGAAGATCAGCAAAAGGCAGAGTCGTCACGAGGAAGTATCTGATGAATCAGAATCAGCAGATGATACTGACAAGGAATGTGAAAATAAACATGAATTCAAAAGGTCGACTCAGGGCCAGGGGTCGGCTTACAAATCCAAAAATCAGTCTGTTGATGACCCTACTCAGTCACAATTAAAAGATATGATGAGAATGGTCAAAGATCTGCAGGCCCGCGACAAGGGCAAGAAAGTCTTCACCAGCGAAGACTTCTATGATGGCTTGGATGGGGACGACAATCTGGATAATCTCCCCAGAAAATTTATCAAGTTTGATGGTTCTGGCGACCCTAAAGCTCACCTCGCCATGTTTTTCGCTGAATGTTCACGATTCAAGCGTGACAATCGAGCACTCTTCCATTGCTTCCCTCGCAGTCTGGAGGGAACGGCAGCTAAATGGTACTCGGAGCACATCAACCCCATATAGCTGAAAGAATTTGATAAGGTGGTGAATATGTTCATTGAGCGCTTTCTGTTCAATGCTGAGGCGCTCCCGACCCTCAGCCATCTCTGTGGCCTGAAACAGAGAGAAAATGAAAAGGCCCGAGATTTTATCCACCGCTGGAGGTCAGCTTGCAACAAGATGAGAGACCCCATATCAGAAGGGCATGCTTTGTCCTTGATTTTAAGCAATTTCTCGCAGCCCCTAAAAGGCCTCATCTCCACCGCACCATCAAGAACCTTTATAGAGTTAACAGAGCGAGCCGAATGGCTTGAATTGAGTATGGAGAATGGTTTCTATGAAGGTTTCACTTTCACCAAGAACAGCAGTCAGAATGAGTCGAAAAAGAAGACTCATTTCACTAATTCTGTCAGTAATAAACGGAATCATCGCAAGGGGCAGAATAGAGACTTCTGTTATGGGGCAGGAGGTTCAAACAAGAATGACCAGAAAGGAAAGTCGATCCCGTAATTCAGCAAGCCGCTTCAGCTAGAGCAGGGACCAAAACCCCGAGAGAAAGTGAAGCACGAAGGATGGAGCTATGAGAGGAAGTTCACTCCATTAGATCAATCACTCGAGACTGTGCTCGAGTACCTGTTGACCAAGGAGATGGTCAAATTGCCCAGGCTGGTCGATCCTTCCGCTCCTATGGGAAAATTCAAAGACCAATTCTGCAAGTTTCATCGAACAGTGGGGCACAACACTGAGAATTGCTTCGTTCTGAAGAACATTGTTCAGGACCTTATTGATAAAAATCTTCTGGTAGAAGGTGCGGAAGATGAAAATATAGATATTCTAAAAGAGCCATTTCCTCGTCATTCTACAGTAGTCATCATCGAACAGTCGTTTCAACCACAGGAGCATATCAAGCCATGCTCTGAAAATGATATGCAAGCTCAGCATCGGATCCTGGTATTGCAATAGGCTCAGTCCAAGGCCCAGAAGATGGACCTTATTTCAGCCTTCGGCAAAATGAAAGTATCTGACAAGCCCGCTGGGGTATCTCCCGAGGTAGCCAGAAGTATGCCATGGCTCCCTAAGCATCTTATTAAGTCCACCCCAAAGAAAAGCGGGACATCCACTCTAAAGCCTATTACAGCATTATCCAATGTCTCAATTTTGGACTTAACCCAAGCTTCCGCTAAACAACAGCAAGTATTAAATAATCTGTTGCAGAAAATCAAGGTGAAACCAAGCATAACTCCGGAAGACATGGCCCACATAGTCAATCAGGCCATGACTAATGCTCCAGTTACTTTCTCCGATGAGGATCTCCCTAAACCTTATGTATTTCACAACAATGCCTTGTATGTTGTGGTTCGAACCAGAGGGATGACAGTTCCTCATGTGCTGATCGATGGAGGCAGCAGCCTCAATATATGTCCGGAAATGACCGCCAAAGCTTTGGGCATTAAAGAAGAAGAATACATTCCAGATCCAATCACCATTTATGGGTTCGACAATCATGGCCAAACAGCGAAAGAAAAAGTCTTCCTGGAGATCTTCATTGACTACTTGGTCCATTCAATTCTCTTTCACGTGGTCAATGTGCCACCCACTTATAATCTGCTTCTCGGGAGACCATGGATCCACAACACAAACGCAGTACCATCTACTCTGCATCAGTGCATCAAGTGGTCAAAAGGTGGTATGATCACGACAGTCTTAGGCGAAGATCCGGAGCAGAGGCTAGCACAACCCATGATTCCCAGGCCCTCTTTCACTACTGATATCCCTAGCATTAGGGGTATCGAAGAGGTCAGCTTTGAAGAGAATTCGAGAATAATACAGACGGCAGAGCAACCCGAGCATACAGTGGCTGCGACCCAATGGGGAGGCCCACAGTTCTTCAAGATTGGAGGACGAATTGATTACAGCACACTTAAGGATCATCCTCTATTCTCCCAATTTATGAAAGCTAAAAAGGGATTTGATTTACTAGTGAAGCACGGCTACCAGCCTTTTCAAGGCCTAGGCAAAAATGAAGATGGTCGTCTTGAACCAGTGATTCCTCAACATTGCCCTAAAAGGACCGGATTGGGCTTTAATGGCTGAAGATCTCAGAAAGGGACTGTTTTCATTAAGGGAATGCATTAGAAGAATTCATTTGTCTTTCCTTTTCTATTCTTTTGTCGGGATGATATCCCATTTCATTCTCATCATTGTCATTTTGATTAATTCTGTCTTTCAATAAAGTTGCAAGTTTCCTTTGTCTATCTTGGTGCCATTTGTCTCTTTACTCCTCAATATTAAATCTTCACAAAATTGAAATCATTTTGCTCTTTTATCTTTCCAATTATTTTCAATAAAAGCAATTTATTTCATGATGAGCAATTTCCCTAAATCAATTTATCCTCCAATTTTCAGAATGTCTTCCCGATCTATCAAGAAGCTCGTTTTTAATCCAAAAGTCTGTTCGAAATCAGCAATAATTCATCAGGTCAGAATAAGAACAGAATGTAGTCAGACTGCAAAGCAGTCAGAAGAATCCGCAGAGTTCGATTCAGCTCTTCAAGAACTGCCAGAATTTGCATCGGTTCAGAAGCAAGATGAGCCATCAACCTTAGTTCAAGATCCGACTGAGGATATCAATATCGGATCAGAAGACGATCCTAGAATCCTCAAGATTGGCAGTGGTTTGAATCCAGGAGAGAAAGAAAGGCTCACTAATTTCCTCAAGCAGCATGAAGAAGTATTCGCATGGACTTATGAGGATATGCCAGGTTTAGATCCGAAATTGGTGGAACATCGCCTCGTTCTGAAGCCTGAGTCGAAACCAGTCAAGCAGAAGTTGAGAAAAATGGATCCTCGAATCGAGCAACAGGTCAAGGAAGGACTTGAGGATCTGCTTAAAGCAGGATTCATTCGAGCAATTGATTACCCGGATTGGTTGGCGAATATCGTAGCAGTTCCTAAGAAGAATTGTAAAGTGCGAATCTGTATCGACTTCCGTGATCTCAATAAAGCCACTCCAAAGGATGACTATCCGCTCCCAAACATTGATCTCCTAGTCGATAGCATAGCCGGGCATGCTATGTTTTCCTTTATGGATGGATACTCCGGATATAATCAAATCAAGTTGGCCACTTGTGACCAATCCAAAACATCCTTTACCATACCATGGGGCACTTTCTGTTACACGGTTATGCCTTTTGGGCTCAAGAATGCTGGAGCCACTTATCAGCGCGCTATGGCTGTTATTTTCTATGATCAGATGCACAAGACTATGGATGCATATGTCGATGATATTCTGGTGAAATCCAAAAAAGAGAAAGATCACATCGAAACTCTTAATCAAGTCTTCAAGCGACTCATTCTTTACAAGCTAAGACTCAATCCACAAAAATGTGTCTTTGGAGTCGAATCAGGCAAGTTGCTAGGCTTCTTGGTCAGCAAGAAGGGGATAGAAATGGATCCCGCTAAGGCCAAAGCTATCATTGGCATGCCGCCCCCGACTAATCTCAAAGAATTGCGTAGTCTTCAAGGACGTATGCAATCAATTCAGTGATTCATTTTCAATTTGGCTATGAGGTGCGAGCCTTTCAATCATTTGCTCAGAAAAGGAGTGAGGTTCGAATGGGACCAGAGTGTCAGCAGTCGTTCGAACGCATCAAGAAATATCTTCTCAATCCTCCTGTTTTAAAGCCGCCAGAATTAGGGAAACCCCTATTGCTATACATTTCAGTTAATCAAGTTGCTTGTGGCGGATTCTTGGCGCAATACGAAGAAGGCAGCTTGATAGAACATGCCATTTACTATGTGAGCAAGACCTTTATTGATTACGAGAAGAAATACTCTCAGATAGAGAAGACGTGTTTAGCTCTGGTATGGATGTGTCAGAAATTGAGACATTATCTATTGGCGTCTGAAGTCAAGATTCTATCTAAATTAAATCCTCTCAAGTACATTCTTGAACAACCATTTCTCAGCGGAAGAATCGCCAAATGGAAAGTCCTATTAATGCAATACGACTTGGAATATGTCTCTCAGCAATCTATCAAAGGCCAAGCGATTGCAGACCAATTAGCAGATTTTCCTCTAGCAGAGGATGTTAAAGCTGAGGATGATTTCCCCGATGAGCGGATCTGCAATATTCAACAATCCCCAATTTGGAATTTATTCTTCGACGGTTACAAGAATATGGCAGGCATAGGAATCAGAATTCTACTAATCACACCAGAGAAAGAGATGATTCCCTTTTCCCTCAAACTGGATTTTCAGTGCACTCACAACATGGCCGAGTATGAAGCTTTGATACAAGGTCTGAAAATTCTACAGGACTTCAATGTCAAAAGAATGCATGCTTATGGCGACTCCTTGCTCGTCGTCAATCAAGTCCTAGTCGAATGGCAAGTAAAAGATCAGAAATTACTTCCTTACCAGAAGATTGTCTCAGCTCTTGCCAACAAATTCAAAGAATTCCAACTTTTTCATATCAAGAGAGATTTCAATCAAGTTGCAGACAGTTTAGCTAATCTGGGATCCATCATGTCTTTCAGGAGTGGAGAATCTTGTCGCTCATTTGAAATTGGCAGACTCGATCAACCTGCTTTCGTCCCAATAGAGCAGATAAACCAGGCTGAGCAAAAGAAGAAGCCCTGGTATCATGATATCAAGAATTTCATTAAAACTGGTGAATGTCCTCCAGAATTATCAAAGAGAGAGCAGCGAGCAATTCAACGCATGTCTGCTCGATATTTTATTCTTGCCGACGTCCTTTATCGTCGTGGATTCAGTTCTGAGTATTCCAGATGTTTGGACGAAGAAGAAGCCAAAGAAGTTGTGCAAGAAGCACATGAAGGCATTTGCGGTGGTCATGTCGGCTATCAGACTCTCGTCAAACAAATCATCCGAGTAGGATATTATTGGAGAACTATGCAACAAGATTGCTATCGTTTTGTGAAGAAGTGCGTTCAATGTCAGATGCATGCGCCTTCCATTCATGCGCAAGCGACATACTTGCAATCTGTCGTCTCGCCATGGCCATTTTCCATGTGGGCTTTCGATGTTGTAGGCCCCATCACTCCTTCAGCCCCCAATGGTCATAAATATTTTCTTGCCGCAACAGAATATTTTACTAAATGGGTAGAAGCAGTCACTCTACGCACAGTAGAAGGTCGACACGTGGTTTCTTTCATCCATAAGAATATCCTTTGCCGTTTCGGTATACCGTATGATATTGTGTCGGATAATGGCAGTCATTTCAAGAATGAGAGAATGAGGACATTCTGCTCAAAATTCAGAATTCATCATCATTTTTCCGCTCCTTATTATCCTCAAGGGAATGGTCAGGCAGAGGCCACTAACAAGATTCTGATTCGAATCCTGGAGCGAACTTTAGAAACGGGCCGTGACTGGCATGAAAAGATTCATGATGCATTATGGGCATACAGAACCACCATTCGAACTCCAACGAATGCTACTCCGTCAGAACTTGTCTACGGAACTGAAGTAGTACTACCTCTACATGTTCAGAAACCTGCTCTGAAATTTGCATCACTTCTAGAATTACCTCTTGATCAGTATCAGCAACAACGACTGGTACAGATTGATTTGCTCGATGAAAGAAGGCTCAGAGCAGCAGAGCATGCTCAATCCTATCGTCAGAGGATAGCCCGACAATATGCAAAATCTGTCATTGAGAGAAAATTTTGAGTCAATGATCTAGTGCTCAGATCAACAGCTTATCTCAGGCACCGCCCGGGTGGCAAATGGTCGCCAAATTGGGAAGGTCCTTATGTTGTCAAAGAGGCACTACCTCGCAATTCATATCGGCTCATCAATGCTGATGGAATAGAATTACCAGATCCCATTAATGCTCGACATTTGAAAAAATTCTATACTTGAACAATTTCCTATTCTTTGTAATTCTTCCAAATTTTCTTCAATAATGATCAAAATTCTTTTTCCCAGTTACACTGGGGCATTTTAAAATTTTGTTTTTATCTACAAATACCCTGTATGCAGGCAGGATAAACAAATCTCTCATTTCATGCACTTGTGCATTCATGTGCATCAATTTGCATTCATTTGCATACAATCGCATTAATAACGATATGGTCAATATTGAGATTTCAACTATCAATCCCATCACAATTCCTAACGATTCAAGATTGAAAGACAATCACCAGAACTGAACCAAAATCCAGTATCCAAACTGGTACATTTTTAAACCGATATGCATACCGGTATCCTTTCAAAATCGAGCACTCGTGTTAGTGTTCCACTGAATGGTCATGTCAGTCGACCTCTTGAGTTCAGTCTTCGTGCTGATCACTCGTCAAATTCCCAATTTCTAATTTCCAATTTTCAAATATCAATTTCCAAATTCCAAAATTCCAAAATTCCAAAATTCTAATTTCCAATTTCCAAATATCAATTTCCAAATTCTAATTTCCAATTTCCAAATATCAATCTCCAAAATTCCCAATTTCTAATTTTCAATTTCCAAATATCAATTTCCAAATTCCAAAATTCTAATTTCCAATTTCCAAATATCAATTTCCAAATTCCAAAATTCTAATTTCCAATTTCCAAATATCAATTTCCAAATTCCAAAATTCTAAGTTCCAATTTCCAAATATCAATATCCAAAATTCCCAATTTCTAATTTCCAATTTTCGAATATCAAATTCCAAACTTCCAATTTCTAATTTCAAATATCAAAATTCAAAATTCAAAATTCCAAATTTCGACCTTTTGGTCACCCAATACCCAATTCTAAAAAAAAAAAATTTCTCTTGCGAGAGACCCTTTTTATGGGGAGAGTTCGAGGGAGCTCGCTCTTTTCGCATGCTATCCAATTCGTTCACTTAGCCCCTTTTCAGGGAGAGTTTGAAGGGACTCGTGCCTTTGTAAACCGTTTGCAAAACAAAATTCCAATTTCATACAAGGAACCCTTAGGTCAGGGAGAGCTTCGACGGAAGTTCATTTTCCTTGTAACCATAATTTCAGACTAGGCCATTCCATCATGAAGGACCCTCTTTTCAGGGAGAGTGTGATGAACTCGTTCCTTCATGACCAATTTACCAACCTTACCAATTCCGGCCCCCATTCCATAAGAGAAGCCTAATGTTAGGAAGTTTTGACGAAAGCTCAATTTCTCTTCGAAAGTTCATTTTGCAAACACCTCCTCTTCAGGGAAGAGATGAGTAATTTCCAAATTCCAATTTCTGAATCTTCTCCTTTGGGAAAAGGAGAAGAGAATTTATGTCATGAATGTGTTGCGTTGTGTTTCAAATGCTCGCTTTCGCAAAAGGATTTCAAGAAAGTTTTGCCAATTTGTCATTAAATAATTGTTGATTTCAAAAATCTTTATTGCACAAAAATATTACTTCAGAATACCTCCACTATTACTTCCGAAAGAGAAATGCTTTCACGAAAAAGGATTCAAAGTTCAAAATCTTTTTATTGGCCAACCAAAAGGATGAAGAATAAATCCGCGATATGGCCAGCAAAGAGAATTCAATGTTGTTGCAAAGCCATGAGTGATTGATATTGATCGCAGTCAATGGCACATTTTTAAAGACCATTCTTGAAAAATAAAGCAGTCGAAATATCCTGGGTGATACAGAAAAATCCACTTAATTTCCATATCTCCTCAATCACCTAAGCTGCAATTAAATATCTGCAAAAGGGATCTCTCAATTGTCGTCAAGATGAAGGCGAATTAAGCGAGTTGACCCCCGGGGCCAAAGAAGATTTGGATCATCTCCAAGATGACGGAGTTTGTGACGGATCCTTCCAGGGAAAGTTCAGATCACCGTCGAGATGAAGGCGAGTGTGATGAGCCTACCAACAAATCCTAAAAGATATTTAATTCCAGCTATCATCAAGAGATTTCCTACCAAAGAGCCAATAATTATCAAGATAATCCCTGAGAGAAAAGAAGGATCGGAACATCTCTGAGATGAAGGAGTTTGTGACGTACCCTTCCCAAGAAAAAAAGGGAAAAAAGTCAGGACATCTCCAAAATGAAGGATGATGTAATTCCCGAAAAATCCAAGAGAGCTCCAATCTGCTAAAAAGAGAGTGCAAAATGATCATCATGAGAAAAGAATCCCAGGATATCAGACTTCCAAATCTATCAAGAATCTTCTTTAATTTTGTGAAATTCTATTATCAATATTCTTTCACCAATAGCTCTCGCAATATCAAGAATAATTTATTTTCCGTCCATATCAAGGGAATTGATAGCTTCCTTGAAAAAAAGTCAATCGCAAGCAATTTGAATTTGAATCTTGATTCTACGGAGTTAAGCCCAGTTGGAGGTAATACTTCAGGTAGAAAAGAAGGAATACTTTCAAAACAATGTGCATCATTTTCAATCAACAACAATTTTCAACATTTTGACAATATTTTCTAGCTATCCTAACGTGAAGCGAGAGCTTGAGGTTCATCTTTGGCGCATCCTGACATCAGTTGTTATCCATTTTAGGACTTGATTATGGGAGTTTTCAAGATTCCTTCCCTTCTTTGGTATAATCTGAGCGCACGGGCTCTCAGATTCGCACACTTCCCTGTGTCCCCACTGTCCCACCATAGACAATCCAATTTCGGCTTGAGGTTAAGCCACCAATTCCAGCAAAAGGCAATTTCAAAAGTTAATTAGTCTCAACAATGAGATGCCCAAAATCAATCCCTTTTCAAACTTTAGGGACCCCAATTTCCTTCCTTTTGCAAAAACCATATCAGATTCATTGTGCGGAAATCCGAAGGTTCCATCACGATCTCTTCTTTCGAGGATTCCGTCCATTTTCTGCCCAATCAGGTCAAGGGTACAAACCTGAGCCTCACTTTGATGAGGTATTTCATTTCCCGGTCAGGTTAAGGGTTAAGCCTGAGCTTCGTTCCATACGAGGTATTTCCCGTCCCATCCAAGTTAAGGGCAAAACCTGAATCTCACTTCTTTTGAAATAAAATTCTCCATTTTATATCTACCATCATCACTTGAACTAATTCTTTCATACCCAGTCAGATTCATCTAACTGGGGCATTTTTATGGTTCAAATTTGGTATGTTTTCTTTGCCACTAAGCTCGGCTTCTAACCGGCTTAGCAGCAAAGAGGGGCATCTGTAAACACCCCAAATTTTCACCCTCATCCAGTGTTTGTCCATTTCATAAGTCATCACAGATTATTGCATATCATTGCATGTATTCTGCATATCATTCCATCGCATTGCATAGCATTGCATTTCATTTTCGAGATCCAGCACTCCTATTTCAAAACATTCAATCCAGATTTGAATTTTAAAGCTTTTATTTCAAAATCAATTTCAAAACCTGGGTTTTTATTCAATACTCTCTCATTTTCCAACCCCAGGACTTTATATTTCGAAATATTTTCTCAAGGAAACAATCTGAATTCATTTCAAATTCAAATTTTAATCGATTTCAATTCACAGATGAGACCCATTGAGGTGGTGTCGCTTCTGAATTCCTTTATTCATCAAATTTCTCAAAGTTTTGAAAGTTTCAGTCCGATCAGGACTCTGTCCCAGAGTCCTAATCCAGTCAGGAGTCTGTTTTGAAATCTGTTTTACTTCCATTTTCAGTCTTTTTCGATTATTGTCAAAATTTAGGTCATTTTACAAAGTCTAGTTAGTTCAAAACTCTATTTTAGAGTTCGGTCGAGTTAGGAGTCTAACCCTGACTGTGTTTTCTGACTTATTTCATCATTTCTTGGTAAAATCTTTCAAAAATTTTTACATTTGAATTCTAAAATTTAAAATCTCAGAGTCCTAAGAGTTCAGGACTCTAACTCGGAGTTCCAGTTCGCTTGAGACCCTATTTTCAAAGATCTTGAATTTCAAATGTCGATTTTAACCCTTTTTCAAAGCCATTTTCAGTGTTTATTCAAAATTCGATGTGCGCCCACTCAGTTGGCACCATATCTAGAGGAGTTATAACCTAGTTAGGACCCTATGCCATTTTAAAAATTATAACTTTGAAGTTTGTCTTTGAAAATCCTTTTGAAAACTCCTTCAATTTCAACTTTTAAAATCGCTTTTTGAAAAACTCAAGTAGGGCCCACTCGGGGTGGTGCCATATTCGAGTCAGTCAGGGCTAGACTAGGGTTAGTTGATGTCTTGGTTAGTGTTATAGGTTTAGAAGAGTCAAAACCATTTTGAAAAACTCATTTTTGAAAGTTAGTTTTTAAAACTAGTGTTTTTAAAGGTTTTTAAAGGTGTTTTAAAAAGCCAAATGTAGAAAATGCCAAGTGGCATTACATTTGGGGATTTTTTAGGAAAGTCTAGGGGTTAATTAGGCACTAGTTTAGATAATTTAGGCTAGGGTTAGTTAGGTCTTTCCACCCAAAAATCGCCCCCCTTGTTAGAGTCCAAAAAATTCAAAATTCCCAATTTTTAAACCTAAAAAAAATTCTATAAATAGTCTCCATAGGGGGGTCGATTTTTCCAACTTGCTTTCCTTGGGATTCTTGGAGCTTCTCTCTCCTCTCCAGCCCTTCCTCCATTGTAGCCACCTCAAGGTAATTATTTTGTTTAATTTTTAGCTTTTATTTCATGTTTTTAATAGTTTTAAATCAATTTTAGCCATTAATACCTCATATTTCATGGATTCAACCATGGTTTCACCTCAAGAACCATCAAGAATCAGAAAGAACGATCCAAGAAGGTGATCTAACCCTGTTTTGGGTGATTTACAGGGATTTTAATCCATTAGAATTAATTTTAATATGATTCTTTACATTATTAACCAATAAAATATATGATTTACCCTTTTAATGGGTTAAATCTATGTTTTAAAGGTGATATCGAATTCCAGCCATTAATTCCCTGTTTTTATTTTATTTTCATGGTTTATTCATGTTTGTTTTACGTTCTAAAGCATAGAAATAATTTTTATTTACTGTTTTATGGTTTATTTTATTGATTTACATTAGTTAATGCATGGTTTTCCAAGTTTCTTAAATTTCTGTGTGTTTTAGGTTTAGAACAGTAAAGATAATATTATTTCGGATTGAAGTACTCATTGTTTATTTCGGATTTTTTTATATGTGATGCATGCATGAGTTATTAAGTTACTGTAGAAAAATCAGAGGTTTTGGATCTCGGGAACCCTGCCAAAAAAATTAGACATCAAATTGAGTTTTTAAAGCTTTAAAATCGTGGTTAAAATCAAGAAGGTAACTTGCTGTTATGATATTTATCTCATCTTATATCCGATTTTAGATCTGTAAAGTGATATGGATTCACATTGAGTAGATCTGTCTGCTGTGAAATTTTCGGATTTTGTGATCACTGTTTAGTATTTTTCCCTATTCAGAGAATCTGTTTTTAAATTTAAAACTCATTAGGGTTTACCAAAACCCTAATCAGATTTGTGTTAGTCATAAATCCCAAATCACAGATCCGATTCATGATCTGTAAAAAGTGAGTATTGCTATATTTTTGTCTACTGTTTACTATTAAAATGTTAGAGATTTTTGTTTAGGTTTTCTATTTATGTTTGTATTTTCAATCTGAAACAGCTGTTTTAATCCCTGTTAAAAGTGATATATTTTAGCTCAGATTGCCGGAAGGGTTTCTCCCGAACCGGAGATGATTTTTCCGATCTGTAAATTGGAAAATCTCTGTTTTTTTTCTTAGTTAGTCTCTGTAAAATTTCATAAATTTTCAAGGAGATTTGACCCCTGTTTCGGTCTTGGACTGAGACTGGTTGGTGAACTAGGTCAAAAATAGCATATTTTTAGGGTTTAATGCAATTTTTGGATTAATTTAATGTCAAAAAATTATTTTTATAATTCCAATTCGACATTAAAGTTATAACAAGTGCAGGTACCGAATTTGATGAATTTTGTAATCCATTTGATCTCTGAATTAATAAAATTGCAAAACAAGGTACCCGAAGAATTCTAAAAACACTGTTAAAATCATATCTTTTGTGATATTATTGGATTTTCGTGAATAAGCATGTAGTTTTAGGGTTTTATTATGTTCATAAGCATCTTAGGATACTTTAGGTTTAATTTTGTAGTTATTTGATTTCATTTAGGTCATAAAATCCAAATTTTTACCAAAATCTATTTCAAAAAACCCTGATTTCAAGGCCATAGTCTTGCTATCAGGGGCAATTTGGTCATTTGACCTCAATTTCGAAATCCCTAACCCTAATTTTCACATATTTAAGCATGTCACATCATATTTAGCTTAGTTTATTCCATTCAAATTTCAAAACTTGTATTTTATCAAAATATCTTTCTGAAAACCCTAATTTCAAGGCCATAGTCTTGTTATTAGGGGTATTTTGGTCATTTTGACCCCAATTTCGAAATTTTATATCTTCTCTTTTTTATTTATTCCATTTTATTTCATACTTTATCATTTTGATTTAAGGGAATCATGGCAAAAAGGCTTATATCTAGCAAAATCCAACAATTTCCTGATATTGCTGGATAAATCTAGAAAAGCCAACATATATTCACTAACAAGTTTTCTAGTTTTGCAGGTACATTGAAGACTTTAATTTCATGTATTTAAATTTCAATAGTGATGTAATTTGTAATTAAACTTTGGAATAAGAATTTACATTTCCTGCTTAGCTTAGGTTGTATTGCATATAGTTTATTTTTTTTAATGTCAATGTGTGATGGATGATGATTCATGCATATTCAAACTCACCATGGTCTACACGGATGGCACATGCACTAGATTTTATGAAGTTTATAAACTTGGTGGAATTTGTATTTATGGCCATAGTCAGAATACGAATGATACTTAGATTTATGATCTTCACATTAGCCACATTCAGCCTACACTCTTAGGCTAACTTCAAAAATGCACTGCATTTCTCAAAAATACAAAAAAGTATTTCTCAAATTCTCAAATTCATATTCATTCATTTCATGTATTTGCCAATTCCAATTCAAATTCTAAGTCAAGGAAATTGAATTCCTCAAAATCTCCTAAGTCTTATAGCAAAATCGATTTTCCCAAAAGCATTGAATTTCAAAGAATATTTCAAGTATTTCCCAAGTTCCAAATTCAAATTTTCTAAGTTAGAATTTCAATTTCCAAGTTTGAATTCAGAGAAACCAAGTCTCTCAGAATCGATTTTCACCAAATGTCAAGGATTCCTCAAAATCGATTTTTTACTTCTCTCAGAAGTACATTTCAAATCCCATTTCACGATTTTTCATGTGATATCATTTCCAAGATTTACATTTTCTAAATATTTCAATCATTCAAAGCAAACATCATGTTTTCAAATGTGCATTTTATAAAAATTCATAGCACATGCCTGATTCTATGTGCATTTAGAAATTAGAATATGATTTAGACAAGTTGAATAGAGTAGAGCATAAGATTGATCCTTGGTTCAATTACCCCTGTTAAAGGTGGCAGGAACGGTTGAACCTCGTACCGACAGGCGAGTCCCATTCTACGGAATTTTCTCGCATTTTAAAAAACGGAGGCGAGTTATTTTCAAAATCTTTTTCAAAGGTCAGTTTGATTTGCAAAAGTTAAAAATTTTGCGATGATAACATACAGCTATTTCAAAATTTGTGCATCTAGAGTCAGCTTTTAGGGAATGTTGTATGTGCATACTTGTTTATGCAGAATGTGATTGAATGTGTTATTTCCTTTTTATTTTCCATATTTTCCCAATTTTCTAAAATACTGGACGATTTTCTCAAAATTCCCCAATCTATGTCCATGTACTGTCCATGTTTTAAACCTTGGACGATTTTCCAAATACTTCATTTTCCATTTATTTCTTCATATTTCATCAAACCCTAGACGATTTTCCAAATTTCCCTTAATTTCCTTCAAAACTCCAGGTGATTTCCCATCTTTCCTGTCTTCTGGATCTCGAATTTCCTACTTTATTTTTATCCTGCCTGCATTTTCCTCAAATTTCCTGTATTTTCCCAAGTCTTATTCCAATTTTCCATGTTTTCCAGTCGATTCTGATGGCATCCAGTCAGCTTGATTCAGTCTTCCCCGAGGGTCACATCTCCTACGAGGTGTGACAAGGTCTTCCAGAACATCGAGTCCTTAGCACCGGATCCTTCTTTTCCCGGTGGTACTATTTATGGTTCAAGAATTTCTCTCATATGTTTCCGGACCACTTGGACGATTGTGGGTTAGAACTGGCGTCCGCAGTGGGAAAGCAGATAGTCAACGGCAACTTGATCCATGCACTAGCAGAACGGTGGAATCCGAGCACTTCTACCTTCTGGTTCCCGTGGGGCGAGATGACAATACTGATGGATGAATTTTCAGAAATCATGGGATTGCTCGAGCCAGCCGGTCAGCCTGGAGATCCATTGGAGAAACAGTTTTTGATTAATGTCAAGGGTCTGGACCCTAAAGATGCCTTAGCTCGCATGACGGGATGCAAGTCTTGGCCTTTGATTGAAGAAGATGGAAATGAATATGTGAATCTGCTCGAAATCTACAAACAGTATGGAACATTTGCAGAGGTCAGCTCATTGTCCAGGACAGCTCGAGAGAGAATCCAGCACGCGATGGTTCTGTGCACGGTGGGATTAGCCTTCTTTCCTGATGGGCGGAATTATATAGATATCAGAATAGTTCAGCCTCTAAGGAGATGGGGAAGTCGACAGACCAGCCACCTCTCCATAGCCATGGTCGCACTCACTTTTCTATACCGAGGGTTGACCCGTTTCACACTCGAAGAATCAATTCTAGTCGAAGGGTGCACCTACGCATTACAATCTTGGTTCCTCCGGCATGTGCCTGCCTGAGCCAGTTCATTCAGATATAATGGTGAAAAGCCTCTTCCGGTTACTCGATACCGGTTCTTGATCGATAATCTTCAGGAGGAAGAGTTCGTATGGGACTACTTTGATCGTCAGGAATCACCTCCTAGATACACTTATGCATACGACAAGCGGTTCAGGCTACTTGGTCCATTCTTCTGCGCATACTATCATCCAGAGCGGTGTGTCAGGCAGTTCTCTCAGAGGCAGAAGCGCGTAGAGATTCGTCCACTAGCAGGGGTTCTGCCAGAATTCGACCTCGCATCAGATCAATGGTCCGGAGCATACCATTCTGCCAGACATGGTTGGGATTCCTTTGTTAATCTTACTATTTTTCCTGGCCCTCGTGTGTCTTCTGATTATCCGGAGTGGTGGAAAATTGTCTGTCCCCCTCCCCTCTGTCAAGTGTATTATTAAAATCATATTTTCAATAAAGTTCCTTTAATTTTCATTTCACTTTGGTTTGACGACCTCGCCTAGGTAACAAGGCATATTCTCAGTTGTTTATTTTGCAAAGAATAGCAGCGCAATTGTCGTAAACTCCAGTGACGACTCAATCCCTAGTAATGGGATATTATTTCAATTGTCTACCAAAATTCTTAACAAATATTTTCCTCCAACCAAATTTCCTTCAAAAGTCTAATCATCAGTTCTACCTTGCAGAGAGCATCAACAACATTCAGTTGAACATTTGTGATACTCGATGGTTTATACAAGATCCGGAAAGAAAACCTCATCAATCGAAGGTGTGGCATACTCGATCGCTTCAGAAGAGGAAATGGACTCACCTCGATCAGCTAGAAGTCAGGGTCAGCAAGCAAAGGATGATGTTGATCCCCAGATATATGCTATGTTCAAAGAGATGATGACCAAAATGTCGACAGAACAAGCTGAAGCTAGTACAGAAAAGATCCAGGTCAAGCAGAGGGCAAAAGGCCGGTCAGCCAAGAAAGTTTTAAAACTATCCAAAAAACATATCCAACATGAGGATACATCTGATGAATCAGAATCAGTAGTTGGCACTGATGAAGAGTATAAAGTCTGGCAAGCACTTCAAAGATCCTCTCATAGACAAGGGACAACCTATAAATTGAAAGATCAAGCAATGGATGATCCAGTCCAAATACAACTGAAGGAAATGGCCAAGATTATTAAAGATTTGCAAGCTCATGACAAGGGAAAGAAGGTCTTCAGGAACAAAGATTTCCATGATGGCATCACCTCCGTCAGGAATAATCAAGATTCAGAAAAGAAGACAAAACACATCTTCTTCGTCGATGCCAATCGTAGTGATGGCAAAAATAACAAAGGCAATCATACAAGTCAGAAAGAGAAATCTTTAAAGCAGAGTGAAAAATTGAGTCAACAAAAAGAGAAGAAAAAGCATGACGGTTGAGGTTACGATCGCGAATTTACTCCTCTAGATCAGCCCCTCGAAGAGGTCCTTGAATACATGCTGAGCCAAGGAATGGTTAAGCTTCCAAGAATTGTTAATCCTCTGGTCGCCCTAGGGAAATGGAAAGACCGCTTCTGCAAATTCCACCAAACAACGGGGCACGATATTGAACATTGTTTCGTCTTTAAGAATATCGTCCAAGATTATATCGACAAGAATTTCGTTGTTAAGGGTGAGAAAGAATATCAGTCGACTGTCTTTGCCAAGTCTCAGCAGAAATCAAGCACTCGGCAAGAGGTACAACATGATGATCAAAATCAGGACTGCAAGATGGCCCCTTTGGATCAAATATTTGAAAGCTTTTTGGAATACATGCTCGCGAAAGATACAGTAAGATCTCCGAAGGCACACTTCACTCTTTCTGCCAATGATAGCAAAAGCAATAAGAAGAATCATGATCACTATTCAGAGGGATCCAAGGGCCAAAAAGGAAAGTTCTCCAACAATGATAGGCCTCTTCAATCTAGTCCTCAACATAAAGAGAAAGATCAAGAAAAGCCAAAGCGCAAGGATTGGAGTACGGATCGAAAGTTCACCCCTTTGGACCAGACACTAGAGAGTGTTTTGGAATACATGCTCGCGAAAGATATGATCCGTTTACCTAAAGCAGCTGATCCCGCAACAATCATGGGCGGATTCAAAGGAAAATTTTGCAAATTTCATCGGGCAGTGGGACATGACACTGAGAATTGTTTCGTCCTGAAGAATATCATTCAAGATTGCATCGACAAGAATATCCTTATTGAAGATGAGGAAGATACCAGTCGACCATCCTGAGCAAGTTTTCTAAAAATTGACAATGTCGAGACTATGTCACTTTCATCATTTTGTCATTTTGAAGGACAATGTAGTCCCAGTTCTTCTATCAATTTGTTATTTCCTTCTTTAATGCATTAATAAATTTGTCAATCTTTCTTATGGCCTGGCGTCATCTTTTATATTCCGCATTTGCAAATGTTTAAATGTCTTCTTATAAGGGGTAACCTTTTTCAAAGTGCCTCTCTGATCAACCAAGAAGCTCATTGTCAGTTTTTACCTCGTTATCCTCAGAGAATTCTCATCAAATATCAACTACTTATCCTTTCATCCAAACTCTTACTCCCCAGTTATACTGGGGCATTATTTTGAAAATTGGCTTCAAAACTTCATGTATGCAGGCAGGATCAAACAAATCTCTCATTTTGCACACATGTGCACCCATTTACATTCGTTTGCATTTGCATGCATTCATTTGCATTCATCTGCATCGATTTGCATTTGCATCGAACTCTCCATTCAGGATAAGGGATAAATCCTGAGGCCCCGACAGTTGTCCAAGTTGTCGTAAGGATGAAGAATGAAAATCTTCCATCAAAATCAATTAGTAATTCTTTAGAATCCAGGGTTCGTGCTGGTAATTTTTCAAAATCCAGTGTTCGTGTTGGTAAACTTTCAAAACCCAGTGCTCGTACTGGTAACCATTTAAAACCTAGTGCTCGTACTGGTAACCATTTAAAATTCAGTGCTCGTACTGGTAATCTTTCAAAATCCAGTGCTCGTACTGGTAATTTTCCAAAATTCAACGCTCGTACTGGTAATCTTTCAAAACCCAGTGCTCGTACTGGTGCATTTTCAAAATCCAGTGCTCGTACTGGTAATCTTTTAAAATCCAGTGCTCGTACTGGTAATCTTCTAAAATCCAGTGCTCGTACTGGTAATCTTCCAAAACCCGGTATTCGTACTGGTAATTTTTCAAAACATAATGCTTGTATTGGCACATTTTCAAAATCCAGTGTTTGCACTGGTACACTTTAAAATTCAGTGTCCACTAATTTAGTTTTCCTCCGAGATTCGAGTTCCGACTCGAATTTCCTTTCCCTCTAACCGGTTTAAGTTTCCCTGCGGGATTCGAGTTCCGACTCGAATCCTCTTTCCTTTTGGTTAACATAGTTTTCCTTCAGGAATTCGAGTTCCGACTCGAATTTCTTTTCCTTCCAACCGGTTTAGTTTTCCTTTGGGATTCGAGTTCCGACTCGAATTTCCTTTCGTTCTAATTGATCTAGTTTTCCTTCAGGAATTTGAGTTCCGACTCAAATTTCTTTTCCTTCTAACCGGTTTAGTTTTCCTTTGGGATTCGAGTTCCGACTCGAATTTCCTTTCCTTTTAATTGATCTAGTTTTCCTCAGGAATTCGAGTTCCGACTCGAATTTCTTTTCCTTCTAACTGGTTTAGTTTTCCTTTGGGATTCGAGTTCCGACTCGAATTTCCTTTCCTTCTAATTGATCTAGTTTTCTTCAAGAATTCGAGTTCCGACTCGAATTTCTTTTCCTTCTAACCGGTTTAGTTTTCCTTTGGGATTCGAGTTCCGACTCGAATTTCCTTTCCTTCTAATTGATCTAGTTTTCCTCAGGAATTCGAGTTCTGACTCAAATTTCTTTTCCTTCCAACCGGTTTAGTTTTCCTTTGGGATTCGAGTTCCGACTCGAATTTCCTTTCCTTCTAATCGATCTAGTTTTCCTTCAGGAATTCGAGTTCCGACTCGAATTTCTTTTCCTTCCAACCGGTTTAGTTTTTCTTTGGGATTCGAGTTCCGACTCGAATTTCCTTTCCTGTTAATTGATCTAGTTTTCCTCAGGAATTCGAGTTCCGACTCAAATTTCTTTTCCTTCTAACCGGTTTAGTTTTCCTTTGGGATTCGAGTTCCGACTCGAATTTCCTTTCCTTCTAATTGATCTAGTTTTCCTTCAGGAATTCGAGTTTCGACTCGAATTTCTTTTCCTTCTAACCGGTTTAGTTTTCCTTTGGGATTCGAGTTTCGACTCGAATTTTCTTTCCTTTTAATCGATCGAGTTTTCCTCATGAATTCGAGTTCCGACTCGAATTTCTTTTCCTTCTAACCGGGATAGTTTTCCTTTGGGATTCGAGTTCAGACTCAAATTTTCTTTCCTTCTAATTGATCTAGTTTTCCTTCAGGAATTCAAGTTCCGACTCGAATTTATTTTCCTTCTAACCGGTTTAGTTTTTCTCTAAAATTCGAGTTCCGACTCGAATTTCCTTTCCTTCTAATTGATGTAGTTTTTCTTCAGGAATTCGAGTTTCGACTCAAATTTCTTTTCCTTCTAACCGGTTTAGTTTTCCTCTGAAATTCGAGTTCCGACTCGAATTTCCTTTCTTTCTAATTGAATCAGTTTTCCTTCAAGAATTCGAGTTCCGACTCCAATTTCTTTTCCTTCTGACCGGTCTAGTTTTCCTTTGGGATTCAAGTTTCGACTCGAATCTTCTTTCCTTCTAGTTAAACTAGCTTCCTTCGGGATTCGGGTTCCGACTCGAATTTCTTCTCCTTCCAAATTGATCTACCTTTCCTTCAGGATTCGAGTTCTGACTTGGATTTCTTTTCCTTCCATAATGGACCTGGTTTTCTTTCGAAGATTCGGGTTCCGACTCGAGTTTTCTTTTCCGTCAGAGTTGGTCTAGAAAATCCAAGTTCCGACTTGAATTTTCTTTCAAATCCAATTCGCTTAGCTTTCCTTTACAAGTTTGAACTTCTACTCAAACTACCCAGCAAATTGGTCTAGAAGATCCGAGTTCCGACTCGAATTTTCTTTTAAAATCCAATTCATCTAGTTTTCCTTGAAGAGTTGAATTCTGATTCGAATCTTCCCTCAAAAACCCAGTTTAGCACCTGGTCCATTCAAAGCTCATAAGTTGGAATCATTCCTTCTTAAGCTATGATCCTTAGGTTGAATTCCTATGGAATTGATAGTTCGTAGGTCGAACCCCTGCAGAACCAATGTCGTTCTTAGGTTGAAGCCCTATAAAACCCATGTCATTCTCAATAAACCAATTCACAATTTCGACCTTTTTAGCCAATCAATTTCCAATTTCCAATTTTTAAATTCCCAATTTTCAGATTTCCAACTTCCAATTTCAAATACCAAATTTCAGAACCCAAATTTCAAAATTCCAATTTCCAAAATTCGACCCTTTTGAGTCACCCAATACCCAATTTCAATCATTTTCTCTTGCGAGAGACCCTTTTTATAGGGAGAGTTCGAGGGAGCTCGCTCTTTTCGCATGCTATCCAATTCGTTCACTTAGCCCCTTTTCAGGGAGAGTTTGAAGGGACTCGTGTCTTTGTGAACCGTTTGCAAAACAAAATTCCAAATTTCACACAAGGAACCCTTTTTATAGGGAGAGACTCGACGGAGACTTGCTTTCCTTGTGGCCCCATAATTTCAGACTAGGCCATTTCATCATGAAGGACCCTCTTTTCAGGGAGAGTGTGATGAACTCGTTCCTTCATGACCAATTTACCAATCTCACCAATTCCGACCCCCTTTTCATAAGAGAAGCCTAATGTTAGGAAGTTTTGACGAAAGCTTAATTTCTCTTCGAAAGTTCAATTTCTCTTCGAAAGTTCGTTTTGCAAACACCTCCTCTTCAGGGAAGAGAGGAGTAATTCCCAATTCTAATTTCTGAATCTTCTCCTTTGGGGAAAGGAGAAGAGAATTTCTATCATGGATGTGTTGCGTTGTGCTTCAAATGCTCGCTTTCACAAAAGGATTTCAAGAAAATTTTGCCAATTTGTCATTAAATATTTGTTGATTTCAAAAATCTTTATTGCATAAAATTATTACTTCAGAATACCTCCACTATTACTTCCGAAAGGGCAATGCTTTCACGAAAAAGGATTCAAAGTTAAAAATCTTTTTATTGGCAAACCAAAAGGATAAAGAATAAATCCGCGATATGGCCAGCAAAGAGAATTCAATGTTGTTGCAAAGCCATGAGTGATTGATATTGATCGCAGTCAATGGCACATTTTTAAAGACCATTATTGAAAAATAAAGCAGTCGAAATATCCTGGGTGATACAGAAAAATCCACTCAATTTTCATATCTCCTCAATCACCTAAGCTGCAATTAAATATCTGCAAAAGGGATCTCTCCATTGTCGTCAAGATGAAGGTGAATTAAGCGAGTCGACCCCCGGGGCCAAAGAAGATTTGGATCATCTCCAAGATGACGGAGTTTGTGACGGATCCTTCCAAGGAAAGTTCAGATCACCGTCGAGATGAAGGCGAGTGTGATGAGCCTACCGACAAACCCTAAAAGATATTTAATTCCAGCTATCATCAAGAGATTTCCAACCAATGAGCCAATAATCGTCAAGATAATCCCTGAGACTAAAGAAGGATCGGAACATCTCTGAGATGGAGTTTGTGACGTACCCTTCCCCCCCCAAAAAAAAGAGAGAGAAAAGTCAGGACATCTCCAAAATGAAGGATGATGTAATTCCCGAAAAATCCAAGAGAGCTCCAATCTGCTAAAAAGAGAGTGCAGAAAGATCATCATGAGAAAAGAATCCCAGGATATCAGACTGCCAAATCTATCAAGAATCTTCTTTAATTTTGTGAAATTCTTTTATCAATATTCTTTCACCAATAGCTCTCGCAATATCAAGAATACTTTCTTTCCCGTCCATATCAAGGAAATTGATAGCTTCCTTGAAAGAAAGCCAATCGCAAGAAATTTGAATTTGAATCTTGATTCTACGGAGTTAAGCCCAGTCGGAGGTAATACTTCAGGTAGAAAAGAGGGAATACTTTCAAAACAATGTGCATCATTTTCAATTATTTTGAATCAACAGTAATTTTCAACATTTTGACAATATTTTCTAGCTATCCTGGCATGAAGCGAGAGCTTGAGGTTCATCTTTAGCGCATCCTGACACCATCCCTTTTTAGGACTTGATAACGGGAGTTTTCAAGATTCCTTCCCTTCTTTGGTATAATCTGAGCGCACGCGCTCTTAGATTTGCACACTTCCCTGTGTCCCCACTGTCCCACCATAGACAATCCAATTTCGGCTTGAGGTTAAGCCACCAATTTCAGCAAAAGGCAATTTTAAAAGCTATTTAGTCTCAGCAATGAGACGCCCAAAATAAAACCCTTTTCAAGCTTTAGGGACCCCAATTTCCTTCATTTTGCAAAACCCCTATCAGATTCATTGTGCGGAAATCCGAAGGTTTCATCACGGTCTCTTCTTTCGAGGATTCCGTTCATTTTCTGCCCGATCATGTTAAGGGTACAAACCTAAGCCTCCTTTGATGAGGTATTCCATTTTCTGCCCAATGAGGTTAAGGGTACAAACCTGAGCCTCCTTTGATGAGGTATTCCATTTTTCCACCCAATCAGGTCAAGGGTACAAACCTGAGCCTCCTTTGATGAGGTATTCCATTTTCAACCCGGTCAGGTTAAGGGTAAAGCCTGAGCTTCGTTCCATACGAGGTATTTCCCGTCCCATCCAGGTTAAGGGCAAAACCTGAATCTTACTTTCTTTTGAAATAAAATTTTCTCCTTATTCTCTATTTCATATCTACCATCATCCTTTGAATTAATTCTTTCATACTCAGTCAGATTTATCTAACTGGGGCATTTTTATGGTTCAAATTTGGTATGTTTTCTTTGCCACTAAGCTCGGCTTTCAATCGGCTTTGCAGCAAAGAGGGGCATCTGTAAACAACCCCAAATTTTCACTCTTATCCAGTGCTTACATTTCATGTGTCATTGCATGCATTCGGCATGTCATTTCATTGCATTGCATGTCATTGCATCTCATTTTCGAGATCCAACACTCCTGTTTTCAAAATATTCAATCCAGATTTGAGTTTTAAAGCTCTTCTTTCAAAATCAATTTTAAAACCTGGGTTTTTAATCAACATTATGTCATTTGCCAACCCCCAGGACCTTATATTTTGAAGTATTTTCTCAGAAAACAATCTGGATTCATTTCAAACTTAATTTCAATTGATTTCAATTCTCAGATGAAGGCCCATTTAAGTGGTGTCGCTTCTGGATTCCTTCATTTATCAAAAATCTCAAAAATTTTAGAGTCCTAGTTGGATCAGGACTCTGTATTTTCATCTGTTTGAATCTTTTTGAACATTTTTAAAACTCTATTTTGATTTTAAACCAGTTATGGTCATATCCCTTGTCCATTTCCTCCATTTTGGCCAAAATCTTAGAGTCCTAGTTGGATCAGGACTCTTTTTCCAGAGTCTGGTCGGATCAGAACTCTACTTTTTACTACCTTTTTTACCTATCTTTGAAGAAAACCTTTCAAAATCTTCTGTTTTGGCCAAAATTTCAGAGTCCTAGTTGGATAAGGAATCTTCTTCAAGAGTCCAGTCGGATCAGGACTCTTCTTCAGAGTTTCAATTGGATTGGGACTCTAATCTTTTACAGCTATTTTTATCCATTTTCAATCAAATCTTTCAAAATATTTCAAAATGAGCCAGAAACTCAGAATTTCAGTCAAAGCAGGACTTTGTTCAGAGAGTCCTAGTTGGATCAGGACTCTGATCCTGATTTCAATCTTTTAGAAATCTTTCAATCTACCAAAACTATTACACTTTTATCAAAGAATTTCAAAATTCTGAGATTTTATCTCAGAGTCCTGATCAAATCAGGACTCTGCCCCAGAGTCCTGATCGAAGTAGGACTCTATCCAAAATTGATGTTCTCGCTTCATTTTCACTGGTTTTCAAAAGCTTTGCCCAAGTTTCATCATTTTCTCATCAGAAAACCAAAATTCTTATAGTTTGATCGAATCAGGACTCTTTCTTAGAGTCTTAATCAGATCAGGACTCTGAACCAAAATTCAATTTCATCATGTTTTCACTTGTTTTTCAAAATTCTCTCATTTGTTTTATCAAAAAATCCAAAAATTAAAAGTCCTAGTTCAATCAGGACTCTGTCCTTAGAGTCTCAGTTGAATCAGAACTCTCTTTTATTTCAATATTCGTTACTGTTTTCATTGTTTTGACAAGTTCTTTTATTTGTTTTTCAGAAAATACCAAAAAAATCTAGAGTTTCAGTCTAATCAGGACTCTGTCCCAGAGTCCTAATCCAGTCAGGTGTCTGTTTTGAAGTCTGTTTTTATTTCATTTTCATTTATTTCCATTTATTTTCAAAAATTAGGTCATTTTACAGAGTCCAGTTAGTTCAGGACTCTATTTCAGAGTTCGGTCGAGTTAGGAGTCTAACCCTGACTGTGTTCTTTCAACTCATTTCACCATTTTCTGATAAAATCTTTCAAAAACCTTTCATTTGGCTTTTTAAAATCTAAAATCTCAGAGTCCTAAGAGTTCAGGACTCTAGCTCGGAGTTCCAGTTCGCTTGAGACCCTATTTTCAAAAATCTTGAATTCCAAATATTGATTTTAACCCCTTTTCAAAGCTATTTTCAGTGTTTATCTCAAAATTTCCAAAACTCGATGTGGGCCCACTCAGTTGGCACCATGTCTAGAGAAGTTCTAACCCAGTTAGAACCCTATGCAATTTCAAAACTTTTAATTTCAAGATTGCTTTTGAAAATGCTTTCAATTTCATGTTTTAAAATCGCTTTTTTAAAAACTCAAGTAGGGCCCACTCGGGGTGGCGCCATATTCGAGTAAGTCAGGGCTAGACTAGGGTTAGTCATTGTCCTAGTTAGGTTAGGGGTTTAGAGGAGTCAAAATCAATTTTAAAAATCCACTTTATTTAAGTTTTAAACCATTGGTTTTTAAAGGTTTTAAATTCAGGTTTTAAAAACCAAATGTGGGTCCATACTAGGTGGTGTTACATTTGGACTTTTAGGGTTTAATTAGGTGTTAATTAGGGTTTAGTTAGAGTTCATTTAGGGTTAGGAAACCATAAAAAATCGTCCTCCCTTGGTGGTTTTAGATAGAGTTTGAAAAAGTCAAAGTTAGGTATTAATTAGTCCTAATTACATGGGTTTTGGAAATCTATAAATAGGGGACCTAAAGGGGGGCCAAAAGGGAGCTCTTTTTCTCTCAAATTTTCGTGGCCTCTCTCTCCTCTCTATCACCTCCACCTTCCTCCATTGCAGCTGTAGCCCCAAGGTGAGTTTATTTAATATTATTTTATTATTATTTTATTAGTTTTTATGATTTTTCAATAGATTTCACCATAGAAACTCTTGTGTTCATGGATTTAACCATGGATTTCATCCAAGAACCCCAAAATCGACCCAAAAAGATGATCTAACTCAGTTTGAGGGTGATTTCCAGGATTCTAATCCATTAGAATCAATGAGAGGTACGTTTTTCATGTTCTTAACCGACGAAACGTGAGATTTACCCGTTAAATGGGTTAAATCCATGATTTCAAAGGTGAAAGCAAATTCCAGCCATGGATTCCCTGTATTTTATTTTTTTCTTTGCTTATTCATGTTTATTACACGTTTTCCAGCATAGAAATAATTTTTATTTTATTGTTTTATGGTTTATTTTATTGTTTTTCATTAGTTAATGCATATTTTCTCAAGTTTCTTAGATTTCTGTGTGTTTTTAGTTTAGAACAGAAAAGAGCATGCTGTTTCGAATTGAAATATGTGTTGTTTATTTCTGATTTTTTTATATGTGATGCATGCACATGGGATTGATCTACTGTAAAAAAATCAGAGATTTTGGACTTCGGAAACTCTGTCAGAAAAATCAGACATCAAATCAGGTTTTTAAAACTTTAAAATCGTTGTTAAAATCAAGAGGGTAACTTGCTGTGGTGATATTTTTCTTATCTTATATCTGATTTTAGATATGTAAAGTGCCATGGATTCACATTGATTAGATTTGTCTACTGTGAAATTTTTAGAATTTTTTATTACTGTTTAGTATTTTTCCTATGTCAGAGACTTTGATTTTCAATTTAAAACTCGTTAGGGTTTACCAAAACCCTAATCAGACTTGTGTTATTCATAAATCCCAAACCACAGATCCGATTCATGATCTGTAAAAAGTGAGTATTGTTATTTTTCTGTCTAATGTTTACTTATGAAATATCAGATATTTTAGATCAGTATTTCTATTTATCCCGAAATTATCAATTGAAAGTATCTGTTTTAGCCCTTATTAGATTTGTTAGATTTTAGTTCAGATTGTCGGAAGGGTTTCTCCCTAACCAGAGATGCTTTTTCCGATCTGTAAATTGGTAAATCCCTGTTTTACAGGCTCTTAGCATATCTTCAAGAGTCTGTATGGTTCGTTCTGATTGCCCATCTGTTTGGGGATGGAATGCTGTACTGAACTTGAGTTTCGTCCCCAGGGCTTTCTGAAGCTGCTCCCAAAAGTGAGAGGTGAACTTCGGGTCACGATCAGATATGATCGAAATCGGCACTCCATGGAGTCTAACGATTTCCCGAATATAGATCTCCGCCAATCGTTCAGTTGAGTATCGAGTGTTGATTGGCAGGAAGTGAGCAGACTTGGTGAGTCTGTCCATGATCACCCATATTGAGTCATGTTGTCTCTTGGATCGAGGCAATCCAACGATGAAATCCATCGTAATGCCTTCCCATTTCCATTCTAGAATCTCGATCCGTTGCATCTTTCCACCAGGTCGCTGATGTTCGATCTTAACTTGCTGGCAGATCAAACACTTCGAGACAAACGTAGCCACATCATGCTTCATACCCTTCCACCAGTACTTTCTCTGCAAATCTCGGAACATCTTCGTACCCCCAGGGTGGATAGTATATTTGCTACTATGGGCCTCCTGGAGTACTTCCTGTCTTAGCTCAGGGTTATTTGGAACCCAAATTCTTTCTTCCATCCATATTCCTCCATCTTCTTTCAAATGGAAGAAAGTGTTATCTTTTTCAGCACGAGCTTTCAATTCCAAGTACTGGGGATCCTTGAACTGTTCGGCTACGATGCGATCGAGGAACTCAATGTGGATCGTCAAACATGACATTTGGATTCTACCTGAATCAGCCAAAAATGGCTTCCACTTGACGAAATCCTCCATCAACTTCCATTGTCCGGTTAGGCTGGCCAGAGTGCCAACAGTCTTGCGACTAAGGGCATCTGCTACAACATTCGCCTTTCCAGGGTGATAGGAAAGCGTGAATTCATAGTCTTTGAGGAATTCCAGCCATCGCCGTTGCCGCATATTGAGTTCTTTTTGAGAAAAGAGGTATTTTAGGCTTTTATGGTCCGACATGACCTCAAATTTCTCTCCATACAGGTAGTGTCGCCAGATTTTAAGCGCGAACACTACCGCGGCAAGCTCCAAGTCGTGGGTTGGATAGTTTTTCTTATAGACCCTCAACTGTCGTGACGCATAGGCGATTACTTTGCCATGCTGCATTAACACACAACCCAGACCCGTTCCTGAGGCATCGGTATATGCCACGAAGCCTCCCTGACCAGAAGGTAAGGTAAGGACAGGGGCAGTGGTAAGCCTCTGTTTGAGAACCTCAAAGCACTCCTTACACTGGTCAGTCCATTCAAACTTGACTCCCTTTTTTAGTAATTTCGTCATCGGTACTGCGATTCGGGAGAAGTCCTGTATGAACTTCCGATAATATCCGGCAAGTCCAAGGAAGCTGCGGACCTCAGTGATATTTTCTGGCTGCTTCCAGTCCATCACAGCTTCCACCTTCGCAGGATCCACTGCGATTCCATCTTTTGAGATCACATGACCAAGGAACATCACTTTGTCTAGCCAGAATTCACATTTTGAAAACTTAGCATAGAGTTGGTTATCTTGAAGGGTTTTCAAGACGATTTTCAAGTGCTCCATGTGTTGTTCCTTGTTCTCAGAATATACGAGAATGTCATCAATAAAGACGATGACAAAGCTATCCAAATATGGTCTGAATATCCGGTTCATTAGATCCATAAAGGCAGCAGGCGCATTAGTGAGTCCGAAGGGCATTACTACGAACTCATAATGGCCATATCTCGTTCTGAAGGCAGTCTTAGGTATATCCTCTTCCTTTACTCTGAGTTGATGGTATCCTGACCTGAGGTCGATCTTGGAGAACACCCTCGCTGTTCTGAGCTGATCGAATAAGTCCTCAATCCGAGGCAACGGGTACTTATTTTTAACAGTTGCCTGGTTAAGCATCCGATAATCGATGCATAACCGAAGGGATCCATCCTTCTTCTTTACAAACAGCACTGGGGCTCCCCACGGTGACACACTCGGTCGGATGAACCCTTGTTTCATCAGTTCTTCCAACTGACACTTCAACTCACTGAGTTCAGCTGGCGCCATTCGATACGGGGCTTTGGATATCGGCGCTGTTCCAGGTAAGGATTGAATTCCAAATTCAACCTCACGAAGTGGCGGAAGTCCTGGCAATTCCTCAGGAAATACATTGGGAAACTCCCGTACCACTTCCAAACTCTCAAGGGGTTGGTCATTGGATTTTTCCACCGAGAGACTCAACAGGAAGGCCACACAACCCTTCCTAAGGTATTTTTGTACCTTAAGTGCTGATATGAGCCTTTTCTGTGGAACTGGTTTGGATAACCGGTACTCCATCTTAGGCAATCCGGGTCGAGATAGAATTACTCTGCCCTCGCGGCACAGAATCTTGGCATTATTCTGAGCCAACCAATTCATTCCCAGAATGACATCGTACTGTATCATATCGATCAGGATGGCGTCAGTAGGCAAGTGTTGCCCTGCTATCTCAATATCCAAATTTTTCACACACCGGATACATTTGGTGCGTGAACCCAACGGGTTATACACTTCGATCATTTTATCAATCGGTTGCACCGAGGCGTGGAGTTGTTCGGTGAAATCGTCAGAGATAAACGTATGAGTAGCACCACAATCAAACAAGACGTAAGCTGCATGTCCATTAACAGGTACGGTGCCTTCAATCAGGTCACCATTTTCGACTTGTTCAGTCGTTACAGCGTATACACGACCTGCAGCAGGCCTTTGTTCTATTCTAGGTGGAGGTCGTTGAAACTGAGAACGTTGTGGTGCTGGTCGAGAGGGTCCGGCAGATCCGGCATTACTCCTTTGTTCATCTGCAGCCTTCTTGGCGCAATCCCTTATAAAGTGGCCCATCTTGCCACAATATAAGCACCCACCAATGTCACGAGGACATGGCTTTCCAGGGTGGTTCATACGACACCTTGGGCAGCTGAAGTTGGACTGCTGACCATTCGGAGTTGTGTTCTGTCTTGGCCTCACGACTTGTTGAGTGTTGTTCCCTCCTTGGAACTTCTTCTTTTGAAAGGGTTGTCGTGAACCCTGGCCACTTGGGAACGTCCTTTTATGATTCCCACCATTCACTATGGGCTTCTTTGCTATGATCACTTTAGATCGCGCCCAATCCTCTTGGATTTTTGAAGCCGCTGCTACCGCAGCCTGAAAGGTCGAAGGCATGCTTGTTATCACTCGAGATCGCAGCCCTTCGCGCAAACCATTCACATATTTGTCGGCCCTTTCTTGGTCTGTTTCGAACAATCGAGAGCAGTAGCGCTCTAGATTCTGAAATTTGGTGGTATAGTCCATTAGACTCATACCGCCCTGTTCCAACTCCAGAAACTCCATCTTTTTCTTGTTTCTGGAATGCAACGGGAAGTAGTTATCCATAAAAGTCCTCCGAAAGTCAGTCCAAGGAATGACTTCGACTTGTGAGAACTGGATAAGTTTAGTGGTATCCCACCACTTCCGTGCATTGTCTTTCAACCGATACGTGCCAAAGTTAGTCTTCTTTTCCTCTGGTACTCCCATTACTAAGAAGGCACGTTCCGTCTCTTCGATCCAACTCTCCGCGAGCTCAGGATCGGCTCTGCTAATGAAAACTGGCGGGTCAAGCTTGAGGAACTTCTCATAAGTCACTCCTCCCAGGTGCTCGTTTCGTGGTGCGACTGGTTCTGGCCTCGTTTCACGGATGGCTGTAACAAGGTTGTTGAGTGTCTCCAACAGGAATCCCTGCGTATGGGACTCCTCGCTTGGTATGGTTCTCCTCGTCGTAGGAGCCATTTATCTATGAACACACAAGCACTTGTTTTTAGTTTCTCAATGTATATATGGAAGTAAAAGCTTTATTTACTTAATATACATCACATTTACACAAGCATCGCCTTAAACAAAACGTCATGCCGCACTGGCAGACTTTAGGCGTTGAGAAACTATATACATGAGTCTACTGACTCCAAAACATCACCAGTCTCTTTAAGACTTGGATTTCTTTGATGAAGACGAACTCCAAAAGGTCCATCTATTGCCACATGGCCTTGGTGCAGGCACTACTAGCTTTGGCTTGGGCGACACTTCCGCATTAGCAAGCGAATATTGGGGATATATGAGGGACTCCAGTCCACTTTCCCAGTCAGCAAGATCAAGACTCTGGGAGTCTGGAATAATGATTGGCGAACAGAAAGAATCCCCTCTTTTGTTCCTGCCATTTAAGCTCGGCATATGTGATGCCGGATGGTAGCTTGGCGAGTGATAGACCTCCGCAGGGAAGTTCAAATCAAAATCCCTCAGCCTTGGTAATTCATCAGAAGATGTTGGGGTATGGTTGCTCCCAACACTAGAGTGATGCGGTCCACTGACACGCGAAGTCTCATCCTTGAGACCCTTTGATGCCCGCCGACCCATATCGGCGGTATATTTCCTTTGGCATTCATTGGCGGAATGCCCATCTTCGCCACAGTATTGGCAGTCTTGGACTTCATACGGGCATATCCACTCATCGTTCATGACCTTGCAGCGATAGCAGTATCCACGCGAGTCATGAGTTGCCATCTATACAAAGATGCACCCAGATCAGAACAAAAGTATAAAAATATATACTTACAGTGCGATATCGGGACCATGACAGATCTTGAACCAGGTTTCTCAGACTCATGCTCTGATACCAATTCTGTAACGCCGCAGATTTCCAAAACAAAGCTAAGTTAAAATTTTCATGAATTTCTTTTTTTTTTTTCTTTGCAGCGGAACTTAGAAAAGCTTTTAGCAGCGGAATAAGACGATAATGAGTCGTCAGTTTTACAAAACCCCGAGCACGTTGCAGGTATGTGGCGAAGCAACTCATTGACCACCAAAGTGTTCCATTTTATCGAAAACCACTTGTTTATTACAACATCACTGCTTAGAAAAGCAGTGTAGGTTCAATAAAAGGAAGCAGTACAACTCTGTCTAGAGAAACCCTGGAACTCGATGCCGCCTTGCTCCGCATATCGCCACGCAGGTCCAACACCTGAAATCCCCATTAAACGGGGTCAGAACCACTGATGGTCTGGTAAGCATGCAGTCATACATCCATTCAACTCAAATACGATAATGACCACTCAGGGTCGCAATGCGCAATAACGACGCTCAAGCCTCCAAGACTTAGCGTATATCGCAAGAGCCTCCTCAGGGCTATGAGTTGAACATCCGCTCGAGTCCTCATGACTTAGAGCAAGCCTTTTCAGGGCTGTGATTTGAATAGCCGCTTAAGTCTCCATGACTTAGCCATGACCTCTACCGGGTCTCAAAGTGATGTCTAGCTCAAGTCTTCATACTTGGCACATCCGTATCCCACGCATCTAAGGACAACTCTTCGAGCTTCGCTTAGTCGTGCGGATACAACACGAGTCTTTGCCCAGTCGGTCCAGTCGTATACCGAACATGACACCTTCACAAAGGTTATGCAGGACTGACTCAACACGTCATCCACTCATACATTCAAAGCATCGCTGAACCTAGGCTAATGCATTGTTTCGATAATTAACCGCTCCCGCCTTTGGTACGCAGGTAGAGCTATTGTCCGGGCATCAACGCGACGTTCTGAGGGTTGATTATTCTATGTATTTTAGATACCCCAGAGGCCTGTTGACCCTATCCATAGTAGGGCAGTGCGTTTCAACTGGGAGAATCCTACTAGGCCCATATTCGGATGCATCCTCTACTTGCAGTAGTTGGGTTCAATCCTTAGATCTTAAGGATAACCACGACCCCAAAACCCATGAGTGACTGAGGCCATCGTGGACTCTATCAGGTCCAAAGTAAAATACATGTCACTCAAGGTTGTACCATCACTGTCATTCCACAGTGAGCATAATTCCTGAAGGGGTCTGCCAGTCTTACAATTACTTGGACAGAATCTGCATGCCATTTAGGCAGCCCGTGCTTTCAGCACTACGGGAGTATGTACCCGACCCCATTCAGTCTTCTCCAACACAGTCATTACTGAGGGGGTACCCCTAACACGATCTTCAACCGCGGGGTATGTGCGACCTTAAGTCTTATTCATATGCATGCAGAACACCGCTCTTTGGCACTTCGGCCACCACGAGCATCACACCTCTTTGGGTGGAAACAACACACTCTGGCTCTTCGGCCCTTACGAGTCTGGTTGTGTAACCGTTCTCAATGAGCATGCATATGACTCGATCTAAATAGATCGGCTACTCGGCGTATTTTTACGCAACGAGTCCAAACCTAGCCAAGGCGCAACCTCTACTCCGGCTCAGCGGCCCTTACGAGCAAGGTGCCCTTGCAGGCACAAGGATACGAGCCGATCTGGCATCGTTCCATCAACGGACATCATTATGCCGTTCCATTGGTTCCGGCAGCTCTTCTGCCGACCATTTCGTCAGCACCTCCCCTGCTCTACCGGCAGTGGTGCGACGAACCCTTCTACGTTGTAGAGGGCAAACCATGAACTGGGTAGCACTCTGCTATATGTCAGAGTATCCTGCTACGTTCTTTCTGAGCTATTCTTAGCTTTTTCAGAAATTTCAGCAGCACTTCCTCTCTTTTACGGAGAAAGCGTGTGTTTCTTTTATCCATTTCAGCGGCATCTCCCCTCTTTGGTAGGAAATCGCCACGCTTAATTCGGGGAAATGGATGCGCACCGTTGTGCGTACTTTGCATCCATCAAGGTTGCAGGAACCCTGGGCCATAGCCAGGCCATACGTATTTGACTTAGTCTTTACGTAAAGAGCATTTTGCCAAAAAGCGAAGCCTTTCCAATAGGGGCTTCATTCGTCAAGCAGAATCTTGAACGAGGAGCGGTCAAGGAATCGCATGGGCGATTTGGAGTTGATCTCCATTTGAACGCTCATTTATGCGCTATATATGTAGTATAAGCAGAAGCCTGTGCTTTATACAGCGGCGGCGTAAAGAAATGCATATACTATTGTTCAGGGTGTGTAACTGAACGAAATATTCTACATATATAACAAAGCAGAAGCCTTGGCATCGTTCGACGCGACGGCGTAAGTAAATACATTGCAGAAAGCAGGAGCCTTGGCATCGTTCGACGCGACGGCGTAAGTAAATGCATAATCGGAAGTGCAGTAATCGGAAGTGCAGAAAACAGGGAGCCTTGGCATCATACGACGCGACGGCAAAGGTAAATTACATAGCCTGTGCGATATAAGACGCGTCGGCAGAATCAGCAGATATACACCTAGATCTGTATCCAATGATAGTTACGAGGCGAGCGAGTGAACACCGAAGTGTCCTAGACGGCTCAACCAAGAACTAGGGTGAGATACTATTTTTGAAGAACGCATATACTGCGCATTCGAACATATATATCCGACGATAGTTACGAGACGAGCGCGTGAACACCGAAGCGTCCTAGAGGGCTCAACCAAGAACTAAAGCAAGATACTACTTCAGAAAGTATATTCTATATACAAACAATCAAATACTTGAGAGAGATGGATCAACGAAGCGAACTTACTTCAAATCGTGGAAGAAACGGCTCCGGGTTGCTTCTTTGGCTTCGAGCCTTCCTTCGAGAGGTCAGACTAAGTCAGATGAAGCTGACTTAGTTGAGAAAGATGTAGAGTAGGTCAAGCTACTCAACCTAAGTGGTTTGAACCAAACAGGGTTCGATCCAAGTCAACTGGGTTCAGCAGGTTCGAACTCAGCTCAAGTAGGCTAAGTCTGGGTTCAGAAATCCAAACCGGAATCTGGACCAAAAAGGACTTTGACTTTGACTTTAAACCCAACTAGGTTCAAGTCAAGTCAACTGGGTTTGGACCAGGTCAAGTGGGTTCAGACCCAGGTCAGGCAGGCTCAGGCTAAGTCAGGCAGGCTCAGACCAGGTCAGGTGGGCTAGGCTAGGTAGGGGAGGTTTAGGAGAGAGAGAGAAGGCAAGAGAGAGAGGGGGGGTCGATTTTTATGAGAAGAGAGAGAGTGGGGAGGGCTATTTATAGCCCAAGCCCACCTCCTCTTGGGTTTTTCCATGCCCCTTTTACCCCTTGGCTTCTTTTAAATTCCTGGAGGTTCCTTTTGAGGTGGGGCCCACAAGATATTTCCATAGGATATTTTGTGGGTCCCACAAGATATTTTCTGAGGAATATTTCTGTGGGTCCCGCAAGAATTTCGGGTTTCCGGCGATTTTTTCCAAAAAATTCTGAGTACGCCATTTTCTTCGTATTGACGTAACTAAGAAAGTTGGCTCGTACGAATCTATTGATTTCGTTTAGTTAGGAAGTTATGGCTTCCAGAGTGTTTGAGCATATATTCGCAATTCGACGAATATCCTAAGTATAACTGGCTCGCAGGAATTGATTCGTTTCGCATTCTGAGAAGAAATGCTATTTTTACCGGTAAATGCCTCATGAATTTTATTCAGATATTTTCTGAAAAATTGCGGGTCTTACAGCTTCAATCTCGCCCCTTGAGGTATCTTCCTTTTCAGGTTGTGGTTAAACCTGAATCTCATTCCAACGAGTTTCCCTCGTTTCGACGAGGTGTTTTCCTCCAATCCCATCATGGTTCTTCCCATCAAGGAATCCATGCCTTGTATATCCATCTAGGACAAGATCTTGCTTGAGCTTCATCTCATGAGGCATTTTCTCAAAAATGTCCCCTCAAGGTCATCATATATTCCCTTCCCCATTCAGGTTATTTTGAGATATATTCGTCCCATCCAGGTTAAGGGCTAAACCTGAGTCATTCTGAAAAGCTGATTTTGTCTCACCCATGAAACTTGATCAAAATTCTTATCTTTTATCATTTCGGGATCTTCACCCAAAGTTCCATCACGATTTCTTCATCTCTATCATTCAGTCATATCATTGTCGAGGATTTCGTCCTCCCAAAGCCATTCAAGGATAGAGTTTTTAAACCTGACAAACCATGTCTTTTAAATAAATTCTTCCACACCCAGTTCAGATTTGCTGACTGGGGCATTTTTTTTTTAAAATTTGGAGTGTTTTCTTTGCCACTAAGCTCGGCTTTCAACCGGCTTAGTAGCAAAGATGGGCATCTGTGAACACCCCAAAATTTTCAAAATCTTTTAAATATTCCCTTTTTGCCCCTAATATCATTTTTGAAGCAATTGAGTCATTTCAAATCTAAATTCCAGTTCATTTCTCTAGTTTTATTGAAATTAAATCCATTTCATATGTTTAAATTGATTTTAGATCTGGATCCATTGTCCAGATCCAAATTTGAGTCTCCTTGTTCAAATTTTAAATTAAAAATATAGAAAATACCAAAAATAGTCTTTAAATAACTCAGACAGTCCATTCAACATCCGTTTGGATCCATCACGTTGTATTTCTCGATTCGAGTTTCAAAAACTCAAACATTTTCTCAAAATTTGGGTCCAAACCCATTTTTCTAAAGAAATTTCCCCAAAATAAACCTGACTTTTCAGAAAAGCTCTGCTTTTGTAAATATTTTCAAAATTTCGTAAAAAAGTAGTCGAAAATCCTTAGTTTCTAGAATTTTGTCTTCAAAAAGTACAAAAAAATATATATTTAAGAAAAGAACAAAAAAAAAATAATAAGAAATTAAAAAAAAATCCAAAAATTTCAGAAACTATGTAATCTACCCTCTTTTTTTAAAACTTTTTTTTAAAAACCCTCTCTTGAAACCTATTTTTGAAAAACAAAAACCATTTTTTAGGAAATTTCTGAAAAGGAGCCCCCTCTTTGCAAATTGGAGAAAATGGCAACGACCATCCTCCCGTGCGCCCTCCATCGCCTCCTCTTCCGCTGGATCTCCCTCCATCTCCAACAAATCCTCTCTCTCGAAGGCTCTTCTTCACTCTTAAAAAGAGGATCACGCAGAGGGAGCAGGGGCCGTCTCCTACATCTCCATCCGCCATCCATTAACGCATCCTTCTTCCCCTCGATCCCCTCCTTTTCAGCAACATCAGAGGATCTTCCAAGCAAAGCAGAGAGAAGACTCTTCAGAACTTCAATAACATCCAGGTAAGTTATCATTCGACCTTCATTCTGGTTCTTTTTTGCTTTAACTTCCCCTAAAATTTCTCATTTCTAACCCCGTAAATGCACTTTCGAGGGTGCTGGGTTGCTCTTAGCAACATAAGCTCCTCTCCTGTGCAATAGCAAACGGAGTAATCATGCTCCAACATTTTTTTACTGCGAATTTTCAGACTCAGGCTGCCGGATTCCATAATCCAGCAGGGTTCACCCGAATCCCAGTCCAGATTTCCTGCTGAATCTTGCCTTCTTGTTGAGTTTTGGTAAACTTCGGACTTCCCCTTTTCTGTCGTTACTTCTGTATTGAAATTCGATTCTCTTTTTTTTTTTTTTAATCGATGTATTTCATTAACCACCTCTCTCGTATTCACCCTGATTTTGAGAAGTATTGGATTCCTTTGTTTTATTTTTAGCCTTATATTGATGCCTTTACCTCTGTGTATCCTTGACATCAGAAGCATCAGAGCAAGAGATATGCCAAACGGTGATCCCAGATCGTGTGTGCTATGCCTTTCATTGGATCTTGATCCGATGTATATGAGCATCCCCATTGTTTTGGTCTCCATGCCTTGTAAAGATTGAGAATATGATGCGTCATATGCTCTGATCTCTGTCTCAAATGTTTATAACATTGGTGATTACATCGCTATTCTCGGTGAGGATGTATTGACGTAATTTTTGTTCAAATATGTTTTAATGGAAGTTTTCTGCTCAAATAAATATCTCACGAAATTACTGCGATTTTGCCCTCTGTCTCATCACTTTTTTTTTTCTCTCTTTCCTACCTCTAATTTAAAGTAGAATCATAGTATACATTGATTTCACTGTAAGATCTTGTGTTATACATACCATAGAGATGCTTTATTTAGATGGTGAAGTCGAGTTAATGGCTCTCACACAATATATATCTCTGGGTTGAACTTATATCCTACACTTCTCCAATTACGTTCATGTATTTCTAATACCGAGCGGTCACTTCAAGCATGAATCCACTCGGGATCCTGCTGCCTCAGAATGGTTCGTTGTTACTGTAACTAATTCGTTTAAGCTATTTTGGCAATTTCTGTAGCATAATGCTCCATCATATGTTAATCACAGGTTTGTGCGATATTCTATCAATGGTTGTATGTTTCCCTTAATATTTATGCTCTCAACCTGTAGCATATCTCTCTTCTTAAAGTAGTCTTTGTTTCTCTTCTTTCTTGCTCTGTAGAAAATTTTCTTACTTTACTCTTTCTTTCTCTCTTCAGGACACTAACAAGCCTTATCTCCAGGGGAATTGAGATATTGTGCCCATTTACAAATAAGGTTAAGTCCTGGGTTGTTATTTTAGCAAATTATGCAATAGGGTTAACTTTCTTTTTTTTTTTGGCTAATGATGGTATAAATTCAGTATGATAGGTTTTTCTCACCATCACTGAGTGCACTATTCGTCATTCACAAGTCCTTCATTATTTGCTTTTCTGTTAATGTTAAAGGTTAAGACTCTTGTACGTAAGAATTTTGGGGCAGTGCCTTGAATAATTGAAATCATGTTCCAGATTATGCTTTCGTGGATTGCTTCTTTTGGGTTTAGCTGGATCTTATACAACTCCCCTCACACTCATCATTTATATCCTATATAATGATCTCCCTATCATCACCTTCACAGCCTGAGCATTTTCACTTTCTGCGTTGCTAGAACTCTTTTTCCTATTACCTACACTTGTAGCTCCTATATCATTATCACCTTTCAACAACAACACCCTGCTGTCATGTAGTCACAACACCACTACATAATACCAACTTCGGCCACATGTCATTGGCGTCTCCCTAATCACCTATACCCATTGCTTTTCTAACATCCTTCACTGCCCTGTACACCTGCCAAACCTGAAAGGATCACAGGATAAGCCAGCAGCCCGCTGTGGAGAAGATGAAAGAGTCAATCCTTCATAAAATTTTCTCCTGCATTGGCTAAACTGATATTCACTAAAGCTTTGCAACAGAGGATGTTGCTTCCCTATGGTTCCTTTGCAAACAAAAAGCCTCGTTTTGACATGCTCTTTTCAACCATATAGAGGATTCATTGCATCAAGTGGACGGATGACTTGGAGATAGCCATATTGAAGGGCACGTTAAACCAATTATCAACAGAAATTTCACTATATGGAATAAGCTATTATTGCAAGAGAGAGAGGGCCTACAGGAACCTTTGAAAAGGCAGAGTTTTCAATTTGCTCATGCTGAAATAGTTGTTCCCTTGGCAGCAACTAAATAGTGACCACACAACTTTGCTCCCCTCCTTGGTTATCATCGACAATAATGATATACCTATACTGTTACTTCCCAACTTCCAAATGCATTACATGACCCAGGTTTCCTTCCACTGCTACAGTGCCATTCACAATAGCCACACCTTCTTTCTCAGTTACACCTTCCACTCACTACTATACGCACCTGTGCATAACACTTCGTGCACTTCTCTTTCACGACATCTCTGTCACTGCTACCATGTTCTAGCACTCATCGCCATTTTCCATCACTTACAGCTGCTCTAATACAATGCCCCAGCTGCACCTTTGCAGCATCACCTTGCATCTTCACAATCACCATTGGCTGCAAATTGTAGCATGCATAGCAGCAACTTCCTACCAGCTGTAGCTTTTCCATAAGATCCGTGGCAGGATTAACACACTGCTATGATGCATCCCTTGGCGCTACAGTAGTGCTGGGCATAGCAGCATCATCTTTTTCAACATGATACAACAGGCCAATGTTCTGCTGTGAAGGAATCGACAAATATCAGGGTTACAAGACAGCTGGAATAATGTTGATGGTCCACGTATGAAATTGAGCAAAATTTTGCTCCCCTTTGCTAATAGGCCTAAGTCAGCATATCATTCATACCTCCATCTAAGTTCATTCACTGCATCCTAGTTGCACCCATCTTCCTGCAACTACACCAACACTTCACTATAGCATGCCCGACACAATTGTTTATATCAAGGCACCTTACAGCCCTGCCTTGCCATTGATTGTCATATTCAGCACCTCCTGCTATAAGCCAACACCATGTTCAAAGCCAATATTTGACTCAGCAACATGTCCAACAAACTCAGCCAAGATCATCTGTGGTTTCTTCCACTGGGGCATCACATCTGCCTTTTCTAAATTGCAAATAATCTCAATGCCCATAGGTCTCAAACTCATGCATGGATTGGAAATACTGCAGAATGAACACAAGTATCTGGCTAGCTTGGATCATCTCCATGATGAGTAAATTTTGGCCTTTGTTTCTTTTAGTTTTCCAGTAACCATTTCATTATGGAATTCAGTAGTGGTTGGTTCAATCAGTAGTAGTTACATTGAAGATAGCTGGCCCATATCTGTCACATGTTACAACCAATCCTCACATTCACCATTTCATCTATATATATATATATATATATATATATATATATATATATATATATATATATATATATATGCATGTCCATATGTATACAAATACATATCAATTTCACCTTTTTCCACAAATTTGAACCTTAATATTTTGACATGTGAGTACTTTTGCCATTGACATCCATACAATATGTGCACTTTTCTTCCATTTTTCATATTAACCCAGTTGCTTTGCAGGGAATATATGAAAAATATCATTACTTGGAGTTGTAAATTCGATTCTATATGTTGTAATAAGTTAGATCTTAATGAGAATTTTCATTTCCAGCTTTTAGATAGAATGAATGAGCATAGCAATGTCATAAATTGCTTGTTTTCATGCATTTTTTTTCTTTATTTCTCAAAATCTTACAATGGTGAAACAAAAATGGCACGTGCACCATTTCGTAAGAGGTAAATTAATCCTAAGTTGATGATTTACATCAACGGCCATAGTCGGGATGTAAACAAGACTTAGGATTTTTATCTTTTATAAAATAACATTGGATTCACACTGGATCCTCTTCAAAAATCATCATATTTTCAAATATTTCCTTCTTTTATTAGAGTTTAACTTAGAATTAATTCAAAATATATACCAATGGTCATAGTCAGGGTATATTGAGAGCTAATTTCATTTTAAACTCTATAAAAGCACAAAAATATGTTTCATTCTTCACCTGAATTTAAATATAGATTATTATATAATACATTCAATGACCATAGTCAAGGATGTATTATATCTTCAATCTTGTTTTAATTCATTTAAAGAATGGAATAGCTTTTCAAAATCCAATTTCAAAGATTCTTTAAATTCATTCATCATATAGGATAGAATTGCATCATATTTTTAAAATTTCCTTTTCAAAATTCCAAGTGATTCTTCTTCTTCATTTCTCAGATCAAATCTTATTCAAATCCAATTCTATCTCATTTCAAGATTCAAAATGTCAATTTCAAAGTCCAATTTGACTTTGAAATTCCAAAATCATTTTTATATTCAAAACTTCAAATTTCCAAATTCAAAACAGATTTCAAAGTTCAAATTGACTTTGAAATTCCAAATTCATTTTATATTCAAAACTCCAATCAAAGTTCAATTTAACTTTGAGATTCTTGATTCATCTTCTAAATTTAACTCCAAATCCATTTTAGGATCTAGGATTCAACACTCATATTGGATCTCAGACTTCAGATCCAATTCCTCCTAAGGATCCAGACTCCAATTTTACTTTGGATCTTAGACTTCAGATCCAATTTCCTTATAGGATCCAGAATCCAATTTCACCTTGGATCTCAGACTTCAGATCCAAATCCATCTTAGGATCCAGAGTTTAACTCTACATTAGATCTCAGACTTCAGATCCAGTTCCATTTTAGGATCCAGAATTCGATCACATGTAGGATCTGAGACTTCAAATCCAAATCCATCTTAGAATCCAAAACCCAATTCTATATCGGATCTTAAATCCATTTTTGAGATCCAATTCCATTCCCAATTCTAGATTTCAAATCCAATTCCATTTTCAGATCTCATCTGAACTCCCTAAATCCATTTCTATTCTTAAATACCATTTGATTATCTCAGATCCATTCTAAACTTAAAAATCCAAATTCAATTCCATCTCAAGTATTCATTTCCTTTCCTAAATTCAAATTCAAATTCAAAATTCATTTCTTTGAAACTTCATTTCCTTTCATTTCAAAGCTTCAAGTCATTCTTTTTCATTTATTCTTCCAACTCTGATTTACTTCAAAAACTTAGAACTTCTCTGATCTATCTCAAGTTCAAACATGTCTTCACTCCATTATCAAGTTCATCTCCGGATACTTGGAAATCTTCAAAACATGCTTTTCAAAATAGCATACATCTTTGCATTGCACAAGCATGATTCTTTGTGCATTTAGAGTTAGAATAAATTCTTAGATGATATTTAGGCAAAGCAAAAAGCATTGATTCGATGCTTTGTTCGATTACCCTTGGTAAAGGCGCCAGGAACGGTCGAACCTCGTACCAACGAGCGAATCCCGTCTCTCCATTTTCCCGCAATATTTTCAAAACGGAGGCGAGTTAATTTTCTAAATATTTTCAAATCAAGGTCAAGTGAGACCGCGCAAAAGAGTTCATCTTCTCTTTTTCTTTCTTTTCTTTTCTCTTCTCTCTCTCTTTTCTTTCTTTTATTCTTCTCCCTTTAAAAAGGAGGAAAATAGAGGTTAGAAAAGAAAAAGAGAAGGAAGAGAGAGAAACCACAAGAGAAAAAAAAATTCGATGATCACAGCGCCCCCTACCATGTACCTAAGCGCCATAGTCCGAGGTATATCGGTAGGTGCTCAAGGATGTTGGGAAGCCATTACCTTAGAACCAGAGGAATATTTTTATCCCACGTACTTCAATCTTCGACTTGGGTATATCGGCATATCTTGATTGAAATCAGATGATTTGAACCCTAGAGTTAGGATTAAGGTCCTACGAGCCATTTCAAATATTACATTTAGAGTCAACCTTTAGGGAGTGCTGTGTGCGCATCCTTGTTTGTGCAGCTTTAGTTGTATGATAATTCTCTTATTTCATATATATATCAAAACCCTTTCAAAAACCTAGGTGTATCATTCAAAACTTACACTTATTTTCAAACACCCCAGGTGTATATTTTCCTCTACCTACATTTTCTTTTTCTACTTTTAGATCAGATTTTCTTTAAAACCCTAGAAAATTCCCTAAAAATTTCCCCGACTTTTCAAAATTTCCAGGTTTGGTTCATCAAGAGTCTATCCGTAAGTCCTGCATTCTATCTAATTCTCCTTATTTCTTCTTTACCCAATATCATTTCGATGGTGTCCGATTCTTTCGATGTTGTCTTTCCCCGAGATCATGTCTTCTATCAGATTCAGGATGGATCCCCGGATCAACGGGTCATCCAGTCTCATCCTTTCTTCCCTCGGTGGTATTATTCTTGGTTCGCCACCTTCTCACGTATGTTCCCAGACCACTTGGATGACTGTGGGTTGGAGATGGCGTCGGCGGCAGGCAAGCGAACCATCAATGAAGCTCTGATTCAGGCTATGGCAGAACGGTGGAATCCACGTACCTGCACATTCTGGTTTCCTTGGGGAGAGATGACTCTATTGATGGACGAATTCAGCGATATTATGGGATTGCCCGAACCAGCTGGTCAGCCAGATGATCCTGTCGAACAACAGTTTTTTATCAACATCAAAGGGGTAGACGTTCGAGAAGCCTTGGCCAGAGCAACAGAGAGCAGATCCTGGCCCCTTACGGAGATTAGTGGGAACCAATTCATTGACCAGTTCGGACTCTACCGCAAGTATGGGGCCTACGAAGAGGTTGACACTTTGTCTCGAGCAGCAAAAGACAGGATTCAACATGCCATGATCCTATGCACAGTAGGATTAGCTTTCTTTCAAGATGGTCAAAATTTCATAGATATCAGAGTCGCCCAGCTCTTTCGAAGATGGGGAAGCAAGCAAACCCGTCAACTTTCAGTCTCCATGGCCGCATTAGCCTTTCTTTACAGAGGCTTGGCTCGATTTGCCCTCGGAGAGACCATTTTGGTAGAAGGATGCACTTACGCCCTACAGTCATGGTTCCTGCGACATGTTCCCTCAAAGGCCAGTTCTTTCAGATTCAACGGTAAGCAGCCAAATACAACCATTCAGTGTCAAGCTTTTATCGAGAAATTGTATCAGAAGGAGATTGTTTGAGACTTCTTCGACAGAAGAGAGACCGTTCCTCGATACACCTACGCTCGCGACAAGCGCTACAAATTGCTTGGCTCTTTCTTTTGTGTTGATTATCAGCCAAAACGATGTCTCAGGCAGTTTTCGCAGCGACAGATTCGTGTCAACATCCGCTTCCCGACAGGCAACATGCCAGAATTCAACTTGCAGTCGGATCAATGGTTTGGGGCATACCATGTCACTAAATATACCTTGGACTCCTTTGTTTCTCTGTCTGTATTTCCTGGGCCAAATGTATCATCTGAGTATCAAGAGTGGTGGCAAACTGTCTGCCCACCCTCTCTTTGTCTTTGAATGTTAAATATCAATAAAAAATACTTTTGGCCAAAATTTTATTTCTTGTATTTTTGGCACAAATAATTTTTGTGATGAACTCATCCCGAGTAAAAGGGATATTCCTTCCGCATTTCTTCAATATATTTTTATCATGGTTGATGACCTCGCCTAGGTAACAAGGCATATTTTCTCTGTTATCATCAAATGGTAACACAATTATCACAAAACTTGTGATGACCCAATCCCGGGTAATGGGATAATCTCTTGAAACTGTCTACCAAAATCCTTCAATCTTCTTTTTCTCAAAAATTTTGGTTTTTTAAAAAGTTTCTCCATACTCTAACCATTCCCATATTCTGCAGGAAAGCTTTGGCATCTCGAAAAATGGTTCAGACAAGGGCTGGTAAGTAGGTCGCTCAACGACACAGTGACAACGAACCAGAGGAGATAAGCTCTCCTAGAGTATCCAAGAAGCATGACTCAGGGGATGAGAGCGACGTTGATCCGGCCATGTACCAGATCTTTCAAAAGATGATGACCAAGATGATGGCCGAGCAGGCTAAGGCTGGTCCCAAGAAGGCAACTTCTAAGAGCAAAGCTAAGAAGAAGCCTATGAAGAAGCCCGTCAAAATCAGTAAGCAGAAGATCCAGCGTGACAGCACCTCGGAAAATTCAGAATCAGCGGAAGAGAACTCCGAAGAAGAGCAGCTGATTTACATTCCGAGGCATTTGCGGCAATCCAAGAGGCCAGTGGAAGAGCCATTGTCAGTAAACAAACCCAAGTACGGGCCCCCCGCAGAGGATTCAATCCAAGCCTTGACCAAGATAGTCAAAGACTTGCAAATCCGTGACAAAGGAAAGAGGTCATACACCAGGCAGAACTTCTATCTCGGCTTAGAAAGGGACAAGGATCTGGAGAACCTCCCCAGGAAATTCATTAAGTTTGACGGAACCGGCGATCCAAAAGCTCATTTGGCAATGTTTTTCGCAGAATGTGCCTGGTTCAGTGAAGATAACCGCACCCTTTTTCCTTGTTTTCCCCGCAGCCTGGACGGGATAGCGGCCAAGTGGTACGCTGAGCATGTCAATCCCATCGAATTGAGGGATTTTGACAAAGTCGTCAACATGCTTGTTGAACGCTTCCTGTTCAATACGGAAGCCCTACCTACTCTGAACCACTTATGCAACCTCAAATAGGTGCCCAATGAGAAAGCCCAAGATTTCATCCATAAGTGGAGGAGCATTTGTAACAAAATGAGGAACTCTATTTATGAGGAACATGCCCTCCAGGTCATTCTCAACAACTTCTCTCAGCCCCTAAAAAGCCTCCTTTTCCTGTACCCCTCCAAATCCTTTATCAAACTAACAGAGCGAGCAGAATGACTTGAAATGGGGGTAGAGAACGGAATGTATGAAGGTGTTGCTTTGGCCAAGAACATCCTGGACCCAAAGAAGAAAGCCCATTTTACCTACTCAGCTGATGTTCCCGAAGACAATCAGGGCAGTAGCAGTAAGAATGACAGCGACAGTGACATGAGGCCTGAACAGAATAGAGGTAGAAAGGGGAAGTTCTTCAAAAACAATGACAAGTCTCTCCCAACCGGTTCTCAACAAAAAGGGGACTTTCAAGAAAAACCTAAACACATCAATTGGAGCAGGGATCTGAAATTCACTCCTTTGGACCAGCCTCTGGAGAAAGTGCTGGAATACCTGCTGTCCCACGGGATGATGAAATTGCCCAAAATTGCAGATCCTTCAGTAATCATGGGGAAGTACAGACAGCAATATTGCAAATTCCATAGAGCCATGGGACATGATACAAAACACTGCTTCATCTTGAAGCATTTGGTCCAGGATTGTATCGACAAGAGCATCCTCGTAGAAGATGAAGAGGAGGGCAAAATGAAAATTTTATCTGCTCCATTCCCAAAACATTTAGCATCAACCATTTCTGAACATTCTTTCCTTCCACAGAGTCATATATATCCATGCTCTAGCGAAGAGCTAAAACTCCAGCATCAGGTAATGGTTCTACATCAGGATCAGCCTATATCTCAGAAAATGGATATCTTCTCGCTTCTTGACCAAGTAAGTGTACCAGTTGAGAACGAAAGAACTTAAATTTTTCCAAGAAGATTCCTTAAGAAAGAAGCCTGCGCAGAGGAAGCAGAAACCTCTAAGGCAGCAGAAGAGCGAGCCGATGATTTTCAGAAGCCAATTACAGCACTCTCCAACATTTCCATCTTTGAGTTAACTCATGATTCTCCCAAGCATCAGGAAAAGTTGGATGATCTATTGAGAAAGATTAAGGTGAAGTCGGGCACCACGCCTGAAGACATGGCGCAGATTGTAAACCAGGCGATGACTAACGCGCCTATTACCTTCTCTGATGAGGACTTGCCTAAGCCTCATTCATTCCACAATAACGCATTGTATATTGTGGTAAGGACCCGGGGCATGACTGTTCCGCACGTACTTGTTGATGGGGGCAGCAATTTAAATATTTGCCTAGAAATGACAGCAAAGGCCCTGGGATTGAAGGAAGAAGAATACATGTCTGATCCCATTACCATCTATGGCTTTGATAATCACGGGCAGACTGCCAAGGGCAAGATCTTCCTAGAAATTTTCATCAACTACTCAGTGCACACAGTATTATTCCATGTTGTCAATGTGCCACCAACTTACAATCTATTGTTGGGACGAACATGGATCCACAACGCCAATGTCATTCCGTCAACCCTCCACCAATGCATAAAGTGGTCCAAGGGCAGAATGATTACTACCATCTTGGGCGAAGATCCTGAAGAGAGGCTGCCACAACCTATGATTCCTCGTCCGACATTTACAGCTGATATTCCAAGCATCCGAGAAGCGAATGAAATCAATCTCAGTGACAGCTTAGAAATGTTAAAGTTAAAAGATGTCATGGAAGAAGAGAACGTTGCAGCCACAGTCCAATGGCAAGGACCTTGTTTCTTCAAGTTAGGAGGACATATTAATTACACCTCCTTCAAAGATCATCCTTTATTTCCACAATTTTCTAAAGCAGGAAAGGGATTTGATCTGTTGATCAAACATGAATATCAGCCGTTCCGGGGCATAGGAAAAGATGAAGACGACATGATAGAGCCTATCATTCCAGTTCAGCATGCAGACAATTCAGGGTTGGGGTTCACCAGCCAGGATTCCAGCAAAAAGACAGTTTTCGTCAGAGAAAGCCAATGAACAAGATGATGCCTTAGTTTTTCCTGCTTTCTGTCTTTTCTTTTCTACTAAATCTTGTAGGGACAACACAGTCCCATCTTTTGTTAGTGTCTTGTGAATATTATACTTCAATCAATGAAAGATCAATCTTTTCTTCATATCTGGGCATCTATCATCCTTTCTTATACTTTTGTCCATGTCATTTATCTTTACTTTGTACAAACATTTTGACTTGTACTTTCCCTTAAAAAAACCTTTCTTACATTTTCAGGACCATTAACTCCTGAATCAATGACAAAATTCGTTATCAATCCCAAATATCTAAAATTGGCAAGGTTTCTTGAGATGAAAGACAGAGCAGAGGTCAGTCAGGCAGCAGAGCAGATCGAAGAGCCAGCCGAATTTGATTCCACTAATCAGGAATTGCCAAAATTTGCTCACATTCAGAAGCAGGATGAGCCATCATCTTTGGTTCAAGATCCAACTGAGGATATCAACATTGGGTCAGAAGATGATCCGAAAATTCTCCAAATCAGTTCGGGTCTAAAAGCAGAAGAAAAAGCAAGACTCATTCAATTCCTTAAGCAGCATCAAGAAGTATTTGCCTGGACTTATGAAGATATGCTAGGATTCAATCCCAAGCTGGTTGAGCATCGACTCAAGTTGAAACCAGAAACCAAACCAATCAAGCAGAAACTGAGGAAGTTAGACCCTCGAATTGAGCAACAAGTCAAGGAAAGACTTGAAGATTTATTAAAAGCAGGCTTCATCCGGGCCATTGATTATCCAGATTGGTTAGCAAATATCGTAGCAGTCCCTAAGAAGAACGGAAAGGTTCGGATCTGCATTGATTTTAGGGATCTCAATAAGGCTACCCCGAAAGATGATTATCCACTTCCCAATATTGACCTGTTGATCGATAGCACAGTAGGTCATGCCATGTTTTCTTTCATGGATGAATATTCAGGTTATAATCAGATCAAGCTGGCCGTTCGTGATCAGCCGAAGACTTCCTTTACTACACCATGGGGAACCTTCTGCTATATTGTAATGCCATTTGGGCTCAAAAATGTCGGAGCAACTTATCAGAGGGCAATGGCCGTTATCTTCCACGATCAAATGCACAAGAATATGGATGCATATATGGATGACATTTTGGTTAAGTCTAAAGAAGAAGAGGGTCACCTCGATGCTCTTAGTCAAGTCTTTGAAAGACTTATTCTCTATAAGTTGAGACTTAATCCTCAAAAATGTGTTTTTGGAGTGGAGTCCGGCAAATTGCTCGGCTTCATTATCAGCAAGAAAGGAATCGAAGTAGATCCAGCCAAGGCAAAAGCCATTATTGATATGCCGCCTCCAACTAATCTGAGAGAACTACGAAGTCTTCAAGGGCGTATTTAGTCTATTCATAGATTCATTTCCAATTTGGCTATGAGATGTGAACCTTTCAATCATTTGCTAAGAAAAGGAGTTAAATTTGAATGGGGATCAGAATGTCAGCTCTCATTTGAGCGCATCAAGTAGTATCTCCTTAATCCACCAGTCTTGAAGCCGCTTAAGTTGGGAAAACCTCTCCTACTATACATTTCTGTCAATCAGAATGCCTGTGGTGGATTCCTCGCGCAGTATGAAGAAGGCAACTAGATAGAGCACGCCATCTACTACGTGAGCAAAACTTTCATTGATTATGAAAAGAAGTATTCTCAGATGGAGAAAACTTGTCTAGCTCTGGTTTGGATGTGCCAGAAATTAAGACATTACTTGTTGGCTTTTGAAATTAAATTTCTATCGAAACTTAATCCTCTCAGATACATTTTGGAACAACCATTTCTCACTGGACGAATTGCGAAGTGGCAGGTCCTCCTAATGTAATATGACTTAGAGTATGTTTCTTAAAAGTCGATTAAAGGCCAAGCGATCGCAGATCAGTTGGCAGATTTTCTTTTGACAAAAGAGATTAAAGTAGAGGATGATTTTCTTGATAAGCACATCTGTAATATCCAATAGCCCCCAGTTTGGAACCTTTTCTTCGATGGCTCTAAAAACATGTCTGGCATAGGAATTAGAGTCTTGTTAATCACTCCAGAAAAAGAAATGGTCCCTTATTCCCTCAAGCTTGGTTTCCAATGCACTTATAACATGGCCGAGTATGAATCTCTAATACAAGGCCTCAAAATTCTGCAAAACTTCAATGTCAAGAGAGTGCATGCCTTTGGGGATTCACTACTTGTTGTCAGTCAAGTTAACACTGAATGGCAAGTGAAAGATTCCAAACTGATTCCGTATCAGAGGATCGTCTTAGCTCTTGTAGATGGCTTCGAAGAATTCCAGCTCAATCATATCAGAAGAGAGCACAATGAGATAGCTGACGGCTTAGCCAGTCTGGGCTCCATTTTATTATTTAAAGGCAGTGAATCATGTCGTTCTTTTGAAGTTGGCAGACTTGAGCAACCTGCTTTCGCTTCAACTATGCAAGTAAACCAGGTCGATCAGAAGGAGAAGCCTTGGTATCAAAATATCAAAAATTTCATTGAGACTGGTGAATTTCTACCAGAAATGCCAAAAAGGGAGCAACGTGCAATTCAGCGCATGTCTACCCGTTATTTCATTCTCGCCAATGTCCTCTACCGTCGTGGGTTCAGTTCTGAGTATTCAAGATGCTTAGACAAAGAAGAAGCTATGGAAGTTATCCAAGAGGCACACGAAGGGATTTGTGGTGGCCATGCTGGCTATCAAACTCTCGTCAAGCAGATTGTTCGAGCAGGGTACTACTGGAATACCATGCAGCAGGACTGTCATCGATTTGTGAGAAAATGCGTTAAGTGTCAGATGCACGCACCCTCCATTCATGCTCCGGCCACATATCTTCAATCAGTTGTTTCCCCTTGGCCATTTTCTATGTGGGCATTCGATGTCGTAGGCCCGATTACTCCTTCTGCTTCCAACGACCACAAATACTTTTTAGCTATGACAGAGTATTTCACAAAATGGGTTGAAGTTGTTACTCTACGCACAGTAGAAGGCCACCATGTGGTTTCTTTCATTCATAAGAACATTCTTTGCCGCTTTGGCATACCACATGACATTGTTTCAGACAATGAAAGCCATTTTAAAAATGAGAGGATGAAAATCTTTTGTTCTAAATTCAAAATTTCCCATCATTTCTCAGCTCCCTATTATCCTCAAGGGAATGGCCAACCAGAAGCCACCAATAAAATTTTGATTCGTATTTTGAAAAGGACTATGAAAACAGGTCGAGACTGGCATGAGAAGATTCATGACGCGCTTTGGGCATACCGGACCACTATTCGGACTCCGACTAATGCCACTCCTTCAGAACTTGTTTACGGGACTGAAGTGGTTTTGCCTCTCCATATCCAAAAGCCTGCTCTCAAATTTGCTTCACTTATAGAATTGCCACTTGATCAGTATCAGCAGCAGAGATTGGTATAGTTGGATCTGCTAGATGAAAAGAGGCTCAAGACAACAGAGCATGCTCAAGCTTATCGACAGAGGATAGCTTGACACTATGTCAAATCCGTCATTGAAAGAAGATTTCGAGTTAACGATTTGGTACTCAGATCAACGGCACATCTCAAGCACCGACCACGGGGCAAGTGGTCACCCAATTGGGAAGGCCCCTATGTGGTTAAGGAAGCATTGCCTCGCAATTCGTATCGTCTAATCAACGCAGATGGAGTGGAGATGCCAGATCCCATCAATGCTCTGCATTTGAAGAAGTTTTATACCTGAAATGTTCATTCTAAAGCCTTTGTACTCTTCAAAGAGCCATTTTAATAAAACAATGATCTTCTATCAATTCTTACATTCTTCTCCATGATACTGAGGCATTTTATTTTTGGTGTATAAATCATCTTCTTTCATCATATGCAGGCAGGATTAGACGAAAGCTCTTTTCCTCAAAATTTTGTTAATTCTCAATTGATCTGGTGGTCTTTATTTTCATTTCATTTGATTCACTTTTGGTTTAATCAAATTTTCATCAGATTATTGCCAATTTCTGTCAAGGTTTAAAAAATTTTTTTGTCAATCTTATTAAATTTCATCCAATCCTTATCTTTGAAAATACCCTTTTAGGTTAAGGGATAGACCTGATGCCTCCTGTCAATGAGGTATTCTCTTTGTTATTTCCCCCGTTCAGGACAAGGGGACAAAATCCTGAAAGTCGACCACATGCAATTAAAACTATGATGGTCCACTAATTTTTTCCAAAGAATATTTATTTTCTAAAAATTTCACTTTGTTAACTCATCTTTTTACAACCCAGTCCTCGCACTGGGGTATTTCTCAAAATCTTCAATCATATATTAAAGCCCATTTGGAGGGTCCAACCCTCGCACCAATAACTTTTTACATTCAGTCTTTTGATCAAAATCTTTCCTTCTACAAAATTCAAGTTCTGACTTAAATCTCTCAAAATTTGAGGTATATCCAAAAGATCTGACACTCGTTGGACATGTATTTCAAACGTTCCAGCTTCTTGCTGGTTAGGTATTTCAAATGTTCCAGCTTTTTGCTGGTCAGGTATTTCCAAAAAAGATCCAACACTTGTTGGTCATATATTTCAAATGTTCCAGCTTCTTGCTGGTCAGGTATTTTAAACGTTCCAGCTTTTTGCTGGTCAGGTATTTCAAAAGATCCAACACTCGTTGGACATGTATTTCAAACGTTCCAGCTTCTTGTTGGTCAGCTATTTCAAATGTTCCAGCTTTTTGGTGGTCAGGTATTTCCAAAAAGATCCAACACTTGTTGGTCATATATTTCAAACGTTCCAACTTCTTGCTAGTCAAGTATTTCAAACGTTCCAGCTTTTTGCTGGTCAGGTATTTCAAAAGATCCAACACTCGTTGGACATATATTTCAAACGTTCCAGCTTCTTGCTGATCAGGTATTTCAAACGTTTCGGCTTTTTGCTGGTCAGGTATTTCCAAAAAGATCCAGCTTTCCATTGGTCATGTATTTAAAACGTTTCAGCTTCTTGCTGGTCAGGTATTTCAAACGTTCTAGCCTTTTGCTGGTCAGGTATTTCCAAAAAGATCCAACACTCGTTGGACATGTATTTCAAACGTTCCAGCTTGTTGCTGGTCAAGTATTTCAAACGTTCCAGCTTTTGCTGGTCAGGTATTTCAAAAGATCCAACACTCGTTGGACATGTATTTCAAAACGTTCCAGCTATTGTTGGTCAAGTATTTCAAACGTCCCAGCTTTTTGCTGGTCATGCATTTCAAACGCTCCAGCTTTTGTTGGTAATGTATTCCCAAAAGTCCCAGTTCTCCCTGGTCATATATCTCAAAAAGTCCCAGCTCACAATTTTCGAGCTCCCAAATCAACCCATTCCATGAATCAAACCTTCAAGGTGCAATTTCTCCATTCTCTCATTACCAAACCTTCGGGTTTCAAATCTCTCTAATCTATCATTTCCAAAACTTCATATCTCCAAACCTCTTAATTCTATCAAATCCTCCAACCTCCGGGTACAATGTTTATAACCAGTCGTGTATTTCTCAAAAGATTCAACACTCGTTGGTCATGTATTTCCAAAACGTTCTAGTTTTGCTGGTCAGGTATTTCAAAGGTTCCAGCTTTTGCTGGTCGGGTATTTTAAACGTTCTAGCTTTCGCTGGTCAGGTATTTCAAAAGATCTCAATATCTATTTGTCATGTATTCCAAAAGGTTCCAGCTTTCGCTGGTCATGTATTTAAAAAAGGTTCCAACTTCCGCTGGTCATGTATTTCAAAAGTCCCAGCTTTTGCTGGTCATGTATTTCCAAAATCGAAGATACAGCTATAGGTCGCATCAAGATCTATATCGAGTGAAGTATTTCACACAAAATTCGTGAAAACTTTTCCAATTTGCTAAAAGCATTTGTTGATTCTAAAAAACTGACTACACAAAAAGAATTTCCTTAGATTACCTCTAGTATTTCTTTTCAAAAAGTGTGAAGCTTCTTTGCGAAAAAGAGGTAAGATTCAAAATCTTTTCCTGTTGATCAACCAAAAGGATGTAAGAAATGTCCTCGATATGATCAATGGAAGAAATCTTCAATGATGTTGAAAAGCCAGAAGTGAATTGATATTGATCTTGGCTATGATGCGTGTTTAAAATGACTTTCTGGCAATCAGCCAGTGGAAATATCCTAAGCTACCAAAAGAATCCACTAAACCAATATCTTCTCATTCATTTAAAGTTGTAATCAAATATCCACAAAAGGGATCTCTCAACTGTCGTCAAGATGAAGACGAATATGTGAGCTAGACCCCCAAGGCCAAAGAAGATTTGGATCATCTCCGAGATGAAGGAGTTTGTGAAGAATCCTTCCAAAGAAAGTTCAGATCACCGTCGAGATGAAGGCGAGTGTGATGAACCTACCGACAAACCCTAAAAGATATTTGATTTCTGCTATCATCTACAGACCTTTTGAGCCAATATCATATATAATCCCTGAGATAAAAGAAGGATCAGAACATCTCCAAGATGAAGGAGTTTGTGATGTACCCTTTCCTGAAAAAAGAGAGAAAAGTCAGGACACATCCAAATGAAGGATGATGTGAAAAACCGAGAAAGTGCAACAACTCAAAAAGAGTGCAAAAGGATCATCATGGGAAAACACCCAGATATCAAGCTTCCAAAGTTCCCAAAAGTCATCTTTTCTCATGCAAAATTCCTTTATCAATATCTTTTCACTACTTGTTTTTATGAAATTAAGAATATTTCTTCTCTTCTCATATCAAGGAAATGGATAGCTTCCGTGAAGAAAATCACCAGCACTAAAATTTTGAATTTGATTCTTAGAACTGAGGAGTTAACCTCATTGGAGAAAATACTCTAGGTAAAAGAGAGAATATCTTTGTGAACACCCCAAATTTTTCAAAATCTTGTAAATATTCCCTTTTTCCCCTGATATCATTTTCTGAGCAATTGAGCCTAAATTCCAGTTCATTTCTCAAGTTTTACTGAAATTAAATTCGTTTTATATGTTTGACTCGATTTTGGATCCAAATCCAAATATGAGTCTCATTGTCCAATTTTAAATTAAAATTATAGAAAATACCAAAAATAGTCTTTAAATAGCTCGGATTGTCCATCCGACATCCGTTTGGATCCATCACGTTGTATTTCTCGATTCGAGTATCAAAACTCGAACATTTTCTCAAAACCCGGATCCGAACCCATTCTTTTGAAGAAATTTTCCGGAAATAGTCTAAAATTTTCAGAAAGATACTTTTGTAAATATTTTTCAGAAAAAAAATTAGTGTTTAATCTTTGTTTTCGTGTAAAAACTTAGATTTTTTTCCAAAAGTACAAAAAAATGGAAAAATTCTGAAAATCGGAAAAACTATGAGGAAAATAAGTAGTTTTTAAAGACTTTGCTAAAAACCTCTCTTAAAACCCTTTTTTTTTTAAAACCAAAAACCCTTTTTGGTAAAAACCCGAAAATGGAAGGGGCCCTGTTGTAAACCTGTTTTTAGGGTTTTGAAAACCTTTTGTAAAGAAAAGAGGGCGGCGCCTCTTTGGAAAACTCTCCACCTTCTCTTCCCCTCCAGAAGAAACTCCAGTCGAACCCTCATCACACGCCCCCATGTGCGAGCTCCTCCATCTCCCGATCTCCCTCCATCTGCCTTTGCCTTCGTCCTCCTCCACCCATCTTCAACCACTTTCTTCCTAAACCTTCCTTTTTCCTCCTTAAAAAGGCACGCAGGATGCCCCATGCCTTCATCCGTTTTCACCCTGCCATCATCTTCTCTTCCCCTTTTACAGACCCGCGCTTCACCCCAACATCTTCCTTCCTTCACCTTCAACAATGATATTCAGAGAAGGTATTCCTCGCCTCCTTTCTTCAGGGCTCCAGCCCTCCCTGCAGCAAGAATACATACGATCGAACATGTGGTAGTATACGAAGGGAAGACCTCCCCTCTTTCAAACAAAAGGAAGAATCCGATCCCTCGTTTTTATCCCCATCCACTGAGGGAGGTTGATCCTGCAACAGAAGCTCTGCCCAGGTGAGTAACTCCACTTTCGCCTCTCTCTCATTTTTTTTTAGTTTTATCTGTTTAAAGCAGAATAATGCAATTACTGATCCGCTTATGGCAGCACCAGCATGCATTCTGCAATAAAATCGAGCCCCATTGTTGGCCACATATTTTTTTCTTTTTCTATATATTTCTTTTATCTTCTACCATTTTCGCCATATCTGCTTATTGTATGGGAGTCGATGCTTTTGATTTCCCATTTGTTTTGCATTTGATCATTTTTTTTTTTTTGCATTTGAGTTACTGCATCTCGCCATTTTTTTTCTTTTTTTTACTGTGTTTGGCCTCATGGTATCTTCACGACATCTCCTTCATCCTCATTGTTTTACTATGTATATTTTTCCAATGGCATCTGCCTTATTCTTCCTTTCATTCTATTCCATCAATATCCAGGTAAGCCGTGTTGTTTTCCCCTGTATTGAATCTGGAATTTTCTCTTGAAGTGCCTGGTCCAATAGCCCCCCCCCCCGCCCCTCAGAACACAATTGTTATTTCTTTGTTGGAAGTCGTTTTGAATGCAGTCCTTACTGCTGGAGGCTTTAAGGAACATATAATATGCTGTGGGTGGGGATATTTACCTTTGTCTCTATATAGGTTATTGAGGACATCAGTGGACGTCTTCCCAGAATGTTAATAAGAATCAGACGACTTGGTTGGGCTAAGATGATGTTTTTGATTTGCTGTAGAGTATATTATTTGAATTTGATTGATTGTGAATTCTTCTCACACCTACTGAAAGTCATCGTCTCTTGCTGTTAATACCTGTTGTGATTTGCTCTGATCTCTTATATCGTCTTCCATGAAGTCTTATTTGCTGTGAATATCTGCTAACCATTTCTGTGAAAATTTTCCTGTCTTGACTGTAAAAGAAGATTCTAGCATAACATAAAAGGGAATGTGATCTGCCTCATCAGCAAGATCAGGCTTGCTGTGAGAACAAATTTGCCAGGGTACGTGACGCTGAATTATGAGCCTTCTTGAAAAGATGCTGAAATCCATCAAGGTTGCCAAATGTGAACAAACAAAAGCAGGGGGTACTGTCTCCATGTTGAAGCCGAACCTGGAGCTTGCTGAATGTGAGGTGAGTCATTTGCTGACATTGCTGCTTGTGAACACCCCAAATTTTTCAAAATCTTTTAAATATTTCCTTCTTGCTCCTAAATTCATTTTTTGAGCAAATGTGTCATTTTTAAATATAAATTCCAGTTCATTTCTCAAATTTTATTGAAATTAAATTCATTTCATAGGTTTAAATTGATTTCGGATCTGGATCCAATGTCCAGATCCAAATCTGAGTTTCCTTGTTCAAAATTCAAATTTTAAATTAAAGAAAATACCAAAAATAGCCTTTAAATAGCTCAGACAGTCCATTCGACATCCGTTTGGATCCATTGCAATGTATTCCTCGATTCGAGTGTCAAAACTCGAACATTTTCTCAAAACCTGGGTCCAAACCCACTTTCTGAAGAAATTTCTCCAAAATGGTCTGAAACTCTCAGAAAAATACTCTTTGTAAATATTTCTCAGAAAAATACAAAAATTTAGTGTTTAAAACTTTGCTTTCTTTTAAAATTTTAGTTTTCTACTACAAAAATACAAAAAAAAATGGAAAATGCAAATAGAAAAGAAACAAAATTTAGTTTTTGGAAAACCTCTTTTTAAAGACCATTCTTTGCAAAATAATCTTTTTGAAAACACCCCTTTTGAAAAATTGGGTTTTTGAGAAAACTTCTTTTTGCAAAAATTTGTTAGGGAGCCCCTCTTTGCAAAAAAAAACTTGAAAATAAAGGGGGCCCCTCTGAAAATTCGTTTTTTAGGGTTTTCAGGCGCCTTCTCCCCTTTTCGGAAAGAGGATCGCCATCTCCAGGAGCCTCTCCCTCTCCATCTCGGATCGCTCTTCACCTCCTTCATGTGCGCACCCTCTTTCCCCTCCGTTTATCTCTAACGACCCCATTCTTCCCGAATCCTCTTCCCCTCCTTTAAAAAGGCGCTCAGGGTTCTCTCTTAAGGACCGCTCCTTCACCCCCGCACCCTCTTCTTCACGCAGCATCTGTTTTCACCCTGCCATTGCCTCCTCTTTCTCCTTCACGATCCATCTTCGACCCCTCCATCCTCTTCTTCTTGATGGGTCTCCTACCTCTCCACCTCAAACCATTGAGCTTCTCTAGTGAATCCATGATCGACTCCCCATCTTCTTGAAGACATCGACATTTTCTCTGAGGGATTCATCATCGTGGGTTATAATAGCAGAAGACTTCTACAGTAGAGAAGAGGAACTCAGCTCCCTCCTTCAAAGCTCTGAGCAACCCGGTAAGTACCCCTTTCACTAAATATCCCTTCATAGTGTTGCAATTTTTTTTTCTTTTCTTTCTTCTTCCTTTTGCTTCATCATTTGGTTTGTCCGTCTGATTTTACCCTGTTAAAGCACCATAGGTGGTATTAGATTGCTTGTGCAATCTCAACCCATCTCCGTGCAACAACAATGGAATAAATTAATTCCAACATCTTTGTTTTTTTTTTTTTATTCTGTTGTTATCGTCCCTTCTTTTAAGTGTTGGATGTTGACAGAGTGGTATATTGTAACTCCAGTTTACATCCTATTTTATTTTATTTTTCATCTCATTGCAATTCCTGCGTTACATTCCACTCTTAATTTCACTTCGATAGTTAGATTTGTGGTATTTTTTTTTTTTTTTGATTTACCTCTTCCATGTAGTTTACATCTTTTCTGTTTGATCTTCCCCCTTTTTTTTTTTCTTTTTTTTTCCTCTCTTTTCTCAATAGCTTCTGGACACATCATGTATGTATATCATATGCATCTGATCATCCCATCTCTTGCTATTGTATGTCACGTTTTTATAAGTACATGCGTAAGACTTTGTTCCATTCGATTCATTGAATCCCATTCAACGTGAATAACAGATCTGCTAAGACTAATTCGTCATATGAATCCACCTATATGACACTGTTTGTTGTGTGATTGATTCACGTTGAAAATTTCTAATATGTTTCGGCTCAGTGGGATCAAATTATCAGCATATCTGTTATTTGGTTGTTTAATGTAATATCCCTCTGATTGCTGAAATCAAACATATAGTTGTTCAGCATAATGGGTGTCCTCATTTATGCATTATATGATGGGTCATGTTCTTATGCATAATTTTAGGCAATCAGAATGCATTTTGACTAATTGTAAATAGATTTTTGTGGAATAATCTATTTTGTTCTTTAGGCAGGAAATAATGCAAATATCGATGGAGATCAACACAGGATATTTCCTGAGATTAACAAAGGTTTTTGAGACCGTTAACATGCTTCATGTTAAATAAAAAAAAAAAGGGGAATATCCTACAAGTGATAAATCGTGGGTTTTGCTAACAACATGAATCCTACAAGAGGATATTCAAGGTGTTTTTCAGGTAGAGCCACCCTTCAGCAGAAGATTGTGGCGATAACAGAAATTCCGCATGGAGTGGTTTATAAGGCTCAGTCAAGTTAAGGCCTCGACTCTTCCATTGATGAGATTATCCAAGAAACACCCGATTATGCCTCAGCATCAATTGCCATAATAATCACCTAATCACATTAGATGCCTCTCACTTCTTCAAGTGAAATCTGGTATTCGATCTTAACTTCCCCTTTTGAATTTACATAGTTTTCGTTTTTTTTTTTTTTTAATACTTACATTTTACTGAAATTCTTTATTCAGGTTGTGTTAAAATCTTGTGCTTTGTCTATATTTATTAAAACTTCATTGTATATTTATCACAGAATATATGCCATAAAAAAAAATCTTCATCTGACAGATACATTATCTTCACTCGATTCCCTGTACCTGTATTTTCTTCACTATTACCTTCAGCATCAACTCATCTGAAGAGGTTTCATTGGTAAATCTTGAAGCTCCATTTTAACCCCATCTTCGGTGTCTTTTTGACTTTGTCAAATAGGTCGATGATAATGCGTGTCAAATGTAGTTAGATTTCCTATAACCTCAACCACTGGCATGCTTCCATGAATGGTGATCTATAAATTTCAGTTTTTAAATTTATCTCTCTCCCTTATCTTTCTAAAATTCCTCAACCCATCATGTATCTCCATTGTATATGGATCCACCATTTTTATTACCATTGACCAACACTTGATTATAATTCCATGAAGAGATTTTGATGGTCCCTCTGGAGTAATTGCATAGAATGGATTGTTAATTTGTTGAGCTGGATTTCACAGCTAGGTCCATGATCTTGGCATTCGATCTACAGAAGTCGATATCAAGGTGATAACACAGTTGGAAGAAATGCTGAATTTTCATGTCAAAAGTCACGGATCATCAGGAAATCCGTGACTAATATAATACAATCATAGTAGCTCATATACATACCTGTTATCTGCCACACAACATCTACAGTTCCCCACGCATCACCAGCAGATTGCACAGAATTTCACCATGTGTGTAAATATTTATGTTCCCTGTGTCCTCCTGTACACTCCCCCTTACATTTTCGTGTACTTATAGTAATACTTTCGGGTCTCATCAACACCTTGGCATGTCTTCTCCCTGTACAGCATCCACATGCCAAACATACTGTCCACTCTTCACTATGACCTTAACCACTGCAAACATCATTTCACCTTCATACCTGTTAGTCATCACAAATTGCACCTTGCTACAATACTATTAGTAGCAATACCGTTGTGGCTTCTTGGGGCCTACAGCAATACAAGAAGGAAAACCACTGTCATAAGCCATGTAAAACACTGCTGCACATGCCACCTTAACCACTATTACGAAATGCACCTGTTGCACATCACTTCTTTCATCTTTTCACCTATCTCACTGCTACATGTTCACGTTACATTCACTCCAAACATCTGTTGCAATAACGCATCAGTTACATGTCTGTTCATTCACCATCCCACATGGCTATAGCATCCCATCACAACCTTTGTTTTCCCTCATCCAGTATCCCCTGATTGCTGCAAATACAGCAGCCTCCATCACATGGCACTGTGCTGCCTCCTTACACTTTCACCCTCCCCTCAATGTCACTTTACTGTAGGTATCTCATCCAACACATGGCATCTCCTTTCACCTGTTCCATTATCACTCACAGTACTTAACCCCACCTTCACTATTGGCATCTATGCCCAACCACCATTGTGTCCTGTTAGTATTCAGTGAACAGTCGCCTTAGTACTTTGTTAACACTTGCTGAAAGTTATCCTGCAAAGGTATGTTGTTCACTGATTATAAATCCAAAACTGTATCATTTTTTGCTATAATTCATGCAGCACCCACTGCTGTATCTTCTTGTTGCATCTACCAGATTATCTCTCATCCACCTACTTTAAGTGTATGTCATATGTAATATGCCTACATATATACATATGTATATGAATATATATATATATATGTATATACGTACATATATGTATATATTCATAGGTATATATATATACACATAGGTGTTCTTCATCCTTTCCATCATTTATATCTTAGTATATGAACATTTTCCTAGATATCTATGTGATATATGCCATTATTCTTCTAATTTTCATATTAACCCAAGTGTTTCGCAGGAAATATGCGGATAAAGTCATTATTTGGAGTTATAAATCCAATTTTATTCGTTGTAATAGCTAGATTTGAATGAAAATTTACATTTCCTATCTTAGATAGAATGGATGAGCATTGAGAAAACCATGAATTGCCTGTTTTCATGCATTTTGCCTTCATTTCTCAAAAAATCTCACAAATGGCAACACGAATGGCACGTGCACCATTTCGTAAGAGGTAAATTAATCCTAAGTTGATGATTTACATCAACGGCCATAGTCGGGATGTAAACAAGACTTAGGATTTTTATCTTTTATAAAATAACACTGGGTCCACAATGGATCCTTTTTCAAAAATCATCATATTTTTAAATACTTCATCTTTTATCAGAGTTTAATTTAAAATTAATTTAATATATATACCAATGGCCATAGTCAGGGTATATTGAGAATTAATTTCATTTTAAACTCTATAAAAGCACAAAATATGTTTCATTCTTCACTTGAATTTAAATATAGATTATTATATAATACATTCAATGACCATAGTCAAGGATGTATTATATCTTCAATCTTGTTTTAATTCATTTAAAGAATGGAATAGCTTTTCAAAAATCCAATTTCAAATTCTTCAAATTCATTCATCATTTAGGATAAAACTACATCATACTTTCAAAAAATCATTTTTCAAAAACTCCAAGTAAATGTAAATATCTTCCTCAATCTATCTCCTTATCAAATTCGATTTATCCTTTCATTTGTCAAAATTCTATTTTTAAATCTCAAAGTTCAATTTAACTTTGAGATTTCATATTCAGATTCAAATCAGATTTCAAAAACCAAATTTGACTTTGACATTCCAAAATTCATTCAAAATTCCAAACCAATCTCTAAATTCAATTTAACTTTGAGATTCTTGATTCATCTTCTAAATTTCAAATCCAAGGTCTAATTTGACTTTGAAATTCATTTGTATATTCAAAGATTCAATTTTTTAAATTCATTTTTCAAATTCAAATTAAACTTGGAAGTTCTTGATTCATCTTCTGAATTTGACTCCAAATTCATTTTTAGGATCCAAGATTCAACACTCATATTGGATCTCAGACTTCAGATCCAATTCCTCTTTAGGTCCAGAGTCCAATTCCACTTTTGGATCTCAGACTTCAGATCCAATTCTCCATTAGGATCCAAACTCCAATTTCACATTTGGATCTTAGACTTCTGATCCAAATCTATCTTAGGATCCAGAACCCAATTTCAGATTTCAGATTTTAAATCCATCTTTAGATCCAATTCCATTCCCAATTTTAGACTTCAAATCCAATTCTACTTTCAGATATCATCCATTCTTAAATACCATTTGATTATCTCAGATCCATTCCAAACTTAAAAATCCAAATTTGATTCCATCTCAAGTATTCATTTCCTTTCCTAAATTCAAATTCAAATTCAAATTCAAAGTCCATTTCTGACTTTGAAACTTCATTTTCTTTCATTTCAAAGCTTCAAGTCATTCTTTCTCATTTATCCTTCCAAATCCTAATTTACTTCAGAAACTTAGAACTCCTCTGATCTATCTCAAGTTCTAAGTTAAATTAAATCATTTCTTCACTCCTTTACCAAGTTCATCTTCAGAATACTTGGAAATTTCTAAATCAATTTTTCAAAAAGAGCATACACCCTCGCATTGCACAAGCATGATTCTTTGTGCATTTTAGAGTTAGAATAAATTCTTAGATTATATTTAGGCAAAGCAAAAAGGCATAGATTCGATCCTTGGTTCGATTACCCCTGGTAAAGGCGCCAGGAACGGTCGAACCTCGTACCGACGAGCGAATCCCGTCTCTCCTTTTCCCGCAAATTTTCAAAACGGAGGCGAGTTATTTGCTAAATATTTTTCAAATCAAGGTCAAGTGAAAACCCGCAAAATAGTTCCTCTTCTCTCTTTCTTTCTTTCTTTTCTCTTCTCTCTTTTTCTTTTCTCGCTTTTATTCTTCTCCCTTCAAAAAAGAGGAAAATAGAGGTTAGAAAAGGAAAAGAGAAGGAAGAAAGAGAAACCACGAGAGAGGAAAAATTTTGCGATGATCACACTGCTACTAGGATGATAAGTGCTTGAAAATCAGGTATATCTCCCCTCATATTGCCAAGTGGTGCTTCATCTTCATTCCATGTAGCCAGGAAACCTGTTGAAAGTGCTCACAGTTCAAGGTAGGTGGTATCCTCATTTTCCTATAATTGATTCAGTACGATGAAGATGATTAGTTCTTGAGGAACAACAGCATGCCAAAGATAATGATCAGCAGTATGATGAACAACTCTCTTCATTCCTGTAAGTTTTTTTTTTTCTATAATAGCCTTTGGTTCTGATATTTATGGTCTTATATTGGCTCGACGTCTGAGGTGTATAATGATTTGATGATTTCTCATAAAGCGGTCCTTGAAACTATTCATTTCATGATAAACATATATAACCTGTTCAGAGTTTTTTTTATCATATCAATGATATTTTGCGCCATATGTTAATTTTAGTTGCAGGATATAGACATGCATTTGTTGTTTTTCTTGAGTCCACTTTTGCCTCTAATGCCCGTGTAAAAACAGTCCCTCTTACAGCACGCTACCAGGAACCTCATCAAATCCAGTTCCTGGAGCAAGCTCATTTCAAGTCCAGAAATCGTCTCTCTTTTTGCCCTTCAAAATCTTGCCTTGGGGTATTTGCTTTCACAAGTGGCTCATTGAACACTTCTGCTGCCTCCAGAGAATCTGGACCATTGTCCTTTATATCCAAAACCTCATCTTTCTGAGAGTCTTTGTTTTTCCTGGAATAATCTACACTATCACTTGCTTTAGATTGCCTCTCAGAGGCATTAGGCTTCTCAGGTTTTGCCGAGTCAGCTTCTTAGTTTGAAAGCTCATACTGTCTATAGTTGAAGCAGTTACGTGTTGCCCTCCTACTTCTCCTCAGGCCTGACTGTATTTTATCCTTTGACCAAAGATATTGCAAAGGCATGATCTCTAAAGCAGCTTGAGGCCATAAAAATGGGGATTCCCTTCTGAGGTTTTCTACAAAAGGGAGATTTCAAAAGGGCACCATCACCTTCTACATCACTCCATCCACCTTACTGTGTCCACTATACCAAGTACCTTTCAGCTACATCAACTTCCCTAGCACTTCCATATAATACCACCACATCTTATACATACCCAGTCACACTTGCACAGAAAAGTTACATTATCTCCATATACAGTCACCGCGTGGCTGCCACCATTTGCTCCCCGCCTCCGTTTCCGCTGTCGCAGTGCACTCACCACCTTGATCATCACCTGTTAATGGCATTTATGACACACCCAGCACCTGTTACCTTTCCCAAAATCTCAATTTTTAGTCTGACCAGGGAGTCTGAAGTCCCTATCCTTCTTCGCAGCCACAGAGAGGCTAGATACTACTGTAGCCTTGTCACCTTTACAATAGGGCTAAGGATTGCTGTAATAGTTTCTCTGAAAATTATAGTAATCCCCCGGATTGCTGTAATTTCCTATTTCCCATAACAGTTTGGTGAATTGTTATGAACCACCTTCAATACCTTCTACAGCAGCACATACCACCTTATTTGTATTACACATAGCACTTAACACCCACCTTCACTATTGGCATCTATGCCCAACCATCACTGCGTCCTGTTAGTATTCAGTGAACATTTTCCTTAGTACTTTGTTAACACTTGCTGAAAGTTATCCCACAAAGGCCTTTTGCTAGATTATATTCAATGCTTGTTTGGAATCTGCTGAAAGTTCACTTCAGAATTAGGAAGGTCCATATGGTTGTTGTCCTTAATGAGCATTGTGGAACTGTAGAGGTCTGAAGTTTTAAAGAGTGTTCTGATATGGTGAAAACTTTTGGTTCAAATACTTCGGAGTGTTGAAGCTGCTCAAATTAGGTGGAGAAAGAAAAGGTCAAGTATTATTACTGCTGTCCATTTTCCCTGTACTCCTCTCATTGGACATCATTCTGGGTGTATCATTTCAGTCTGTTACAATATATTATCTACATCAAATCAAATAAGTAGCTAACTTCGGGTAGTCCCTACTTACCCTACTTCTCATCTTCAATATACTACCACTGCTCTTATGATAACAGTTTCAGTAGATTTTTATTGTTTCATCTGTACATATTCACTATATTAGGTATCAACATATAATCTTCACTCTCATCCACCTATGTTATCTGCATGCTACATATATAGATATATATATAGGCGCATATGTATACATATATGTATATTGGCATGCCTATATATATATATATGTAAACATATATGTACACATCATCCCTTGTCTTCTCACATTCTAAATATCTTGGCACATGAGCATTTTAGCCATTAACTTTCGTATGATATGTAATGTTCTTCCATTTTCATACCAACCAAGTGTTTTGCAGGGAATATGTGGAGGATATCATCATTAGGAGTTGTAAGTTCAACTTCATGTATTGTAATAGTTAGCTTTTAAATGAGAATTTACATTTCTCGTTTAGATAGAATGAATGAGCATTATAAATACCACGAATTACATATTCTCATATTTTCTCCTTTATTTTCAAAAATTGCATGAATGGAAACACGAATGACACGTGCACCATTTCGTAAAAGGTAATTAATCCTAAGTTGATGATTTACATCAATGGCCATAGTCAGGATGTAAACAAAACTTAGGATTTTTATCTTTTATAAAATAACACTGGATCCACACTGGATCCTCTTCAAAAATTATCATATTTTCAAATATTTCCTTCTTTTATTAGAGTTTAACTTAGAATTGGCTCAAAATATATACCAATGACCATAGTCAGGGTATATTGAGAGTTAATTCCATTTTAAACTCTATAAAAGCATAAAAATATGTTTTATTCTTCACCTGAATTTAAATATAGATTATTATATAATACATTCAATGACCATAGTCAATGATGTATTATATTTTTCAATCTTATCCTAAATTCATTTAAAGAATGAAATAGCTTTTCAAAATCCAATTTCAAAATTCTTTAAATTCATTCATCATTTAGGATAGAGTGGCATCATATTTTTCAAAATTCCTTTTTCAAAATCCAAGTGATTGTAAATATCTTCTTCAATCAATCCTCAATTCTTATAAAATCTAATTCATCCTTTCATTTTCAAAATCTATTTCATTTTTTTTCAATCTCAAAGTTCAAATTAACTTTGAGATTTCAAATTCACTTTATATTCAAAATTCAAAAGTTCCAAATTCAATTTTCATTCAAAACTCCAATTAAATTCAAAGTTCAATTTTACTTTGAGATTCTTGATTCATCTTCTAAATTCCAAAATTCAAGTTTTCAAATTCAAAGTCCAATTTGACTTTGAAATTCATTTATATATTCAGAGTTCAAAATCCCAAATCAAAATTCCAAGTCCAAAGATAGATCCTAATCTCAACTTGGATCCAGATTTCAAGTATAAATCTCCATTCTTTGGATCTCAGATTATAGATCCAAAATCCATTCTAGGATCGTGAACTCGATTGTACTCTGGATCTCAGACCTCAAGATCCAAATCCATTTTTAGGATCCAGAATCCAATTCTACTTTGGATCTCAGACTTCAGATCCAATTCCACTTTAGGATCCAAAATCCAACTCTATCTTGGATCTCGGACTTCAAGATCCAAATCCATTTTTAGGATCCAGAACACAGTTCCACTTTTGGATCTCGGACTTCAAGATCCAAATCCATTTTAGGATCCAAAACCCAATGCTACATCGGATCTCAGATTTCAGATCTTAAATCCATTTTAAAGATCCAATTCCATTCCCAATTTTAGATTTCAAATCCAACTCCATTTTCAGATCTCATCTAAAATTCCTAAATACATTTCTATACCATTTGATTTTCTCAGATCCATCTTGATTTCAAATTTGAAATTCAAATTCCATTTCAAATGCTCATTTCCTTCCTAAATCCATGATTAAATTCAAAGTCCATTTCTGACTTTGAAACTTCATTTCCTTTCATTACAAAGCTTCAAATCATCCTTTCTTAAAATCAAAGATTCATCCTTCCAAACTCTGATTTACTTGAAAGACTTAGAACTTCTCCGATCTATCTCAAGTTCTAAAGTTAGATTCAATCATTTCTTTACTCCCTTATCAAATCCATCTCAGAATACTTGGAAATTTTCCAAAAACATTTTTCAAAAAGAGCATACATCCTTGCATTTGCACAAGTATGATTCTTTGTGCATTTAGAGTTAGGATAAATTCTTAGATGATATTTAGGCAAAGCAAAAGGCATAGATTCGATCCTTGGTTCGATTACCCCTGGTAAAGGCGTCAGGAACGTTCGAACCTCGTACCGACAAGCGAATCCCGTCTCTCCATTTTCCCGCAACATTTTCAAAATGGAGGCGAGTAATTTTCTAAATATTTTTCAAATCAAGGTCAAGTGAAACCCCGCAAAAGAATTCCTCTCTCCCTTTCTTTCTTTTATCTCCTCTCTTTATTTTCTTTCTTTTATTTCTCTCCCTTCAAAAAGGAGGAAAATAAGAGGTTAGAAAAAGAAAAGAGAAGGAAAAGAGAGAAACCACAAGAGAGGAAAAATTTTGCGATGATCACAGTTTTGGCAACCGTGATGGGACCCGTCTTCATCCGGTCGGATCTATGCCTTTGCTTTGCTTTTATATAATCTAAGTCTTTATTTTAACATATGTCAGCTTTATTTTCCATGCAAACCTTAGGAGCCTAGACTCTGTCCTAAGCTGACATCATTGCATATAGGATTTAAGTATGGTTTGGTAGAACCATATTGAGGAGATTATATCCATGTTCACATTAGATTTAGGTTTTAAATACAACTCTCCTCAATTTTAGGGATTGAATGCGAAACAATGTATGCAAGTGTATGCTTCTCTTCATTTTAATCTATCTCTTTAGGACTTGCATTAGAACCATCTGATTTCTTGCATGTTGATCATATTTTGAAAACATCCCTACCTATATTGTCCCGGTTTTCACGTTGCTGGGCTGTCTCACTGGACCATAGTTCGGGAGAGAGCCTCACAACTGGGCCACTTAGTTGGGTTCGCGCCCCCCTACCACGTACCTAAGGGCCATAGTCCGAGGTATATCGGTAGGTGCTCAAGGATGTTGGGAAGCCCTTACCTTAGAACCGGAGAGATATCTTATATGCCACGTACTTCGAGCCTCGGCTTTAGTATATCGGCATACCTTGATTGGAATCGGATGATCTGAACCATAGAGTTAGGATTAAGGTCCTATCAGCCATTTCAAAATATTGCATGTAGAGTCAGCTTTAGGGAATGCTGCTTGTACATCCTTGTTTGTATATCTGTGATTGTATGATATTTTGTATCTTTCTTACATTCTCCAAAACCCTGGCTACATATTATTCAAAATTTCTTCTTTGTTTTTAAAACCCAGGTGTATTTTTACTTTATTCTTCTGATTTCTTCAAATTCTTTGATCCTGTCTGCAATTCTTCAAATTTATCGTTGATATCCTCTTTCAAATTCTTTTCCCTCTTTTGTGATAAAATAAAATTTTGTCGGGATATGTCCCTTTCAAAATTAAATATTTGTTCATCCTTTTTTTCAGAAAAAACAGTGCGGTTGTCACGAATTTTTGGTGACAACCCGATCCCTCGTAATGGGATATTTTCATCATCAGACTTTGATTTCTTCCTTTATCATAATTTTCCTCCAAAAATTTCCTAAATATCCCATTCTTACCTTCAGAGAGGACATTGACATTTCATCATGGTTCGGACGAGGACTGGAAAAGAAACAGTGCCACAGCAAAGCGACAATGAAGGAGAGGAAATGAACTCCATCAGGTCATCCAAGCAGCAGGGCCAAGAAGTAGAAAGCAATGTTGATTCAGCTACATACAAGTTGTTTCAGAAAGTGATGGCCAAAATGATGTCTGAACAGACTGAGGAAAACCCTGAGAAAATATCTTCTAAAAGCAAAGCCAAGGAAAAAGTCAGCAAGAAGCAAGTTCAGTATGACAGCACTTCAGAGTCAGCAGAGGAGGACTCAGAGGAAGAGCAGCCGACATATTTTCACAACCCCTTGTATCGGTCCAAGAAAGTCAATGAGGGGCACGAGTCGGCAAGCAAAACCAAGTTTCAGATCCCAACAGAAAATCCGATGCAGAAGCAAATGAGAGAAATGACTCGTGCAATCAAAGACTTACAAGCCCAGGACAAAGGCAAAAAGGTCTACACCAGTGCAGATTTTTATGAGGGCCTAGAAGGAGATGACAACTAGGAAGATCTTTCTCGTAATTTCATAAAGTTTGATGGGACCGACAACCCCAAGGCTCATCTGGCTACATTTTTCGCCGAGTGCAACCGATTCAGAAAGAACAATAGGGCTTTATTCCTATGCTTTCCACACAGTCTGGAGGGAGTTGCAGCAAGATGGTATGCCGACCACATCAACCCGATTGAACTGCGAGACTTTGACAAAGTCATCAACCTGTTCATTGAAAGGTTCCTTTTCAATACTGAGGCTCCGCCTACCCTCAACCATCTTTTCAACCTAAAGCAAAATGACAATGAGAAGGCAAAAGATTTTATTCATAGATGGAGATCTACTTGCAACAGGATGAAGGATCCGATATCAGAAGGGCATGCACTCTCAATAATTTTGTACAATTTCTCTTAACCTCTGAAGGGCCTCATCTCCACTTCTCCATCTAAATCTTTCATCAAGTTAATAGAGCGAGTCGAATGGCTCGAAATGGGATTAGAGAATGGAACCTACCATGGCATCACCTTGGCAGGAGGCAGTTAGGACGTGAAAAGGAAAACCAACTTGACCTTCTCTACCAGTTCCTCTAACAACAACAATGGCAAAAACAAAAGAGGTGGCAGAAAAAACCACACTGGCGGGTCAGGCAGAGATGATTGCTCCGGTCAAGAGAATGGGATCAACAGGAAGAATAATATCCCTCCCTCGAGCATTCAGTTAGAATCAAAGCCTCAAGGGAAACCAAAGCACGATGGTTGGGGATATGATCGTGAGTTTACACCCTTAAAGCAAACACTTGAGGTATGACAACAAAAGAGATGGTTAAACTTCCCAAGGTAGCAGATCCTCCTATGACTATGGGAAGGTTCAAAGATCAGTTTTGCAAATTCCATCGGGCGATGGGTCATGACATTGAGCACTGCTTTGTTTTCAAAAACATCATCCAAGACTGCATTGATAAAAAGCTGCTGGTGGAAGATCAAGAAGAAGAGTAGCTACCCGTCCTGGCCTAACTTTCTGAACCATGTCAATATTTTTCTGCTTTCTCTCCTTTTCACCTAATAGGAACAACTCAGTCCTAGTCTTTTGTGACCTTTGGTCAACAAACTTGTAAATATTTCAGTCGTTATCAATATTTCCTATCAATGAAATGTCAATTTTCTTCGTATCTGTTGATATCAAACACTTCTATCCTTCGCCACGATGGGGCATTTAATTTGGAAAAAATTATATTTCTCCTATTCTTTTTTAAAATAAGGGACAATCCCAAAAACATCATCATGAGAGAAATGATATTACCTATGAGGATTTTCAAAATCCTAAAAATCTTGAGAATTTCTGTAAAAACTTCTTCATGATCACCAAAAATGCAATATTTTGATCTAATCTTCTTCAAAATAAACTATCACATTGTTTTTTCTTAAAATGGGTTTTTAAACCATTATCTTCAAAATTAATCCTCATGATGATCTCTCATGATGATTTTTAAAAGGATCAGATCTCACACTGATCATTCCCCTTACAGTGGACTTTCTTCCCAAAAATGATTTTTCACCTATCTTTTAAATAAACATTTTCCTTTCAAGATCCCATATGCAGGCAGGATCAGAAAACTCCTTTTTCTCTTAAATCTTATAAATTTTCAGTTAATTTGGATATCTTTATCAATTTCATTCATTTTTCATATCTTTATCAAGTTTACATCAATTTTATCAAGTTTTATCGAATTTTTTCAAATTTTCCTCAATTCTATTAAATTTTATCAATTCATACATTACCCTTTCAGGTTAAGGGATAAACCTGATGCCTCTTTCCCATGAGGTATTCTTTTTCTCGCTCAGGTTAAGGGATAAACCTGACCCTCGTTGTCCGAGGTCTTTCCCATTCAGGATAAGGGAAAATCCTGAGACCCCTTGTAGGAGAAATAACGCTACCTATGAGGATTCTTTTGTAAATACAAGTTTTATCAATCTTTATTGATTTTCTAAATTTATATCAATTTCCCTTCACTAAATTTGTTTTTCCCATTCAGGATAAGGGATAATCCTGAGACCTCTCGTAGGGGCAATAATGATTACCTATGAGAATTCTTTTTTGCAAATACAAGTTTCATTAAATTGATTTTCTAAATTTATTTTCCTAAATTCTATCCTTTCCCCTTTCATGTTAAGGGATAAACCTGAACCTCGACATTCGAGGTATTCTTTCTCAGGATAAGGGATAATCCTTAGATCGCTCGTAGGAGCAACAAATGCTACTTGTGAGAATTCTTTTATAAAGTAAATAAATTTCCTCAAAATTTTCTCCATTTTTTTTATCAATAATTCATCAAATTTTATTTTCCTTCTATCTGTTTAAAATTTTATTCTTTTTCCCGTTTAGGACAAGGGGTTAATCCTGAAAATTGGACCGCATACAGCCAAATGTGCTGGTCCATCTAAATCCTAAATCATAAATCTTGTCATATCTCTTCTAAATTCAAGTCTCAAGTATATCCTCAAAAATCTCCCTCTTCCCTTTCAAGTTAAGGGATAAACCTGAATCATTGTCTATTATATCTTAAATTCTCACCAAATGTCTATCAATTCATCAAATGTCTTTCATTATCAGGCCTTCGGGTTGCAACTTCATCAAAGCATATCATTTTCAAGCCTTCGGGTCACAATTTTATCTATATCTCTCAAAATCTCAGGCCTTCGGGTTACAATCTCATTCATGTCTATCAAATCTCAAACCTTCGGGTTACAATCTCATTTCACATCTATCCTTTTCAAGCCTTCGGGTTACAAATTCGTCAATGTATATCAAAATTCGAGCCTTCGGGTTACAATTTCATTAATTATCCATCATTTCCAAGCCTTCGGGTCACAACTCTATCAATACCAATCATTTTACCAAAAAAATCCTGCTTTCAAGCTGGTCGGTCAATAAAATCCTGCTTTCGAGCTGGTCGGGCAATCAAATCCTGCTTTCGAGCTGGTACTTCCAAAAAATCTTGCTTTCGAGCTGGTCGGTCAAACAAATCTTGCTTTTGAGCTGGTCGGTCAAATAAATCCTGCTTCTGAGCTAGTATTTCCAAAAAATTTTGCTTTCGAGCTGGTCGGGCAATCAAATCTTGCTTTTGAGTTGTACTTCCAAAAATCCTGCTTTCGAGCTGGTCGGGCAAACAAATCCTGCTTTCGAGCTGGTCGGGCAATCAAATCCTGCTTTCGAGCTGGTCGGGCAATCAAATCCTGCTTTCGAGCTGGTCGGGCAAACAAATCCTGCTTTCGAGCTGGTCGGTGAAAACAAAAATCTAAATTTTCCTTCCCAAGTTGCAACTAAAGGTCGCATCAAAATCTATATTGAGTAAATATTTCACATAGAAGTCATGAAAAATTTGCCAATTGACTAAAAGTATTTGTTGATTCCAATATTCTTACTACACAGAAGAATCACCTCTGATTACCTCTAGTATCCTTTCCAAAAAGGTGAAACTTTTGCGAAAAAGAGGTAAAAATCAAATCTTTTCCCTGTTGATCAACCAAAAGGATGAGAGAAATATCCTCGGTATGATTGGCAAAAGAAATATTCGATGACATTGAAAAGCCAGAAACGAATTGATATTGATCATAGCTTTGATGTATGTTTAAAAATGATTTTCTGGCAATCAGACAGTGGAAATATCCTGAGCTACAAAAAGAATCCACTTAATCCATATCTTCTCATTTCTAAAGCTGTAATCAAATATCTGCAAAAGGGATCTCTCAATTGTCGTCAAGATGAAGGCAAATATGCGAGCAGACCCCCGGGGCCAAAGAAGATTTGGATCATCTACCGAAATAAAGGAGTTTGTGAAGGATCCTTCCTGGGAAAGTTCAGATCACCGTCGAGATGAAGGCGAGTGTGATGAACCTACCAACAAACCCTAAATGATATTTGATTTCTGTTATCATCAATAGACCTTTTAAGCCAATATCATCAATAGAATCTCTGAGATAAAAGAAGGATCGAAACATCTCCAAGATGAAGGATTTTGTGACGTACCCTTCCTTGAAAAAGAGAGAAAAGTTAGGACATCTCCAAAATGAAGGATGATGTAAAAAGCCCAAAAAAGTTCAATGACTCAAAAAGAGTGCAAAAAAAATTTATCATGAGAAAACACTCAGATATCAAAACTGCCTAAATTGCCAGAAATCATCTTTTCTCATGCAAAATTCTTTTATCAATGTCTTTTTACTACTTGCTTTTATGAAATTGAGAATATTTCTTCTCTTCTCATATCAAGGAAATAGATAGCTTCCTTGAATAAAGTCATCAACACTAAAATTTTTGAATTTGACTCTTAAAACCGAGAAATTAGCCTCGTTGGAGGAAATACTCTAGGTAAAAGAGGGAATATCTTTGCACACATATGCACGTTTTCGAGCGTTGAAGTCAACTATAAATTTATCTTATTGGCAAAAAAATTTAGATATTCTAAGAATGAAATAAATATTCAATATCCATTTTGGTGAAACCTAGCGTTTTTTATATCTTCCAAAAGAGTTACCCCATTCAGTTGAAGTATCTCTCCTGTCCCATCACGGTTTCGAGAAATCCGTATGGTTGTTCCCACTCAGGTTAAAGGTCAAAACCTGTATTTTCTGCGAGAGGTCATTAAATTTAAAAGCTATTTTCAGTCTCAGCAATAAGACGCCCAAGACCATTCCTTTTTCAAAGCTTCAGGGAATTCCATGTTCCTCCTTTCGCAAACTCCTTTCGGATTTGTTCGTCCAAACTCCGAATGTCCCATCATGGTCTCTTCACTCAAGGATTCCATTTGATTGTCTCCTTCAGGCTAAGGTTTAAGCCTGAACCTCGCCCCTCGAGGTATCTTCCTTTTTCGGGTTTTGGTTAAACCTGAATCTCGTTCCAACGAGTTTCCCTCGTTTCGATGAGGTATTTTCTTCCAGTCCCATCATGGTTTTTCCCCATCAAAGGAATCCATGCTTCATATATCCATCCAGGATAGGATTCTACTTGAGCTTCCTCTCATGAGGCGTTTTCCCAAAAATGTCCCATCAAAGTCCTCATGTATTACTTTCCTCATTCAATTCATTTTGATATATCTTTGTCCCATCCAGGTTAAGGGCTAAACCTGAGTCATTCCACAAGGCTGATCTTGTCTCACCCATAAGACTCGATCAAACTTCTTATCTTTCATCATTTCGGGATCTTCACCCAAAGTCCCATCACGATTTCCTCATTTCTATTATTCAGTCATATCATTTTTCGAGGATTTTGTCTCCCCCAAGCCATTCAGGATAAGGTATTACGCCTGAAACCATGTCTTTCAAATGAATTCTTCCACACCCACTTCAGATCTGCTGACTGGGGCATTTTCAAAATTTGGAGTGTTATCTTTGCCACTAAGCTCGGCTTTCGACCGGCTTAGTAGCAAAGAGGGGCATCTGTGAACACCCCAAAATTTTCAAAATCTTTTAAATATTCCCTTTTTTACCCTAAATTCATCTTTGAGCAAATGAGTCATTTTAAATCTAAATTCCCGTTCATTTCTCAAAGCTTTACTGAAATTAAATTCATTTTATATGTTTAAATTGATTTCGGATCTAGATCCATTGTCCAGATCCAAGTTTGAGTCTCATTGTCCAAATTTTAAATTAAAATTACAGAAAATACCAAAAATAGTTTTAAATAGCTCGGACAGTTGTGAACACCCTAAATTTTTCAAAATCTTTTAAATATTTCCCTTCTTGCCCCTAAATTCATTTTTTAGCAAAATGAGTCATTTTTAAATCTAAATTCCAGTTCATTTCTCAAATTTTACTGACATTAAATTCATTTTATATGTCTAAATAGATTTCGGATCTGGATCCATTGTCCAGATCCAAATCTGAGTCTCGTTGTCTAGTTTTTAAATTAAAATTACAGAAAATATCAAAAATAGTTTCTAAATAGCTCGGACAGTCCATCCGACATCCGTTTGGATCCATTGCGTTGTATTCCTCGATTCGAGTTTTAAAACTCAAACATTTTCTCAAAACTTGGGTCCAAACCCACTTTCTGAAGAAATTTCTCCAAAATGGTCTGAAATTCTCGGAAAAACACTTTTTGTAAATATTTCTCTCCGAAAAATACAAAAAATTAGTGATTTATCTTTGTTTTCTCGTAAAATCTTAGATTTCTATTCCAAAAATACAAAAAATAAAGAAATAACACAAAAATCAAAAAAATGAGAAAGCTATAAGGAAAGCAAATGATTTTAAAGTTTGAAAAAATTGAATTTTTGCCAAAAACCTCCTTTTGAACCATTTTTTTTACAAAAGTTCTTTTAAGGGGGGCCTTCTTTTGGAAATTTGGAAAAGAAGCAACGGCCTCTTTCCCGCGCGTCCTCCCTCTCGCTTGCCTACCCTCCATCTTCAAACAGCTTCTTCTCCCTCAACCTCTCATCTTCAACCAACAACCCCTCTCTCGAATGCTCCTCTCCTTCTTTAAAAGGGGAGCACGCAAGAGGAGGAGGAGACCGGTCTCCTACCTCTCCACGGCACATCCAATATCCATCCCTTGCCTATCCATTCCTCCCCTTTCAAATCAGAATCAACTTCGCCTACGGTAAGTTTTTTTTTTCCTTTCTTCTGTCGAATTTGCATCTACGATACATCTTTTAGCATCAATTATTTCCTTTTTTTTAGCACCATTCGTAATGTTGATCTGCATCTAGCAGCATCAACCTACGTATTGCAATATTGAGTGGAATGATTGTATTCCTATACCTTTTTTTTTGTTTTTCTTTTCATTATCTATCTCTGATCTCTCGTGTTTATGTTTTGTTTTGATCGCTTCCCTTTTTCTTTTTATCCGATTTCCCATTTTTGATAGCATCGGATGGCATTCCATTCATCATTTTTTCCCCTCTTCTTGGGTTTCTTCATCTAAATTCCGGTCCCACTCTGATCATTGGTCTGTGTTTTGATCATCATTTGATTTTTTTTGTGTTTCTGCTTGCATTTCATTTTTATTTTAAGAAGGCCGATCTTGCCATTTTTATGCTATTTTGTTGTGTCAGTAGATTGCTCACCATGATTTAGCATTCTGAATTTTGATTTCTGACGATCTCCCTTCATGATGATTCGGTTCTCTGCTTTGCTTGAAATTTTTTTCGTGCTTTCTGAACTCCACTTTGCCACTGAGAGCTCAATAATGAAAATACATCCAACGCTGGTTGGTTATGGAATCCTGTGATCATCGCAAAATTTTTCCTCTTTCGTGGTATTCTCTCTCTTCCTTCTCTTTTCCTTTCCAACCTTTATTTCCTCCTTTTTTGAAGAAAGAAAATAAAAGGACAGAAAGAAAGAGAGAAGAGAAAAGAAAAGAAAAAAGGAGAAGAGGAATTCTTTTGCGGGGTCTCACTTGACCTTAATTTTGAAAATATTTAGAAAATAACTCACCTCCGTTTTTGAAATATTTACGGGAAAAACTGGAAGACGGGATCCGCTCGTCAGTACGAGGTTCAACCGTTCCTGGCGCCTTTACCAGGGGTAATTGAACCAAGGGTCAAATTCCTGCCTTTTTGCTTTGCTAAGAATTTATCTAAAAATTTATTCTAAGTCTAAATGCACAAAGAATCATGCTTGTGCAATGCAAAGATGTATGCTCTCTTTTGAAAGATGTTTTTGAAATTTTTCAAGTGTTTTTGAGATGAATCTGATGATAGAGTGAAGAAAATGATATCTAACTTTAGAACTTAAGATTTAAAGTTCTAAGTTTTTAGAATAATCAGAGTTTGAGAATAAATCTTGACTTTGAAATGAATGATTTCGGAGTTGAGATATAGAGAAAGAAATTTCAAAGTCATAAATGGACTTCGGAAGAAATGATTCTAAAGTTTGAAATAAAAGGAGAATAAAGGAAATTTCAAAAGTCATAAATGGACTTTTGAATCGGAATAGAGATGAAATGGAATTGAATTCTAACTTTGGAGTTTGAAATCAAAATGAAATATGGGAAAAATAGAATTTTGAGAAATTTGATTTGAAAGTTGAAATTCAAGATGGAATTTGAACCCAAAGCCTGGATTTTAATTCGAGATCAAAATTGAATTCTGGATTTAGGATCCGAAATGAGAACTTGATTTGAAATCTGGAATGAAGTGGAATTGGTTTTAAGAATTGGAATCAAAGTGGAATTTGGATCTGAGATCATGAGATCCAGAGTAAAGTTGGGTTCTGGATCCTAGAAAGATTTTTGGATCTGAAGTCTGAGATCAAAAGTGAAGTTTGGATTCTAGACCCTAAAATGGAATTGGATCTGAAGTCTGAGATCCAAAGTAGAATTGGATTCTGGATCCTAAATGGAATTTGGATCTGTAATTTGAGATCCAATGTAGATTGGATTTTGGATCCTAGAATAGATTTTGAAGCAGATGGATACCTCTGCTGCCTTTAAGTCTGAAATGGAAGCAGACTCTGAGTGCGGAACTAATCACAAGCCGAAAATTGGGACTCTCATGATTTTTTTTTTATATGAAGTGTATAGCAGCTGCAACAAACTCTCTAAAAATTGTAATCCCCTGTTAAGACTTCTCCAAACTTCATCTGATTCAAATTGTTAAGGCTATTTGCAGGTGATGGATCGTCCACCATTGAGAATATGACTAACGTTACATTTTGCCATATAGTTGGAGAAATATTTTGCTTTTCCCCAAAGTCTTGCTTTTCATACTATGCAGTTTTTCATCCTGTGTTTTTTGCAAAAGGTTCATTTATTGAACTGGTTGGTAAGATATGGCTCAATCCAGTGTGTAAAGTATTACCCCTCAATCGGCAGCATTATCTGCACGCTGCAGTCAATTATGTAGCCAATACTGTGAGGCTGCAATGCCTTTATTTTTACTAAGGAAGATGCTGGTGCCGCTGCCAAGTTTGCCGTGTTGTGTTAAATGTTCAGGTAATTGGATGGTCACTGCATCAGTTGCACATGTTGAAATTTTTTTATGACCTCTGATTTGTTTAATTCTATGATTTCTATGGTATCCACTTTCAAACTCACCTTTCCCTCTTTGTTCATCTTTTGTGGGATTTAAATAATTGATGTTCAGTGTCATGAGTCAAGTTTGTGCCTTCCGTCTATTATCTACTTATGGTCTGTGCTGTCATCGATAAGGCATTAAAGTTTCATGACGCTCTTATGCAAATGTTACTGCAATACCAAGCAAGTAGGTCTTTCAGATCATCCAGAACTTTTAGAACCATGGTTTAAGCATGCTCAAATCCATTATGAGTCTGCATTTAGGAAATGCAAGAACTACAGGTCCAGGTGGATAGTCTGAAACAACAATATGAATTCCAAGAATGTTTAGTTGCAGGAATCAGCAAAGGTGACTCAGGAATTATGTCACTGTTTACTGAGGGATCTGTTAAAGTGCAAAGCAACTAAGGAAGTCATTAAATCCTTAATTGCACAGCCAAAGGATATGGTTGAGAAGCTTCCTTCTGAGGTTTAAGATATCTATAATGAGTCGAGTGTCTGGTTACCAGCTTAAGCAATTTCCCACTTGCAAGATCAGAAGTTGCGTAGAAGCCAGAGGGAGCCAGAGAAAATAGTGCAAAATGGTTCTACCATCAATACTCTTTGTTGATATATCTCAGCGGACAATTTCAGAGTACTGTAATGACTCTTCACGGCAAGGGAACTAAGGATGGCGCCTCTTTGAGTAGAGGATACGCTGGAAACTAAGCCACCACCACCAATGAAAGTACCATTCAAGCCAAGGATGGCACATGGGCTTTGATGGCAAGATCAAGTGGGTGAGGTTGTTTAAATTTTTTTTCTTTCATTAATAACATCATGTCCACTATCTATCCACTTTTTCATACACTATTACAGCAACACACATATCTACATGTATGCAGTATCTACTGTAGGCACTATCCACATCTCACTGCATTTCCCTATACTGTGCATACACCTTCAATGCCTGCGTCCATCCTATATACTTGTTGTGCACTGAGATATCTACAACATTCATTCACTCCCCCAGTACTATATACACTTTCAGCACATTCACAATAAAGTCATGCACTGATTACCCATTTATCTATTTATTAGCCCTTGTATCATCATATCCCCTACCAATTCACGTTTGCACTTGCCTGTCCTGTGTATGTGTATGCATCACACAACAATTTTTGAACTCTGCTGCCTGTCCCATACTCGGCACTCTCCTTAATACAACCCTTTTTCCTTTATAGCTCTTTCACCATCACATGCTTACCCCTCACATTCACAGTTTCACCCACATATACATATATGGTATACATATTTGTATATATGTATGTATATATATATATATATATATATATATTCATGTATATAGATGCATGTACATATATAAGATATACGTATATACATGTACATGTATGAACATAGGTATATATGCCCCTTTTTCATCTTCTCATATATCTTGACATAGGTGCAATTTTCCTTCTCTTTTCACTAATCAAGTTGTTTTTGCAGGGAATATGAGGAGAATATCATCACTTGAGATTTGAATTTTTAAAACTTGTAATAAGTTAGGATCTTAATGAGAATTTACATTTCTTGCTTTAGGTAGAATGAATGAGCATTATAAATATCATTGAATTACTTGTTTTTCATGTATTTTTCCTTTATTTCTTAAATTCTCACAATGGTGAAACACGAATGGCACGTGCACCATTTCATAAGAGGTAAGTTAATTCTAAGTTGATGATTTACACCAACGGCCATAGTCGGGGTGTAAACAAGACTTAGTATTTTTATCTTTTTATGAAATAACACTGGATCCACATTGGATCTTTTTCAAAAATCATCATATTTTTCAAATATTTCATCTTTTATCAGGGTCTAATCTAAAATTAATTCAATATATATACCAATGGCCATAGTCAGGGTATATTGAGAATTAATTTTATTTTAAATTCTATAAAAGCACCAAATGTGTTTCATTCTTCACCTGAATTTAAATATAGATTATTATATAATACATTCAATGACCATAGTCAAGGATGTATTATATCTTCAATCTTGTTTTAATTCATTTAAAGAATGGAATAGCTTTTCGAAATCCAATTTCAAAATTTCTTCAAATTCATTCATCATATAGGATAGAATTGCATCATATTTTCAAAAAATCTTTTTCAAAACCCCAAGTGATTGTGAATATCTCTTCTTCAAATTTCTATTCAAATTCCAAATCTATCTCAATTTCGAAGTCCAATTTGACTTTGGAATTTCAGAATCATTTCATATTCAAAACTCCAAAATTCCAAATTCGATTCAAAATTTCAAATTCAAAGTTCAATTTAACTTTGAAGTTATCTTTTGGTTTCAAAATCAAGTTCATCTCCTTATTTTCAATCAAGGTTTGGATTTGAATCTCAAAAACTTAGATTTAAATCTGGGTTTCTAAAACCCAGATCCATCTTTAAAGGTCCTATTTGGACTTTTCATAATCCAAATCCAAAGTTAAATCCTAATCTCAACTTGGATCCAGATTTCCAAGTATAAACTCCATTCCACTTGGGATCTCCAATTACAAGATCCAAATTCCATTTAAGATCCAGATCCTCATTCCACTTTGGATCTCTAATTACAGATCCAAACTTCATTTAGGATCCAGATCCTCATCCCACTTTGGATCTCCGATTTCAGATCCAATTCCCCTTTAGGATCCAGAATCCATTCTACTTTGGATCTCAGACTTCAGATCCAAAATCCATTCCATCTCTAGAACCCAATTCTACTTCGGATCTCAGACTTCAGATCCAAATCCATTCTAGGATCCAGAACCCAATTCTACATTTGGATCTCAGACTTCAGATCCACTCCATTTTAGGATCCAGAACCCAAATCCATCTTGGATTCCAAAGCTTGGATCCCATTCTGTTTAGGATCCAGAATCCAACTCCAATTCTAGATTTCAATTCCATTTTCGGGTCTAAACTGAATCTCTTAAATCCATTTCTATTCTTAAATACCATTTGATTTTCTCAGTCCGATTCCATTCAAAATTCCAAATCCAAATTCTACTTTAATTTCAATCCTTAAAACCAATTCCATTTTCATTCCAGATCAAGTTCCCATTTTAGATCCTAAATTCAAAATTCAATTTTGAATCCTATTTAGAATCCAGATCTTGGATTCAAATTTCATCTTGAAATTCCAACTCTATCTTATTTCTCCAATCTATTTTTCCCATTTTTCTCCTAAAAATTTCAAAGATAGAATTCAATTCCATTCCAAATATTCATCCAAGTTCAAATTTCTAATTCAAAGTCCATTTACGACTTTGACAATTTCCTTTCTTCTCTTTTCTCTCAGTTTCAAGATCATTTTCCAAATCCAGATTCATATTCCTAAGCTCTTGATTATTCTAAAAACTTAGAACTTCAATCTTAAGTTCTAAGTTAGAAATCATTTCTTCACTTTATCAGATTCATCTCAGAAACACTTGAGAATTCTTCAAAAACACTTTCAAAAAGAGCATACACCTTTGCATTTGCACCAGCATGATTCTTTGTGCATCTAGACTTAGGATAAATACTTAGATAATTTTTTAACAAAGCAAAAGGCATTAATTCGACCCTTGGTTCGATTACCCCTGGTAAAGGCGCCAGAAACGGTCGAACCTCGTACCGACGAGCGGATCCCATCTCCCAGTTTTCCCATGAATATTTCAAAAACGGTGGCGAGTTATTTTAAAATTCTTCAAAATTAAGGTCAAGTGAGACCCGCAAAAGAGTTCCTCTTCTCTTCTCTTCTCTTCTTTCTTTTCTCTTCTCTCTTTCTTTTCGTCCTTTATCTTTCTCCCTTCAAAAAGGAGGAAAATAAGAGGTTGGAAAGGAAAAGAGAAGGAAGAGAGAGAAACCACAAGAGAGGAAAAATTTTGCGATGATCACAAAAGTCATGCCGTTTGGACTCAAGAATGCTGGGGCAACCTATCAGCGTGCAATGACTGCCATTTTCCATGATCAGATGCACAAGACTATGGATGCATATGTTGATGACATCCTAGTCAAATCCAAAAAAGAAGAAGATCATATCGATCTTTAAGTCAAGTCTTCAAGCGAATCATTCTTTACAAAATGAGACTCAATCCTCAAAAATGTGTCTTCGGAGTTGAATCAGGCAAATTGCTAGGCTTCTTGGTCAGCAAAAAGGGTATAGAAATGGATCCCGCTAAAGCAAAGGCCATCATTGACATGCCACCTCCAACTACTCTTAAGGAATTGCGTAGTCTTCAGGGACGTATGCAATCAATTCGGAGATTCATATTCAACCTTGCCATGAGATGTGAACCTTTCAATCATCTACTCAGAAAAGGAGTGAAATTTGAGTGGGGACCAGAGTGTCAGCAATCGTTTGAACGTATCAAGAAATATCTTCTTAATCCGCTCGTTCTGAAGCCACCAGAATTAGGAAAGCCTCTTTTGCTATATGTTTCAGTTAACCAAGCCGCTTGTGGTGGATTCTTGGCACAGTATGAGGAAGGCAGTTTGATTGAACATGTCATCTATTATGTAAGCAAGACCTTCATTGATTACGAGAAGAAATATTCTCAGATAGAAAAGACATGCCTAGCACTAGTATGGATGTGTCAGAAGTTGAGACATTACTTGTTAGCATCAAAAGTCAAGATTCTCTCAAAACTTAATCCTCTCAAGTATATTCTCGAACAACCATTTCTCAGTGGACGGATTGCTAAGTGGCAAGTCCTGTTAATGCAGTATGATCTGGGGTATGTTTCTCAGCAATCTATCAAAGGTCAAGCAATTGCAGACCAATTGGCAGATTTTCCTTTAGCAGAAGATGTTAAAATCGAGGATAGTTTTCTCGATGAGCGGATTTGTAATATTCAACAATCCCCAGTTTGGAATCTATTTTTCGATGGATCCAAGAACATGGCCGGCATAGGGGGCAGAATCTTGCTGATCACACCAGAGAAAGAGATGATCCCCTTTTCTCTGAAACTGGATTTTCAATGTACCCATAATATGGCTGAGTATGAAGCTTTAATACAAGGAATGAGAATTTTGCAAGACTTCAATGTTAAGAGGGTACACGCTTTCGATGATTCATTGCTCGTAGTTAGCCAAGTCAAAGCTGAATGGCAGGTAAAAGATCAGAAATTGCTCCCTTACCAAAAGATCGTTTTAGCCTTTATCAACAATTTCGAGGAATTTCAGCTTTTCCATATCAAAAGAGAGTTTAATCAAATAGCTGATGGTTTGGCCAGTTTGGGCTCCATTATGTCTTTCAGAAATGGAGAATCCTGTCGCTCTTTTGAAATCGGTAGACTTGACATACCTGCCTTCATTCCAGTAATGCAAGTCAACCAGATGGAACAAAAAGAGAAGCCTTGGTATCAAGATATCAAAAACTTTATTGAAACTCGTGAGCTTCCACCAGAACTATCAAAGAAGGAGCAAAAAGCAATTCAGCATATGTCCGCCCGCTATTTTATCCTTGCCAATGTTCTTTATCATCGTGGGTTCAGTTCTGAGTATTCCAGGTGCTTAGACGAAGAAGAAGCCAAAGAAATCGTGCGAGAAGCGCATGAAGGTATTTGCGGTGGTCATGTCGGCTACCAAACCCTTATTAAACAAATCATTCGGGCAGGATACTATTGGAGAACCATGCAGCAAGACTGCTATTGTTTTGTGAAGAAGTGCGTTCAGTGTCAGATACACACACCTTCCATTCATGCGCCAGCCACGTACTTGCAATCAGTCGTGTCTCCATGGCCATTTTCTATGTGGGCCTTCGACGTTGTAGGACCCATCTCTCCTTCAGCTTCTAATGGTCATAAATATTTCCTTGCCGCAACAGAGTATTTCACCAAATGGGTTAAAGCCGTCACTCTGCGTACAGTGGAAGGTCGACATGTAGTTTCGTTCATTCATAAGAACATTCTTTGTCATTTCGGTATACCGCACGACATCGTGTCAGATAATGGTACTCATTTCAAGAATGAGAGAATGAAGATCTTTTGTTCAAAATTCAGAATTCATCATCATTTTTCAGCTCCTTATTATCCACAAGGAAATGGTCAGGCAGAAGCAACAAACAAGAGTTTGATTCGCATCTTGGAAAGAACCGTTGAGACGGGTCGTGATTGGCACAAGAAAATCCATGATGCACTTTGGGCATATCGAACTACCATTCGAACCCCAACCAATGCGACTCCTTCAGAACTTGTTTATGAGACGGAGGTGGTGTTACCCCTTCATGTTCAGAAGCCCGCCCTTAAGTTCGCATCTCTTTTAGAGTTACCACTCGATCAGTATCAGCAACAGAGATTGGTACAGTTAGATTTACTCGATGAGAAAAGACTCAAAGCAGCAGAGCACGCTCAGTCTTATCGTCAGAGGATAGCAAGGCAATATGCCAAGTCAGTCATCGAAAGGAGATTCCAAGTTAATGACTTGGTCCTTAGATCAACGACTCATCTCAAGTATCGTCCACGTGGCAAATGGTCACCAAACTGGGAAGGTCCCTACGTGGTGAAAGAAGCGTTGCCCCGTAATTCATATCGTCTGATTAATGCAGACGGGGTAGAACTATCCGACCCCATTAATGCTCGACATCTGAAGAAATTCTATACCTGGAAAATCTCTATTCTATCTTTTGTATTCTTCCAAAATTCCTTTCAATAAATGATCAATTATTCTTTTGTCAAAATATCTCTCTTCCCCAGAATATACTGGGGCATTCTTGTTAAAGTTGCCTTTTATCCAAAACAATCTGTGTGCAGGCAGGATCTAATAAATCTCTCATTTTGCACGCATGTGCACTCAGTTGCATCCATTTGCATTTGCATGCATTCATTCGCATTCATCTGCACCAATTTGCATTGAATTTCTCATTCAGGATAAGGGATAAATCCTGAGACCCCGGCAAGTCGTCCAAGGTCATCATCAATTGATGACCCTTTAAAACCCAGTGCTCATACTGGTAACCTTTTAAGACCCAATGCTCGTACTGGTAACCTTTTAAAACCCAGTGCTCGTACTGGTAATCTTTTAAAACCCAGTGCTCGTACTGGTAATCTTTTAAAGACTCAGTGCTCGTACTGGTAATCGTTTAAAAAACCAGCGCTCGTACTGGTAATCTTTTAAAACCCAATGCTCGTACTGGTAATCTTTTAAAACCCAGTACTCGTACTGGTAATCTTTTTAAAAAAAAAAAAAAACCTAGTGCTCGTACTGGTAACCTTTTAAAACCCAGTGTTCATACTGGTAATCTTCCAAAATCCAGTGCTCGTACTGGTACTCTTCCAAAATCTGATGCTCGTACTAGTTGAACTAGTCCCAAATGTCATCTTTATACTTATCAACTTTTCTTTCCTTTAAATGTCTTGAATTGGTCTAGAAGATTCGAGTTCCGATTCGAAACTTCTTCCAAATCCAATTCAGAATTGGTCTAGAAAATCCAAGTCCCGACTTGAATTTTCTTACAAATCCAATTCGTATAATTTTCTTTCCTCTAGATTCTAGAATTGGTCTAGAAGAGCGAGTTCCGATTCGAATCTTCTTCCAAATCCAATTCAGAATTGGTCTAGAAAATCCAAGTCCCGACTTGAATTTTCTTACAAATCCAATTCGTATAATTTTCTTTCCTCTAGATTCTAGAATTGGTCTAGAAGAGTCGAGTTCCGATTCGAATCTTCTTCCAAATCCAATTCAGAATTGGTCTAAAAAATCCAAGTCCCGACTTGAATTTTCTTACAAATCCAATTCGTATAATTTTCTTTCCTCTAGATTCTAGAATTGGTCTAGAAGAGTCGAGTTCCGATTCGAATCTTCTTCCAAATCCAATTCAAAATTGGTCTAGAAAATCCAAGTCCCGACTTGAATTTTCTTACAAATCCAATTCGTATAATTTTCTTTCCTCTAGATTCTAGAATTGGTCTAGAAGAGTCGAGTTCCGATTCGAATCTTCTTCCAAATCCAATTCAGAATTGGTCTAAAAAATCCAAGTCCCGACTTGAATTTTCTTACAAATCCAATTCGTATAATTTTCTTTCCTCTAGATTCTAGAATTGGTCTAGAAGAGTCGAGTTCCGATTCGAATCTTCTTCCAAATCCAATTCAAAATTGGTCTAGAAAATCCAAGTCCCGACTTGAATTTTCTTACAAATCCAATTCGTATAATTTTCTTTCCTCTAGATTCTAGAATTGGTATAGAAGAGTCGAGTTCCAATTCGAATCTTCTTCCAAATCCAATTCAGAATTGGTCTAGAAAATCCAAGTCCCGACTTGAATTTTCGTACAAATCCAATTTGTATAATTTTCTTTCCTCTAGATTCTAGAATTGGTCTTGAAGAGTCGAGTTCCGATTCGAATCTTCTTCCAAATCCAATTCAGAATTGGTCTAGAAAATCCAAGTCCCGACTTGAATTTTCTTACAAATCCAATTCGTATAATATTCTTTCCTCTAGATTCTAGAATTGGTCTAGAAGAGTCGAGTTCCGATTCGAATCTTCTTCCAAATCCAATTCAGAATTGGTCTAGAAAATCCAAGTCCCGACTCGAATTGTCTTTCAAAATCCAATTCATCTAGTCTTTCCTTGAAGATTTGAATTTCGATTCGAACCTTCAAACCGAACCCAATCTTACACCGGTCCGGTTAAATCCAATTTTCAAAATTGGTCCTTTTATGAAATCCAATCTCGCCTTGGTTGCTTTACCAAATCTCGTATTGGTAATCTTTTAAAATCTAGTGCTCGTACTGGTAATCTTTTTAAATCCAGCACTCGTACTAGTAAATCTTTTGAAATCCAATGCTTATATTAGTGATCTTCTAAAATCTAATGCTCGTATTGGTAATCCTTTAAAACCCAGTACTCGTACTGGTATTTTAATTTGGTCTTCATACTGGTCGCAACATGACTCTCACATTGAGCTTCAGACTCGATGTTAATCTTCAAACCTGCGAACCAAACAATCTGTATCAGACCCTTGGGTCGTTCCATTCTGTTAATTTGACATTCGGGTTGCCGATTTTGTCAGACCTCTAGTCATTCGTGTTATCAAGCAGTTCTTTGAGTTATCAAAAGCTATCAAAATCAATCGTCAAGTATTTCTCTTGCGAGGGACCCTTTTTTCAGGGAGAGTTCGAGGGAGCTCGTTTCTTTTCGTATGTCTTTATTGTTCGTTCGTTGAACCCCTTTTTCTAGGGAGAGTTTGAAGGGACTCGTGCTTCACGAACAGTTTGCAAAACAATCTTTATTGTCACACAAGGAACCCTTTTTCCAGGGAGAGTTTCGACGGGAGCTCGTCCTCCTTGTAACCCTAAATGTCTTCTGTTAGGCCACCCCCGTCGTCGGGGACCCTTTTTCCAGGGAGAGTGTGATGGACTCGTTTCTCTATGATATCCTTTCAATCTTTGTTAGCGGCCCCCTTTCCATAAGAGAAGCCTAGAAATAGGGAGTTTTGATGAAAACTTTATTTCTCTTCGAAAGTTCGTTTTGCAAACACCTCCTCTTCAGGGAAGAGAGGAGTATCTTTTGTTACACGTTCAGGTAAGGGTCAAGCCTGAGTCTCTCCTTTGGGGAAAGGAGAGGAGAATCTAGCCACGGATGTGTCATTTAGATCTCAAGTGATTTCTTTCACCAAGGATTTCAGGAATATTTTGCCAATTTGTCATGAAAAATAGTTGTTGATCTCAAAATCTTTACTGTATAAAATTGTACCTCAGAATACCTTTAGTATTACTTCCGAAAGGACAAAGCTTTTATGAAAAAGGATTCAAAATTCAAAATCTTTCTATTGGCCAACCAAAAGGATGAAGAATAAATCCGCGATATGGCCAGCAAAGAAAATTCAATGTTGTTGTAAAGCCATGAGTGATTGATATTGATCGCATTCAATAGCACACTTTTAAAGATCATTCTTGGAAAATAAGCAGTCGAAATATCCTGGGTGATACAGAAAAATCCACTCAAGTTCCATATCTCCTCAATCACCTAAGCTGCAATTAAATATCTGCAAAAGGGATCTCTCAATTGTCGTCAAGATGAAGACGAATTATGCGAGTCGACCCCCGGGGCCAAAGAAGATTTGGATCATCTCCAAGATGACGGAGTTTGTGATGGATCCTTCCAGGGAAAGTTCAGATCACTGTCGATATGAAGGCGAGTGTGATGAGCCTACCGACAAACCCTAAAAGATATTTAATTTCTGCTATCATCAAGAGATTCCCAACCAAAGAGCCAATAAACATCATGATAACCCCTGAGAGAAAAGAAGGATCGGAACATCTCTGAGATGAAGGAGTTTGTGACGTTGTAAACACCCCAAATTTTCACTCACTTTCTTGACATTGCCCTCAATCGGCACATTTCAGTTCTCCAGAAGCAATAAAGGGCAAAATGGTCATTTTCCAAGATGGAACCTTGCAGAAAGTCCTAAATTTTACTCTTGAGACTCAAAATTTCCATATTTAGGTTCAGAGACATCTTCAAATTGCAAAAATTCAAAATCTTGTTTTATGGACAAAAAGCTAAAATTTCCAAGTCCGAGCTCAGAGTGACATTTCATAGAACATGTCTTTGCATAGCATTGCGTCATTTCACTGCACATCATGTCATTTTGAGATCCAGAACTCCTGATTTTCAAAATTGTCAATCCAGATTTGATTTTTAAACTTTTTCAAATTGAATTTTAAAACCCTGGGTTTTCAAAATTGCCAATCTTTCCCATTTTACCCCCAGGACTTTGAATTACAAATTTTTTTTTTCTTTCAAGAAAAACAATCTGGATATTTGGATATTAATTTTAAAGATTTTATCTCAAAACTTTTTGCAAAAAGATTTTAAATCTCCTTACAAAAATTTTTACATTTATTTTATCTATATTTTTTGTCCTGAAAAAAACCAATTTTTCCAAATTCTTGAAAATAAATAATGTTTTATCTCGAGCGGGACCCACCCGAAGTTCCTTTTGCAATTTTTTTTTTTTCTCAATATTTATTTATTTATATTTTAGTTAGTGGGCCCACACACATGGGGCACCCTATTTTAAAAGAAAGGATTTTATAAAACAAAATAAAGCTTTAAAGCTTTATTTTCAACAAAAAAATATTTTTTTTTTAAGATGGCTGAGGTGGCATCTCCCATTTATTATTATCATTAAATTTTTTTTTTTTTTTTTTTTTTATGATATCACTATTCATTTTTTAGAAACAGTTTTAAAGAAAAAAAAAATCATAGCCAAACTTGCCTAAAATGCTTAGTTATCTAAGACTTAGGTCAATAAACCCAAAGTGATTTTAAAAAAAAAAACCTAAGATTTTGCCCAGACCCTAAAACGGCGAGTTTTCAAAGTTCAGTTACAAAAATTTCAAAAGTTTTCAAAAAAAAAAAAAAAAATTTAATAATTTTTGTAACGGAAGGGAGAGCTGCGTTTTTCTTGTGAGAAGGAAAAGTTTTAAAAGGGGGAACAGGGCATTCACGAAGAGGGAGGGATTTGAATCGAAGATTTTCGGTTTTGCAGGGAGCTCAAAGGGGAAAGGGGAGAAGCGTTTTCACCGGCTTCAGCCCCAGCCATTTGAGGGAGGAGAGCCATCTTCAGCAGGAGGCCCAGGTCACGTCTTCATCGACCTTCAGAAGATTTCCTTCAAGCCATCCTCAGTCGCAGCCCAGCCAAGTCTTGATCTCCTTCAGACCAGCCGCAGGGTACCTCCAGCAGCTGTCTCTGCATCGGCTTCAGCACACCAGCTGAAATTTCAAAGGGGCTGCCGCCATCCAAGGTTTTCCCCACTCACCTCAGTCCAGCAATAGAAACAACAGCCAATCCAGCAGGGGATCTACAAGTTGGGGGAAGTCATAAGGCTTTAAGCCATTTCCTTTCTGCCAAAGAGAAGAGGAGGATCTGCCAATTCTGCTCCCACTGGAATCCCTCTGCATCCATTTACAAGTTACAGATTCAGCTAACATAAGAGATCACTAGGTAATGTGATTCAACGTTGATTTGCACCTTTTGTCTATATTTTATTAAATCAGACGTTATTGTCAATTGTGAACAGGGATGACTATGCTGTGAATATGCGTGAGTTTTAGCATGAGGAATAGGTTCAAAGTAAATGTTTTGGAGAATCAAAACTAATTGGATGAGAGGTTAGTCCTTTTCATGGACTGAATCTCTCATTCCAACGTCACACATTATCAGAATATATTATCTCTGTAATGGTTATCAGTATAAATTTTTTTTTTTCTTTTCTTTTTTTTCTTTTTCTTTATTTGTTGAATCTATACTTAACTCATAATTCCAGAATACGTTGCTCTGTTTGAGGATGTTCTCTGAGAATCTCTAAAATATCCAACTAATGTTGCCAATTGCCATTTTGTTCTTGCTTCAGCTACAGTCTCTCTCTCTCACATACACACACACAATCATGTACTGCTAGGTATGCTAGGTTTGCTGATAGTGTTGAGGGGGATTTCACGTCTGGTTCACCAAAAGAAAAAAAAAACAGAGGCAGCATTGTTTTGGGTGTTCCATGGACAATAACTTTTATGTAATTGGTGGTATGAATGAAGCTGGTGTTTTATTTTATTTATTTATTTTTCTGGTATATTTTATTAGTTAAGTTAAATGCTGAAGCTACAGCAGTGATGCCTAAGATATTGCAGATTAGTATGGTTGTTTGCAGATGACGTCAGTTTATTTAAGCATATAAAAGCTGCATCCAGGGTATCGATCATCTGCTGGTTGGTGTTTTGTATCATAAAAAAAAAAAAAATGGGTTTTCCAGAATGGTTTCTTTTATTTTGTGTTCCCATTTATAAAAGTTTTGAATTTCAAAGACCAAGCAAGGGATGGGTATTCAGTCACTAATATCACCTGTGTGAATAGTCAATTAAAAGATCTGTAAGGTATCACCCATCTGGGGGCTGTGCCGAATTGAAGTGGTAGAGGGGTATAAAGTCACTGAGGAGCTAGAAGATAAGACTTATGGAAGTACCTACAAGGCATTCAATCTAGAAATCAATTGGATTTTCTGTCATAAACATGATTTTCTGCAGGAGCCCAGTCTTGATAATTGGCCTTGTTCATGTATGAATATTTTAATATTCATTCAGGCTTTACAGACCATCTTTTGCACGCTTCATTATTGATATATAGGGAAGCTCCATACCCGATCTCGTTGAGAAATGTGTTGTAATTTGAGAGATATGACTGTGTAAAATCCCTTACAGAAATTGTATATACATATATTTTCTGGTTTTACCCATTATGTGGAATTTCCATTAAAAATATATATTTTCTCATTATATGTATATATATATCTATATATATATATATATATATATATATATGTTTAACTATATGTATATGTATATATGTATATATACATGTATATATATATATATATGTACATAGATATATACTTATATATATAGATATATATACTTCCATGTGTCCTTATTTCCATATATGAGCATTCATGTATATATTTTCTCATATAGTTACACTTCCATTGTTATATGACATTTAGCACCTATTTTAGCATTTTGATATATGTATATATCTCTTCGTTGTATATATTATATATATATGATCATTTCCTTGGTTATTTTGTACTAACTCTCATTTTGCAGGAAAATCTAGAAGATGCAGATTCCTTGGATCCATTTCAATTTTCTTTTACTTTATGTTATGCAATGTAACAATCCAATGTAAACCTTGGAATAAGAGTTACTTTTACTGCTTAGATTAGGTCGCATCTCATATAGTTTGATTTCAGTAATATCCTGATTCTATGATGCATATATCTCAAATTTTCAAAATTCACCGTGGATGAACACGAATGGCACGTGCACCAACTCTTAGAGAGTTGATGAACTCGGTGGAGTCCATATTTACGGCCCTAGTCGGAATATGGACGAGACCCAGATCCATCATCTCTCTACCAGTCATATTGAGCCTACACTCTTAGGCTATCTTGAAAATGCACCTCATATTTCCAATGTTTTCAAAATATTGTGAATTAACTCAAATAAACCCTGAATATATTCATGGCCACAGTCAGAATATATGAAGGATTTACTTTGGCTTAATCCACATTTTCCAACAAATTTTTCAGAAAGTTTTTCAAAGTGCATTCATTCATTCAAATCATCTGCATCATTCATTTTTCTCATGATTTTCTCAAAAAGATTTTCACTTCATGGAATCGATTTTCTCAAGAAACTATGATGATATTCGGAGTTGGATTTCCCAAATCAAATGCTTTCCTGTGATTTTCCTTAAAAAGTTATTTTCTTAAGATCCATTTTCAAAAGGAATTTTCATATTTCTCAAGAATCAGAAATCGATTTTCCAACATTTCAAAAGACAAGATTCTCAGGAATTCAATTTCCTAAGTTTTGAATTTCCTTCTCCAATGAATTTTTCCTACAAAATTTTCTATCATTTTCTTGAGAAAATTCTCAAAGTCCGAGTTATCCCAACAAGTGTTTTCCTTTTCAAATATTCATCTTTTCTCAAGAATTTCTACAGTTTTCCTGAGATTCTCATTTTCCTCATGATTTTCCAAGTCTTTCTAAGTCTTTTCAAAATTGTCCTGAGATTCTCATTCTTCTAAGTCTTTATAAACTTTCTCAAGATTTTCCCGAGATTCCCATTTAAACTTTCTCAAGATTCTCATTTCTTCAAGATTTTCCAACTCTTTATAAACTTTCTCGAGATTTCAAACCTTCTTCGTCTGAGTTTTCTTGAGAGATTGATTTCCATCTTTTCCTGAGAAATGCTTTCCAACTCCAAATGTTTTCTAAGCATACATCATATTTTCCAACTTGCATTTTTGCATAGCACATGCCTGAATTCTCTGTGCATTTAGGATAGAACACGATTTCGGTAATTTCGCTAAGTCAAGCATAATTTTCGTCCTTGGTTCGATTACCCCTGTTAAAGGCGGCAGGAACGGTCGAACCTCGTACCGACAGGTCGAGCCCCATCCCATGGATTTTCCCGCAATTTTCAAACGGAGGCGAGTATTTCAAAACAATTTCCAAAATCCGGTCAAGTTTGAATCGCAAAAGCATTTCTTTCTCTCTTCCGCAAGGAAGGGAAGACGGGAAAAATTTTGCGACGATAACAGGTTTGGCGACCGAGATGGGACCTGTCCTTGTCTGACCAAAAAAGTGCTTGACTTAGTTCAATTATTGAAACCGTGTTCACAAAATGTCAGCTCTTTGCTTTTGATATCATGGGAACCTAAGAGCCTAGATTCTGACCTAGCTGACATTGACTGCATATAGATTAGGCATGGTTTGGTAGGACCAGATTGAGGAGATATTTTCATGCTCACATAGACTTAGGTCTAAATACAACTCTCCTCAATTTAGGATCTGAATGCAAACAATGTATGCTTCTTCAAAGATTTTCAAAATCTATCTCTCTAGGATTTAGAGCCATCTATTTCTTGCATGTGATCATTTTTTCAAAACTCCATTACCTATCATTACCCGGTCTTCACGTTGCTGGGCTCTCTTCCAGAACCCTAGTTCGGGACAGAGCCTCACAACTGGGCCACCGATTTGGGTTAACACCCCCCCTACTACGTACCGCGGGCCACAGTCCGAAGTATATCGGTAGGCGCTCAAGGATGTTGGAAAACCTTACCTTAGAACCAGAGTGGAAATTCTATGCCACGTACCTCGGATTTCGATTCGGGTATATCGGCATAACTGAATTGGACAAAGATGATCTGAACTTAGAGTTAGGATTAAGGTCCTACAGCTGTTTTCAAAATGATGCATCTAGAGTCAACTTTTTAGGGAGTGCTGAATGTGCATAAATGTTTATGCAGGATGTGAGTTTGTATGCTACTTTTATTTCTCTCATATTTTTTTCAAAAATATCTTTCCAAATATCCATATTCTCATATTTTCCTTTATTTTCTAAAACCCTGGATGGTTTTTCCCAAATATCCCTTTTCTTCCAAAACTCCAGGTGATTTTTCATTCTCCCTTTCTACTGGATCTCAAATTTCTAGCTGCATTTATCCTGCCTGTGAAATTTTTCAAAATTTCTCATATTTTCCTAAGTCTCATTCTGAGTCTGTCTCTGTTTTCAGTTCGATGGCATTCAGTCAAGTCGATCCTATCTTTCCTGAAGGTCACATCTCCTTCGAGGTGCGACAAGGTCGTCCTGAACATCGAGCCCTTAGCACCGGAACTTTCATTCCTCGGTGGTATTATTCCTGGCTAAAAAGCTTTTCCCGAATGTTCCCGGACCATTTGAGCGAGTGCGGATTAGAACTGGTGTCAGCAGTTGGGAAGCAGACCATTAACGGCAACTTGATCCATGCAATGGCAGAACGATGGAATCCTCGAACATGTACCTTCTGGTTCCCATGGGGAGAGATGACCGTTTTAATGGATGAATTTTCAGAAATCATGGGATTACCAGAACCAGCCGGTCAGCCAAGTGATCCATTAGAACATCAATTCCTGATCAATGTCAAGGGTTTGGACCCCCGAGATTCCTTAGCTCGTATGACAGGCCGCCGATCCTGGCCTTTGATCCAGTTGGAAGGGAATGAATATGTCGATTTGCTCGAGTTGTACCGCCAGTACGGGACCTTCGTCGAAGTCAGCTCGCTATCAAGAACAGCCAGAGAAAGGATTCAGAATGCAATGGTTCTGTGCACCGTAGGATTATCCCTCTTCCCAGATGGACAGAATTACATGGACATCAGAATAATTCAGCTCATGAGAAGATGGGGAAGTAGGCAAACCAATCGCCTTTCTATAGCCATGGCAGCGCTCGCTTTCCTATATCGAGGTCTGACTCGATTCTCACTTGGAGAATCTATCTTAGTTGAAGGATGTATCTATGCACTTCAATCCTGGTTCTTTCAGCATGTTCCAGCCCGAGCAAGCTCTTTCAGATATAATGGTCAAGAGCTCCTTCCAGTGGCACAGTACCGGTCTATGATCAACAACATTCAAGAAGATGATGTAGTCTGGGACTATTTTGATCGGCAATTATCTCCTCCCAGATACACCTATGCTTATGGCAAGAGGTTCAAGTTACTGGGCCCATTCTTCTGCACTTACTACCAACCAGAGAGGTGTGTCCGGCAGTTCTCCCAGAGACAACAGTACGTCGAAGCCCGATTGTTATCAGGTGTTATGGCAGAGTTTGATCTCACTTCCGCGCAATGGTCCGGGGCATATCATTCTGCCCGCTACGGCTAGGATTCCTTTGTCTCTCTTAAAATTTTCCCTGGTCCTAGAGTGTCTGCCGATTATCGTAAATGGTGGCAAATTGTCTGTCCTCCACCTCTTTGTCAAGATCAATAAAATCATGTTTTCTCATTTTAATAAGATTCTCTCTTTTTCTATTATGGCTTGATGACCTCGCCTAGGTAACAAGGCATATTTTCGTTGTTTGTTTCTCGTGCCAAGAATTGACAACACAATTGTCGTGATTCTCGCGACGACTCTGTCCCTAGTAATGGGATATCATCTTCAAATTATCTACCATATTTTTCCATAAATATTTCTTCCAAAAGCCAATTCCTTCATAATCTAATCAGATCTTTGCCCTACAGGAGAGCATCCGCAGCAAAATCTGAGAGCATCCGCAGCATTTGATGGTTCGAACAAGGTCAGGAAAAAGAACCACATCACTTCAACACTCGTCAGCCTCAGAAGAAGAGATGGGCTCCCCCCGATCCGAGAAGAGCCAAGAGCAGCAACAAGAGGATGACGGCATAGACCCTCAAATATATGCCATGTTCCGAAAGATGATGAATAAAATGATGAGTGAACAGGCTGGGACTAGTGCAGAAAAAAATCAATTCAGAGAAAAGTTCCACGAACACAAGAATAAGAAGGCTCCCAAAAAGCAGATTCAGTCAGAAGAAATCTCAGATGAATCCGAATCAACTGAAGACACTGAGGAAGAATATGAGGTGCCTCCGGCATTTCAGAAACGTGGCCGAGAACAAAGGAGGAGCCGCAAAGCAAAGAATCAAATCACAGAAGAACCTCTGCAGTCACAATTCAGGGAAATGGCCCGAGTTGTTAAGGATCTCCAAGCCCGTGACAAGGGCAAGAAAGTCTTTTCCAGTGAGGACTTCTATGACGGCCTCGAAGGGGATGATGATCTCGAAAACCTTCCCCGAAAATTTATCAAGTTCGATGGTTCTGGTGATCCAAAAGCCCATCTCGCCACTTTCTTCGCAGAATGTTCAAGATTCAAGAGAAATAACAGAGCACTGTTCCTGTGTTTCCCTCGCAGCTTGGAAGGAGTTGCAGCTAAATGGTATGCTGAGCATATCAATCCCATCGAGCTCAAGGAGTTCGATAAAGTGGTGAATTTATTTATTGAACGCTTTTTGTTCAATACAGAAGCGCTCCCGACATTAAGTCATCTCTGCAGTCTGAGGCAGAATGAGAATGAAAAAGCACGGGATTTCATTCACAGGTGGAGGTCAGCCTGTAATAAAATGAGAGATCCCATTTCAGAAAGGCACGCCCTGTCCCTAATCCTCAATAACTTTTCGCAGCCGTTAAGAGGATTAATCTCTACTGCACCGTCCCGGACTTTCATTGAATTAACTGAGCGAGCAGAATGGCTCGAGCTAAGCGTAGAGAATGGAGTCTATGAAGGCTTCACTTTTTCCAAGAGTAACCCCCAAGGTGAGCAGAAGAAGAAAACTCACTTCACCTTCTCTGCCAACAACAACAACAATAACAACAATAGCCGAAATCAGTACAAAGGGCAGAAGAAAGATTACTGTTACGGCGCAGGCAATCCCAACAATAAAGGAGATCAGAAAATGAAGCCTGTTCCTCAGTTCAGCAAGCCTTCTCCGCAAGACCAAGGGCCTAAATTGCGTGAAAAAGTTAAACATGAAGGATGGAGTTATGATCGAAAATTCACTCCTCTCGATCAATCACTCGAAGATGTGCTCGAGTATATGTTGTCGAAGGAAATGGTCAAATTACCGAGGTTGGCTGATCCCCCTGTGCCTATGGGGAAATGGAAGGATCAATTCTGCAAGTTCCACAGAACAGTGGGACACAGCACTGAGAATTGTTTCGTTCTCAAGAACATTGTGCAGGATCTTATCGATAAAAATTTATTGGTAGAAGGAGAAGAAGAAGAAAAAATGGACATTCTTAAGCAACCTTTTCCTTCACACACCACAGCAGTAGTATCTGCCCAACCCTTCCTGCCTCACGAACACATCAAGCCATGTTCTGCACAAGATCTTCAAGTACAACATCAGGTGTCAGTGCTTCGACAAGCGACTCCTGATTCTAAGAAGATGGATCTAATCTCAGCATTGGGTAAGATGAAAGTCTCCGAAGCATCGGTAAAGTCAGTCCCCAAGTCAAAGGGACTTCCTGATTTTCTCAATCAAATCATCAAGCCCAAGCCGGGGAATTCAAGTCAGAAGCCTCTGACCGCTTTGTCCAATGTTTCCATTCTTGATTTGGCCAAGAGTTCCTGCAAGCATCAGCAAGTACTGGATGATCTGCTCAGAAAGATCAAAGTTAAGCCCAGTACCACTCCTGAAGACATGGCACAAATTGTGAATTCAGCTATGACTAATGCGCCAATCACTTTCTCGGATGAGGACCTTCCAAAGCCTCATTCCTTTCACAATAATGCTCTTTACATCGTCGTTCGGGTAAGGGGAATGACAGTACCCCATGTACTAGTTGATGGAGGCAGCAGCCTCAACATATGTCCCGAAATGACCGCAAAGGCGCTAGGCATTAAGGAAGAAGAATACATTCCAGATCCTATCACCATCTATGGGTTTGACAACCATGGTCAAACAGCTAAAGGCAAGATATTCCTGGAAGTGTTTATCAATTATTCGGTACATTCCGTGCTTTTTCATGTGGTCAATGTGCCACCCACCTACAATTTGCTGCTCGGAAGGACATGGATTCATAATGCAAATGCAGTACCTTCCACCTTACATCAATGCGTAAAATGGTCAAAAGGTGGAATGATTACAACTGTGCTCGGAGAGGACCCAGAAGAAAGGCTCCCACAGCCTATGATACCTCGACCATCATTTACTGCAGATATTCCTAGCATCAGAGAGAATGAAGAAATCAGTCTCAAAGAAAGTCAGGAGATATTCCAGGCAACATCAGAATTATCCTTGCACACTGTAGCCATGACCCGATGGAAAGGTCCCAAGTTCTTCAAAGTTGGAGGTCGTGTCAGCTACGACACTGTCAAAGATCATCCATTGTTTCCACAATTCATGAAAGCAAGAAAGGGATTTGATTTACTTCTGAAGCATGGTTATCAACCCTTTAAAGGACTGGGCAAAAATGAAGATGGTCGTGTCGAGCCAATGATCCAAAAACATCGTCCCCATAGGGCAGGATTAGGGTTTTCCGGCGGGAGCTCACCAAAGAAGACTGTTTTTGTTAGAGGGACACATTGAGAATCATTGTTGCATTTCCTTTCTATTCCTTTCAAAATAAATGTCTCAATGTCTTTTATCCATTGAAATCAATAAAATGTCAAGTTTCTTTGTCTATCTGGATGCCATCTATCTTCCTTCTCTATCTCCTCATTTTATAACTCAAATGTCGTTTTATGCATAATTCTTTTTTTGATTGTTTGTCGTATGATGGACGATTTTTCCTGAATCCAATTTCTTATCCAAAATTTCAGAAATGTCTTCCCGAACAATCAAGAAACTCGTTATCAATCCAAAGGTTTTCCAGAAATCGGCAGCAATTCACCGAGTCAAAGCAAGCACAGGAGACAGCAAGGTTGCAAAGCAGTTAGATGATTATGCAGAATTTGACCCGTCTCTTCAGGAATTACCAGAATTCACCTCAGTTCAGAAGCAAGATGAACCATCCGCTCTAGTACAAGATCCTACTGAAGATGTCAATATCGGCTCAGAGGAATATCCCAAGATTCTCAAGATCGGTATCAGTCTAAGTCCGGAAGAGAAAGAAAGACTTACAAATTTTCTCAAGCAGCATGAAGAAGTGTTCGCATGGACATATGAAGATATGCCGGGTTTAGATCCCAAACTGGTCGAACATCGACTCGTCTTGAAGCCGGATGCTAAGCCAGTCAAGCAGAAGTTGAGAAAAATGGATCCTAGAATAGAGCAACAAGTCAAAGAAGGACTTGAAGATCTGCTCAAAGCAGGATTTATCCGACCTATTGACTATCCAGATTGGTTAGCCAATATCGTCGTTGTCCCAAAGAAAAGCGACAAAGTCAGGATTTGTATAGACTTCAGAGATCTCAATAAGGCAACTCCGAAAGATGACTATCCACTGCCAAGCATTGATCTTTTGATTGACAGCACAGCAGGACACGCCATGTTCTCCTTCATGGATGGATATTCCGGCTACAACCAGATTAAGTTGGCCGCCCGCGACCAATCTAAAACTTCCTTTACTACGCCTTGGGGCACTTTCTGCTATACGGTTATGCCTTTTGGGCTCAAGAATGCTGGAGCAACATATCAACGGGCAATGGCTGTTATATTTCATGATCAAATGCGCAAAATCATGGATGCGTATGTTGATGATATTCTCGTGAAATCTAAAGAGGGAGAAGATCACCTCGAAGCCCTTGATCAAGTCTTTAAGAGACTCATTCTTTACAAGTTAAGGCTTAACCCGCAAAAGTGTGTCTTTGGAGTCGAATCAGGCAAACTGTTGGGTTTTCTGGTCAGTAAAAAGGGAATTGAAGTTGACCCGGCCAAAGCCAAGGCTATCATTGATATGCCACCCCCGAAAAATCTCAAAGAGTTGCGTAGCCTTCAGGGATGCATGCAATCAATCCGGCGATTTATTTCCAACTTGGCGATGAGATGTGAACCTTTTAACCACTTGCTCAGAAAAGGAGTGAAATTCGAATGGGGACCAGAATGTCAGCAATCGTTCGATAGAATCAAGAAGTATCTTCTCAATCCTCCAATCCTGAAGCCGCCAGAATTGGGAAAACCTCTTCTGTTATACATCTCAGTCAATCAAGTCGCATGTGGCGGATTCTTGGCACAATACAAAGAAGGCAGCCTGATAGAGCACGCCATTTATTATGTGAGTAAGACTTTCATAGACTATGAAAAGAAATACTCTCATATAGAGAAGACCTGCCTAGCTCTGGTATGGATGTGTCAGAAGCTAAGACACTACCTGTTGGCATCAGAAGTCAAAATCTTGTCTAAACTCAATCCTCTCAAATACATCTTGGAGCAACCTTTTCTCAGCGGACGAGTCGCAAAATGGCAAGTCTTACTGATGCAGTATGACTTAGAATATGTCTCGCAGCAATCAATCAAAGGCCAAGCAATTGCAGATCAATTGGCAGATTTTCCTCTAGTAGAAGAGGTGAAAGCCGAAGATGATTTCCCTGATGAGCACATTTGCAATATTCAGCAATTTCCAGTGTGGAATTTATTTTTCGATGGTTCTAAGAATATGGCCGGAATAGGCATCGGAATTTTATTAATCACTCCTGAGAAGGAGATGATTCCATTTTCCCTCAAGTTAGATTTTCAATGCACTCATAATATGGCTGAATATGAAGCCCTAATCCAAGGTCTAAAGATTCTACTAGACTTCAATGTCAAGAGAGTACATGCCTACGGTGACTCATTACTTGTTGTCAATCAAGTTCGAGCCGAATGGCAGGTCAAAGATCAGAAGTTGTTTCCCTATCAAAAGATTGTTTCAGCTCTTGTCAGCAAGTTCGAAGAATTTCAGTTATTCCACATCAAGAGAGATTTTAATCAAGTAGCCGATAGTCTCGCCAGTTTAGGCTCCATTATGGCATTCAAAAATGGAGAATCTTGTCGCTCTTTTGAAATTGGCAGACTTGACCAACCTGCTTTCATTCCAGCGGAACAAGTAAACCAAGCTGAGCAAAGGAAAAAGCCTTGGTATTACAACATCAAAACTTTCATAGAAACTGGCGAATTTCCTCCAGAACTCTCAAAGAAAGAGCAACGAGCAATCCAGCGTATGTCTACTCGATATTTTATTTTGGCCAATGTCCTCTATCGTCGTGGATTCAGTTCAGAGTATTCCAGATGTTTAGACGAAGATGAAGCCAAAGAAGTCGTGCGAGAAGCACACGAAGGCATTTGTGGTGGCCACGTCGGTTACCAAACCCTTGTCAAGCAAATCATCAGAGCAGGTTACTACTGGAAGACTATGCAACAAGACTGTTATCATTATGTGAAGAAGTGTGTGCAATGCCAGATACACGCACCTTCCATCCATGCTCCGGCAACTTATTTACAGTCTGTTGTCTCTCCATGGCCATTTTCTATGTGGGCCTTCGATGTCGTAGGTCCCATCACTCCTTCAGCTTCAAATGGCCATAAATATTTCCTTGCTGCAACAGAATATTTCACCAAGTGGGTAGAAGCTATCACTCTTCGCACAGTAGAAGGCCGACACGTGGTCTCTTTTATTCACAAGAACATCCTTTGCCGTTTCGGCATCCCACATGACATTGTGTCAGACAATGGCAGTCATTTCAAGAATGAAAAGATGAAAACATTCTGCTCAAAATTCAAGATCTATCACCATTTTTCCGCTCCATATTATCCTCAAGGGAATGGTCAGGCAGAGGCCACCAACAAGATTTTAATTCGTATTTTGGAGCGAACTGTGGAAACAGGCCGTGACTGGCATGAGAAAATCCATGACGCACTATGGGCCTATCGGACCACCATTCGTACACCAACGAATGCTACCCCATCAGAGCTGGTCTATGGAACAGAAGTAGTGTTGCCGCTACACGTTCAAAAGCCCGCTTTGAAATTTGCATCGCTTCTGCAATTACCCCTTGATCAATACCAGCAGCAGCGACTGGTACAGTTAGACTTACTCGACGAGAGAAGGTTAAAAGCAGCAGAGCATGCTCAATCTTATCGCCAGAGAGTAGCCAGGCAATATGCGAAGTCGGTCATCGAAAGAAGATTCAAAGTCAATGAGTTAGTGCTTCGATCCACAGCTTATCTCAAGCATCATCCTGGCGGTAAATGGTCGCCAAATTGGGAAGGCCCATATGTCGTCAAAGAAGCATTACCCCGCAACTCATATCGGCTCATCAACGCCGATGGAGTAGAATTGCCAGATCCTATTAATGCTCGACACTTGAAAAAGTTTTATACTTGAAACATTTATTCTCCTCTTGTAATCCTTCCTGTTTCCTTCAAATAATGATCCAACTTTCTTTCCCAGTTACACTGGGGCATTTTAAAATTTTGTTCTATATGCAGGCAGGATAAACAAATTCCTCATTTCATGCACATGTGCATTCATAGGCATCAATTCATATTCATTTGCATTCAACTGCATGAACAACAATCCAGTCAGTATTGGGATTTCAACAAACAGTCCCATCACAATTCCTAACGATTCAAAATCAAAAGGTCATCACCAATACTGAACCAAAAACCCAGCGCTCGGACTGGTATTATTCCAAAATCCAGTACTCAAACTGGCACATTTTCAAAATCCCAATTTTTCAGAAAACCGAGTTCCGACTCGGGTTTTATTTCAAATCATTTTCATTGGTTGATCCGGGCTCCGACTCGTGATCTTTGTATTTCATTCGAGCTTTGACTCGAATTCATTATTCTCATTTGTTTATCCAAGTTATTTCGATCATCAGAGTCTGTCAGTTGCTCAAAATTCGATGTTTTGCCCTCTAAATTCCAATTTAAATATTCAAATCAGGCAATTCTCCAATTTCGACCTCTGGGTCACCCAATTTCCAATTCTCAATTTCAATTACCAATCTCAATTTCGACCTTCGGGTCTATCAATTTCCAATTTTCGACCTTCGGGTCAATCAATTTCCAATTTTCGACCTTCGGGTCAATCAATTTCCAAATTTCGACCTTCGGGTCAATCAATTTCCAATCTTTGACCTTCATTTCCAAATTTCGACCTTCGGGTCACACAATTTCGACTTTTAGGTCACTCAATTCTCAATTTCGACCTTCAGGTCACATAATTTTGACCTTTCGGTCAACCAATTCTCAATTTCGACCTTTGTGGTCAAATCAATTCTCAATTTCGACCGTCAGGTCATCCAATTTCGACCTTCGGGTCATTCAATTTTCAACAACCAATTTTCCAATTTCCAATTTCGACCTTTGGGTCAATCAATCTCAATATCCAATTTCAATCATTTTCTCTTGCGAGAGACCCTTTTTAGGGAGAGTTCGAGGGAGCTCGTTCTTTTCGCATGCTATCCAATTCGTTCACTTAGCCCTTTTTCAGGGAGAGTTTGAAGGGACTCGCGTCTTTGTGAACCGTTTGCAAAACAATTTCCAATTTCACACGAGAAACCCTTTTTAAGGGAGAGGCTCGACGGAGACTCGCTTTTCTTGTGACCCCCCAATTTCATACTAGGCCATTTTCGTCATGAAAGACCCTCTTTGCAGGGAGAGTATGAAGGGACTCATTTCTTTCATGACCCAATTTTCAGACCTCACCATTATCGGCCCCCTTTCCATAAGAGAAGCCTAATATTAGGGAGCTTTGACAAAAGCTTAATTTCTCTTCGAAAGTCCGTTTTGCAAACACCTCCTCTTCAGGGAAGAGAGGAGTATTTCCCATTTCCCATTCAGGTAAGGGCTAAGCCTGAGTCTCTCTTTTTGGGAAAAAAGAGAGGAGAATTTTCGTCACGGATGTATTGAGCCGGATTTCAAATACTCACTTTCACCAAGGATTTCAAGAAAATTTTGTCAATTTGTCAATCAAATTATTTGTTGATTTCAGAATCTTTATTGCACAAATCTTTATCTCAATCTACCTTCAGCATTACTTCTAAAAAAAAGTGAAGCTTTTGCGAAAAGGGATTCAAACTTCAAATTCTTTCTATCGGCCAGCCAAAAGGATGAAGGATAAATCCTCGATATGGCCAGCAAAGAAAATTCAATGTTTTGCAAAGCCATGGATGATCGATATTGATCGCAGTCAATGGCGCATCTTTAAAGGCTATTCTTGTAAAGACGAGGCAGTTGAAATATCCTGAGTGCTAAAAAAGAGAGCATTTACCCAAGCCTTGTCTCCTCAGAATCATCTAAGCTGCAATTAAGTATCCGCAAAAGGGATCTCTCACCTGTCGTCAAGATGAAGGCGAATTAGGCGAGTAGACCCCCGGGGCCAAAGAAGATTCGAAACATCTCCAAGATGACGGAGTTTGTGACGGATCCTTCCAGGGAAGGTCCAAAGCACTGTCAAGATGAAGGCAGATGCGATGAACCTCTCGACAATCCCTAAAAGATATTTAATTTCAGCTATCATCCAAAGATCTCTAGCCAAGAAGCCAATATCGTCAAAGAAGGATCGAAACATCTCCAAGATGAAGGAGCTTGTGACGTACCTTCCCAAAAGAGAGAAAGAGAGGAAAAAGAAAGAGAGAGAAAGTAAGAACATCTCCAAAATGAAGGAGAATGTAGCCAAAACCCAAAAGAGCCCAAAAGAGTGCAGAAAGATTATCATGAGAGAAGCCCTCAGGATATCAAACTGCCAAGTCTATCAAAAATCCTTTTTAAATTTGTGAAATTCTACTATCAATACTCTTTCATCAACTGCTTTCATAATATCAAATTCTCTTTCCTGTTCATATCAAGGAAATTGATAACTTCCTTGAAGAAGGTCAATTGCAAGCAATTTGGATTTACAATCTCGATTCTACGAAGTGAACCTTGTTTGGAGGTAATACTTTGGGTAGAAAAGAAAGAATATCTTTGCAACAATGTGCAACATTTTCAAAAAATTTCGAATCAACAGCAAAATTTCCAACATTTTGACAATATTTTCTAGTCATCCTGACGTGAAGCGAGAGCTTGATGTTCGTTTTCGATGCATCCTGACACCAATTTTAATCCCTCTGAAGGACTTGATTCCTTCCCTTCTTTGAGAGCATGAACTCTCAGATTGCACACTTCCCTGTGTCCCCACTGTCCCATCATAGACAGTCCCATTTCGGTTCGAGGTCGAACCAACAATCATTTGTCGCAAAAGGTAATTTCAAAAGCTATTTAGTCTCAGCAAAGAGACGCCCAAGATCAACCCCTTTTCCAAGCTTTAGGGACCCCATTTTCCTTTCTTTTGCAAAACCCCTGTTGGATTTATTGTGCAAAATCTGAAGGTTCCATCATACCAATCCATTTTCCGCCCGATCAGGATAAGGGTATAAACCTGAGCCTCCTTCAATGAGGTATTCCATTTTTCCACCCGATCAGGATAAGGGTATAAACCTGAGCCTCATTCAAGGAGGTATTCCATTTTCTGCCCGATCAGGTTAAGGGTACAAACCTGAATCTCATTTTAATGAGATAATTTCATTCCCCCCAATCAGGTCAAGGGTCAAAACCTGAGCTTCGTTCCATGCGAGGTATTTCTGTCCCATCCAGGTTAAGGGTAAAAACCTGAACTTCGCTCTCTCAGAGCAAATCTATTTTCTCTTTATTCTCCATTTCATATCTATCATTTTCCTCGGGCTTAATTTCATCATACCCAGTCAGATCCTTCTAACTGGGGCATTTTTTTTATATATAGCCCAAATTTGGTGTGTTTTCTTTGCCACTAAGCTCGACCCTAAGCCGGCTTAGTAGCAAAGAGGGGCATCTGTAAACACCCCAAATTTTCACTCACTTTCTTGACATTGCCCTCAATCGGCACATTTCAGTTCTCCAGAAGCAATAAAGGGCAAAATGGTCATTTTCCAAGATGGAACCTTGCAGAAAGTCCTAAATTTTACTCTTGAGACTCAAAATTTCCATATTTAGGTTCAGAGACATCTTCAAATTGCAAAAATTCAAAATCTTGTTTTATGGACAAAAAGCTAAAATTTCCAAGTCCGAGCTCAGAGTGACATTTCATAGAACATGTCTTTGCATAGCATTGCGTCATTTCACTGCACAGCATGTCATTTTGAGATCCAGAACTCCTGATTTTCAAAATTGTCAATCCAGATTTGATTTTTAAACTTTTTCAAATTGAATTTTAAAACCCTGGGTTTTCAAAATTGCCAATCTTTCCCATTTTACCCCCAGGACTTTGAATTACAAATTTTTTTTTTCTTTCAAGAAAAACAATCTGGATATTTGGATATTAATTTTAAAGATTTTATCTCAAAACTTTTTGCAAAAAGATTTTAAATCTCCTTACAAAAATTTTTACATTTATTTTATCTATATTTTTTGTCCTGAAAAAAACCAATTTTTCCAAATTCTTGAAAATAAATAATGTTTTATCTCGAGCGGGACCCACCCGAACTTCCTTTTGCAATTTTTTTTTTTTCTCAATATTTATTTATTTATATTTTAGTTAGTGGGCCCACACACATGGGGCACCCTATTTTAAAAGAAAGGATTTTATAAAACAAAATAAAGCTTTAAAGCTTTATTTTCAACAAAAAAATATTTTTTTTTTAAGATGGCTGAGGTGGCATCTCCCATTTATTATTATCATTAAATTTTTTTTTTTTTTTTTTTTTTATGATATCACTATTCATTTTTTAGAAACAGTTTTAAAGAAAAAAAAAATCATAGCCAAACTTGCCTAAAATGCTTAGTTATCTAAGACTTAGGTCAATAAACCCAAAGTGATTTTAAAAAAAAAAACCTAAGATTTTGCCCAGACCCTAAAACGGCGAGTTTTCAAAGTTCAGTTACAAAAATTTCAAAAGTTTTCAAAAAAAAAAAAAAAAATTTAATAATTTTTGTAACGGAAGGGAGAGCTGCGTTTTTCTTGTGAGAAGGAAAAGTTTTAAAAGGGGGAACAGGGCATTCACGAAGAGGGAGGGATTTGAATCGAAGATTTTCGGTTTTGCAGGGAGCTCAAAGGGGAAAGGGGAGAAGCGTTTTCACCGGCTTCAGCCCCAGCCATTTGAGGGAGGAGAGCCATCTTCAGCAGGAGGCCCAGGTCACGTCTTCATCGACCTTCAGAAGATTTCCTTCAAGCCATCCTCAGTCGCAGCCCAGCCAAGTCTTGATCTCCTTCAGACCAGCCGCAGGGTACCTCCAGCAGCTGTCTCTGCATCGGCTTCAGCACACCAGCTGAAATTTCAAAGGGGCTGCCGCCATCCAAGGTTTTCCCCACTCACCTCAGTCCAGCAATAGAAACAACAGCCAATCCAGCAGGGGATCTACAAGTTGGGGGAAGTCATAAGGCTTTAAGCCATTTCCTTTCTGCCAAAGAGAAGAGGAGGATCTGCCAATTCTGCTCCCACTGGAATCCCTCTGCATCCATTTACAAGTTACAGATTCAGCTAACATAAGAGATCACTAGGTAATGTGATTCAACGTTGATTTGCACCTTTTGTCTATATTTTATTAAATCAGACGTTATTGTCAATTGTGAACAGGGATGACTATGCTGTGAATATGCGTGAGTTTTAGCATGAGGAATAGGTTCAAAGTAAATGTTTTGGAGAATCAAAACTAATTGGATGAGAGGTTAGTCCTTTTCATGGACTGAATCTCTCATTCCAACGTCACACATTATCAGAATATATTATCTCTGTAATGGTTATCAGTATAAATTTTTTTTTTTCTTTTCTTTTTTTTCTTTTTCTTTATTTGTTGAATCTATACTTAACTCATAATTCCAGAATACGTTGCTCTGTTTGAGGATGTTCTCTGAGAATCTCTAAAATATCCAACTAATGTTGCCAATTGCCATTTTGTTCTTGCTTCAGCTACAGTCTCTCTCTCTCACATACACACACACAATCATGTACTGCTAGGTATGCTAGGTTTGCTGATAGTGTTGAGGGGGATTTCACGTCTGGTTCACCAAAAGAAAAAAAAAACAGAGGCAGCATTGTTTTGGGTGTTCCATGGACAATAACTTTTATGTAATTGGTGGTATGAATGAAGCTGGTGTTTTATTTTATTTATTTATTTTTCTGGTATATTTTATTAGTTAAGTTAAATGCTGAAGCTACAGCAGTGATGCCTAAGATATTGCAGATTAGTATGGTTGTTTGCAGATGACGTCAGTTTATTTAAGCATATAAAAGCTGCATCCAGGGTATCGATCATCTGCTGGTTGGTGTTTTGTATCATAAAAAAAAAAAAAATGGGTTTTCCAGAATGGTTTCTTTTATTTTGTGTTCCCATTTATAAAAGTTTTGAATTTCAAAGACCAAGCAAGGGATGGGTATTCAGTCACTAATATCACCTGTGTGAATAGTCAATTAAAAGATCTGTAAGGTATCACCCATCTGGGGGCTGTGCCGAATTGAAGTGGTAGAGGGGTATAAAGTCACTGAGGAGCTAGAAGATAAGACTTATGGAAGTACCTACAAGGCATTCAATCTAGAAATCAATTGGATTTTCTGTCATAAACATGATTTTCTGCAGGAGCCCAGTCTTGATAATTGGCCTTGTTCATGTATGAATATTTTAATATTCATTCAGGCTTTACAGACCATCTTTTGCACGCTTCATTATTGATATATAGGGAAGCTCCATACCCGATCTCGTTGAGAAATGTGTTGTAATTTGAGAGATATGACTGTGTAAAATCCCTTACAGAAATTGTATATACATATATTTTCTGGTTTTACCCATTATGTGGAATTTCCATTAAAAATATATATTTTCTCATTATATGTATATATATATCTATATATATATATATATATATATATATATATATATATATGTTTAACTATATGTATATGTATATATGTATATATACATGTATATATATATATATATGTACATAGATATATACTTATATATATAGATATATATACTTCCATGTGTCCTTATTTCCATATATGAGCATTCATGTATATATTTTCTCATATAGTTACACTTCCATTGTTATATGACATTTAGCACCTATTTTAGCATTTTGATATATGTATATATCTCTTCGTTGTATATATTATATATATATGATCATTTCCTTGGTTATTTTGTACTAACTCTCATTTTGCAGGAAAATCTAGAAGATGCAGATTCCTTGGATCCATTTCAATTTTCTTTTACTTTATGTTATGCAATGTAACAATCCAATGTAAACCTTGGAATAAGAGTTACTTTTACTGCTTAGATTAGGTCGCATCTCATATAGTTTGATTTCAGTAATATCCTGATTCTATGATGCATATATCTCAAATTTTCAAAATTCACCGTGGATGAACACGAATGGCACGTGCACCAACTCTTAGAGAGTTGATGAACTCGGTGGAGTCCATATTTACGGCCCTAGTCGGAATATGGACGAGACCCAGATCCATCATCTCTCTACCAGTCATATTGAGCCTACACTCTTAGGCTATCTTGAAAATGCACCTCATATTTCCAATGTTTTCAAAATATTGTGAATTAACTCAAATAAACCCTGAATATATTCATGGCCACAGTCAGAATATATGAAGGATTTACTTTGGCTTAATCCACATTTTCCAACAAATTTTTCAGAAAGTTTTTCAAAGTGCATTCATTCATTCAAATCATCTGCATCATTCATTTTTCTCATGATTTTCTCAAAAAGATTTTCACTTCATGGAATCGATTTTCTCAAGAAACTATGATGATATTCGGAGTTGGATTTCCCAAATCAAATGCTTTCCTGTGATTTTCCTTAAAAAGTTATTTTCTTAAGATCCATTTTCAAAAGGAATTTTCATATTTCTCAAGAATCAGAAATCGATTTTCCAACATTTCAAAAGACAAGATTCTCAGGAATTCAATTTCCTAAGTTTTGAATTTCCTTCTCCAATGAATTTTTCCTACAAAATTTTCTATCATTTTCTTGAGAAAATTCTCAAAGTCCGAGTTATCCCAACAAGTGTTTTCCTTTTCAAATATTCATCTTTTCTCAAGAATTTCTACAGTTTTCCTGAGATTCTCATTTTCCTCATGATTTTCCAAGTCTTTCTAAGTCTTTTCAAAATTGTCCTGAGATTCTCATTCTTCTAAGTCTTTATAAACTTTCTCAAGATTTTCCCGAGATTCCCATTTAAACTTTCTCAAGATTCTCATTTCTTCAAGATTTTCCAACTCTTTATAAACTTTCTCGAGATTTCAAACCTTCTTCGTCTGAGTTTTCTTGAGAGATTGATTTCCATCTTTTCCTGAGAAATGCTTTCCAACTCCAAATGTTTTCTAAGCATACATCATATTTTCCAACTTGCATTTTTGCATAGCACATGCCTGAATTCTCTGTGCATTTAGGATAGAACACGATTTCGGTAATTTCGCTAAGTCAAGCATAATTTTCGTCCTTGGTTCGATTACCCCTGTTAAAGGCGGCAGGAACGGTCGAACCTCGTACCGACAGGTCGAGCCCCATCCCATGGATTTTCCCGCAATTTTCAAACGGAGGCGAGTATTTCAAAACAATTTCCAAAATCCGGTCAAGTTTGAATCGCAAAAGCATTTCTTTCTCTCTTCCGCAAGGAAGGGAAGACGGGAAAAATTTTTCGACGATAACAGACGTACCCTTCCAAAAAAATAAAGAGAGAAAAAGTCAGGACATCTCCAAAATAAAGGATGATGTAATTCTTAAAAAATCCAAGAGAGCTCTAATCTGCTAAAAAGAGAGTGCAGAAAGATCATCATGAGAAAAGAATCCCAGGATATCAGACTGCCAAATCTATCAAGAATCTTCTTTAATTTTGTGAAATTCTTTTATCAATATTCTTTCACCAATAGCTCTCGCAATATCAAGAATATTTTCTTTTTCCTCCATATCAAGGAAATTGATAGCTTCCTTGAAAGAAAGTCAATCGCAAGCAATTTGAATTCGAATCTTGATTCTACGGAGTTAAGCCCAGTCGGAGGTAATACTTCAGGTAGAAAAGAGGGAATATTTTTCATATATATGTGCTTATCATTCTTGAATTAACTACAATTTTTTATCTTATTGGTAATCTTTTCAAGTTATCCTGACATGAAGTGAGAATCTGATGTTTATTTTGATGTATCCAGGCGTTGTTGTTATCCCTTTTAGGATCAGATGATGGGAGTTGTCCAAGATCCTTCCCTTCTTGTTTTAATCTGAGTGCCTGGGCTCTTAGATTCGCACACTTCCCTGTGCTCCCCACTGTCCCACCATAGACAGTTCCCGTTCAGGTTAAGGGTTAAACCTGAATTTTTTTGCAAAAAGGTCATCTGTCTTAAAAGCCATTCAGTCTCAGCGATGAGACATCCAAGATCAATCCCTTTTCAAGCTTTAGGGAACCCCCTTTCTTTCTTTTGCAAACCCCTCTCGGATTTATTGTGCAAAATTCGAAGGTCCCATCATGGTTTCTTCATTCGAGGACTCCGTATATCGTCCCCTTTCAGGTTAAGGGTTAAGCCTGAGCCTCGTTTTTCCACGAGGTATTGTCCCCTTTCAGGTTAAGGGTTAAGCCTGAGCCTCGTTTTTCCACGAGGTATCGTCCCCTTTCAGGTTAAGGGTTAAGCCTGAGCCTCGTTTTTCCACGAGGTATCGTCTCCTTTCAGGTTAAGGGTTAAGCCTGAGCCTCGTTTTTTCATGAGGTATCGTCCCCTTTCAGGTTAAGGGTTAATCCTGAGCCTCGTTTTTCCACGAGGTATCGTCCCCTTTCAGGTCAAGGGGTTAAACCTGAGCCTCATTCTGATGAGGTATTTCATTTGTCGTCCCATCCAGGTTAAGGGCTAAGCCTGAGCCTCATTTCGATGAGGTGAATCTTCTTCTTTATTCTTTATGCTATATCTACCACCATCATTTGAACTAATTCTTTTATACCCAGTCAAATTTATCTAACTGGGGCATTTTTATAGTCTGAATTTGGTGTGTTTTTCTTTGCCACTAAGCTCGGCTTACAACCGGCTTAGTAGCAAAGATGGGCATCTGTAAGCACCCCAAATTTTCACCCTTATCCAGTGCTTACATTTCATGTGTCATTGCTTATCATTGCATGAATTCAGCATATCATTGCATTGCATAGCATAGCATTGCATGTCATTACATCTCATCTTCGAGATCCAACACTCCTGTTTTCAAAATATTCAATCCAGATTTGAGTTTTAAAACTTTTCTTTCAAAATTCAATTTTAAAACCTGGGTTTTTAATCAACATTATGTCATTTGCCAACCCCCAGGACCTTATATTTTGAAGTATTTTCTCAGAAAACAATCTGGATTCATTTCAAACTCAATTTCAATTGATTTCAATTCTCAGATGAGACCCATTTAGGTGGCGTCGCTTCTAGATTCCTTCATTTATCAAAAATCTCAAAAATTTTAGAGTCCTAATTGGATCAAGACTCTTTTTCCAGAGTCCTAGTCGGATCAAAACTCTACTTTTCACTACCTTTTTATCTGTCTTTGAAGAAAACCTTTTAAAATCTTCTGTTTTGGCCAAAATCCCAGAGTCCTGGTTGGATCAGGACTCTTCTTCAAGAGTCCAGTCAGATCAGGACTCTTCTTCAGAGTTTTAATCGGATTAGAACTCTAATCTTTCACAACCATTTTCAATCAAATCTTTCAAAATCTTTCAAAATGAGTCAGAAACTCAGAGTTTTAGTCAAAACAGGACTCTGTTCAGAAAGTTCTAGTTGGATCAGGACTCCGATCCTGATTTCAAATTTTGAAAGAATCTTTCAAAAAAATCTTTTCATCTATCAAAATTGTTGCGCTTTTATCAAAGAATTTTAAAATTCTGAGGTTTTATCTCAGAGTCCTGATCAAATCAAGACTCTACCCCAGAGTCCTGATCGAAGTAGGATTCTATCCAAAATTGATTTTCTCACTTCATTTTCTCTGGTTTTCAAAAGCTTTGCTTAAATTCCATCACTTACTTATCAGAAAATCCAACAATATAAGAGTCCTAGTTCAATCAGGACTCTGTTCTCAGAGTCTCAGTTGAATCAGAACTCTAGTTTATTCCAATATTTGTTATTATTTTAACTGTTTTCACAAGTTCTTTTAACTTTTTTTTTTTAGAAAATACAAAAAAAAAATCTAGAGTTTTAATCCGATCAGGACTCTGTCCCGGAGTCCTAGTCCAGTCAGAAGTCTGTTTTGAAGTCTGTTTTTATTCCATTTTCATTTATTTCCATTTTTTTTCAAAAATTAGGTCATTTTGCAGAGTCCAGTTAGTTCAGGACTCTATTTCAGAGTTCTGATCGAGTTAGGAGTCTAACCCTGACTGTGTTTTTTGACTCATTTCACCATTTTCTGATAAAATCTTTCAAAAACCTTTCATTTGGCTTTTTAAAATCTAAAATCTCAGAGTCCTGAGAGTTCAGGACTCTAACTCGGAGTTCCACTTCGCTTGAGACCCTATTTTCAAAGATTCTGAATTTCAATTATTGATTTTAACCCCTTTTCAAAGTTATTTTTAGTGTTTATTTCAAATTTCTCAAAACCTGATGTGGGCCCACTCAGTCGGCGCCACATCCAGAGGAGTTCTAACCCAGTTGGAACTCTATGTCATTTCAAAACTTTTAATTTCAAGCTTACTTTTGAAAATCTTTTGAAAACTTTCTCAATTTCAAGTTTTAAAATCATTTTTTTTTGAAAAACTCAAGTAGGGCCCACTCGGGGTGGTGCCATATTCGAGTAAGTCAGGGCTAGACTAGGGTTAGTCAGTGTCTTGGTTAGTGTTAGAGGTTTATAAGGGTCAAAAGTTATTTTAAAAACTCATTTTGAAGTTTGGATTTTAAAACTAGTGTTTTTAAAGGTTTTTAAAGAACTTTAAAAACCCAAATGTATAAAATGCCAAGTGGCATCACATTTGGGGATTTTTTAGGATTAGCTAGGGGTTAATTAGGCATTATTTAGGATAATTTAGGCTAGGGGTATATAGGTCATTTCACCCCAAAATCGCCCCCCCCCTTTAGAAGTCCAAAAATTTCAAAATTGCTAATTTTCAAAACCTATAAAGTTTCTATAAATTGAGACCCATAGGGGGGCGATTTTTCCAGCCACCTTTAGAGCAAGTCTTGGAGCTTCTCTCTCCTCTCCAGCCCTTCCTCCATTGTTGCAACTCCAAGGTGAGAAATTTTATTAATTTCTTTAGTTTTATTTAATATTTTTCATGATTTAATGCTAGTTTAACCATTGGTACCATCTATTTCATGGATTCAACCATGATTCAACCTCAAGAACCATCAAGAACGGTACAATAAGATTATCTAACACTGTTTTTAGTGTTTTCCAGGGATTCTAATCCATTAGAATTGATTTTAGCACTATTCTTTTTATTATTAACCAATAAAACATGTGATTTACCCTTTTTATGGGTTAAATCCATGTCTTTAAAGGTAAAATCAAATTCCAGTCATTGATTCCTTGATTTTATTTTATTTATTTATGTTTATTTTACGTTTTCCAGTATAGAAATAATTTTTATTTACTGTTTTATGGTTTGTTTTATTGTTTTTCATTAGTTAAGGCATGATTTCTTAAGTTTCTTAGATTTCTGTGTGTTTTTTTTATTTTAGAACAGTAAAAAGCATGCTGTTTCGGATTGAAATATTCGTTGTTTATTCCTGATTTTTTTATATGTGATGCATGCATATCTAAAGGAACTACTGTAAAAAAATCAGAGGTTTTGGACCTCAGGAACCTTGTCAGAAAAATTAGACATCAAATCGGGTTTTTAAAACTTTAAATCGTTGTTAAAATCAAGAAGGTAACTTGCTGTTATGATATGTTTCTCATCTTATATTTGATTTTAGATCTGTAAAGTGACATGGATTCATATTGATTAGATCTAGCTACTGTGAAATTTTCAGAATTTTTTATTACTGTTTAGTATTTTTTCTCTGTCAGAAACTCAGATTTTCAATTTAAAACTCGTTAGGGTTTTCCAAAACCCTAATCAGACTTGTGTTGTTTATAAATCCCAAACCACAGATCCGATTCATGATCTGTAAAACGTGAGTATTGTTATTTTTCTGTCAAATGGTCACTATTAAAATCTTAGATATTTTGAATGAGTTATGCTATTTATCCTGAAATTTTCAATTGAAAGTATCAGTCAGGACCAAAGTTAAAATCAATATATTCAAGTCCGGATTGTCGGATGGGTATCTCCCTGGTTTTAAAAGCTTTTTCATATCTGTAAATAGTTTTCCTGTCTATTTGTTCTCTGTAAAATTTCATAAATTTCCATGGAGGTTTGACCCCTGGTTTGGGTCTTGGACTGGTTGGTGAGCTAGGTCAAAAATAGCATATTTTTAGGATTTAATGCAATTTTCGGATTAATTTAATGCCAAAAAAATATTTTTATAATTCTAATTTGATATTAGGGTTATAACAAGTGCAGGTACCAATTTTGAGGATTTTTAGAATCTGTTTGATGCTTGAATGGTTTGAATTGCAAAACAGGGCACCCGAAGAATTCTAAAACACTGCAAAAATCACAAAATTTGTGATATTCTTGGATTTTCATGCATAAGCATATATTTTTAGGGTTTAATCATATTCATAATCATATTAGGATGCTTTAAGTTTAATTTGATGCTCATTTGATTTCATTTAGTGCATAAAACCTAAGTTTTTACCAAAATATTTTCTAAAAACCCTGATTTCAAGGCCATAGTCCTGCTATCGGGGGCAATTTGGTCATTTGACCTAAATTTCGAAATCCCTAACCCTAATTTTCATATTTTTAATCATGTCATAACATATTTAGTTTGATTTATTTGCATTTGAATTTCAAAACTTGCATTTTACCAAATATCTTTCTGAAAACCCTAATTTCAAGGCCATAGTCTTGTTATTAGGGATATTTTGGTCATTTTGACCCAAATTTCAAAATTTCATATCTTATCTTCCTTATTTATTCAATTTTATTTCATACTTTATCATTTTGATTTAATGGAATCATGGCAAAAAGGCTTATATCTAGCAAAATCCAGCAATTTCCTAATATTGTTGGATAAATCTAGAAAAGCCAACATATCATCACTAACAAAGTTTTCTAGTTTTGCAGGTACATTGAAGACTTTATTTTTCATGTATTTAAATTTCAATAGTGATGTAAACTAAATTAAACTTTGGAATAAGAATTTACATTTTCTGCTTAGCTTAGGCAGCATTGCATATAGTTTATTTTTTTAAATAATGTTAATGTGTGATGGATGATGATTCATGCATATTCAAACTCACTATGATCTACACGAATGGCACATACACTAGCTTTTATGAAGTTTATAAACTTGGTGGAATTCGTATTTATGGCCATAGTCAGAATATGAAGGATATCTAGATTTATGATCTTCACATTAGCCACATTCAGCCTACACTCTTAAGCTAATTTCAAAATGCACTGCATTTCTCAAAAATACAAAGAGTTTTTCCCAATTCCTCAAAATCATATTCATTCATTTCATGAATTTTCCAATTCCAATTCTAATTCAAATTCCAAGTCAAAGGAATCAAATTCTTCAAAATTTCCTAAGTCTTATTCAAAATCGATTTTCTCAAAATATTGATTTGCCAATGATATTTCAAGTATTTCCCAACTTCCAAATTCGATTTTCTAAGTTATATTTTCAATTTCAAAGTTTGAATTCAAAGAAATCAAGTTTTTCAAAGTTATTTCATATTTCTCAAAATCGATTTTCACAAAAATCTCTTGAATACTTCAGAAATCGATTTTCACTTTCTCAAATACAGTATCTCAATCATGATTCATGATTTCAAAAGGGTTTATTTTCCAAATATTTTCCAATCTTGAAGCAAACATCATGTTTTCAAATATGCATTTTTAGAAATTCATAGCACATGCCTGATTCTTTGTGCATTTAGGAATTAGAATATGGTTTAGACAAGTTGAACAAAGCAAAGCATTTGATTGATCCTTGGTTCAATTACCCCTGGTAAAGGCGCCAGGAACGGTTGAATCTCGTACCGACAGGCGAGTCCGATTCTTCGGAATAATCCCGCATTTTAAAAATGGAGGCGAGTTATTTTCAAAATCTTTTTCAAAGGTCAGTTTGATTTGCAAAAGTAAAATTTTGCGATGATAACAAGGGACTTCCTGATTTTCTTAATCAAATCATCAAGCCCAAGCCGGAGAACTCAAGTCAGAAGCCTCTGACCGCTCTGTCCAATGTTTTCATTCTTGACTTGGCCAAAAGTTCCTGCAAGCATCAACAAGTACTAGATGATCTGCTCAGAAAGATCAAAGTTAAGCCCAGTACCACTCCTGAAGACATGGCACAAATTGTGAACTCAGCCATGACCAATGCGCCGATCACTTTCTCGGATGAGGACCTTCCAAAGCCTCATTCCTTTCACAATAATGCTCTTTACATCGTCGTTCAGGTAAGGGGAATGACAGTACCCCATGTGCTAGTAGATGGAGGCAGTAGCCTCAATATATGTCTCGAAATAACTGCAAAGGCGCTAGGCACTAAGGAAGAAGAATACATTCCAGACCCTATCACCATCTATGGGTTTGACAACCATGGTCAGACGGCAAAAGGCAAGATATTCCTGAAAGTATTCATTAATTATTCGGTACATTCAGTGCTTTTTCATGTGGTCAATGTGCCACCCACCTACAATTTGTTGCTCAGAAGGACGTGGATTCATAATGCAAATGCAGTACCTTCCACCTTACATCAATGCGTAAAATGGTCCAAAGGTGGAATGATTACAATAGTGCTCGGAGAGGACCCGGAAGAAAGGCTCCCACAGCCTATGATCCCTCGACCATCATTCACTGCAGATATTCCTAGCATCAGAGAGAATGAAGTGATCAGTCTCAAAGAAAGTCGGGAAATACTTCAGGCAACATCAGAATTATCCCTGCATACTGTAGCCATGACCTGATGGAGAGGTCCCAAGTTCTTCAAGATTGGAGGTCGTGTCAGCTACGACACTGTCAAAGATCATCCATTGTTTCCACAATTCATGAAAGCAAGAAAGGGATTTGATTTACTTCTGAAGCATGGTTATCAACCCTTTAAAGGACTGGGTAAAAATGAAGATGGTCATGTCGAGCCAATAATCCAAAAACATCGTCCCCATAGGGCAGGATTAGGGTTTGCTGGCGGGAGCTCACCAAAGAAAACTGTTTTTGTTAAAGGGGCACATTGAGAATCGTTGTTGCATTTTCTTTCTATTTCTTTCAAAATAAATGTCTCAATGTCTTTTATCAAAGTCAAATCAATAAAATGTCAAGTTTCTTTGTCTATCTGGATGCCATCTGTCTCTTTTATCTCTATATCCTCATTTTATAATTCAAATGTCATTTTATGCATAATTTTTTTTTAAATGATTGTTTGTCATATGATGGACGATTTTTCCTAAATCCAATTTATTATCCAAAATTTCAGAAATGTCTTCCCAAACAATCAAGAAACTCGTTATCAATCCAAAGGCTTTCCAGAAATCGGCAGCAATTCACCGAGTCAAAGCAAGCACAGGAGATAGCAAGGTTGCAGAACAGTTAGATGATTATGCAGAATTTGATCCGTCTCTTCAAGAATTACCAGAGTTCGCTTCAGTTCAGAAGCAAGATAAACCATCTGCTCTAGTACAAGATCCTACTGAAGATGTCAATATCGGCTCAAAGGAAGATCCCAAGATTCTCAAGATCGGTACCAGTCTAAGTCCGGAAGAGAAAGAAAGGCTTACAAATTTTTTCAAGCAACATGAAGAAGTGTTCGCATGGACATATGAAGATATGTCGGGCTTAGATCCCAAATTGGTCGAACACCGACTCATTTTGAAGCCAGATGTAAAGCCAGTTAAGCAAAAGCTGAGAAAAATGAATCCCAGAATAGAACAATAAGTCAAAGAAGGACTTGAAGATCTGCTCAAAGCAGGATTTATCCGACCTATTGACTATCCAGATTGGTTAGCCAATATCGTCGTTGTCCCAAAGAAAAGTGGCAAGGTCAGGATTTGCATAGACTTCAGAGATCTCAACAAGGCAACTCCGAAGGATGACTATCCACTGCCAAGCATTGATCTTCTGATTGACAGCACAACAGGACATGCTATGTTCTCCTTCATGGATGGATATTCCGGCTACAACCAGATTAAGTTGGCCGCCCGCGACCAATCAAAAACTTCCTTTACTACGCCTTGGGGCACTTTCTGCTATACAGTTATGCCTTTTGGGCTCAAGAACGCTGGAGCAACATATCAACGAGCGATGGCCGTTATCTTTCACAATCAGATGCGCAAAATCATGGATGCATATGTTGATGATATCCTCGTGAAATCTAAAGAGGAAGAAGATCACCTCGAAGCACTTGATCAAGTCTTTAAGAGACTCATTCTTTACAAGTTAAGACTTAACCCGCAAAAGTGTGTTTTTGGAGTCGAATCAAGCAAACTGTTGGGTTTTCTGGTCAGTAAAAAGGGAATTGAAGTTGACCCGGCCAAAGCCAAGGCTATCATTGATATGCCACCCCCGAAAAATCTCAAAGAGTTGCGTAGCCTTCAGGGACGCATGCAATCAATCTGGCGATTTATTTCCAACTTGGCGATGAGATGTGAACCTTTCAACCACTTACTCAGAAAAGGAGTAAAGTTCGAATGGGGACCAGAATGTCAGCAATCATTCGATCGAATAAAAAAGTATCTTCTCAATCCTCCTATCTTGAAGCCGCCAGAATTGGGAAAACCTCTTTTGTTATACATCTCAGTTAATCAAGTTGCATGCGGCGGATTCTTGGCGCAGTACAAAGAAGGCAGCTTGATAGAGCACGCCATCTATTATGTGAGTAAGACTTTCATAGACTATGAAAAGAAACACTCTCACATAGAGAGGACCTGCCTAGCTCTGGTATGGATGTGTCAGAAGCTAAGACACTACCTGCTAGCATCAGAAGTCAAAATCTTGTCCAAACTCAATCCTCTCAAATACATCTTGGAACAACCTTTCCTCAGCGGACGAGTCGCAAAATGGCAAGTCTCATTGATGCAGTATGACTTAGAATATGTCTCGCAGCAATCAATCAAAGGCCAAGCAATTGCAGATCAATTGACGGATTTTCCTCTGGCAGAAGAAGTGAAAGCCGAAGATGACTTCCCTGATGAGCAAATTTGCAATGTCCAGCAATCTCCAGTCTGGAATTTATTTTTCGATGGTTCAAAGAATATGGCTGGAATAGGCATTGGAATTTTATTAATCACCCCAGAGAAAGAAATGATTCCATTTTCTCTCAAGTTAGATTTTCAATGTACCCATAATATGGCTGAGTATGAAGCCCTGATTCAAGGTCTAAAAATTCTACTAGACTTCAATGTCAAGAGAGTGCACGCTTACGGTGACTCATTACTCGTTGTCAATCAAGTTCGAGCCGAATGGCAAGTGAAAGATCAGAAGTTATTCCCCTATCAGAAAATTGTTTCAGCTCTTGTCAGCAAGTTTGAAGAATTTCAGTTATTCCACATCAAGAGAGATTTTAATCAAGTGGCCGATAGTCTAGCCAGTTTAGGCTCCATTATGGCATTCAGAAATGGAGAATCTTGTCGCTCTTTTGAAATTGGCAGACTTGACCAACCTGCTTTCCTTCCAGCGGAACAAGTAAACCAGGCTGAACAAAGGAAGAAGCCTTGGTATTAGAATATCAAAACTTTCATAGAAACTGGCGAATTTCCTCCAGAACTCTCAAAGAAAGAGCAGCGAGCAATCCAGCGTATGTCCACTCGATATTTCATTTTGGCCAATGTCCTCTATCGTCGTGGATTCAGCTCAGAGTATTCCAGATGTTTAGATGAAGAAGAAGCCAAAGAAGTTGTGCGAGAAGCACACGAACGTATTTGTGGTGGCCACGTCGGCTACCAAACCCTTGTCAAGCAAATCATCAGAGCAGGTTACTACTAGAAGACTATGCAACAAGATTGTTATCATTATGTGAAGAAGTGTGTGCAATGCCAGATACACACACCTTCTATTCATGCTCCGGCAACTTATTTGCAATCTGTTGTTTCTCCATGGTCGTTCTCCATGTGGGCCTTCGATGTCGTAGGTACCATCACTCCTTCAGCTTCAAATGGCCACAAATACTTCCTTGTCGCAACAGAATATTTTACCAAGTGGGTAGAAGCTATCACTCTTCGCACAGTAGAAGGCCGACACGTGGTCTCTTTTATTCACAAAAGCATCCTTTGTCGTTTCGGCATCCCGCATGACATCGTGTCAGATAATGGCAGTCATTTCAAGAATGAAAGAATGAAGACATTCTGCTCAAAGTTCAAGATTTATCATCATTTCTCTGCCCCATATTATCCTCAAGGGAATGGTCAGGCAGAGGCCACCAACAAGATCTTAATTCGCATCTTGGAGCGAACTGTGGAAACAGGTCGTGATTGGCATGAGAAGATCCACGATGCACTATGGGCTTACCGGACCACTATTCGCACTCCAACGAATGCTACTCCATCAGAACTGGTCTATGGAACAGAAGTAGTGTTGCCGCTACATGTTCAGAAGCCCGCTTTGAAATTCGCATCGCTTCTGCAATTACCTCTTGATCAATACCAGCAGCAGCGACTGGTACAGTTAGACTTACGCGACAAGAGAACGTTAAAAGCAGCAAAGCATGCTCAATCCTATCGCCAAAGAGTGGCCAGGCAATACGCAAAGTCAGTTATCGAAAGAAGATTCAAAGTCAATGAGTTAGTGCTTTGATCCACAGCTTATCTCAAGCATCGTCCAGGCGGCAAATGGTCGCCAAATTGGGAAGGTCCCTATGTTATCAAAGAAGCATTACCCCGCAACTCATATCGGCTCATCAACGCCGATGGGGTAGAATTGTCAGATCCCATTAATGCTCGACACTTGAAAAAGTTCTACACTTGAAACATTTAGTCTCCTCTTGTAATCTTCCCGTTTCTTTCAAATAATGATTCAACTTTCTTTCCCAATTACACTGGGGCATTTTTAAAATTTTGTTCTGCATGCAGGCAGGATAAATAAATTCCTCATTTTCACACTTGTGCATTCATGTGCATCAATTCATATTCATTTGCATTCAACTGCATTGACAACAATTCGGTCAGTATTGGACTTTCAACAAACAGTCCCATCACAATTCCTAATGATTCAAAATTGAAAGGTCATCACCAATACTGAACCAAAACCCAGCGTTCGGACTGGTATTATTTCAAAATCCAGTATTCAAACTGGCACATTTTCAAAATCCCAATTTTTCAGAAAACTGAGTTCCGACTCAGGTTTTATTCAAATCATTTTCTTTTGTTAATCCGAGTTTCGACTCGTAATCTCATTACCTTACTCGAGTCCTGACTCGAACTCTCCATTTTCTTTTGTTGATCCGGGTTCCGACTCGTGATCTCTGTATTTTATTCGAGCTCTGACTCGAACTCATTATTCTCCTTTGTTAATTCAAGCCATTTCAATCATCAGAGTCTGTCAATTGCTCAAATCTGATATTTTGCCCTCTAAATTCCAATTTAAATCTTCAAATCAGACAATTCTCCAATTCCGACCTCTGGGTCACCCAATTTCCAATTTCAAATTCCAATTCTCAATTCCAATTACCAAATTCTCAATTTCGACCTTCGGGTCACTCAATTCTCTATTTCGACCTTCGGGTCACACAATTTCGACCTTTTGGTCAAACCAATTCTCAATTTCGACCGTCAGGTCATCCAATTTCGACCTTCGGGTCATTCAATTTCCAGCAACCAATTTTCCAATTTTCGACCTTTGGGTCAATCAATCTCAATATCCAATTCCAATCATTTTCTCTTGCGAGAGACCCTTTTTAGGGAGAGTTCGAGGGAGCTCGTTCTTTTCGCATGCTATCCAATTCGTTCACTTAGCCCCTTTTCAGGGAGAGTTTGAAGGGACTCGAGTCTTTGTGAACCGTTTGCAAAACAATTTCCAATTTCACACGAGGAACCCTTTTAAAGGGAGAGGCTCGACGGAGACTCGCTTTTCTTGTAACCTCCCAATTTCATACTAGGCCATTTCCGTTATGAAGGACCCTCTTGTCAGGGAGAGTGTGATGGACTCGTTCCTTTCATGACTCAAATTTTCTGACCTCACTATTATCTGCCCCTTTCCATAAGAGAAGCCTAATATTAGGAAGCTTTGACGAAAGCTTAATTTCTCTTCGAAAGTTCGTTTTGCAAACACCTCCTCTTCAGGGAAGAGAAGAGTATTTCCCATTTCCTATTCAGGTGAGGGCTAAGCCTGAGTCTCTCTTTTTGGGGAAAAAGAGAGGAGAATTTTCGTCACGGATGTGTTGAGCCGGACCTCAAATGCTCTCTTTCACCAAGATTTCAAGAAAATTTTGTCAATTTGTCAAATTATTTGTTGATTTCAGAATCTTTATTGCACAAATCTCTATTTACCTTCAGCATTACTTCCAAAAGAATGAAGCTTTTGTGAAAAGAGATTCAGAATTTAAATGCTTTCTATTGGCCAACCAAAAAGATGAAGGATAAATCCTCGATATGGCCAGAAAAGAAGATTCAATATTATTGAAAAGCCATAGATGATCGATATTGATCGCAGTCAATGACACATCTTTAAAAACTATTCTTGTAAAGATGAGGCAGTGAAAATATCCTGAGCGCTAGAAAAAAGAGCATTCACCCAAGTTCTGTCTCCTCAGAATCACCTAAGCTGCAATTAAATATCCGCAAAAGGGATCCCTCACTTGTCGTCAAGATGAAGGCGAATTAAGCGAGTAGACCCCCGGGGCCAAAGAAGATTTGAAACATCTCCAAGATGATGGAGTTTGTGACAGATCCTTCCAGGGAAAGTCAAAAGCACTGTCGAGATGAAGGCAGATGCGATGAGCCTCCCGACAATCCCCAAAAGATATTTAATTTCAGCTATCATCCAAAGATCTTCCACACCATGAGCCAATATCGTCAAAGAAGGATCGAAACATCTCCAAGTTGAAGGAGTTTGTGACGTACCCTTCCCAAAAGAGAGCAAGAGAGGAAACAGAGAGAGGGAAAAAGTTAGAATATCTCCAAAATGAAGGAGACTGTAGCAAAAACCCAAAAGAGCCAAAAGAGTGCAGCAAGATTATCATGAGAGAAGCTCTTAGGATATCAAACTGCCAAATTTATCAAGAATCCTCTTTAAATTTGTGCAATTCTATTATCAATATTCTTTCATCAGTTGCTTTTATGATATCAAATTCTCTTTCTTGTTCATATCAAGGAAATTGATAACCTCCTTGAAGAAGGTCAATCACAAGCAATTTGGATGCTAAATCTTGATTCTACGAAGTGAATCTCGTTTGGAGATAATGCTTCAGGTAGAAAAGAAGGAATATCTTTGCAACAATGTGCATCATTTTCAAATATTTTGAATCAACAACAAAATTCTCAACATTTTAATAATATTTTCTAGCTATCCTGTCATGAAGTGAGAGCTTGATGTTCGTTTTCAATACATCCTGACACCAATTTTAAATCCCTCTTAAGGACTTGATTCCTTCCCATCTTTGAGAGTGTGAGCTCTCTGATTTGCACACTTCCCTGTGTCCCCACTGTCCCACCATAGACAGTCCCATTTTGGTTCGAGGTCAAACCACCAATCATTTCTCGCAAGAGGCAATTTCAAAAGCTAATTTTAGTCTCATCAATGAGATGCCCAAGATCAACCCCTTTTCAAGCTTTAGGGACCCCATTTTCCTTCCTTTTGCAAAACCCTTGTCAGATTTACTGTGCAAAATCCGAAGGTTCCATCATACCAATTCATTTTCCGTCCAATCAGGATAAGGGTACAAACCTGAGCCTCATTTAAAGAGGTATTTCATCTTCCACCTGATCAGGATAAGGGTATAAACCTGAGCTTCATTCAAAGAGGTATTCCATTTTCCGCCCAATCAGGATAAGGGTACAAACCTGAGCCTCATTTAAAGAGGTATTTCATCTTCCACCCGATCAGGATAAGGGTATAAACCTGAGCCTCATTCAAAGAGGTATTTCATCTTCCACCCGATCAGGATAAGGGTATAAACCTGAGCCTCATACAAAGAGGTATTTCATTTTCCGCCCAATCAGGATAAGGGTACAATCCTGAGCCTCCTCTGATGAGGTATTCCATTTTCCGCCCGATCAGGTTAAGGGTTAAAACCTGAGCTTCATGTCATACGAAGCATTTTCTGTCCCATCCAGGTTAAGGGCAAAAACCTGAACTTCGCTCTCACAAAGCAAATCTATTTTCTCTTTATTCTCCATTTCATATCTACCATCTTCCTCGGGCTAATTTTCTTCATACCCAGTTAGATCCTTCTAACTGGGGCATTTTTTTTATATATAGCCCAAATTTGGAGTGTTTTTCTTTGCCACTAAGCTCCACCATAAGCCGACTTAGTAGCAAAGAGGGGCATCTATAAACACCCCAAATTTTCACTCACCTTCTTGACATCGCCCGCAATCGGCACATTTCAGTTCTCCTGAAGCAATGAAGGGCAAAATGGTCATTTTCCGAGATTAAACCTTGCAGAAAGTCCAAAATTTCATTCTTGATCCTCAAAATTTCCATATTTAGGTTCAGAGACATCTTCAAATGGCAAAATTTCAAAATCCTTTTTCTGGACAAAAAGCTAAAATTTCCAAGTCCGAGCTCAAAGTGACATTTCACTGAAACATGTCTTTGCATTGCATTGCATGAACACTTTGCATCATTTCACTGCACAGCATGTCATTTTGAGATCCAGAACTCCTGATCTTCAAAATTGTCCATCCAGAATTGATTTTTAAACTTTTTCAAATGGATTTTTAACCCTGGGTATTCAAAATTACCAAATTTTCCCATTTTACCCCAGGACTTTGAATTACAAAAATTTTCTCAATAAAAACAATCTGGATATTTGGATATTGATTTTAAAGATTTTATCTCAAAACTTTTTGCAAAAGATTTTAAATCTCTTTACAATTTCTTTTTTTTACATTTATCCATATTTTGCCCTGAAAAACCAATTTTTCCAAATTCTTGAAAATAAATAATGTTTTATTTCGTATTTTCAAATAAATGGAGCGGGACCCGCATTTGAACTAGCATCATACTCAGACTCTCAGGTAAGTTGTTTATTCTCAAGCGGGACCCACCCAAAGTTCATACCAATTTGCGAATTTTTCTCAATATTTATTTATTTATTTTGTTTAGTTAGCGGGCTCACACACATGTGGCACCCCATTTGAAAATAAAAGATTTTACAAAACAAAATAAAAGCTTTATTTTCAAAAGGATTTTAAAAGTGGATTGAGGTGGCATTTCCATAAAAGCCTCTCATTTAATTCACTATTCATCTTCTTTTTATTTCTTTTTATTAATTGGCTTATATAATATTTTTTTAAGTTTTAAAGGAAACAGCCCAAAACGACGCCACAGCAAAAAATTTCTTAAAAAAAAAAATCATTTTACTTAAACCTTAGGTAAATGAGCCGAAAAGTTTGAAAATAATAAAACCGCCCCTTTTAAAAAAACAGATTTTCGAAGTTAATGGGGCTTCGGTTTCACACTTTGCAAAAATTTTCAAAAAAGAAAAAATGTAACGGAAGCTTTGAAAGGATTGCGATTTCTTTTCTTTTTGAAATGAAACTGAAAAATCTCTTTAAAAGAGGGGGCCATTGATCGACAAAGGGGGGATTTGAAATTTCTCTTTTGGGGGGTTTTTGCAGGAGGCTTTCAAGGGCGTAAAGGAGGCCGTTTTCACCTTCTTCAGCCCAGCCGCAGGGGAGCATCTCCAGGATCTGTGTTTCAACCATCTTTAGCCCTAGCCGGAGGTCCACCACCAGCAGCATCAGATCCTTCTTCACTCCACCTTCTTCAGCCCCAGCAACGAAGGACCTTCCACTTCATCCACTGCAGCCCATCAACAGAAGAATCTCCATCCAGCGCCATCCTTCATCCCTTCTTCAGCCCCATTCAGAAGAAATCCAACGTTGCTTCCCATTCATTTAACCCAACCACAGGAGAGCCACCACCGGGCGCCATCTTCACCTCCATTTCAGCCCAGCCTATGATTGTCCAGCCCAGCACTTTCCTTTTCACGTAGACCACCAACAGAAGATCCATCCACACGGTCACTACCTCTTCTTCAGTCCCTCAGCAGAGGAACCATCAGCCTTCTTGTTGTCTACAGCAGATGAGGTCTAACGACCCCATCAAAATCTTGAGTCTTTAAAAAGTAATCTCTGAAAAGCCTCCCAGCTGAAAAAAAAAACAAAGGAGGAATCGACGTTTCTGTTTCAAGGTGAGCCATACTCTGTTTGACCTGTGCTATTTCCTCTTTCCCCATTCAAAAAAAAAAAAATTTCTCAACTTTTGGTTTAAAGGTTGATCATATTGTTTAGGCAGGTTTTGTATGAATCCAATTGCTTTAGTCTATAGGTGATAGCATTTTTTTTGATAATCTGGTTTCAAAAAAAAAAAAAATGTTATGAACATTATCTCTTCATGTTTTATTCCAGCTTATTACTGATTTCGGCAATACCAGGTGGGTGTATTTTTCACCTTGTTTATCAGGGATACTGCATTGTGTACATTAAAATGTCATTGATAATATTAGTATTACATATCCTGTAACCATATTAACGTCCCATTCTGTTTGAGTTTTTTTTTTTTAGTCTAACAGTAGTTATGCTGTTTGAATGTCTCCAGTTATTTTCAATTTTTTTTTCTCTCTTATCATTCTAGCATGCTCTGCATCCTTGTAGGCCATTTGTTTTTGTTCTCTTTCAGCTACGTACATCAGTGTTTGAGCTCTCAATATGTCAAATGTTTCCAGTTTGTTAAATCCTTTCAAAACAGTTTAAGAGGATATATTTTAGAATTAGTAAGTTGTTTGAGTATAGTCTGCAAACAACTGTATAGCCATATAGGAAGATAAGGTTGACTGATTGCAAACAGTTTGATGAAGCCAGACTTAGGAATTTATAACAGAATCTGATGTATTTACTGGAAAAGAAAGCTACAATATGACTGTAGAAAACAAAATGCTCAAGCTCAAGCTGCAACTGGCTTTTGATGCCTTTGGAAGCATCTGCATATCATGTGCTTTGTTGATGTTTACGCCCATTCATGGGCATATGCACAAATTTGTATAGTGTTTAGGTCTATCAAGTTGTATCATTATAATTTTACCTTGTTAAGTTTTGTAAATGATCACATCTCCCTTGTGCTTTTCACAGCACTTTCACAGTATGCTTTTATACCCATACCCTTCCCTTTTCTGCAGGAGTGCAGTCTTGATATTCGGCCACTTTCATGGATGGATATTTTAATATCTGTTCATGATTTCTTGGCCATCTTTTGCACGCGTCATTATTGATATATAGGGAAGCTCCATACCCGATTTCGTTGAGAAATATGATTGTGTAAAATCCCCTACAGAAACTGTATATACCTGTATTTTTTTTATTTTACCCATTATATGGAATTTCCATTAAACATATATATTTTCTCATTATATGTATATATATATCTATGTATGTGTATATCTATTGTATATCTACCTATATGTATGCGTATATATGTATATATATATGTCTATATATATATATATATACATGTATACATACTTATATATATATATATATATATCCCTTCATGTGTACTTGTTATTACATATATTTTCCTTTTCTCTTACTTTTGTAAATATATCTTCATTGTCATATATATTATTTATCATAAATTCAAATATTTCTATATCTATATGTATCTCTTCTTTGTATATATTATATATATATGTTCCTTTCCTTGGTTATCTTGTACTAACTCTCATTTTGCAGGAAAATATAGAAGATGCTGATTCCTTGGCTCCATTTCATTTTTTTTTTTTACTTTATGTTATCAATGTAACAATCCAATGTAAACCTTGGAATAAGATTTACTTTTACTGCTTAGATTAGGCCGCATCTCATATAGTTTGATTTCAGTAATATCCTGATTCTATGATGCATATATCTCAATTTTTTAAATTCACCGTGGATGAACACGAATGGCACGTGCACCAACTCTTAGAGAGTTGATGAACTCGGTGGAGTCCATATTTACGGCCCTAGTCGGAATATGGACGAGACCCAGATCCATCATCTTTCTACCAGTCACATTGAGCCTACACTCTTAGGCTATCTTGAAAATGCACCTCATATTTCCAATGTTTTTCAAAATATTGTGAATTAACTCAAATAAACCCTGAATATATTCATGGCCACAGTCAGAATATGTGAAGGATTTACTTTGGCTTAATCCACATTTTTCCAATAAAATTTTCAAAAATCTTTTCAAACTGCATTCATTCATTCAACTCATCTGCATCATTTGTTTTCTCATGATTTTCTCAAGAAATTTTCATTTCATGGAATCGATTTCTCAAGAAACTATGATGATATTCGGAGTTGGATTTCCCAAATCAAAGTTTTCCCGTGATTTTCCTTAAAAAGTTATTTTCTTAAGATCCATTTTCAAAAGGAATTTCTTATCTTTCTCAAGAATCAAAGTTGATTTTCAGACATTTCAAATATAAGATTCTCAGGAATTCAATTTCCTGAATTTTGAATTTCCTTCTCCAATGAGTTTTCCTACAAAATTTTCTATCATTTTCCTAAGAAAACACTCAAAATCCGAGTTTTTCCTGACAAGTGCTTTCCTTTTCAAATATTCATCCTTTCTCAAGAATTCCTTCCATTTTCCCGAGATTTTCATTTCTTCATGATGTTCCAAGTCTTTCTAAACTCTCTTAAAATTTTCCTGAGATTCTTATTTCTTCATGGTTTTCCAAATCTTTCTCAAAATTTTCTTGAGATTCTCACTTCTTCAAGATTTTCCAAATCTTTATAAACTTTCTCGAGATTTCAAACCTTCTTCGTCTGAGTTTTTCTGAGAAATTGATTTCCATCTTTTTCCTGAGAAATGCTTTTTCAACTCCAAATGTTTTCTAAGCATACATCATATTTTCCAATTTACATTTTCCAAAAATCTCATAGCACATGCCTGAATTCTCTGTGCATTTAGGATAGAACACGATTTCGGTAATTTCACTAAGTCAAGCACAATTTTGGTCCTTGGTTCGATTACCCTTGCTAAAGGCGACAGGAACGGTCGAACCTCGTACCGACTTGTCGAGCCCCATCCCATGGATTTTCCCACAATTTTCAAAACGGAGGCGAGTAATTCAAAATAATTTCCAAAATCCGGTCAAGTTTTGAATCGCGAAAGCATTTCCCTCTCTCTTCCGCAAGGAAAGGAAGACGGGAAAAATTTTGCGACGATAACACTTCTTCTCTCAATAGAGAAGGGCAACACCCTATTTCACAGAGGTCTACTTCTTTCAACAAAGAAGGAAAACAGTGAATAACAGAGTTACAATACTTCCTATAGAACCTTCAGAATGATATGAATGCACGAATGAAGGATTCTCAGAATGTTCTGTTTGTCACTCAGAGGATACTCTTTGTCAAAGAGCTATACTTGACTTTTTCTCTTTTCTTTCTTTTCTTTTTCTCTTTCTTTTGCAAGGCTCTCTTTTCAAATATCGAATAGGAATTTTTCTCGTTGTAAGCTCACATGTCCATTCCATGTTGAATAGTTTATTTGAGTGTGTTTATATTGCTTTTAAAAAAGTAGTCGTTACTTTTTGAAATCGTAGCCTTTTTGCGATGTGAAATGTTATGTCATTTCAAAAACATCTTTAGAGAAATTCGAGAAAGCCTTTTTCCATAAAAGTAAAATATAGGGTACACTAGTCGTTGTAATATTTTAGGTAATACATATTTTATGTAAAAAGTCTATTTCTTACAATAGTACATTGAACGTTGGATTGTAGTTTTGTCTTTATTCTAATTAATGATTTGAGGTACATAAGTACTTCTTTACTTTAAATGAGTGTAAGTACAATGAGTGCTTTGAGATATTTATTTGTACATAGTCATGTCAAGTGTTTTCTTTATGTTGTATTTTTCAAAGTCTTCAGAGAGAATGAAGACTACAAGAAAGTCGACATTCTTGAGAAGGATATTTAACAAGGATTTCTTACAGGAGGTATTTAATGCTATACAAAGAGAATGATGACTTCAAGTAAGTCGACATTCTATGGGTTTGTAAAAAGGTAACTAGAGTCATTTCAAAACCTTTATTATATTTGTTTTTCTTTATGTAGCCGATTTCATGTTTTGTCTTTTTCCTATATTTGAAATCATTTCTTTAAAGAAGGTAACTAGAGTCTTTTCAAAACATATTATATTTGTTTTTCTTTATGTAGCCGATTTCATGTTTTGTCTTTTTCCTATATTTGAAATCATTTCTTTAAAGAAGGTAAGTAGAGTCTTTTCAAAATATACTATATTTGTTTTTCTTTATGTAGCCGATTTCATGTTTTGTCTTTTTCCTATATTTCTTTTCATGTTGTCTTGTATATGATGTAAGGTACAATTATTACATTTTGAAATCATATCAAAATACCTTTTTTCATAAAGGGTTGTAAGAAGGTACAATTATTAGTTTTCAAAAAGGAGCCTTTTGAAACTATCGTATACTTTTATGATATAGCTTTTATGAATGAGTATGTAATATGCAATATGCATGTTCCTGAAGGTTCTGTTACATATGACTCTAAAGAAGAAAAAAATCTTCATCTTGAGGTAGCCGATCTCTTCAGTTGATCTTTAGGAATGCATGGCTCATCAAGCTTTTTCTTCAAGGAGTATGATTGCACCATAGTTGTACTTGAACAGGAAGTCTCCATCCTTTTTGGGTGAGATATCCTTGCATCAAATACTCGTTAGATTTATGGCAAAACATATTCAGTCATAATATAACATTTTTCAAGAGGACATATTATCATATCATATAAAATCAAATACGACAATGTATCATATTATGTGACATCAAAACAGAGTTTCTCAACAACACTTCTCAAGAAAACTCGAACTTTGAGAATTTTCTTAGGAAAATGATGGAAGATTTATAGGAAAACTCATTGGAGAGAGAAGTTCAAAACTTGGGAAATTGAAATCCTGGGAATCTTAGCCTTAAAACCCTTGAAAATTTGATTTTTTTGATTCTTGGGAAAGATTGGAAAACTCTTTTTGAAAATCTTAAGAAAATAACATTTTCCAGGGAAAATCGAGGAAAAACTTTGATTTTGGAAATCCAACTTAGAAGTTTCTTGAGAGACTGGTTTCCATGGAAAACTGTGGAAAAACTTGACTTGGGAAAACCGATTTTGGAAAATCCTCAGAGTTTCATGAGAAATCGATTTTCTTGAAATGAAATTTTCTTGAGAAGACCATGGGAAAACCAATGATTTCATGATGCTAATGATATGAATGTATGAATGCACTTTGAAAATAACATTTGGAAAGATTTTCTGAGAAATTTGTTGGAAAATGTGTATTAAGTCAAAGTAAATCCTTCACATATTCTGACTGTGGCCATGAATATGTTCAGAGTTTAGTTGATTTAATGCACAATGCTTTGAAAATATTGGAAATATGATGTGCATTTTAAGATAGCCTAAGAGTGTAGGCTCAATGTGACTAGTAAAAAGATGATGGATCTGGGTCTCGTCCATATTCCGACTAGGGCCGTAAATATGGATTCCACCGAGTCTATCAACTCCCTAAGAGTTGGTGCACGTGCCATTCGTGAACATCCATAGTGCTTTTGAAATAGAATGCATGAATCATAGAAACAGGATATTGCATAAATTTAAACTATATGATATGCATCCTAGTCTAAGCAGGAAGTTAAAATCTTATTCCAAAATTTACATTATTACATCACTAAATAAATGAAATAAATGGAAATTGCAGACTTCAGCTCCTTCTTTTAAATGTCCCTGCCAAATCTTGAAATAAGGTTAGCTCAAATATGTGGGTTTTTTCAAGATTTTCCAATAATATTATGAAATTATTGGATTTAAATGGATATAAACCCTATTCTCATGCTTCCTTGATATTTGAAATGATGAAAATGCAAGAAATTCAGTGGGAAATAGTTTGAAATTTGAAATGGTGGTCAAAATGACCAAAATACCCCTAATTATAAAGTTATACCTTTAAAATCATGGTTTTTTGAAGGAAATTTTGGTAAAAATTGAGATTTTGAAATTCGAATTGAAACAAATGATGGTGAAATGCAGTATGAGACATGATGACATGCTGTTAAACACATTAGGACTGTAAAATCAGAATTTGACATTTTACAATTTATCCAAAATAACGAATTTCGCTTGTTTTTTGCTTAAAACCGGGTCCTGCGGGGCCTTGTTTTGATGATATGACTAAACCGAACCTCAAATGGATTTCAAATTACACCAAATTTCGTATGAAGCATTTACATACTCTGATAAACAGCCTAGAATGCTAAAATTCACGAAATGATATGATTTGAATGCTAAAATTTAAAGAAAGTCCTAAAAATGGTGGATTTCACCTATGGACCCGAACCAAATGCAATGCTTAATATGATAATGCAAGATTTACACCATGAAAACTTATTATATTTTGCATACTTTTAAAGGACCCAAAATTAAACATTTTTGGTTTTTACAATTTCGGGATTTGAGCCATGGTGAGTTCAGTAACAGGGATTTGGTTCTGACGGAGGAAAAATCGACCTGATCTAACATAAAATGCTAAATAAAACGGCCATGGAAATTTCTGATATTTAACAGAGATACTCACAACACCTACAGAAACAACTTTCATGTTCATGACTTCGGCATTTGATCAACATAAACACAGATAAAAATATAACTTTGCACGCCTAAAATAACAGAATAGACAAATGTGACCAAACAGGTGACTAATAAGGTAAATCCGAAACAGGTATCACCACTGTTTTAAAAATCACAAGCTTTCATATGAAAACAGAGGACATCCCGGACATAACTTTTACTTTTTACAGATTTGGATTTGGATCAATGCCCAAAGAGAACCCATCGACCTAAGTCGATCCAAAGTCTCAGAGGCCCAAATTAGGCTCTGACACGTGTCCCGCACTCTTGGATTTTTGTCAGACATCAAAAAAATCAGAAAAATCGGATAAACTCAGGTTAAAAACTAGACATCCTCCCTAGTTCAGAACATCTTTTGGATCGAAAATCGGATCTCCCATGAGGGAGATCTTGATTTTACAAGTCGGAAGTAAAAATTTCAAATGCATCCCGGCTGGTAAATCCCGACTCAGCCTTTTGAACGTTTACCACAGTAAAAAAATTCAAATGCTTCTGAATTTTTGGAACATTTCTAGGGACACCTAAGGGCGAATTCCATGATTTTTTGGATTTTTTAACAAAAATTACATGCATGAAATGACGTGTGGACTGACTGACAAAAACAGAGAGTTACTGAAACTAAGCAGAATTGAAATAAATGCTAACTTAATCCTAAATAATTCATGAAATATGCTAAATTAATGAAATAAAATTTAAATTAAATCTAGCTAAATGCATGAATGCTAAAATCATCAAGGAATCATAATCATGTATTTTTATATATGTCGTTTTATGAGAATAGCTCAATCCATCTCTCGGATGAGCTCTTTCTTCAAACGACTCCCGAATCGAATTATGAAATCAACTCAAGAGGAAAAGAGGTGCACCTTGCTTCGTTGGGCAGCGTTGAAGCTCTGGAAAGGGACTGCTACCAAGGGCTTCGTTCGTCCTTCGATCCGGGCTTCGGATGATCCACCAAAATCGACCTATGCTTGAATCGAATTGGCCACTGCACGAACTTCACTGCACCTTCTCCAATGAGCCCAAGGGGGCGTGAATTCTAAGGTTCAAAATCAGGTTCTCAAGAAGGCTAGGTCGAATTTCCAATTCCAAAAGGAGCTCTAAAAAAAAAATGGTCTCCTTAGGTTGGGCGTGAGCCCTTGTTTTTATAGATTTTTTCTGAAAAATTTGAATTTCAAACAGGCTCAATCTGAGCCCTCCATGTGGCGCCATCTCAGGGGTGCTATTTTGATTTTTGAGAAAATAAAAAATAAGAATTTTGTGAGTGAGACACCTCAGTAGAATTTGAAATTTTTCAAAATTTGGGTCTGCTTGATTTTCTCTGCAGGAAGCTCCCAGATGGCGCCACCTCAGAGGGTGCTACCTGGGGTTTGAAATTCAAAATTTTCCTTTTGTAGGGAGTCCTCAGGTGGCGCCACCTCATGGGGCTATTTTTATTAAAAGAATAAAATAAATAAAAGAAAGGAAGCCAAGTGGGGCTCTGGATTGGCGCCACCTCAAAAGGTGTTCTGAGGTGTAAGCTGGAAACAGTGAGAGCATGCCATGTGGCACCATCTCTGGAGGCTCTTGCCATGTGTCAGAAGGACAGGAGTGGAAGAAGCAGACTGTGCCACCTCAGAGGAATTCAAATTCTACTTTTCTACAGGCAAGGAGAGGCTGACATGTGGCGCCACCTCAGGGTGGCTCCTACAATGCCATGTGGTAGGAGAACAGGAATGGAAGAAAAGGGACACGTGGCGCCTTCATAGACCAGATGGAAAAAGTAAGGTTCAGGATTTGCGCCACCTCAGCCTGGGTTTGAATGTTTGAATTCTAGCTTTTTCTGAAGAGAGCAGGAAATGACACATGGCATCTACTTTTTCTGAGAAGAGCAGAGAGTGACACATGGAATTTGCTTTTTCTGAGAAGAGCAGAGAATGACACATGTCACCTGCTTTTTCTGAAAAGAGTAGAGGATGACACATGGCATTTGCTTTTTCTGAGGAAATGAGAGATTGACATGTGTCCTCTACAGGAGACACACTTCAAATGACGCCACCTCAGAGGAGACAAGACTACCTTTTCTGGAGGAAGCTAGGAGTGACACGTGTCCTCTACAGGAGACACACTTCAAATGGCGCCACCTCAAAGGAGACAAGTTTTGCTTTTTCTGGCCAGGACAACACATGACACTTGGCATCCCCTGGTGATCTGTGGAATGACACATGGCGTAGGATGGATATGTTGGATACCGACACATGGCAGATAAATGGGATGACATGTGGCAGCTTCTTAAGGTAGCCCCACACTGACACTTGGCATAAAAATGGGAGGAGAGAGAAAAGACATGTGGCACCAATCCAGAGGACAAGGCTCCTATTTTTTTGGGTGTTTCAAAATTCAGATTTTTTCAAAAGAAGAGCCTGTGTGACACCACCTCAATGTGGGTCCCACATTGCTTCTTTATTGACATAAGGATAAAACAACAAAACCTCTTTTTGGAATTTTTATAAAATCTGGACTAATTGGTAAAACAAAAATTTTTGGAAAGAGTTGGCCCCTGTAGGGTGATTTTATAAAAGAATGATAGTTAAAATAGCTGACAAAAGGCAAAATCTGAGTTGAAATTTATTGAAAATTATCTGGATCGTTTTCTTGAGGAAATATTTTGAAATTCAGAGTCCTGGGTGTAAAATAGGAAGAATTGATAATTTTGAAGACCCAGGGTTTTGAAATCAATTTCGAAAAGAGTTGAAATTTTAATCTGGATTGAAAATTTTCAAATCGAGAGTTCTGGACCTCGAAATGACATGCTGTGCAGTGCAGTGATATGAGATGCTCATGCAATGATATGCAATGTCATGTCTTATGCAATAGAATCTTGAACCAAGACTTGGAGATGCCTGTCTCCTGTCAGAAATAAAATTTTGAACATCTGAGCTAAAAATAGAGAAATTTTGAGAGTTGCAGATGCAATTTAGACTTCTGTAAGGTCCGGGCTCAGAAAATGACCATTTTGCCCTTCGGCGATTTCAGAGGCTGAATGATGATGCTTGGTGAAGATGTCGGGGAGGTGAATGAAAATTTGGGGTGTTTACAAAATACATCGGCAAAATCGCGGACAATTTCCAAATCCTCAAGCGGTGTTAGTTTTGTTTCACCTCCGATCATACTGACTAGGAACGCCATATCTCCCCGACGGAGATACTTTTAGGCGTTGAGGGTCGAAATAACCCTTTTCTTGATTTCAGGCCTTGCTAATCGAAATTCAACTTTTGGCATATCCGGTCGAGACAGAATTACTTTTCCTTCTCTACAAAGGACTCTAGCATAGTGTTCAAAGAACCAATCCATACCCAGTATGACATCGTATTCGGTCATATCAAGTATGATTAGGTTGGCAGGTAAGTTGTGTTCTCCTAAAATAACTTCTACTTCTGGCATATAGTTCACACAAATTTCATTGAATCCTATAAGGTTATATACTACTAGTTCTTGATTCAATGATTCTGTGGGGATTTTAAGTTGTTTTGCAAAATATAAAGAAACGAAGAAATGAGAAGCTCCACAGTCAAATAAGACAAGGGCGTCTTGGCCCGAAACAAGCACGGTACTTTGCACAAGGTCCCTCTTCTCCAGTTGGTCAGCTGTGGTAGCATACACGCGCCCTGCTATGCGTTGTGGAGCCGCCTGCGGCTGTGGTGGTGCACGATGTTGCTGAGGCTGCTGTCCTCCAGTGTCGCGCCGGGTATCATCGGTCTGCTTCTTTCGACACTCCTTAATGTAGTGCCCCATCTTTCCACAATAGAGACATCCTCTTGTCTCATGGGGACATTGTTGTTCAGGGTGAAAGCGATTACACTTCTGACACCTTTGATTTTGTCCTGGCATGTGTCGGGTACTCCGTCATGCCTTGGTTTCTTGGTTTGATGGTTGAAACGTTTTCCACCAAACCTCTTCTTGAACTTGTGTTTCTGAACCCCCGTTCTGTTCTTTTGCGACTTTTGCCCCTCCTTCCAGTCATCGTTGAGGAGAGTCGCAACCTGAATAACAAGGATAGTTGATAACTAGTCAACGTTTCTTGCTAGTCTACGTGTTAATTTTGATAACTTAAAATAAGACTTGTATCACAATGAATATAGTGATTTTACCTGAATGGCTTCGTCAAGGCTCTTTGGCCCTCGAGTATACAGACGGTTTCTCAAGCCCGTCTTCAAGCCTCGAGCAAACTTCATTGCTCGATCTTCATCCGATGTATACACATTTGGGCAATAGCGTTCCAAACTGTGGAACTTAGTGATGTACTCGGCGAGGGACATCTCACTCTGCTGTAGGTCCAAGAACTCCTGCATCTTCTTTGCCCTCTCGTGCTTCGGAAAGTAGGCAGTGTTAAAAACCTCTACGAACTCCGTCCAAGATATAGGACCATCCTGAAACTTGACTGCCCTGGTGGTTTCCCACCACTTTTCAGCATGATCCTTGAGACGATAAGTCCCAAAGTCCACCCGACGCTCCTCGGGCACCTCCAGTACACAGAAGATACGTTCAATCTCCCGGATCCAACTCTCAGCAGCTTCTGGATCCGTCTTTCCAGAGAAAGCAGGAGGATCCATGTCCATGAATTTCTTATAGGACATAGTCTCACCGTTTGTACTCTTATCATGGGCCACATGTTGTAGATTGTCACCCATCTGCTGCATTGTCGTAGCTTGCTGGCCTACTACTTCGGCCAGGTTATGTAGCATTTCCATAATATCGTTGCAGTGGTTTGCCCAAGCCATCTATTTGAGCAATTTAAAATTCATTATAACCTTAGCCATAATTTCGTGAAATACTCATACATACTCATATGGTTTTATGTTTCTACATTATAAAAATAACATTTCTACATACTTACAGAGTCATCGCGGTCGCTAAAAGAGCCAAGATCTCAAATTATTCAGTCCTGCTCTGATACCAAAGCTGTAACGCCCCAACTTTTTGTAGTAAAAAATTTGGAGTAAAACTTTTTTTTTTTTGAAATAGCGGAAGTGCGAAAAACACAAGTTGGGTGCATTACAGGGTAAAACAGAAAAGTACTAAAAGCATAACATTCATTAATTAAAGCATTAAAGTCATTAATTACATCTCATAACAGAAATGTAAATCTATTAACCAGAGTTCAAACATAAAATACTGAATAAATGAGATCTCTTGGCTATTTCCATAACGACTCCCCGATGCTCCGATTTAGTTGCTTCTTGAAAAATATTTAAAGCAGAAGGGTCAGACTCTCTTGTCTGCGTAAGAAGCATTATATTTATATGTGGTGCTCAGTGTCCTGTGTACAAATATGTGCAACAACTGTAAATATAACTAGCATGGAAATTTAAATCATTCTAAGAAAATGATTGTGCTTTCTAATTCATGATACAGTGCAACAGATAACTGAACTAAAGATACATTTATTCACATTAGCATAAGCTGTAGATTCTACAAGTTTTGCGAAAGTCATAACGACAGTTCACGATTCTTCAAGAATGAGTATTTCATTTAACTTAAATTATTTAATGTTTATCTTACTCTTACTCTTACCCTTACCCTGTGGGTATGCACAGGCATAGACCTCGTAGCGGACCGAGACCATAGGGGGTCTATTAATTAATAACCCATATGACTAACCGTACGGATATTCAAAGGGGATGGTCCGTGACTGAGAGAGAACTCCTCAGTGGCTAGAACAAGAATTAAGATGCACCCTTGACACTTCTGCAGAAGACTTGGATCTACCACCTAGGACATACTGGTAGTCCTGATCCCCTAACTTCGTGGACTGGGGACCGGGTGAGATGCCTATCTCTCACAAAAAAAACAAAAATCTCCACGAATCTTGTACCACCTACCTTCTCCAAGGTAGACCATGGGTCCAGTAACATACACCATCTTTCAGGTGTACCCAGAGCTCTGGGAAACCAGTAACATATACCATTTTCAGGTATACCCAGAATCCAATATATTAAATTTATATGTGTATAAATTTTCATTCTTGTTTGTTTGAGTCTAGTAACATACACAATCTTTTAAGTGTACCCAGAACCCAGGGAAGCTAGTAACATATACCGTCTTTCAGGTATACCCAGTATCCCACATTTAAGTTATATAATGCATATTTTGCATTTTGTTAAATTCTTAGTGCGAGTCAATGCACCATAGGGTTTTCCAAATTACCAACCCACATTCGGGGTGATCTTATTATATGCTCATTACCCACTAGAAGCCCAATAGGCGGCCACCAAAATTTCTCAAAATTCTGGTTCAACTTTGTGTCCAGTACTTATACAATTGGCATTTTAAGTTTTGTTTATAAGCTCGAGTGTACGGTTCGTACTCCCACGGGTTATGCCGCAACATGGCATTATCCAACTTTATCATTTCTTAAGTCCTTGTTTGGCACTCCCAATATTTTGCGAAACCACATGTTCATTTTATAACTCTTATATTGTCCTGAACAAGAAATGATCTTCGTTGTGCAAGTATTTGTACCATGTGTGTTATTTGTATTGGACATAATCCTAAAGTCCATATGTGAATCACATATTTAGTTTACCATCAAAACTATTCCCTTCATAGATATTTCAATTGCATTTCACCTAAAAAGTCTTTAGGAGAACTTTTCTAAAAGAACCCTTCATGAAAATCATTTTAGAAAACTCTTTACTTATATTTTTTCAGGTTTATTAGTTGACCAATAGACTCACCGGTCGACCAACCTTTTTGCTTCAAATCTTCTAAGCAAAACATTATTTTTTATAAAATTAGTCGATCAAAAGTTTTATCAGTCGACCGGACAGAATATCTGTTTTCTGGAAAACTTAGCAGCAGTCGACTGAACAGAATATCAGTTTTCTAGAAAATTTAGCAGCAGTAGACTGAAGGTTTTATCAGTCGACTGAACAGAATATCAGTTTTCTGGAAAATTTAGCAGCAGTCGACTGAAGGTTTTATCAGTCTACTAAACAAAATATCAGTTTTCTGGAAAATTTAGCAGCAGTCGACTGAAGGTTTTATCAGTCGACTGATCATATTATCAGTCGACTAATTATTGTTCCAGTCGACTAATTTTGCCATTTTTCTGTAACTTTTAAAAAAAAAGTTTGTCTTTTTATTTTTCAAACATTTTGATCATTCTAAATTGACTGTTTTGCCGCCCTTTCATCCTCAATGTATGAAATCTTTCAACTATAAATAGGAGTGCATTCCACACTCAAAAACATCAAATCCAATCGAATTACACAATAGGAATGATATATCTTTATTTTACCATGATGTGAAATAGCCATCACGTATACATAACTTCAGACTTGATTAAGACCATTCAATCTACAAAGTATGAAAAGTGTATTGAACAAGAAAATACAACCAACCAATAATTTCATGAATAATAATCCGAGATACTTAAGGTTCTACGCCATTCACCTACTTAAGATTGTTTCGATCTTGAATACGTCATGGCTAACGCCCACACCAAAAATATATGCATTTTCCTACATAGATTCGAACTGTAGGTTTTGATATGCGCACTACCTATTCCCAGGCATAGGAACATAATGCCCTTACAAAGAACACCACAGTGCCCCAACATTGGCCAAGGTTGAGAACCATTGGCTGAACCACTACATATTGACCTATTGGCGAGTAGGTGTTTCAGCTCGTGCCACCTCGGTCTCGAGGCCCTAAACGCACCTACATATAGGTGGTGCTTGTCGTGTAAACTCCATGATATTGCAACATAGATGTGCAAAAAGGCATCAACCACTTACATACAAATAACAATGCTCCTTACCTCTTTGGAGTCTCACGACGGCAAGGCTGCAACCCCTTCTCTTTGTTAGAGCGGCACCCCACGTCGATAATGGATGTTCACGCGTTCAGCAAGGGAGGTCCACACAGTCCAACAATGGAGGTCGACCACCACCGAGAGAGAGAGAGAGAGAGAGAGAGAGAGAGAGAGAGAGAGAGAGAGAGAGAGAGAGAGAGAAAGAGAGAGAGAGTAGTTGTCTCCTCCTTTTCATCCAATTTAATTTTCTTCCTTATTTAGGGAAATTTTTGATTTCCAAAAAGATCTAACCTCCAGCCCCACGTTTTGTGTGGTTTGTTTAGAAACTTCCTAGATTGGCCCCCTTTTCCCCATTAGCAAAGTGTTTTTCCAAGGTTGCTCTATGGGTACCCCCACCACATTTGGGGGGATTTCCCATATTTCTTGGAAAAAGGGGAAACACAAAGGCCAACTCCCACACGTTTATTGTGGGAGAGGGTCTAGAGAGTAGGGTTTTAACTCCCCCCCCCACAAATTTTTTTTTATATATACTTTTTTTTTTTACGTAAAAATTCTAACTTGTGTGTGTAAAAAGAAAAATCTGTGCACGTGGGGCTTTGAACTTGGGTTGTGGTATCACACACCATGTGTCCTACCACAACACCACACCATCACTTGGTGTTTACTTTTGCATTAAATTTTCTTTATGTCACAATGGGACATTTTTCCTTGTTGATAGATTTCTTTCGTTTTCACATGGATTTTTTACCTGTTTATTCTAAACTTGCACTCGCTTACTCTAATTGTGTTTTGGATCTCACGCTATCATTCTGAAACCATCAGGTTTCCCATTGGGCCCCGTAAGTCGGGTCGGATCATCGAATCTTGCCAAGATCCGGATCCAAAACCACTTGTGAGAGTTTGTTATCGGTTTTGTTCTAGAAACCACAAGTCATAAAAAATTTGTACTGCCTAACTTAAAATCTTACTATTTCACATAACTGCTCCCTTTTATTCATTTAGAATTTCAAAAATTACACGAGTTTTACATGTGGCCCGTCGGGAAGCGAGTGTTGATACGAACCTGCCGTTGTGAGAACTGTTTGAGACACCTCTCTGGCTGATAGTTGACACAAAAGAAAGGGTCAAGCAATCTGTAATGCTTGCTACGAGCATAAGTGTAGCAAGGAACTGACTCTTGCCTGTTGAAGTAATCCCAAAGGATCTCTTTCTGATGCAGACTCTTGATTAAAGTTCGATACTGAACAACAGACTTCGGCTTCTTGCTGCTGAACCTGAAGGAACTGGCTTTTGATGGAACATGTCGCAGGAACCACGACTGCAAAACATATGTGCATCCTTCCACAAAAATGGTCTCTTCGAGGGCAAAACGAGCTAAGCCTCTATAGAGAAAGGCTAGAGCTGCCATGGACACTGAAAGCTGACGGGTCTGCTTGCTTCCCCATCTTCGAAAAAGTTGGGCAACTCTAATATCGATGAAATTCTGACCGGCCTGAAAGAATGCTAATCCTGCCGTGCACAGAACCATGGCATGCTGAATTCTTTCTTTCGCTGCCTGAGACAAGGTGCCAACTTCCTCGTAGGTTCTATACTTGCGATAGAGTCCAAACAGGTCGATGAACTGACTTCCGTTGATCTCAGTGAGAGGCCAAGATCTACTTCCTGTTGCTCTGGCCAAAGCTTCTCGAACAACTACCCCTTTGATGTTGATCAGAAACTGTTGCTCGACAGGATCATCTGACTGGCCAGCTGGTTCGGGCAATCCCATAATATCATTGAATTCATTCATCAGTAGAGTCATCTCTCCCCATGGAAACCAGAATGTGCAGGTACGTGGATTCCACCGTTCTGCCATAGCTTGAATCAAACTACCGTTGATGGTTCGCTTGCCCACTGTCGATGCCATCTCCAATCCACAATCATTCAAGTGGTTCGGAAACATACGCGAGAAGGTGACAAACCAAGAATAATACCACCGAGGGAAGAAAGGATGAAACTGGATGACCCAATGATCCGGGGATTCATCCTGTATCTGATAGAAGACATATTTTCTGGGAAAGACAGCATCGAGAGAATTGGACGCCATCGAAATGATATAGGGGCAAAGAAAAATGGGGAGAATTTAGATAGAATGCAGGACTTATGAATAGACTCTTGAAGAAACAAACCTGGAAATTTCTGAAAGATCGAGGATTTTTTTTTTTTAAAGAAAATTTTCTAGGGTTTCTGAAGAAAATTTGATCCAAAAAGAAAAGAAATGTAGGTAGAGGAAAATATACACCTGCGGTTTTTGAAAAATAGGGGAAATTTTAAATAATACACCCAGTTTTTTTTAAAAAGGTTTGATACATATATATAAGAGAATAAGAGAAACATCGCATAACCAAAGCTGCACAAACGAGGATGCGCACACAGCATTCCCTAAAGGCTGACTCTAAATGCAATTTTTGAAATGGCTTGTAGGACCTTAATCCTAACTCTATGGTTCAGATCATCTGATTCCAATCAAGGTATGCCGATATACTCAAGCCAAAGCTCGAAGTATGTGGCATAGAAATAATTCTTCGGTTCTAAGGTAAAGGCTTCCCAACATTCTTGAGCGCCTACTGGTATACCTCAGACTATGGCCCTTAGGTATGTGGTAGGGGGGCGCGAACCCAAATAAGTGGTCCAGTTGTGAGGCTCTCTCCCAAACTATGGTTCAGTGAGACAGCCCAGCAACATGAAGACCGGGACAATATAGGTAGGGATGTTTTCAAAAACATGTTCAACATGCAGATAAAACCAGAAAGCTCTAATGCAAGTCCTATAGAAGATAAAATTTAAATGAATAGAGGCATACACTTGCATACATTGTTTACATTCAATCCCTAGAATTGAGGAGAGTTGTATTTCAGACCTAAATCTAATGTGAACATGGAATAATCTCCTCAATATGGTCCTACCAAACCATGCTTAGATCCTATATGCAATGATGTCAGCTTAGAATAGAGTCTAGGCTCCTAAGGTTTGCATGGAAAATGAAGCTGACATTTTTGAAGAATAAAGACTTAGATAATATCAAAGCAAAGCAAAAAGGCATAAATTTGACCAGAAGGAGACGTGTCCCATCACGATCGCCAAACCTGTGATCATGCAAAATTTTTCCTCTCGTTCCTCTTTTCCCTTCTCTTCGCCTTTCTAACCTCTATTCCCTTTTTGAGGGGGGAATAAAAAGATAGAAAAGAAGAGAAAAAAATGAGAAAAGAGAGAGAGAGAGAGGAACTCTTTTGCAAGGTCTCATCTGACCAAAATTTCAAAAAATATTTTAAAATCACTCGCCTCCGTTTTGAAAATTTGCGGGAAAATGGAGAGACGGGATTCGCTCATCGGTACGAGGTTCGACCGTTCCTGGCGCCTTTACCAAAGGTAATCGAACCAAGTATCAAATTTATGCCTTTTTGCTTTGCTAAAAATATCATCTAAGAATTTATCCTAAGTCTAGGTGCACAAAGAATCATGCTTGTGTGAATGCAAAGATGTATGCTCTTTTGAGAAAATATTTTGGAAAATTTCCAAGTTTTCTGAGATGAAATTGATAATGGAGTGAAGAAAATGATTCAAAGGATTGAATTTGAAGTAGATCTGGAAGAAGAGACTGGAATTTCAAAGTCTTGGAATGATCAGGATTTTGGAGAGATAAGTTTGTGGATGAAGAGAAAAGGGTATTTTAGAATTGGAATTTTTGAAATAAGAATGATTTTTCAAAGTCATAATGGACTTTGAATTAGAATCAATTTTCAAGAATTGATTTTGAATTCAATATCAAAATAGGAATTTGAATTTAGACTTGAGAAATAAATTCGAAATTGGCTTTGAGAATAGGAGATGAAATTAGATTTTGAAATGAAATTTTGATCTAATGTCTGAAATGGAACTGGATTTGAGATTTGAGATCCAAGATAAGGTTGGATCCGGGTTCTGGAACTCTAAGTGGTATTGGATCCGAAGTCTAAGATAAAGTTGAATTCTGAATCATAAATGGAATTGGATTAGAAGTCTAAGATCTGAGATGAAGTTGGATCGGAAATCTGGATCCTAAAGAAGAATTGGACTCTGGACCCTAAAATGGATTTTGGATCTGAAGTCTGAGATCCAAGATTGAATTGGATCCAGAATCTGGAACCTAAAATTGAATTTGGATCTGAAGTCTGAGATCCAAGATTGGATTGGATCCGGAATCTGGAACCTAAATTGAATTTGGATCTGAAGTCTGAGATTCAAGATGGAATTGGATTCTAGATCCTAAATGGCTTTTTTTTTTTTATCTGAAGTCTGAGATCCAAGATGGAATTGGATTTTAGGTCATAAATGGATTTTTGGATCTGAAATCTGAGATCCAAAGTGGAATTGGGTTCTAGAATTGGATTTTTGAGGTTTTAATTTTAGAATGTGAATCATGAATTTCAAAGTTTGATTTGAGCTTTGAAATGTTATTTTGACTTTGAATCTTGAAAATGATTTTAGAATTTCAAAGTTTGTTTTGAACTTTGAAATTTGATTTGAAATTTAGAAATTGAATCTTCGAATATACAATTGAATTTCAAAGTCAAATCGGACTTTGAATTTGAAGTTTGAATTTGGGATCAAAAGATGAATCAGAGATCTCAAAGTTTAAATTGAACTTTGAAATCAGACTTGAATTCGGAAATGGAATTTTGAATATAACATTGAATTTGAAAATTCAAAGTCAAATTGGACTTTGAAATCAATATTTTTGAATTTTTTAGATAAGATAGAAGGATGAATTGAAATAGAGATTGAAGAAGGATATTTGAGATCACTTGGACTTTTGAAAAAGGAATATGATGCAATTTTATCCTAAATGATGAAATGAATTTAAAGAATTTTGAAATTAAATTTGAAAATCATATTTCATTCTTTAAGTGAATTAAAATAAGATTGAAAATATAATACATCCCTGACTATGACCATTGAATGTATTTTATGATAATCTTATTTAAATTCAAGTGAAGAATAAAACATATTTTGGTGCTTTTACAGAGTTAAAAATAAAATTAACTCTCAATATATCTTGATTATGGCCATTGATATATATTTTGAGTTAATTTTAAGTTAAACCCTGATAAAAGAAGAAAATATTTAAGAATATGATGCTTTTCGAAGAGGATCCAGTGTGGATCCTGTGTTATTCCATAAAAGGTGAAAACCCTAAGTTTTGTTCACATCCTGACTATGGCCATTGATGCAAATCATCAACTTAGGATTTAATCACCTCTTATTAGAATGGTGCACGTGCCATTCGTGATCCCATTTGTGAATTTTTTGAGAAATAAGATAAAAATGATATGAAAACAGATGATTTATGATATTTATATGCTCATTCATTCTACCTAATACAGAAAATGTAAATTCTCATTAAGACCTAACTTATTACAACATTTAAAATTGAAATTACAACTCCCAAGTAATGACATTTTCTATGTATTCCCTGCAAAACATTTAGTTAGTACAATGTAAAAGAAGTTTATGGAAGGAAATTTTACAAAATATTATGGTGAGTGTAAATGATGAAAGGATTTATACATACACCTATGTGTTATGCACGTGAGGGTGCCTGTATGAGTTAATACATATGTTCAGAGAACCTATATGAGACTAATCACAAGTGAATGATGAGGATGCTGATGCACCATGTGGGCATCAAGGGAAGGACCATCATGACTGGAGAATTATGTTATGCATGAGACAAATGGAGGATTGAATGAGGGTTGTACAAAAGGTGATATATAGAGAAGGTGGGCAGCTAATGTGTTGGTGGAGAGTAAATAACAGGTAATGGGCATCTAGGGGTGCAGAGCATGTGGGTAGTGGGTATATGATGGAGTAGAAGTGCATGAAGGAGGTATGAAAATATGCAATCTATGAGGAAATTAAAGTGCTGGGTAACGAAAGTAAAAAAAAAAAGTGATGTAACTATGGCAGTAATGAACAGTGAATGACATATGTTGTGAAGAAAGTGGATACTCTAATGCTGCAAATATATGTGAGGTTGTAGGTATATAGGGTATGTAAATGAGAGGTAGCTGTAATAGATGGAGTGGGTGTTTGCAAGTGTAATGACATTGATGGTATTATTTGTTGCAGGGTATGGTGCATAGTAAAAATTAACATATGGGTGAAATTGGGTATAAATGAAATGTGTAGTGAACAATAGAATGTGTTGTATAATGGTGCCTAATCAGGTACTAGATGGTGAGTGACATTTGAAACTTTGAATGATGTAATTAACAGTAAGATATGTGATGGTAGAGGTGGATGGTGACAGGGGTTTTGAGTCTATTGCAGCAAGTATAGTGATGAGGCATGGTGCAGGGCTGTGAACATCCAAATTTTTCAAAAGTTTTTAAATATTCCCTTCTTGCCCCTAAATTCATTTTTTTGAGCAAATGAGTCATTTTTAAATCTAAATTCCAGTTTATTTCTCAAGTTTTACCGAAATTAAATTCATTCTATATGTTTAAATTGATTTCGGATCTGGATCCATTGTCCAGATCAAAGTCTCATTGTCCAAATTTTAAATTTAAATTACAGAAAATGCAAAAAAATAATTTTTAAATAACTCGGACAGTCCATCCGACATCCGCTTGGATCCATTGCGTTGTATTCCTCGATTCAAGTTTTAAAACTCGAACAATTTCTTAAAACTCGGGTCCAAACTCACTCTTCTGAAGAATTTTCCCCAAAATGGCCTGAAATTCTCGAGAATACATTCTTTTTAAAAAAAATTCAGAAAATACAAAAATTTAGTGTTTAAACTTTGTTTTTCATAAAATATTTGTTTTTTATTACAAAAATACAAAAAAATTTGGAAAAACGATACAAAATTCCAAAAATCAAGGAAAGCAAATGGTTTTAAAACTTGAAAAGGATGAATTTTTGCCAAAAACCTCATTTTAAAACCATTTTTACAAAAACTTTCTTAAAAGGGACCCTCCTTTTGAAAAAAAGAAAAAAATGGCAAACGGCCATCTCCCGCGCACTCCTCCCTCTCGTTCCATCGTCCATCTTCAAACAGCCACCTTCATTCCCCTCCATAGATCCTTAACCGATTCCCCTTCAAGAAGCTTCCCTCCTCTCTTTAAGAAGGGGGCAGAAGGTTTTTCTGGGGGGGGGGGGGAAGGATCGACATCCAATTTTCCATCGAGGTTTTCCTCTGAAGGATCCATCACTCTTTTTTATCGAGTTTCCCTCTCCGCCCTTCTTCTCAACAAAATCCCTAAATCAAAGATTCTCTACGGTAGAAGGAAAGAGGAGCTCCCTTCTTCAAGGTTCCTGCAAAACCAGTCCTTCATAGAATCACGGTAAGCTTCTTTCCTTTTTGAATCTCTCTCTAGATCTAAGTGCTCTTGCCCATTTACCCCTTTAAGCACCCTCGGTAGCATCTGATTTGCTTATAGCAAATCAGCCTACCTGCGTGCAATATAAACTGGAACGATCGTGTTCCAACATCTTGATTTCATGTTTATCATTTCCCGTTTCCATCTTGATTATCATTGATTTTCGATTCTTTGTTCTTATTTCGATCATCTGTTCATATTCCAATCTCATATCTCTTTTAGTTTTGATTTGCATTTTTATCTTTATTTTTCCTTTTCTATTTTTTTTTTGTATTTATTTATGGCGTTCCCGATCATAAATGCATTCACATTTCATTTTCTTGAGCGTTTATATGCTTCGATCCATTACAAGTATTATCTTCCTTGGTAAGTTCTGTTTTGGCATACACATTTGAGTCAATTGAAAGATCGTTGAACACTAGGATTTCATGGTCTTTCATATCCGTTGTAAAACACTGTGTTCAGGTGTTCCCAAAACCAGGTTCTCATGTGATTTACCATGGAAGTTCTATGTTTTTAATGCTTGATAGTTCTGATTATAAAATTCTTATCTATACCGAATCTGTCATTAAAATCTACATTTGAGTATATCATGACTCACTTCATTCCAACTTGAAGTCCAACTTGTATTGAATGTGATACGAGTCCCCTGTTTAAAGCTTGTAAAATACATGCTCATCTAATAAAAGCCCATGAGGTACCATTCAATATCATTCCCCTATGCTTGAGTCTCACAGGAAGCTACCCGCATGGTATTAGTGTCAGTAATCCAGTTCATGGCAGAATGTTGCTCATAGTATGATTCATAGCAGTGTCGATTTCTGTAAGGATCGGTCGCTAAAATTAATCTGGTAGCTGGAACTATCTCATGGACATCAGGGAGATTGTGGAATCAAGCTATTGCGAGAGGTAAAAGTTGGAGAAGCATGCCAGGTACGTTCCAATTATCAGAGCAAATTGATGAAATCAACCCGAAAGAGATCAAACTCATCTCAGCAAACTTCTGTTGCATTAGGTTAGTTGATCAAAGGGATATTAACAGGGCATTATCAAAACCATCGTTCATCATTTATATGATTTACCTGTGATTAATCATTCAATATCTATTTTGACTTGTCCAGATCATTTTCCTATATTAGTAATTACATAAATGAGTCACATATCTCTTCGCATGTTATATTAAAATCCCTTCAGATCATCTGTAATATTTTCATGTAACCCATTTAGAACATCAATGATTATTACTTCTTTCTGATTTTATTTCAAAACCCCATTGCAAATTTTTTTTTCTTTTTTTTGTTTAGTCTTAGAATCGATACTTCCCTGTATGCTCCACATTGTTTTGAGCACTTTGTATTTTCCTGTTGATGGTTTTGTGTTGACATTTTCTTGTTGCAGGATGGTTTAGCGTTGGCATTTATAGATTCATTTTTTTTTGTATCCTGTCATCTCCTATATATCATGCACGTCTTCATATTTGCAGTCACCCTTTGTATGTGTATGCTTGCATGAGCTCGTATAGCAAGAATAGCAACTACACAAACACTGCATCTTGGATTGATCCCCACTTTCCAATCCAACACTCAGAGTGCTTTTCTTGCTCGGTGTTTAGTGTGTTTATAGCACTAACATTATTGGAGTAGCCCTCCACACACAGCCATAAGGTGATTCTTCATAACTTTTGTGGCCTTGAGGTTCAGGGCTATGTTCTGGAACCTTGCCATGAGAGGGAGTGGGTAGCAGGATCTCTTCAACAAATACATCATCTGCTCAACTGGTCACAGCTTTTGAAAGAATTGGCTCTACAGGGAGAAGGCTGCTGGAATGTATTTAGCATTATGCTTTTACACAGATTACTGCTGAAATATCATATGCCTTTACTCTGGTCTATGGGGTAATAGTATATTCAAGGATAGAAATGGACTACTGTGCCCGACTATCCCAGTGTGGTAAAAATGGTACCCTTGGGCACGTCCTGTTGCCAGAAGCTTGTATGGCCTTCTAGCATCCCAGTTCGGAGACCTTGGCAACATCATAAATACAGCAGGAAGAATGAGCAACATTAGAACTGAACATTTTTTTAGGGATCCACCTTGGTTTCAAGTATGAATTTTTGATGCAGTTATTATTATGTGATTTTCAATGATATTGTGCTGAAAATTGTGTTGTGGCGATTGAACTCTTCAACCACCAATGGAGGAATATGGTATAGGATATTCATAAGTGCAATGTAACCCATATGTGATGCTGTTCTATTCATTGGAACAACCGATAGCATTGTTTTCCTAGCCTGTGGTTCTTTGTTGAAAGTTTTGTCTCTTATCAAAAGGGGGCAACATGGATGTATTCATACCTAGCCGCACTATTACTGCAAATTCCCCTGCTACCTGATAGCTCCATCCCATTGTTGTCAGTCATCTCTAACTTGTTGCATTTCCCCTGCATATAGGATCTTCACCCTAACACCACCTTTTCTCTCTTGTTGGTTTGAAGTCTCACATTGTTGAGCTTTTTTTTTCCACCTCTTTTACAGTTAAACTTACTCATTCCATATAGCATGTCACAATCACCTGTTTATCACTTAGACATTGCTGTAAAACACAGGATTCATTTCAATATCACCTGCACTCCATACTCTGCCACTTCACCTTTACTTGCACAAACCTTCACAATGACACCCACTGCTACTCTATTGTGGCTATCTCCACAGCCCCCGCTACCCTATGATTCCAGCTTATAAACCATATCCACTGTTTACCCACTACAGCTGCAGCAGCATCTCCTGTATACTTTACCATATCTTCATAATGTCCACTTCAACCCTCATTACCTCTCACTCCATTGATGCACCGGTATAACACCCCATCATAGTACTTGATCGCCTACCACTGCCAGCATCTTCGCCTTGCTGAAACTCCCTTTTCTATTATAAAACAGCAGCATTTCTGCATCTCAGCATATCCTTACATCTTTCCTTTTTTTCTCTTTTCTTGCATATTTTGTAAACAGATCATGTAGGTTACTCAATCACCATGCATATGGGCGTACTAAACCATTCACATGTCATCCCTTTTTCGCAAACCTTCCACAAAATTGTGTGGCATTCATCTTATAGTCAATAAATACATTAAACCTCATCCGTCATGCTTTTTTGTATGTCACCTTCATTAATGTTTCTAGTTTCTTATCTACATGTTATATTTGTCATAATCTCATTTTATTTAGTATAAGCATTATAGTTAGATAGATACATTTGCATTTCATTATTTGTATGACCATATGTATGTTAATCTCTAATATAGCATTTTCCATCTTTCTTTACATGTTCACATTCTTGGTTTGTGCTAACTCCATTTTTCTTGCAGGGATACGTGAGATGTTTGGTTCTCTCTTTTAGATTAGGTTTTGATTATTTTAATTTCGATTCTCAAGATTGTAATAGCTAGATGCTAAATGAGAATAATTATTTCTAGTTCTAGAAATAGAATGAATGAGCATATAAATATCATAAACCACTTGCTCTCATGTCATTTTCATCTTACTTCTTAAAAATTTTCACAAATGGAAACACGAATGGCACGTGCACCATTTCGTAAGAGGTAAATTAATCCTAAGTTGATGATTTACATCAACGGCCATAGTCGGGATGTAAACAAGACTTAGGATTTTTCATCTTTTACGAAATAACACTGGATCCGTTTTCAAAATTTATCATATTTTCCTTAAATATTTTCTTCTTTTTATCAGAATTTAACTTAAAATTAATTCAAAATATATACCAATGACCATAGTCAGGGTATATTGAGAGTTAATTTCATTTTAAATTCTATAAAAGCACCAAATGTGTTTCATTCTTCACCTGAATTTAAATATAGATTATTATATAATACATTCAATGACCATAGTAAAGGATGTATTATATCTTCAATCTTATTTTAATTCATTTAAAGAATGGAATAACTTTTCAAAATCCAATTTCAAAAATTTAAATTCATTCATTATTTAGGATAGAATTGCATCATATTTTAAAAAAAATCTTTTTCATAAATCCAAGTAATTTTTTCCTTCATTTCTCATGTCAAATCCTATTCATAAATTCAAATTAACTCTATTTCTCAGAAGGATTCAAGAATTCAATTTCAAGGTCCCATTTGACTTTGAAACTTCAGAATCATCTTGTATTTCAAATTCCAAATTCTATCTCAAATTCAAAGTACAATTTCACTTTGAAATTCATTTGTATATTCAAGATTCAATTTCTAAAACTCATTTTTTCAAATTCAATTCAAACTTAGAAATTCTTGATTCATCTTCTGAATTTAACTCCAAATCCATTTTAGGATCCAGGATTCAACACTCATATCGGATCTCAGACTTCATATCCAAATCCATCTTAGAATCTAGAGCCCAACTCTACATTGGATCTCAGACTTCAGATCCAAATCCATCTTAGGATCCAGAACTCAAATCTACTTTGGATCTCAGACTTCATCCAACTTCACATTGGATCTTAGACTTCAGATCCAAATTCCACTTTAGGATCCAACTTCACTTTGGATCTTAGACTTCAGATCCAAATCCATTCTAGGATCCAGAACCCAATTCTACTTTGGATCTTAGACTTCAGATCCAAATCCATTCTAGGATCCAGAACCCAATTCTCCATTTTGGATCTCAAACTTCAGATCCACTCCATCTTAGGATCCAGAACCCAAGTCCATTTTGGATTCCAAATCTCGGATCCCATTCTGTTTAGGATCCGGAATCCAACTCCAATTCTAGATTTCAATTCCATTTTCGGATCTAATCTGAATCTCTTAAATCCATTTCTATTCTTAAATACCATTTGATTTTCTCAGTCCATTCTAATTTCAAACTTCAAAATCTAAATTCAATTCCATCTCAAGTATTCATTTCCTTTCCTAAATTCAAGTCCAAAATTCAAAGTCCATTTCCGACTTTGAAACTTCATTTCCTTTCTTTTCAAAACTTCAAATCATTCTTTCTCAAAATCAAGATTTATTCTTCCAATCCTGATTTACTTCAAAGACTAAGAACTTCTCTGATCTATCTCAAGTTCTAAAGTTAGATTCAAACATTTCTTCACTCCTTTACCAAGTTCATCTCAGAATACTTGGAAATTTCCAAAAACATTCTTTTTAAAAGAGCATACATCTTTGCATGGCACAAGCATGATTCTTTGTGCAATTATAGTTAGAATAAATTCTTAGATAATATTTAGGCAAAGCAAAAGGCATAGATTCGATCCTTGGTTCGATTACCCCTGGTAAAGGCGCCAGGAACAGTCGAACCTCGTACCGACGAGCGAATCCCGTCTCTCTATTTTCCCGCAATATTTTCAAAACGGAGGCGAGTAATTTTCTAAATATTTTTCAAATCAAGGTCAAGTGAGACCCCGCAAAAGAGTTCCCCTTCTCTCTTTCTTTCTTTTCTCTTCTCTCTTTCTTTTCTTTCTTTTATTTCACTCCCTTCAAAAAGGAGGAGAATAGAGGTTATAAAAGGAAAAGAGAAGGAAGAGAGAGAAACCAACAAGAGAATAGGAAAAATTTTGCGATGATCACAGTTTTGGCGACCGTGATGGGACCTTGTCTTCGTTCGGTTGAGTCTATGCCTTTGCTTTGCTTTAATATTTTCTAAAGTCTTTATTCTTTCTATGTCAGCTATATTTTTTTCATGCAAACCTTAGGAGCCTAGACTCTGTCCTAAAGCTGACATCATTGCATATGGGATCTAAGTATGGTTTGGTAGGACCATATTGAGGAGATTATATTCATGTTCACATTAGATTTAGTATGAAATACAACTCTCCTCAATTCTAGGGATTGAATGCAAACAATGTATGCTTATATTCATTTAAATTCTATCTCTTTAGGATTTGCATTAGAGCTTCCTGGTTTTATTTTGCATGTTGATCATGTTTTTGAAAACATGCCTACCTATATTGTCCTGGTCTTCACGTTGCTGGGCTGTCTCACTGAACCATAGTTCAGAAGAGAGCCTCACAACTGGACCACTTATTTGGGTTCGCGCCCCCCTACCACGTACCTAAGGGCCATAGTCTGAGGTATATCGGTAGGTGCTCAAGGATGTTGAGAAGCCATTGCCTTAGAACCGAAGAGATATCTTATATGCCACGTACTTCGAGCTTCGGCTTGAGTATAACGGCGTACCTTGATTGGAATCAGATAATATAAATCTTAGAGTTAGGATTAAGATCCTATTTACCATTTCAAATATTGCATATAGAGTCAGCTTTAGGGAGTGTTGTTTGTGCATCCTTGCTTGTATGTCTGTGATTGAATAATATTACGTATCCTTCTTATATTTTCCAAAAGCCTGGGTATATATTTCAAAATTTCCTCTTTTTAAAACCCAGGTGTATTATTCTTTCTCTTCTTCTTCTTCCTTTAAAATTCTTCCAAATTCTTCTGATCCTGCCTGCAAGTTCTTAAAATTTTAAATCTTTACCATTCATCCTCAAAATTTCATTTATTCTCTTATTTTCTTCTGATTTTATATTCTTGTTTATATTTTTCATAAAAATCTCTTTCCGTCAAGAGATATCCTTTTCAAAATGGAATTTTCTTTCATATTTTAGTTGGTTACTCTCCCTCGTAGAGTAAACAACACAATTGTCACAAATTTTGTGGTGACTCAATCCCTAGTAATGGGATACAATTGTTTAGATTTCAACCTAAATCCTCCCTCTTGTCAAAATTTCTCCAAAAAAAAAAGTTTCTCTGGTCTAAAAACCTCCACTTTCCTCTACAGAAAGCGCTGGTATTCGAAAATGGTTCAGACAAGAGCTGGAAAAGAAACAATTCCTCAACTCAGCGACAGTGAGGCGGATGAGATAAGCTCTCCTAAATCAGTCAGGGGACAGAATCAACAGGAAAGACGACATCGACCCTGCTATGTATGATATGTTCCAAAAGATGATGGCAAGGATGATGTCAGAGCAAGCCGAGGCCAAGCTGAAAGAGGCAGTTCCTAAAAGCAAGTTGAGGAAGAAGCCTGTAAAGAAGCAAGTCAGAATCATCAGAAAGAAGGTGCAGCCAGACACTGCTTCTGAGGAATCAGAGTCAGTCGAGGAAGAGTCAGAAGAGGAAGAGCAGATTGTCTACAAACAGAATCCTCTAAGGCAGTCCGTAAAAATAGCTACAGAAGAGCCTGAATCCGTCAACAAGCCCAAGTCTGGGGCTCCAGCAGAAGACCTGATGAGCAAGTAGACGAAGGAGATGAATCGAGCTATTAAGGATATTCAAGCCAAGGGTAAGGGAAAGCAGACCTACACCGACGAAGATTTTTATGATGGTCTAGATGGGGACGATAACCTAGAGAATCTTCCCCACAAGTTTCTCAAATTTGACGGGACTGGCAACCCTAAAGCCCACTTGGCCACATTTTATGCAGAGTGCAGCCGTTTCAGGAAAGATAACATGACTCTGTTCATCTGTTTTCCCCGCAGTCTGGAGGGCATAGCAGCCAGATGGTATGCCGATCACATCAATCCTATCGAACTACGAGAGTTCGATAAGGTAGTAAATTTGTTCATCGAGCGCTTCTTATTCAACACTGAAGCCTCACCTACATTAAATCATCTTTACAACCTGAAACAAGGAGAGACTGAAAGAGCAGGTGATTTCATTCACAGGTGAAGAAGCACCTATAATAAGATGAAGGTACCCATTCCTGAGGAACACGCATTGCAGGTGATCCTCAACAATTTCTCTCAGCCCATAAGGAGCCTCATCGCCACTTCCCCGGCGAAATCCTTCATCAAGTTAATTGAGCGAGCTGAATGGCTCGAAGCAGGAATAGAAAGCGGGCTGTACGAGAGCATGCCTCTGGCCAAAAATATCCAAGACCAGAAGAAGAAAGCACAGTTCACTCATGCGGCTGATGCCTCTGGCAATGATCATGACAGCAACAGAAGAAACAGAAATGACAACAAGAATGGCCAGAACCATAGTGCAGCTCAAAGAGCGCAGTCTTCCAAGCAAAATAACAAGTCGTCTCAGTCTAACTTTCCACAAAAAGAAAAGATAAAGCACGAAGGTTGGAGTAATGATCGTGAGTTCACTCCTCTGAAGCAAACACTCGAAGAAGCCCTTGAATTCATGCTGGCCAAGGGATTGGTTAAACTCCCAAAAGTCGCGGATCCTCCCACAGTCATGGGAAGGTTCACAAATCAGTTCTGCAAATTCCATCGAGCAGTGGGGCATGACACCGATCACTGCTTCGTCTTCAAAAATATTGTTCAAGACTGCGTCGACAAGAGTCTCTTTGTTGAAAACGAAGAGGAAGATGAGCTAGCCGTCATGACCAAGTCTCTCCCCGGCTACTCAGAAGACTGAAGATGTCAGAATTCTTCTACTTTTTCCCTTTTTGCCAAGTCACCTTGTAGGGGGCCAGTCAGCCCAGTCCTTTTGTGACCATTTGGTCAAAATACTTGTAAATATTTCAGTTCTTTGTTATCAGTTTTGCTCGTCAATGAAATGTCAATTTTTCTTTATATCTCTAATATCACAATACTTTCTTCCTCTGCCACATAGGGGCATTTGCTTTTGAAAATCTATATTTCAAAAATCTCTTTATCGGCTTCTATTTAAAACCGCATTTAAATTCCTGTTCTTTTCAGAATGCGGGACTAATCCTGACATCATTCATGAGAGAAATGATATTACCTATGAGGGCCTTTTCAAAAATCATGAAATTTCAAAAAGTCTTCGTTATGACCAAAGAGTTCAAATATTCTTCGGTCCAAGCTTCGTTCAAAAGTCAACCCTCGTGTTGATCATGTTTTCAAAAATAGGTTTTCGAACCATTGCATTGAAAATCAACCCTCGTGTTGATCATGTTTTCCAAAAATAGGTTTTTTGAACCATTGCATTGAAGGATCAACCCTTGTGTTGGTCTTATCTTCCAAAATAGGTCTCAAATCTTGTGTTGATCATATTTTCCAAAAGTGGTTTTTCAAAACGTTATATTCAGAGATCAATCCTGGCATTGGTCTCATCTTCCAAAAATTGATTTTAAATCATTATAGTCAAAGATCAACCCCTGTGTTGGTCATGTCTTCCAAGTTTGGTTTTTCAAACTGTCATATTCAAAGATCAATCCTTGCATTGATTTTTCCAAAATGGGTTTTAAATCATTATATTCAAAGATCAACCCCTGTGTTGGTCTTATCTTTCAAGGTTGATTTTTAAACATTATCTTCAAAGATCAACCCTTGTATTGATCTTGTTATCAGTTCCAAACTGTTATTTTTAGAAATCAATTCTGTTGTTGATTTTCTTTTTAGATTTTCAAACCATTGCCTTCAAAATTTGACCCTCATGATGATCTCTCATGTTTGATTTGAAGGATCAATTCTCGCACTGATCATTCTTCTTACGGTAGATTTTCTGTCCAAAAATAATTTTTTCACTTATCCTTAAATGAACATTTTCCTTTCAAGATCCCATATGCAGGCAGGATCAGAAAAACTCCTTTTTCTCAAATCTTATAAATCTTCAGTTAACTGTGATATCTTCATCAGTTTCACTCACTTTATTCATATTTTTATCAAGTTTACATCAATTTTATCAAGTTTTATCAAGTTTATCAAATATTTCCTCAAAATCCATTAAATTTTATCAATTCTTTTACCCTTTCAGGTTAAGGGAAAAACCTGACCCTCGTTGTCCGAGGTGTACCCTTTCAGGTTAAGGGATAAACCTGATGCCTCTTTCCCATGAGGTATTTCCTTTATTCTTATTTTCCCGCTCAGGTTAAGGGATAAACCTGACCCTCGTTGTCCGAGGCGTTCCCATTCAGGATAAGGGATAATCCTGAAACCCCTCGTAGGAGCCACAATGCTACCTTTGAGGATTCTTTTGTAAATACAAGTTTTGCCAGTCTTTATTGATTTTCTAGATTTATATCAAATTTCCTTCACTAAATTTTCTTAAATTATATTCTTTTTCCCATTCAGGATAAAGGATAATCCTGAGACCCTTTGTAGGAGCAATAACGCTACCTATGAGGACTCTGTTGTAAATACAAGTTTCGTCAACCTTTATTGATTTTCTAAATTTATATTAATTTCTCTTCATTTGTTTTCCTCAAATTCTATTTTCCCGCTCAGGTTAAGGGATAAACCTGACCCTCGTTGTCCGAGGTGTTCTCATTCAGGATAAGGGAAAATCCTGAGACCCCTCATAGGAGCAACAATGATACCTGTGAAAATTCTTTTCCAAAATAAATCTTCAAAATTTCTTTCCTTTCTTCTTCTCCATTTTTATAAATTTTATTCTTCTCCCCTTTTAGGTTAAGGGGTAAACCTGAATCATTCCTTTCTAAATCCTCATCAAAATGTCTATTCCATTTCCCCTTCAGGATAAGGGAAAATCCTGAAAACGCCGACAATCATTCTTGCTCAAATCTCAAGTATCTTAAAGAATGTCGGTGTCCCTTTTTTCTCCAAATCTCCATCAGAAAACCCAGTACTCATACTGGGGAATTTTTTTTTTTTGAAAAATCCAATATTCATACAGATAAGCCTAGCGCTCGTGCTAGTGTCTGGCGGACCGATCAGTTAGCTCTCATGTCACAATATTTCCTCAATTTTCCTCAAATTCTGTCAATCTTCTATCAATTTCTATCCCTTCTCATCATTTCTCCTTTGAGATTCGAGTTTCAGCTTGAACTCCCTACTCTTTCTTTGAGATTCGAGCCTTGACTCGAATTTTCCAAACTTCCTTTGAAGATTTGGGTCTTAACTCGAGTTTTCTTTCCTTCAAAATCTAAACTTTCAAGTTTTCCTTCGAGATTCGAGCCCTGACTCGAACTTTCCTGCTTTCCTTCGAAAATTTGAGTTTTGTCTCAAGTTTTCTTGCCTTCAATAAATGAACTGTCAAAGTTTTCCTTTGAGATTCGAGCCCTGACTCGAACCTTCTTGCTTTCCTTCGAAGATTTGAGTTTTATCTCGAGTTTTCTTGCCTTCAATAAAAGAATTTTCAAGTTTTTCCCTTGAGATTCGAGCGCCGACTCGAACCTCTCAGTTTTCCTTTGAAAATTCGAGTTTTAACTCGAATTTCCCTGTTTTCCTTGTAGAATCCGAGTCCCGATTCGGATACTCTTTCAAAGGCTTACCTTCAAAATCCAGTTTTATGTGAAGCTTACCTTCAGAACTTTAAATTCACATTTACCTTCAGAATTCAGCCTCATGTTGGATTCTTCCCCAGAATCCCACTGATATGTCAAAATTCGATGCTAAGCAAAGGTTTTATCATTTAGGAGTTCAGGAAAATCTTGCCAACTTGCCATAAAATAGTTGTTAATCTCAAAAAATTATATAAAGAATTCCCTCGAATCTCCTTAAGTATTCCTTCCAAAAGGGTGAAGCTTCTGTGAAGAAAGGCTCAAGCTTCAAATTTTTTGTTGGTCAACCAAGAGGATGAAGAAAAAAATCTTCGACATGACAGGTAAAGGAAATATTCAATGACACTGAAAAGCCATAAATGAGCTGATATTGATCATAACTATGGCACATTCTCAAAGATTATCCTTTGACAGTAAGACAGTAGAAATATCCTGGGCAGTCAGAAAAGAACCTACCCAGTTCATGTCACCTCAAGTCCGCTAAGCTGCAAATCAAATATCCGCAAAAGGGATCTCAATCGTCATCAAGATGAAGGCGAGTTAAGCGAGTAGACCCCCGGGGCCAAAGAAGATTTGAAACATTTCCAAGATGACAGAGTTTGTGACGGATCCTTCCAGAGAAAGTTCGAATCACCGTCGAGATGAAGGCGGATGTGATGGACCTACCGACAAACCCTAAAAGATATTTGATTTCTGCTATCATCTAAAGGCCTTTGAGCCAATACCATCATATTTAATCCCTGAGATAAATGAAGGATCAAAACATCTCCAAGATGAAAGAGTTTGTGACGTACCCTTCCCTGAAAAAGAGAGAAGAGTCAGGACATCTCCAAAGTGAAGGATGATGTAAAAGCCCAAGAAAGCCCCATGACTCAAAAGAGTGCAAAAAGATCACCAAGGGAAAATGCCGAGGATATCAAACTGCCCAAACTGCAAAGAATCTTCTTTACCTATGTGAAATTCTTCTATCAATATCTTTTCATTTAATTGCTTTTATGAAGCTAAGAATATTTCTTCTTTCATATCAAGGAAATTGATAGCATCCTTGAAGAAGATCAACAACTAAATTTAACTTTGATCATGGATTCTATAGAGTTAACCTAGTTGGGGGTAATACTCTAGGTGGAAGAGGGAACATCTTTCGAAAGTACTTACCTTCAATTACCTTGAAACAACTACAATTTTATCACTTTGGCAATATTTTTTCAGCCTTCTTGATGAGAAATAAGAACTTGACATCTGTTATTGATATATCTTGGTGTTGCCTTTTCCTTCTTTCGCGTAGTCGAAAGAGTTGCCTTCCCTTCTTTCATAAGAGTTGCCTTCTTCGTCTTTCGCTCTGTCGAGAGACTCGCCTTCTCCTTGATAAAAGAATTGCCTTCTTCGTCTTTCGCTTTGTCGAGGGACTTGCCTTCTCCCTAATTAAAGGATTGCCTTCTTCGTCTTTCGCTCTGTCCAGAGACTCGCCTTCTCCTTGATAAAAGGATTGCCTTCTTCGTCTTTCGCTTTGTCGAGAGACTCGCCTTCTCCTTGATAAAAGGATTGCCTTCCTCGTCTTTCGCTTTGACGAGAGACTCGCCTTCTCCTTGATAAAAGGATTGCCTTCCTCGTCTTTCGCTTTGTCGAGAGACTCGCCTTCTCCTTGATAAAAGGATTGCCTTCCTCGTCTTTCGCTTTGTCGAGAGACTCGCCTTTTCCTTGATAAAAAGATTGTCTTCCTCGTCTTTCGCTTTGATCGAAAGACTCGCCTTCTCCTTGATAAAAAGGATTGCCTTCCTCGTCTTTCGCTTTGATCGAAAGACTCGCCTTCTTCTTGATAAAAGGATTGTCTTCCTCGTCTTTCGCTTTGTCGAGAGACTCGCCTTCTCCTTGATAAAAGGATTGCCTTCCTCGTCTTTCGCTTTGTCGAGAGACTCACCTTCTCCTTGATAAAAGGATTGCCTTCCTCGTCTTTCGCTTTGTCGAGAGACTCGCCTTCTCCTTGATAAAAGGATTGCCTTCCTCGTCTTTCGCTTTGTCGAGAGACTCGCCTTCTCCTTGATAAAAGGATTGCCTTCCTCGTCTTTTCGCTTTGTCGAGAGACTCGACTTCTCCTTGATAAAAGGATTGCCTTCCTCGTCTTTCGCTTTGTCGAGAGACTTGCCTTCCCTTTGTTAAAATGATTGCCTTCTTCATATTTCATATTTTGCCTTCTCCTTACCAAAAGGATTGCCTTCTTCATATCTTACATTTTGCCTTCTCCTTGTTAAAAGGATTGCCTTCTTCATATTTCACATCTTAAATTCTCTTTGTTAAAAGGATTGCCTTCTTCATATTTCACATCTTACATTCTCCTTGTTAAAAGCATTGCCTTCTTCATATTTCACATTTCGCCTTCTCCTTACTATTGCCATATTCATATCTTCATATTTCACCTTCTCCTTGCTAAAAGGATTGCCATCTTCATCGCCATCTTCATATTTTCGCTTTCACCTTCTCTTGTCCAAAGGATTTGCCTTGTTCCATCTTTCGCCTTGTCAAGAGATTCATCTCCTTGATAAAAGGTTTGCCTTATTCATCTTTCACTACATCGAAAGATTCGCCTCCTATTACCTTATTCATCATTCATTTTTTCTCACATCTCCTTATTTTCCATCTCTCACGTTCTAGAAGAGTTGCCTCATTCAGCTGAAGTATCTCTCTTGTCCCATCACGGTTTCAAGAAATCCGTATGGTTGTTCCCACTCAGGTTAAGGGTCAAAACCTGCATTTTCTGCGTGAGGTCATTAAATTCAAAAGCTATTCAGACACTCAAGACCATTCCTTTTTCAAAGCTTCAGGGAATTCCATCTTCCTCCTTTCACAAACCCCTTTCGGATTTGTTCGTCCAAACTCCGAAGGTCCCATCATGGTCTCTTCACCCGAGAATTCCATTTGGTCGTCCCCTTCAGGTTAAGGGTTAAGCCTGAACCTCGTGCATCGAGGTATCTTCCTTTTTCAGGTTTTGGTTAAACCTGAGTCTCGTTTTGACAAGGTTCCTCGTTTTGACGAGATGTTTTCCTCCAATCCCATCATGGTTCTTCCCATCGAGGAATCCATGCTTTGTATATCCATCTAGGATAGGATCTTACTCGAGCTTCATCTCATGAAACATTTGCCAAAATGTCCCATCAAGGTCATCATATATTTCCTTCCCCATTCAGGTTATTTCGAGGTATATTCGTCCCATCCAGGTTAAGGGCTAAACCTGAGTCATTCTGAAAAGCTGATCTTGTCTCACCCATGAGGCTTGGTCAAAATTCTTACCTTTCATCATTTCAGGATCTTCACTCAAAGTCCCACCACGATTTCCTCCTTTCTATTATCTGGTCATATCATTTTCGAGGATTTCGCCTTCCCAAAAACCATTCAGGATAAAGTTTTAAATCTAAAAAACCATGTCTTTTAAATCAAATTCTTCCACACCCAGTTCAGATCTGCTGACTGGGGCATTTTTTAAAATTTGGAGTGTTTTCTTTGCCACTAAGCTCGGCTTTCAACCGGCTTAGTAGCAAAGAGGGGCATCTGTGAACACCCCAAATTTTTCAAAAGTTTTTAAATATTCCCTTCTTGCCCCTAAATTCATTTTTTTTTTAGCAAATGAGTCATTTTTAAATCTAAATTTAAGTTCATTTCTCAAGTTTTACCGAAATTAAATTCATTCTATATGTTTAAATTAATTTCGGATCTGGATCCATTGTTCAGATCAGAGTCTCATTGTCCAAATTTTAAATTTAAATTACAGAAAATGCAAAAAAATAATTTTTAAATAACCCGGACAGTCCATCCGACATCCGCTTCGATCCATTGCGTTGTATTCCTCGATTCGAGTTTTAAAACTCGAATATTTTCTCAAAACTCGAGTCCAAACTCACTCTTCTGAAGAATTTTCCCAAAATGGCCTGAAATTCTTGAGAAAACATTCTTTTTAAAAAAAAATTCAGAAAATACAAAAATTTAGTGTTTAAACTTTGTTTTTCATAAAATCTTTGTTTTCTATTACAAAAATACAAAAAAAATTGGAAAAACAATACAAAATTCCAAAAATCAAGGAAAGCAAATGGTTTTAAAACTTGAAAAGGATGAATTTTTGCCAAAAACCTCATTTTAAAACCATTTTTACAAAAACTTTCTTAAAAGGGACCCTCCTTTTGAAAAAAGAAAAAAATGGCAAACGACCATCTCCCGCGCACTCCTCCCTCTCGTTCCATCGTCCATCTTCAAACAGCCACCTTCATTCCCCTCCATAGATCCTTAACCGATTCCCCTTCAGGAAGCTTCCCTCCTCTCTTTAAGAAGGGGGCAGAAGGTTTTTCTGGGGGGGGGAAGGATCGACATCCAATTTTCCATCGAGGTTTTCCTCTGAAGGATCCATCACTCTTTTTTATCGAGTTTCCCTCTCCACCCTTCTTCTCAACAAAATCCCTAAATCAAAGATTCTCTACGGTAGAAGGAAAGAGGAGCTCCCTTCTTCAAGGTTATTGCAAAACCAGTCCTTCATAGAATCACGATAAGCTTCTTTCCTTTTTTATTCTCTCTCTAGATCTAAGTGCTCTTGCCCATTTACCCCTTTAAGCACCCTCGGTAGCATCTGATTTGCTTATAGCAAATCAGCCTACCTGCGTGCAATATAAACTGGAACGATCGTGTTCCAACATCTTGATTTCATGTTTATCATTTCCCGTTTCCATCTTGATTATCATTGATTTTCGATTCTCTGTTCTTATTTCGATCATCTGTTCATATTCCAATCTCATATCTTTTTAGTTTTGATTTGCATTTTTATCTTTATTTTTCCTTTAATATTTTTTTTTTGTATTTATTTATGGCGTTCGCTATCATAAATGCATTCACATTTCATTTTCTTGAGCGTTTATATGCTTCGATCCATTACAAGTATTATCTTCCATGGTAAGTTCTGTTTTGGCATACACGTTTGAGTCAATTGAAAGATCGTTACACTAGCATTTCATGGTCCTTCATATCCGTTGTAAAACACTGTGTTCAGGTGGCCCTAAAACCAGGTTCTCATATGATTTACCATGGAAGTTCTATGTTTTTAATGCTTGATAGTTCTGATTATAAAATTCTTATCTATACCGAATCTGTCATTAAAATCTACATTTGAGTATATCATGACTCACTTCATTCCAACTTTAAGTCCAACTTGTATCGAATGTGATACGTGTCCCCTGTTTAAAGCTTGTAAAATACATGCTCATCTAATAAAAGCCCATGAGGGCCCATTCAATATCATTCCCCTATGCTTGAGTCTCACAGGAAGCTACCCGCATGGTATTAGTGTCAGTAATCCAGTTCATGGCAGAATGTTGCTCACAGTATGATTCATAGCAGTGCCGATTTATGTAAGGATCGGTCGTTAAAATTAATCTGGTAGCTGGAACTATCTCATGGACATCAGGGAGATTGTGATATCAAGCTATTGCGAGAGGTAAAAGTTGGAGAAGCATGCCAGGTACGTTCCAATTATCAGAGCAAATTGATGAAATCAACCCGAAAGAGATCAAACTCATCTGAGCAAACTTCGGTTGCATTAGGTTAGTTGATTAAAGGGATATTAACAGGGCATTATCAAAACCATCGTTCATCATTTATATGATTTACCTATGATTAATCATTTAATATCTATTTTGACTTGTCCAGATCAATTTCCTATGTTAGTAACTACATAAATGAGTCACATATCTCTTTGCATGTTATATTAAAATCCATTCAGATCATCTGTAATATTTTCATGTAACCCATTTAGAACATCAATGATTATTACTTCTTTCTGATTTTATTTCAAAACCCCATTGCAATTTTTTTTTTCTTTTTTTTGTTTAGTCTTAGAATTGATACTTCCTTGTATGCTTCACATTGTTTTAAGCACTTTATGTTTTCCTGTTGATGGTTTTGTGTTGACATTTTCTTGTTGCAGGATGGTTTAGCGTTGGCATTTATAGATTCATTTTTTTTTGTATCCTGTCATCTCCTATATAGCATGCATGTCTTCATATTTGCAGTCACCCTTCGTATGTGTATGTTTGCATGAGCTCGTATAGCAAGAATAGCAACTACACAAACACTGCATCTTGGATTGATCCCCACTTTCCAATCCAACACTCACAGTGCTTTTCTTGCTCGGTGTTTAGTGTGTTTATAGCACTAACATTATTGGAGTAGCCCTCCACACACAGCCATAAGGTGATTCTTCGTAACTTTTGTGGCCTTGAGGTTCAGGGCTATGTTCTGGAACCTTGCCATGAGAGGGAGTGGGTAGCAGGATCTCTTCAACAAATACATCATCTGCTCAACTGGTCGCAGCTTTTGAAAGAATTGGACTCTACAGGGAGAAGGCTGCTGGAATGTATTTAGCATTATGCTTTTACACAGATTACTGCTGAAATATCATATGCCTTTACTCTGGTCTATGGGGTAATAGTATATTCAAGGATAGAAATGGACTATTGTGCCCGACTATCCCAGTGCGGTAGAAATGGTACCTTTGGGCACGTCCTGTTGCCAGAAGCTTGTATGGCCTTCTAGCATCCCAGTTCGGAGACCTTGGCAACATCATAAATACAGCAGGAAGAATGAGCAACATTAGAACTGAACATTTTTTTTAGGGATCCACCTTGGTTTCAAGTATGAATTTTTGATGCAGTTATTATTATGTGATTTTCAATGATATTGTGCTGAAAATTGTGTTGTGGCGATTGAACTCTTCAACCACCAATGGAGGAATATGGTATAGGATATTCATAAGTGCAATGTAACCCATATGTGCAGTTGTTCTATTCATTGGAACAACCGATAGCGTTGTTTGCCTAGCCTGTGGTTCTTTGTTGAAAGTTTTGTCTCTTATCAAAAGGGAGCAACATGGATGTATTCATACCTAGCCGCACTATTACTGCAAATTCCCCTGCTACCTGATAGCTCCATCCCATTGCTGTCAGTCATCTCCAACTTGTTGCATTTCCCCAGCATATAGGATCTTCACCCTAACACCACATTTTCTCTCTTGTTGGTTTGAAGTCTCACATTGTTGCGCTTTCTTTTTCCACCTCTTTTACAGTTAAACTTGCTCATTCCATATAGCATGTCACTATCACCTGTTTATCACTCAGACATTGCTGTAAAACACAGGATTCATTTCAATATCACCTGCACTCCATACTCTGCCACTTCACCTTTACTTGCACAAACCTTCACAATGACACCCACTGCTACTCTATTGTGGCTATCTCCACAGCCCCCGCTACCCTATGCTTCCAGCTTATAAACCATATCCACTGTTTACCCACTACAGCTGCAGCAGCATCTCCTGTATACTTTACCATATCTTCATAATGTCCACTTCAACCCTCATTACCTCTCACTCCATTGATGCATCGGTATAGCACCCCATCATAGTACTTGATCGCCTACCACTGCCAGCATCTTCGCCTTGCTGAAACTCCCTTTTCTATTATAAAACAGCAGCATTTCTGCATCTCAGCATATCCTTACATCATTCCTTTTTTTTCTCTTTTCTTGCATATTTTGTAAACAGATCATGTAGGTTACTCAATCACCATGCATATGGACGTACTAAACCATTCACATGTCATCCCTTTTTCGCAAACCTTCCACAAAATTGTGTGGCATTCATCTTATAGTCAATAAATACATTAAACCTCATCCGTCATGCTTTTTTGTATGTCACCTTCATTAATGTTTCTAGTTTCTTATCTACATGTTATATTTGTCATAATCTCATTTTATTTAGTATAAGAATTTTAGTTAGATAGATACATTTGCATTTCATTATTTGTATGACCATATGTATGTTAATCTCTGATATAGCATTTTCCATCTTTCTTTACATGTTCACATTCTTGGTTTGTGCTAACTCCATTTTTCTTGCAGGGATACGTGAGATGTTTGGTTCTCTCTTTTAGATTAGGTTTTGATTATTTTAATTTTGATTCTCAAGATTGTAATAGCTAGATGCTAAATGAGAATATTTATATTTCTAGTTCTAGAAATAGAATGAATGAGCATATAAATATAGAAAACCACTTGCTCTTATGTCATTTTCATCTTACTTCTTAAAAATTTTCACAAATGGAAACACGAATGGCACGTGCACCATTTCGTAAGAGGTAAATTAAACCTAAGTTGATGATTTACATCAACGGCCATAGTCGGGACACACTGGATCCATTTTCAAAATTCATCATATTTTCCTTAAATATTTTCTTCTTTTTATCAGAATTTAACTTAAAATTAATTCAAAATATATACCAATGACCATAGTCAGGGTATATTGAGAGTTAATTTCATTTTAAATTCTATAAAAGCACCAAATGTGTTTCATTCTTCACCTGAATTTAAATATAGATTATTATACAATACATTCAATGACCATAGTCAAGGATGTATTATATCTTCAATCTTATTTTAATTCATTTAAAGAATGGAACAGCTTTTCAAAATCCAATTTCAAAAATTTAAATTCATTCATCATTTAGGATAGAATTGCATCATATTTTAAAAAAAATCTTTTTCATAAATCCAAGTAATTCTTTCCTTCATTTCTCATGTCAAATCCTATTCATAAATTCAAATTCAACTCTATTTCTCAGAAGGATTCAAGAATTCAATTTCAAGGTCCCATTTGACTTTGAAACTTCAGAATCATCTTGTATTTCAAATTCCAAATTCTATCTCAAATTCAAAGTACAATTTAACTTTGAAATTCATCTGTATATTCAAGATTCAATTTCTAAAACTCATTTTTTCAAATTCAATTCAAACTTAGAAATTCTTGATTCATCTTCTGAATTTAACTCCAAATCCATTTTAGGATCCAGGATTCAACATTCCTATCGGATCTCAGACTTCAGATCCAAATCCATCTTAGGATCCAGAGCCCAACTCTGCATTGGATCTCAGACTTCAGATCCAAATCCATCTTAGGATCCAGAACTCAAATCTACTTTGGATCTCAGACTTCATCCAACTTCACATTGGATCTTAGACTTCAGATCCAAATTCCACTTTAGGATCCAACTTCACTTTGGATCTTAGACTTCAGATCCAAATCCATTCTAGGATCCAGAACCCAATTCTACTTTGGATCTTAGACTTCAGATCCAAATCCATTCTAGGATCCAGAACCCAATTCTACTTTGGATCTTAGACTTCAGATCCAAATCCATTCTAGGATCCAGAACCCAATTCTCCATTTTGGATCTCAGACTTCAGATCCACTCTATCTTAGGATCCAGAACCCAAGTCCATTTTGGATTCCAAATCTCGGATCCCATTCTGTTTAGGATCCGGAATCCAACTCCAATTCTAGATTACAATTCCATTTTCGGATCTAATCTGAATCTCTTAAATCCATTTTTATTCTTAAATACCATTTGATTTTCTCAGTCCATTACAATTTCAAACTTCAAAATTTAAATTCAATTCCATCTCAAGTATTCATTTCCTTTCCTAAATTCAAGTCCAAAATTCAAAGTCCATTTCCGACTTTGAAACTTCATTTCCTTTCATTTCAAAACTTCAAATCATTCTTTCTCAAAATCAAGATTTATTCTTCCAATCCTGATTTACTTCAAAGACTTAGAACTTCTCTGATCTATCTCAAGTTCTAAAGTTAGATTCAAACATTTCTTCACTCCTTTACCAAGTTCATCTCAGAATACTTGGAAATTTCCAAAAACATTCTTTTCAAAAGAGTATACATCTTTGCATGGCACAAGCATGATTCTTTGTGCATTTAAAGTTAGAATAAATTCTTAGATAATATTTAGGCAAAGCAAAAGGCATAGATTCGATCCTTGGTTCGATTACCCCTAGTAAAGGCGCCAGGAACGGTCGAACCTCGTACCGACGAGCGAATTTCGTCTCTCTATTTTCCCGCAATATTTTCAAAACGGAGGTGAGTAATTTTCTAAATATTTTTCAAATCAAGGTCAAGTGAGACCCCGCAAAAGAGTTCCCCTTCTCTCTTTCTTTCTTTTCTCTTCTCTCTTTCTTTTATTTCACTCCCTTCAAAAAGGAGGAGAATAGAGGTTAGAAAAGGAAAAGAGAAGGAAGAGAGAGAAACCAACAAGAGAATAGGAAAAATTTTGCGATGATCACAAGGGCATAGGGTGATAGGGCCATTGTTTTATGAATGATGAGGGGATGCAATAGGTGATGATAAACAAAGGGTAAAAGCCATAATCTGATTTTCATTCAGTGAGAAAAACCATCTCACTTCAACTTGATAGAACACGAAACTTGATTTTCAGATTAGCATAGCATTGCTAAATGCAGGGAGTTTGTACGGACAAGTCGACTTTATGAACCAATTTTAGCAATGCAGTAAGTCAGGATGCAAAGAAAATACATAGAGAATGGAACCTAAGCATGCCCCTTTTAGGAGTTACTAACAAACTCCAAAACTTGAACATTCATCCATGTATCCAGAACCATGATCCATCCCCATGGTGAGCACCATCAACTTTAGATGTGCCTATCTGATAGAGGTTTTCCTCTCTTGGCAGAATTAGCCACAATTTTCATGCTGCCAGGAATCAAAGCCATGGTTGAGAGACCATTGGTGTACTGATAAAAAAAATTCTGCAAGGGATGCTATGAAGGTATGATGCAGACAGTGAACACAGATGATGCAAATTATATATAATGTCCCAAACATGTCGAACACAAGATATGATGATCTAAATGGCCATACACACAAAAAAAATATTCGGATAAACTATCTAGATGACAAACTAATCTGAGGGAAATAAGATACAGATGCAATTGTTAACTAAAAAAAATTGAAAGGAGGATGCATCATGCCACAGATGAAGGTATATAAAATGCTGATAAAGTGCATCAGATGGTTGAAGTTATAAACGATGTTGACCTGCCACAGTGGATGCAGCAGGATGTGGTCATGCAGCTGATAGCTACTGTGTAATGGTAGGTAGCTGACGACAGTAAATATGCAGAGGGCAGGGGGAAAGATAGTGAAAATGCTCATTAGTGAGGAAGATCATATATGCAAAATGTGGAGAAATGCATAGTAAGAGTGGTATGGGGTGTAACAATGTGGTGTAATGATGGTGCAAAGATGTGCTATTGTAGTGCGAGAATGGAAATCATCAGCCAGCATTATATCTTCAGCACTCTTTTTTTTTTTTTTAACAACAGAAAATCCTGAACCCCTTGTAATTTCCACATCTGTTGTCCTCATTGCAGGGGCGTCGTGGGCACCGTCACCAGCCATTGTCGCTGCTTTCTTTTAATGCTGCAATGATTGACCAGCATGTGTCTGGGTGAAGGTTCAAACCTGGCAAAGAGCACTATATGTTGCAAACCAACGCCTTCTGAATAGAAGGGAAATTTTCAGATCCAGAAACAGTATGAGAGTATCCAGTGAAACTGGATAGGTGATCAAAAATCCTCCTACCTGGTGGTATAGGAATCCTGCAACAGGTATATATTGCCAATGATAACTGTCATACTTACCCCAATAGGCATATATGTCACAATGGTGCTTTGCACTTCTTCTTTCGATGGGTTCAGCATTCCTGCCAGCCCACTGAATGTTAGGTTTTTCTCATCCCACGAGATGACATATGCTGGTATGGAGGCATTCTCTTCAACACAAGAGCTAAACACCTTAGTGACCCCTTAATTATGATTTGTTTGCAGGGGTATAGAGGAGATGCTTTTATCAATAGTAAATCATCTTCCACAAAATGGTTTCATCAACAAGAGTCGATTGATCACGGCAACAGAAAAGCCAATGCACCAATTTCAGCATAGGTTCATTAATAACTTTACTAGGAGCGTGTGTTGTCAGCTAAACAAATCGCCTCATGGTGATCATACCCCATAGCCCATCCAGGTTTATTTGTATAGGTTCATTAGCAGCATCCAGGCTTGATATGCAAGGATCAACCTGTCATAGCCCATCCAGTTTTATTTGTATAGGTTCATTAGCAGCATCCAGGCTTGATATGCAAGAATCAACACGTCATAGCCCATCCAGTTTTCTTATCCAATGCCCAGAGGTAGGGATTGGTCGTTAACTGCTCAACGCCATTGATAGGCTTATTACTATCTTCTGAGAACATATTGATTCTCAGAGCATACCAGTGGGTATGAGGATGGCATATAGGGGAATCGGGGGTTGGTTATAATGAACAGGGTATAGAAGCCAGGTGAACCGAGATGCAAAGCGAACAGAACAGAGAAAAAAAATAGCAAAAAAAAAAAAGATATAGTAAAGATGAAATTCGATGATAGAAAGAGATTTACATGATGGAGAGATGTAATTGATTCAAAACAAGAAAACAAAATGCTGCAGATGATAATGCTAAACCGAGAAATTAATGAATAGGATCAATTGACGAAATGAAGAATTGGTAATGCTAGACAAAATGAACATAATATAACTAACTAAATATATTGATAAACTGATACCAAATGAACGAAATGCTGTAACAGGAAAATCCGAGATTCGACATGCCTTTCAAAATCACATGCATTGGGGTAAAACCCTCGGATGGGGGGAACAATAAGCGATTGCAAAATAACGAAATCAGAAAAAGGTTGTAGGAACATGGATGTTCCATTGATGTTGCAGAGAGTGAGTCGATCCTGCTATATGCAGGTCGATTTCACTCTTTATGCCTTACATTGAAAACCAAAGAAAAAAAAAGAGAATGAAGAAGAACGCAGTCGGAACAGAGAAGTGGTACGAATAAAGGAAAGGTAATATTCACAGAAGATAAGAAGAAAGAAGAGGAAGATGGTGTGCTTACCTGTATTTCTACCGATGTTTGACCTAATCGGATTGCTATATCCCTGGAAGGAGGAGGCAGACGTCGACTATCAAGGTTGTATCTCTGCGTGGCTTTGAGGATTGATCGATTCCTGATTGTCTCACGTTGCAGAAGCAGGAAGGAGCGAGTGCTCCTTTTACTACTATGGAGATCCCTACTGCTAAAAGGGGAAGAAGAAGGAGCGATCGAGAAGAAGAAGAGAAAAAGGGGGTGCGGGAACAGAGGTGATAGATGATAAAGCTAATTGATGGTCCTTCTGCTTCTCCATTGCTTTCTTTTATAGAGAAGGGAAGAAGAATCGAGAAGGAGGTTGGTTGGAGATGAATGGGAGAAGATGAAGGCAATGGAACGAGATCGAGAGTAGGAGGGAGCGGCCTCTGCAATCCTCCTTGCAACCGAAAGCCGTTAGGGGCTTTTCCAAGCATATCCTTCCATTTTTCAAAATTTTCAAAAAAATGGTTTCTTTCAAAACCTTTCTATAAAGAGGTTTTATAATAAAGACAATTTTGACATAAAGAAGGGGTTTTCAAAATAATTTTTTTCTTTCTTTGTATTTTTCATTTTTTTGGTATTTTTGAATAAAATTCTAAAGATCTAAGCAAAAACAAAAGTATTTTGGTATTTTTGGGAAATATTTACAAGAAGAGAGGTTTTCTAAAAATTTGGGTTTGATTTCTTCAGAAAATGGGTTTGGATCCAAGTTTTGAGAAAATATTCGAGTTTTAAGCCTCGAATTGAGGAATATAACACGATAGATCCAAACGGATACCGGACGAAGTGTCTAAGCCCTTTCAAAAGGTTCTTTTGGTAATTTTGAAAATTTAGTTCAAAATTGGATGACAAGGCTCAGATTTGGATTTTGACAATGGATCAGGATCCGAAATTGAGTCAGATGTATAAAAATGAACTAAATTTCAATAAACTCTGAGAAATGACTGGTATTTAAATCTAAAACTGACTTGATCACTCAGAAAATGGGGGCCAAGGGCAAATAGGAAAATATTTACAAGTTTTTGAAAAATTTGGGGTGTTCACACTAACCAATCTAGGTAGTCAATAGTTCGAATGAATCCTGCTTTGAGCAGATATTCGAGTCCTGCTTTGAGCAGATATTCTGGGATCCATTTTCCTCAGCTTCTACTTAACTGGCTTAGCATCTGGCTTCAAAATGAGGTGGTGTTCGACTAATTTGGGGTCTAAGCTCGACATATCTTCATATGTCCATCTTCATGTTGTTTGAGAAAGTTAGTGAGCCTTTCCTTCTCTTCCGAGCTCAGACTGGTTCCGATCTTGGGAATTTTGGGGTTATCCTTCGAACCTATATTGACATCTTCAGTCGAATCTTGTACTAGAGTAGATGGTTCATCTTGCTTCTGAACTGAGGAAAATTCTGACAATTCTTGAAGAGATTGATCACATTCTGCATAATCATCTGACTGCTTTGCAACCTTGCCATCTTCTGTGCTCGCTTTGACTCTGTGAATTGTTGTCAATTTCTGGAAAACCTTTGGATTGAGAACGAGTTTCTTGATTGTTTGGGAAGACATTCTGGAATTTTAGATAAGAAATTTGATTCAGAAAAAATCGCCCATCATAATACAAATAGCGTTTGAAAAGAATCATGCATAAAATGACATTGGAACTATAAAATGAGGAGATAGAGAAAGAAAATAGATGGCATCCAGATAGACAAAGAATCTTGAAATTTTATTGATTTTGAATTGATAAAAGACATTGATAGAATGAGACATTTATTTTGAAAAGAATAGAAAGGAAATAACAAATGGTTCTCAATGTGCCCCCTTAACAAAAACAGTCTTATTTTGTGAGCCTTCGCCGGAAAACCCTAGTCCTGCTCTGTGGGGACGATGCTTTTGAATCATTGGCTCAATGCGACTATCTTCATTTTTGCCTAGTCCTTTGAAAGGTTGATAACCATGCTTCAGAAGCAAATCAAATCCCTTTCTTGCTTTCATGAACTGCGGAAACAACGGATGATCTTTGAGAGTGTTGTAGTTGATCTGACCTCCAATCTTAAAGAATTTAGGACCTCTCCATCGAGTCATGGCTACAGTGTGCAAAGATGGCTCTATTGCCTGAAGTATTTCTAGACTTTCTCCGAGACTGATTTCTTCACTTTCCCTGATGCTAGGGATATCTGCAGTGAATGTTGGTTGAGGGATCATGGGCTGTGAGAGCCTTTCTTCTGGGTCTTCTCCCAGTACTGTTGTAATCATTCCACCTTTTCACCATTTTACGCATTGATGAAGGGTGGAGGGTATTGCGTTTGCATTATGAATCCACGTCCTTTCGAGCAGCAGATTGTAGGTGGGTGGCACATTGAGCACATGAAAAAGGATGGAATGTACTGAGTAATTGATGAACACTTCCAGGAATATCTTGCCTTTAGCTGTTTGACCATGGTTGTCAAATCCATATATAGTGATAGGATCTGGAATGTACTCTTCCTCCTTAATCCCTAGTGCCTTCGCTGTCATTTTAGGACATATGTTGAGGTTGCTGCCTCCATCGATCAGCACATGGGGCACTGTCATTCCTCTTACTCAAACGACAATGTACAAGGCATTATTATGAAAGGAGTGAGGCTTTGGAAGGTCCTCATCCGAGAAGGTGATTGGCGCATTTGTCATGGCTGAATTCACAATTTGAGCCATGTCCTCAGGCATGGTACTGGGTTTGACTTTAGTTTTTCTAAGCAAATCATCTAGTACCTGTTGATGCTTGTAGGAACTCTTGGCTAAGTCCAAAATTGAAACATTGGACAAGGCAATTAGTGGCTTTTGAGTTGAAATTTCTCCCTTTTCTGGAATGGATTGGATAAAGTGTTTTGGGAACCCAGGAATTTGACTGGCTGTTGTAGGAAATACTCTGACTGGCTCTGTTGACACTTTCAGCTTACCAAAAGCTGAAATTATGTCCATTTTCTTAGAAGTTGGAGCTGCTTGTCGTAGCACTAACACCTGATGCTGAACTTGGAGATCTGGAAGGGAACACGACTTGATGTGTTCTTTAGGTAGGAATGGCCGTGCAGATATTATTGCTGTGGTGTACGGAGGAAATGGCTGATTGAGAATGTCCATTTTTTCTTCTTCATCACCTTCCACCAAAAGATTCTTGTCAATGTAATCTTGCACAATGTTCTTGAGAACGAAGCAGTTCTCAGTGTTGTGTCCCACTGTCCTGTGGAACTTGCAAAATTGGTCTTTTCATTTCCTCATAGGCACAGGGGGATCGTCCAGTCTTGGCAACTTGATCATTTCTTTTGACAGCATGTAGTCGAGCAGATCTTCGAGTGATTGGTCGAGAGGAGTGAATTTCCTGTCGTAGCTTCATCCTTCATGCTTGGTCTTTTCACGCAGTTTCGACCCTTGATCTTGCTGAAGGGGCTTGTTATATTGAGGAGCAGGCTTTTCTTTCTGATCACTTTTACTGTTAGCATTGTCTGTGTCATAGCAATAATCTTTCTTCTGCCCTTTATAACAACTGTTGTTGTTGTTGTTGTTGTTGGCAGAGTAGGTGAAGTGAGTTTTCTTCTTTTGTTCACCTTGGGGGTTATTTTTGGGAAATGTGAAGCCTTCGTAGACTCCATTCTCCATGCTTAACTCGATCCATTCGGCTCGTTCAGTCAGCTCAATGAATGTTCGGGATGGTGCGGTGGAGATTAATCCTCTCAGAGGTTGCGAAAAATTGTTGAGGATCAGGGACAAAGCATGTCTTTCTGATATAGGATCTCTCATTTTGTTGCAGGCTGATCTCCATCTATGAATGAAATCCCGTGCTTTTTCGTTTTCATTCTGCCTTAGATTGCAGAGATGGCTTAATGCCGGGAGCGCCTCTGCGTTGAACAAGATGCGTTCAATAAATAAATTCACAACTTTATCGAACTCCTTGAGCTTGATAGGATTGATATGCTCAACATACCATTTAGCTGCAACTCCTTCCAAGCTGCAGGGAAAACATAGAAATAGTGCTCTGTTGTCTCTCTTGAATCTTGAGCACTCTGCAAAGAACGTGGCGAGATGAGCTTTTGGGTCGCCAGAATTGTCGAACTTGATGAACTTGCGGGGTAGATTCTCCAGATCTTCGTCTCCTTCTAGGCCATCATAGAAGTCCTCGCTAGTGAAGACTTTCTTGCCCTTGTCGCGGGCTTGCAGATCTTTAACAACTCTAGCTATTTCCTTGAACTGTGCTTGCAGGGGATCTTCTGCGACCTGACTTTTCAGTTTGCGGCTTCCCCTCTGCTCTCAGCCATATTTCTGAAATGTTGGAGGCACTTCATATTCTTTATTAGTGTCTTCCACTGATTCTGTTTCATCTGAGATTTCTTCTGGCTGAACCTGCTTCTTGGAAGTCTTTATTGATTTCTTATCCTTGTGACCGTGGAACTTCTGCCTAAATGGATTCTTTTCTGAACTGGTCCCGGGCTGCTCACTCATCATCTTGTTCATCATCTTCCGGAACATAGCATACATCTGTGGATCTATGCCATCGTCCTCTTGCTGCTGATCTTGACTTCTGATGGATCTGGGGGAATCCATTTCTCCTTCTGAGGCTGAGGAGTACTGAGGTGATGTTTTTCTTCCTGATCTTGTTCGAACCATCAAATGCTGCGGATGCTCTCTGCAGAGCAAAGACCTGATTAGATTCTGAAGGAATTGATTTTTTGGAAGAAATACTTGCTTTAAATATGGTAGACAATTTTGAAAAGGTACCGCATTACTAGGGATTGAGTCATCGCAGGAATTACGACAATTGTATTGTTATTCTTTGAAAGAGAAATAAACAATGGAAAATGTGCCTTGTTACCTAGGCGAGGTTGTCAAACCACAAGAGAAAGAGAGAAAATTTTATTGGAATGAGAAATTTTGAACTTTTATTGATCTTGACATAGAGATGGAGGACAAACAATTTGCCACCATTCATGATAGTCGGCAGACACTTTAGGACCAGGAAAGAATTTAAGAGTAACAAAGGAATCTCAGTCGTAGCAGGCAGAATGATATGCTCTGGACCATTGTGCAAAAGTGAGATCAAATTCTACCATAGCTCCTGATAGCAATCGAGCTTCGATGTACTGCTGTCTTTGGGAAAACTGTCAAACACATCGCTCCGATTGATAGTAAGTGCAGAAGAATGGTCCCAACAATTTGAACCGCTTGCCATAAGCGTATGTATATCTGAGAGGAGATAATTTTCGATCAAAGCAGTCTCAGACGATGTCATCTTCCTAGATGTTGTCGATCATGGACCGGTATTGCGCCACTGGGAGGAGTTCTTGGCCATTGTATCTGAAAGAATTTGCTCGGGCTGAAATGTGCTGGAAGAACCAGGATTGAAGCGCGTAAATGCATCCTTCAACTAAGATGGATTCTCCAAGTGAGAAACAAGTCAAACCCTGATACAAAAAAAAAGCGACATGGCTATGGAGAGACGGTTGGTCTGTCGACTTCCCCATCTTCTCATGAGCTGGATTATTCTGATATCCATGTAGTTTTGTCCTTCTGGGAAGAGGGCTAATCCTACAGTGCATAAAACCATTGCATTCTGAATCCTTTCTCTAGTTGTCCTTGATAACGAGCTGACTTCGACGAAGATCCCATATTGATGGTACAACTCGAGTAGATTGACATATTCATTTTCGTTCATCTGGATCAGGGGCCAAGATCGACGGCCTGTCATACGAGCTAAGGAATATCGGAGGTCCAAACCCTTGACATTGATCAGGAACTGATGCTCTAACGGATCTCCTGGTTGACCGGCTGGTTCTGGTAATCCCATAATCTCTGAAAATTCATCCATTAAAATGGTCATCTCTCCCCACGGGAACCAGAAAGTGCATGTTCGTGGATTCCATTGCTCTTCCATTGCGTGGATCAGGTTGCCATTGATGGTTTGCTTTCCGACTGCTGATGCCACTTCTAATCCACACTCGCTCAAATGGTCCGAGAACATGCGAGAAAAGCTTTTAAGCCATGAATAGTACCATCGGAAAATAAAAGTTTTGGTGCTAAGGGCTCGATGTTCAGGACGACCTTGTCGCATCTCGTAGGAGATGTGACTTTCAGGAAAAATAGGATCGATTTGACTGGATGCCATCGGACTGAAAACAGAGAAAGACTCGGAATCAGACTTAGGAAAATTATGGAAATTTTAAAAAGTTTGAAGGCAGGATATAAAATGCAGCTGAAAATTTGAGATCCAGTAGAACGAGGGAATGGAAAACCACCTGGAGTTTTGAAAGAAATTAGTTGTTTGAGAAAATCATCCAGGGTTTTGAGAAAATAAAAAGAAAAATATGAGAATATGGATATTTGGAAAATGGTTTAATATTTTTGGGGAAAATATGAGAGGAATAACGATAATACAAATAGTCACATCCTGCACAAACATTTATGCACATACAACACTCCCTAGAAGGTTGACTCTAAGATGCATCATTTTGAAAACAGTTGTAGGACCCTAACCCTAACTCTAGGTTCAGATCATCTTTGTCCAATCCAGTTATGCCGATATACCCAAACCAAAATCCGAGGTACGTGGCATATAATTTCAACTCCGGTTCTAAGGTAAGGTTTTCCAACATCCTTGAGCGCCTACCGATATACTTCGGTCTGTGGCCCACGATACGTGGTAGGGGGCATTAACCCAATTAAGTGGCCCAGTTGTGAGGCTCTGTCCCGAACTAGGGTTCTGGAAGAGAGCCCAACAACGTGAAGACCAGGTAAAGATAGGTAAGGGAGGTTTGAAAAAAATGATCACATGCAAGAAATAGAGGGCTCTAAGTCCTAGAAAGATAGATTTTTGAAAACTTTTGAAGAAACATACATTGTCTACATTCATATCCTAAATTGAGGAGAGTTGTGTTTAGACTTAAGTCTATGTGAGCATGAAAATATCTCCTCAACCTGTTCCTACCAAACCATGCCTAAGCTATATGCAGTCAATGTCAGCTAGGTCAGAATCTAGGCTCCTAGGTTCATATGATATCAGAAAGCAAAAGAGCTGACATTTTGAGAACACAGTTTCAACAATTGAACTAAGTTAAGCACACTTTTGATCAGATAAGGAAAAGTCCCATCTCGGTCGCCAAACCTGTTATCGTCGCAAAAATTTGTATCCCTTCCCTGCAGGAGAGAGGGGAAAACGTTTTCGTGAGTCAAACTTAACCAGAGTTTTGAAAATTGTTTTGAAATACTCGCTTCCATTTTGAAAATAGCGGGAAAATTCCGAAGAATGAGACTCGACCTGTCGGTACGAGGTTCGACCGTTCCTGCCGCCTTTAACAGGGGTAATCAAACCAAGGACCAAATGTGTGCTTGACTTAGTTGAATTATTAAAATCGTGTTCTATCCTAAATGCATAGAGAATTCAGGCATGTGCTATGAAATTTTGTAAAATGCAAGTTGGAAAACATGATGTATGTTTGGACAACATTTTTGGAGTTGGAAAAGTCTTTCTCAGGCAAAAAATGGAAATCAATCTCTCAGAAAACTCTGATGAAAAGATTTGAAATCTCAAGAAAGTTTTTAAAGATTTGGGAAAATCATGGAGGGATGAGAATCCTAGGAACATGGAAAGAATTCTTGAGAAAAGATAAACACTTGAAAGGGAAAATATTTGTCAGGAAAACTCCGACTTTGAAAATTTTCTTTGGAAAATGATTGAAATTTATTGGAAAACTCTTTGGAGAAGGGAAATGAAAACTCAGGAAATTGAAATCCTGAGAATCTTAGCCTTGAAATATTTGAAAATCGATTTTGATTCTTGAGAATGATGAAAGACTCCTTTTGAAAATGAATCTTAAGGAAAGAACATTTTCCAGGGAAAATCATGGAAAACTCAATTTGGGAAATCTAACTTTGAAAATTTTTAGAGTTATGAAATCGATTGCCTTAGGATGAAATTTTTCTTGAGAAAAAGCTAGAAAAAGGCAGGTGATTTCATGATGCAAATGATTTGAATGAATGAATGTCTTTTTGAGAAAATATCTTTTCAGGAAAATATGCAATTTTAAAATTAAACTAAAGTAATATCACCATATATTCCGACTATGGCTGTAAATATGCTTGTAATTTACTTAGCTAATTCTAAAATATTTTGTAATCATTGAAGACATGGAGTGAATTTTGGAAGATAACCTAAGAGTGTAGGCTCGGTGTGACTAGTAGAAAGATGTTGAATCTGAGTCTCGTCTATATTCCGACTAGGGCCGTAAATATGGACTCCACCGAGTTCATCAACTCCCTAAGAGTTGGTGCATGTTTCATTCGTGTTCATCCACAGTGATTTTGAAATAAAATGCATGAATCACATAATGAGGATATTGCAGAAATTCAAACTATATGACATGCATCCTAATCTAAGCATAAAAGCAAATATTATTCCAATTTGATTATTACATTTCTGACATAAAGCAAAGTAAAAAAAAAATGGAACCAAGGAATCATCATCTTCCAGATTTTCCCTGCAAATGAGAATTGGCACAAGGAATACAATATACAGAGAAGGGAAGATCCCACACTAATGGCAAGGTGTTAGTAATTATGCTTGAATTGTAGTAGAGTCACACAATTTAATGAAGATGTAATGTCTAGAATATGAACGGAACACATATGGAGTATCTAAATGCCATACTTAAGCTAAATGAGGAATCTATGCATATATGTGCCTAAATGCTTATAAAAATGCCTAGATGAAATGTTTAGACTAAATGAGAAATGCAAGCGTATATATATGTCTAGATACTTAGATTCATATTAAATGAAATACGCATATGGAAATGCATTTAAGGAAATATACAAAAAGTGCAATTATCTAAATGTAGTATATAGGCTAAATGATGAATACATATACCTGAATATTGGGCATAAGCTTTAAATGATGAAAATGCATATACAGGAAATAATAATATACAGGTAATATGCAAAGGGGTGTTACCAGTCATACCTTTGACTGATAAATATGCTGGAACCTCATGCCTATAGGTAACATACGACTGCTCATTAGTTGAAGGATTTAGTTCCCGGATATCCATGCATTTAGCAGTATAAAACCCGATGTCTAACTCAATGGGGAATATATTCTACTGAATGAGAAGCTACAACTAAATACAACGATGATTCTTTACCTATTGTACAGTCGTGACATCATTTTTTTACAAATCAAAATAATCAGTGCATCACAAAAGACAAGGGCTACAGAAAGATGAGTGAACAAACTACACAAGCAGTGCTCTGAGGATGCATTCAGCTTTGTCAAACAGCTCACATATGTATTAAATATTGACAAAGAACCAATACACGCACATGAACAGTTCAAACATAGTACTGTAAAAAAAAAACTGGTTTTGTCAAAAGTATCTATCATTCGAACAAGTAAACAAATCAATAATCATGATCAATTAGAACCAGACAGCTGGAGACATGCCATTTCCAAGTTTAATATTTTTGCACAACAAATGTTACAGTTTTTTAATCTTGACAGGAATATCGACCAATAACATGAAATAGTGTGGGCACTTTGTCGGCCTTGAGCAAATATCCAATATAAAGAATGTAATAGCCGATTATGAAAGAATCTGAATAGGGCTTCAAGATGAAAGAATCTGAATAGGGCTTCAAGATAGTGCGCCTTCAAGCTTTGGAGAATAGCCTTCAATCGGAAAATACAAAATAAAGAGAAGAGAGGAGAGGGGGAGAAGAGGAGGATGCCAAATGGAAAGTAGGGCACGTTAAAAGTATCGTGACCCTCTCTTAATAAGATATATATAGGATCTAACACTACTGAACAAAATACATGAAAAATATACAGGATTACAAGTATGCCACCGCCCAAGCATGGGGAAAGCATACACTCAGATATGGATCCAATATCGGATCCATATCCAATACAAATACAATTCTAACATCCCCCCTCAAGTTGTGCATGAGTTTTCATCATGCCCAACTTGTTCTTCAAATGCCAAAACTGTGATCCAGTGAGTCCTTTGGTGAAAAGATCAGCAACTTGTTCAGAAGTATGTATATATGCAGGGGAGATTTCCTCATCTTCTATTTTCTGACGAATGAAATGTTGATCAATCTCAATGTGCTTGGTACGACTGTGAAGTATGGGATTGAATGAAATTTTAATGGCACTTTGATTGTCAACCAACATGGAAGATTGAGCAATAGGAAGAGATAATTCCCCAAGGAGGTGACGAAGCCAAGTAGCATCGGCAGTGCCAGCAGCCATGGCCCTATATTCAGCTTCTGTGCTGGATTTTGCAATGGCGCGTTGTCTGCGACTACTCCAACAAACAAGATTAGAATTGAGAAAGACACAATAGCCAGAAACAGATCGGCGTTCATCAAGATCGCTTCCCCAATCAGCATCAGTGTAAGTAGAGATAATATGACCATCCACAGTAGGAGACATGCGTTTATAAGTAAGTCCATCGCCAATAGTCCCCTTGAGATAACGTAAGATACGCTTGACAGCTTCCATATGAGTGTCTGTGGGAGCATGCATAAACTGGGAAACTTGATTGACAGCATATACAATGTCGGGCCGAGTGAATGTCAAATATTGAAGTTTCCCAACAATACTGCGGTAAAGGGTTGGAACAGGATATGCAGGACTGCCATCTGAAACGTTCAACTTTGCATGCAAAACGCTGGGCGTGTTAATGGGCTTACAATCAGACATACCAGAGGATGTGAGAATATCAAGGGCATACTTGTGTTGAGAAAGAGTGAGGGAATCCTCAGTCCTGTCTAATTCAACACCCAAAAAATATCTGAGGTCCCCGAGATCTTTCATTTTGAAGTGTTGTTCTAACACTTCTTTGATTTGGACGATATGAGAGGAAGTATTTCCCGTGAGAACAATGTCATCCACATATATCAATAACCAAGTAGTGATCCCTCCTTTGTGATAGATAAAAAGAGAATGATCAAGAGCACTCTTCTGAAAACCAGCTTCTTGAATGTGAAGGGAGAACCTTTCAAACCATGAACGAGAAGCCTGTTTTAACCCATATAATGACTTGTGCAACTTGCATACCCATAGATTAGAATCATTAGTAGCATATCCTGGTGGCTGTTCCATGTAGACGTCCTCTTTGAGGAAACCATGAAGAAAAGCATTTTTGACATCAAGTTGATGTAATGACCATCCAAAAGTAACAGCAAGAGAGAGAATAACTCGAATGGTACTCATCTTAACAACAGGGCTGAAAGTCTCATCATAATCTTCCCCATGTTGTTGAGTGAAACCTCTAGCCACAAGACGAGCTTTATACCTATCAATACTGCCATCTGGTTTATATTTGATTTTATAAACCCATTTAGACCCAACAACATTCTTATCCCTTGGCCATGGAACGACTTCCCATGTTTGACATTCATTCAAGGCTTCCATTTCTTCATTCATGGCTTCAATCCAACGGGAATTTTGAGAGGCCTGAGAATAACACTTTGGTTCAGTCTGTTTATGCAAACTGGTCATAAAAAGTTGAAAATCCAAAGTGAAAGTGTTATAGCTTATCCATCTATCCACGGGATGTCTCGCTCGAGTGGACCTTCGTGGATGAGAAGGAACAATGACAGAATCAGTAGTAGAGGCAGGAGTGCGACGAGAATAAACCAAGCCAGAAAATCTGTCTAAAGAAGGATCAGCCATCTGAGTATCAGACATGTCTGCTTCAATGTGAGTACTATCCATCTGGGCATCAGACATTTCTGCTTCAATGTGAGTACTGTCAGAAGGGGCTGAATCCCATCGCCTAAGATATTAGCACATAACCATGGATCATATAGTCTGGACGCTGAATCATGAATAGCCTTGGAAGAAGTGTGAAACTGCAATCTGAGTTCATCAAAAACAACATGTCTTGAAATATGTATACGGCCTGTTAGGGGATTATAGCACCTATAGCCTCGATAATGGTCTGCATAGCCCACAAACTGACACATTATAGCCCGAGCCTGAAGTTTGTTCCGGAGGCTGGAATCAACATGAACATAGCAAATGCATCCAAAAACCCGAAGCTCATCATACTTAGGATGCTCATGATTCAAAAGAAAGAAAGGAGATTTCCCTGCGAGAAGAGCTAAAGGCAATCGATTTATAACATAAACGGCCGTGTGAAATGCCTCAGTCCATAGAGTCATAGGGAGATCAGTGTCATGGAGCATGCTTAAGGCAGTCTCTAAAATGTGTCGGTGCTTGCGTTCTGCAATGTCATTTTGTTGTGGTGTGTGTGGGCAAGATATCTGTCTAGTGATGCCATGATTTAGCAAGTATTCAGTAAATTCAGATGATAAATATTCACCACCACCATCACATTGAAAATGCACTATGTTGGATGAAAATTTATTTTGGATGAGGGCATGAAATTGGCTAAACAAACAGAACACTTCAGATTTGTGTTTTATGAAGTGTATCCATGTATAGCGAGAAAAAGAATCAACAAAAATGACATAGTATCTACTGTCGGAAGGAGATGAGACAGGAGCTGGTCCCCAAACATCAGAGTAAATCGTTTCAAACAATTTAGAAGCTCTTTTATTGATGGAATTAAAAGGAAGAGAAGTATGCGGCAAAGAAACATATGCATTACCAATGTGAGTAATTTTGTGGTGAGTGCCATCACCTGTAACTACAGAACCTTTTGCTAAATATGGAGATGCACTAGAGAGTTTACATGCATCATCAGTCACATGGGCGGCAGCACCAGAATCCACATACCAGACACCATCATCATTTTGCTTGAGATTCAGATTAGAAATAGCTGTCATTAAGAGTTGTTGTGCATCGGGCGTGAATGAGGAGGAAGACGCTCTAGAAATGATAGAGGGGGTTGGCCTGTGATCACGTCGACCTCCCTTAGCTTTGTTCTGAGGATTGTGCCAACATTCAGATTTAACATGTCCTCTCTTGTTGCAATAGAAACATGTAGGGATACGCTTTGGCATGTTAACAAGAGTGCTGCCCTGAGGAGTAGGAAGAATACCCTTTCCTTGTCCGGATGTATGAGCCCAAGTATGTGCACGCTGTCCTGACACACCATGTGTAGAAGTAACTAAAATACTGGGCGAAGTAGAAATGGAAGCATCATGCCTGTGAACTCTACTAGCCTCATGCTGGATCAATTTTGCCTTTAAGTCTTCAAAAGAGGGTAAGACAGGGAGAACCTCCAGAGCAGTGCAAAATATATCAAACTCTGACCCTAGACCACTAAGAGCCTACTGAACTTTATCCTTGTCTGAAATAGGATGGCCAATAACAGCAAGTTGATCACTTACATTTTTAATCTCATAGAGATACTCAAGTACAGATCTGGAGCCTCTATTTATGCTTTGAAATTGACGCTTCAATTGAAGATATCTAGCTTCTGAAACTTGAGAGTATGTATTTGCAAGCGTATTCCATAGTTGAAAAGCTGAGATATCATCATCTATACCTGCAAGCACTTCTTCAGAGAGGGTAGAAGTAATATAAGCAACTAAAGCCTGATCATGTGCCATCCATACGGCATATGCTGGATTAGGGATATTATCTGTAGCAGTCACCGAACTAGTAGCATCCTTTGTTTCACCCAAAATCAATTCAGGCGGGGCTGGAGTAGAGCCATCAATATGACCATATAGACAATGGCTCTTAATGAAAGGGACTATCTGACGTTTCCACGTCAAATAGTTGGAATGAGTTAACTTTTGGGAGATGAGTTGGGAGAGAAAACTCGAAGAGAGGGTGGACATGATTATGCTGATATAATATTTGCGTTTCCAAAGGTACTCGGCTGAAGGATCAGGCACTCGGCTGAAGAATCAGGCACTCGGCTGAAGAATGAAGATCAAACTCAGCAGATCGTGGCCTGGTTGACAGGCGTGATGAAGAAGGCAGACGTAACTCAGCAGTTCGTCGATCGTGGCTGGAGAAGACTCGCTCGTGGCTGGAGAAACAGGCGTCGATCGTGGGTTGCTCTGATACCATAAAAGAATCTGAATAGGGCTTCAAGATGAAAGAATCTGAATAGGGCTTCAAGATAGTGCGCCTTCAAGCTTTGGAGAATAGCCTTCAATTTGAAAATACAAAATAAAGAGAAGAGAGGAGAGGGGGAGAAGAGGAGGATGCCAAATGGAAAGTAGGGCACGTTAAAAATATCGTGACCCTCTCTTAATAAGATATATATAGGATCTAACACTACTGAACAAAATACATGAAAAATATACAGGATTACAAGTATGCCACCGCCCAAGCATGGGGAAAGCATACGCTCGGATATGGATCCAATATCGGATCCATATCCGATACAAATACAATTCTAACAGATTATGCCTGTTACCTCAACAAAGGAAAACTTTATGCAAAAGTTGCACATTCAGTTGATAAAAAAAAAGAAACTTTTAAATTAACCATAAACCAATGCCAAAGCATCATGATAAAAGGAAAGAAAATGGGGCCTTATTTACCCATAATACCAAAATAAAACACAATATGAAGATTTACACAGGCTCACATCCACACAAGTTCGCCAATTATCAGTGAATAAGAAAATCAAATTGCTAGATGATAAAAACAAATAGTTGTAGAGAACGGGTTGTGTAATAAAGTGAAACGCACGCAGTGGAAGAACCTAAGATGCAAAGACAAGTGAACCTAAATAACAGAAAATAAAACAGATACCAAGACAACATGCTGATAGTGCATAGTGATGAAGTTGTTGGTTACTGTGGAATGCACAAATGGCTAATGAATATGCCTCAAATGAACTGACAGCTACAATGGAATTCCTGCAAACTAATTTTAGTGATCAACAGTCAAGATCCATCTTATCATGTTGAAAGCTTCACCATACGCACATGCATCTGTTAGTAACAGTGAATAGCCATGACAGGCTTGTCCTAGAAATACATGCATTTGGTATATGGCATAGTCCCTTGATTTCTGCAACTAAGAATTACGAAATTGATAATATGATGATAGATGATATGAAGTGCATAGGGGTAGGCTGAGATATGACACAGTGACAATGCATATCAAGTGTGAAACTCAGATATATGTGTGGCATGGTGGACTAATCAACAAGATGGTTTGGAAAATAGATGCAGGGCATGCAACGTGAGATGGAGTGTTAACAGAATGAGAATGGGTAATAAACTTAAATGTAGTGTCTTTGTTAATGACACTCTTTACTGTACGATGAGTCCTACTGGACCTCGTTTAACCCATAATATGATATTCTGACGCTATTGTCAAATGCATATGAACGTATGGAGACCCATAATATGAAGAAAAAGTGGAATTAATATTAAGTAGAACACATAAAAAAATGAGGACAGACATACGAAAATGAATAGGCTATCGTCAATGATACAGAAACTTTGTTCACTGCATTTTGCAGAAGATGGAAACATTGATATAAAACAAGATTTTTCCTTTTTTTTTGTAAAAGTGATTTTCTTAAACAAGAATGCAATCAACGATACCCAATGTGAGATAACCTGGACATGAACATGAAAAAACAGTGAGTTGAAGTGGAAACGTTATTTAAGAAATTTTATGATGCTGGTGAAAATCTGATAGAATCTTAGGGGAAATGACGATTTGGTCAAAACATGATTATTCAAACAAATCGACAACACCATTGCGAGGTGTTATCGGTTCTCAATGTGTTGAAATAAACAAAGATGCAAACCACATCATTAAATGTAATGGATCTGCGGTATATAATGTGAGCATGACACTTATTTCACCTAAAAGCGAAAGTAAAGAGTTTGTACCTTGGTTCAGCAGAGGTTGAGAAGATCCCTTCCTTTTGAGTGTTTTGCTGGAGGCTGGTGGAAGTAATCCGTCATCAATGGGAGAAGAAGAGAGATTAAGATGCAGAACAGACCCCCAATCGAGATCCTTTCAGAGGGTTTTAAAAAGATAGCCTGAGAACAATAGAGGAAACAGAGGTATTCAGAGAGAGGGGAAGCCGAAATCCCCAAAATCGATTCCCCCCCTTTTTGCTCCCAACGTGGTTCCCTTTTAAAGAATTTTTAGGAGGTTTTACAAAAAAATCGGTTGTTTTGAAATCTTCCAAACTGAATTTTGAAAGCATTTGAAAATCTTCAAACAAAATTTTGAAAATTTTTGAAACTCGCCAATCTTTGAAAAGGGGATGGCTGTTTTGTTCTGAAATCTCGGTTCACTTACCTCCAGCTTAGGTAAAGTGAACCCCTTTTTGTGGCTTCACGATGGCTCCATTTGGGGATAAATAAAAAAAGTAAAAAAATGGGTATACGGTTTTTTCCTTTTTTTTTTAAGGTGGTGCCACCTCAGCTGGGTTAAGAAAGCTTTTTTGAAATAATCATAAAAAAAATGTTTTTCTTTATAGGAAATTCTAGCGTGGCACCACCTATGTGTGGGCCCACTTTCTTATTTTGTAAAATAAGGAAACAGGTTTTGTGAATTTGTGCCACCCCATAGTGGGCTCTGTTTGAAAATAAGAGAAATACCTGAGACCTTGAGTGTGATGCAAGTTCGAGGCGGGTCCCACACCATTTATTTGAAAACAAAGAAATAACTTCTTTTTGGGATTTTTATAATACGAAATAAAATTTGGTCTGATTTCATGAATTTGGAAGGAAAATGGTCCTTCCGGGCAAAGATATATATAAAGAAAATGCAGATATTTTGTAAAGAAACTCAGGGTCTTTTTGCAAAAGTTTTGAAATAAAATATTCTAAATTTAAAATTGTGTCCCCTTCTTTCCAACCGACGAAATTTAAAAATCAATATCAAAACTATCCAGATCGTTTTCCTGAGAAGACTTTTGTAATTCGGAGTCCTGGGGGTTAAGACAAGGGAAACTGACTATTTTGAAAAACCCAGGGATTTGAAATCGATTTTGAAATATTTAAAACTCGAATCTGGATTGATAATTTTGAAAATTAGGAATTCTGGATCTTGTAATGGCATGTTGTGCAGTGAAATGATATGAAATGCTCATGCGATGATATGCAAAGACATGTCTCATGAAATGCCACTTTGAATCAGGAATTGGAGATTATAGCTTCTTGTCAAGAATAGGATTTTGAAAATTTGCAGTTTGAAGATGTTTCTAAGCTTAAATAGAGAAATTTTGAAACTCAGGAATGAAATTTTGGACTTTCTGCAAGGTCCAATCTCAGAAATGACCATTTTGCCCTCCAGTGATCTCGGAGAACCAAAATGTGATGATTGGTTGAGATGTCAGGGAGGTGAGTGAAAATTTGGGGTGTTTACATCGGTTCATAAGTTGAATTCCTATTTAACCTAATTCATTTTTCAAAAAATCAATCGGTAAATTGAATTCCTACTGATCTATATTCGTTTGCGGTTCTTAGGTTGAATTCCTATTGAACCAAATTCATTTTTTCAAAAAGTCAATCTGTAAGTTAAATTCCTACTGATCAATATTCTTTTACGGTTCTTGGGTCAAATTCCTATTGAACCAACCTCATTTTTTCAAAAATTCAGTTTGTAGGATGAATCTCTACGGATCCAAATATTCTTTGTGGCTCTTAGGTTGAGTCCCTGTTGAGCCAATGTTGTTTGATAAAACCAATATTTCCATGTTATTTCTTCCAAATTTCAGCTAAAGGTCCTATCAAAATCTATATTAAGTGATTATTTCACAAAAGGATTCTAGGAAACTTTGCCAATCTGCTAAAAATGTGTTGATTCCAATATTTTACTGCACATAAGAATCACCTCAGATTACCTCTAGTATTCTTTTCAAAAGGGTGAAGCTTTTTGCGAAAAGGGATAAAATTCAAATCTTTTCTCTGTTGATCAACCAAAAGGATGTAAGAAATATCATTGGTATGATTAGCGAAAGAAATATTCAATGATGTTAAAAAGCTAGAAGTGAATCGATATTGATCATAGCTATGGCACATGTTTAAAGATAACCTGCTGGCAATCAGGCAGTGAAAATATCCTGAGCGATAAAAAGAATCCACTCAATCCATATTGTTCATTTAAGCTACAATCAAATATCCGCAAAAGGGATCTCTCAATTGTCGTCAAGATGAAGACGAATATGCGAGCTAGACCCCCGGGGCCAAAGAAGATTTGGATCATCTTCGAGATGAAGAAGTTTGTGACGAATCCTTTCAAGAAAAGTTCAGATCACCGTCAAGATGAAGATGTCTGTTATGAACCTCCCGACAAACCCTAAAAGATATTTGATTTATGCTATCATCTAAAGATTTTGACCAATGAGCTAATATCATCAGTATAATTCCTGAGAAAAAGAAGGATCAGAGCATCTTCAAGATGAAGGAGTTTGTGACGTACCTTTCCTAGAAAAAAAGAAAAGTCAGGACATCTCCAAAATAAAGGATGATGTAATAAACTTCTTCCCAAAACTTCAAGAAAGCTCAATGTCTCAAAAGAGTGCCAGAAAGATTATTATGGAAAAAGCCCCAGGATATCAAACTGCCAAAATTGCTAGAAATCATCTTTTCTTATGCGAAATCCTTTCATCAATATCTTTTCACTGCTTGATTTTATGAAATTAAGAGTATCTCTTCCTTATTCATATCAAGGAAATGGATAACTTCATTGAAGAAACTCAACAGCATAAAAATTTAAATCTGACTCTGGAATCTGGGAAGTTAACCTCATTTTGGAGGAAATACTCTAAATAAAAAAAGAGAATATCTTTTGCACATACGTGCACACTTTCAAGCATTTGAATCAATTACAATTTCATCTTATTGGCAAAATTTTCTGGTTATCCAAAAATGAAATAAATGCTCAATATCTATTTTGATGCAACCTAGCGTTGTTTATATTTTTCAAAGAGAGTTACTTCATTCTGGTAAGGTGTTTCTCCCAGTCCCATCATGGTCTTCCCCATCAAGGAATCTATGCTTTGTATTCATTCAAATAAGGATCATACATGAACCTCGTCTCACGAGGTATTTTTCAAAAATGTCCCATCATATATCTTTGTCCCATCCAGGTTAAGGGCTAAACCTGTGCCTTTTTAAAAATTCTTATCTCTGTCTCAGCCATGAGACTTCTTCAAAATCTCTCCTTTTCACCATGTCGGGATATTCATCCCAAAGTCCCCTCACGATTTCCTCATTTTCTTCTGTTCAAATTATTTTCTTCTCGAGGATTTCATTCTCTTCCCAAAACCTTTCAGGATAAGGTGCTAAACCTGAGTAATGTTTTACAAAAATAATTATTCCACACCCAGTTCAGACCTTCTGACTAGGGCATTTTTAGGAAAATTTGGTGTGTCTTCTTTGCCGCTAAGCTCGGCTTACAACCGGCTTAGCAGCAAAGAAGGGCATCTGTGAACACCCCAAATTTTCCAAAAAATCCAAAAAAAAAAACCTTTTGCCCTTGGCCCCATTTTCTGAATAATTGAGTCAGTTTTAAAACAAAATTCCAGTTTATTTCTCAGATTTACTAGAATCTAAATCAATTTTCTATGTTTGACTCAATTTCAGATCCAGATCAAATCTGAGCCTCGTTATCTAATTTTTAAATCAATTTTACAAAAATACCAAAAATAATTTCTAAATGGCTCAGACAGTCCATCCGGTGTCCGTTTGTATCCACTGCTTTGTATTTCTCAATTCAAGGTTCAAAACTCGAATATTTTCTCAAAACCTAGATCCAAACCCATTTTTCTGAAGAAATTTCAAAAGATCAAATTCTCAAAAAACTCCTCTTTTGTAAATATTTCCAAATTTTTACAAAAATAGTTTAGAAATCCCATAGTTTTAGAGTTTTTATCTCAAAAACACAAAAAATATAGAAAATGCCAAGAAAAGAAACAAAAAATATAAAAAATGAAAAAAAATACAAAAAATGGCTTAAAATCCTTTTTTTCGCAATTTAAAAAAAAAAAACTTTCTGAAAAACCTTGTAAAAGAGCCCTTTTCTTGAAAAAATTTAAAACCTAAGAGATCCTTTTGAAGAGCCTGTAACGACCTTCTGTTATGCAAGGTCGATCATCGCCTTCTTCCATTGCTTTCTCTCTTTCACTCTCGATCGATCGACCCTCTGATCGATTGCATCTTCCTCTCCCGTTCATCTTCAACAGCCTCCTTCCATATTCTTCATCTTCCCTCTATAAAAAGAGGCACAGGGGAAGGGGTCATTCACCGCTTTTCACCCCTCCACCCTCCTCTTCTATCCGATTTTTTCCCCTCTTTCATGTTTTCTCTTGGTCGACTGAAGAAGGTTCGATTCCCCCTTTGGAAAGCCACTAATCGCACCCTACTCCCTTTTGACGATCCCATTTTTTTTCTTTCTTCCTTCTGGTCCTCTCTCCTCCATTTCTCCTTCCTCTCTCTGAGGCTTCCTCTGTAAGAGCTGAAGTGTTGTCTCTTGAGGTACCTTGTCTACCGTCGTTTGAAGGAGACCAACCCCCCCCCCCTGCAACAATCAGGTGAGTAGCCATCCTTCTCTCCTCTTTTGAATTCTTTGCAAAATATTACTTCTCTGCTTATCGTTTGAATCTCTTTCTTTCAATTTTAATTTTATTTTATTTTAGTTTACAGCACAAAGGATGGGATCGACCTGCATATGACAGGATCGACCCACCCTGTGCGACATCAAAGAAATCTCCCAATTCTAAAAATTTTATGTTCTGTTTTTCTTCTTTTGTTTCCTCTCCCTCTCATTATTGAATTTCAGTAAGTTATACACGACGATGCTCTCATCTTCGCCCCATGTATTACAACTTCAATGTATATTACTTTTTTTTTTTGTTTGGATTCCCCTTTCACGGCTGGTTTTCTATGTCATTTTTGTTGACCTGCATTTTACAGCAAGACGGTGATTGTTATCTTTCTTCTTTCGCACTTTGCCTTTTTTTTCTTTTTTTTCTCTTATTTACTTATTTTTCTTTTCTGTTTGTCTTAAGCCCATCTAGCATTATGCTTCATATCTTAGTTTACATTCTGTATTTTGTTTCTGCATCTCGTTAATGTCTTGCTTCATTATAGTCTTCTTCTTTTACTTTTAATCTTCTTGTTGGTTTTTCGATCATCCTCTGTTTCGTTTTATTTTATGATGCCAAATATGGTTTCCAACATGGTTTATTGTCTTTGTATCCTCAATTGTCTCATTCTTATATTTGCATCACCTTGTTTCATCAATCTGATCAATGTCATATTTTCTTTTTTTATTTTCTTCTTCTGATTTATTGTCCTCTTTCTTTTGCTGGCTCATACTTTTGTTTACAGTAGGTGCTCAGGTGAGGGTGTAATACAAACATGCATTCCAGTTACTCAAGTTTCATTGCAAGCATGCGTTTATGCTTTGCCATAGCATAAACACAAGCTCACATCCTTTGGATCACATCACGTCACACACATTTGCCCTTTTCTTCACAACACTTCCTCTTCATAGATTATCATAGCTCCATTAGGTGCCTGTGCATTTGCATTCCGTCGTTATTCAGGTTTCCTTTTATCTCATTTGCGCTAAATAATCTCCCATGAAGAGTATTCACGATTAGGGGTTGTTTGACCCCGATTGTTGAACATCTGTCAATCTCACAGTGTGAAGAGCGACATGACTGAACCACATTCAACGCTCCATGAGCTAAAAAAACACCATGACATCAATAACTTTGATATTTGAGGGAAAATTACAGTCGATTTTCGAATGAGTTCTAAGATTTGTCTTGAAAAGGGGTATGATCAAATATATGCTTCAATATGTAAGTTAGATGGGAGCACAAATTGTGTGAGGTGTATTCAAGGTTTAGAGGTGTCATATATCAAAATCTCTTTATGTAGAGCAACGAACTCCTGTGGTCACGGCTTCCCTGTTATAGATGTTATGAAAATTGGTAACTGTAAATGAGCTGGACCTTTCCATCAAAGCAATCTAGAGAAAGGAACAAGGTATAACGGATGATCTTCCATAAGATTTCTCTGGACATTGTGAAAATTGAAATGAGTAAGATTTTTATCACTCGAAATGTCAAGGCATTTTGTGATGTGAGAAATTCAATCGAGAGGGGGCGGGGGGAGGGGCTGCTAATGCTTAAAAGTTAGTTTGCTGGATATTTATTGTATTACAATGTGTCCATACTGCATTCCATGCATAGGCTTCATCATCTTAAATTAAATTCATAGCCTTCCTTTCACTTCATTTTGTTTTTAGTTTCTCTTCATTCATTATATCCAACCCCTTTCTATGGCCACAGTAGCATGGCCAGATGCTTGGCCAACTTGTAGTTAAAACCTTCCAAAGGTCAAGAATTTGGAATCACTGATCCAGACTTCGCAGGATATAGAGTGAAGGATAAATTTCCGTTGCCACTACATCTAGCATGAGCAGACTGATATTACTCTTTGTACTTGTTGTATTCTGGAGTCAATTCACTGCATGGCTGTCAAAGTAACCAAATGCACCAAGATAGTAAAGATTGTGCAGGTTCATGTTGTTGATTCAGAGTACCCCTTTGGAAACAATTGAAGTTTTTTCAAGCCACGACCTCTAATGGAGGTTAACCTCAAAGATATCAACCAGGCCTCTCCTTGCAGAAGCATTTACATTCAACCCTATCAAGCTTCCAATGACAGTCAGACCCCGTCTTCAATCTCAGCCATAATAGCTGAAAGCTGGGACATCAATGATTCCATTTGTTGCAGCTTTTCCTGCACATCTTGCAGAAGCAACAAAACAGGTTTTGAGTTTACTTTACCTGGTTCATGCAAGGCCCTGGCAGGCAACTGCTAATCAGCTAAGGTCCCACTACAATAGTCGCTGGTGGAGTAGGCTCTGTATGAGCATTGTTTTCTCCACAGTAGCCTTCACAACATTGCACTGTGGGACTTCCACACTATGTGCACATCCTGTATACCTGCTACAAGCTTCTATAGTAATATCACCTTCACAACCACCTATGTTTGCCTTATCCAACCTTGTATTGCATAATATCTCCTGCCCTTGGGTATGCGCAACACCATTTACTATATCATATCCCCTGTATTCATATAACTTCCAGCCATTTTGTTACCTCAAACCCCAGTATCATGCCATGCATTTGCATAGCACAGTCACAGGCTGCCTATCACCCCTTTATTACTCTTCACAACAACCTCCCCTGTATACTTACACCCCACTGGTAGCGACACGTGTCTACAACATCCATTCCATGTATCTCCATTTACACAGCATATGCTCTCCACCATCAGCATCAACTCCCTACTTGTTGTCACCCTTCACAAGTTGTGCCTTCTTCATAGTCTCCAAATACACCCCCAGCACCATCTTCACCTTTTACAGCAACATTGTTGTCACCATCATGCAGAAAATCATCCCCTGCCACCTCTCATTCCCCTGCTGCCATACCCTTATAACACCTCCAGCCCAGCCTCACAGGCTCCCTGCAACTATCTGTATATTCCAGCTTCACTCCCATCATCAGCCATTCCCTGCATATCCTACCTGTTAAGTCCTCTTCACTACATTCCTTCACAAGTACAACTTTGTTATATAACTCCACTTACCCTGTTGCACCCATTTACTCATCATATCCAGCATCGACCTCATTTGTGGCATTAGGTAACACATTAATCTCATATCTAGCCACTCCACCTGTGTGCTGCCATCTCTCACAACTACATTGTCCTCATATAACATTTCCAGCTCCATGCATTCACTGTTACATAATCCACATCACTTGCACTTCTATGCTCCCAGCATTACCTTGCTTCCTACACTCCTACATCTAGCATTTTCATATTGTACATATCTATAAGTACATTTTTCTTTCAGCATAAGGCATTGCTTCATTCCTACATCTTTGTATATAGATATACATCCTTCATTATAATGTGATAATGCCTCATTTCCACACCTGGTATATCTATAGATGCATTCTCTCATTAACATGGTGCATTGAATTTTCATGATTTCAAGGCATATGTATGAACATTCCACCATCTTGCATCTTAAATATAATGTGATATTTCATTTCTATATACATCCTCCATCTTGTGCTAACCTGAATTTTACAGAAAACAGTTACAAAGTGTCATTTTTTTTTTACTTAGGAATATTGATTTCAAATTCAGTTTAAAGGTTGTAATAGCTATATATTAATGAGAATTTTATATTTTCAGCTTAGAATAGAATGTATAAGCATGCATATTTGCTAAAAATATTTGTTTCATGCTATTTTTCTCTTTTCTTTCAAAAATTCACTCACAAATGGTGGAACACGAATGGCACGTGCACCATTCTAATAAAAGGTGATTAAAACCTAAGTTGATGATTTTCATCAATGGCCATAGTCAAGGTGTAAACAAAACATAGGATTTTCATCTTTTATGGAATAACACTGGATCCACACTGGGTCTCTTTTCAAAAATCATCATATTTCTAAATATTTTTCTCCTTTATTAGAATTTAATTTAAAATTAACACAAAATGTATATCAATGGCCATTGTCAAGATATATTAAAAGTTAATTTCATTTTAAACTCTATGAAGGCACCAAAAATGTATTTTATTCTTCACTTGAATTTAAATACGATTATTATGTAATACATCTTATGACCATTGTCATAGATGTATTATATTTTCAATCTTATTTCAATTCATTTAAAGAATGAAATATGTTTTTCAAAATATTCAATTTTTAAAATTCTTTAATTCATTTCATCATTTAGGATCGAATCACATCATATTTTTAAATTATTTCAATTTTTTTAAAAAAATCAAGTGATTTTGAGACAATCCTCCAAATATCTTCTTCATTTCTCAAATTAATCTTCAGTCCTTATTCATAAAATTCAAATTCATCTCCCTATTCTCAATTCTATTTTTACTCCAAAAATTCAATATTTTAATTTCAAAGTTCAATTTAACTTTGAAATTCTGAATTCATCTCTAAAATTCAAAATTCAATATCCCAATTTCAAAATTCAATTTAACTTTGAAAATAAAAAATTCAAATTCTAAATCAAATTTCAGAGTTCAATTAACTTTGAAAATTCCAAATTTATTTCCAGATTCAAGTTCAAATTCAATTTAATTTCAAAGTTCAATTCAACCTTGAAGTTTCCATATTCATCACCTGATTTCGAAATTCAAGTTTCATTCTCTATCCTTCTTTCCAATTTTAAGAATCGTTCTAGAATCTCTAAAATCTAATTCTAAGTCCCATCTGGATTTCCAAAAATCCAATCCTATCTTCGAATTCCATGGAGATTTCTCAAGACCAATTCCAAAATCATTTCTTTTTTTCATCTGAAAATCCAATTCTATTTCCAAATCCCATCTGGATTCCTTAAATCCAATCCCATTTTCAATTTCCATTTGGATTTCTCAAATCTAACTCCAAATCCAATGCCATCTTGAAATCCAGATTTAGAATTCAACTCCATCTTAGATTCCAAACTTTAGGTTTAATTCCATTTAGGATTCCAGATTTCGAATTCAACTCTATCTTGGATTCCAGACTTCGAATCGAATTCTCTTTAGAATTCCAGATTTTGGATCCAAATTCCATCTAGGATTTCAGATTTCAAGTCCAATTCTATTTTCAAATTCCTACTTACAAAAACCCAATTCCAAATCCCATCTAGATTTCTTAAATCCCATCCAACTTTCATTCTGATTTCAAAATCTTAAATCTAGAATTCCACTCCATTTTCAAAGTTCCATCTCGACTTTCAATTCTAAACTCCATTTTTGAAATCCATATTCAACTTTCAATTCTTATTTTCTAAACTCCCTTCTTCAAATTCAGGTTCATCTCAATCTTTGATTATTTCAAAACTCAAGATATGTTCTGAATCTTAAGTTAGAAAATCTAACTTCTCCAAATCCATCTTCAACTTTCAAAAACCATTTCTTCATCATATTCTCAAATTTTCAGAATCACTTGGAAAATCCCAAAATTTCTAAAATATTTTTTCAAAAACATACATCTTTGCATTTGCATTGCACAAGCATGATTCTTTGTGCATTTTAGACTTAGAATAAATTCTTAGATAATATTTAGGCAAAACAAAAGGCATAAAATTTGATCCTTGGTTCGATTAACCCTGGTAAAGGCGCCAGGATCGGTCGAACCTCGTACCGACGAGTGAATCCTGTCTCTCCTTTTTCCCGCAAATATTTCAAAACGGAGGTGAGTAATTTTTAAAATCTCTTTAAAATTAAGGTCAAGTGAGACTTTCGCAAAGGAGTTCCTCTCTCTCTTTCTTTTCTCTTCTCTCTTCTTTTTTGTCTTTTATTTCCCCTTTAAAAGGTGAAATAGAGGCTAGAAACGGAAAAGAGAAGGAAGAGAGGAATACAAGAGGAAAAAATTTACGATGATCACAATGGCCACAAATATTTTATTGCCGCAACAGAATACTTCACCAAATGGGTAGAAACTGTCACTCTACTCACAATAGAAGGTCGACACGTGGTTTCATTCATCCACAAAAATATTCTTTATCGTTTTATCATACCGCACGATATCGTGTTAGACAATGACAGTCATTTCAAGAATAAGAGAATGAGCACATTTTGCTCAAAGTTCAAAATCTATCATCACTTCTCCGCTCCATATTATCCTCAAGGGAATGGTCAGGCGAAGGCCACCAATAAGATTCTGATTTGAATCTTGGAGCGAACTATGAAAATAGGTCATGACTGGCATGACAAGATCCACGATGCATTATGAGCATATCGGACCACCATTCGTACTCCAACCAATGCTACTCCATCTGAACTTGTCTATGGAACTAAAGTAGTACTGCCTCTACATGTTCAAAAGTCTGCTCTAAAGTTCGCATCACTCTTAGAGCTACCCCTTGATCAGTATCAGCAACAAAGACTGGTATAACTTGATCTACTCAATGAGAGAAGACTCAAAGCAGCGGAACATGCTCAATCATATCGTTAGAGGATAGCCAGACAATATGCTAAATCTGTCATTGAAAGGAAATTCTGAGTCAATGATCTAGTTCTTAGATCCATGGCTTATCTCAAGCACCATCGAGGTGGCAAGTGGTCACCAAATTGGGAAGGTCTCTACGTGGTCAAGGAAGCCTTACCTCGCAACTCATATCGGTTCATCAATGTAGATGGTGCAGAATTACCAGATCCCATCAATGCTCGGCATTTAAACAAATTCTATACTTAAAACCTCTATTCTATCCTTTGTAATTTCTTAATAGTTTTTCCTCAATAAAAGTCTTCTTTCCCAGTTACACTAAGGCATTTTTGAAATTTTGTCTTTATCTAAAAATATTCTGTATGCAGGCAGGATAAACAAATCTCTTATTTTGCATGTTTGTGCATCCATTTGCACCATTTTGCATTCATTTGCATTAGTGTGCACTCATTTGTATTCATTTACATTAATCTGCATTAATCTATATCAATTTAAATCAATCCACTACCCATTCAGGTTAAGGGATAACCCTTAGACCCCGACAATCATTCTCGTCACAATTCCTAAATATTTTAAGAGCGTCGATCTCTTTCCAAAAAATCAAGTCTCAATTGAAAAACAATGTTGAATTTCAAAATCCAGTTTTTACATTGGTTCATTTTCAAAATCCAGTTTTTACACTGGTTCATTTCTGAAATCCAGTGTTCATGTTGGTACATTTTCAAAATCCAATGCTTATATTGATACGTTTTGAAAACCCGGTACTCATACTGGTATTCTTTCAAAATTTAGCACTTGTGTTAGTGTCTCGCTGATTAGTCGCATAGGTTCAGTCTTCGTACTAACCTTTCATCAAAACTCAAATTCTATACTAATTTCGACCTTCGGGTCACCCAAATTCTGATTTCCAATTTTGACCTTCGGGTCACCCAATTCTCAATTTCGACCTTCAGGCCATCCAATTTCCAATTTCCAATTTCCAATTTCCAATTTCCAATTTCCAATTTCCAATTTCCAATTTCCAATTTCCAATTTCCAATTTCCAATTTCCAATTTCCAATTTCCAATTTCCAATTTCCAATTTCCAATTTCCAATTTTGGTCACCTAATATCAATCTCAATTGTTTTCTCTTGCGAGAGACCCTTTTTATAGAGAGAGTTCGAGGCAGCTCATTCTTTTCGCATGCTATCCTTTTTGTTCACCTAGCCCCTTTTCAGTGAGAGTTTGAAGGGACTCGTGTCTTTGTGAACCGTTTGCAAAACAATTTTCAATTTTGCACAAAGAACCCTTATTTCAAGGAGAGCTTCGATGGAAGCTCGCTTGCCTTGTGGCCCTCCCTAATTTTCATACTAGACCTTTTCATCATGGAGGACCCTCTTTTCAAGGAGAGTGTGATGGACTCGTTCCTTCATGAACAATTTACCGACCTCACCATTACCGACCCCCTTTCCATAAGATAAGCCTAATGTTAGGAAGTTTTGACGAAAGCTTAATTTCTCTTTGAAAGTTTGTTTTGCAAACACCTCCTCTTCAAGTAATAGAAGAGTATTTTCTATTTCTCATTCGGAATCTTCTCCTTTGGGGAAAAGAGAAGAGAATTTTGTCACAGATCCGTTAAGTTGGACTCCAAATGCTCGCTTTCACACAGGATTTCAAGAACATTTTGTCATATTGTCGTCAAATACTTGTTGATTTCAAAATCTTTATTGCATAAAATCTTTACCTCAGAACACCTTCAGCATTACTTCTGAAAAAGTAAAGCTTTTGCGATGAAGGATTCAAAATTCAAAAATCTTTCTCTTGGCCAACCAAAAGGATGAAGAATAAATCCTCGATATGGCCAGCAAAGAAAATTCAATGTTGTCATAAAGCCATAAGTGATTGATATTGATCGCAGTCAATGGCATATTTTAAAGATCATTTATGTGAAGACAAGGCAGTCGAAATATCCTGGATAAGAAAGAAAAATCCACTCAATTTCATATCTCCTCAATCATTTAAGCTACAATCAAATATTTGCAAAATGGATCTCTCAATCATCGTCAAGTTGAAGACTGGTGGATGAGTTAGACCCCCGGGGACAAAGAAGATTTAGATCATCTCCAAGATGAAGGAGTTTGTGACAGATCCTTTCAGGAAGAACTCAGATCACCGCCAAGTTGAAGGAAATTGCGATGAACCTCCCGACAAACCCTAAAAGATATTTGATTCCTGCTATCATCAAGAGATTTCCAACCAAAGAGACACTATCATCAGTATAATTCCTAAGAGAAGAAGAAGGATCAGAACATCTCCAAGTTGAAGGACTTTGTGTTGTACCCTTCCTAAAAAGAAGAAAAGTCAGAACGTCTCCAAAATAAAGGATGATGCAATAAACTTCTCCCCAAAAAAACCCAAGAGAGCTCAAATTCTGTTTCAAAAAAGGTGCAAAAAGATCATCATGAGAAAAGAATTCCAAGATATCAAATTGTCAAATCTGCCAAGAATCTTTAATTTTGTGAAATTCTATTATCAATATTCTTTCACCAATTGCTTTCACAATGTCAAGAATACTATCTTTTCTGTTCATATCAAGAAAATTGATATCCTCCTTGGAAGAAAGTCAATTACAAGCAATTTGAATTTGAATCTTGATTCTACGGAGTTAAGCCCAGTTGGAGGTAATAATTTAGGTAGAAAAGAGGGAATATTTTCGCACCAATGTCCATCATTTTCAATTATTTTGAATCAACAACAATTTTCAACATTTTGACAACATTTTCTAGTTATCCATGCATGAAGTGAGAGCTTGAGGTTCCTCTTTGATACATCCTGACACCATTTGTCATCTCTTTTAGGACTTAATAATGAGAGTTTTCAAGATTCCTTTCCTTATTTGGTAATCTGAGTGCCTGGGCTCTCAGATTTGCACACTTCCCTATGTACCACACTATCCCACCATAGATAGTCTATGTTTGGCTCAAAGTTAAGCCACCAATCATTTTTCTGCAAAAGGTCATCAATTTCAAAAGTTATTTAGTCTCAGCAATGAGGCGCCCAAAATCAACCCCTTTTCAAGCTTTAGGGACCGCCAATTTCATCCTTTTGCAAAACCCCTATCGGATTCATTGTGCAAAAGTTTGAAGGTTTCATCATGGTCTCTTCTTTCGAGGATTCCATTTTGTTTCTCGATCAAGTTAAGGGATAAACCTGAGCCTCATTCTGATGAGGTATTTTGTATCCCCTTCAGGATAAGGGCGAAACCTGAATCATTCTTCGTAAAAGGTCATTTTTCAAAAAATTATTCAGTCTCAGTCATGGGATGCCCAAATCACTCATTTTTCCAAAGCTTTTAGGGAGAACCATTTTTATTGCCTTCTTTGCGACCCCTCATTCCTACACGAGACATTTTGCGTCTCATCCAGGTTAAGGGCTAAGCCTGAATCTCATCTCGATGAGGTGAATTTTCTTCTTTATTCTCTATTTCATACCTATCATCGTCACCAGAGCAAATTCTTTTATACCCGGTCAGGTTCTCCTATCTGGGGCATTTTTTCTAGTCCAAATTTGGTGTATTTTCTTTGTCACTAAGCTCAGCTTCCAACCGGCTTAGTAGCAAAGAGGGGCATCTATAAACACCCCAATTTTTTACCCTCATTCATTGTTTACACTTCATGTGTCATTGCATATCATTGTTTGCATTTGGCAAATCATTTCATTGCATTTTATGTCATTGCATGTCATTGCATCTCATTATCGAGATCCAGTACTCTAGTTTTCAAAATATTAAATCCAGATTTGAGTTTTAAAGCTTATCTTTCAAAAGCAATTTTAAATACCCGAGTTTTAAATCGACATTTTGCCATTTGCCAACCCACAGGATCTTATATTTTAAATGTTTTTCTTAAAAAAGTAATTTGGATTCGTTTTAAACTCAATTTAATTGATTTCAATTCTCAAATGAGACCCATTTAGGTGGTGTCGCTTCTGGAATCTGTCATTTATCAAATTTATCAAAAATTCCAGAGTCCTAGTTGAATCAAAACTCTATCTTTTCATCTTTTTAAATCTTTTCAAAACTCCATTTTAATGTAAAATTAGATGTAGTCATATCCCTTACCCATTCTTGTTATTTTTGGCCAAAATCTCAGAATTTCAGTTCGATCAGAACTCTTTTTCCAGAGTCCTAGTTGGATCAGGACTCTTTTACCAAAGTCTCAGTCGGATCAGGATTTTATCTTTTACTACCATCTTTACCTGTTTTTGAAAACCTTCTCATCTGATTTTCAAAAGAGCCAAAATCCTAGAGTTTCAGTCGAACTAGGACTCTATCACAGAGTTTCAATCAGACTAGGACTCTGCTTTTTATATCTATTTTTACTGGTTTTCGACAAAATTTGTCAAAGTCCTTCATTTTGGCCTAAAATTTCAGAGACTCAGTCGGATTGGGACTCTTCTTCAGAGTTTCAGTCAGAGGAGGACTCTATCTTTCATCGTTATTTTATCTATTTTCAATCAAATCTTTCAAAAGAAGTCAAAAACTTAGAGTTTTAGTCAAACCGAGTCTCTATTCAAAGAGTCCCAGTTGGATCAGGACTCTGACCCTGATTTCAATTTTGAGAGAATCTTTCCAAAGTCTCTTCATTTATCTTTCCAAAATTCAAAATTGTTGCATTTCTATCACAGAGTTTCAAAATTCTGGGATTTTATCCTAGAGTCCTGATCGAATCAATCAGAACTCTATCTTGAGTTCATTTTCTCACTTTATTTTCACTGGGTTTTAAAAGTTCCTTTTAAAGTCTCATCATTTGTTTTCTAGAAAACCAAAAATTGTCAAGATCTTAGTCGAATTAAGACTCTTCCTCAGAGTCCTAGTCAGATCAGGACTCTGAACCGAACTTCAATATTTACCTGTTTTCCAAAATCCTCTCATCTATTTTCTCAGAAAATCCAGAATTCTAAGAGTCCTAGGCAAATTAGGACTCTACTCCTAGAGTCCCAGTTGGATTAGGACTCTGTCTTGATTTTACTGTTTTTTGCTATTTTCACTGGTTTTGTAAAATATTTCATTTGTTTTCAGAAAAGACTCAAAATCTAGAGTTTCAGTCTGATCAGGACTCTGTCTCAAAGCCCTAATCTGATCGGGACTCTATTTTGAATCTTGTTTTACCTCCATTTTCACCTTCTTAACTTGTTTTTTCAAAATAATTAGGTCATTTTGTGGAGTTTCAGTGGATTTAGGACTCTATTTCAGAGTTCTGATTCAGTTAGGACTCTAACCCTGACTGTATTTTCTGATTTATTTTATCAGTTTTGATAAAATCTTTCAAAAACTTTATCATTTGGCTTTCCAAAATAGAAAATCATAGAGTCCTAATTGGTTCAGGACTCTGGTTCAGAGTTTCAATTCGCTCAGAACTCTATTTTCAACACTTGAATTTCATTTGTTGATTTTAACCCCTTTTTAAAGCCATTTTCAGTCTTTATTTCAATTTTTTCAAAATCCTGATGTTGGACCGACTAAGTTGGCACCATATCTAGAGGAGTTCTGACCCACTCAGAACTTTGTGTCATTTCAAAACTTTTAATCTCAAGTCTACTTTTGAAAACCCTCTCATTTTCGAGTTTTAAAATTCTTTCTGAAAATTCAAGTGGGGCCCACTTGAGGTGGCGCCACATTTGAAGTAGTCAGGGTTAGAATAGGGTTAGTCAGTGTCTTAGCTAGGTTAGGGGTTTAGAAGAGTTAAAAACCAATTTTGAAAATCCATTTTATTTAAGTCTTTAACCATTTGTTTTTAAAAGTTTTAAATTAAAAAGCTTTAAAACCCAATGTGGGCCCACACTAGGTGGCACCACATTTGGGGTCTTTTAGGTCAATTAGAGTTCTAGATTAGGTGTTAATTAGATTAATTAGGGCTAGGGCCAGTTTAAAACTTTTCACAAAAATCGCCCCCCCTAAGAAATCCAATTAAAGAAGAATTTGATTTTTTTTGGACTCTTTGGCTAAACCTAATTTTTTCTATTTAAGTAGGCATAAGGGGGGTCGTCCCCTAGGCTCTCTCTCACCTCTTTCTTGGAACTTCTCTCTCCACTCTACAACCCTCTCCTTCCTCTATTGCAGTTGCATCCCCAAGGTAATTTTCTATCATATTATTTCATGCTTTTTACTAATTTTTTATGATTTTACATTGGATTTCACCATGGGCGCCCCCTTTTTTCGTGGTTTTAACCATGGATTCCATTCAAGAACCCCAAGTTTGACCCAAGAAGATGATCTAAATCATTTTGATGAGTTTTTCCAGAATTCTAATCTGTTCGAATCATTCATATTGCTGTTTTTTATGTTCTTAACCAATGAAATATGTGATTTACCCGTTAAATGAGCTAAATCCATATTTTCAAAGGGTAAATCAATTTCAACCATGGATTCCCTATATTTTTTTCTACTTTCTTGTCATATTAATGTTTATTTCATATATTTCAGCATTAAATTAAATTTTGTTATGTTGTTTATGTATTTTTTATCTTTTTCCATGTTTAAATCATAGTTTTTAGTGTTTTCTTATATTTTCGTATATTCTGCTTTTAGATCTGTAGAAATCATGTTATTTCGTGTTTAAATATTCATTGTAAAATTCTAATTTTTTTATGATCAGTCTATAGATTTGTCAGTAAGTCTGTAAAAAAATCAAAGGTTTTTGGATTCGGGAACCCTGTTAGAAAAATACAAAATCGGATCATGATTTCTATCACTTAAAATCGCTATTGATATTCAGGTGTAAGTTGCAGATGTGATATTTCTGTCATCCAGGATCCAATTCATGATCCATAAATTGCAGTAGCTTTGTATTAGAATATATTATTTACTGTAATTTTATTATATTTTTATTTCATTGCCTGCTATTTTTCCTGTCAGAAAGTTAAATCAACTTTTTAGAACTCATTATGCTTTATTAAAACCCTAAGTTAACGTGTGTTGATCGTCTCTCCATAACCTGAGATTCGATCAATGATCTGTAAAAATGGAAACTCCTTATTTGCATGTTTGTTATTCACTGCTAAAATTTTAGAATTTTTGGATGTGGTTTTCTATTTTTCCGTGTATTTGAAACTGGAAGTATCTATTTTGATAGACTTTATATTTGTTAAATTCAAGTACAGATTGTCGGAACAATATCTCCCTAACCAAAGATGGTTTTTCTGATCTGTAAATAGGTGAATCTTTGTTTATCTGTCTATTAGTTATTTGTAAAAAAATGTGAATTTCTATGGTGATTTGACTCCTAATTCGGGTCTAACACTGGAACAGATACGTGCCCACAGGTAAAAATAGCATATTTTAGGGTTTTATGCAAATTTTGAATTGGAATAATGTCAAAATTGAATTTTTATGATTCTAATTTAATTTTAGGTTTATCAGAAGTGCATGTGTCAATTTTTATTAATTTTAGAGTACATTTGATGCTCGAATCGATTATATTGCAAAACAGGCTGCCCGTAGGATCTCGAAACACTGGCAAAATCATGTTTTTTGTGATATTTTTAATTTTCTTCATAAAAGTTTATGTTTTTAGGGTTTGTTCATATTTAAAATCATGCTAGTGCATTGTATAGTCAATTTGGCTTTGATTTGAGTCTTTTTAAACCCTAAACCCAAAGTTTTACCAAAATATTTTCTGAAAACCCTAATTTTCGGGCCATAGTCTTATTTTCATGGGTATTTTTGTCATTTTTCCTCAAATTCTGAATTTCAAAGTTATTTATTTTTATTATTTATTCAATTTTATTTTATATTTTATTATGTTTATCTCAGGAAAATCATGGGAAAAGGCTTATATCTAGAAAAATCCAATAATTTTCATATATTACTGGATAAATCTAGAAAAGCCAACTTATCTTCACTAGCAAGTTTTCTAGTTTTGCAAGGACATTCAAGGTTGTATTTCTCCTTTTTATTTTTTTATATTTAAATTCAATTAGTGATATAAATTGTAAATAAATTTGGAATAAGAATTTAAATTTCTGCTTAGAAGTAGGGTTTGCATTGCATATAGTTTAAACTTTGATATATAACTGTCATGTTTGTCATTCATGCAGATATTTCAATTCTACCATGGTCTACACGAATGGAACGTGCACTAGCTTCTAGGGAGTAGGTAAACTCGATCAAGTTTGTATTTATGACCATAGTGAGAATACGAACGGAATCCAGATTTACCATCTTTTAAGCCACAATCAGCTTACACTCTTAGGCTATTTTAAAAAAAACCATTGCATACTTCAAAGTTTTATAAATGTTTTTATCCATTTATAATAAAATGAGATACATTTGTTCCATATTTGTGGCCATAGTCAGGGATATGAGGCAAATTTATTTCATTGAAGTTCTATAAGGCACATAAAATCTCTTTTTTCAAGCAACTTTCTCAAAATTTCTTTACAAAATATCTTTGATAAATTGCATTCATACATCATTTAGGTTTAGAGTGCATCATGAATGTATTTTACAGGGTCACACACCCATCTTTCTGAGGTATTTTCCCAATTCCATCTTAGAAAATCGATTTTCTCAAATTTGCCCTAATTATCCTCAAAATTGATTTTCTCAAAACCCCTTTGGTTTTTCAAAGATCTTTTAAGTATTTCTCAATCCCAATTCATGATTTTCCAAGTTATATTCTCAATTTCAAAGTTCAAATTCAGAGAAATCAACTTTCTCTAAGTCATTTTGAGTTTTCTCAAAAATTGATTTCTTCAAAACTTCAGGATTCTCTTCAGAAATCAATCTTCCCTTTTCTTCAGAAATATTCTCTCAAAACAAGGCTCATGATTTTCACAGTGTTACCTTTTCTAAAAAATTTCCAAGTGTTTCAAATCTCTGAAGCAAACATTATGTTTTCAAAACCTGCATTTTCTGAAATTCATAGCATATGCCTGATTCTTTGTGCATTTAGGAATAGAACATGATTTAGACAAGTTGAGAAAAGCACTAGATTGATCCTTGGTTTAATTACCCCTGGTAAAGGTGTCAGGAACAGTTGAACCTCGTACCGATATGCAAGTCCCATTCTTCGAAATTATCTTGCATTTTAAAACGGAGGCGAGTTATTTTTAAAATATTTTTCAAAGGTCAGTTTGACTTGCAAAAGTAAAATTTTGCAATGATAACACTAGGATTCCTAAAAAGCGTCATAATCCTACTGAGACTAAGATTTTAGATATTCTGAAAGTCAGATGCAAAGGTTTTCGAAAACAAGTGAAGAACAGAAGTAAAAGATGAAATCAGAATAGAGTCCTGATTCGATTAGGACTCTGAAAAGGAGTCCTAATTCGATTGAGACTCTAAGGTTTTTGCCAAAATGAAAGATTTTCTCAAAAACAGGTAAAAATAGAAGTAAAAGGCAAAGTTCTGATCCGACTGAGACTCTGAAAAAAGAGTCCTGATCCAACTAGGTCTTTGAGATTTTGGCCAAAATGTCAGAAATGAATAGAGGATGAGATCACCTCTGATTTAAAATCAAAATGGAGTTTTGAAAAGGTTTAAAAAGATGAAAAGACAGAGTCTTGATCCAACTAGGACTCTAAGATTTTTGAGAAATTTGATAAATGAAAGAATCCAGAAGTGACACCACCTAGATGGGTCTTATCTGAGGGTTGAAACTAGTTAAAAATTGGCTTTAAAACAAATCCAGATTATTTTTCTGAAGAACATAAGATCCTGGGGGTTAACAATTGGAAAATATCGATGCAAAAACCCAGGTTTGTGAAATTGATCTTGAAAGAAAAGTTTTAAAATCGAATCTGGATTGAAATATTTTAAAAACAGGAGTGATGGATCTCGATAATGCCATGCAATGCAATGAAGCGATATGCCAAATACATGCAGTGATATGCAATAACACATGAAGTGTAAACCCTGGATGAGGGACTTGAAATCCCAGACCCCTGGCAGAGACAAAGAATATGGAGATTCTCATCTAAGGATGAGAACTGACAATTAAAATTGAGCCAAAATAAGGATTGAACCCAAAACATTCAGATTTGAAGCAGAATTTGGGCTCTAAATAGCCTTGGCTCAAATGTTGATCAACTGGTTCCCTGAAGGGTTTAGAGAGTGAGTCCTAGTGACGAGAGGTAGGTGTTTGTGAATGAGAGTGAAAATTTGGGGTGTTTACAGAGTACTTCGTGAGCACAGACTGTTCTCCAAGTTCTCCAAGTGCGAGTTTTGGCTTGAGCGAGTTATGTTTCTGGGTCATGTGATATTCAGAGTTGGAGTGTCAGTTGATCCAGCGAAGGTTGAAGCAGTGTTAGGCTGGAAGCAGTCTCAGAATGTTTCAGAGATTCGTAGTTTCCTTGGGTTAGCAGGATACTACCAATGATTTATCCAGGACTTTTCAAAAATTGAGCTACCGTTAACGAAGCTTTTGCTTAAAGGCATCAAGTTTGAGTGGAATGATGCTTGTGAAGAGAGTTTCCAGATCTTGAAGTCTAAGCTGACAACCTCACCGATGTTAGCTTTACCTTCAGGTAGAGGCGGTTTTGTGGTCTACACAAATGCCTCTAGAACAGGTTTGGGTTGCGTGCTAATGCAGCACGACAGAGTGATCGCTTATGCTTCAAGGCAGTTGAAGATTCATGAGAGGAATTACCCGACTCACAACCTGGAATTAGCAGCAGTGGTGTTTGCCTTGAAATCTTGGCAACACTATTTGTATGGAGAATCGTTCGAGGTCTTTTTAGACCATAAGAGTCTCAGGTATTTGTTCTCTCAAAAGGAGTTGAACATGAGACATCGACGATGGCTCAAGTTTATCAAGGATTATGATTTTACATTGTCTTACCACCCTGGTAAGGCGAACATTGTGGTAGATGCACTTAGTCACAAATCAAACAATGTTCTGGCTAGTCTTGTGTGGAGCCAAAAGTTGATTGAAGATTTTGTGGCTTGGAAGCCTTTTTCAATTGGAAGCGGATTGATCAGATTGTCTGGTCTAACCATTCGATCAGAGTTTTTGCCTAGAATTGTTGAGGCTTAGAAGCTTGATGCCCAGTATTGTAAGCTTCTAGCCCTAGCAGAACAGGAAGATACGTTCTTTAGTGTGGCAAATGATGTTGGTATTCGTATGAAAGATCGACTTTGGGTTTCAAACAACCCTGAGCTGAAGAAGGAGATTCTCGATGAAGCTCATATGTCTAGGTATATTGTTCATCTTGGAGGGACGAAGATGTTCAAGGATTTACAACGAAAATAATTGTGGGATGGTATAAAGCGTGAAGTAGCAGCGTATGTTTCGAGGTGCTTGACTTGCTAAGAAATCAAGATTGAGCACCAGCGTCCTAGTGGTTCCATGCAGAGGATTGAGATTCCTCAATAGAAATGGAAAGATGTTACTATGGATTTTGTGGTAGGTTTACTGCGAACCAGACGAAAACATGGTGTGATTTGGGTAGTTGTGGACAGACTCACTAAGTATGCTCATTTATTGCCAATCAGGATCAATCAGTCTCTTGAAAGCTTAGCTGATTTGTATGTCAGAGAGATTGTGTGATTGCATGGTGTACAAATATCGATTATTTTTTAGCGTGATCCCAGGTTCACATCGCGACTATAGGGTCAATTGCAGTCAGCTTTGGGTACGAGGTTAAAGTTCAGTACATTTTTTCACCCTTAGACTGATGGTCAATCAGAGAGGATGATTCAAACGTTTGAGAACATGTTGTGAGCTTGTGTTCTCGATTAGAAGGGCGAATGGAATTCACACTTGTGTTTAGTCAAATTTGCGTATAATAACAGTTATCACACCAGTATCAGAATGGCTTTGTACGAGGCACTGTACAGAAGACCTTGCTGATTACCATCATATTGGGGGCAATATCAACTATAGATCTAGAGAATCTCTGATTGTTCTTCGGCACTACACTCAGTAAGTGCAAAAGATTCAAGAGCGTTTGAAGGCAGCGCAAGATAGACAATGAGAGTTATCTTTCGAGGTTGGTGACTGTTATCGTCGCAAAATTTTTCCGTCTTCCCTTTCCTTGCGGGAGAGAGGGGAAAACTGCTTTCGTGAGTCAAACTTGACCAGAGTTTTGGAAAATTGTTTTGAAATACTCGCCTTCGTTTTTTAAAATAGCGGGAAAATCCATAGAATGGGGCTTGACCTGTCGATACGAGGTTCGTCCGTTCCTGCCGCCTTTAACAGGGGTAATCGAACCAAGGACCAAAAGTGTGCTTGACTTAGCTGAATTATCAAAATCATGTTCTATCCTGAATGCACAGAGAATTCAGGCATGTGCTATGAAATTTTGTAAAATGCAAGTTGCTCAGAAAATGCTTTGGAGTTGGAAAATATTTCTCAGGAAAAAGATGAAAATCAATCTCTCAGGAAACTCTGATAAAAGGACTTAAAATCTCAAGAAAATTTATGAAGATTTGGAAAAATCATGAATGGATGAAAATCCTGGGAAAGTAGAAATAATTCTCGAGAAACGGCAAACACTTGAAGAGAAAATGCTTATCAGGAAAACTCTAACTTTGAGAATTTTCTTTGGAAAATGATTGAAATTCATTGGAAAATCTTTGGAGAAGGAAAATCGAATCTTAGGAACTTGAAATTCAGAAAATCTTAGCCTTGAGAAATTGGAAATCGATTTTGACTCTGGAAAATGATGGAAAGTTTCCTCTGAAAATTTGGAAATGAATTCTAAGATAAGAAACATTTTCTAGGAAAATCAGGGAAAACTTAGCTTGGGAAAAACACATCTTTGAAAACCTTTACAGAGCATCTTGAGAAGTCGACTTTCTTGAAATGAAAATTTTACACAGATGCACATGATTTCATGATGTGAACTATCCTGAATGAATGAATGTCTTTTTATAAAAGCTTCTTTTTAAGAAAGTATGCAAATTTAGAATTAAACTAAGGTGAGATTACCACATATTCCGACTAGGGTCGTAAATATGTTTGTAATTTACTTAGTTAATTCTAAAAGATTTTGTAAACATTGTAAATATGCAATGAATTTTGGAAGATAGCCTAAGAGTGTAGGCTCGGTGTGACTAATAGAAAGATGTTGAATCTGGGTCTCGTCCATATTCCGACTAGGGTCATAAATATGGACTTCACTGAGTTCATCAACTCCCTAAGAGTTGGTGCACGTGCCATTCGTGTACATCCATAGTGCTTTCGAAATAAAATGCATGAGTCACATAATCAGGATATTGCATGAATTCAAACTATATGATATGCATCCTAGTCTAAGCAGAAAATTAAACCTCTTATTCCAAAATTTACATTATTACATCACTAAATAAAAAGAAAGAAAGATAATTGCAGACTTCAGCTCCTTCCTTTGAATATCCCTGCCAAACTTAAAATGGGGTTAGCTCAAATGTGTGGGTTTTAACAAGATTTTCCAACAATATCCTGAGATTATTAGACTTAGTTAGATATAAACCTTGTTTTTTACACTTCTTTGATATTTGAAATGATGTAAATATAAGAAAATACAATAATAAACAGTTTGAAATTCAGAATTGGGGTCAAAATGACTAAAATACCCCTAATATTAAACTTATACCTTTAAAATCAGGGTTTTTTGAAGGAATTTTGACAAAATTTGAGATTTTTGAAATTTGAATTGAACCAAATGATGATGAAATGCATGATGAGACATGATGGTATGCTGATAAACACATTAGGACTGTAAAATCAGAATTGGACATTTTGCAACTTGGCCAAAATAAAGAATTTCGCTTGGATCAGGGTCTCGTTGGGCCCTGTTTTGATGATACGGCTAAACCGAGCATCAAACGATCTTCAAATAATGTCAAATTCGGTATGAAGCACCCCTCTACCCTTATAAACAACCTAAAGTGCTAAAATTCATGAAATGACATGGTTTAGATGCAAAAATTAAAAGAAACTCCTAAAATGGGTGAATTTCACACACGGGTCTGAACCAAATAGGGTATTTAATGCGATAATGCAAAAATTCCACCATAGAAACGTCTGATATTTTGCAGACTGATAAATGACATGAAAATGAACAATTTTGGTTTTTACAGTCCCCAGATTTGAACTACGGTGAGTTCGGTAACAGGAATTTGGTTCTGACGGAGGTAAAATTAATCTATTCTGATGTAAAATTGAATGAAAAATAGCAGCCGACCATAAAAACTCCTGATATTTAAATGGGGAACTAATGACATGTTCTGAAACAACTTTAAATTTCACGACTTTGGCATGTGGTCAACAAGAACAGGGATAAAAATGCGGCATCATATGCATAAACCAGAAGAACAGATAAACATGACAAAACAGAAGACTGACAAAAAAAATCTAAAACTAATATTGAGACTGTCCTAAAAATCATAAACTTTCAGAGTCTAACAGATGACATTTAGAACATGACATTAACTTTTTACAGATCTGGATTTGAAGCTATATTCAGAGAAAACCCATCGACTTAAGTTGATCCAAAGTCTCAGAGACTCAAATCAAGCTCTGACACATGTCCCGAACTCTCAGATTTTTTTCAGACATTAACAAAATTCAGAAAAATTTGAGCAAATCATGTAAAATACTAGAAATCATCTCGAGTTCAGGGAAGTTTTTGGATCGAAAATCGGATCTCATATGAGGGAGATCTCAATTTTATAATTCAGAAATAAATCTTCAGAACGTTTCCCGGGTCACAAAACCCAACTGAGAATTTCGAACTTTGAACATAGTAAACGAATTCAAATCACTCTGATGTTTTCGCAGATTGTTAAGGACACCTGAAGGTGCATGCTGTGATTTTTTTAGCATTTTTAAAGAAAAATAAATACATGAAATAACGAGTGGACTGACTGACAAAAATAGGGAATTACATAAATGAAGCAGAATGTATAAAACATCAAATAAATTCATAGAATATGCTATTTTAATGAAACAAAATATAAATCTACCTTATTTTAATGCATGAACATGATGGAATGCGAAAAATTGAATCAAGGAAGCGTAAGAAAATTCTTTTGATATACGTCATTTTATGAGAATAGCTCGATCCATCCTTCAGATAAGCTCTTTTCTGAAAACGACAATACAAATCAAGGAAATGGTATTGTTACGATAAAATCGATTGGAATAGAAGTGCACATTGCGTTCTCCTGTAGTTTGTGATTCCCGAAATGAGTGGTTACGAATGGCTTCTCTCGTCCTTCGACCCGGGTTTCTGAAGGTTCACGAAAATCGACCCACGCTCCTAGGTCGAACTTGAAGTGATATGAGCAAGGTTGGTGCTTCAATGCACTCTCTCAAATGAGCCCAGTGGGGGCATGAATTCAAAAGGATGAAAGTAGAGTTCTAGAGAAAATTTTGGTTAAAATTCAAAATCCAAAGAAGCCCCCTCTCACTGGGAATGGGCTATGGTATTTATAGAATTTTTGGAGATTTTGAAATTCAAACAAAATGAATCTGGACCCTTTATGTGGCGCCATCTTAGGGCATGCCATTTTGGATTTTTGAAATAAATAAAATACAATTTTTGTGAATAGGACACCTCAGCTGGATTTGAAAATTTTCAAAATTAAAGTTTGCTTGATTTTCTCTGCAAGAGTTTCCCAAATGGCGCCACCTCAGAGGGTGCTACCTTGGAGTTTGAAATTCAAAGCTTTGCTTTCCTGGAAAAATGAGAGACTGCCATGTGGCGCCATCTCAGGGCATCCACATTGACATGTGTTAGAAGGAAAGGCAGAGGACTCAGATGGTGCCACCTTAGAGGGAGTTTGAATGTTTGAAATTCTGCTTTTTCTGGAGGAAGCAGGGACAAACTTGTGGTGCCACCTCAGGGTGGCTCCACACTGCCATGTGTCAGAAGGCAGGAGCTGAGGAAGCAAAAGACGCCACCTCAGAGGAGTTTGAATATTTAAATTTTTGCTTTTTCTGAAGGAGGCAGCAGAGAGAGACATGTGTCCCTTGCTTTTTCTGAGAAGAACAGAAGGTGACATGTGTCACTTGCTTTCTCTGAAAAGGGTAGAGGGTGACATGTGTCACTTGCTTTTTCTGAGAAAAGCAGAGAGAGACATGTGTCCCTTGCTTTTCTACTCGCTTAATTCGCCTTCATCTTGACGATAATTGAGAGATCCCTTTTGCGGATATTTAATTGCAGCTTAGGTGATTTTGTGGAGACAGGGTTTGAGTGAATTCTCTCTTTTTCTAGCACTCAGGATAATCTTTAGAGATGTGCCATAACTGCGATTAATATCAATCACTTATGGCTTTGCAAAAACATTGAATTTCCTTTGATGGCCATATCGAGGATTTATCTTTCATTCTTTTGGTTGGCCAATAGAAAGAATTTGGATTTTGAATCCTTCTTCACAAAAGCTTTGCCTTTTTGGAAGTAATACTGAAGGTATTCTGAGGTAAAAATTTATGCAATAAAGATTTTGAAATCAACAAGTAATTGATCGACAAATTGACAAAGTGTTCTTGAAATCCTTAGTAAAAGAAATCGCTTGACATCCGAGTGGACACATCTATGGGATGGTGCTCAATCTTGAAGGTGAATCCAATACGAAGTTGGAATTTTCAAGGTAAGTCCTAGTATAATGCTGGATTTTGAAGGTAAACCCAACTAAGAAGTTTGGTTTTGAAAGAACATCCGAATGAGAGCTTTCAAAGGAAAGCTAAGAAGTTTGGTTCTTAAGGAGAGAAAATTCAGGTCGAAACCCAAATCTTCAAAAGAAAAATTAGACCACCTCGAATTCTGAAGGAAAGAAAATTCGAGTCGAAACTCAAATCTTCAAAGGAAACTTGGGAGGTTCGAGTCGGGGATCAAATCTCAAAGGAAAATTAGAAAGCTTCAGATTTTGAAGGAAGGAAAACTCGAGTTAAAACTCAAATCTTCGAAGGAAAGCTGGAAAGTTCGAGTCAGGGCTCAAATCTTAAAGGGAAATTGGAAAATTTGAGTCAAAACTCGCATCTCAAAGAAAATTTAGAAGTTCGAGTAGAAACTCGAATCTCAAAGGAGAATTGGAAGTTCGAGTCGAGTTCGAATCTTAAAGGAAAATCTTTAATCAGAAGATTGAATTTTGAAAATCGACAGTGCGAGGACTGGGATTGAAAGTTTTGGGAATGGCCAGTTCGAGGACTGGATTATTTGACTTGCAATGAAAAAGACCATCATATTTAGATGTATGTGATCTGATTTTCAGGATTAACCCCTTATCCTGAATGGGGATATGAATAGAAATTGAAGAATTTTGGAGAAATCATGGAAAATGATTCAGGTTTATCCCTTAACCTGAAGGGGAAGAAAATGGATGCAGAATTAATGCAAAATGAAATGCAAATGCACATGAAAATGCAAATAAATGCAAAATTAATGCAAGTGGGTGCATATACATGCAAAATGAGAGATTGGTTTATCCTGCCTGCATACAGGATGTTTTGAGGTAAAGATAGATTTTTCAAAAAAATTGCCCCAGTGTAACTAAGGAGGAAGATTTTGAATACAAAGAAGGATAATTGAGGAATAAGGTGACAGGCTTCTTGATTGAGAGACGTTCTCAAGATCATTCCTCACAAGAGACATATTGTGAAAAGGAACGAGACGCAAATAAAATGGTGCCAAACTATTGGCAAATTTAGTAATTTTATTGATGCTTAAAAATCGAGGAAAGAAAACAGAATTATATTATCCCTTTGAAATGATAAAAGCAAAATGAGAAGTGAGAAAGTGCTTGGACATGGGATCTTTAAAGTAAAAGGAGAATGTTATTTTGAAAGTGAGAAATCATTTTGGGAAGAAAATCAACTGCAAGGTTAATTTTGAAGAATGATCAGCGTGAGAGCTGATCTTTGAAAGGGATTCTCAACACGAGGGTTGATTTTGAAGAGAGATCATCATGAGGGTCGATTTTGAAAACCAATTGGTTTAACACTAATTTTGGAAAAGAAAATTAACACAAGGGTAGATTTTTAAAGATAATGGTTCGAAACCAATTTAAAAAAAGAAGATCACCGCGATGGTTGATTTTTGAAAAAGATTGGACCGAAATATTAAACTTTTGGGTGATCATAATGAAGATGTTCGTAGAAATTTTTAAAATTTCACGATTTTTTAAAAACCCAAATAGATAATTTCATTTATCTCATGAATGATGTTGGGATTGCCCCTCATCTTGAAAAGAATGGGAATTTAATGTGGCTTAATAGAAGCCGATGACAAAGAAGATTCTTTGAAAAAGGTGCCCTAATGGGGCAAAAGAAAGGAGTATTGGATGAAGAAAATTGATATTTTATTGATAAGCAGAACTGATAACAAAAAGACTGTATATTTATAAGCACTCAACCAAAAGGTTGCAAAAACGGGGCGGACTTGCCCCTACGAGGTGACTGGCAAAACGAAAGGAAGAAAGCAGGAAACTTTGGCATCATCAACTTTCTGAATGATCTGGGAAAGGCTTGGTCAGAATGGCCAGCTCGTCTTTTTCTTCAGCTTCAGCAAGGAGGCTCTTGTCATTGCAATCCTGAACAATATTTTTGAAGACAAAACAATGATCGATGTCATGCCCTACTGCCCGATGGAACTTGCAGAACTGATTCATGAACCTTCCCATGATGGTGGGAGGAGTTGTGGCCTTTGGGAGCTTTACTAATCCCTTGGTCAACATGAATTCAAGGGCTTCTTTGAGTGTTTGTTTGAGAGGAGTGAACACACGATCATTACTCCAACCTTCACGCTTTATCTTTTCCTTTTGTGGAAAGTTGGGCTGAGATAGCTTTCTATTCTGTTTTTCCTCTTGATCCACATGGTTACCCTTACTACTTTTGTTATCATTGCGGCTGATGTTGGCGGAGGAGGTGAAATTTGCCTTTTTCTTTTTATCTAGATTGTTCTTGATGAGGGTGATACCATCGTAGACACCGTTCTCCAACCCCATCTCGAGCCGCTCGGCTCATTCAGTAAGCTCTATGAAAGACTTGAAAGGCGAGGTGGAGATAAGACTTCTCAAAGGTTGTGAGAAGTTGTTCAGGATCAGCGATAAAGCATGCCTCTCTGATATAGGATCCCTCATTTTGTTGCAGGTCTCTCTCCATCTGCGAATGAAGTCATTGGCTTTTTCACTGTCTCCCTGTTTCAGACTACAAAGGTGATTTAACGTTGGTGGCACTTCAGTATTGAACAAAAATTGCTTTATGAATAGGTTGACCACTTTATCGAACTCTCGCAGCTCGATTGGATTGATATGTTCCGCGTACCATTTGGTTGCGGCTCCTTCCAGGCTGTGGGGAAAACATAGGAACAATGCTCTGTTGTCCCTCTTGAATTTGGAACATTCGGCGAAGAACATGGCGAGGTGGGCTTTGGGATCACCAAAACCGTCGAACTTGATGAATTTGCGAGGCAAATTTTCTAGATTTTCATCCCTTTCTAAACCGTCATAAAAATCCTCATTGGTAAAGACTTTTTTGCCCTTGTCGCGGGCTTGCAGATCTTTTACCACTCTAGTCATTTCTTTGAACTGCGCTTGAAAAGGATCTGTCACTTCTTGAACTTTTGTCTTGCGAGTGATTTCTGGAATGATCTCGCATTCTTCCTCGGTATCATCTTCATCTGAAGTATCTTGAACATTCTTCTCAGAGGACTTGGTTGCTTTCTTGGCCCCACGATCTCTAATTCTCTGACTGAAAGGATCTTTGCCTGAGCTGGTGCCAACCTGCTCACTTATCATTTTGGTCATCATTTTCTGGAACATGGCATACATCTGTGGATCTATACCATCGTCCTTTTGCTGCTGATCTTGACTTATGGGGGGATCCATTTCTCCTTCTGAGGCTGAGGAGTACTGAGGTGATATTTTTTTTCTGCTTGATCTTGTCTGAACCATCAAATGTTATGGATGCTCTCAGCAGGATAAAGTCTTGATTAGACTCTGAGGAAATTTTGGATTGGGAGGAAAATGATTATTGCCGATATGGTAGACAATTGGAAGAATATCCCATTACTAGGGATGGAATTGCCGCTGAAATCATGACAATTGTGTTGTTATTCTTTATAAGAGAAATAAACAATGGAAAATGTGCCTTGTTACCTAGGCGAGGTCGTCAACCACGAGGAAAACACCATTTTGAAGGAAATAGATATCTCTTGGAAAAACAATCCGCAAACGGATTTAGAATAAGGAGAAGGCAAGTGGGTAAACAATTTCCACCGCAATAATCAAGGTATGCACGAGGAAAATAAGATGAAGAATTTTGCAAATAGACAAAAGGATTGAAAATCCAATAAGAGAGAGAACATATGATTTTGGAAAATTGCAGGCAGGATAAAAATGCAACTGAAAATTCGAGATCCAGTAGAACGGAAGAATGCAAAATCACCTAGAGTTTTTAAGACAAATTAGATGTCTGGGAAAATCATCCAGGGTTTGAGAAAATAAACAAAAAAGATAAGAATGTGGGTATTTGAAAAGATATTTTGGAGAAAATATGAGAAGAATAAAGGTAACATAAAACAGTCACATCTTGCACAAACACTTATGCACATACAACACTCCCTAAAAGGCTAACTATAGATGCATCATTTTGAAAACAGCTGTAGGACCCTAATCCTAACTTTAGGTTCAGATCATCGTTGTCCAATCCAGTTATGCCGATATACCCGAACCGAAGTTTGAGGTATATGGCATATAATTTCAACTTCGGTTATAAGGTAAGGTTTTCCAACATCCTTGAGCGCCTATCGATATACTTCGGATTGTGGCCCATGATACGTGGTAGGGGGGCGTTAACCCAAATAAGTGGCCCAGTTGTGAGGCTTTGTCCCGAACTAGGGTTATGGAAGAGAGCCCAGCAACGTGAAGACCGAGTAAAAGTATGTAAGGGAGGTTTGAAAAAAATGATCACATGCAAGAAATAAAGGGCTCTAAGTCCTAAAGAGAGAGATTTTGAAAATCTTTGAAGAAGCATACATTGTTTGCATTCAGATCCTAAATTGAGGAGAGTTGTATTTAGACCTAAATCTATGTGAGCATGAAAATATCTCCTCAATATAGTCCTATCAAACCATGCCTAGTCTATATGCAGTCAATGTCAGCTAGGTCAGAATCTAGGCTCCTAGGATTGCATGATATCAGAAAGTAAAAGAGTTGACATTTTGAGAACACAGTTTCGATAATTGAACTAAGCCGAGCACATTTTTTATCAGACAAGGACAGGTCCTATCACGGTCGCCAAACCTGTTATCGTCGCGAAATTTTTCTGTCTTCTCTTTCCTTGCGGGAGAGAGGGGAAATTTGTTTTTGCGAGTCAAACTTGACCAGAATTTTGGAAAATTGTCTTGAAATACTCGCCTTCGTTTTTTAAAATAGCGGGAAAATCCATAGGATGGGGCTCGACCTGTCGGTACGAGGTTCTACCGTTCCTACCGCCTTTAACAGAGGTAATCGAACCAAGGACCAAAAGTGTGCTTGACTTAGCTGAATTATCAAAATCATGTTTTATCCTGAATGCACAGAGAATTCAGGCATGTGCTATGAAATTTTATAAAATGCAAGTTGGAAAACATGATGTATGCTCAAAAAATGCTTTGGAGTTGGAAAATATTTCTCAGGGAAAAGATGGAAATCAATCTCTCAGGAAACTCTGATAAAAGGACTTAAAATCTCAAGAAAATTTATGAAGATTGGGGAAAATCATGAATGGATGAAAATCCTGGGAAAGTAGAAATAATTCTCGAGAAACGGCAAACACTTGAAGAGAAAATGCTTATCAGGAAAACTCTAACTTTGAGAATTTTCTTTGGAAAATAATTGAAATTCATTGGAAAATCATTGGATAAGGCACAAATCGAATCTTAGGAACTTGAAATTCAGAAAATCTTAACCTTGAGAAATTGGAAATCGATTTTGACTCTGGAAAATAATGGAAAGTTTCCTCTGAAAATTTGGAAATGAATTCTAAGATAAGAAACATTTTCTAGGAAAATCAGGGAAAACTTAGCTTGGGAAAAACACATCTTTGAAAACCTTTTCAGAACATCTTGAGAAGTCAACTTTCTTGAAATGAAAATTTTACAGAGATGCACATGATTTCATGATGTGAACTATTCTGAATGAATGAATGTCTTTTTATAAAAGCTTCTTTTCAGAAAAGTATGCAAATTTAGAATTAAACTAAGGTGAGATTACCACATATTCCGACTAGGGCCGTAAATATGTTTGTAATTTACTTAGTTAATTCTAAAATATTTTGTAAACATTGAAAATATGCAATGAATTTTGGAAGATAGCCTAAGAGTGTAGGCTCGGTGTGACTAATAGAAAGATGCTGAATCTAGGTCTTGTCCATATTCCGACTAGGGCCGTAAATATGGACTCTACCGAGTTCATCAACTCCCTAAGAGTTGGTGCACATGCCATTCGTGTACATCCATAGTGCTTTTGAAATAAAATGCATAAGTCACATAATCAGGATATTGCATGAATTCAAACTATATGATATGCATCCTAGTCTAAGCAGAAAATTAAACCTCTTATTCCAAAATTTACATTATTACATCACTAAATAAAAAGAAATAAAGATAATTACAGACTTCAGCTCCTTCCTTTGAATATCCTTGTCAAACTTGAAATGGGGTTAGCTCAAATGTGTGGGTTTTTCCAAGATTTTCCAACAATATCTTGAGATTATTGAAATTAGTTGGATATAAACCCTGTTTTTTACACTTCCTTGATATTTGAAATGATGTAAATACAAGAAAATACAATAATAAACAGTTTGAAATTCGAAATTGGGGTCAAAATGACCAAAATACCCCTAATATTAAACTTATACCTTTAAAATCAAGGTTTTTTGAAGGAATTTTGACAAAATTTGAGATTTTTGAAATTTGAATTAAACCAAATGATGATAAAATGCATGATGAGACATGATGGTATGCTGCTAAACACATTAGGACTGTAAAATCAGAATTGGACATTTTGCAACTTGGCCAAAATAAAGAATTTCGCTTGTTTTTCGCTTGGATCAGGGTTCCGCTGGGCCCTGTTTTGATGATACGGCTAAACCGAGCATCAAACGATCTTAATATAATGTCAAATTCAGTATGGAGCACCCCTATACCCTTATAAACAACCTAAAGTGCTAAAATTCATGAAATGACATGGTTTAGATGTGAAAATTAAAAGAAACTCCAAAAATGGGTGAATTTCGCATACAGGTCCCAACCAAATAGGGCATTTAATGCGATAATGCAAAAATTCCACCATAGAACGTCTGATATTTTGCAGACTGCTAAATGACATGAAAATGAACAATTTTGGTTTTTACAGTCCCCGGATTTGAACTACGGTGAGTTCGGTAACAGGAATTTGGTTCTGACGGAGGCAAAATTAATCTGTTCTGATGTAAAATTGAATGAAAAATAGCAGCCAACCATAAAACTCCTGATATTTAAATGGGGGAACTAATGACATGTTCAGGAACAACTTTCATTTTCACGGCTTTGGCATTTGGTCAACAAGAACATGGCTAAAAATGTGACATCATATGCATAAACTAGAAGAATAGATAAACATGCCAAAACAGGAGACTGACAAGAAAAATCCGAAACTAATACTAAGACTGTCCTCAAAATCATAACATTTCATAGACTAACATAGGACATTCGGAACATGACATTAATTTTTTACAGATTTGGATTTGGAGCTATATCCAGAGAAAACCCATCGACTTAAGTCGATCCAGAGTCTCAGAGACTCAAATCAAGCTCTGACACGTGTCCCAAACTCTCGGATTTTTGTCAGACTTTACAAAAATTTCGAAAAATCTGAGAAAATCATGTAACATACTAGAAATCGTTCCAAGTTCAAGGAAGTTTTTGGATCGAAAAGCGAATCTCATATGAGGGAGATCTCGATTTTATAAGTCGGCAATAAATCTTCAGAATGTTTTTCGGGTCACAAAACCTGACTGAGAATTTCGAACTTTGAAAGCAGTAAACGAATTCAAATCACTCCAATTTTTTTATAGATTGTTAAGAGCACCTAAGCGCGCATGCTGTGATTTTTTTAGCATTTTTAAAGAAAAATAAATACATGAAATAACGAGTGGACTGACTGACAAAAACAGGGAATTGCAGAAATGAAGCAGAATGCATAAAACATCAAATAAATTCATAGAACATGCTATTTTAATGAAACAAAATATAAATCTACCTTATTTTAATGCATGAACATGATGGAATGCGAAAAATTGAATCAAGGAAGCGTAAGAAAATTCTTTTGTTATACGTCATTTTATGAGAATAGCTCGATCCATCCTTCGGATGAGCTCTTTTCTGAAAACGACAATACAAATCAAGGAAATGGTATTGTTACGATAAAATCGATTGGAATAGAAGTGCACATTGCATTCTCTTGCAGTTTGGGATTTCTGAAATGAGTGGTTACGAACGGCTTCTCTCGTCCTTCGACCCGGGTTTCTGAAGGTTCACGAAAATCGACCCACGCTCCTAGGTCGAACTTGAAGTGATGTGAGCAAGGTTGGTGCTTCAATGCACTCTCTCAAATGAGCCCAGTGGGGGCGTGAATTCAAAAGGATGAAAGTAGAGTTCTAGAGAAAATTTTGGTTGAAATTCAAAATCCAAAGAAGCCCCCTCTCATTGGGCATGGGCTATGGTATTTATAGAATTTTTGGAGATTTTGAAATTCAAACAAAATGAATCTGGACCCTTTATGTGGTGCCATCTCAGGGCATGCCATTTTGTATTTTTGAATAAATAAAATACAATTTTTGTGAATAGGACACCTCAGCTGGATTTGAAAATTTTCAAAATTAAAGTTTGCTTGATTTTCTCTGCAAGAGTTTCCCAAATGGCGCCACCTCAGTGGGTGCTACCTTGGAGTTTGAAATTCAAAGCTTTGCTTTTCTGGAAGAATGAGAGACTGCCATGTGGCGCCATCTCAGGGCATCCACATTGACATGTGTTAGAAGGAAAGGCAGAGGACTCAGATGGTGTCACCTCAGAGGGAGTTTGAATGTTTGAAATTCTGCTTTTTCTGGAGGAAGCAGGGACAGACATGTGGCGCCACCTCAGGGTGGCTCCACACTGCCATGTATCAGAAGGCAAGAGCTGAGGAAGCAGAAGATGCCACCTCAGAGGAGTTTGAATATTTGAATTGTTGCTTTTTCTAAAGGAGGCAGCAGAGAGAGACATGTGTCCCTTGCTTTTTCTAAGAAGAATAGAAGGTGACATGTGTCACTTGCTTTCTCTGAAAAGAGTAGAGGGTGACATGTGTCACTTGCTTTTTCTGAGAAAAGCAGAGAGAGACATGTGTCCCTTGCTTTTTTACTCGCTTAATTTGCCTTCATCTTGATGATAATTAAGAGATCCCTTTTGCGGATATTTAATTGCAGCTTAGGTGATTTTGAGGAGACAGGGTTTGAGTGAATTCTCTCTTTTTCTAGCGCTCAGGATATTTCCACTGCCTCATCTTTACAAGAATAATCTTTAGAGATGTGCCATAACTGCGATCAATATCAATCACTTATGGCTTTGCAAAAACATTGAATTTCCTTTGCTGGCCATATCGAGGATTTATCTTTCATTCTTTTGGTTGGCCAATAGAAAGAATTTGGATTTTGAATCCTTCTTCACAAAAGCTTTGCCTTTTTGGAAGTAATACTGAAGGTATTCTGAGGTAAAAATTTATGCAATAAAGATTTTGAAATCAACACGTAATTGATCGACAAATTGACAAAGTGTTCTTGAAATCCTTAGTAAAAGAAATCGCTTGACATCCGAGTGGACACATCCATGGGATGGTGCTCAATCTCGAAGGTGAATCCAATACGAAGTTGGAATTTTGAAGGTAAGTCCTGGCATAATGCTGGATTTTGAAGGTAAACCCAACTAAGAAGTTTGGTTTTGAAAGAACATCCGAATCAGAGCTTTCAAATGAATGCTAGGAAGTTTGGTTCTTAAGGAGAGAAAATTCAGGTCGAAACCCAAATCTTCAAAAGAAAAATTAGACCAACTCGAATTCTGAAGGAAAGAAAATTCGAGTCGAAACTCAAATCTTTAAAGGAAATTTGGGAGGTTCGAGTCGGGGATCAAATCTCAAAGGAAAATTGGAAAGCTTCAGATTTTGAAGGAAGGAAAACTCGAGTTAAAACTCAAATCTTCGAAGGAAAGCTGGAAAGTTCGAGTCAGGGCTCAAATCTTAAAGGGAAATTGGAAAATTTGAGTCAAAACCCGCATCTTAAAGAAAATTTAGAAGTTCGAGTAGAAACTCGAATCTCAAAGGAGAATTGGAAGTTCGAGTCGAGTTCGAATCTTAAAGGAAAATCTTTAATCAGAAGATTGAATTTTGAAAATCGATAGTGCGAGGACTGGGATTGAAAGTTTTGGGAATGGCCAGTTCGAGGACTGGATTATTTGACTTGGAATGAAAAAGACCATCATATTTAGATGTATGTGGTTTGATTTTCAGGATTAACCCCTTATCCTGAATGGGGATATGAATAGAAATTGAAGAATTTTGGAGAAATCATGGAAAATGATTCAGGTTTATCCCTTAACCTGAAGGGGAAGAAAATGGATGCAGAATTAATGCAAAATGAAATGCAAATGCACATGAAAATGCAAATAAATGCAAAATTAATGCAAGTGGGTGCATATACATGCAAAATGAGAGATTGGTTTATCCTGCCTGCATACAGGATGTTTTGAGGTAAAGATAGATTTTTCAAAAAAATTGCCCCAGTGTAACTAAGGAGGAAGATTTTGAATACAAAGAAGGATAATTGAGGAATAAGGTGACAGGCTTCTTGATTGAGAGACGTTCTCAAGATCATTCCTCACAAGAGACATATTGTGAAAAGGAAAGAGACTCAAATAAAATAGTGCCAAACTATTGGCAAATTTAGTAATTTTATTGATGCTTAAAAATCGAGGAAAGGAAACAGAATTATATTATCCCTTTGAAATGATAAAAGCAAAATGAGAAGTGAGAAAGTGCTTGGACATGGGATCCTTAAAGTAAAAGGAGAATGTTATTTTGAAAGTGAGAAATCATTTTGGGAAGAAAATCAACTGCAAGGTTAATTTTGAAGAATGATCAGCGTGAGAGCTGATCTTTGAAAGGGATTCTCAACACGAGAGTTGATTTTGAAGAGAGATCATCATGAGGGTCGATTTTAAAAACGAATTGGTTTAACACTAATTTTGGAAAAGAAAATCAACACAAGGGTTGATTTTTAAAGATAATGGTTTGAAACCAATTTAAAAAAAGAAGATCACTGTGATGGTTGATTTTTGAAAAAGATTGGACCGAAATATTAAACTTTTGGGTGATCCTAATGAAGATGTTCGTAGAAATTTTTAAAATTTCACGATTTTTTAAAAACCCAAATAGATAATTTCATTTATCTCATGAATGATGTTGGGATTGCCCCTCATCTTGAAAAGAATGGGAATTTAATGTGGCTTAATAGAAGCCGATGACAAAGAAGATTCTTTGAAAAAGGTGCCCTAATGGAGCAAAAGAAAGGAGTATTGGATGAAGAAAATTGATATTTTATTGATAAGCAGAACTGATAACAAAAAGACTGCATATTTATAAGCACTCAACCAAAAGGTTGCAAAAACTGGGCGGACTTGCCCCTACGAGGTGACTGGCAAAACAAAAGGAAGAAAGCAGGAAACTTTTGCATCATCAACTTTCTAAATGATCTGGGAAAGGCTTGGTCAGGATGGCCAGCTCGTCTTCTTTTTCAGCTTCAGCAAGGAGGCTCTTGTCAATGCAATCCTTAACAATATTTTTGAAGACAAAGCAATGATCAATGTCATGCCCTACTGTAAACACCCCAAATTTTTACTCACCTTCTTGACATCGCCCTCAATCGGCACATTTCAGTTCTCCGGAATCAATGAAGGGCAAAATGATCATTTTCTAAGATTGAACCTGACAGAAAGTCCAAAATTTCATTCTTGAGCCTCAAAATTTCTATATTTAGGTTCAGAGACATCTTCAAACTGCAAATTTTCAAAATCTTATTCCTGACAAGAAATTAGAATTTCCAATTCTAGATTCAGAATGACATTTCATAGAACATGTCTTTGCATAGCATTGCATGAACACTTTGCACCATTTCACTATACAGCATGTCAGTTTGAGATCTAGAACTCCTGATTTTCAAAATTGTCAATCCATATTTGATTTTTAAACTTTTCAAAATTGATTTTCAAAACCCTGGGTATTCAAAATTACCAATTTTTTCCATTTTACCCCCAGGACTTTGAATTACAAAAGTCTTTCTCAAAAAAAATAATCTGGATATTTGGATATTGATTTTATCTCAAAACTTTTTACAAAAAAGATTTTAAATCTCTTTACAAAATTTTTTGTATCTCCTTTATCCATAATTTTGCCCTCAAAAACCATTTTTTTCCAAATTCTTGAAAACAAACAAAGTTTTATCTCGTATTATAAAAATTCCAAAAAAAGAGGTTATTTCTTATGTTTTTATTTTCCAATAAATGGAGTGAGACCCGCCTTTGAACTAGCATCATACTCAGATTCCCAGGTAAGTTTCTTATTTTCAAGCGGAACCCAGCCGGAGATCGCACCAATTTGCAAATTCTTCATCTTAATGTTATTTATTTTTTTTGTTAGTGGGCCCACACACATGTGGCACCCCAATTGAAAATAAAAGATTTGCAAAAACAAAATAAAGCTTTATTTTTCAAAAAGATTTTAAAAGTGGATTGAGGTGGCATTTCCATAAAAGCCTCTCATTTATTTCAATATTCATTTTTTTTATTCCTTTTTATTGTTTTGCTTACATAAAAAAAAAATTTAATGAAGCAGCCTTAAATGGCACAGCCGACCTTCCCCAAAAAAATAAAATAAAATAAATTTCATTTTACCTAAAACTTAGGTAAATGAAATGAATTTTTTTTGAAAAATACACAAGAGGTGCCCCTTTTGAAAACGGCTACATTGACAACGGCAGTTTTGAAAACTTTTAAAAGAGGTGTAACGGAATTTCAAAAGCGGAAAGCTCTGATCTTTTGAGGGAAGGAGCTAAAAATCTTTAAAAGGGGAGAGTCTGGCCGATTGAAAGGGGGGAAAATTTGATTGTTCTTGTCTTTTTGGGTTTCTCGCAGGGAGTTTCTTCTCAGCAGAGTGAAGAAGCATTTCCCCATTTTTCTTCCACCTCCAGCCAACTGCTGCTCCCCATCTTCATTCAATCCAGCAGAGATCCAGCGTGTTCCTGCACCTTCCTCAGCCCACCAGCAGAGGAAGTTCAGCGTGAAGCCTTTTCCCTTCTCCTAGCAGGAAGGCGGATCCTCTTTAGCCTCTGCTCATCTCGGCTAACAAGGGGCAGGCCTCCAACTGCAACTTTCCACACCTCTATCGGCTGGAAGCCCTTTGGAGGGTCTGTTTCCCTTACTTCCAGCAGGAGAAAGAGGGCAATCAGAGCCTTTTCTCTTTCTGGACCCAAATCTGCAATTTTTGCTCCCTCTTTCCTTCAAGCCAGTTGCAGGTCACACAACAGCAGGGGATCCAGCGGATTCCTATTTTTCTTCAGCTCACCAGTAGGAAACTCCAGCCAGCGTCTTCCCATCTGCCTTCAGCCCAGCAGAGATCCAGCAGGAAACTGTCTCTTCTTCAGCCCACCAGCAGATTTCCAGCCATCTGATCTGAGTTTGGACTGTTGATGAATCAAAGTTGGACAACAAACTTTTATCAAGATTTTTTTTACAGAGCATCCTCGTGATAACCGTCCAAATTTTCAAACAAGGTAGTAATGATTCATTTCAAGTTGTCCACAGTTTTTTTTTTATTAAAAGTTGAAGGGTTGATGTCAAATATCCTATTGCATCTGGAAATATATTCTCTATCTTTCTATTGTCTATGTTTGTTTCCCTATAATGATCTTTTAAGCCTTCTTTCTTGTAAGTTTCAGCTACTTGAAGTTTAGCAGGCATTTGCTCCATAGTTGCTATTATATATGTATCTTTTGTATTGGTCAATTGCTTGATGAAGTTTTGTTTTTTTTCTTTCTTAAGTGTTTGTTACAGTTTGTTCCAAGTAAATGAGTAGTGATATACTGGATTCAACTCCATTAGGGAGAGAACAGAAAATACTTCAATGGAAAAGCCAAGTTCTATATGATGATCATTGAATTTATAGAATATGGAAATCTTGTAGAGTGCCTTTACATATCTTAACTTGATAGTGGAAGCATGCACAATATTTTTTTTTCCCTTAGATATCAACTTCTTTTACGTGAGATAGTTCAACTGGTATAATCAGTGAAACTTGTGTGTGTTTTTTATCTGAAACGGTCTGATAGTCTTCGTCTTTGACATTGGTAAGCTTGTCCTAATGTTCTTTCGCTGTATTTTCTGCAGTTGTGCCCAAAGTATGTAATTTTCCGGCGTGGAATTGGGATTGATCGTACAAGTGACTTCTTCATCATGGAGAAGTTGGATATGATCATCTCACGTATATGGGCTTGGTTCTTAGGTGTTACTAGGTAATATGTCTACTGCATTAGGAATCCTGAAGATTCACATAATTTTTTTTTTCATTTAACCACTTTTTATCTTTAATAGAGAGATTGATATTTTGTTTAATATGGTGTTCATCTATGTTGATAGATTGCAAAGATTACTATCTAGAAGACGTCAGCCATTGTCTGGATAAAACAATTTTCCTGTGATTGATATGAAATCTTGGCTACATCCGTACCCAGTCTTGATAATTAGCCATATTCATGAACGGATATATCCATATCCATTCATGATCTCTATATCATCTTTTGCATGCTTTGTTATTGATATATAGGGAAGCTCCATACCCAATTTTATTGAGAAATATGTTATAATTTGGGAATTAGGGTTTTGAAAAATCACCTACATATATACCCTGTATTTTCTGATTTTACCCATTATATATGAAATGTTAATTACTATATATATTTTCTCATTATATGTATATATGTCTATATATATATATATATATATATATATATATATATATATATATATATATATATATATATATATATATATATATATATACTTATATATATAGGGATATCTTCATGTACACTTGTTTTTACATATATTTTTCTTTTTCTTTTTCTTTTTTTTGTAAATACATCTCCATTATCACATGTTATTTATCATAAATTCAAGCATTTAGATATAACCATGTATATCTTCATTGTATATAGTATATATACCCATTTCCTTGGATATCTTATACTAATTCTCATTTTGCAGGAAAATCAGGAGGATGCTGATTCTTTTATACCATGTATTTTTTTATTATTATTATTTCATTTATTTTGACTTATGTCAGAGATGTAACAATCAAACTTGGAATAATATTTACTTTTACTGCTTAGATTAGGATGCATCTCATGTAGTTTGAATCCTGCAATACCCTGATTCTATGATGCATATATCTCAATTTTCAAAATTCACCGTGGATGAACACGAATGGCACATGCACCAACTCTTAGAGAGTTGATGAACTCGGTGGAGTCCATATTTATGGCCCTAGTCAGAATATGAACGAGACCCAGATCCATCATCTTTCTACTAGTCACACTGAGCCTACACTCTTAGGCTATCTTAAAAATGCACATCATATTTCCAATGTTTTCAAAATATTGTGAATTAACTCAAATAAACTCTGAACATATTCATGGCCACAGTCAGAATATGTGAAGGATTTACTTTAGCTTAATACACATTTTTCCAACAAATTTCTCAGAAAAATCTTTTCAAAGTGCATTCATTCAAATCATCTGCATCATGGCATCATCTGCTTTTCTCATGAATTCTCAAGAAATTTTCATTCCCTGGAAATCGATTTCTCAAGAAACCATGAAGATTTCTGAAGTTGGATTTCCCAAGTTAAAGTTTTCCCGTGATTTTTCCTGAAAATATTATTTTCTTAAGATGCTTTTCAAAAGGAATTTCTCATCTTTCTCAAGAATCAAAGTCGATTTTCAGATACTTCAAGGACAAGATTCTCAGGATTTCAATTTCCTAAGTTTTGAATTTCCTTCTCCAATGAGTTTTCTTATAAATTTTCCATCATTTTCCTAAGAAAATTGTCAAAGTCCGAGTTTTCCTGACAAGTGTTTTCCTTTTCAAGTGTTCATCTTTTCTCAAGAATTCTTTCCATTTTCTCGAGATTCTCATTTCTTCAAGATTTTCCAAATCTTTATAAATTTTCTCGAGATGTCAAATCTTCTTCGTCTGAGTTTTCTGAGAGATTGATTTCCATCTTTTTTTTCTAAGAAATGCTTTTCAACTCCAAATGTTTTCTAAGCATACATCATATTTTTCCAACTTGCATTTTACAAAAACCTCATAGCACATGCCTGAATTCTCTGTGCATTTAGGATAGAACACAATTTCGATGATTAAGCTATGTCAAGCACAATTTTGGTCCTTGGTTCAATTACCCCTATTAAAGGCGGCAGGAACGGTCGAACCTCGTACCAACAGGTCGAGCCCCATCCCATGGATTTTCCCGCGATTTTCAAAAACGAGTGCGAGTATTTCAAAACAATTTCCAAAATCTGGTCAAGTTTGAATCATGAAAGCATTTTCCTCTCTCTTCCGCAGGGAAGGGAAGACGGGAAAAATTTTGCGACGATAACAGGTTTGGCGACCGTGATGGGACCTGTCCTTGTCTGGTCAAAATTGTGTTTGACTTAGTTCAATTATCGAAACTGTGTTCACAAAATGTCAGCTCTTTTACTTTTGATATCATGCGAACCTAGGAGCCTAGATTCTGACCTAGCTGACATTTGCTGCATGTAGACTAGGCATGGTTTGGTAGGACCAGATTGAGGAGAAATTTTCATGCTCACATAGACTTAGGTCTAAATACAAATCTCCTCAATTTAGGATCTAAATGCAAACAATGTATGCTTCTTCAAAGATTTTCAAAAATCTATCTCTCTAGGATTTAGAGCCCTCTATTTCTTGCATGTGATCATTTTTTCAAAACCTCCATTACCTATCATTACCTGGTCTTCACGTTGTTGGGCTCTCTTCCAGAACCCTAGTTCGGGACAGAGCCTCACAACTGGGCCAATTATTTGGGTTAACACCCCCCTACCACGTAACTTGGGCCACAGTCCGAAGTATATCGGTAGGCGCTCAAGGATATTGGAAAACCTTACCTTAGAACCGGAGTTGAAATTATATGCCACGTACCTTGGATTTTGATTCGGGTATATCGGCATAACTGGATTGGACAAAGATGATCTGAACCTAGAGTTCAGATTCGGGTCCTACAACTGTTTTCAAAATAATGCATCTAGAGTCAGCCTTTTAGGGAGTGTTGTATCTGCATAAGTGTTTGTGCAGGATGTGATTGTTTGTATGTTACCTCTATTTTCTTATATTTTTCCCAAAATATTTTCAAATACCCATATTCTCATCATTTTCCTTTATTTTCTCAAACCCTGGATAAATTTCTCAAATATCCCATTTCTTTCAAAACCCCAGGTGGTTTTCCATTCTACCATTCTACTGGATCTCGAATTTCCAGCTACATTTTATATTCTGCCTGCAAATTTTTCAAAATTTCCTACATTTTCCTAAGTCTTATTTTGAGTCTTTCTCTGTTTCAGTTCGATGGAATCCAGTCAATTCGATACTATCTTTCCTGAAGGTCACATCTCCTACGAGGTGCGACAAGGTCGTCCTGAACATCGAGCCCTTAGCACCGAAACTTTCATTCCCGGGTGGTACTATTCCTGGCTCAAAAGCTTTTCTCGAATGTTCCCGGACCATTTGAGCGAGTGCGGATTAGAATTGGTGTCAGCAGTCGAAAAGCATACCATCAATGGCAACTCGATCCATGTAATGGCGGAGCGATGGAATCCTCAGACATGTACATTCTGGTTCCCGTGGGGAGAGATGACCGTTTTAATGGATGAATTTTTAGAAATCATGGGATTACCAGAACCAGCTGGTCAACCAGAAGATCCGTTAGAACATCAATTCCTGATCAATGTCAAGGGTTTGGACCCCCGAGACTCTTTGGCTCGTATGACAGGTCGCCGATCCTAGCCTCTAATCCAGTTGGATGGAAATGAATATGTCGACCTGCTCGAGTTGTACCGCCAGTACGGGACCTTCGTTGAAGTCAGCTCACTATCAAGGACAACTAAAGAAAGGATTCAGAATGCAATGGTTCTATGCACTGTAGGATTAGCCCTCTTCCCAGATGGACAAAACTACATGGATATCAGAATAATACAACTTATGAGAAGATGGGGAAGTCGACAGACCAACCGACTCTCCATAGCCATGGCAGCGCTCGCTTTCCTATATCGGGGTCTGACTAGTTTCTCACTCGGAGAATCAATTTTAGTTGAAGGTTGCATCTACGCACTTCAGTTCTGGTTCTTCCAGCATGTTCCAGCCCAAGCAAGCTCTTTCAGGTATAACGGTCAAGAACTTCTTCCAGTGGCGTAGTATCGGTCCATGATCGATAGCATTCAAGAAGATGACGTAGTCGGGGATTACTTTGATCGACAATTATCTCCTCTTAGATACACATATGCTTATGGCAAGCGGTTCAAGTTGTTAGGACCATTTTTCTGCACTTACTATCAGTCGAAGTGATGTGTTCGACAGTTTTCCCAAAGGCAGCAGTACATCAAAGCCCGACTGTTATCAGGAGCTATGGCGGAATTCGATCTCACTTTTGCACAATGGTCCGGGGCATATCATTCTGCCCGCTACGGCTGGGATTTCTTTATCTCTCTTAAATTCTTTCATGGTCCTAGAGTGTCTGCCGACTATCGTGAATGGTGGCAAATTGTTTGTCCTCCACCTCTTTGTCAAGATCAATAAAAGTTCAATTTTTTTTTCATTCCAATAAAATTCTCTCTCTTTTTATTGTGGTTTGATGACCTCGCCTAGGTAACAAGGCATATTTTTCGTTGTTTATTTCTCTTTCAAAAAAGGACAACACAATTGTCATGATTTCTGCGACGACTCAGTCCCTAGTAATGGGATAACTTTTTCAAATTGTCTACCATATTTACAGCAAATATTTCTTCCAAAAGCCAATTCCTTCATAATCTAATCAGGTCTTTGCTTTGCAGAGAGCATCCACAACATTTAATGGTTCGAACAAGGTCAGGAAAAAGAACCACATCACCTCAGCACTCCTCAGCCTCAGAAGGATAAATGGATCCTCCCGTGAATCAAGATCAGCAACAAGAGGATGATGGCATAGACCCGCAAATGTATGCCATATTCCGAAAGATGATGAACAAAATGATGAGTGAACAGGATGGGACCAGTGCAGAGAAGAATCCATTCAGAGAAAAGTTCCACGGGCACAAGAATAAGAAGACTTCCAAGAAGCAAGTTCAGCCAGAAGAAATTTCAGATGAATCAGAATCAGCGGAAGTCACTGATGAAGAATATGAGGTGCCTTCGGCATTTCAGAAACGTGGCCGAGAACAAAGGAAGAGCCGCAAATCAAAGAATCAGGTCACAGAAGAACCCCTGCAGTCACAATTCAGGGAAATGGATAGAGTGGTTAAAGATCTCCAAGCCCGCGACAAGGGCAAGAAAGTCTTCACCAGTGAGGACTTCTATGACGGCCTCGAAGGGGATGACGATCTCAAAAACCTTCCCCGAAAATTCATCAAGTTTGATGGTTCTGGCGACCCGAAAGCCCATCTCGCCACATTCTTTGCAGAGTGCTCAAGGTTCAAGAGAGATAGCAGAGCACTATTTCTGTGTTTCCCCCGCAGCTTGGAAGGAATTGCAGCTAAATGGTATGCTGAGCATATCAATCCAATCGAGCTCAAGGAGTTCGATAAAGTTGTAAATTTATTCATTAAACGCTTCTTGTTCAATACAGAGGCACTCTTGACACTAAGCCATCTCTGCAATTTAAGGCAGAATGAGAATGAGAAAGAACGAGATTTCATTTACAGATGGAGGTCAGCCTGCAATAAAATGAGAGAACCTGTTTCAGAAAGGCACGCTCTGTCCCTAATCCTCAACAACTTTTCTCAACCTCTGAGAGGATTGATCTCCACCGCACCATCCAGGACCTTCATTGAATTAACTGAGCGAGCAGAATGGCTCGAGCTGAGCGTAGAGAATGGAGTCTATGAAGGCTTCACTTTTTCCAAGAGTAACCCCCAAGGTGAGCAGAAGAAGAAAGCTCACTTCACCTTCTCTGCCAACAACAACAACCGAAATCAGTATAAAGGGCATAAGAAAGATTACTGCTACGGCGCAGGTAATTCCAACAATAAAGGAGATCAAAAAATAAAGTCTGCTCCTCAATACAGCAAGCCTTCTCAGCAGGATCAAGGGCCGAAACTACGTAAAAAAGTTAAACATGAAGGATGGAGTTACGACAAAAAATTTACTCCTCTCGACCAATCACTAGAAGATGTGCTTGAGTACATGTCAAAAGAGATGGTCAAGTTGCCTAGATTGGCTGATCCCCCTGTGCCTATGGGGAAATGGAAAGATCAATTCTGCAAGTTCCATATAACAGTGGGACACAGCACTGAGAATTGTTTCGTTCTCAAGAACATTGTGCAGGATCTTATTGACAAGAATTTATTGGTAGAAGGAGAAGAAGAAGAGAAAATGTATATTCTCAAAGAGCCATTTCCTTCACACACCACAGCAGTAGTATCAGAACAACCCTTCCTACCTCATGAACACATCAAACTGTGTTCCACACAAGATCTACAAGTTCATCATCAGGTGTCAGTGCTACGACAAGCAGCTCCAGCTTCCAAGAAGATGAACATAATCTCGGCATTTGGCAGGATGAAGGTAGCTGAAGAACCAACAAAGTCATCCCCCAAGTTAAAGGGAATTCCTGATTTCCTTAATCAGTTCATCAAGCCTATGCCAGAAAAGGAAAATCAGAAGCTTCTGACCGCTCTGTCCAATGTTTCCATTCTTGACTTGGCCAAGAGTTCCTGCAAGCATCAACAAGTACTGAATGATCTGCTCAGAAAGATCAAAGTCAAAGTCAGTACCACTCCTGAAGACATGGCGCAAATTGTGAATTCAGCCATGACCAATGCGCCAATCACTTTCTCAGATGAGGACCTTTCAAAGCCTCATTCCTTTCATAATAATGCTTTGTACATCATTGTGCGGGTAAGAGGGATGACAGTACCCCATGTGCTAGTTGATGGAGGCAGTAGCCTCAATATATGTCCCGAGATGACAGCAAAAGCATTAGGGATCAAGGACGAAGAATACATTCCAGATCCTATCACCATCTATGGGTTTGACAACCATGGTCAGACGGCTAAGGGCAAGATATTTCTAGAGGTGTTCATCAATTATTCGGTACATTCAGTGCTTTTTCATGTGGTCAATGTGCCACCCACCTACAATATGTTGCTCGGAAGGACATGGATCCATAATGTGAATGTGGTACCTTCCACTCTTCATCAATGTGTAAAATGGTCCAAAGGTGGAATGATTACAACAGTATTGGGAGAAGATCCAGAAGAAAGGCTCCTACAGCCCATGATCCCTCGACCATCATTCACTGCAGATATTCCTAGCATCAGAGAGAGTGAAGAAATCAGTCTCAAAGAAAGTCGGGAAATACTCCAGACATCCTCAGAATTAGCTCTGTACACAATAGCCATGACCCGATGGAGAGGTCCCAAGTTCTTCAAGATTGGAGGTCGTGTCAACTACGACACTATCAAAGATCATCCGTTGTTCCCACAATTCATGAAAGCAAGAAAGGGATTTGAGTTACTTCTGAAACATGGTTATCAACCCTTCAAGGGACTGGGCAAAAATAAAGATGGATACATCGAGCCAATGATCCAGAAGCATCATCCCTATAGAGCAAGACTGGGGTTTTCTGGCGGAAGCTCACCAAAGAAGATTGTTTTCGTTAAAGGGGCATATTGAGAATCATTGTTGTGTTTCTTTTCTATTCCTTTCAAAATAAATATCTCAGTGTTTTGATCAAATCAAATCAATAAAATGTCAAGTTTCTTTGTCTATCTGGGTGCCATCTATCTTCCTTCTCTGTATCCTCATTTTATAATTCAATGTCATTTTATGCATGATTATTTTCAAATGATTGTTTGTCGTATGATGAACAATTTTTCCTGAATCCAATTTCTTATCCAAAATTTCATAAATGTCTTCCCGAGCAATCAAGAAACTCGTTCTCAATCCAAAGGCTTTTCAGAAGTCGGTAGTGATTCACCGAGTCAAAGCGAGCACAGAAGATGGCAAGGTTGTAAAGCAGTCTGATGATTATGCAGAATTTGATCAGTCTCTTCAGGAATTACCAGAATTCGCCTCAGTTCAAAAACAGGATGAACCATCCGCTCTAGTACAAGACCCAACTGAAGATGTCAATATCGGTTCAGAGGACAATCCCAAGGTTCTCAAGATTGGTACCAGTCTAAGTCCGGAAGAGAAAGAAAGACTTACAAATTTTCTCAAGCAACATGAAGAAGTGTTTGCATGGACATATGAAGATATGCCAGATTTAGATCCCAAATTAGTCGAACACCGACTCGTTTTGAAGCCAGATGTTAAGCCAGTTAAGCAGAAGTTGAGAAAAATGGATCTCAAAATAGAACAATAAGTCAAGGAAGGACTCGAATATCTGCTCAAAGCAGGATTTATCCGAACTATTGACTATCCAGATTGGTTGGCCAACATTGTCGTTGTTTCAAATAAAAGCGGCAAAGTGAGGATTTGCATAGACTTCAGAGACCTCAATAAAGCAACTCCAAAGGATGACTATCCACTTCCAAGCATTGATCTTCTAATCGACAACACGGCAGGACATGCCATGTTCTCGTTTATGGATGGATATTCCGGCTACAATCAGATTAAGTTAGTCGCCCACGACCAATCAAAAACTTCCTTTACTACGCCTTGGGGCACTTTGTGCTATACAGTTATGCCTTTTGGGCTCAAGAATGCTGGAGCAACATATCAACAAGCAATGGTTGTTATCCTTCACGATCAGATGCGCAAAATCATGGATGTGTATGTTGATGATATCCTCATGAAATCTAAAGAGGAAGAAGATCACCTCGAAGCCCTTGATCAAGTCTTTAAGCGACTCATTCTTTATAAGTTAAGGCTTAACCCGCAAAAGTGTGTCTTTGGAGTCGAATCAGGCAAATTGTTGGGTTTTCTGGTCAGTAAAAAGGGAATTGAAGTTGACCCAGCCAAAGCAAAGGCTATCATTGATATGCCACTCCCGAAGAATCTCAAAGAATTGCGTAGCCTTCAGGGACGTATGCAATCAATTCGGTGATTTATTTCCAACCTGGCAATGAGATGTGAGCCCTTTAACCACTTACTCTGAAAAGGAGTGAAATTCGAATGGGGACCAGAGTGTCAGCAATCGTTCGAGCGAATCAAAAAATATCTCCTCAATCCTCCTATCTTGAAGCTCCCAGAATTGGGAAAACCTCTTTTGTTATATATCTCGGTCAATCAAGTTGCATACGGCAGATTCTTGGCACAGTATAAAGAAAGCAGCTTGATAGAGCACGCTATTTATTATGTGAGTAAGACTTTCATAGATTATGAAAAGAAATACTCTCAAATAGAGAAGACCTGCCTAGCTCTGGTATGGATGTGTCAGAAGTTGCGACACTACCTGCTGGCATCTGAGGTCAAAATCTTGTCCAAACTCAATCCTCTCAAATACATCTTGGAGCAACCTTTTCTCAGTGGACGAGTCGCCAAATGGCAAGTCTTACTGATGCAGTATGACTTAGAATATGTTTCGCAGCAATCAATAAAAGGCCAGGCAATCGCAGATCAATTAGCAGATTTTCCTCTGGCAGAAGAAGTGAAAGCCGAAGATGACTTCCCGGATGAGCAAATCTGCAATATTTAGCTGCCTCCTATCTGGAATTTATTTTTCGATGGCTCCAAAAATATGGCTGGAATAGACATTGAAATCTTATTAATCACTCCAGAGAAAGAGATGATTCCATTCTTTCTCAAATTAGATTTCCAATGTACCCATAATATGGCCGAGTATGAAGCCCTGATTCAAGGTCTAAAGATTCTACTAGACTTCAATGTTAAGAGAGTGCATGCTTACGGTGACTCATTACTCATCGTCAATCAAGTCTGAGCCGAATGGCAAGTCAAAGATCAAAAGCTATTTTCTTATCAGAAAATCGTTTCAGCTCTTGTCAGCAAGTTTGAAGAATTTCAGCTCTTTCATATCAAGAAAGACTTTAATCAAGTGGCCGATAGCCTAGCCAGTTTAGGCTCCATTATGGCGTTCAAGAATGGAGAATCTTGCCGCTCTTTTAAAATTGACAGACTTGACCAACCTGCTTTTCTTCCAACAGAACAAATAAACCAAGCTGAGCAAAAGAAGAAGCCTTGGTATTACAATATCAAAACTTTCATAGAAACTAGGGAATTTCCTCCAGAACTCTCGAAGAAAGAGCAATGAGCAATCCAGCATATGTCTACTCGATACTTCTTTCTGGAAAATGTCCTCTATCATCGTGGATTCAGTTCAGAATATTTCAAATGTTTAGACAAAGACGAATCCAAAGAAGTCGTGCGAGAAGCACACGAAGGCATTTGTGGTGGTCACGTCGGCTACCAAACCCTTGTCAAGCAGATCATCAGAGCAGGTTACTATTGGAAGACTATGCAGCAAGACTGTTACTATTTTGTGAAGAAGTGTGTTCAATGTCAGATACACGCACCTTCTATTCATGCTCCCGCAACATATTTGCAATCTATTGTTTCTCCATGGTCGTTCTCTATGTGGGCCTTCGATGTCGTAGGTCCCATCACTCCTTCTGCTTCAAATGGACACAAATACTTCCTTGTCGCAACGGAATATTTCACCAAGTGGGTAGAAGCTATCACTCTCCGCACAGTGGAAGTCCGACACGTGGTCTCTTTCATTCACAAGAGCATCCTTTGCCGTTTCGGCATTCCACATGACATTGTGTCAGATAATGGCAGTCACTTCAAAAATGAAAAAACGAAGACATTCTGCTCAAAGTTCAAGATATATCATCATTTCTCTACTCCCTACTATCCTCAAGGGAATGGGCAGGCAGAAGCTACCAACAAAATTTTAATTCATATCTTAGAGCGAACTGTAGAAACAGGACGTGACTGGCACAAGAAGATCCACGATGCACTATGGGCCTACCGGACCACTATTCGCACTCCCACAAATGCTACTCCATCAGAACTGGTCTATGGAACAGAAGTAGTATTGCTGCTACATGTTCAGAAGCCCGCTCTGAAATTTGCATCACTCCTACAATTACCTCTCGATCAATATCAGCAACAATGATTGGTACAGCTAGACTTGCTCGACGAAAGAAGACTAAAAGCAGCAGAGTGATGATGCATGAAATGCACATCATGTTAACACGTTTTTCATGCATTTTGTAATGAGTTTAAAGTTTTAAACCCATGTTTAGATGCATTTTGATAGTAAGGGGTTATGGTTCGAATTTCAGAGAAATCGGAGTTAAAATGAGAGAGTTATGGCTATTTCAGTGTTCGGGCATGGATTTCGAGTTGGATCGGACCCATATCCGATCCAATGAGGATGTTTGGACCTTGGATCAACCCTTAGAAAGCCCAAAATCCAACCCACACATATATCCATATCCATTTCAAAAAGTTTTGCAGAAAACTCCCCAGAAAGTGGCGCATAGGAATAAAATTTTTTATAACAGTGTTTTTGCAAATTCCAAAAAGTATAAATATAATTTTTAGAGAAGTCCTAGAAGTCTTTGGCTTGGATTTGACTCTCTCTGCAGTGCTTCTAGCTCCAGCACCTTCTTCCCCTCCATTCTCCCACGTTTTGGCCATTGAAGACCGGTTTATGCTTGGGTTCCAAGCATATTTCGATCTCTCTTGTGATTTCTATATGTTTCTTCCTTTTTTCTTGCTGCGTTTTCACCATTTTTCTGTGTTTTTGCAGGTGTAGCAGAGGTGGAGACTACTAACCTTGATCCGTAGTGCGAACCACACGTCAAGGTGAACCGGCCCTACCTCCATCTGGTTTTCTACGCCCTCCGATCGAGAATCGACGCATATTCCATCTTCGGTGGATCTCCAACGTGTTGCAGCTGCAAAAGTGTTGTTTTTGGTGAAGTTCCAACATTCTCGAACCGTTTGGGATGTCAAGATCAAGCCACGGTCCGCTCTTCTTCATCCCCCCAGTCGTCAGATCACCCAAGAGGTAGGTCTTCTTCTTCCTTCTCTTCTAGCTAAAACCGAATTGTGTGTTATTTTATTTTCTTATTTTTCTGAGTGTTTCTTGTTTTTCTTTTTGTTTTCAACCTTAGAATAGATTTCGTGCATAGGCCATCACGTTAGCTTAGGTTTATTTGCTTGATTGATTCATTTGAATCTTGTTTTTTTTTTATTTTTCACCCAAATCGTTAAAATCGGCTAGATCTTCATCTAGCCGATTCTTCAAATCTGTCATAGGTGTGTTCTTGGTTCTGTTCTACTGAAAATCCAATAAAAAAAAGTGTTTATTTTGATTCATCTTAGTCGTTTGGTTGTGTGTTGTGGTTTTTAGTTAAATTGAAAAGAAAAATACAAAAACCAGCTAGACTATTTCTAGCCGATTCTTGGGTTTTACAAAAATATTCTTGTTTTGTTTTTTTTCTGTAGTGTTGTTGTGTGTTGTGTGTGAGTTTTGTTTATTTCAGTACCTTTTATTTTTCGTTTTAGGAAAATGAATTTATTATGTATCGCATGAAGGTTTTTCGATAAAATCGTGAATGAATGATTAAAATCATGCAAGTGTAGGTGATTCTTTTATGCCATTCGTGTGATTTTCTGTTTGGGTGTTAGTTAACAGTCTCTTAGAGTTGGGTGAGTCAAATTCATCATTTTAGGGTTGTCTTAATCCTTGTTTTCTTTGTGTTTTCAATTTTTAGGTAGTTTCTTTTGATTGATAGAAAAAATTACAAAAATCGAGTTTTATTTTCTTTATGTTTTTAGTGGATGTCTTCATTCGGCTGCATGTTTAATACTTAGTTCAGTTGAGTTCTTGTATTCGTGATGTATTTTGTTCTTGAAGTTAGATAGATTTAGAAAGTGATTTAATCGTTTGCAAAATTTTTTTTATGTTTTGTTCATTAGAATAATGTTTAGGTAATTTAGAGTGTTTCGGTATTTTATGAATTCCAGCATAGTGTTGTTCATGTTTGCATTTGTGTAATTAGGAGTTTTTGATTATATATTAATTTAGCTTTATCAAAGTATTTGTTACTTAGTTTAATCGTTTTTTTTTAGTTTGTATTTTTGTTTTTGTTGGTCTTCTTCTTCCCCAAGGTGGGGCGGCAGCCATTAGAGCTCCAATTGAGCTCTAGGCTATTTTAGGTAGGATTTAATTGTAATTAGGTAAATTAATTAGGTTGTCTACATTCAATGTATTAGGTGTTTAATGCCTTAGACGTTTTTAGGATTCCAATTAGGTAGGTAGATCTTGAATTAGGGTAGCATTTAATTTTTGGAAAGAGTGGATGTTTCAAAAATCGTGTGGGGTATTTAAAGAAGAAATTAAATCTTGATTGCCTATTAGCAGGGAGTTACGAATTGAGTTTTGAAAAATTGATTTTTAAAATCAATTAGATTTCCAAAGTGGGTGTTTATGGTTTCAAGAAATAATTAATTGCAATTAAATTCTTTGGAAAGCCATTTCTTTGAACTGCGCTTGAAAAGGATCTGTCACTTCTTGAACTTTTGTCTTGCGAGTGATTTCTGGAATGATCTCGCATTCCTCCTCGGTATCATCTTCATCTAAAGTATCTTGAACATTCTTCTCAGAGGACTTGGTTGCTTTCTTGGCCCCACGATCTCTAATTCTCTGACTGAAAGGATCTTTGTCTGACCTAGTGTCAGCCTGCTCACTCATCATTTTGGTCATCATTTTCTGAAACATGGCATACACTTGTGGATTTATGCAATCGTCCTCTTGTTGCTGATCTTGACTTCTGGGGGGATCCATTTCTCTTTCTGAGGTTGAGGAGTACTGAGGTGATGTTGTTTTTCTGCCTGATCTTTTCTGAACCATCAAATGTTGCGGATGCTCTCTGCAGGATAAAGTCTTGATTAGACTCTGAGGAAATTTTGTATTGAGAGGAAAATGATTATTGTCGATATGGTAGACAATTGGAAGAATATTCCATTACTAGAGATGGAATCGCCGCTGAAATCACGACAATTGTGTTGTTATTCTTTGTAAGAGAAATAAACAATGGAAAATGTGTCTTGTTACCTAGGCGAGGTCGTCAACCACGAGGAAAACACCATTTTGAAGAAAAGAGATATTTCTTGGAAAAACAATCCGCAAACAGATTTAGAATAAGGAGAAGGCAAGTGGGTAAACAATTTTCACTGCAATATTCAAGGTATGCACGAGGAAAATAAGATGAAGAATTTTGCAAATAGACAAAAGGATTGAAAATCCAATGAGAGAGAGAATATATGATTTTGGAAAATTGCAGGCAGGATAAAAATGCAGCTGGAAATTCGAGATCCAGTAGAACGGAAGAATGCAAAATCACCTAGAGTTTTTGAGAGAAATTAGATGTCTGGGAAAATCATCCAGGGTTTGAGAAAATAAACGAAAAAGATAAGAATGTGGGTATTTGAAAAGATATTTTGGGGAAAATATGAGAAGAATAAAGGTAACAAAAAACAGTCACATCCTGCACAAACACTTATGCACATACAGCACTCCCTAAAAGGCTGACTCTAGATGCATCATTTTAAAAACAGTTGTAGGACCCTAATCCTAACCCTAGGTTCAGATCATCATTGTCCAATCCAGTTATGCCGATATACCCGAACCGAAGTTCGAGGTACGTGGCATATAATTTCAACTCCGGTTATAAGGTAAGGTTTTCCAACATCCTTGAGCGCTTACCAATATACTTCGGACTGTGCCCTGCGGTACGTGGTAGGGGGGCGTTAACCCAAATAAATGGCCTAGTTGTGAGGCCTTATTCCGAACTAGGGTTCTGGAAGAGAGCCCAGCAACGTGAAGACCGGGTAAAAGTAGGTAAGGGAGTTTTGAAAAAAAGGATCACATGCAAGAAATAGAGAGCTCTAAGTCCTAAAGAGAGAGATTTTGAAAATCTTTGAAGAAGCATACATTGTTTGCATTCAGATCCTAATATAAGGAGAGTTGTATTTAGACCTAAGTCTATGTGAGCATGAAAATATCTCCTCAATATAGTCCTACCAAACCATGCCTAGTCTATATGCAGTCAATGTCAGCTAGGTCAGAATCTAGACTCCTAGGTTTGCATGATATTAGAAAGTAAAAGAGCTGACATTTTGAGAACACAGTTTCGATAATTGAACTAAGCCAAACACATTTTTTATCAGACAAGGACAGGTCCCATCACGATCGCCAAACCTGTTATCGTCGCGAAATTTTTCTGTCTTTTCTTCCCTTGCGGGAGAGAGGGGAAATTTGTTTTCGCGAGTCAAACTTGACCAGAATTTTAGAAAATTGTCTTGAAATACTCGCCTTCATTTTTTAAAATAGCGGGAAAATCCATAGGATGGGGCTCGACCTGTCGGTACGAGGTTCGACCATTCCTACTGCCTTTAACAGAGGTAATCGAACCAAGGACCAAAAGTGTGCTTGACTTAGCTGAATTATAAAAATCATGTTCTATCCTGAATGCACAGAGAATTCAGGCATGTGCTATGAAATTTTGTAAAATGCAAGTTGGAAAGCATGATGTATGCTCAAAAAATGCTTTGGAGTTGGAAAATATTTCTCAGGAAAAAAATGGAAATCAATCTCTCAGGAAACTCTGATAAAAGGACTTAAAATCTCAAGAAAATTTATGAAGATTTGGGAAAATCATGAATGGATGAAAATCCTGGGAAAATAGAAATAATTCTCGAGAAACGGCAAACACTTGAAGAGAAAATGCTTATCAGGAAAACTCTAACTTTGAGAATTTTCTTTGGAAAATGATTGAAATTCATTGGAAAATCTTTGGAGAAGAAAAATTGAATCTTAGGAACTTGAAATTCAGAAAATCTTAGCCTTGAGAAATTGGAAATCGATTTTGACTCTAGAAAATGATGGAAAGTTTCCTCTGAAAAATTGGAAATGAATTCTAAGATAAGAAACATTTTCTAGGAAAATCAGGGAAAATTTAGCTTGGGAAAAACACATCTTTAAAAACCTTTTCAGAGCATCTTGAGAAGTCAACTTTCTTGAAATGAAAATTTTACAGAGATGCACATGATTTCATGATGTGAACTATCCTGAATGAATGAATGTCTTTTTATAAAAGCTTCTTCTCAGGAAAGTATGCAAATTTAGAATTAAACTAAGGTGAGATTACCACATATTATGACTAGGGCCATAAATATGTTTGTAATTTACTTAGTTAATTCTAAAAGATTTTGTAAACATTGAAAATATGCAATGAATTTTGGAAGATAGCCTAAGAGTGTAGGCTCGGTGTGACGAATAGAAAGATGTTGAATCTAGGTCTCGTCCATATTTCGACTAGGGCCGTAAATATGGACTTCACTGAGTTCATCAACTCCCTAAGAGTTGGTGCACGTGCCATTCGTGTACATCCATAGTGCTTTCGAAATAAACTGCATGAGTCACATAATCAGGATATTGCATGAATTCAAACTATAGGATATGCATCCTAGTCTAAGCAGAAAATTAAACCTCTTATTCCAAAATTTACATTATTACATCACTAAATAAAAAGAAATAAAGATAATTGCAGACTTCTGATCCTTCCTTTGAATATCTCTGCCAAACTTGAAATGGGGTTAGCTCAAATGTGTGGGTTTTTCCAAGATTTTCCAACAATATCCCGAGATTATTGGACTTAGTTGGATATAAACCCTGTTTTTTACACTTCCTTGATATTTGAAATGATATAAATACAAGAAAATACAATAATAAACAGTTTGAAATTCGAAATTGGGGTCAAAATGACCAAAATACCCCTAATATTAAACTTATACCTTTAAAATCAGGGTTTTTTGAAGGAATTTTGACAAAATTTGAGATTTTTGAAATTTGAATTGAACCAAATGATGATGAAATGCATGATGATACATGATGGTATGCTGATAAACATATTAGGACTGTAAAATCATAATTGGACATTTTGCAACTTGGCCAAAATAAAGAATTTCGCTTGTTTTTCGCTTGGATCAGGGTCCCGGTGGGCCCTGTTTTGATGATACGGCTAAACTGAGCATCAAACAATCTTCAAATAATGTCAAATTCGATATGGAGCACCCCTCTACCCTTATAAACAACCTAAAGTGCTAAAATTCATGAAATGGCATGGTTTAGATGCAAAAATTAAAAGAAACTCCTAAAATGGGTGAATTTCGCATACGGGTCTGAACCAAATAGGGCATTTAATGCGATAATGCAAAAACTCCACAATAGAAACGTCTAATATTTTGCAAACTGCTAAATGACATGAAAATAAACAATTTTGGATTTTACAGTTCCGAGATTTGAACAACGATGAGTTCGGTAACGGGAATTTGGTTCTGACGGAGGTAAAATTAATTTGTTCTGATGTAAAATTGAATGACAAATAGTAGCTGACCATAAAAACTCCTGATATTTAAATGGAGAACTAATGACATGTTCAGGAACAACTTTCATTTTCACGGTTTCGGCATTTGGTCAACAGAAACAGGGATAAAAATACAACATCATATGCATAAACCAGAAGAACAGATAAACATGCCAAAACAGAAGACTGACAAGAAAAATTTGAAACTGATACTAAGACTGTTCTAAAAATCATAAAATTTCAGAGTCTAATAGAGGACATTCGGAATATGACATTAACTTTTTATAGATCTGGATTTGGAGCTATATTCAGAGAAAACCCATCGACTTAAGTCGATCTAGAGCCTTAGAGACTCAAATCAAGCTCTGACACGTGTCCCAAACTCTCAGATTTTTGTCAGATATCCAAAGAATTCAGAAAAATCTGAGAACATTGTGTAAAATACTAGAAATCATCCCGAGTTCAGAGAAGTTTTTGGATCGAAAATCAGATCTCATATGAGGGAGATCTCGATTTTATAAGTCGGAAATAAATCTTCAGAACGTTTCCCGGGTCACAAAACCCGACTGAGCATTTCGAACTTTGAACATAGTAAACGAATTTAAATCACTCCGAATTTGCGCAGATTGTTAAGGACACCTAAGGGCGCATGCTGCGATTTTTTTAGCATTTTTAAAGAAAAATAAATACATGAAATAATGAGTGGACTGACTGACAAAAACAAGGAATTACATAAATAAAGCAGAATGCATAAAACATCAAATAAATTCATAGAACATGCTATTTTAATGAAACAAAATATAAATCTACCTTATTTTAATGCATGAACATGATGAAATACAAAAAATTAAATCAAGAAAGTGTAAGAAAATTCTTTTGATATACGTCATTTTATGAGAATAGCTCGATCCATCTTTCGGATGAGCACTTTTCTCAAAAGGACAATACAAATCAAGGAAATGGTATTGTTACGATAAAATCGATTGGAATAGAAGTGCACCTTGCATTCTTCTGCAGTTTGGGATTCCCGAAATGAGTGGCTACGAACGGCTTCTCTCGTCCTTTGACCCGGGTTTGTGATGGTTCACGAAAATCAACCCACGCTCCTAGGTCGAACTTGAAGTGATGTTAGCAAGGTTGGTGCTTCAATGCACTCTCTCAAATGAGCCCAAGGGCGGCGTTAATTCAAAAGGATGAAAGTAGAGTTCTAGAGAAAATTTTGGTTGAAATTCAAAAACCAAAGAAGCCCCCTCTCACTAGGCATGGGCTAGGGTATTTATAGAATTTTTGGAGATTTTGAAATTCAAACAAAATGAATCTGGACCCTCCATGTGGCGCCATCTCAGGGCATGCCATTTTGGATTTTTGAAATAAATAAAATACAATTTTTGTGAATAGGACACCTCAGCTGGATTTGAAAATTTTCAAAATTAAAGTTTGCTTGATTTTCTCTGCAGGAGTTTCCCAAATGGCGCCACCTCAGAGGGTGCTACCTTGGAGTTTGAAATTCAAAGATTTGTTTTTCTGGAAGAATGAGAGACTTCCATGTGGCGCCATCTCAGGGCATCCACATTGACATGTGTCAGAAGGAAAGGCAGAGGGCTCAGATGGTGCCACCTCAGAGAGAGTTTGAATGTTTGAAATTCTGCTTTTTCTGGAAGAAGCAGGGACAAACATGTGGCGCCACCTTAGGGTGGCTCCACACTGCCATGTGTCAGAAGGCAGGAGTTGAGGAAGCAGAAGACGCCACCTCAGAGGAGTTTGAATATTTGAATTGTTGATTTTTCTGAAGAAGGCATGGAGTGACATGTGTCACTTGATTTTTCTGAGAAAAGCAGAGAGAAACATGTGTCCCTTGTTTTTTTTGAGAAGAGCAGAAGGTGACATGTGTCACTTGCTTTTTCTGAGATAAGCAGAGAGAGACATGTGTCCCTTGCTTTTTCTGAGAAGAGCAGAAGGTGACATGTGTCAGTCTGCTTTTTCTGAGGAAAGCAGAGAGAGACATGTGTCCCTTGCTTTTTCTGAGAAGAGCAGAAGGTGACATGTGTCAGTCTGCTTTTTCTGAGGAAAGGAGAGAGTGACATGTGTCACTTGCCAGAGGAGTACTTCAAGTGGCGCCACCTCAGGGGAGACAAACTCTGTTTTTTCTAGACAAGGCAGAGCATGACACGTGGCATCTCAGGGTGGCATTGGGATGACACATGGCAAGGGATGAAGGTGGTAGACATTGACACGTGGTATAGAAGAAAGAGGTAGCTAATGACATGTGGTGCCATCTTAAAGTGGCCCCCACACTGACACGTGTCAGAGGATGGCAAGAGAGAGAAGGTGACACGTGGCACCACCTCTGGGTGAACCCCATGCTGACACATGGCAAGAAAATGGGAGAGAGAAAATGGTTCAGTGGCTCCATTCTAGGGACAGGGCTCCTACATTTTTGGGTTTTTCAAAATACAGATTTTTTAGAAGGAAAGCTTGTGGTACCATCTCGGGGTGGGCCCCACATTGCTTCTTTATTGAAATAAGGCAAGGAAGTAAAAACCTCTTTTTGGAATTTTCATAAAAACTTAGACTAACTAGCGAATGAGAAATACTTGGCCTAATTGCAGAAATTTTGAAAAGAGGTGGCCCCTATAGGGCGATTTTGTAAAAGAATGATATTTGAAATTGCTGACAAAAGGGTAAAATCTGGGACAGGATTTGCTACAATCGGAGCTTCGTCCCCTTCTTCAGGCAAAGCTGATCCAGTGGATAAAATTGGAAAATCCAAATTGAAAACTATCCAGATTGTTTTCTTGAGAAAATATTTTGAAATTCAGAGTCTTGAGGGTAAACTGGGAAGACTAGACAATTTTGAAGACCCAGGGTTTTGAAATTGATTTTGAAAATAGTTTAAATTCGAATCTGAATTAAAAATTTTGAAATCAAGAGTTCTGGACCTCGAGATGACATGTTGTGCAGTGCAGTGATATGAAATGCTCATGCAATGCTATGCAATGACATGTCTTATGAAATATAATCTTGAACTAGGATTTGGAGATTCCCGTCTCCTATCAGGGATAAAACTTTGAACATCTGAGCTAAAATAGGGAAATTTTGAGAGTTGCAGATGAAATTTGGACTTTTGCAAGTTTCAGGCTCAAAAAATGACCATTTTTCCCTCCAATGATCTCAAAGGATGGATGATGATGCTTGGTGGAAATGTCGGGAAGGTGAGTGAAAATTTGGGGTGTTTACTGTGACATGGTCTTGGTGAGAGTCTCGCAGACCAAGAGCATTTTTCATTTCGGTAAGGAGGGGAAGTTGAGTCCCAGATACGTCAGACTGTTCCAAATTCTAGAGAGAATCAGAGAAGTAGAATATTGGGTTGAGCTACCTCAGCAATATGCCCAAATTCATAACTTTTTTCATGTGTCGATGTTAAGGAAATACATTCCTGACCCATCACATATCATTCGGTATGAAGACATGGAAGTTCAGAAAGATTTGACAATAGTCGAGCAACCAGTTGAGATTGTTGATCGACGAGATCAAGTTTTGCACATGAAGACTATTCCGTTGGTTAAAGTACATTGGCAACACCATGGCATCGAAGAATGAACATGGGAGCCGAAAGCGAGCATGAGAGAGAAATACCCTAATCTTTTTTTAGCCTAACGTTGGTGATTTTGCAAGCAAAATCCTTTTTAAGGAGGGAAGGATGTAAGGCCCACAATATTTCTAAGATAATGTCATATGTAATGTGTTTCAGTGGATGGAGTTTCTTGTATGTTTACTAGGATTTTTCATAATTATATATATATACATATGGATATACGAGGTCCTAAATCGTGTAAGTAGGATGTATAGATTGATTGAAGGCAATGTATGATATATAAATTTACGAGAATCTTAAGACAAATTCATAATATATAAGATTAGTCAATCCTCAAATTTGGGACCCAAACGAGAAAAAAACCTCGTTATTTCATGTGAATTAGTGAAAAGTGTATATCAATAGGATATGGGTCATAACGAGAATTATTTTCGCAAGAGATGTAAATTTAAAGATGTGATTTGAGAATTTAGTTGTAATTAAAATTTTAAACAAGAATTTGTCTTGAAATTTTGTTGAAATCGAGTGTGTAAATAAAATTTTAATTATTATTTATTATTTATGTTTGAGCATAGGTCCGACTAGGGGGGTTTGACCCAAGCCCTTGGTCGACCTCCTTTGGGGATGTTGGACGACCCTAGCCATGAAGACCATCTGGTCATGTTGACCAGCTGGGGCGGTGGCATACTTGTAAGAAGTGGAGCAAGATCCAAAGGGAGGGCCACAATTGGCCCTTCCCATGGCTTAGACCTCATGATGATGCCCCAGGGATCATCATGAGGGTGGGGCACCCACTTAAGGCATTTGCATGGGGCTGCACCCCATGGGATTTTTGAAAACCCCTAAACCCCTTTTCAAAAGAAAGAGCATTTATGAGAGGGGTGAGCCCTCATTGGGTGCATGGGGCGGCAGCCCCATGGCACATTTGAAATTTTTTTTACCCCTTTTAAATTCTTGAAGTCGTGTGGCTTATGTTGGGCAGCCATGCAAGGCAATCACAAGATTGCCATTGCATGGAGGGGTGTGAAAACACCCCAACCTTTCATCTTTTCCAACTTCTCCCCAACCGTCCATCATGTCCTTCCCCATATTTAAGCCACCAAGAAAGAAAGAGAGGGCCATAAGTGGCATTTCTCTCTCTCTCTCTCTCTCTCTCTCTCTCTCTCTCTCTCTTGTAAGGTGGGTGGGTGCTCTAGGAGTGTGCGTACCCTACTTGTGGAACTCCTAAGCATCTCCATCAAATTTGTTCCTTCCTCTCCATTCGAACAACTCAAGGTGAAGCTTCAATATCTTATTTTTGTTTCTCTTGGAAAATAGTACATAGTATGAGCATGAAACCAAAGAGCCAGATTGCATCCATGGTATGCATGGATCGTGGTGTATTAGAAACATATTTTGGGCGTTTGAGCATTTCCTCTATTTCAATCCATGAAAATAAGAGGATGCTCTAAACGACCGATGTTCATTTGCCTTTTTACATCTCCTTTGTGACATACTATTTTTTGTCAACATGCATTGATGTTCTTGCTTTCCTTAGTTCGCAAACAATCCATGAAGTTTTATTTTTTTTCTGTATGCTTTTATTCAGCCATGACCTTTCGTTTCTATTTTTTTTTCCCTTTGAGCTTGCATGCATTCCAATAGAATGGTCCGGGTCACTTGGCATCCATGGAGATGTGTGCTCCTTCCTCCAGCTTTCCTAGTTCCCCAGCCCTTTTTCTGTCATGAGGACAACTGGGGGGCTTCTCTTGAACCTTTTTGGTGGCTGCCATGCCGAACTGGATTCGGTTGTAGCCCAGTCCGACCATGGTTATCACCCTAGCCGCGCAACACCCTAGTGCAATTTTTGCATTTTGTTTTCGCCTTAAGTTTTTTTTTTTCTTTCTTCAGTTGCACGATTCTTTTTGGTTGGGTTGGTCGGTCCCCTATAGAGATAGACCCAATCAGGTGCACCCTGGTCCGAGCAGGGCTCGGCCAGGTGCAGCCAGTCCACCTTAGCCCTCCCCTTTGTGCGGCAGCTAGCCGTTGGGTGCTAGCCGCAGCCGGGTAGCCTACCAGCCTGGGTGCCATGTTGTGGGTCTGCTGCTACGTGCAGCACCTGGTCTGAACTCTTGGTTCAGACCAGGGTCATGGCAGGCTCATGGTCTGGTCCCAAGGACCAGACCCCATTTCCTCTTGGCTCCGCTAAGGTCCAACAGCGACATCGAGTGCTAGTGCACTCGGGTGATTTAGTCGCCTTGTCTTTGACCTGGACCGAGTTGCAGGCCAGATGCAGCGTCTGATCTGAACCATTTAGGCTCAGACCAGGGTCCTTTATAACCCTTGGTCCAGGTTCGAAGGATTGTACTTGGTGGTCTGGTCACTAGCTTGGCTGGAACACCGAACTGAAACAGTCCAGTGTGGTTCCAGCAAGCTTTGCTCCTTGGCAGCACCACCTGGTCTGAACCACTATGGTTCATACCTGGGACATGGGAGTGCCCCCTGAACCTGATTTCAGTATGGTCTAGGTTAGGGTGGGCTCTCCTAGCCGTTCAGTCACATAGCCCATGTATCCTCTTTCCATTGTCGCAATCTATAATATATTAGAATAATAAAAGTTTTTAGAAAAGAGTTTTGATATTACGTGCTTTGGTGGTGGCTGGAGCGTTCCATATACGTTGTTCAGCAACCCCAGTTTAGACACTTGACACATGTTGTGCATGTTCTAGACCGGTGGTCTGTGGCCTTATGCGTCACAGTTGGTGTTTTGGGGTTGTCGGCACTCCATGCCTCATGCTTGACACATTCGGGTGGTCGAATATGCGTTGGGCCCGGAGCAAATCTCGTGGTTCTTCGCTGTCACGTCTTGGCAGCATTAGTGTGAGTTGTTGGGTGAGCAGTATGCTGCCCACTTGTATTACGTATGTCCCTTCATCTTAGGTTTTATTTGTTCATCACAAACTATCATTCTTGCATTGTTATTTCTACAAGCGCGGCGATCAACCATGAAAATGCTAATGTAATTCTCATACATATGGGAATATTCTAAATTTCTATCTCAACACGTGAGTGTGTCGAAATCATGGATCTTTCTTATGAAATGGCCTCGCTATGCGAGAATTGCCAATATATATATGACATTTAAAGTTTATTTGCTTGGAAATTTGTAATTATAGCTCTCACTCAAAAACATGCAATACTTGACAATTCTGATATACATGCAATTATGATAAAGTTAGGCTTTATGAGTTTCGTATCGCTTGGGATTGTTGAATGGTACACTCACTTGCACCTTGTCATTATGTTAAAATGTGTTTTTCATAGATATGCATATCTTGCCTCTGTATCATTACTTGTGTGAAAGACTTGAGATTATGTGGCACTAAGCTTCACACGTTCACACAACACATTTTGACACTTGTACAATTTAGTACGTACCTCGAGAGGTACACTTTGGTCTCGTGCTGGAGGCATAGATGAGTGCATGAAGTGCATATTACACATGTGATATAAAGAATGACAAAAAGTTGAACATGATAGGGTATGAGCAATACACTTGTTATGGTTTTTCGATTCGGCTGGAGTCTTTGGGCGATGGCTCCATGTTCGTGAGTGTGCTCACACATGTATATACCCTAGAAATAAAGAAGATAAAATGGTGTTATGATCGCCTTCACAAGAGATGTGTTCTTTGTTGTCCGTGTGAGGTTGAGCACGTGAATAGGCAGGCTAAGTCCTTGTTTGTGTACCCTGCAGACCACGAGGCATAAATACCTCAGAAGGAGGTATGACTTGTCAAACCAGCCTAAGAAAGATAAACCGTTGTGCCCCATTTACAAAATGGTTCACCTTAGAGAGGGTGGATGGTACAACCCTAAGTGACTAGTCGTTACTATGACATGTCTTTTTTTATAGGAGATGTAGCGTCCTTTGCCCTCCAGACACTCAGAGTTAGGGAGGTCGAGGTGACCTTTTTAAGGTACCTCACTATTGTAGTAGTATGGATTGCAATCCTTTACCTATGCATGGGTTTTCTCTCAGCTGTGGCTGCCCGTATGAGGTTTGACTCGGTCTGTAGCATCCCCGGTTACCACACTCGATTTTGAATAACAGACGCCGGAAGCATGTCTCATAGAATGCGAGGTTCTTTCACGTACCCGGAGGAGTAATGAGAAGAACATAATTACTAACCAATCACAGCTAACTTACTTTAGTAGTTCCTTTACTTGCTTACTTTGTCATCGCTCTCGTACTACCTTACTTGTTGCTACTTAGTTACTCGTCGTTCAATAGTTGTTTAGTTCCTTGTTCTGTTACTACTGCCTGTTGCACTTGTTACTGCCTTGTTACTTAGACCTATAGCACGTGCACTTACCTGACACATGCACATATATTTGATGCTTCACTTGTTTCCATGCTACATGATTTTTCCTTGAGAAATGGATATATGATGTTGTTCTTCACCAACTTGCAAGAGTTCTGATACCATTTTATGGAAATACAGGTGATGAATAGGCACAATTATGATGCGATGATGCATGGTCTGGAGGCTTGGAGATCCACACTTAGCTGCCGATTTTGTCTCCTTTTGGGTTTGGGGGTTTGAGAGGATTTTCCTCTCATTTTGAGAGACTGTGAGAATGGATGTATATTGTTTCATTTTGTAAAATTGAAACACTTAAGTTTTGTACATTTTGGACCTTTTGATGTATATGTATCACTTAATGTGGCCCGCTTAGACTTGCAGCCTTTTTACCCTTGTTTACCGCTTTCTTTTGTTTTTCCACTGTTTGTCATAAAACCAACTTTCAAAAAAAAAATCCTCAAAAAAGTCAAAGGATTTTTTCCAAGGTCGGGGTTTGGGGTGCCACAGTTACTTAGTTGAATAATGTTGTTTTGTAGTTAGCATTGTTACTTAGTAGTGTTTGATGTTGTTTAGTAGTGATTCAAGACAGTTAGCATTGTTATTTAGGTGTTTAGTAGTATTACTTTGAAACCATTTACATTAGTAGTTAGCAGTTAGTTTGCATACGTTAGTTGCATTGCATATATTAGTTTGTGTACATTAGCTGCATAATATGTTTAGCATTTTGCTGTTAGTATGTGTTTACTTGTCATTTAGCAGTTAGCACCCAATTAATAAACTTCATTCAAACTTGTCACTGCATTTCTTTTGCATTATCTTTCCTTGTTTCGATTTAGATTTTAGCATTTATTCAATACATTTTGCATAGTATAGTGTTAGCGCTTCCTTTGTGCTGCTCGTGTGCTTTTGAATTATGCAGGAAAACATAGAGCAGGAGCAAGCAAGTGAATGATGCTTGTTGTGCACGCATTCGATACACTACATGGAGGCACAAGCATAGAAGACTTTCATCTTCTTCTTTTTTTTAGATTAAGAGTTTTAATTTCCATTTAATTCTTGGGTTGTAATAAAACCATTTTAAACCCTCTGCGTAGGGTATTCATTTGTTGTAATAGTTAATTAGTTTTACTTTTCTCATACTTTTTCATTTTGGCAATAAAGAATAGTTAATTGCTTGTTTGAATACAAAGTATTTCCCTATTCCCTGAGTTCGACTCGGTCTCTACCACTTGTGAGAATCAGTTTTATTTTTGGTGTCTGGTTTTCACATTGCTTTCAATTAAAAATCTTTTCAAAATTATTTTATAAAACAAAAAGAGACATCAAATCTTGGTACCGTTGCCGGGGAACGGTGAAATACGAGTATTCACTTTATTGCCTTGTGTTTTGTTCTCGTATTCTAGGTTGCTAGTTTAATTCAGTTCTTTAATTAGGATTGTCTAGTTTATTTTTCGTATTTTAGGATTAGAACCACGTAGTTGCACAACATAGAAACCAGATTACTTTTCCTGCACAGCCCACCTATTAAGATACCCATAGAGATGATTGTGCATGATTGGTACCGGACTCATAGTTTGCTTTTCGTAAAATTCGTGTTGAGTGCAAGTGTGTGGTGCTTGTTTATTTCTCGTTTTCCAGTATTACTTTTTGTTTACTCGCTTTATGATTTGTGTGGTTTGGCCGCTTAGTGCGTTAGTTAGGTAGTAAAACCCAAAGTTAGGATGTTTGTCGCACCGGTCTATTCTGTTGGTGCATGCAAGGGCGATGATCGCTCAACCTTGAGCTAGTCAAGTCTTTTGAGGATCCCGAATTTGTTGTTAGGAGAGCACCTCATCCCATCACCATGGTCGACGATCAACCTTTGATTCGTCCTCTTAAGGAGTATTTTATGCCAAATCAGTATACTCTCGCCTCCTTCATCATGAGAATATCATATTTCACATGCACATCATATTACATATGCATTTCCCATGTCATATGCATATTATATTACATATGCATTTTACCTCTCATATGCATATCATATTACATATGCATTTCACATCTCATATGCATGTCAAATTACATACACATTTCACATTTTATATGCATTTCACATCAAATGTGTATATATTTCTTCATAAGTATAAGCATAAGCATAAGTATAAGCATAAGCATAAGCATAGCATTTAAGCATATGCATATGCACTTCTTCATTGGCATAAGCATAGCACTTAGGCATATGCATATGCATTTCTTCATTGACATAAGCATTTCACTTAGGCAAATGCACATGCATTTCCATCATAGCATAGGCATAACCATATGCATGTTAGTTTTAACATGGCATTTTCCATTTTCTTCTATATTTCGCATTTTTGCCTTGTGCTAATTCATATTTGCAGGGAAAACATGGAAGACTTTGATTTCTTTTTCTAGATTAGGGAATTTCAATATTTCATTTCAATTCAAGATTGTAACAATTTTATATTAATGAGAATTCCTATTTTTCTACTTAGATTAGAATGTATGAGCATATAGTTGTGCTTTAAATTCTCATAATTTCTTATGGCATTTCATTTTATTTTATTATTCAAAAAAGCATTGTGGGATAACACGAATGACACGTGCACCTTTCTAATAAGAGGTAAATAACCCTAAGTAAATGATTCACCTTTATGGTCATAGTCAAAATGTGAACAATACTTAGGAGTTTTATCTTTTCTAGAATAACATTTGACCTCCAGTTTAGGTCACTTTTGAAAATCATCATATTTTTTAAATATTTTTTTCCTCCTCTATCAGAATTTAAAATATAAATTAATTTGAGATATATTCGTGGCCATAGTCATGAATATATCAAAAGTTAATTTTGTTTTAAATCCTATAAAGGCAAAAAAACTTATTTTATTCTCTATTAGAATTCAAATGAAGATTAGATTATAATATGTTTGTGACCATAGTCATAAATGTATTATGATTTAATCTTATTTCAATTCTATTAAAGAATGAGATTTGCTTTTTAAAATTCTAATTTTTTAATAAATTCTTTTAAAGCATCCAGCATTTAGAATAGAATTACATCATGATTTATCATCTTTTTCAAATTATTTCAAAGTTATCTTCAAAATTCCAAGGAATTTTTGAAATAAATTTTCAAAACACAGTTTTCATTTCTAAAATTCAAAATCATTTTAAACTTGTATTTATAAATTTAGATTTATCCTTTTATTTTCAAATTCATTCGGTCTTAAATTTTATTTCTAATTTTCCAATTTTCGATTCTCATTTCAGAATTTCACATTTTAACTCCAAATTTCATTCAAATTCTTTATTTTCATTTCAAATTTTTGAATTCCCTTTCAAATCCTGAGTTTTAATTCAATTCTAAATCAAAGTTTTGAAATTCACTTTGAAATTCCAAAATCAATTCAAAATTCTAATTTCAAAATTCAATTCAATTTTCAAATTCTATTCTGATTTCAAATTCCAAGTCTAATTTCAAATTCTATCCTCAAATTAAAAATTCAATTTCAAAGTTTATTTTAAAATTCTAAGTTTTCAATTTCTAAACTCATTCTTTAAATTCCAATTCCAATTTCAATTTTAATTTTAATTTCTAAATTCATTTCCAATTTCAAAGTTAAATTTCAATTCCAAATCTCAATCTCAAATCTTTCAATTTCAAATTCCAATTTCAAAATTCAATCTTTTATTTTCCAATTTCATTCTTTTCCAAATTCCATGTTCGATTTCAAACCTTCAATTCAAATTTCAATTTCATAAACTTTCAAAATCAAAATTCCATTTCAATCTTCGATCTCAGTTACAATTTCAATTTCCATCTTTCAAATTTCCTTCTCAAAATCTCAAATTCATTTCAGATCCAAGTTTGGATTTAAAATTATAAAACTTCCAAATAAGGTTCAATTTCTAAATCATTCCTTCAAAGTTATTTTCAAACTTGTTTCAAAATCACTTGAAAAATCCCAAACTTCTGAAATATTTCCAAAAAGCATGCATCATATTTCAAATCATCATTTTCAAAGTTCATCGCACAAGCATGATTCAATGTGTGTTCAGGAGTTTAGAATAATCACTTAGACAAATTTAGGCAAAGCAAAAGGCATTGATTCGATCCTTGATTCAATTACCTCTGGTAAAGGCGTCAGAAACAGTTGAACCTTGTACCGACGAGCGAATCCCGTCTCTTCATTTTTTTTTCTCGCAAATTTTCAAAACGGAGATGAGTAATTTTTTAAAATCTTTTTCAAATAAAAGTCAAGTGAGACATTGCAAAAGAGTTTCCTTTCTTTTTTCTCCTCAAAAAAGAAAGAAAAGGCTGAAAGGAAAAGAAGGAAATAGGACAAAGGAAATTTTTTTTTGCAACGATCACACCAGCATGACTTGACAGTAAATATGCAACAACAGTTTGATATTCTGATGTAGACTATAAAATGTTGTTTGTTGATGTATATGCATCTCTGGCACTAATTAGAAGTATACCTTTAATTGTTCCTGAGACACGAGACATGCTGATTTTTCATATGTTAAATTGTTTTGATTGAAGTAACATATACTTCTGACAGTCTGTCTTTTATTAATTTAACTGAGATCCTCTTTGTTCATCATGGTATTTTCCTTAAGAAACAAAACCCTTGCAGATGGGCCTACTTTTGCTTGCTTATGGCTGCTGGATGTGGGCTTTTCATTAGTGAAGAGGCGCTTAATATTTGGGTTTGTCCTTGCACCGGTACTTTTATTTAATCATATTTAAAGTTGCCTCATGTGTATTTCAATTTGTACCTGTAATTTGCATTCCGTCTTTATATGCACAAGAAAAACTGTGACATTGTTGGGTGCAAGCATAACTTTACCTGCACCTTTGGACCATCAGTTTTGCAAAAGTCATGCTTCAGAATAGCATGGAGCCATTTACATGGGGCCAGTCCATTTAATAAAAAATGGCCCGTCATTGCTTATCTGGAGCATTGGGTTTCAAGATTGATGCCAAAGCTACAGATGGCATATGCATTACAGACTTATGTTTCAGTTGTTGATAATGCATGCTGACTTTTCATGCAGTCAATGTCGGACCTGAGAAAAATTTTTAGCAAGCGACATTAAAGATTACTATGTGATAAGATATTTTTTCAGTTTGTAATGTAGGTTGGGATATCATTAGCTCGGAGGTTGGCTCTTGATGGCACTTGGGAATCATTTGCTGCATCATTTTCAAATAATGCTTCCCACATTATCTCTACAATGCTGTGGGTGTACTGGTATAATCTTATTTTCCTTTATTATTGTTCAACTTTCTCTCGACGTGATCAGCAAACTTCTTGACTATCAATGAGGCAGTGTCTGCAATTCATCTGTAGCCATATTTTTAGGTTGGGTAATGGCCTAGATTAAGAATCTGTTAATGAAAATAAATTATTAATGGTTCTTTTACATTTTATATGTTACAAAATCTCCAGGGGAGTCTGTATCAGTGATTTGATCCCATTTTACATTGGCCAACTAGTTTCGAGAACTAAGGCGTCAGATGAGGTTTGTTCCAAGGTATTAGCTTCATTCTTTAACATAAAACCAATAAAAAATTATTTTTTTGGCATTTTCTTGTTGGCAGTCTATAATAAAAATTCCAGCGGTTTCCTTACCACCAAGCCAAATAGACAATATGTGCTTGTATTGCTATTATAATGGTCAATCTGAAGTCATCATGAATTTCATCTGTCTAATGTTTTTAGCTAGGAATTTCCAAGAAGAAGGCAGATCACATTATTTGTGTGGTGAAGAGATATGGCAATCTAATAGGCTTCGGTGAGTATCTTGAACAATCAGATTTTTGGTTATTGATTCATATGAGATATGTATCAAGATAACATGTATAAAGTTGCATGTACATAAACACACACAGACACACACGCACACACTGTCTGCTTGTGTCTGTAGCAGGATTCTTTTAGGCTGTTTGGATCATAGTCATGCAAATTCTCTATCTTTTGTCTCAAATGGATTTGGAGCTGGTTGAAATGTAACCACGAAGCCTTTTACCGACTGAAATATCCAATATGTGTCTAGCCCACAGTTGCCGTTCAAGGAAGCTGGAGCGCGAAGCGATACGGGAAGCGGAAGCGGGAAGCGAGGCACTTTCAAAATTTTAGGAAGCGGAAAGTGTGGGACGACTTAGAAGCGAATCAGGAATAGTCTCGGAAGCGACCTAGGAAGCAAGGGGGAAGCGAAAAAAGAGAAAAATAAAAATAAAAATACAAAAAAATGGGAAAAAGGGGAAACCGAGCTTCCCAAAAATGGGAAGTGCATTTCCTCTTCCCAAAATTTTTTTGCACTTCCTAGCGTGTTTCGAAAGCGCAGCGTTTCGTGCTTTCGAAACATGCTTCGGGGAAGCGTGCTTCCCCAATGTCTTTGGTGTTTCCGGTAACTCTGGTCTAGCGGAAGTTAAATTGAGGTGCCTCTATTGGTTCATGATGGAACCTGGGAGGAAGCTTTAATTGGAGTACCTTTACCATATTTCAACCTTCTATGTTTGGATGGATATTGCTAAAGTGGATCTAGAGGGATTTAGTACAATGTGGTGTGTGTTTTCACATTGACCCATGTAGTCTTGGAAAATCATTGCAAACAAATAAAAATTTGTACTGAATAAGCCTTCTTTTTGGCAAAAGCAACTTCATACTTCTTTATTATAGTTCCACATCATTACAAACTTTCACTTTGCCGTGTACCAACACGGACTTGTCATGGTATTTCAAATAGTACACCTAATGTTCTTTTGCCAATAAAATGAATGTAAAGGATATTTTACCCATAAATGACTAAGGTGAACTGTCTGATTATAGGACCAAGTATGACTTTGATGCAAGCATGAAAAATTCAGGTGGTTGAATTATCATTAGTACAGGTCAATTAACATAATGCCTATATGTCAAGATGCTTTGTATTGGCATTACTGAAGGTTTCTCTCTCAATTTATAATCATAGTCACAGATATAGGCAATATTTTGAAAATATCTTGCTAATATAGCTGTAAATTCATAAAACAATATTAAAGGTAAAATCTCATGATATTTTGAAATATCGGAAATTTATATATATCACAATAATATCATATGATGTTATCATGATAATATCATAATATTATCAATTAATTTTACTTTTTTGCGTATTTTATATCTTAAATATGAATTTTCTTCTTTTTATATTTTTTACTTATTTCTTTGATTATGTGTATTTTATTATCTAAAAATGTTGCTGAGATTTATCAACTAAACCTATATTATCGCGAGAAAATGTATAGCTAAGATATAACCAAAGCCTAATATTTCTTATAATACAGTAATAAAACAAGAGTGTGCACAAGTAGATGCCGCTAAGGGCTACACAAATACAACGCTACACAAGGCAAACACAAAGAGCCTCTATGAGAAAATACAAGTCCTCAATAAATAGCACAAGCACAAGCCACTAAAGGGCTGAAATAAATAATTTTATTATCACAAAATGCTCAGGAGAAGCATAAAATATGTGGGTTAGATACTACATATTTTATACAAGAAAAAATAGGAGGGGGAGCTCAACTAGCCATTGGGCTAGCCCCAATGGCTACAAGACAAATTTCCACCCCTAATGGGCACTACCTATTACATTAAAGTAAAAATAAAAATAATAATAAAAACAAAAGAAAAATACTAATAAGAAAAAATACATAAAAAACAAAAATACATATAAATATATTAACACATATATACATATGTAATACATATATATATATATATATATATATATATATTTATTTATTTATAAATAACTACAGATTATAACACTCCCCCTCAAACTTACACTGATATCACCGAAAGTTTGTCAACTAGGAAGTGAAACCGAGGGGACAAAAACTTCTTGGTGAAGAAGTTAGCCAACTGATATTTCAAGGTGACAAAAGGCAAGGTGATAGTATTTTTCTCACACATAATGACAATCCATCTTGATATGCTTAGTTCTTTCATGTAATGTATGGTTGCCAACTATATAAATTACGCTTTTGTTGTCATAACATAGTTTTGAGGGAGTCTGTAGGTGAAGCTTCATATCTTAAAACAATCTTCTCAACCACACGATTTCTGATGCTGCAGTAGTCATATTATGACTTCAGTTGATGGCAATGACACTTTCTGTTGTTTTTTGCACTTTTAAGACATCAAATAATCACCTAAAAATATACAAAAATTGATTGTTGAACGTCTGTCATTATGTTCTCCTCCCCAATCTGAATAAGAATGTGCAATCAACTCCAATAAAGAGGAGGTCGATAACATAAAACCCTTAAAAGTAGAATTTTGTAAATATATAATAATTCTCATCAAAACACTCATATGTATCGTAGTAGGCGAGTACTGAAACTGGCTTGCAGTGTGAACTGCATGAGCTATATCAGGTTGAGTAACTAAAAAATATGTGAGTGCTCCAATCATCTAATGGTACAGAGTGGGATCCTTCAGAGGTGATTCATCATCTTTCTTCATCTTGACATTGATTACTTCTAGAGTGTCCACCCTCTTCTCATCAATAATCCCTGACATGTCAATAATTTCAATAGCAAATTTGGTTTGGTTAGCAAATAACCATGAGGAAAACAAGCTACTTTAGTTCCTAGAAAGAATATGAAAAACCCTAGGTTAGTCATTTCAAAATTTTCTTTAAGAACACTTTTAATATAGCTAACCCCTTATTTGTCTTCTTTAGTAATTATCATGTCATCGGCATAAAGAAGTAGGACAATGATACCTACATTAGACTTTTTAACAAATATAACAGTGTCAGTATAACAAGACTTATACCCAAGTTTAGTCATTACAAAACTGAACCTGTCATACCTAGCCTTAGGATCTTGTTTCAAACTATATAAAGCTTTTTTTAAATAAAGAACCTTTTCAGATGGAACCTCAAATTTAGGAGGTGGATCCATATAAACTTTTTCTTTTAGTTCTCTATTTAAAAAAATATTTTTCACATCTATTTGATAAATGACCCAAACCTTAACAACAACCACAACTATGAGGGTTCTAACCAGAGTTGTCAATCGAGGAAGCGGGAGAGGGAAGGGATTCGGGAAGCAAGACACTTTCAAATTTTTAGGAAGCGAGAAGCGTGAGACGACTTAGAAGGGAACCAAGAATCGTCTCAGAAGCGACCTAGAAAGCAAACTGGAAGCGAGGGTGAAGCGAAAAAAGAAATACAAAAAAATGAAAGAAGGGGGAAGCGAGCTTCCCACTCGCTTCCCTTAAATGGAAAGTGTGCTGCCCCTAAATGGGAAGCACGCTTCCCCTAAATTGGGAAGTGTGCTTTGTTACGACAATGAAGTCGTATATGATACTTCAAGTACAAGGTTTTGATGATGAGCAAGTGAAATCAACTGCATTTCAGCTAAGGCAATAAAGAAATTAAAGAATTCGATGAAGAATCTTTGAAGACTAGTGTGCAAATGTCAAATTCAGTAAAAGTCTTAGATTCTTGTAAGAGCCTTACTTAGAGTACATATTTAGGTTGCATTTTACCTAAAAAGTCTTTAGAAAAACTTTTCTAAAAGAACCCTTCATGAAAATCTTTTTTAAAAACTCTTTTCTTAAATTTTCGTGTTTATTAGTCGACTAATAGACTCACCAGTCGACCAATTCTTTCGCGCCATATTTTTTAAAAAGTCATTTTTGTCAAATTAGTCGACCGAAGGTATTGTCAGTCGACTGGACAAAATGTCTATTTTCTGGAAAATTTAGCAGCAGTCGACTAATGACTTTATCAGTCGTCTGGACAGAACATGTGTTTTTTGGAAATTTAGCAGCAGTCGACTAATGTTTTTATCAATCGACTAATTTTGTCATTTTTTTTTTAACTTCAAAAAGGCGTGTCTTTTCATTTTTCAAACATTTTGATCGTTCAAAATGGACTATTTTGACACCCTTTCATACCCTCAACGTATGGAAACTTTCAACTATAAATATGAGTACATTTTACACTCAAAAGCACTTTAATTCAATCAATTTGAATCTATTACTCTTTGCTTTTCACTCATATTCATTTTTTCACTCACTTGATATTTTCACTTCAGTTTTTCACTCAAATTCTTTTGAGAAACAGTGAATTCGTGAGTAGAGTATTTCAACAACCTCAAAAGCCAATTGCATCTTATTTGCATTCAAAAGAAGGGCTCATAGGTTGTATTGTAAGTTGTTACTTATTTAAATTTTCTGTAAAAGGAAGGACTCCTTGGTTTAAATGAGTTGTTTGCTTTCAATAGGTGTGTTACTAAAAGTGGGACCGGATTTGGTCTATATGATCTTGTAGTTACACAAGGTTGATAGTAGAAATCTCAAGCGGGTTTTGCTTGGGGACTGGATGTAGGTCGGGAAAGACCGAACCAGAATAAATTATTGTGTTTTTTGTGTGATTGCATTGCGAATTGCAAAATCCGTCAATATTCTGCAGACAATTTTTAAAAGCACTATTCACCCCCCTCCCTCTACTGCTCGTTGCCTCGATCCTACTGCACTTTCATTTGGTATCAGAGTCAGGTTTGCTATTATTTTGATTTGATCATCATCTAGCATGGCAACTACAATATCTCAGCACAAAGAAGGATGCTCCTATGTTCGTCCTCCTCTCTTTGACGAAACAAACTATGGATACTTGAAAGTGAGAATGACAATATTCTTGCAATCCATGGATCTCGATATTTAGAGAGTTGTTTCAGATAAGTACCAAACTCCATCAACTGATTTCAGCCGATGGATCGATGAAGAAAAGAAGATTGCTTCACTTAATGCCAAAGCTATGAATGCATTGTACTGTGGCGTTGACAAGGTAGAGTTCAATCGCATCTCTCAATGCTCTACAACAAATGAAATCTGGCATACTCTTCTTGTGACTCACGAAGGTACGTCAAAAGTAAAGGAATCTAAAATTGCTTCTTTAGTTCATAAATTTGAATTGTTTAAAATGAAGCAAAATGAATCTATATCAGACATGACAACAAGAATGACCGATATAACTAACACTCTGAAATCCCTTGGAAAAGAATATTCATAAATGGATTTAGTCAGAAAGATCCTAAGGTATTTAACTCCTGAATGGGAGTTAAAAACCACAACTATTGAAGAGACAAATGATCTAAACACTCTCACTCTTGAAGATTTGGTTGGTAACCTAATGGCATATGAAGTCCAACTTCAAGACAGACAAGAAGATGAACCCAAGAAGAAATCTCTTGTTTTTAAGGTTACTTCTGACTCTGAAAATTCAGAAGAAAATGAAGATGAAGATATTGCCCGCATTACAAGGCAATTCAGAAGATTCATCAAAAAGGGAAGATTTCAAAGAAAGGTAAAGAAAGCAGATTCTTCAAATCCAAATGAAGTCAAGTGTTTTAATTGCAAAAAGGCTAGACATATCAAGAAAGATTGTCATCTTCTCAAAATCAAACCCAAGGACCAATTCAAGAAGAAAAAAGCATTTCAAGTATGTTGGGATGATAGTGACTCCTCTTCCGATGAAGAATCAAATGAAGAAGTCGTCAACATGTGTTTTGTAGCACAAGAAGATTCGGTAAGTCAATTTGATTGTGATGATTTATTAGAAGCATTCAATGATTTATATGCCAAATTTAAGAGTCTAAGTTCTAAAAACAAAGAGTTAAAAACTGAAAATTCAACTTTTGACTATCAAAATAAAGTGTTACTTCAAGAAATAGAAGATCTCAAGAAGGAAAACCCTTGTCAAGCATTTGAGATAAAAGAAATTGGAATTAGAACCAATCTCTTACAAAAAGAAATAACTAGTCTAAAAGAAAAATCAAATGATCTTCTTTCTATAGTGACCAAATTCACAAATGGTCAAGAGAATCTAGAAAGACTTCTTGGTTCTCAAAGATGCTCGGTTAATAAAACTGGATTAGGATATAGCTTCTTTGATACTCAAAATAGACCAAACTATATTGTGAAGAATCAAATACATTATTCTCAACCATTTGTTCATAGAACTAAATTTTCTAGTTCTAATAGAAATGCATCTAATCATGGAACTTATAATGTGTATAAGCCTAGACATGATTACTCTAGAAATGCTAAATCTTTTTATAGAAAGAATATTTATTATCAAAGGAAACCAAAATCCAAATGGATATGGGTTCCTAAGACTAACTCTCATGGACCCAAAAATAGAAAGGGGTCAAATGCTTTGTCTTCTAATTTTGTTGTAGGTACACAAAATAAGGAGCAAATGGATATTGAACAGTGGTTGTTCCAAACATATGACTGGAAGGCCAGAGTTATTTTCCACCCTCCAAAATAAGGATGGAGGAACCGTCACCTTTGGTGAAAATAACAAGGGAAAAGTAATAGGTATTCGTAATATTGGTAATCCAAAATTTCCCTTGATAGAAAATGTTCTTTTAGTAGATGGTTTAATGCATAATTTATTATCTATTAGTCAATTATGTGATAAAGGTTTTCATGTTTCTTTTGAACATGATTTATGCTTAATTTCTGATTTTCAATCTAAAAAGATCATTTTTAAAGGTAAAAGAAGGAACAATGTGTATGAACTTTATCTAGATGAGTTACCCACTTTTAATAAAAAATGTCTTATTGTTTCAAATGAAATTCAATGGTTATGGCACAAGAGACTTGGACATGTTAACTTTAAAATTATTTCAAAGTTATCCAAGAATGATCTTGTAAGAGGCCTACCTAGAATACCATATAAGAAAGATCACTTATGTGATGCTTGCCAAAGGGGTAAACAAATCAAGAGTTTTTTTAAAGCAAAAGATATAGTTTCAACAAAACGTCCTCTTGAACTTTTACATTTAGATCTATTTGACCATATAGAATTCGAAGTTTGAATGGTAGCAAGTATGCTTTTGTTATAGTAGATGACTATTCTCGATTTACATGGGTGATTTTTCTAAAAAGCAAAAATAATGCTTTTTCTGAATTTTCCAAACTTTGTAGAAGAATTACAAATGAAAAATCTACATCTATAATTAAAATTCGTAGTGATCATGGTGGTGAATTTGAAAATGAATCTTTTCTAAAGTATTGTGATTTACATGGTATATCTCACAACTTTGTTTTTCCTAGAGCGGCTCCACAAAATGGAGTTGTTGAAAGAAAGAATAGAACTTTGCAAGAATATGCTAGAACCATGCTTCAGGATAAAAATTTACCAAAATACTTTTGGGCTGAAGCAATAAATACAGCATGTTATGTTTTAAACCGTGTTCTTATTCGACCAATTTTACATAAAACATGTTTTGAATTATATTATGATCGTATACCAAAGATCTCATATTTCAAAATTTTTTGTAGTAAATGCTTCTTGTTAAATACCAAAGATAATCTTGATAAGTTTGATTCAAAATCAGATGAATCAATATTTCTTGGATATTCTTTTAGAAGTAAAGCTTAGCGTATTTTTAATAAAAGAACATCTTGCATTGAAGAATCTTTACATGTTGCATTTGATGAGAATTGTGAGCAAGTTATACCTCTAAGCGAAGGAGAAGAAGTAATACTTCAAGAAGAACCCTTAATAGAGAGTACTTCTCAAGAAAATATTCCTCTTCAACCGGTTTGGAAAGAAGTTTCTAATCATCCACATGAACAAGTTATTAGAGAAATAAAGAGTGGTGTCCAAACTAGAAGGCAATTAGAAAAATATATTACAAATGTTGCTTTCATATCTAAAATAGAACCAAAGAATATCAATGGGGCTTGTGATGATGAATTTTGGCTTTTGGCCATGTCTGAAGAACTTAACCAATTTACTAGGAATGATGTATGGGATCTAGTTGATAGACCAAATGATCATCCAGTAATTGGAACAAGATGGGTCTTCCGAAATAAGTTGGATGAAAATGACGAAGTCATTCGAAACAAAGAAAGACTAATAGCACAAGGCTATAATCAAGAAGGCATTGATTTTGATGAAACCTATGCATCAGTGGCTCGATTAGAGTCAATTTGAATGATGCTTGCTTTTGCTAGTTACATGAACTTCAAGTTATATCAAATTGATGTTAAGAGTGCATTCTTAAATGGATACGTCAATGAAGAAGTTTATGTAGAGCAACCTCCAGGCTTTGAAAATGAGAAATATCTAGAAGAAGTCTACAAATTGAAAAGAGCTTTGTATGGATTTAAACAAGCACCAAGAGCGTGGTATGAAAGACTACAAAATTTTCTAGAACAATCTGGTTTTTCTATTGGTCGGGTAGACTCCACTTTATTTATTAAAAGTCTTAATTCAGATATTCTTATTGTGCAAATTTATGTTGATGACATAATATTTGGTTCTACTAATGATTCCCTTTGTAAAGAATTTGCTAAAGCTATGCAGGAAGAGTTTGAAATGAGCTTAATGGGCGAATTAAACTACTTCTATGGACTTCAAATAAAGCAAACTGAAGAAGGAATCTTCATCAATCAGGCTAAGTATACAAAAGAACTTCTCAAGAGATTTGAGATGGACTCATCGAAATCAAGAAGGAATCCTATGAGTACAACTACTTCTCTTGATAAAGATGAAAATGGTAAAAATGTAGATACTAAGCTCTACAGAGGTATGATCGGATCTCTATTATACTTAACTGCTAGTCGACCTGAATTATGTTTAGTGTTTGTATGTGTGCAAGATTTCAAGCTAATCCAAAGGAATCTCATTTAACTGCAGTAAAACAAATTCTTTGTTACTTGAAAGATACTTCAAATTTTGGTTTGTTTTACCCAAAATCATCTTCCTTTGATTTAGTTTCATATAGTGATGCAGATTTTGCAGGAAGTAAATCTGATTGCAAGAGTACTAGCGGAACTTGTCATTTCTTAGGAAATTCCTTAGTCTCTTGGTTTAGTAAAAAGCAAAATTTAGTGTCACTCTCAACAACTGAAGCAGAATATATAGCGACTAGTTTAGTGTGTTCACAAGTACTATGGATGAAACAGACCTTAAAAGATTTTGGTTTGAATTACTCCACAACAACTATTTATTGTGATAACACTAGTTCTATAAATCTTTCGAAAAATCATGTTCAACACTCAAGAACTAAGCATATTGAAGTTAGACATCATTTCTTAAGAGATCATGTGTTAAAAGGAGATATTTCATTAAATTTTATTTTCACTAATGAACAACATGTCGATATCTTTACTAAACAACTTAAAAATGAAGATTTTGAGAATTAGGAGAGAACTAGGCATTTGCTCATTTTTGGATTTATAAAATGCAGATTTTTTGAACAAAATCTCAAAATCGCACCATATTAGTCGACAGATAAGTTTCTAGTCGACTGATGCTTTAAAAAAAATTTAGAATGAGTCACACCTTATTAGTCGACCGATAAAATTTTAGTCGACTAAATTTTTTTTTTTAAATTTTAACTGAAGGGACCCGATACCCCCTTGGATTTTTTTTAACACCCAATTCTTTTTTAAGGGCATCGTTTCATTTTTTACACACCTTTTTGTTTTTCTTAAACGAAACTCTTTTGAAAAATGAAAGCCTCTTTCTCTCTCTCTCTCTTCCGAAAAACCCTCGGAGTGTCGTTCGAACCTCTCCTCGCCGGAATCTTCTGGCCGTGACAGGGAGTCGCCGAAATTCTCTTGCAGTGACCGGCATATCTTCAGATCTCGCCGGAATCCCCTTGTGGCAGTCTCCTCGCATCTGTCGTCATCCACCACGGACTCCTCCTCGTCTATTCACTGTTTTTGTTGCATTGGTTCTCCTTCACGACGCACGACAACATCTTCCTCCCGCTGAACGCCATTTGGAAGCCAACATCATTCTCTAAAAAAAATTTTGGTGAATTTGTTTTTTAACCATGCCTCGTTCGAAGACTGCATCTGCAAAAGGTTCTCCTCCTCCTACACCTTCAGCAAGACATGGATTTTCTCTCAGATTACTTCGAAATCCTTTTTTATATGATACTTTTGGATCGATTTCTGCACTTCCTATTTTACCAGGCTGAAATGTCCTGTTTCACATGTTTTCTCGTTACAAAATTAGAGAATTATTTCCAGGAATTTCACATCTTTTTTATGCCTATGCAGACACCCTTCATTCTCCTTTTCTGATTCACTTGTTTTATACAAATTTACAAATTGATCATGAAACTGGAGTTCTTTCCTCTCTTGTTTGTGATGTTGAAATTGAGTTTGACTCTAAACTACTTGGAGAAATCCTAGAAATTCCACCTTCAGACACTCTTTTCAATACTGTTGAACTAAATGATGAAAAAAAATTGAACAAATTCTTATTTCAGGTGCACCTCATTGTCCTCCTTTCAAAAATACTAATCTTCAAACTCGTGCACGCATTGCTGGACGAATCCTTCTCCACAATGTTCTACCCAAAACTGGTTCTTTTGATTATTATTCCATAGATCTTTCTACGGATTATTAGTCTTATTTGGAAATATTTTTGTAAATTGGGCCAATGTGTATTTTACTAATTTGTGGAAACAAAAATCATTTCTTCCTTATGAATGTCTTCTAACTCGTATTTTCAAACATTTCAAAGTTCCCTTAACTAATGAAAAATATATTGAGCAAAAGGAGTTCTTTGATCAAACTATTTTTAAATGAATGAAAATCAAATATCTGCCTCCTTTAAATGTTGATCAAACTGAACCATCTGATCCTACTGAACCATCAATTTTTGAACCCTCACCATCTTCTACGACACCTTCATCTCAAGCAAAACGAAAGAAATTTTTTACAAGTCAAGACAATGATGAAGTTATGCAGAGACTGGAAGCTTTGGAGCTGCATCAACACACTTTTCGTGAAGATGTGACTCAACAACTTTCTTCGATTCAGAAAGATATTACTGCAATCAAGGACTTTCTCAACTCACTTTTCTGATCTTTGTTTTATGTCTTTACTAAACTTTGATACTTTATGGGTTGTAATATTTTAAACTTGTATTTACATTTTGCTTATGATATTTCTGCCCTTACTCTATTTTATTATGACAAAGGGGGATAAAAAGATAGAATTTTGCATGAGAAATGGCAAAATTAAGAGAAAAAGATAGAAATTGCATATTGCATTATGACATGGAAATTACAATCATGTGAAAGCATTGAAAATTACATGCATGGAAATTACATCATGTGAAAGCTTTGAAAATTACATTTATGAAAAAGATTTAAAAATGCATGAAGTAATGATGGAAATGCAAACCAATCAATATGTGATATATGTGCTTTTAATAGACTAACTTTTAATGTTGTGCAGCATATTGATAGGGGGAGTAAAATCTCCATCTATGCATCTAAATGCTTCATCTTTGATTAAGTTTGTCATCATCAAAAAGGGGGAGATTGTTACGATAATAAAGTCGTATATGATACTTCAAGTACAAGGTTTTGATGATGAGCAAGTGAAATCAACTGCATTTCAGCTAAGGCAATGAAGAAATTGAAGAATTCAATGAAGAATCTTTGAAGACTAGTGTGCAAATGTTAAATTCATTAAAAGTCTTAGATTCTTGTAAGAGCCTTACTTTGAGTGCATATTTAGGTTGCATTTTACCTAAAAAGTCTCTAGAAAAAACTTTTCTAAAAGAACCCTTCATGAAAATCTTTTTGAAAAACTCTTTTCTTAAATTTTCGTGTTTATTAGTCGACTAATAAACTCACCAGTCGACCAATCCTTTCACGCCATATTTTCTAAAAAGTCATTTTTGTCAAATTAGTCGATCGAAGGTATTGTCAGTCGACTGGACAAAATGTCTGTTTTCTGGAAAAATTTAGTAGCAGTCGACTAATGACTTTATCAGTCGTCTGGACAGAACATGTGTTTTTTGGAAATTTAGCAACAGTCGACTAATGCTTTTATCAGTCGACCAGACAGAATGTAAATTTTTCAGAAGATTTTAGCAGCAGTCGACTGAAAGAATTTTTCAGTCTACTGATGATATTATCAGATTTTCAAACGGCTCGATAAACAGATCAGTCGACCGACGATAATTGTTAGTCTACTAATAACTAATTATTAGTTGGCTAACTACTGTTTCAGTCGACTAATTTTGTCATTTTTCCTGAAACTTCAAAAAGGCATGTCTTTTTATTTTTCAAACGTTTTGATCGTTCAAAATGGACTGTTTTGACACCCTTTCATACCCTCAATGTATGAAAACTTTCAACTATAAATATGAGTGCATTTTACACTCAAAAGCACTTTAATTCAATCAATTTGAATCTATTACTCTTTGCTTTTCACTCATATTCATTTTCTCACTCACTTGATATTTTCACTTCAGTTTTTCACTCAAATTCTTTTGAGAAATAGTGAATTCGTGAGTAGAGTATTTCAACAACCTCAAAAGCCAATTGCATCTTATTTGCATTCAAAAGAAGGGCTCATAGGTTGTATTGTAAGTTGTTACTTATTTAAATTTTCTGTAAAAGGAAGGACTCCTTGGTTTAAAGGAGTTGTTTGCTTTCAGTAGGTGTGTTACTGAAAGTGGGACCGGATTTGGTCTGTATGATCTTGTAGTTACACAAGGTTGATAGTGGAAATCTCAAGCGGGTTTTGCTTGGAGACTGGATGTAGGTCGGGAAAGACCGAACCAGGATAAATTATTGTGTTCTTTGTGTGATTGCATTGCGAATTGCAAAATCCGTCAATATTCTGCAGACAATTTTTAAAAGCACTATTCACCCACCCCCCCCCCTCTAGTGCTTGTTGCCTCGATCCTACTGCACTTTCATGCTTCCCATTTGTTTTGTGTGCTTCCCAGCAAGTTTAGAAAGTGCCACGTTTCACGCTTTTGAAATGCGCTTCGGGGAAGCATGCTTCCCCACTCTCAAGGGCACTTTCGGTAACTCTGGTTCTAACCATAGTCATCTGTATCGTTAAAGGTAATTTCTCAGTGAGGGTATTTCTTGGAGAGATTTTCAAAAGTTGATAAATCTCGAGAATATCTTGACAATGTATAAAAAATTAAATAAAAAATGTAAAAAATAAGTAAAAATACTAAAAATAGAAAAATGAAAGAAAACAAAATAAAGACCTTAAAATAGAAAAGATAAATTGATAAATGAGTAACTAAGTTAGCTTTTAAAACCCTTAAAACATGTTTCTACTTTTATTTCTTATTTTACCCTTTAAAACTTTTTTAAACCCCATGTTTTAAAGTATTTAATGATCCCCAAAATGCCCTTTTTTCATAAACAACTCCTCACGTCACTTGATTTGGGGATTTTCTCATATCTCACCCAATACTCGAGATTTTTTGCTAATCATTCTATTTTTATTAATATAAATTAATGGTTTTTTTGTTTTTAAAATCCTCCAATTTTCATATTTTTTGAAAACAAAATCTTTTGAAAAAAACCATGAAATGTGCAAAATACATCAATTTGATTTGGTTTTCAAACCAAATTTTGAGGCCAAGTTCATTTTTTTCTTTAAATTATAGTGATTTTTCTAAAATTTTATCTATAATAAATTTTGGGCTTTTTTATAAATCAGAATCTGAAAATCATGCAGTTTCTATAGTGATATATTATCGCGATATTATCGCGCGATATACGAATTGTCGATATATCGAATATATCATGATATATTTTTGTTACTAATGTTTGGCTTGAAATTGTTGATGTTTTCATGATATTTTCAATATATCGGTGACTATGGTTCTAACAAAGGTCATTCTAGCTACAACTGTAAATGTCTTGTCATAATCTATACCATATTCTTGAAAATAACCTTTAACCATTGATCTAGCTTTGTATCTTTCTGTAGTTTCATCAATCTTTGTCTTAACTTTATAAACCCATCTACAACCTAGGGTCTTTTATCCTTTTGGTAGATCTTTTATCTCCCAGGTTTTAGATTTCTTAAGAGCCTCTAATTCATCTTTCATAATTCCTATCCATTCAGGGTAATTTTTGGCTTGGTTATATGTGGTAGGCTCAAAATAGGAAAGAATTTTAGCTAGATATAATCTATATTGAAAGGAAAATGATTCATATGACACAAATCTTTCAAGAGGTCTAGAAACTTTATCAGATCTTTGTAAGTTACTTTGTTCTTGTCCTTCTAGATTGAAATATTTTTCTTGGGCACTAGGTTGTCTATCATTTCCTCACCTACTATATTGAATTATCGTAGGTTCAATTCTAACCATGTCATTATTTTTACCAACCTTGGATATTGAGTTATGGTTCTTCATTAACAACATCATCAATCACACACCCATCATTGTTCTTAGGTAATAATTCTAACAAGTGGCTTCCTTAGGCACATTTTGATTAAAAAGCTTTCTTTTTCTATAAATGAGACATTCCTTGAAACATAAAGTTTATCATTTTTTGAAATCATAACATCTAAATTTGTGTTGGTTTTCACTATATCCTAGAGAGACACATGGTATAGCTTTAGGCAAAAGTTTATCAGTTCTATTGGTAAGACCAAAATATTTACATAAAAAAATCCTTAATAAAGTTTTTCAAAGGAAGAATTGTTGTAAAGTTTGGTAGAGGGAATTCTATTTAGGAGATATATGGTGGTAAGGGTAGCTTCGTCCCAAAGTTCTTTTAGAACATGATTTGAAATAAGAAGTGTTCTTGTGGTTTTAATTATATGTCTATGTTTTTTTTCGGCCAAACCATTTTGTTTGGTTGTATTGGCACAAGATCTTTGACGCAAAATATCGTTGGTTTCTAAATATTCTTTGAAATCATTTCACATAAATTCTTCTCTTGAGTCCGAGCGAAAGATAGATATATTAGTTTTAAATTGATTCTTACTGAGGTTATAAATTTTTTTAAAGATCCCAAAAACTTCATATTTGTGCCTAAGAAAGTAAATCCAAGTATATCTAGAATAATCGTCCACAAATATAACATAATAAACATAATCACCTTTAGAGGCAATGAGAGCAGAGCCCCAAACATCCGAATGCACTAATTCAAGTGGTTTAGCGTAGAATAAATTCTTTTTTCTAAATGGTAGAACTTTAATTTTACCAAGTATACAATCGATACAATAAAAGTTTTCATTACAAAAAAAATTCAAATGAGGTACATGAGATAATTTGGATATGTTAGGATGACCTGGCCTTTGATGCCACAAAAAATATCGTAGTTTGTGCATTGTAACAAAAAGTATCTTTCAGAATAATCAACCAATCCATGTAGTAGAGATCCCCCTCCCTATGACCTTCTCTAATCTGCTTCCCAGACTGGAGATCCTGCACCCAACATTAGTTCGATGAGAAGGAGATACTACAATTATGGTCGACAATTTGGGAGACAAAAAGTAAGTTCAAGTTACATTTTGAAATAAATTTTATTTTGAGAATAGAGAAATTTGAAAACTTTTTGAAATCAAGAGAATAACCATTGATGGTAAAAACATGGGTTCTACTTGAATTAGTGCGATAATTGAATATCAAAGAATTGTTTGGGGTCATGTGAAAGGATAATTCAAGAGCTAAGAAACCTTACCAGGAGGTGAGAAGGTAGAGATCGCGACACCAATAGTGGAAGATGATGAGTTCTTGAGAAGCGGTTATAAAGCCTCCACCAATTGGGACAATGTCATTGTTCTAATGGATTTGAAATCTCCATCAGTTCCACTCTTATTCTCTTGTAAAGCACTTACTGATGCTACCTTCTTCTCATCCCTTCCTTTGAACTTTGAGAAATAGGTCTTGATGTGCTCTGATTCTCCATAACTATGACAAATGATCCTCTTTCTCCCATCATCATTATGTGGCTTCCCAAAATGATGCTTTGTAAAATGAGGAGGCTTGTAAGTATTTGTGTTGGCTCTGAGTCTAGAAATTGTCAACAAATTATCTTTAGTCTCCTTGGATTCAGACATGGTTTTTTAATCTTGTCTCCTCCATGCATACTTTGGCAAACACTTCATGTAGGGGTCAAATTTTCTTGTGATCTTGTTCATACTTAGTACTAAAACCTTCATGAATTGAAAGAATTGCTCTTCAAGGATTTGATTTTTCCTTTGAAGAGCGTCATTAGGAGTCTCCCAAGTAGACTCTAACTTGGCTATTTGATTCCAAAGTCTTTTAAGATTACCTTAGTAGTCTCTAACAGATTTTTCTCTTTCCTTGCAATTGTGGATGTGGTCCCGTAAGTTCCATTTATGTGCGACATTCTTTTAAGTAAGTTTGTTTAATGAAGACCTATGCTTCAGCGGCTCTATTAAATTCGAGAATTTGGCACATGGTTCTTCATTCATGCTTCCCATGAAGGGAGAGAAAACTTTGGTGTGGCCAACCTCCTATTCTTTATGAGCTTTCTTGTAATCCAGTAAAGCATTGTCTCTTTCGCTTCTTTTAAGAGTAACTTCCTTTGATGTACTATCTTCTCCCACACTGGATTTTGTGAGAATAGGTTGAGGTTCTAGTGTAGAGCCATCAACATATTGCCACAAGTCTTTGCCTATGAGGATTCTCTTCACCGTCGTGACCCACATCTTGTAGTTGCTTCCATCAAACATGATGGGAACAACAATAACATCTTCCTTGTCCCCCTATTGAAGGAAGAAGAGAGAGATAATAGGGTGGATGACGAAAGGTTGAGCTCCGCGTAACAACGATTTCACGATCTCACAAACCTCCAACACATGATCCACGATCACATGAACCCATAATCTCATACCATATAATGAAACAAGAGTGTGCACAAGTAGATGCCACCAATGGCTACACAAATACAAAGCTACACAAGGCAAACACAAAGAGCCTCTATGGGAAAATACAAGTCATCAATAGGTAGCACAAGCCACTAAAGGGCTGAAACACACTTAAAAAATAAATAATTTTATTATCACAAAATGCTCAAGAGAGCATAAAATATCTGGGTTAGATTCCACATATTTATACAAGAATAGGAGAGTGGGAGCTCAACTAGCCGTTGGGCTAGTTCAAAAGTGCTATACGTTAAAGTAAAAACAAAAATAATACTAAAAACAAAAAAGATACAAGTAAGAAAAATACATATGAAACAAAAATACATATAAAATCGTAATATACATATATTAACACATATATACATATGTAATGTAGGGAAATGAAAACCTACCCAATAGAAAACCTCCCAAACCTACCCACTAAGAAACATTTATCGGATTTTCGGCATTTTTTTAAAATTCTGAACTTACAGATGAAATCTATGCGCTTGTTTTTTTAGGAATAAGTTCTTGGAGCATTTGATTCTGATGCATGGATATGTTTTTATAAGGTTTCAAAAATCAACGGCTTACAATTTCATAAATTTTCGAGGCTCCAAATACCATTTTTTCCATCCAAAATGCATGATCCAAGTGTTGATTTCTAGTAAATCAATCATGCTTATCATTTCTGTAAGGTCAGAATTTCAAAAAAACACTGAAAATCTGATAAATGTTTCATATTGGGTAGGTTTGGGAGGTTTTCTATTGGGTAGGTTTTCATTTCCAATATATATATATATATATATATATATATATATATATATATATATATATATATATATATATATATATATAAAGAACTACATATTTTAACAAATACATGCAATTATTTATATGGATGATCAGGTGGTCCCTCTTTCTAGGCCTTCCAACCCTACTACTGAGGCATGCATTTTGTGACAATGCAAGTTGTTGAATCGTATAGAATTTATCAATTATTAACAACTGATAGTTTGTATTGTACTTTGTAGTCTTCAGCTGTTTGTTCTTGGTTACTGTAACCATCATCGTAGAAGGTTTCAGACTAATGGTCTGATCTTAGTCTGGTTTGCAATGGTAATGGGCAGGAAAAGAACCATCAGGAGTGATTTGGATGAGTACAAACTGATTTATATCTGCTTTTTGCACTTACTTTTGTTATTGCTTCTGTGCTGATTTGTTACTTTACAACATTGTCCTATTTGGCCTTGTTGGGCATTTTTTCCATGATGCAGTATCATGCGTTTGTTAGGTCTGCTACTTGATTTAGTTTCTGGCTTGAATCTTTTTCTTATTATCTGTGTTTTCGTTTTTTTCCCGTTATATAGCATTATCTAACTGTTGTTTGATGAATGTAATTTCATGTCTGAGATGTAGTGGAGCGCTTTTCACTTGGAATTAGGAACCCAACATCTTTTCTAGCTGGTGCCTTGGTGAGAGTTTTAAGCATTGATTACTAAATTAAGCTTTGCTCTTTCATTCTCGTTTGTTTGATAGTTCTGGTGGTGAAGCATAAAGTCACCTCTACTTTTGTATCTGTGAGAAAGAACAAAATACAATTGTTGATCTTATATTTTTCCATTGACAGAGGATGGACTATGGTCTGTGTTTTGACCTGATTTAGTTGGACATTGTGATTAACATGTGACTTGCTAATAAGCACAGGGAATATCATCAGGGCGATTTTTTGCTGGTGTCTGTTGTGGCGGCTTGATAACTCTTCCAATCCAGGTCATCCATTTACAACATTCTGTGGTCTGGTTATCTTTCATGTCTTCTCGATGAAAATGGAGAGAAATCGCTGTTGAAAATTTCTGTTTTAGTACTTTCTATCTAATAAAACTTTTCTCATTCTTTAAAAGGTATATTTTCGAAATAATGAAGTGCCCTTACCGTTTGAGGCTTGGTAATCCATGATTATTGCAACCAGGCATCCATTCAGCTGAGTTCTCCATTATCACCTGTTCTCCCCTGCAAAACCCATCCCACCAAAACAACTCAAGACAAAACACACGAAAACAAAAAAGGAAAAGTTGAGTTTCTTTTCCCTTTTGCAAAAGAAAAATTACACCTTTATTGAACCATGTAACAGATAAGGCATATTGACTTTCTCATAGCATCAGTGCTAGCTGAGTTTTTCTTGAAATTTTAAATTTGTTGTAATCTCAGTCACAAAGGGATTGTTTGTTACAACATGGTAGGGCAGAACTTTTGCCACGAAAGGGGCTAAGTTGTTCCACCCCCCCCCCCCCCCCCCCCCCCCCTGGGGGGGCATAATGGCCTTCCACCATTTAATTTGTGGGCCGCACTGCCTCTTTCCCACATGAGCGCTCGTTTCACTCCAAGAGAGAAAGAGGCCCACTTTCCTTTCACTTGAAAGTGGGCCTCCTCACCATTTGGGGTGAAACAAACGACTCCTAAGGTCTGATATTTTCCAGAAGAAAAATCCCGATGATTATAACCTAGAGATTCTGAAGTACTGCATTAACATCTTCAGTATCTTCATGGCATTTTTGTGTCTTTGATGATATTTTCCTAAAATAACTACGAAAAAGTTTCAATTTTCTATATTTGTAAAAGGTTTCCAAATTTCTTTTCTTTCATTTGGGCGAAAATAATCTATTCTTTGGGAACGTTCACGAGATGCTCTTGCTGTGAATATATAGTGAACACAATTCTCCCTACTTACATTCTCTCTATGATAGGAGGTTATCTGAAAGTCTAAAAAGAATGGCATAAAACTATTCATAATTTGTGGATATTGATTTATTTTCTTGCCAGCCCTTCGTTGATGAACATTCACCTTTTTTTACTCCTTTTACTGTGATTTTTTTACTATGCATTTGTTTGTCTCCTTCAGCTGGCAATTGGTTTCTTGATGAGAGATCGTCCTGTGGTTGTCATTGCTAGCGTTGCTACAGTTGTGGTACTTGCACGCTTTTTGCTCAATTTTCTCAGGAAGTTTTGCTGTTTGTGTTAAGGTTGAAACCTTGGGTGATAGTTCATCGGCTTGGAGCCTCAAGTGTTATGTACCCCTAACAGATTTAACCTAGGTTGTCAAATGGCATTAGGAACTGAGCTCGACTCAACATGAACCTCATCAATCTTTAGCTTTTACACATCCTGAAGTCCTTCACCGACTCCTTGGTTGAGTTCAAAAGGTGCTAGGGAACTAAGTTGGACCATGAAAAATGTGGGACTGGCTGTCCATTGTGGATCTGAACTACTGGAGCCATGTTTCTTATGCATTATGACTATTTAATCAAGCTATTCTTCCTATGTTTTTTGAGTCATGAGTTGTTTTGTCCAGTCATCCTACTGCTATCTGAGATACTCTTTTGCATTCACAGGGTATCTCGACTGTGTTTCCATACGTGTTGGCTGCTTTGACAACCCTCTTCCTTTTCCTTCGCCACCAGCTTGCAAAGTAACTGGAATTTCATTACATGTAGAGCTTGTCAACCTGAGGAGAATCTTCATCTCTGCTCTTCTGCCTGAAATAAGTTATTTATGTTAGTTGATGTAAGATCATGCTCATTTATTCATGAATAAGAGGTCCATGAGTCGGACTTTGTTCATTTTCATTCTCCCCTTTGTGTTCAAATGGTTCAATTTTATTCAATTCCTACGATGCCTTTTACTGCAATAAAAGTTTGTGCTTTTTTTTTTTTTTTTTGAGACGGGCAACCTGGTTGGGTATGGACCTATTGATAGCCATACTTGACATATCCATAATAAATTAGTTCTGGAGCATGTGGTAACATGAATTAACCAGAAATTCTGTCTAATTTTATCAAACATGAAGTGAGAGAAAGACTTGTTCCGATCTTAATGATGTCAATTATTGGGGTGTTTTGGTGCACCCATTTATCCAGAAAACCGACGGTAAGGTTGCAGTGAAACGCTGACCACATCCGGGACCAGGTCCATGCTTGATGTGTCCTTAGAGGATCTGGGTCAAAACCTGAGTGTGCGGTTTATCTGAAATTAAAGTGTTTTTTTTTTATTTACACGGATAAACCTCCCTCTGGATCAGAGACCTAGCTGCACTGCACTGGCTTTGCCTGCTTTACTTACTGTCGCTGCCCTGGCCGGCTGTCTGCGTAAAATTCCGTGGTCTTACTCCTTGCCCCCAGGGAGTCTGTTTGTGCAAGATGTGTGATGCTTGAGCCTAGATCACCTGCCTAGCGGCCTAGGTCCCATCCCATACGCCAAACCCTTTTGGGCAATGAAAGTGGTGTTTGGATACATACATTTAACAAGCTGCACCATAACGAAAATCCAATTTATCCCTGCTTTTCTGGATAAGTTGGTCCATCCAACCACCACAAGTTCACAACCCCCTAAGTAGGGGTGGCAATCATGTGGGGTTGGCGGGTTGGCGGGTTGACCCGACGGGTTGGCGGGTCAGCATACCTCAACCCGAACCCGACCCGTTTATTAAATGGGTCGGCTGTGGCAAACACAAACCGGGTCCGTTTAATAAAGGGTAACCCGACATGACCCGCCAACCCATTTAATAAATGGGTTGGGTCGGGTAAACAGGTTCTCAGGTTCGCGGGTCGGGTTGGCAGGTCGGGTTGGCGGGTTGACCCACCTGCCTAACCCGTTTATTAAACGGGTCAGCCGGGTTGGCATACCCCTAACACGAACCCGACCCGTTTAATAAACGGGTTAGGCGGGTCGACCCGTTTATTAAACGGGTTTGTTTTTTCCAAACCCGAACCCGCCTAAGGGGCAGGTTGGCGGGTCGGGTTGACGGATCGTGTCAGGTTTTGCCACCCCTACCCCTAAGTGATACTATGAGCATTATTTTCTTTTACATTTCCAACATAGTGCTACATTTCAGAGGCTGCTTGATTCGACAACTATTATCCGATCCATGGGTATATTTGAACGGAAATCCACTAGAACAGCCTCTAGGTACATATGATAGAATGAAGAAAATTCTAGACAAAATATATGCTATTTATGCCACTACATTTGTCACATTATTATGCGATATGGACTCCTGACGAATATGTTTCTGTGGCTTTTGCCAAATATACTTTTTTATATTTAATATGAAAAATAGGGTTTTGAAAACCGCCCCAATGAAAACCTTCCCAAACCTACCAAATGAATATTTTATTAGATTTTGGTGCTTTTCTCAAAATTCAATTTATATGCATGTTTTTATAGAAATCAGTTCTTGAAGCATTTGATTCTGATACATAGATAGGTTTTTATAAGTTTCCAAAATTATCGGCGTACAATTTTCATAATTTTTTTAGGCTTCAAATACCATTTTTCTATCCAATTTTCATGATCCAAGTGTCTATTTTTTAGTAAATCAATCATGAATACATCTATAGAATTTAAAAAAAACACCAAATTTTTTCTATTTGGTAGGTTTGGGACCGTTTTCATTGGAGATATTTTCATTCCTCTAAAAGAATATATATATATATATATATATATATATATATATATATATATATATAACAAAATATAAAAAAACTTATAGGAGGAGAGATGGAGATTCATCAAGCCCCCTGTTCCTACTATAGTTTGGGAGCCTAGATTTGGAAAATGGGAGTGGGGATGTGATGCAGGAGCGGAGCGAGTCTGTCGTGCCCCGGGTATTTACCAAGCATTTTTTTAAACCTTATTGAAATACTTTTTAGCTTTATTCAAAACATAAAAGCTAATTAAAAGGTTTTTTTATAAACCATTTCAATCAAACCAAGATCACTAATGAGAATGGGTTTGAATACTTAAAAAAAATTATCATATTTTTTTCATTCACATAAATATGAGAGTTTTTACACACATTACAAAATTACATCATAACGCAAAATCCCAAAAGGTTCCCTAGAAGAAAGTGTAAGAATCGGTTCATTCATGTCCTCGAGCCTCTGGTGTTCGTTGTGCTCTATTCCGCCTTCGCTTTAGTTCCTGAAAAATAGAAAGTACGAGAGTGAGATACAACTTGTCTCTATATGGTCTTACCATTCACACAATCAATGGGTAAGTATGATCCATAACAAAAGTTTATTTTTCAAAATCTTAATGTTCTTGAATACGAATTGTCTACCCTTCCTTTAGGTGTTGACCTTCAGGTTAACCAACTCTTAAGAGAAGAACTAAATAGAGTCGACTTGTAGACAAAGAGAACACAAGGATAAAAAACTCAAGAGGAGTCGACCCTGTTGAACTAGGGGTCGACCCTCAACTAAAGCTTAAACATTCAAATTAGCAAGTAGGAGTCGACCCTCTAAACATATCATACATTCCACAGAAGAGGAGTCGACCCTCCCAACACATGAGTCGACTATCAGCCCAACAGACCTACTAATGTAACACAGAAGAGTCAACTTAGCCATCTTAGGGGTTGACTCTTAGCTTATCCGAACTGCCAAATGAAAAAAGAGGGGTCAACTTACCAACTCAGGGGTCGACCCTCAACTTAGCTGCACCACAACTGACACACACAGAGGTCGACCCTCAGTGCAACTGAACTCCTAATAGAAAACAAATAGGAGTCTACCCTTCCAACTCAAGGGTCGATCTTAGTGCAATAGACCCAACTCAGGAGTCAACCCTTAGTGCCCAAGGCACCAACTCAGAGACTCATGCCATGCCTACCTATGCACGTATGAATATTTTATTAATTCTATTTGTTTAGTTTCTATTGCATTACATGCCATGTTCTACACAGATTTATTATTTCAATCTTGCTTATCTAGAGGGACACCACTCCCCTAACTCATTTGGGCACCTATGGCCCAACCAGGGGTTTATTCATCCATTTGTATATTTTAACCTTGTGGGATATGATGGTACTTGCACCGAGGTTAGGAGCATGTCACTCCACTCTCACAGGACAATGTAGTGCACTATGAAAGGAATACTGCAACTTGCAACCCCTCAACAAAATGGTGTTGTCGAATGTAAACACAGAGATCTGTTAAATGTTGCAGGAGCCTTGAGATTTCAAGCTTCTTTACCTATTAAGTTTTGGGGAGAATGCATTCTAACGGCTACCTATATTATCAATTGCATTCCTTTCAAACCATTAATGGGTAGAACTCTTTACGAGTTACTTCATAAGAAGAACCTGACTTATGAACACTTTTGTGTTTTTGGATGTCTGTGTTACGCTCATAACATACATCACTCTCGTAAATTTGATAATCATGCACGCAAGGGAGTGTTTGTAGGATATTCATATGGTCAAGTAGGATATCGTGTTTATGATCTTGAAACAAATAGGATATTTTTTAGTTGGGACGTCAAGTTTTATGAAAATATTTTTTCCTTTCAAGATCATAACACTCTAGATGAAGAGGCGGGAGCGCATCCTACCCATTCACATTTTTGATGAGCCCCACTTATGAAACTCAAGATTCCCTCGCCAACCCAGTCAGTGAAGCTCCCACTTTTATCCCCTCTGATCTAAATCCTAAAACCGTTGAGCTTGTTCCCATCCATCTCCGTTGATCCGAAAGAAGTCGACAGCCCACTATCATGAGCTCTTCAAATTTCTAAGGTATGACCATTTTTCCATGGACCATCTTGCCTTCTTAAGTGCTATCTCTCAAACCACAAAACTCAAAACTTTTTACCATGCCATGAAGTCCCAGGACTGGCGTGAGGCCATGGCTGCAAAAATTAAAGCATTGGAAGAGAATCACACATGGTCGATTGTGGACTTGCTTGTGGGAAAACACCTGGTTGGTTGCAAGTGGGTTTACAAACTCAAATATTGTTCTGATGGTTCCATTGAAAGATACAAAGTCCGACTTGTGGCCAAGGGCTACATCCAGATTGAAGAGTTGGATTATAATGAAACCTTCACTCTCGTTGCCAAGTTAGTCATTGTGCGATGTTTGATAGCCCTTGCAGCGGTAAAAAATTGGTATCTATTCCAAGTAGATGTTAATAATGTTTTTCTTCACAGAGATCTCATGGAAGAAGTGTATATGACATTGCCACCTGGTTTTTTGGTTTAGGGAGAGCGTAAAGTTTGTAGACTGCACAAGTCACTATATGGCCTTAAGCAATCATCTAGAAACTTGTTCGCCAAGCTCTCACATTATCTACTCTAGGAAGGTTTTACATAATCTAAGGCTGATTACTCTATTTTTTCAAAGATCACTAATGGGGCACATATATTTGTTATATCATCATTGCAAGAGATGCTATTCAATACATCGGGCAACTTA